>NC_143256.1:92347837-93597837 GCF_984573655.1 Nuphar pumila | reverse complement strand
ATAGTCGTTCTTTATTGAACTGATAGTGTTCCAAGTGAACTGATAGTTGTTCTTCATTGAACTGATAGTGTTCCAAGTGAACTGATAGTTGTTCTTCATTGAACTGATAGTGTTTCAAGTGAACTGATAGTCGTTCTTCATTGGACTGATAGTGTTCCCAAGAAACTGATAGTCATTCTTAATTGAATTGATATTGTTCTCAGTGAACCGATGGTTATTCTTAATCGTTCTGATATTGTTCCCAGCGAACTGATGGTCGTTCTTAATTGAACTAATATTATTCCCAGCGATGGTCATTCTTAATCTTTCTGATATAGTTCCCAGGAACCGATGGTCATTCTTAATTGAACTGATATAGTTTCTAATAAACTAATAGTCGCCTCCTTTTGGGATAGGAGAGGAGAATCTTTGTCACGAATGCGTTAAGCCAGACTTCAAATATTCTCTTTCACCAAGGATTTCAAGAACATGTTGTCAATTTGTCAATCAAATTATTTGTTGACTTCAGAATCTTTATTGCACAGATCTTTACCTCAGTTTATCTTCAGCATTATTTCCAAAAAGAGTGAAGCTTTTGCGAAAAAGGATTCAAAATTCAAATTCTTTCCATTGGACAACCAAAAGGATGAAAGATAAATCCTTGATATGGCCAGAAAAGAAGATTCAATGTTATTGCAAAGTCACAAATGATTGATATTGATCGCAGTTATGGCACATCTCTAAAGGCCATTCTTATGAAGATGGGGCAGTGAAAATATACTGAGCGCTAAAAAAAGAGAGAATTCACCCAAGCCCTGTCTCCTCAAAATCACCTAGGCTGCAATTAAATATCCATAAAAGGGATCTCTCAATTGTCGTCAAGATGAAGGCGAATTAAGCGAGTAGACCCCCGGGGCCAAAGAAGATTTGAATCATCTCCAAGATGACAAAGTTTGTGACGGCTCCTTCCAAGGAAAGTCCAAAGCACTGTCGAGATGAAGGCAGATGCGATGAACCTTTCAACAATCCCTAAAAGATATTTAATTTTTGCCATCCTCCAAAGATCTCCAACCATTGAGCCAATATCATCAATATAACCCCTGAGCCAAAGAAGGATCAAAACATCTCCAAGTTGAAAGAGTTTGTGACGTACCCTTCCAAAAAGAGAGAAAAGAAAGAGAGAAAAAAGTCAAGACATCTCCAAAATGAAGGAGAATGTAACCGAAACCCAAGAGAGCCAAAAGAGTGCAGAAATATTATCAAGAGAGAAGCTCCCAGGATATCAAACTGCCAAATTTATCAAGAATCTTCTTTAAATTTGTGAAATTCTATTATCAGTATTCTTTCGTCAATTGCTTTCATAATATCAAATTATCTTTCTTGTCCATATCAAGGAAATTGATAGCTTCCTTGAAGAAGGTCAATCACAAGTAATTTGGATTCCCAATCTTAATTCCACGAAGTCAATCTTGTTTGGAGGTAATGCTTCAGGTAGAAAAGAAGGAATATTTTTGCAACAATGTGCATCACTTTCAAATACTTTGAATCAACAACAAAATTCTCAACATTTTGACAATATTTTCTAGCTATCCTGACATGAAGTGAGAGCTTGATGTCCATTCTTGACATGTCCTGACTCCATTTTCCTTCTTTTGCAAAAACCATGTCGGATTTATTGTGCAAAATCCGAAGGTTCCATCATGGTATCTTCTTTCGAGGACTCCATTCATTTTCCGCCCAATCAGGATAAGGGTACAAACCTGAGCCTCCTTTGAAGAGGTATTTCATTTTTCGCCCGATCAGGATAAGGGTACAAACCTGAGCCTCCTTTGAAGAGGTATTTCATTTTCCGTCCGATCAAGATAAGGGTACAAACTTGAGCCTCCTTTGAAGATGTATTTCATTTTCCGCCCGATCAGGATAAGGGTACAAACCTGAGCCTCATTTGATGAGGTATTTCATTTTCTGTCCCATCAGGTTAAGGGCAAAAACCTGAACTCCACCGCCGCAGAACAAATCCTTCCTCCTCGTTCTCCATTTCATATCTACCATTTTCATTGGGCTAATATCTTTATACCCAGTCAGATCCTTCTAACTGGGGCATTTTATATAGCCCAAATTTGGTGTGTTTTTCTTTGCCACTAAGCTCGACCACTAGTCGGCTTAGTAGCAAAAAGTGGCATCTGTAAACACCCCAAATTTTTACTCACCTCCCTGACATCTCCACCAATCATCATATTTAAGTTCTCTAAAATCAATGGATGGCAAAATGGTTATTTTCTGAGATTAAACCTTGCAAAAAGTTCAAAATTTCATTTCTGAGTCTCGAAATTTCTATATTTAGGCTAAGAAATATCTTCTAACTGCAAATTTTCAAAATCCTATTCTTGACAAAAAGCTAGAATTTTCAATTTTAAATTCAGAGTGGCATTTCATAAGACATGTCTTTACATATCATCGCATGACCATTTCATATCATTTCACTGCACAACATGTCATTTCGAGGTCCAAAACTCTCGATTTCAAAATCCTCAAACCAGATTCGAGTTTTAACCCTTTTCAAATTTGATTTCAAAACCCTGGGTCTTCAAAATTGCCAATTCTTCCCATTTTACCCCCAGGACTCCGAATTACAAAAATTTTCTCAAGAAAACAATCTGGATAGTTTTGATATTGATTTTCAAATCTCGTCAGTTGAAAAGAGGGGGACACAATTTCAAATTTAGAGGACTTTATTTAAAACTTTTGCAAAAAGACTCTGAACCTCTTTATAAAACCTCTGCATCTTTTATTTTGCCCTGAAGTACCATTTTTTTTTTTTGAAACCTAGCCAATTTTTACTTCGTATTTTCTAACTAGCCTACTATTATAAAATCCAAAAAAAAATTATTTTGCTTTTATAAATGACGTGGGACCCTCCTTGAGGTGGCGTCACATTCAAACTCTCAAATCTCTTATTTTCAAGCGGGGCCCACACAAAGGTGGCGCCTCACTAGAATTCCCTTCAGAGAAAAACCAAATCTTATTTCAAAGAGTCTTTCTTTATTTTATTTTATTTTTTTATTTTTATTTATTCAAATCCAATTGAGGTGGCACCACCTTAAAAAAAAGGGAAAACAAAATCCGTTTTCAATCATTTTTTTTATTATTTACTTTTCAGCCCCAAATGGAGCCACCGTGAAACCCTACCCAAAATCCCATTTTTACCTAAGTTTTTTAAAATTCCTCTTGAGAAAAGGAGTCGTCCCCCTCTCAAAACGGCAAGCTTTTCAAAATATTTCAAAAATTTGTTTTAAAAAGCTTATCAAAATCGGTTAAGAAAGAGGGATAAGTCTCGGATTTGGGGGACAAAAGGGAGGAAGACCAATTATTAAAAAGGAGAGGGGCCCAACACAAGAGAGGCCAGTCTGCGATTTCTCTTGAAACTAGCTCTCAATCCCCTTTATCATTTTTTCCCCTCTTCTAGCAGGATCGACAACTCCATCAGCCATTGCCCCTTAATCACGTCTCTGCCTCTCGGCTAGCAGGAAGCCGACCCCGACTGCCTCTTCCCCCCTCTTATCGCTGAAACCCCTTTTGATTACTCTTCTTCCCTCCTTCCAGCAGGGGAAAACCCACGACTCTCTTTTTCCCCTCACGGTTGTCACCCCTTCAACCTAATGACCCAGGAGGGTCTATCGAACTAGAAGCACTTGCTGGAGGTTTACTGCCTTTCTTGAAATCCATCAAGTCTGCTCATAATCAAGAAAGACATCATCAGGGACCCACAGACAAAGAGTATTCGGTCTGGGTGAATAGGTGAGAAACCTCTGCCATATTTGCGTTTCTATTAATTAGTCATTCTATTCGTTTTATGCATACGGTAAATCCATCGTGTTAGAGGATGATATTTACTTTCTGGGTTGCTGCATACGTTAAAGATCGATGATGCTCCCACCATAGCATCACCGATCTCTCTGAAGAATAGATTTTCCTCATATCATCTTTTTTTTTATGAATTGTTTCAGTGTCACAAACCCCCTTTCGGATGTAATTTTTTTTATTTTTCAAGTTTTTTTCCTGCTCCCCTATGGGTCATCTCATGTTGTATTTCAGGAAGGTTACAAAATTTTTTTTCTTAGAAATTTCGTTTTAGTCAGTCCTTGTATATGCAGGGAATAAGATTTTAAGTGGCGTTGTCCTCTGGTCTTGGCATCTTCCGATATTTTCTTCGTTTTATTCTTTGGGTTTTACCATTAACAAGGATATTTTCTAACTTTTTTTTGCATTTACTGAATTCTTAGATGTAGTAGTTTGATTAGTTTGTTGCAAAACTGCATAAACGATATCCTTATGGATTCATCATACAGAAATAGCGCCAGTAACCTGGGCTCAACATCTAAATCCAACATGAATCTAAATCTTTATTCTTTATGAGGTCTTATTGTACATTACAGCAATCAGTAATGGTGTCTGTATATTGCGGTACCTCATATTTCTCTGTTTTCAGGAGCTCACCTCATCAAAGTTTTTACCACTAATTACAGATAACAGTAGACCATGCTATATACAGTAATGTTGTGTTTTAGCATAAGCCGGTTATGGCATCATTTTCTGTATTGGCCCTATCACCTGTAACATAATCCATATGCTGTTTATTGGAGCTGATATCTCCAATTGCTGGAGGGCTGAAATTCGTGATATAGGCATAAATATAGCATGCCGCCCCTTTATAAGATGGTCTCCCATCTTCATTTCACACAAAAATAGAAATTTTACATAACATGCTAACTGGTAATATCCAAGTTCGGCAAATTTTTCCTGCATTGTTCTCCATATGTTCTGCATCAATTCATTGCAAAATCTCTGATTTACATTTCTGCTCTTCTGTTGCTATATCTGATGTGATTTTTCTATTGTAGGTCTCTCTGCAAGTGTTTCATTAATAGTTGCTGAAAATGCCTTACAGATGTATTTTGTTAAATCTTTGTTAAAACCCTTTCACAAAATACATTTCTTTGTATACCTGCTACGAATCTCCTCATTCCCCAGCATAATGTCTGATTTCCATTGGCCTATTATAAATACACTGCTGGACACTCCAACAGTATATTATGTAGCACGTTTCAACTATTTGCTAGATACCTGCCAGCATGTTACCATACCCCAACACCCCTTTACCACCTTATAGCCATTACCATAGTGTTATTCAACCTCTGCTTAATGACATTACTGTCCATGTACATATTCTGTATACATAATATTAGCAATATATATTTTTGAAAATCATGTTTTCACCTTATATTAACATTCAATCACTGTAAAGTGACCATTCTCTTGTATGTTACACCCATTATTTGTAGATATTTTCATCTTTCACATGTGTATCCATTTCATTGATTCGAACATTGTTGCTTATTATGGCATTCCATAGCATATCCTCATGCTTCTAGTCATCCTTATTCTAGTATGTATCTCATCTGGACAATATAGGTGCAAATTGAATTCTTGTATAGATTTGCAATTTTAAGAAACATATATGTATGCATATATATCTTCATATAACATATATATATATATATATATATGTACACATATTTCCTTGTATATCTGGTACTTCTCTTTTCTTGTACTAACTCACTTTTGCAGGGAAATCTGAAGGATGCTGACTCTTTTAATTCTGTATTTCTTTTTCTTTTATTTCGTTTATTTTGTTTTATGTCAGAGATGTAATAATCAATCTTGGAATAATATTTACTTTTACTGCTTAGATTAGGATGCATCTCATGTAGTTTGATTTTTGTAATATCCTGACTATATGGTTCATGCATTGCATTTCAAAATCACCATGGATGTACACAAATGGCATGTGCACCAACTCTTAGGGAGTTGATGAACTCGGTGGAGTCCATATTTACGGCCCTAGTCGGAATATGGATGAGACTCAGATTCAGTATCTTTCTACTAGTCACACAGAGCCTACACTCTTAGGCTATCTTCCAAAATTTCACTGCATATTTTCAATTTTACAAAATATTTTAGAATTAACTAAGTTATAAACATATTTATGACCATAGTAGGAGTATGTGATAATTCTACTTTGTTTAATCCTAAAATTACATATTTTCCTAAAAAGAGGTTTTCTCAAAAGACATTCATTCATTCAAATCATCTGCATCATGGCATCATCTGCTTTTCTCATGATTTTCTCAAGAAAATTTCATTCCATGGAAATAAATTCCTCAAGAGATTCTGAAGATTTTCAAAAGCTGAATTTTCTCAAGACAAGTTTCTTATATTTTTCCCAAGAAACATTTCTCTCCTATGATTCATTTCCAACTTTTCAAAGAAAATTTTTCATCATCTTCACAAGTTCAAAATCAATTTTCCAACCTTTCCAGGTTAGAATCCTCAGAATTTCATTTTTCGGTGCTTTTAATTTTCCATTCTCGGAAGAGTTTTTCCTGTGAATCTTCAATCATTTTCCAAGGAAAATTTTCAAAACAGGGAATTTCATGACAAACATTTTCCATTCAAGTGTTTTCTTTTCAATATTCATATTTTCTCAAGAATTTTCCTAGGATTTTCATTCTTCCAGGGTTTTCCTAAACCTTATAAGTTTTCTCAGGATTTTCAAACCCTTTCATCAGAATTTTTCTAGGAAATTAATTTCCATCTCTTGCCTTAGAAATATTTTCCAACTCCAAAACATTTTTTTAGCATACATCATGTTTTCCAACTTGCATTTTACAAAATTTCATAGCACATGCCTGAATTCTCTGTGCATTTAGGGTAGAATACAATTTTGATGATTTAGCTAAGTCAAGCACACTTTTGGTCTTTGGTTCGATTACCCCTGTTAAAGGCGACAGGAACGGTCGAACCTCGTACTAATAGGTCGAGTCCCATTCTTCGGAATTTTCCAGCTATTTTAAAAAACGGAGGCGAGTATTTTAAAAACAATTTTCAAAACTCTGGTCAAGTTTGACTCGCGAAAGCATTTCTTCTCTCTCTCCCGCAGGGAAGGGAAGGGAAGGGAAGAAAAATTTTGTGACGATAACACATGACCCGCCATGCTGTCGATCAAAAGATCAATATTGGGAGTGGATAATCATCCTTCGGGGTAGCCTTATTGAGATCTCTGAAATCAATGCAAATCCAAACTTTGCCATTCTTTTTAGGGACTGCTACGATATTTGCCAACCAATTCGGATAATCAATGGCTCAGATGAAGCCTGCTTTTAGAAAATCTTCAAGTCCTTCCTTAACTTGCTACTCAACCCGAGGGTCTAACTTTCTCAGTTTCTGCTTGATTGGTCTGGAATCTGGTTTCAACTTGAGTCAATGCTCAACCAACTTGGGATCCAATCCTGGAATATCCTCATAAGTCCAGGCAAATACTTCTTGATGTTGCTTAAGAAACTGGATGAGTCTTGCTTTCTCATATGTATTTAAGCCTGAACCGATTTTGAGGATTTTTGGATCATTTTCTGAACCAATGTTGATATCTTCAGTTAGATCTTGAACCAAAGACGATGGTTCATCCTGCTTTTGGATATGAGCAAATTTTGGCAATTCTTGAATAGTCGAATCAAACTCTACTAGCTCTTCGGTCTGTTTTGTTGCCTTGCTGACCCTTGCTTTTGCTTTTATCTTATGAATTCTTGACAACTTTGAATTATTTTGGGAGAATTTGAGATTTATAATAAACCTTTTTATCGATTCAGGAGCCATGTTTTGACAGTCCTAAAAATGCCAAGAAGGTTTTTTTAAGGGAAAGTATAAGCCCAAAACAAACTTTTGTACAAAAGTAAGGAATAATGGCATAGAAAAAATATAAGCAAGAATGATAAACACTCAAATGTGAAGAGAAGATCAATCTTTCATTAAAACAAAGTTGAGAACAACGACCAAATATTTACAAGACTTGACAAAGGACACAAGAGATTGGGATTGTGTTGTCCCTACAAGATTGACTGAAAAAACAGGAACAGAAAGCAGGAAAACTAAGGCATTATCCTCCTCATTTGGTTTCTTTAACAAATACGGTTCCTTTGCTGGAGGCTAGGCTGGCGAACCCCAACCCTGAGCTGGTTAAATGTCGAGCGAGAATTATTGGCTCCACTGTGCCGTCTTCATTTTTTCCCATGCCTCGAAATGGTTGGTACCCATGCTTTACCAGAAGATCAAATCCCCTTTTGGCTTTGGAAAACTGAGGGTACAAGGGATGATCATTGAAAGAGGTGTAGTTGATACGTCCTCCCAGTTTGAAGAAACGGGGTCCTCGCCATTGGACCATGGCTGCAACATTTTCATCTGCCTGAACAGCTTCAACATCTCTAAACTTTCGCTGAAGCTAATCTCATCACTTTTTTGGATGCTGGGGATGTCCGTTGTAAATGTCGGACGGGGGATCATAGGTTGTGGCAGCCTCTCTTCGGAATCTTCTCCCAAAATGGTGGTGATCATCCCTCCCTTCATCCTTCCCTTAGACCATTTAATGCATTGGTGGAGGGTCAATGAATCAGCATTGGCATTATGGATCCATGTTCGTCCCAACAGAAGATTATAGGTTGGACATGGAACAAGACTGTATGAACTGAGTAGTTGATGAAAAATTCTAGAAAGATTTTCCCCTTGGCAGTCTGCCTGTGGTTATCGAAGCTGTAGATCGTGATCGGATCAGGGATGTATTCTTCTTCTTTTAATCCCAAGGCTTTTGTTGTCATCTCTGAGCAAATATTGAGGTTGTTGCCCCATCAACGAGTACATGTGGGGCAATCATGCCCCTGGTCCTCACCACAATGTACAATGCATTGTTATGAAAAGAATGAAGTTTTGGCAAATCCTCATCAGAAAAGCTAATAGAAGCATTGGTCATTGCCTGGTTCACAATTTGTGCCATATCTTCTGGAGTGGTATCTGGCTTCACATTGATCTTTCTCAACAGATCATCTAGCATCTCTTGATGCTTTGGGGAATCATGAGTCAGTTCCAAGATTGAAACATTGGAGAGCATTGTGACTGGCTTCTACAACAGATTGGCTCACTCTTCAGCTGCTTTAGAGGTTTTCGCTTCTTCTGCAGGGATTGTCTTTTTAATAAACTTCTTGGGGAAACCAAGGACCCTTTTGTTCTCAGCTGACGAGTTCATCTGACTCAGGATTGAGATGATGTTCATTTTTTTGGGTGTAGGCTGGTCTCGATGCAGAGCCATGACCTGATGCTTGAGACTGATGTCCTCAGTGAAAAATGGGCATATATGGTTTTGTGGTAAAAAGGAGCATTCTGAGATGGTCGTCGCGGAATGATTCGGGAATAGAGCTGACAGGATTTCCATCTTTCCTTCCTCTTCATCTTCTATGAGGATATTCTTATCAATGCAATCTTGTATCAAATGCTTGAAGACGAAGCAATACTATGTATCATGTTCCGTTGTCCTATGAAATTTGCAAAATTGCTCTTTGAACCTTCTCATAATCACTAGAGGATCTGCGATTTTGGGAAGCTTAACCATTCCTTGGGACAATAGGTATTCCAAGACTTTCTCTAGAGGTTGATCCAAAGGAGTAAATTCGCGATCCCTACTCCAATTGATGTGCTTGGGTTTTTCCTGAAGATCCCCCTTTTGTTGGGAACCGTTCAAATAAGGCTTGTCATTGTTCTTGAAGAATTTTCCTTTCCTTTCTTTATTCTGATCAGACTTTGTGCCACTGTTGTTACCATTTTTGTTGCCACTGCCATGACTGTTGCTTGGGATATCGGCTGAGTAAGTGAAATGTGCCTTTTTCTTCTGATTCTGAGCATTTTTTACCAGAGTAATGCTCTCATATACTCCATTTTTCATTCCCATTTTGAGCCATTATGCTCGTTCTGTCAGCTCAATGAATGATTTTGATGGGTACGTGGAAATGAGGCTTCTCGAAGGCTGAGAGAAGTTGTTAAGGATAATTTGGAGGGCATGTTCCTCAAAGATGGGATTCCTCATTTTGTTGCAAATAATTCTCCATTTGCGGATGAAATCTCAGGCCTTTTCATTGCTTTCTTGCTTGAGGTTGTATAAATGATTAAGCGTGGGCAAAGCTTCTGTGTTGAACAAAAATCACTCAATGAACATGTTAACGACTTTGTCAAAATCTCGTAACTCAATGGGGTTGACATGCTCTGGATACCACTTAGTGGCTATACCTTCCAAACTGCAGAGGAAGCACAGGAAAAGAGCATGATTGTCTTCACTAAATCTGGCACATTCTGCGAAAAACATTGCAAGATGGGCCTTGGGATCGTCGGATCCATCAAACTTAATGAATTTTCTGAGGAGGTCCTTCAAGCTGGTATCCCCATCTAAACCGAGGTAGAAGTCTTGCCTGGTATATACTTTCTTTCCTTTATCTCGGATTTGTATATCCTTGACTATCTTAGTCAATGCTTGGATTGAGTCTTCTGCCGGGACCCCGTACTTAGGTTTGTTCACTGATACAGGCTCTTCAACCACCCTCTTAGACTGTCGCAGATGCTTTGAGATAAACATCTGCTGCTCTTCTTCTTCATAATCCTCTTCTGCCGATTCTGCATCCTCAGAGGTGCTGTCATGCTGGACTTTCTGTTTACTAATCTTGACATGCCTTTTTATGGGTTTTCTCTTGATTTTGCTTTTAGATGATGCTTTCTTCAGATCAGCACCAGCCTGCTCAGTCATTATCTTTGACATCATTTTCTAAAATATCTTGTATATGGCAGGATCAACATCATGGGAGAGTTCATTTCCTCTATCTCGCTCTCACTGTGCTGCTGAACGGCTTGCTTGCCAGTTCTTGTTTGAACCATTTTGAGATGCCAAAGTTTTCCTGCAGAATAAGGGAATGGTTAGAGTGCGAAAGAAGCTCTTTTTAAAAAAAAATTGAGGAAAGCAAGAATGGAGGGTTTGCTAGACAATTTTAAAGGTTATCCCATTACCCGAGATCGGGTCATCACAAGGCTTGTGATAATTGTGTTACCATTTTTATGATAACGGAAAATATACCTTGTTACATAGGCGAGAATGTCAACCATGATAAAAGACTTTGAAGAAAAATATAAGGAGTGTCCCATCACCAGGGATGAGGTTGTCACAAGAATCGTGACCATTTAAACTATAAAAAGAATAAAATTTGGCCCCAAAAAAGCTTTTTAGTAGAACAAAAGTAAACTTTATTGATGATAAGTTCAGAGACAAAGAGAGGGTGGGCAGACAGTTTACCACTACTCTTGATATTCAGTAGATACATTGGGTCCTAGAAATATAGATAGAGAGATGAAAGAGTCCCAAGTGTATTTGGCTGCATGGTATGCCCCAAACCACTGATCCGACTGCAAATTGAATTCTGGCATGTTACCCGCTGGGAAACGAGTGTTGACATGTACTTGCTGCTTTGAAAATTGTTTGAGACACCTCTCGGGCTGATAATCGACACAGAAGAAGAGTCCCAACAATCTGTAATGCTTGTTCCGTGCATAAGTATAGCGAGGAACTGATTCCTGCCGGTTGAAGTAATCCCAGACAATCTCCTCCTGATGCAGTCTCTCTATCAAGGCTCGACACTGAATGGCTGACTTTGGCTTTTTGCTGTTGAACCTGAAGGAACTGGCCTTTGATGGCACATGTCGTAGGAACCACGACTACAAGGCATAGGTATATCCTTCCACCAAGATGGTCTCTCCAAGAGCGAAACGAGCCAAGCCTCGGTAAAGAAAAGTTAAAGCTGCCATGGAAACTGAAAGCTGACGGGTCTGTTTGCTTCCCTATCTTTGAAAGAGCTGGCAATTCTGACATCAACGAAATTTTGGCCATCCTGAAAGAAAGTTAATCCCACTGTGCATAGGACCATGGCATTTTGAATTTTGTTTTTGTCTGCTCGGGATAAGGTGTCAACCTCCTCGTATGCTCCATACTTGCGATAGAGTCCAAACAGGTCAATGAACTTATCCCCGCTGATCTCAATGAGAGGCCAAGATATGCTCTCTGTTGTTCTAGCCAAAGCTTCTCGAACATCTACTCCTTTGATGTTGATCAGGAATTGATGTTCGATAGGATCATCTGGCTGACCCGCTGGTTCTAGCAGTCCCATGATATCATTGAACTCATCCATCAGTAGAGTCATCTTTCCCCATGGAAACCAAAGTGTACAGGTACGTGGATTCCATCATTCTGCCATAGCCTGAACCAGACTTCCGTTGATGGTCTGTTTGCCCACTGCTGATGCCATCTCCAATCTACAATCATCCAAGTGGTCTGGGAACATATGTGAGAAGGTGGCGAACCAAGAATAATACCACCGAGGGAAAAATGAATGACTCTGGATAGCTCGATGATCTGGGAGTCCATCCCTTATCTGATAGGAGACATGATCTCTGGGAAAGACAACATCGAAGGAATTGGATGCCATTGAAATAATACTGATGCAAAGAGGAATGAAGAGAATCAGATAGAATGCAAGACTTATGGATAGATGATGTCTTCTTTTAAATCGTTGTAATTTTGAAAAGATTTTTAAATGTAAAACATGTGAAAACCAGACATCAAATAATAAAAACCGGTTCTCACTAGTGGATGAGACCGGGTC
This sequence comes from Nuphar pumila, assembly GCF_984573655.1. Classification (NCBI taxonomy): domain Eukaryota; kingdom Viridiplantae; phylum Streptophyta; class Magnoliopsida; order Nymphaeales; family Nymphaeaceae; genus Nuphar; species Nuphar pumila. The sequence continues at coordinate 93,585,277 of NC_143256.1, read as the reverse complement.
GAACTCAGGGAACGGGAATATATCGTATTCAAGTACACAAATCTAAACTATTCTTTATTGTCTAATTATTTGAAATGTAGATGTTCAAGAAAAGTAAAAACAACTAACTATTACAACAAATGAATACCCTTCGCAGAGGGCGTAAAGTGCAATATTTACAAACCCAATTAAAATTCTAATTCTAAATTTAAAAGTAAAAATCTTCTAATCTTGCATCTCGTATGTCATGTAGTCACTTCTGCTCCTCTTCTGTGCGATCCTGCACAAGTCAAAAGGACACGAGCAGTACAAGAGAAAGAAGTAGAAAATCTACTAAACAGAACATCCAGATTAACTAATTGCTAATACTAAAAAAAAAACTAAAATATAGTATGAAAGAACTCTAAACTACAAACAAAGATATGCTAATCAGTTAACTAATCTAATTACAAAACAACTAACAATGAACTCATTACATACTTTGTATTTCAAACATCCAAATCACATTGAAAATCAAACTTTCAAGCTGCAAACATCCATCCAATTTTTAAATGAATTTCAGACTATAGAATTTTACTATTCATAATCGGCTGGAATAAATCCAATTCTTCAATCACTGCTGGAATTCAATCACAATTTACAGCTCAAATATTACAATTATCAACTACATTAACTTCAATGGATTCCAAACAGTTGATCAACCAAAACAAAACACTCAGAAAAAAAATATATCAGTCACTAAAAAAAAATCCAGTAATCAACTAACTAAGAATCAGTTTCTTTCACACTCACATTGAAATCAAAAACCAATTTCTTTCACATTTACATTGAAATCAAAAACCAGTTTCTTTCACATTTATATTGAAATCAAAAACCAGTTTCTTTCACATTTACATTGAAATAACATTTGTGAAATGAAACTTAATTTCAGCAATGAATAACAATCGTGTAATACATTTCACGGTGGCTCAATAATGAAACCATCGGATTCACTGGTTCATGGTAATGATCAGAAATTGGACGACTCACTCACACTGAAATCAAATTGAAACCAAATAAAAACTGCAGCCATTCGATCGGTCAGTAGATTGGATTCTCATATTCAGTCACCGGAAAATACAAATAGTAGATGATCTAGTTATTCTCATATTTAATCGACACATATTCCATTAATCTGCAATTCAAAAAGATATTTAAACATTTCTGCCAATCCGTGAATTGATTCAGGCATCCGTTCAATCAACTCCAGCAATCGGTCAATCAAACTCCAGCAGATCTATATTTTTTTTTCTGTTTTTTTTCAATTTTTATCTTTTTATTTTGGTTTTAAATTTAATCAGCAACAAGAAAAAGATCTGAAGAAGATGAAGAAGAAGAAGAAGTATAAGAAGAAGTTCTGAAAAAGAAGAGAAAGAAGAAATCGGATGAATAAGAAATAAAGAAGAAGAAGTAGGAGAAGAAGGAGAACTGAAGAAGAAGAGGAGAAATAGTTTGGAAAACTTACCGTGAATCACCTGGAAGGATTAGAAGAGAAATCGGACTCCTCCCTCACACCATCGCCCGACTGATAAGAGCCTCCACCGGATTGAAAGAAAGGGAAAGAGAAAGAGGGGAAGAAGATAGGGGAAAAGAGAGGGAAGAAGAATCTGGCGGTGGTTGAGAAGGTAGGAAAGAGAAGGAAAAGAGGGGTAAAGAAGATGGGGTTTGGCGTACAGGGTGAAGACCCCCCCCCCATTTCGTTTTTTCTGGGTTTTAAAAACAAGCAAACCGGTTCAAAACCGGTTTGCTGTTTGTTTTAACGAAATCCAAACCGGCTGGAACCGGTTTCCTTATTATAATTTTAATTTTCAGAAATGCAAACCGGTTCAAGCCGGTTTGTGTTATTATTTTTTTTTTCAAAAATTACAAACCATGTAATGGTTTGTTTTTATTAGTATATTTTTTTTTCTTTTCATTTTCAAAAATCAAGAAAACCGTATAAATCGGTTTATTATGAAAATTTTCAAAAACAAAACTATTTATTTATAAAGAAACTTCAAAAATTAATCTAACTATATTTTTTTTTCTTTTCTAAAAAAAACAAACACTTAAAATGAATATAAAACTATTTTCTCTATTTTTTTTATTTTTATTTTTAATTGCAAACTAAAACTAAACTACTTATGAATATAACAAAAACTAAAATATATATAAAAATGTAAAAATAAAACTATTTTTCATGCATTTTCTATTTTTAAATCATTTTAGCACATCTACTCAAAAACTAACATAAAATTGGGTTTTTGAAACATTATTTCATAAAATCATGCATATTTAAATGTTAATAAACCCTGAATTATATGCATGATCAATAGACTCTGGAAATTTTGAAAGATCGAGGGAATTTAGAAAAAGAATTTCCACAGTTTTGAAAAAAATTTGATATAAAAGAGAAAAGAATGTAGATAGGGAAAAAATATACACCTGGATTTCTGAAAATAAGGAGAAATTTTGAATAATATACCCAAGGTTTTGAAAAGGTTGATATATATATAGGAGAATACAAGGAAACATCGCATAATCATAGTAGCATAAACAAGGATACATACAAAGCACTCCCTAAAGGCTGACTCTAAATGCAATATTTGAAATGGCTTGTAGGACCTTAATCCTAACTCTAAGGTTCATATCATCTTATTCCAATATACTCAAGCCAAAGCTTGAAGTACGTGGCATAGAAATAATTCTCTAGTTTTAAGGTAATGGCTTCCCAACATCCTTGAGCACCTACCGATATACTTCGGACTATGGCCCTTAAGTACGTGGTAGGGGGGTGTTAACCCAAATAAGTGGTCTAGTTGTGAGGCTCTCTCCCAAACTACGGTTCAGTTAGACAGCCCAGCAACGTGAAGACCGGGACAATATAGGTAGGGATGTTTTCAAAAACATGTTCAACATGCGAGAAATCAGATGACTAATGCAAGTTCTAAAGAGATAGAATTAAAATGAAGAGAAGCATACACTTGCATACATTGTTTGCATTCAATCCCTAGAATTGAGGAGAGTTGTATTTCAAACTTAAGTCTAAGTGAGCATGGAATAATCTCTTCAATATGGTCCTACCAAACCATACTTAAATCCTATATGCATTATGTCAGTTAGGACATAATCTAAGCTCCTAAGGTTTGCATGGAAATGAAGTTGACATTTGTAGAATAAAGACTTAGATAATATTAAAGCAAAGCAAAAGGCAAAAAATTGACCGGACGAAGACGGGTCCCGTCAGGGTTGCCACTTCTATGATCATTGCAAAATTTTTCCTCTTTGTTTCCTCTTTGCCTTTCTAGCCTCTATTCCCTTTTTAAAGGGGAATAAAAGATAGAAAAGAAGAGAGAGAAAGAAAGAAGAGAGGAACTCTTTTGCAAAGGTCTCACTTGACCTTAATTTTGAAAATGTTTGAAAATTACTCACCTCCATTTTGAAAAATTTGTGGAAAATGGAGAGACAGGATTCGCTCGTCGGTACGAGGTTCGACCGTTCTTGACGCCTTTACCAGGAGTAATCGAACCAATGATCAAACTTATGCCTTTTGCTTTGCCTAAATATTATCTAAGAATTTATTCTAAGTCTAAAATGCACAAAGAATCATGCTTGTGCAAATGCAAGGATGTATGCCTTTGAGAAAATAGTTTAGAAATTTTAGGATTTTCTAAGTGATTCTGAAATAAATTTGATAATGTAGTGAAGAAATGATTCGAATGTTTGAAAAAGTTAGATTTTGAATCTAACTTGGAATTTTAGAATAGATCTTGAAGAAGACTTGAAGTTCCAAGTCTCTAGACTAATCAGAGACTTGGAAATGAATCTGGAATTTTGAAGAAATGAAAGAAAATGGGAGATTTGGAAACAGAGATAGAAATTTTGAGGTAAAAATGAATTTTCAAAGTCAGAACGGACTTTGAATTTGAATGGATTGATTCTAAAAAGGAATTCTTAATTTGAGAACATGAAGTGGGAATTGAATTTGGATTCAGACTTAAGAGTAGGAATTTGAAAATGGAATTGGATTTGAAATCTGAAATCCTAGATGAAATTTGACCCAAAATCTGGAATCCTAGATGGAGTTGAATATGAAATCTGGCATTCTAAATGAAATTGGATTTGAAGTCTGGAATCCAAGATGGAGTTGAATCCGAAATCCGGCATCCTAAATAAAATTGGATCCGAAGTCTGGAATCCTAAATGGAAATTGTATTCTAAATCTAGAATCCGAGGCGGAATTTGGATTTTGAAAATCCAAATGGGATTTTGAAAATCCAAATGGGATTTTGAAAATCCAAATGGGATTTTGAAGATGGATTTAGATTTTGGAAATCCAGATTTGAATTTAAAAGTGGGCTTTAGACTTAGGGAAAATCAAATTTTGAGATTCAGAATCAATCTCAAAACCTTGATTTTGAATTGAGAATCAAGACTCAATCTTTAGATGGAGATTTCAAAAAATAAAGAATAAATTTGATGTTAAACTTGGATTTAAAAATCAAAAGATGAATCTGGGAATTTCAAAGTTAAATTGAACTTTGAAACTTGATCTGAGATGTTAAATTAGATTTGAAATTAAATCCTGAAAATGAATTTGGGATTTCAAAGTCGAATTGAACTTTGAAATTTGATTTGAATTTGGAAATTGAATTTTGAATATAAAAATGAATTTGAAATCTCAAAGTCAAATTGGACATTGAAATTGAATTTTGAGATGAGATAGTGTGAACACCCCAAATTTTTCAAAATTTTATAAAAATGACCTTTTTGCCCCTAACCCCGTTTTCTGAGAAAATCAAAGCAATTTCAAAGCTAAATTTCAGTCATTCTTCAGATTTTTTGAATTAAATTCCATATTGGTATATTCAAAATTAATTCCGGATCTGAATTCAGTACTTTAAATCCATATTTCCTCAAAATCCGGATCCAAACCCATTTCTGAAGAGATTTTCTCAAAATGGCTTTTAAATTCTCAAAAAAAATCCCTTTTGTAAATATTTTTGCAAAAACACAAAAAAACAAGTTTTAATCTTTGTTTTCTCACAAACTTTAGGATTTTATTCTAAAAATACAAAAAAATTGAAAAATAACACAAAAACCAAAAAAATTGGAAAAATTTTGAGAAAAACGAATGAGTTTAAACTTTTAAAAATCAAATTTTTGCTAAAAACCTCGGGAGCCCTTTTTTTTTGTAAAAACTTGAAAATCGAAGGGGGGTCTTTTGCAAAACCCTCTTTTATGGTTTTCCTTTGTAAGGAAAAGAGAAAAAAGAGCCGCCCCCTCCGTTCCCTCTTCACTCTCGCTCTCAAACCCCCATGGCCAATCCCACCGATGGACCTTCCTCTCTTCGCCACCCTCCGATCCTCCATGGCCATCTTTCACCCTTGATTCCTAACTGCTCGGCCTCCATTCGGGAACCTTCACCCTCTTCTTTAAAAAGAAGCAACGGGGAAACCCTCAGATCATCGCCTCTTCACCCCAGCACCGGTCTTTCTCTTTCACGGACCCGCTTTCACCCTATCACCGCACCTCTCTGAACCATCGATTGTTCACCTCTCCTCTTCGACATCACCCTTTTATCCTCTATTGCCTTCTATTTTTCTCCTCCTCCCTCCTTGGTAGGAGAAGCGAATCCACTGACGAACGAGAGGAAGTTTTTCCTTCCCTCCCTCCTTCAGAGTTTTGCACAACCAGGTTTAGCCACGCTACCGGAGAGATCTCGACTCGCTCATTCGGAGCCCCTGTAAACCCAGTAAGTCCCCTTTTATCCTCCTTTTCTCTATTATTATCTTATTTCCCCTTTGGATTTCCTAATTTCATTGTCCCATTAACGCACTTCTGGTGGGGTGAGTTGCCTGTGCAACATCAACCCACCCTTGTGCTATAATAAACAGAACGTGCAATTCCTACACCTATTTTCACCTTCTTTTTCTCTTTCTTTCTTTTCCTGTCTCCTTTACCCCTTTCGTATATGATTCTTGTCTTGTATTGAGATTATTGTTCTCTTATTATCTGTTTTCTTTATACTTGATTATGTTTAGTTTTCATATTCGCTCTCTGTTATATTCCCGATTCACCACTTTCTTTCTGTTTTGATTTCATGCATCGCACTGTATATAGTTAGTTGATGTTCCCTGCATATACTTTTTTTTTCTTTTCTCTCTTCAGCATTTTACTCATGATATCATTTGTATAGATTCCAGCATCTCTTTATCTCTGATCATATTTTGGATTATCTGATTTTCCTGCACCTAATGATAAAAATCATGGGTCATCCCCTACATCTGCAATTTTATTATCTTATTTGTCTGGATTTCCTGTCCCAATGGCACCAATTGACCTCTCACCGAGGAATGCCCATGATTGGAAGTTGTTAAACACCATTCGCTGGACCTCTGCTAATCCCATAGCTCGAATAATCATGTGATTGGGTGGCATTCAAACTCCACTTGCTGAGTATCGCATGCCCAGGACATGCATCAGAAACATACGAGTGTGTTTGCTCCACCAGCAGCAGTTCCTGCAAAGATGCTATTGCTGATAAAGGGCCAAAACGTATGTGGTTCATAATGATGATTAAACGAGGTTGCAAGTTAGGTGTGTCATCCTGGAGATGTTTCAATAACCATCATATAAGAGGTCAGTGTTATTTTGTCGACATTGATGATTCACCATGGATGTTTGAATGGATGCCTTGCGTAGCAAAGCATTTCGATGGTTGAGTTTGGGACTGGGAAGATGACACCTATACCAAATTCAGCTATGCGATCAAGAATATCAGTGGTTGTCCTGAACCTAAGCCAGCGAGTGGATGCTACCAATCTGGTAGGAAAGCCAATGTTCACTCTAGAAAAAGGAGGAGCCCTGGACATAAAATCGGTTAGGTCCATTTGAATTTGCTGAAATCATAGGAAGAGAACTTTTCCAGGACTATCCCTGCGCACCAGAAATTTGTTACAGTCGCGGAAAGGCTTATTTCAACTCTTGGAGCCAGTGGAGCTACCGATGGCTCCAGCTCAGAAAGCCTAATTTCAGCTTTCAAATGGTTCAAGCATGTTAGGATATTTTGCCTATACCTGTACATCTAACTCGTTAATTTTTGCAGAAGTATAGCATCGGCATGAGTATGATGTTTGCATACCCATAGCGCCCCATTCACAATGACCATCCTGTTGTGCCAAGTTTGTAATCCTGGAGACGCCCTTCAAGTTGGTCTCTTGTAAAAGACAAGGTGGGTTCATTACAAGGACTTTATCGCGTTCATAATTCCCACATGCATGTGCGCGATGTGGTTGATTCCTGTCAAATGGAAGCTGCAACAAATAGAATTTTGGGCCGACTTAAGGTTCAACTTTTTATAGATAATTAAAAGATAAGGTCCATTTGTTATTCTGATTTTGAAGATTGGTATACAAAGAAGCTGCAACATTTAGCACAGAAACACGAAAATGGTATAATTTTTTTTCTTCTCACCCTGTTACCTGCGTTTTCCTATACTTATGGCATATAACCTTTGCTGCCAATTACTTGTACTTTTCCCTATAACAACACTTCTGCTGTGACTCCCCATGTGCATCACAAAGGCCCTTGAGTTCTACAAGCTCAGAAAATTAGATTTACGAGTTTTGATGACAGTATAGACTAAAGTATCAGGAATCTACAGTTTGGCCAGCAATAACAACAGATTGAATCTGTGGAATTCTGATTCAAGGTGGATCACCTTATAAAAAAAATGGATCCCATTGTAAGAGGCAATCCCAAGAAGGCACTTTGTCTGCCGCAGGTTTAGAAAAGGAATGTTCTTAGGCTTTGGTATGAGATTTTTCATATGATTGGTTTTCATTTATTCTATTTCTAATTGTCATGTAGTCCTTGTGATTAAAGTGTTCTGTAGTTTCCATTTTTTTCAAGTATCTTGTGAATCGTGTGTCATTTGTACTTATTGTAAAATCCTCAGGGGTCTTGAAAGGAAGATAAATTCCTGATTGGAAAGGTAAGAGTTTAAACTGTAGTTTGCTTATAGCTTTGTTATCATAGTTGTTCTGCAACTTGTTTATTTTTATGTCCATATATGTGCCACACATGTTCCTGCTGCTTCCACATTCAGTTGAGTTTTCCTGATTGATAAAGGTATAAACATGAGCTTCAATCAAAAAGGTATTTCATCTTCCACCCAATCAGGTTAAGGGTACAAACCTGAGTCTCATTTCAATGAGATATTCCATTCCCCCAATCAGGTTAAGGGTCAAACCTGAGTTTCGTTCCATGCGAGGTATTTCTGTCCCATCCAGGTTAAGGGAAAAAACCTGAATTTCACTCTCGTAAAACAAATCTTTCCTCTTCAATCCCCATTTCATATCTACCATGATCACCGGGCTAATTTCTCCACACTCAGCTAGATCCTTCTAACTGGGGCATTTTTTTATATAGCCCAAAATTTGGTGTGTTTTTCTTTGCCACTAAGCTCGGCCACAAGCCGACTTAGTAGCAAAGACGGGCATCTGTAAACACCCCAAATTTTCATTCACCTCTCCAACATTTCCACCAAGCATCAACATCCAGCCTCTGAAAGTCCAAATTGCATATGCAACTCTCAAAATTTCTCTATTTTAGCTCAGATGTTCAAAATTTTATTCCTGACAGGAGACAAGAATCTCCAAGTCCTCGTTCAAGATTATATTTCATAAGACATGGCATTGCATATCATTGCATGAGCATTTCATATCACTGCACTGCACAGCATGTCATTTCGAGGACCAGAACTCTTGATTTCAAAATTTTCAATCCAGATTAGAATTTCAATTATTTTTAAAATCGATTTCAAAACCCTGGGGCTTCAAAATTATCAATTCTTTCCATTTTACCCCCAGGACTCTGAATTTCCAAATATTTTCTCAGGAAAATGATCTAGATAGTTTTAATATGGATTTCAGCCACCTTATCTCAGATTTTGCCCTTTTGACAATTTCAAATATCTTCCTTTTACAAAATTGCCCTACAGGGGCCAACTCTTTCCAAAAATTCCTGTTTTACCAATTAGCCCAAATTTTATGAAAATTCCAAAAAGAGGTTGTTGTCTTGTTCTCATTTCAATAAAGAAGCAATGTGGGACCCACACTGAGATGGAGTCACAGAGGCTTTTCTTTTGAAAAACCTGAATTTTGAAAAACCCAAAAATATAGGAGCCTTGTCCCCTGGATTGGCGCCACTTGTCTTTTCTCTCTCCTCCCATTTATTTGCCAAGTGTCAGTGTGGGGCTACCTTAAGAAGCTGCCACATGTCATTAGACACCCTCTTCATTCCATGCCATGTGTCAGTGTCCACCATCTTCACCCTGCGCCATGTGTCATTCCATGGATCACCCTAAGATGCCAAGTGTCATGTGTTGTCCTGTCCAGAAAAAGTAGGCTTGTCTCCTCTGAGATGGCGCCATTTGAAGTGTGTCTCCTGCAGAGGACACATGTCAATCTCTCATTTTCTCAGAAAAAGAAAATGCCACGTGTCAATCTCTGCTTCTTTCAGAAAAAGCTGGATGACACATGTCTTCCCCTACTTTTTCTCAGAAAAGTAGATGATACATGTCATTTCTAGCTTCCTTCAGAAAAAGTAGAAGACACATGTCACTCTTGGCCTTCTTCAGAAAAAGCAACCATTCAAAAAATTTTAGACAAGACCTAGGTGGCACAAATTTTGGATTCTGCTTTTTCTACTTTGAATATGAGGGCGCCACATGTTAATTGCTCCTCCCTCCTGCCACATGGCATTGTAGGAGCCACTCTAAGGAACTGCCACATGTCCATCCTCCATTCCTCCAGAGCCAACCCCCATTTGAAATTCAAATCTCCTTCTGAGGTGGCGCCATTTGAGAAAACTCCTCCAGACAGTTGACACTTGTCTGCCACATGTTCAGACCTCCCTGCATCAGAATAAGTAGAAAAGCCCCCCTCTGAGGTGGCGCATTCTGCTTCTTCTAGTCTTGTTCATCTGCCACATGGCAGTGTGGAACCACCCTAAGGTGGCGCCACATGTCAGCCTCTCCTTTCCTGCAGAAAAAGTAGAATTTGAATTCCTCTGAGGTGTCACAGTCTGCTTCTTCCACTCATGTCCTTCTGACATGTGTCAAGCGATTCTAGAGGTAGCGCACATGGCATGCTCCTACTGTTTTCAACTTTACACCTCAGAACACCTTTTGAGGTGGCGCCATTCCAGAACCCCACTTGGCTTTATTTTGATATTTATTTTATATTTTTTAATAAAAGTAGCCCCTGAGGTGGCGCCATTTGAGAAGCTTCAGAAAAGCCAAATTTTATATTTCAAACTCCCAGATAGCACCCCCTTGAGGTGGCGCAATTTGGGAGCCTCCTGCAGAGAAAATCAAGCAGACCCCAAATTTTGAAAATTTTCAAATTCTGCTAAGGTGTCTCACCCACAAATTTTCCCATTTTATTTTCTCAAAAAATAAAAATAGCACCCCCTGAGATGGCGCCACATAGAGGGCTCAGATTGAGCCTGTTTGAAATTCAAAATTTTCAGAAAAATTCTATAAAAACAAGGCTCCACGCCCAGCCTAGGGGAGCTTCTTTTGGACTTTGAAATTCAACCAAGACTTTCTTCAGAACACGATTTTGAACTTTGGAATTCACGCCCCCCTTGGGCTCAGTGGAGAAGGTGCAGTGAAGTACCTACATTGCTCGTGTTGTGGCCAATTCGATTCAAGCGTGGGTCGATCTTGGTGAATCATCCGAAGCCCGGATCGAAGGACGAACGAATCCCTTGGTAGCAGTCTCTTTCAAGAGTTTCAAAGCTGCGTAACAAAGAAAGGTGCACCTCTTTTCCTCTTGATTTCATATTATGATTTGATTCGGGTGTCGTTTGAAGAAAGAGCTCATCCGAGGGATGGATTGAGCTATTCTCATAAAATGACATATATAAAAATACACAATTATGCTTCCTTGATGATTTTTAGCATTCATGCATTTAGATAAATTTAATCCGCATTTTTTTTCATTAATTTAGCATGTTTTATAGGTTAATTAGGTTTAATTAAGCATTTATTTCAATTCTGCTCAATTTCAGTAGCTCTCTGTTTCTGTTAGTCAGTCCACATGTCATTTCATGCATTTAGTTTTCTTTAAAAAATCCAAAAAAATCATGGAATGCACCCATAGGTGTCCCTAGAAATGTTCCAAAAAATCGGAGAGATTTGAATTCGTTTACTATGTTAAACGTTCAAAAAGGTGAGTCGGGTTTTATTACCCGAGATGCATTTTAAAATGTCATTTCTGACTTATAAAATCGTGATCTTCCTCATGAAAGATCTGATTTTCGATCCAAAAGATGTTCTGAGCTCGATAGGATATCTAGTTTTTGACCTGATTTTCGAAGATTTTTCTGATTTTTTTTAATGTCTGACAAAAATCCGAGAGTTTGGGACACGTGTCAGAGCCTGATTTGGGCCTCTGAGACTTTGGATCGACTTAGGTTGACGGGTTCTCTTTGGGTATTGATCCAAATCCGAATCTGTAAAAGGTGAATATTATGTCCGAGATATCCTCTATTTGCATCTGAAAGCCTGTGAGTTTTAGAATAGTTGTGATATCTGTTTCGGATTTTTCTTGTCAGTCACCTGTTTGGTCACATTTGTCTGTTCTGTCGATTCAGGAATGAAAAGTTATATTGTTATCCATGTTTATGTTGATCAAATGCCAAAGTCATGAACATGAAAGTTGTCTCTGTAGGTGTCGTGAGTAGCTCTGTTAAATATAAGAAATTTCTATGGCTTTTTTCTATTTTTTGAGCATTTTATATTAGATTAGGTTGATTTTACCTTTGTCAGAACCAAATCCCTGCTATCGAACTCACTATGGCTCAAATCCCGAGGCTGTAAAAATAAAAAATGTTCCATTTTGGGTCCTTTAGCAGTCTGCAAAATATCAGAAGTTTTAATGGTGCAAATTTTGCATTATCATATTCAGCATTGCATTTGGTTCGGGTCCGTAGGTGAAATCCACCATTTTTAGGACTTTCTTTAAATTTTAGCATTCAAATCATATCATTTCGTAAATTTTAGCATTCTAGGCTGTTTATCAGAGTATGTAGATGCTTCATACTGAATTTGGTGTAATTTGGAATTCATTTGAGGTTTGATTTAGCCATATCATCAAAACAAGGCCCCGCAGGACCCGGATCCAAGCGAAATTCGTTATTTTGGATAAATTGCAAAATGTCAAATTCTGATTTTACAGTCTTAATGTGTTTATCAGCATGTCATCATGCCTCTTACTGCATTTTACCATCATTTGTTTCAATTCGAATTTCAAAATCTCAATTTTTACCAAAATTTCCTTCAAAAACCCCGATTTTAAAGGTATAACTTTATTATTAGGGGTATTTTGGTCATTTTGACCACCATTTTGAATTTCAAACTATTTTCTACTAAATTTCCTGCATTTACATCATTTCAAATATCAAGGAAGCATGAGAATAGAGTTTATATCTAATTAAGTCCAATAATTTCATAATATTATTGGAATATCTTGGAAAAACTCACATATTTGAGCTAACCTTATTTCAAGTTTGGCAGGGACATTCAAAAGAAGGAGCTGAAGTCTGTAATTTCCATTTATTTCATTTATTTAGTGACGTAATAATGTAAATTTTGGAATAAGAGATTTAATTTTCTGCTTAGACTAGAATGCATATCATATAGTTTGAATTCATGCAATATCCTGTTTATATGATTCATGCATTTTATTTCAAAAGTACTATGGATGTTCACGAATGGCACGTGCACAAACTTTTAGAGAGTTGACGGACTCGGTGGAGTCCATATTTACGGCCCTAGTCGGAATATGGACGAGACCCAGATCCATCATCTTTCTACCAGTCACATTGAGCCTACACTCTTAGGCTATCTTAAAATGCATATCATATTTCCAAAGTTTGCAAAATATTGTGCATTAAATCAATTAAACTCTAAACATATTCATGGCCACAGTCAGAATATGTGAAGGATTTATTTTGACTTAATACACATTTTTCCAACAAATTTCTTAGAAAATCTTCCAAAATTCATTCATTCACTCATATCATTTGCATCATGAAATCATTGGTTTTCTCATGATTTTCTTAAGAAAATTTCATTCTCAAGAAAATCAATTTCTCAAGAAACTCTAAGAATTTTCCAAAATCGGTTTTCCCAAGTCAAGTTTTTCCACAGTTTTCCCTGGAAAATGTTATTTTCTTAAGGGATTCAAAAGAGTTTTCCAATCTTTCTCCAAGATCAAAATCGATTTTCAAGTATTTCAAGGGTAAAATTCCCAGGATTTCAATTTCCCAAGTTTTGAATTTCCTTCTCCAATGAGTTTTCCTATAAATTTTCCATCATTTTCCTAAGAAAATTCTCAAAGTCTGAGTTTTCCTGAGAAGTGTTTCCCTTTTCAAATGTTCACCTTTTCTCAAGAATGACTTCTATTTTCCCAGGATTTTGAACTATTCATGATTTTCCCAAATCTTCATAAATTTTCTCGTGATTTCAAAACCTCTTTCACATGAGTTTTTCTGAGAAATTGATTTCCATCATTTGCCTTAGAACTATTTCCAACTCCAAAACCTTTTTCTGAGCATACATCATGTTTTTCTAACTTCCATTTTCCAAAATCTCTTAGCACATGCCTGAATTCTCTGTGCATTTAGGATAGAACACGATTTTGATGATTTAACTAAGTCAAGTACAATTTTGGTCCTTGGTTCGATTACCCCTGTTAAAGACGGCAGGAACAGTCGAACCTCGTACCGACAGGTCGAGCCCCATCCCATGGATTTTCCCACAATTTTCAAAACGGAGGTGAGTATTTCAAAACAATTTCCAAAATCCGGTCAAGTTTGACTCGCGAAAGCATTTCCCTCTCTCTTCCGCAAGGAAGGGAAGACGAGAAAAAATTTGCGACGATAACAGGTTTGGCGACCGAGATGGGACCTGTCCTTGTCTGATTAAAATTATGCTTGACTTAGTTCAATTATTGAAACTGTGTTCACAAAATGTCAGCTCTTTTATTTTGATATCATGCGAACCTAGGAGCCTAGATTCTGACCTAGCTGACATTGACTGCATATAGATTAGGCTTGGTTTGGTAGGACCAAATTGAGGAGAAATTTTCATGTTCACATAGACTTAGGTCTAAATACAACTCTCCTCAATTTAGGATCTGAATGCATACAATGTATGCTTCTTCAAAATTTTTAAAATCTATCTCTCTAGGATTTAGAGCCCTCTATTTCTTGCATGTGATCATTTTTCAAAATCTCCATTACCTATCATTACCCGGAATTCACGTTGCTGGGCTCTCTTCCAGAACCCTAGTTCGGGACAGAGCCTCACAACTAGGCCAACTATTTGGGTTAACACCCCCCTACCACGTACCGCGGGCCACAGTCCGAAGTATATTGGTAGGCGCTCAAGGATGTTGGAAAACCTTACCTTAGAACCGAAGTTGAAATTATATGCCACGTACCTCGGATTTCGGTTTGGGTATATCGGCATAACTGGATTGGACAAAGATGATATGAACCTAGAGTTAGGATTAGGGTCCTACAGTTGTTTTCAAAATGATGCATCTAGAGTCAGCCTTTTAGAGAGTGCTGAATGTGCATGAATGTTTGTGCAGGATGTGATTGTTTGTTTGTTACCTCTATTTCCTCATATTTTCACCAAAATTATTTTCAAATATCCATATTTTTCACCTTTTCCTTCATTTTCTCAAACCCTAGATGATTTTCCCAAATATCCAATTTCTTTCAAAACTCCAGGTGATTTTTCCATTCTCTCATTCTACTGGATCTCGAATTTCCAGCTGCATTTTCATCCTGCCTGCAATTTTCCAAAATCATATGTTTTCTCTCATTGGATTTTCAATTCTTTTGTCTATTTGCAAAAATTCTTCACCTTATTGTCCTCGTGCATACCTTGATTATTGCAGAGGAAATTGTTTACCCACTTGCCTTCTCCTTATTCTAAATCTGTTTGTGGATTGTTTTTCAAGAGATATCTCTTTCCTTCAAAATGGTGTTTTTCCTCGTGGTTGACGACCTCGCCTAGGTAACAAGGCACATTTTCTGTTGTTATTTCTCTTACAAAGAATGACAACACAATTGTCGTGATTTCAGCGGCGACTCCATCCCTAGTAATGGGATATTCTTCCAATTATTTACCATATCGTCAATAATCATTTTCCTCCCAATCCAAAATTCCCTCAGAGTCTAATCAAGACTTTATCCTGCAGAGAGCATCCACAGCATTTGATGGTTCAAACAAAGTCAGGAAGAAGAACCACATCACCACAGTACTCCTCAGCCTCAGAAGAAGAGATGGGCTCCCCGCGACCCGTCAGAAGTCAAGAACAGCAGCAAGAGGACGATGACATAGATCCTCAGATGTACGCGATGTTTCAGAAAATGATAAAGAGGATGATGAGTGAGCAGGCTGGCACCAGCTCAGACAAAAATCCATTGAGTCAGAAAATTAGAGATCGTGTGGCCAATAAATCAACCAAGGAGCATGTTCAAGATACTTCGGACGAAGAAGAATCAGCAGATGATACCGAGGAAGAATGCGAGATCATTCATGGAGCAACTCGCAAACCAAAGGTCCAAGCAATGGAAAAACCGCTTCAAGCACAGTTCAAAGAAATGGCCAAAGTTGTTAAAGACCTGCAAGCTCGCGACAAGGGCAAGAAAGTCTTCACTAGCGAGGATTTTTATGATGGCTTAAAAGGAGACAAAGAACTGGAAAATTTGCCCCGCAAGTTCATCAAGTTTGATGGTTCTGGTGATCCCAAAGCCCATCTCGCCATGTTCTTCGCCGAATGCTCCAAATTCAAGAGAGACAATAGGGCCCTATTTCTTTGTTTTTCTCGTAGCTTAGAAGGCACTGCCGCCAAGTGGTACTCCAAGCATATCAATCCAATCAAGCTGCGAGAATTCGATAAGGTGGTCAACCTATTCATTGAGCGATTTCTGTTCAATACTGAAGCGCTCCCAACATTGAGCCATCTCTGCAATCTAAGGCAGAATGAAAATGAAAAGGCAAGGGACTTCATTCGCAGATGGAGAGAGACCTGCAACAAAATGACGGATCATATACTAGAGAGGCATGCTTTATCACTGATCCTCAACAACTTTTCACAGCCTTTGAGGAGTCTCATTTCTACCTCACCATCCAAGTCTTTCATAGAGCTTACTGAATGAGCCGAATGGCTCAAGATGGGGTTGGAGAACGGGGTCTACGATGGTATCACCCTCGTCAAAAACAATCTAGATCCAAAGAAAAAGACAAATTTCACCTCCTCCGCCAACATCAGCCGCAATGATAACAAAGGTAGTAAGGGCAACCATGCAGATCGAGAGGAAAGATAGAATAGCAAGCTATCTCAGCCCAACTTCACACAAAAGGAAAAGATAAAGCGTGAAGGTTGGAGTAATGATCGTGTGTTCACTCCTCTCAAACAAACACTCGAAGAAGCCCTTGAATTCATGTTGACTAAGGGATTAGTGAAGCTCCCAAAGGCCACATCTCCTCCCACCATCATGGGAAGGTTCAAGAATCAGTTTTGCAAATTCCATCGGGCAGTGGGGCATGACATCGATCATTGTTTTGTCTTCAAAAATATTGTTCAGGATTGCATTGACAAGAGCCTCCTTGCTGAAGAGGAAGAAGAAGACGAGCTGGCCATCCTGACCAAGCCTTTCCCAGATCATTCAGAAACTTGATAATGACAAAGTTTCCTGTTTTTTTTTTCTTTCATTTTGCCAGTCACCTCATAAGGGCAAGTCCGCCCAGTTTTTGTAACCTTTTGGTTGAGTGCTTATAAATAGGCAGTCCTTTTGTTATCAGTTCTGCTTATCAATAAAATGTCAATTTTCTTCATCAAATACTTCTTTCTTTTGCCCCATTAGGGCACCTGTTTTCGTTTTGAAGAATCTTATTTGCCCATTCTTTTCAAGA
This sequence comes from Nuphar pumila, assembly GCF_984573655.1. Lineage (NCBI taxonomy): Eukaryota > Viridiplantae > Streptophyta > Magnoliopsida > Nymphaeales > Nymphaeaceae > Nuphar > Nuphar pumila. Next base: position 93,568,275 of record NC_143256.1, on the reverse strand, counting down.
TGAGGGGCAATTTATGAGAGAAATGAAATTATCTATGAGGGTTTTTCAAAAATCGTGAAATTTTGAAAATTTTCTACAAACATCTTCGTTATGATCACCCAAAAGTTTAATATTTCGGTTCAATCTTTTTCCATCGCGGTGATCTTCTTTTCTTAAATTGGTTTCGAACCATTATCTTTTACAATCAACCCTTGTGTTGATTTTCTTTTCCAAAATTATTGTTAAACCAATTCATTTTCAAAATCAACCCTCATGATGATCTCTCTTCAAAATCAACCCTCGTGTTGATTCCCCTTTCAAAGATCAGTTCTCACGTTGATCATTCTTCAAAATCAACCTTGTAGTTGATTTCTTCCCAAAATGATTTCTCACTTTCAAAATAACATTCTCCTTTTACTTTAAAGATCCCATGTGCAAACACTTTCTCACTTCTCATTTTGCTTTTATCATTTCGAAGGGATAATATAATTTTGTTTCCTTTCCTCGATTTTTAAGCATAAAAAAAAAATTTGCTGATAGTTTGGCACCATTTTATTTGCGTCTCTTTCCTTTTCACAATATGTCTCTTGTGAGGAATGACCTTGAGGATGTCTCTCAATCAAGAAGCCTATCACCTTATTCCTCGATTATCCTTCTTTATATTCAAAATTTTCCTCCCTAGTTACACTGGGGCATTTTTTTTGAAAAATCTATCTTTACCACAAAACATCCTGTATGCAGGCAGGATAAACCAATCTCGCATTTTGCATGTATATGCACCCAATTGCATTAATTTTGCATTCATTTACACTTCATGTGCATTTGTATTTCATTTTGCATTAATTCTGCATCTATTTTCTTCCCCTTCAGGTTAAGGGATAAACCTGAATCATTTTCCATGATTTTCCAATTTCTATTCATATCCTCGTTTAGGATAAGGGGTTAATCCTGAAAACCAGACCACATACATCTGAATATGATGGTCTTTTTCATTGCAAATCAAGTAATCCAGTCCTCGAACTGGCCATTCTCAAAACTTTCAATCCCAGTCCTCCCACTATCGATTTTCAAAAACCAATCTTCTGATTAAAGATTTTCCTTTAAGATTCGAGCCTTGGCTCGAACTTTCCAGCTTTCCTTTGAAGATTTGAGTTTTAACTGAAGTTTTCTTTCCTTCAAGACCTAAACTTTTCAGTTACCTTTTGAGATTCGAGCCCTGACTCGAACTTTCCTGCTTTCCTTCAAAGATTTGAGTTTTAACTCAAGTTTTCTTTCCTTCAAAATCTGAACTTCTCAGTTTTCCTTTGAGATTCGAGCCCTGACTTGAACTTTCCAACTTTCCTCTGAATATTTGAGTTTCGACTCAAAAATCTGAATTGGCCTAGTTTTTCCTTTTAAGATTTGGGTTTTGATCCAAACTTTATCTCCTTAGAAACCAAAATTCCTAGCTTTCCTTAGAAGGCTCGAGTTTTGACTCAAATCTTCTATCTTTCCTTGTAAAACCTGAGTTCTGATTTGGATGGTATTTAAAAACCAGCTTTTGAGTTAGGCTTACCTTCAAAATCCAGCATTATGCCATGACTTACCTTCAAAATTCCAACTTTTTATTGGATTTACCTTCGAAATTGAGTACCATCGTCAGGGATGTGTCAACTCGGATGTCAAGCGATCTCTTTTACTAAGGATTTCAAGAACACTTTGTCAATTTTTCAATCAATTACCTGTTGATTTCAGAATTTTATTACACAAAATTTTTACCTTATTTTATCTTCAGTATTACTTCCAAAAAAGCAAAACCTTTTGTGAAGAAGGATTCAAAATCCAGATTCTTTCTATTGGCCAACCAAAAGGATGAAGGATAAATCCTCGATATGGCCAGAAAAAAAGATTCAATGTTTTGCAAAGCCATAGATGATTGATATTGATTGCAATCAATGGCACATCTTTAAAGATCATTCTTGTGAAAATGAGGCAGTGGAAATATCCTGAGTGCGAGAAAAGAGAGAATTCATCCAAGCCCTGTCTCCTCAAAATCATCTTAAGCTGCAATTAAATATCCGCAAAAGGGATCTCTCACTTGTCGTCAAGATGAAGGCGAATTAAGCGAGTAGACCCCCGGGTCCAAAGAAAATTTGAAACATCTCCAAGATGTCGGAGTTTGTGACGGATCCTTCAAGGGAAAGTCCAAAGCACTGTCAAGATGAAGGCATATGCGATGAACCTCTCGACAATCCCTAAAAGATATTTAATTTCAGCTATTATCTAAAGATCTTCAAACCCATCGTCCAAGAAGGATCGAAACAACTCCAAGATGAAGGAGCTTGTGACGTACCCTTCCAAAAGAGAGAAAGAGAGAAAAAATCAGAACATCTCCAAAATGAAGGAGAATATAGCCAAAACACCAGAGAGCCAAAAGAGTGCAGAAAGAGTATCAGGAGAGAAGCTCTCAGGATATCAAACTGCCAAATCTATCAAGAATCTTCTTTAAATTTGTGAAATTCTATTATCAATACTCTTTCGTTAATTTCTTTCTTAATATCAAATTCTCTTTCCTTTTCACATTAGCTTCCTTGAAGAAGGTCAATTGCAAGCAATTTGGATTTCCAATCTCGATTCTACAAAGTGAACCTCGTTTGGAGGTAATACTTTAGGTAGAAAATAAGGAATATTTTCACAACAATGAGCATCATTTTCAATTACTTTGAATCAACAAAATTTTCAACATTTTGACAATATTTTCTAGCTATCTTGACGTTAAGTGAGAGCTTGATGTCCATATTGATGCATCTTGACCCCTTCGAGAGATTTTCCTTTGTCATCTTTCACATTGTTGAAAGATTAGCCTTATCTCCGAAAGGATAGCCTTTATCATCTTTCATGTTGTTGAAAGATTAGCCTTCTCTCCGAATGGATTGCCTTTATCATCTTTCGCGTTGTGGAAAGAATCGCCTTATTCCTTTGGATTACCTTTATCATCTTTCGCGTTGTCGAAAGAATCGCCTTGTTCCTTTGGATTACCTTTGTCATCTTTCGCGTTGTCGAAAGAATCACCTGGTTCCTTTGGATTACCTTTGTCATCTTTCGCGTTGTCGAAAGAATTGCCTTGTTCCTTTGGATTACCTTTATCATCTTTCGCGTTGTCGAAAGAATCGCCTTATTCCTTTGGATTACCTTTATCATCTTTCGCATTGTCGAAAGAATCGCCTTATTCCTTTAGATTACCTTTATCATCTTTCAAGTTGTCGAAAGAATCGCCTTGTTCCTTTGGATTGCCTTTGTCATCTTTCGTGTTGTCGAAAGAATTGCCTTGTTCCTTTGGATTCCCTTTGTCATCTTTCGTATTATTGAAAGAATCGCCTTACTCCTTTAGATCGCCTTGTCATCTTTCGCATTGTCGAAAGAATCGCCTTATTCCTATGGATTACCTTTGTCATCTTTCGCGTTGTTGAAAGAATCACCTTATTCCTTTGGATTGCCTTTGTCATCTTTCGCGTTGTCGAAAAAATCGCCTTACTCCATTGGATTACCTTTGTCATCTTTTCGCGTTGTCGAAAGAATCGCCTTGTTCCTTTGGATTGCCCTTGTCATCTTTCGCATTGTCGAAAGAATCGCCTTACTCCTTTGGATTGCCTTTGTCATCTTTCGCGGTGTCGAAAGAATCGCCTTATTCCTTTGGATTGCCTTTGTCATCTTTCGCGTTGTCGAAAGAATCGCCTTGTTCCTTTGGATCGCCTTTATCATCTTTCGTGTTGTCGAAAGAATCGCTTTGTTCCTTTGGATCGCCAGCATTCATCTTTTGCGTTGTCAAAAGAGTTGCCTTACTCTTCTCTGAAAGAGTTTGCCTTGTCTGTCTTTCGCATTGCCAAAAGAGTTGCCTTATTCTTCATTGGAAAAATTGTCTTATTCATCTTTTGTGTTGTCAAAAGAGTTGCCTTACTCTTCTCTGAAAGAGTTTGCCTTGTCCGTCTTTCGCGTTGCCGAAAGAGTTACCTTATTCTCGTTAAAAGATTGTCATATCCATCTTTCGCATTGTCAAAAGATGTCATCTTACTCCTTACCATATTCATATTTCACACTGATGAAAAATTCATCGGATCGTCTTGATCACCTGCCAAGATTGCCTCTTACAATTCCATTTCTATCGCCTTGTTCCTTTCCAAGAAAAGTTGTCTTATTCACCTTTCAGGTATTCCATTTTTCACCCAATCAGGATAAGGGTATAAACCTGAGCCTCATTCAAAGGGGTATTCTATTTTCCACCCAATCAGGATAAGGGTATAAACTTGGGCCTCATTCAAAGAGGTATTTCATTTTCCGCCCGATCAGGATAAGGGTATAAACTTGAGCCTCATTCAAAGAGGTATTTCATTTTCCGCCCGATCAGGATAAAGGTACAAACCTGAGCCTCAATCAAAGAGGTATTCTATTTTCTGCCCAATCAGGTTAAGGGTACAAACCTGAGCCTCATTCAATAAGGTATTCCATTTTCCGCCCGATCAGGATAAGGGTATAAACCTGAGCCTCATTCAAAGAGGTATTTCATTTTCCGTCCGATCAGGATAAGGGTATAAACCTGAGACTCATTCAAAGAGGTATTCCATTTTTCGCCCGATCATGATAAGGGTATAAACCTGAGCCTCAATCAAAGAGGTATTTCATCTTCCACCCGATCAGGTTAAGGGTACAAACCTGAGTCTCATTTCAATGAGATATTCCATTCCCCCAATCAGGTTAAGGGTCAAACCTGAGCTTCGTTCCATGCGAGGTATTTATGTCTCATCCAGGTTAAGGGCAAAAACCTGAATTTCACTCTCGTAAAAAAAATCTTTCCTCTTCATTCTCCATTTCATATCTACCATGATCACCGGGCTAATTTCTCCACACTCAGCTAGATCCTTCTAACTAGGGCATTTTTTTATATAGCCCAAATTTGGTGTGTTTTTCTTTGCCACTAAGCTTGGCCACAAGTCGGCTTAGTAGCAAAGAGGGGCATCTGTAAACACCCCAAATTTTCATTCACCTCTCCAACATTTCCACCAAGCATCAGCATCCAGCCTCTGAAATGGCCAGAAGGCAAAATGGTCATTTTCTAAGCCCGGACATCGCAGAAAGTCCAAATTGCATATGCAACTCTCAAAATTTCTCTATTTTAGCTCAGATGTTCAAAATTTTATTCCTGACAGGAGACAGAAATCTCCAAGTCCTCGTTCAAGATTATATTTTATAAGACATGGCATTGCATATCATTGCATGAGCATTTCATATCACTGCACTGCACAGCATGTCATTTCGAGGTCCAGAACTCTTGATTTCAAAATTTTCAATCCAGATTAGAATTTCAATTATTTTTAAAATCGATTTCAAAACCCTGGGTCTTCAAAATTATCAATTCTTCCCATTTTACCCCCAGGACTCTGAATTTCCAAATATTTTCTCAGGAAAACGATATGGATAGTTTTAATATGGATTTCAGCTACCTTATCTCAGATTTTGCCCTTTTGACAATTTCAAATATCTTTCTTTTACAAAATTGCTCTACAGGGGCCAACTCTTTCCAAAAATTCTTGTTTTACCAATTAGCCCAAATTTTATGAAAATTCCAAAAAGAGGTTGTTGTCTTGTTCTCATTTCAATAAAGAAGCAATGTGGGACCCACACTAAGATGGCGTCACACAGGCTTTTCTTTTGAAAAACCTGAATTTTGAAAAACCCAAAAATATAGGAGCCTTGTCCCTTGGATTGGCGCCACTTGTCTTTTCTCTCTCCTCCCATTTATTTGCCAAGTGTCAGTGTGGGGCTACCTTAAGAAGCTGCCACATGTCATTAGACACCCTCTTCATTCCATGCCATGTGTCAGTGTCCACCATCTTCACCCTGCGCCATGTGTCATTCCATAGATCACCCTGAGATGCCAAGTGTCATGTGTTGTCCTGTCAAGAAAAAGTAGGCTTGTCTCCTCTACGGTGGCGCCATTTGAAGTGTGTCTCCTGTAGAGGACACATGTCAATCTCTCATTTCCTCAGAAAATGCAAATGCCACGTGTCAATCTCTGCTTCTTTCAGAAAAAGCAGGATGACACATGTCTTCCCCTACTTTTTCTCAGAAAAGTAGATGAACATGTCATTTCTAGCTTCCTTCAGAAAAAGTAGAAGACACATGTCACTCTTGGCCTTCTTCAGAAAAAGCAACCATTCAAAAATTTTCAGACAAGACCTAGGTGGCGCAAATCCTGGATTCTGCTTTTTCTACTTTGAATATGTGGGCGCCACATGTTAATTGCTCCTCCCTCCTGCCACATGGCATTGTAGGAGCCACTCTGAGGAACTGCCACATGTCCATCCTTCATTCCTTCAGAGCCAACCCCCATTTGAAATTCAAATCTCCTTCTAAGGTGGCGCCATTTAAGAAAACTCCTCCAGACAACTGACACTTGTCTGCCACATGTTCAGACCTCCCTGCATCAGAAAAAGTAGAAAAGCCCCCCTCTGAGGTGGCGAATTCTGCTTCTTCCAGTTCTGTTCTTCTGCCACATGGCAGTGTGGAACCACCCTAAGGTGGCGCCACATGTCAGCCTCTCCTTTTCTGCAGAAAAAGTAGAATTTGAATTCCTCTGAGGTGGCACAGTCTGCTTCTTCCACTCATGTCCTTCTGACATGTGTCAAGAGCTTCCAGAGGTAGCGCCACATGGCATGCTCCTGTTGAGAAACTCTGTTTTGATGTCACATAATATGATACACTGTCGTATTTGATTTTATATGATATGATAATATGTCCTCTTGAAAAATGTTATATTATGACTGAATATGTTTTGCCATAAAACTAACGAGTATTTGATGCAAGGATATCTCACCCAAAAAGGATGGAGACTTCCTGTTCAAGTACAACTTGTGCAATCATACTCCTTGAAGAAAAATCTTGATGAGCCATGCATTCCTAAAGTTCAAATGAAGAGATCGGCTACCTCAAGATGAAGACTTTTTTCTTCTTTAGAGTCATATGTAACAGAACCTTCAGGAACATGCATATTGCATATTATATACTCATTCATAAAAACTATATCATAAAAGTATACGATAGTTTCAAAAAGCTCCTTTTTGAAAACTAATAATTGTACCTTCTTACAACCTTTTATGAAAAAGATATTTTGTCATGTAATAATTGTACCTTACACTATATACAAGACAACATGAAAAGAAATGTAGGAAAAAGACAAAACATAAAATCGGCTACATAGAGAAAAACAAATATAATATGTTTTTTAAAAGAAATGTTTTTAAATATAGGAAGAAGACAAAAACATAAAATCGGCTACACAAAGAAAAACAAATATAATATGTTTTTTAAAAGACTCTAGTTACCCTCTTTAAAGAAATGATTTTAAATATAGGAAGAAGACAAAAACATAAAATCGGCTACACAAAGAAAAACAAATATAATATGTTTTTGAAAAGACTCTAGTTACCTTTTTACAAAACCATAGAATGTCGACTTACTTGAAGTCATCATTCTCTTTGTACAAGCATTAAATACCTTCTGTAAGAAATCCTTGTTAATATCCTTCTCAAGAATGTCGACTTTCTTGTAGTCCTCATTCTCTCTGAAGACTTTGAAAAACACAACATAAAGAAAACACTTGACATGACTATGTACAAATAAATATCTCACAGCACTCATTATAATTACACTCATTTAAAGTAAAGAAGTACTTATGTACCTCAAATCATTAATTAGAATAAAGATAAAACTACAAATCCAACGTTCAATGTACTATTGTAAGAAATAGACTTTTTACATAAAATATGTATTACCTAAAATATTACAACGACTAAGTGTACCCTATATTTTACTTTTATGGAAAAAGGCATTCTCGAATTTCTCTAAAAGATGTTTTTGAAATGACATAACATTTCACATTTCAAAAAGGCTACGATTTCAAAATGTAACGACTACTTTTTTAAAAGCTATATAAACATACTCAAATAAACTATTCAACAATGGGAATGGAATAGACGTGTGAGCTTACAACGAGAAAAAAATTCTATTCATTATTTGAAAAGAGAGCCTTGAAAAAGAAAGAGAAAAAGAAAAGAAAGAAAAGAGAAAAAGTCAAGTCCAGCTCTTTGACAAAGAGTATCCTCTGAGTGACAAACAGAACATTCTGAGAATCCTTCATTCGTGCATTCATATCATTCTGAAGGTTCTATAGGAAGTATTGTAACTTTCTGTTATTCACTGTATTCCTTCTTTGTTGAAAGAAGTAGACCTCTGAGAAAGAGGGTGTTGTCCTTCTCTGTTGAGAGAAGAAGACCTCTGTGGAAGAGGGTGTGCCCCTTCTCTATTGAGAGAAGAAGACCTCTGAGGAAGAGGGTGTTGTACTATTTATCCGGTGACTCGGATGTTATAGTGGAAAGCTCAAGTGGTTTGCTTGGGGACTGGATGTAGGTCTGGGTACTAACCGAACCAGTATAAATTCTGTGTTTTATGTGTTGTGCCTTATTGCTTGATTATTTTATTTTATCGATCTTTATCATATTTCACTATTCACCCCTCTCTAGTGGAATTTCATTTGGTATCAGAGAAGGTTTGCTGGTTTCGACATAACAAGTCTTCCAGCACAAATGGCATCTACCTCTTATGCTCGTGATATTGAAGGTCAACACACATCTCGTCCTCCTTTCTTCAATGGCTCCAACTATGGATACTGAAAGTGCAGAATGGCTATCTTTCTCAAATCCATAGACTTTGCTGTATGGAAAATTGTTGAGCATCCATACACATCCCCATCCCCATCCGCCTATGAAGTCCACATGAAAGAAAGAAGGGAAGAAGAGCAACCAGTAAAGAAAACTCTAGCTTTTTTAGCTCTATCTGAGAATGAAGACTCAGATAAAGAATCCGAAATTGCGCTACTTACCAGAAAATTCCAGCGCTTCATGAGAAGGAATCGGCTTCCAAACAGGCACAAGGAAAGAAAAGATCCTAAAGAAGATCCCATGTGCTATCAGTGTAATAAGCCAGGCCACTTAAGACGTGACTGTCCCCTTCTCAAAAGAAAGTCCAAGACTGAGGAACCAAAGAAGAGGTTCTTCAAGAAAAAGGCTCTGCATGCTCAATGGGATGATTCAGAACCATCCACTAGTGAAGAGTCAAGTGATGATGAAGCCGAAACTGCAAATATGTGCTTCATGGCAAACGAAAGTTCGGTAAGTGAAATCTCTGATTTTTCCTTTGAAGAACTTCTAGATGCTTTTCAAGAACTATTTGAAGAATCTAGAAAATTGAGTTTCAAAAATAAAGATTTAAAATCTGAAAATCTAAAGCTTTCCCAAAAGAATGAAAAACTCAGCAGTGAAAATTCTGAGTTGAAAAAGAAAAACCTTATGCTTATGTCTGAAATTTCTTCTACTAGCTCCAAAACTAAAAATCTGCAAGTAGAAATTTCAGAGCTAAAAAGTAAAACTGAGAACCTCATGAAAACGGTTTTCAAGTTTACTAAAGGTAAAGAGAACTTGGATAAACTCTTATCCTCTCAGAAAGTCTCTTTCTACAAGAATGGTATTGGCTACTCTCATTTCAACAAGCCTTCTTGTATGAATCAAAAGACCACGTTTGTGAAAAGTTCGTTTGAACCAAATAAGGAGTATTATAATGCTATTCTTTTTAACTCCTCTAAGGTTGTAGACAAACCCAAATCCAAATGGATATGGGTTCCAAGGTCTAACAAAAAGGGACCCGATTGGGTACCAAAAAGAAATTTTACTTGATGATTTGCAGGCTCCAAATAAGAAGAACAGATGGATTCTAGACAGTGGATGTTCAAAACACATGACAGGACATCCAGACCTTTTTGCTGTTCTTCATCATAAAGAAGGAGGAACCGTCACCTTTGGAGATAACAACAAAGGTTTGATAATTGGTATTGGTAATATTGGTAACATAGATAAACCTATTATCAAAGACGTTCTCCTTGTTAAAGGCTTAAAACATAACCTACTAAGTATCAGTCAAATGTGTGACACAGGTTATAATGTTAGCTTTAATCATGATGCATGCCTCATAACAAACACCAACGAAAACATCATCTTAAAAGGTATAAGAAAGAATAACATATATGAACTATACCTAGAAAACATCACAGAACATTGCCTCATAGCTAATAATGACACTCAACATCTATGGCACATGAGAATGGGTCATGTCAATTCTAAATACATGTCTAAATTAGCTAAAGATAAGTTAGTACGTGGGTTACCCAAAATATCTTTTAAAAAGGATTATTTTTGTGATGCATGTCAATTAGGAAAATTGTCAAAGTCATCTTTCAAATCAAAAAATATCATTTCAAGTAAAAGACCTTTAGAACTTCTCCACCTGGATCTTTTTGGTCCTTCTAGAGTAGCTAGTCATAATCACAATAAATACGTTTTTGTTATTGTAGATGACTACTCAAGATTTACTTGGGTAATATTTTTGAAAAACAAAAGTGACACGTTTTGTCAATTTGAAATCTTATGTAAAAAATTGCAAAATGAAAAATCCTGTTCTATTGTTAAAATCCGTAGTGACCATGGAGGAGAATTTGAAAATGAACTTTTTGAAAATTTTTGTAACTTGCATGGTATTTCTCATAACTTTGCCTTTCCTAGAGCTGCTGCTAAATCTTTTTGGGCAGAAGCTGTTAATACTGCATGCTACATAACAAATAGAGTTCTCATTAGACCCTTATTAAATAAAACTCCATATGAACTATTCTATGACAGAACTCCAAGAATAGACTATTTCAAAGTCTTTGGTTGTAAATGCTTTATCCTAAACATAAAAGATAGCCTAGATAAATTTGATGCTAAATCTATTGAAGGCATATTTTTAGGATATTCAAGCCATAGTAAAGCATACAGGGTTTTCAATAAGCATTCTAAGTCTATTGAAGAATCTATGCATGTTAGTTTCTGTGAATCTATTGATCAATCTGTTCATAAGCAAACTAACGATGATGATATTGAAAGTACAGATTTATTTTTAGATAACACAACTAAGTCTAATGAAGATGATCATCAAAGAACATTTGTCGATATCAAAGATCATCCTCAAAAGCAGATTTTGGGAGACCTCACAAAGGGGGTTCAAACTAGAGCTCAGCTAGAACGGATTGCAAACATGGCTTTCATTTCTCAACTTGAACCAAAGAAGATTGATGAAGCCATCATCGATGAGTTCTGGATGCTAGCCATGACTGAAGAACTGAATCAATTCCAAAGGAATGAAGTTTGGGATCTTGTACCAAGACCAAAGGATCATCCAATCATTGGGACAAGATGGATCTTCAGAAACAAGCTAGACGAAACAGGTAATGTTATAAGAAACAAGGCCAGACTAGTAGCTCAAGGATACAACCAGGAGGAAGGTATTGATTTTGATGAAACATTTGCTCTTGTTGCTAGACTTGAATCTATTAGAATGTTTTTAGCATATGCAGGCTATATGGATTTCAAATTATATCAAATGGATGTTAAAAGTGCATTTCTAAATGGATTTATAAATGAAGAAGTTTATGTAAAACAACCTCCAGGATTTGAAAATGAACTATATCTAGATCATGTTTTTAAACTCAAACGTGCTTTGTATGGTTTAAAACAAGCACCTCGTGCTTGGTATGATAGACTTAAAACCTTTCTGTTAAAAACTGGTTTTTCTGTAAGCAAAGCAGACTCTACATTATTTGTTAAAATAGTGAATAATCATACCCTAATTGTTCAAATATATGTAGACGATATCATCTTTGGATCTTCTAACAACACTCTTTGTGAAGAATTTTCTAAGTCCATGCAGAAAGAATTTGAAATGAGTATGATGGGAGAACTCACCTACTTTCTTGGGCTGCATATTAAGCAAACCAAGGATGGAGTTTTCATCAATCAATCTAAGTATGCTCGTGAACTTCTGAAGAGGTTCAACATGAACTCAACTGCTTCAAAATCTACTCCTATGAGCACTACTACTGTTTTGGACAAAGATGAAGATGGTAAGTCTGTTGATACAAAGGTATACCGAGGTATGATAGGATCACTTCTATATTTAACTGCTAGCCGTCCAGATATTATGTTCAGTGTTTGCTTGTGTGCTAGATTTCAGTCAAATCCAAAAGAATCACATCTTAAAGCTGTAAAAAGAATAATGAGATATTTAAAAGACACAGTTGATTTTGGATTATTCTATTCAAAATCCTCTACATTTGATCTAATCTCATACAGCGATGCTGACTTTGCTGGAAGTAAATCTGACAGAAAAAGCACAAGTGGAACATGTCATATGCTAGGGCACTCACTAGTATCATGGTTCAGTAAGAAACAAAACTGTGTATCCTTATCAACTACTGAAGCCGAATACATTGCTGCTAGCCTAGCTTGTACACAAGTTATCTGGATGAAACAAACCTTAAAAGATTTTGGTTTAAATTTTGAAAACACAACTATTTTCTGTGATAATACTAGTGCTTTAAACTTGTCTAAAAATCCTATACTACACTCACGAACTAAGCACATTCAAATAAGACACCACTTCTTAAGAGAACAAGTCTTAAACAAAATAATTAAACTAGAATTCATACCCACTAATCAATAGTTAGCAGACATATTCACTAAACCATTAAAACATGAAGACTTCACACATATTAGAAGAGAACTAGGAATATGCAAACTAAGTGACTTATAAATTAATCACACCTATTAAGATTATTGCTTTTGATAAAATTTTATTTTAAAAGGCTTTTTCTTATCGATTTTTTTTTTTGTGTTTGTTTTACTATTCAAAGTCAAACTATGTTTTCATATTTTCGTATACTCTCAATACTCATAGAAACACATTCATCATGATACATTCTTTATGTCTTTCAACTTGTCATCTTTCAAGTACACTCTCATAATGACCTCTTGTCCTATCTCCTTTTACGTATATCCATAAGAACCATTTACTTTAAGTAAAAAGCTATCATGACTTGAATCACATCAGTCATTTCATTACACCTTTTATATCTTTTGTCTTTTTGTGACAACCTCTCATACGATAAGCTAGCCGACCTCCAAACATGATTTCTCATAATTTTGATTATTATTCTTTATTAATTATATTCATATGATATATTCCCTCTCATGATCTTGTATCAATATACTTCTCTAAAATCCTAAAACCTCTTATAAAAATTCAAAGTGATTATTTTTTTGTATCACCTTTTAAGTGGTTATATTTCACGTAAACTTTTACTATATCATCGGTTATTTCATAGCTTAAGTATAATCTATTATCATCCTGTCACATCCTTTATGAAATAATTTGTTAAACTCTCCTTTGTCGACAACTTGTCCTCTATTTTTTTTGTACTACTAATACCACCCTTTTATTTCCTCTTTCTCTCTTTATCTCATATGAAGTGACTTTCCATCCGTGACCATGACTCTCTCTTATATTGCATATCTCTCTAAAATCGAGACTCATTAAAGTCTTGTCTTCAAGCAAAACTTTATTTATTCTAACTCTACTTTATGTCATATCTAAATCAAGTGATTGTTGTTTTTTATAACCTTTCTCATTTCTTTACATATCCGTATCATCTTTTTATGTCTATTCACTCTTTTTCACGCTTATCAATATATATAAATAAAAATCATTATTGTCTCTCACTCATACCCTATGGGTTGTCCTATTCCAAACTCTCCATTCACGAATTAGGAATACTTCCACATAAAGTAAAATCATGGAGAAAAAGTTGCTTGTTTTATTAGGCCATTATTTTCTTTACTCTATAACTATTCTTTCAAACCTTTTGAATTATTCGCTCTCTCAAGTTTAAAACATGACACCCCATACTCTATTAATTACTTCTCTCACTAGTCGATAAACTCACCCATAGTAAAATCTATATATATACAAATTATTTCAAAACTATGTCCTTCTCAACCCAATATAATACACTATCTTCAAATATTGATTTGATTTGTCATTCACAAGTCTCTTAACTTACTACTCATGGATCTCCTTCTGAAGAATCAAGCTTCACTTCAACTCGGCCAAGATGCACTACTCCAAAAGTTTCACCCTTCTTCCGGCTCCACATAATTTTTTTTTTTTGGTTTGTAATAACTTTTAATTACTTTTTGACTGTAATCTTTATCATTAGTCTGTAATAACTCTCTTTACTCTGATCCCTTCCTTTTTGTCTATGACAAATGGGGAGAAAATATGTCTCCATTATTGGAGAAATACTCTCTTTAAACATTTTTCAATATTTTATCATATTATTATTTCTATGCATAATGTCTTTTTGACAGGGGGAGCATATTTTGTCATCATCAAAAAGGGGGAGAATGTTGAGAAACTCTGTTTTGATGTCACATAATATGATACACTGTCGTATTTGATTTTATATGATATGATAATATGTCTTCTTGAAAAATGTTATATTATGACTGAATATGTTTTGCCATAAAACTAACGAGTATTTGATGCAAGGATATCTCACCCAAAAAGGATGGAGACTTCTTGTTCAAGTACAACTTGTGCAATCATACTCCTTGAAGAAAAAGCTTGATGAGCCATGCATTCCTAAAGTTCAAATGAAGAGATCGGCTACCCCAAGATGAAGATTTTTTTCTTCTTTAGAGTCATATGTAACAGAACCTTCAGGAACATGCATATTGCATATTACACACTCATTCATAAAAACTATATCATAAAAGTATATGATAGTTTCAAAAAGCTCCTTTTTGAAAACTAATAGTTGTACCTTCTTACAACCCTTTATGAAAAAGATATTTTGTCATGTAATAATTGTACCTTACACTATATACAAGACAACATGAAAAGAAATGTAGGAAAAAGACAAAACATAAAATCGGCTACATAGAGAAAAACAAATGTAATATGTTTTTTAAAAGAAATGTTTTTAAATATAGGAAGAAGACAAAAACATAAAATCGGCTACACAAAGAAAAACAAATATAATATGTTTTTGAAAAGACTCTAGTTACCCTCTTTAAAGAAATGTTTTTAAATATAGGAAGAAGACAAAAACATAAAATCGGCTACACAAAGAAAAACAAATATAATATGTTTTTGAAAAGACTCTAGTTACCTTTTTACAAAACCATAGAATGTCGACTTACTTGAAGTCATCATTCTCTTTGTACAAGCATTAAATACCTTCTGTAAGAAATCCTTGTTAATATCCTTCTCAAGAATGTCGACTTTCTTGTAGTCCTCATTCTCTCTGAAGACTTTGAAAAACACAACATAAAGAAAACACTTGACATGACTATGTACAAATAAATATCTCACAGCACTCATTGTACTTACACTCATTTAAAGTAAAGAAGTACTTATGTACCTCAAATCATTAATTAGAATAAAGACAAAACTACAAATCCAACGTTAAATGTACTATTGTAAGAAATAGACTTTTTACATAAAATATGTATTACCTAAAATATTACAACGACTAAGTGTACCCTATATTTTACTTTTATGGAAAAAGGCATTCTCGAATTTCTCTAAAAGATGTTTTTGAAATGACATAACATTTCACATTTCAAAAAGGCTACGATTTCAAAATGTAACGACTACTTTTTTAAAAGCTATATAAACACACTCAAATAAACTATTCAACAATGGGAATAGAATAGACGTGTGAGCTTACAACGAGAAAAAAATTCTATTCATTATTTGAAAAGAGAGCCTTGAAAAAGAAAGAGAAAAAGAAAAGAAAGAAAAGAGAAAAAGTCAAGTCCAGCTCTTTGACAAAGAGTATCCTCTGAGTGACAAACAAAACATTCTGAGAATCCTTTATTCGTGCATTCATATCATTCTGAAGGTTCTATAGAAAGTATTGTAACTTTCTGTTATTCACTGTATTCCTTCTTTGTTGAAAGAAGTAGACCTCTAAGAAAGAGGGTGTTGTCCTTCTCTGTTGAGAGAAGAAGACCTCTGTGGAAGAGGGTGTGCCCCTTCTCTATTGAGAGAAGAAGACCTCTGAGGAAGAGGGTGTTGTACTATTTATCCGGTGACTCGGATGTTATAGTGGAAAGCTCAAGTGGTTTGCTTGGGGACTGGATGTAGGTCTGGGTACTGACCGAACCAGTATAAATTCTGTGTTTTATGTGTTATGCCTTATTGCCTGATTATTTTATTTTATCGATCTTTATCATATTTCACTATTCACCCCCCTCTAGTGGAATTTCAGCTCCTACTGTTTTCAACTTTACACCTCAGAACACCTTTTGAGGTGGCACCATTCTAGAACCCCACTTGGCTTTATTTTGATATTTATTTTATATTTTTTAATAAAAGTAGCCCCTGAGGTGGCGCCATTTGAGAAGCTTCAGAAAAGCCAAATTTTGAATTTCAAACTCCCAGATAGCACCCCCTTGAGGTGGTGCAATTTGGGAGCCTCCTGCAGAGAAAATCAAGCAGACCCCAAATTTTGAAAATTTTCAAATTCTGCTAAGGTGTCTCACCTACAAATTTTCCCATTTTATTTTCTCAAAAAATCAAAATAGCACCCCCTGAGATGGCGCCATATGGAGGGCTCAGATTGAGCCTGTTTGAAATTCAAAATTTTCAGAAAAATTCTAAAAAAACAAGGCTCCACGCCCAGCCTAGGGGAGCTTCTTTTGGACTTTGAAATTCAACCTAGACTTTCTTCAGAACACGATTTTGAACTTTGGAATTCACGTCCCCCTTGGGCTCAGTGGAGAAGGTGCAGTGAAGTACCTACATTGCTCGTGTTGTGGCCAATTCGATTCAAGCGTGGGTCGATCTTGGTGAATCATCCGAAGCCCAGATCGAAGGACGAACAAATCCCTTGGTAGTAGTCTCTTTCAAGAGTTTCAAAGCTGCGTAACGAAGCAAGGTGCACCTCTTTTCCTCTTGATTTCATATCATGATTTGATTCGGGTGTCGTTTGAAGAAAGAGCTCATCCGAGGGATGGATTGAGCTATTCTCATAAAACGACATATATAAAAATACACAATTATGCTTCCTTGATGATTTTTAGCATTCATGCATTTAGATAAATTCAATCAGTATTTTTTTTCATTAATTTAGCATGTTTTATAGGTTAATTAGGTTTAATTAAGCATTTATTTCAATTCTGCTCAATTTCAGTAGCTCTCTGTTTCTGTCAGTCAGTACACATGTCATTTCATGCATTTAGTTTTCTTTAAAAATTCCAAAAAAATCATGGAATGCGCCCTTAGGTGTCCCTAGAAATGTGCCAAAAATTAGGAGAGATTTGAATTCGTTTACTGCAGTAAACGTTCAAAAAGGTGAGTCGGGTTTTATTACCCGGGATGCATTTTAAAATGTCATTTCCGACTTATAAAATCAAAATCTCCCTCATGGGAGATCCAATTTTTGATCCAAAAGCTGTTCTGAGCTCGGGAGAATGTCTAGTTTTTAACCTGAGTTTCTAAGATTTTAATATTTTTTTTAATGTCTGACAAAAATCTGAGAGTTCGGGACACGTGTCAGAGCCTGATTTGGGCCTCTGAGACTTTGGATCGACTTAGGTCGATGGGTTCTCTTTGGGTATTGATCCAAATCCGAATCTGTAAAAGGTGAATGTTATGTCCAAGATGTCCTCTGTTCTCATCTGAAAGCCTGTGATTTTTAGAAAACTTTTGATATCCGTTTCGGATTTTTCTTGTCAGTCACCTGTTTGGTCACATTTGTCTGTTCTGTCGATTCAGGAATGAAAAGTTATATTTTTATCCATGTTTATGTTGATCAAATGTCAAAGTCATGAACATGAAAGTTGTCCCTGTAGGTGTCTGAGTAGCTCTGTTAAATATAAGAAATTTCCATGGCTGTTTTCTATTTTTTTAGCATTTTATATTAGATTAGGTTGATTTTACCTTCGTCAGAACCAAATCCTTGATACCGAACTCACCATGGCTCAAATCCCGAGGCTGTAAAAACCAAAAATGTTACATTTTGGGTCCTTTAGCAGTCTGCAAAATATCAGAAGTTTTTATGGTGAAAATTTTGCATTATCATATTAAGCATTGCATTTGGTTCGGATCCGTAGGCGAAATCCACCATTTTTAGGACTTTCTTTAAATTTTAGCATTCAAATCATATCATTTCATAAATTTTAGCAATCTAGGCTGTTTATCAGAGTATGTAGATGCTTCATACTAAATTTGGTGTAATTTGGAATTCATTTGAGGTTTGATTTAGCCATATCATCAAAACAGGGCCCCGCAGGACCCGGATCCAAGCGAAATTCGTTATTTTGGATAAATTGCAAAATGTCAAATTCTGATTTTACAGTCTTAATGTGTTTAGCAGCATTTCATCATGCCTCATACTGCATTTTACCATCATTTGTTTCAATTCGAATTTCAAAATCTCAATTTTCACCAAAATTTCCTTCAAAAACCCTGATTTTAAAGGTATAACTTTATAATTAGGGGTATTTTGGTCATTTTGACCACCATTTCAAATTTCAAACTATTTTCTACTAAATTTACTGCATTTACATCATTTCAAATATCAAGGAAGCATGAGAATAGAGTTTATATCCAATTAAGTCCAATAATTTCATAATATTATTGGAACATCTTGGAAAAACTCACATATTTGAGCTAACCTTATTTCAAGTTTGGCAGGGACATTCAAAAGAAGGAGCTGAAGTCTGTAATTTCCATTTATTTCATTTATTTAGTGATGTAATAATGTATATTTTGGAATAAGAGATTTAATTTCCTGCTTAGACTAGGATGCATATCATATAGTTTGAATTCATGCAATATCCTGTTTATATAATTCATGCATTTTATTTCAAAAGTACTATGGATGTTCACGAATGGCACGTGCACCAACTTTTAGAGAGTTGACGGACTCGGTGGAGTCCATATTTACGGCCCTAGTCGGAATATGGATGAGACCCAGATCCATCATCTTTCTACCAGTCACATTGAGCCTACACTCTTAGGCTATCTTAAAATGCACATCATATTTCCAAAGTTTGCAAAATATTGTACATTAAATCAATTAAACTCTGAACATATTCATGGCCACAGTCAGAATATGTGAAGGATTTATTTTGACTTAATACACATTTTTCCAACAAATTTCTTAGAAAATCTTCCAAAATGCATTCATTCACTCATATCATTTGCATCATGAAATCATTGGTTTTCTCATGATTTTCTTAAGAAAATTTCATTCTCAAGAAAATCGATTTCTCAAGAAACTCTAAGAATTTTCCAAAATCGGTTTTTCCAAGTCAAGTTTTTCCACAGTTTTTCCTGAAAAATGTTATTTTCTTAAGGGGTTCAAAAGAGTTTTCCAATCTTTCTCCAAGATCAAAATCGATTTCCAAGTATTTCAAGGGTAAAATTCCCAGGATTTCAATTTCCCAAGTTTTGAATTTCCTTCTCCAATGAGTTTTCCTATAAATTTTCCATCATTTTCCTAAGAAAATTCTCAAAGTCTGAGTTTTTCTGAGAAGTGTTTCCCTTTTCAAATGTTCACCTTTTCTCAAGAATCACTTCTATTTTCCCAGGATTTTGAACTATTCATGATTTTTCCAAATCTTCATAAATTTTCTCGTGATTTCAAAACCTCTTTCACTTGAGTTTTTCTGAGAAATTGATTTCTATCATTTGCCTTAGAACTATTTCCAACTCCAAAACCTTTTTCTGAGCATACATCATGTTTTTCCAACTTCCATTTTCCAAAATCTCATAGCACATGCCTGAATTCTCTGTGCATTTAGGATAGAACACGATTTTGATGATTTAACTAAGTCAAGCACAATTTCGGTCCTTGGTTCGATGACCCCTGTTAAAGGCGGCAGGAACGGTCGAACTTCGTACCGACAGGTCGAGCCCCATCCCATGGATTTTCCCGCAATTTTCAAAACGGAGGCGAGTATTTCAAAACAATTTCCAAAATCCGGTCAAGTTTGACTCGCGAAAGCATTTCCCTCTCTCTTCCGCAAGGAAGGGAAGACGGGAAAAATTTTGCGACGATAACAGTAAGTCTCGAGGATCTACAGAATCGTGTCAGTAAGCTATCACTATATTATTACTAAAACTTCTCTTTCTGAAAATGATATCTTGAAACATGATGAAGTTCATTCTTTTCTTTTTTTGTCATCTGTTAAGAGTTTTTATCCTTTTTGTTAACCCTGGCTCCTTCATTAGACAAATTCTATTAGAGATCGAGATTCCATCAACAATGTATGAAGAAAGCCTATTACGCAGGTATTTATTGTCTAATTCCCAGATGTGGTTTTGCTCTGCTGATGTGGTTGGCTCCCAATTATTTGTAATGCCACCTATAAATCACTGTAAACTTTTCTCTCTTATGGTAGTTCATTTTTGAATTGCCATAACTACCTTTCATCATTCTTTATCATCTACAGTGGTTCATAAGGAACCACTGTAAGCTTTTTCCCTCTTATGGTAGTTCATTCTTGAACTATCATAACTGTCATTTCATTATTCTTTATCATTTACAGTGGTTCACAAGGAACCACTGTAAGCTTTTTTCCCTCTTATGGTAGTTCATTCTTGAACTATCATAACTGTCATTTCATTATTCTTTATCATTTACAGTGGTTCACAAGGAACCACTGTAAGCTTTTTCCCTCTTATGGTAGTTCATTCTTGAACTATCATAACTGTCATTTCATTATTCTTTATCATTTACAGTGGTTCACAAGGAACCACTATAAGCTTTTTCCCTCTTATGATAGTTCATTCTTGAACTACCATAACTGTCATTTTATCATTCTTCATGATTTACAGTGGTTCACAGGGAACCACCATGACTTCTTCTCTCTTTGTTATGATAGTTCATTCTTGAACTATCATAACTATCATCTTTATTTTTATCATTCTTTTACAATGGTTCACCGGGAACCGCTGTAACTTTTTCTCTCTTTGTACATATGTATATATACATATGTATATATACATATTCCTATATATATGTGTGCATTTTCTAACAAATGCAGAGTAGGCCATATGCCTTTCTCATTCAAATATAAATAAAGCATCTTATGTAAGATTTTGAATAATCATTTACACTCACATTTTAAATTTCCTTTTGTGCAAATTCTATCTTGCAAGAACATGAGAGAAGCTTGAAATTAGAAAATTTTCAATGTGTTCAACTCCAACATTGTAATAAGCCACATATTCATGAAAATTATACATTTCCAAGTCTTAGATTAGAATGGATGAGCATGTAAATAATATTTGTTTCATTATTTATGAAAATTCACAAATAAGGAAACACGAATGGCACATGCACCATTCTAATAGGAGGTGATTAATCCTAAGTTGATGATTTGCATCAATGGCCATAGTCAGGATGTGAACAAAACTTAGGATTTTTATCTTTTGTGGAATAACACTGGATCCACACTGGATCATTTTCAAAATTCATTATGTTTTCTTTAAATATTCTCCTTCTTTTATCAGAATTTAATCTAAAATTAACTCAATATATATACCAATGGCCATAATCAGGGTATATTGAGAGTTAATTTCATTTTAAATTCTATAAAAGCACAAAAAAATGTATTTTATTCTTCACTTGAATTTAAATGCAGTTATTATATAATATATTTAATGACCATAGTCAAGGGTATATTATATCTTCAACCTCATTCTTAATTCACTTAAAGAATGAAATAGCTTTTCAAAAACCAATTTCAAATTCTTTAAATTCATTCATCATTCAGGATAGAATTGCATCATATTTTCAAAAATTCTTTTCAAAAACCCAAGTGATTTTGCACATCTTTTTCAATTTCTACTTCAAACTCATCAAATCTATCTCTTCTTCAAAGTCCAAGTTTTGACTTTGAAACCAAATTCAAAGTTCAAATTAACTTTGAAATTCTCGATTCATTTTCTAAATTCCAAATTCAAGTTTCAAATTCAAAGTCCAATTTGACTTTGAAATTCATCCTCAAATCAATTTTTGAAATTCCATAAACCAAAGTTAGATCCTAATCTCAACCTGGATCCAGATTTCCAAGTATGAATCCAACTTCATTTTGGATCTCAGACTTCAGATCTGAAATCCATTCTAGGATCCAGATCCCGATTTCACTTTGGATCTCAGACTTCATATCCAAATCCATTTTTAGGATCCAGAATCCAACTTCACCTTGGATCTCAGACTTCAGATCCAAATCCATTTTTAGGATCCAGAACCCAATTCTACTTTGGATCTCAGACTTCAGATCCAAATCCATTCTAGGATCCAGAACCCAATTCTACTTTGGATCTCAGACTTCAGATCCAAATCCATTCTACGATCCAGAACCCAATCCTACTTCGGATCTCAGACTTCAAATCCAAATCCATTCTAGGATCCAGAACCTAATCCTACTTCGGATCTCAGACTTCAGATCCAAATCCATTCTAGGATCCAGAATCCAATTCCACTTTGGATCCCAAATCTTAGATCCAATTCCATTTAAAATTTAGAATCCAATTTCATCTTGGATCCCAGAGTTCAGATCCAATTCCCACTTCGGATTCTAAATCCAGAATTTGATTTTAAATCTCAATTCTATTTAGAAACCAGACTTTGGATTCAAATTCCATCTTGAATTTCAGATTTCAAATCAACTTCTATTCTCAATTCCAATTCTTAAAACCAATTCCATTTCATCCCAAATTTCAAATCCAATTCCCATTTAGGATTTTAAATCCAAAATTCAATTTAGAAAACTATTTAGAATCTAGACTTTGGATTCAAATTCCATCTTGAATTCAAACTTTCAAATCAATTCTATTTAGATTTCGCACGTTTATTCTGATTTCAAACTTCAAAAGTTAGAATTCAATTTCATCTCATCTTTATTATGATTTAAAGTCCATTTATGACTTTGAAGTTTTTCTTTCTTCTCCTTTTATCTCAAAAGTCAAGATCCTCCCTTTCAAAAAGTCTAGATTATTTTCCCAAGCTCTGATTATTCCAAAAACTTAGAACTTTGAAATCTTAAGTTCTGAGTTAAAAACCATTTCTTCACTCTATTTTTATCGGAAACACTTGGAGATTTCCAAAATCAATTTTTTCAAAAAGAGCATACATCTCTGCATTGCATAAGCATGATTCTTTATGCATTTAAACTTAGAATAAATTCTTAGATAATTTCTTAGCAAAGCAAAAGGCATGAATTCGACCCTTGGTTCGATTACCCCTGGTAAAGGCGCCAGGAACAGTCGAACCTTGTACCGACGAGCAGATCCCATCTCCCAGTTTTCCCGCAAAAATTTCAAAACGGAGGCGAGTTATTTTCTAAAATATTTTCAAATTAAGGTCAAGTGAGACCCGCAAAAGAGTTCCTCTTTCTCTCATTTTCTCTTCTTTTCTCTTCTCTCTTTCTTTCTGCCCTTTTATTTTCTCCCTTCAAAAAGGAGGAAATAGAGGTTGGAAAGGAAAAGAGAAGGAAGAGAGAGAATACTACGAGAGAAAAAATTTTGCGATGATCACAGATAGAATGGAGAAGATGAGTTTGAATAAGAATTGATTTGAGAAATGAAGAAGGTATTTGAAGAATTATCTTAAAATAAATTGGATTTTGAAAAAAAGAATTAAAAAAAAAAAGAATCCTAAATGATAAATGAATTTAAGAGAATTTGAAATTGGGTTTTTGAAAAGCATATTTCATTCTTTAAATGAATTGAAATAAGATTGAAGATATAATACATTCCTGACTATGGTCATTGAATGTATTATATAATAATTATATTTAAATACAAATAAAGAATAAAAATATTTTAGTGCCTTTATAGAGTTTAAGATGAAATTAACTCTTGATATATCCTGACTTCGCCCATTGATATATTTTAAGTTAATTTTAAATTAAACTCTGATAAAGGAAGAAAAATATTTAGGGAAAATATGATGATTTTTGAAGAAAGATCCAGTGTGGATCCAGTGTTATTCCATAAAAGATGAAAACCCTAAGTTTTGTTCACATTTTGACTAAGGCCATAAATACAAATCGTCAACTTAGGATTTAATCACCTTTTATTAGAATGGTGCATGTGTCATTCGTGTTCCCATTTGTGTATTTTTGAAAAATAAAGAGAAAATAGTATGAAACAAGTAATTTATGATATCTACAATGCTCATACATTCTAATCTAAGACTGGAGAATAAAGTTTCTCATTGATATCTAAACTATTACATCATTCAAATTGAAAAATCCCTGAACTAAGAAAGAAAACAATATTTTCCATGTATTCCTGCAAAACAGGATTAGTACGCAACAAAGTGCCAAATAAGCAAATGAAAAATATATGACCTTGCTCGTATTAATAAGGAGGTGCCTATGGACTAGCCTAAATGGGATATATAGATTTAACAAAGAGATGAATGTATTCTTGGGAAAATACAATGTATTTATGCCTAAGGGTCACGCTTGAGCCAAATGCAAAATTCATATGTATTGACATGATACGAATGGAAGAGGTCTATAAAAAGTAGATACACATTTAAGGCATGAAGTGAAGATGATAAAAAAAATGACAAAGTTGTATTACAAGGACTGCATAACTTGAATGAAGGAAGTGGATATAAGAGTGTGAATGGAGATGCCAGGTGCTGTGGGGTATAATGTGGTGATGCAAGTGACAGGTAAGGGGTGAAGATGCGGACCTATAGGCTACAGAGGCATGGTGAATGTACTATATAGTAAATGGCAGTTAATGGTGGATTCTAGAATTTTATAAGGTAGAAGCAAACATATATGTTACAATGTATAAAATAAAATAAAAAATTTGAGATTTCATTTCTTTCTCTAATAAAGTGAAACTCTTTATTTTCTATACATCAAATGGCACATATGAGAATTCTGATAAAACATGTCAATGTGAAGCGATTTTGCAGATTTGCCACGAAGGCTTCAATATCGGCCATAACTGCTTCCAAAGTAACAGTTATGACAGCAAATCTCTTTTAACAATATTGGTCATAACCAACGCCTAGCAGAAACAAACCAATCATATTGGGGCTATTGTTATTTCACAAAAAGATTCCAGATAAAAAAATGCCAGAGGGGGGAGGGCAAATGCAACTCTAATTGTGACTGACAGCAAGCAAATCTTACCTGGGCCCCATATAGAACATATATGTTGAAACATATCACACCCTTTCAAATCCATAAAACACAGTAATCGTGAGGATTAAGTGTAAGGGGCAAAATCAAAATGCAGGATACTAATTGACTAAAAACTGAGAAATATATGGCAATGTAAACACCCCAAATTTTCACTCACCCCCGACACTTCCACTAGTCATCATGATCTATCCTCTAAAATCATCAGGAGGGCAAAATGGTCATTTTCTAAAATGAGACCTTGCAGAAAGTCCAAAATGAATTCTCAATTCTCAAAATTTCTCTATTTAGGCTCAGAAACATGTTCAAACTCAAATTTTAATAATCCTATTCTTGACAAAAAGCTAGAATTTCCAATTCCTGATTCAGAGTGGCATTTCATGAGACATGTCTTTGCATATCATCGCATAAGCATTTCATATCATTTCACTGCACAACATGTCATTTTGAGATCCAGAACTCCTGATTTTCGAAATTATCAATTTAGATTCGAGTTTTAAATATTTCAAAATTGATTTCAAATCCCTGGGTTTTTCAAAATAGTCAGTTCCTCTCGTCTTAACCCCTAGGACTCTGAATTACAAAAGTTTTTTCAGGAAAACGATCTGGAAAGTTTTGATATGGATTTTCAAATTTCGTCAGTTGGAAAGAAGGGGACACAATTTTAAATTTAGAAGATTTTATTTCGAAACTTTTGCAAAAAGACTCTAAGTTTCTTTACAAAATCTCTGCATTTTCTTTATATATATTTTTGCCCTGAAGGACCATTTTCCTTCCAAATTCTTGAAATTAGACCAAATTTTATTTCATATTATAAAAATCCCAAAAAGAAGTTATTTTTTGCTTTTTATTTTAAATAAATGGTGTGGGACCCGCCTTGAACTGACATCACACTCAAAGTCTCAGGTACTTCTCTCATTTTCAAGCAGAACCCACCCTGGGGTGGCACACATTTACAAATCTTGTTTCCTTATTTTACAAAATAAGAAAGTGGGCCCACGCATAGGTGGCGCCACACTAGAATTTCCTATAAAGAAAAACAATTTTTTTTATGTTTATTTCAAAAGGTTTTCTTAATCCAGCTGAGGTGGCACCACCTTAAAAAAAAAAAAGGAACCTGTTTACCCAGTTTATTTTACTTTTTTTTTATCCCCAAATGGAGCCATCGTGAAGCCACAAAAAGGGGTTCACCATACCTAAGCTGGAGGTAAATGAAGCGAGATTTCAGAACAAGCCAGCCGTCCCCTTTTCAAAGATTAGCGAATTTCAAAAATTTTCAAAAATTTGTTTGAAGATTTTCAAATGCTTTCAAAATTCGGTTTGGAAAATTTCAAAATAGCCGATTTTTCTGTAAAACCTTCTGAAAAACTTTAAAAGGGAACCACGTTGGGGGCAAAAGGGCAGATTTTGAAGGTCGGCACTCTCTATCTCTCGAACCCCCCCTGGCTTTTCCTCTTCTCTTCCATTTCTCGTTCATCGCCCTCACGGTCTCCTGCTTCCACCCTCCTTCAACTGAATAGTCAAGGAAGATCGAGCGAACCGGCAAGGTATACAAAAGAAATACTGCCTCCTTTCAATCGATCTTGGATATTGTGTTTCTCACTTTCAAGAAACGAGTTTCTAAGAATCATCATACAGAAGGTGTCCATTTCAAAGCAATCAGGTGAGGAACTACCTTCCTTCTTTATTATTTTTTTTGTTTGTCTTCTGAGAAGTCGTATCCCATTGATTTCATTGGAGTTGACATACGCCCAATCCCATTTATTATGCATTCTGTCTGATCTAATGGTTTTACCGCAACATAGGATTACCTCATTACCTATGTCTGCAATTTTGGTAATTATGCATCATACTCATATCATAGGTGCTGCAAATTTGGTGCATTTGTTGAGGTGGTTTGCATCCATGGTTGTCTCATACATTGATGATCGATGATGCCTCACAATGGCATCATCGGTTCCTCTGAACATCATATTTTAACGAAATCATCATCTTTTCCATGATATTTTATCTGATTTGTTTCAATATTATAAACATCATGGAATGACATTTTTGTTTCAATTTATGGCTTTTCAGACTCATATTTATACCATCCCATATTGCATATCATTAACTTCATCCATGTTATTGAAAGTTATTTTGCAAGAGATCTCCATTTCATTGATGTTTCAGTCTCTGCAAACGCAGTGAATGAAATCTCACATGATATCACATTCATTCTAATCTTTTTGGCAATCCTGTTATTTCTGTATGTTTTTCTTTGTTTTCTCGCATGTTTTTCTGTTTTGATATTAACCTTAACTCTTCTGTATCTCATTAGTTTCTATCCACCCATATGGGTTTGGATGAGGGCGTCTGCATGTCATTGCATCAAATGATATCCAAGAAGAGTTATCGTACAGTAAAGGATGCCCTTAACCAAGGCATTACACCTTTTTCCTTTTGATTGTTTAATCTATTTCAGATTTTCTGCATCCTGTATGTTTCCATTCCATGTTAATTGAAGATGAACCATTTTTTTACTACCGTTGCTATCTTTACATTACTCATCTCTGGCTTTCATTTAGCATAACCATGTGGTTATATGCTGACCGTTAGTAGGGAAACCAATCTTCCTCTTGATAGTGGTG
Organism: Nuphar pumila; assembly: GCF_984573655.1. Taxonomy (NCBI): domain Eukaryota; kingdom Viridiplantae; phylum Streptophyta; class Magnoliopsida; order Nymphaeales; family Nymphaeaceae; genus Nuphar; species Nuphar pumila. The sequence goes on along the minus strand of NC_143256.1, from coordinate 93,540,521 downwards.
AATTCAGCAGATAAGGATTTGTTTTGTCACCGTAGAACTGGTACAAGCAAATGGTACATTGACGCATTGATGTTATGACCAGCAGACTGCTGAAAGTTAACTGGATGACGATGAGTCTAAAGGTCCAGTTTGTTTCGATAAAGCTGGGATACTACCTGTATGTGCATGCCAAAAAAAAAAAAATATGTGTATGTGATCAACTTACAGGAATTAATCTGTAGTAGCGGTTTCTTTGGGCTATACCCATCAGCTACTTAATCACTCATTACATTACTATGTAGCAGTGTATTTTGTGAATCAGATTAAAAACTCAACATTCTAAGAGGTAGGCTATTTCGCATCATTGGCTATTTCTCATCATCGAATCACAATCTCTCTCTATGTGAGTAACCATCTGCAATATATTGGTGCAGAGAGTATCTATCATGCCCAATTATTTATCATACTCATAATCAACTCAAGTGGCCCTCACCTTCACCATTTATTTCTGCACAGCTGCCTCACCTCTATCTTTGTACATTGCCTTAGACATTTTGTTGTCATTTTCTGTATAATAACTACCTGCTAAATACCTGTGCATCTCATTTAATCACATCCAACCACCTTAAAACATTGTATTCTTTGTACACAACACGTGCACCCTACTGCCACGTCATTCATCCACTACTACAGTGTTGCCACCACATTCACTGTCTATCACTTACAACATCACATCTAATGCATTTTTCTGCATATGCCTTGCATACCCGGTCCACTACCATTGTAAATCTCTGCACTTGCAACAGTAGCTTCCATCACTCACACCTATCTTGATAGTATCCTGTAACCTATGCTACTTCATCATCAAACTGAATAGTGACATATATAGCAGTTAACTCCCGGTACTTATCACTTAGCACCTCTTGTACAAACAACATTTTTCAGCACTCTCATCTTCCCGTATACAAATCTCTTCGCCTCATCCAGCTCAAGCACCTTATGTCCCTTTACACTCATAACCTTCACCTAGTTACTAAAGGTAGGTTCAGTACTTCCAAATCCGTGTAGCTATACCCAGCATTTCATTATAGTATTCAACATTCATTCTCATTTAGCCCCTGTTTTAGTATTATTTCATTATAGTATTCAACATTCATTCACCAACCCTCCATGCATTCCATGATAATCCACTGCTTCATTACTGCATATCAATTATTACCTCTTCCTTTTGCCATAATCTCAGCAATTTCTATGTCAATGTATATAAGTCTTAATATCATATGCTTACTGCTATGTCACCTAGATGTTATCAGCCCCCATTTGCATGCATAGTTTATCTGCTGAAGCCATTGAAAGTGAATAGTATTCCTCATGTATCATATATTAGTACCATTCTTGTCCTTTCATGAATATTTCATATTTACACATGTATAACAACCAAAATGTTTCTTTTCACTATATGCATATAAACTATCATCTACATATTATCATTTCCTGCATATGTGTTCTCTTATTAACCGGAATATTACACCTAAGCATGTTGTACATACATTCATTATTTAGCTTAAATATGGCATTTGGATGTTTCACAAGTATTCTATTCATATTCTAGACATTACAATTCAAGCATTATCACTGGCTCATTGTCTTTAGTATGAGACCTTGTGATCATCGCAAAAATTTTCCTCTCTTGTGGTTTCTTTCTCTTCCTTCTCTTTTTCCTTTCCAGCCTCTATTTCCTCCTTTTTTGAAGGAAGAAAATATAAGACAAAAAGAAAGAGAGAAGAAAAAAGAAAGAAGAGAAAAAAGGAGAAGAGGAATTCTTTTGCAGGGTCTCACTTGACCTTAATTTTGAAAGTATTTGAGAAAATAACTCGCCTCCGTTTTGAAATATTTGCGGGAAAACTGGGAGACAGGATCCGCTCGTCGGTACGAGGTTCGATCGTTCCTGGCGCCTTTACCAGGGGTAATCAAACCAAGGGTCAAATTCATGCATTTTGCTTTGCTAAGAAATTATCTAAGAATTTATTCAATGTCTAAATGCACAAAGAATCATGCTTGTGCAATGCAGAGATGTATGCCCTTTTTGAAAAAAATTGATTTTGGAAATCTCCAAGTGTTTCTGATAAAAATAGAATGAATAAATGGTTTTTAACTCATAACTTAAGATTTAAAGTTCTAAGTTTGGAAAATAAATCTTGACTTTGAAAGAAATGATTCTAAAGTTGAGATAAAAGGAGAAGAAAGGAAATTTCAAAGTCATAAATGGACTTTGAATCAGAATAGAGGTGAAAAATGGAATTGAATTCTAACTTTGAAGTTTGAAATCAAAATGAAATATGGGAAATTTAGAATTTTTGAGAAATGGGATTGATTTGATAGTTTGGAATTTAAGATGGAATTTGAATCCAAAGTTTGGATCCTAAATAGAGTTGAAATCCAAGATGGAATTGAATTCTGGATTTAGAATCATAAATAGGAGTTGAATCTGAAATCCGAGATCAAATGATGAAGTTGAATTCTGAATTTTAAATGGAATTGGATCCAAGATTTGGAATCCAAGATGGAATTCGGATCTGAAGTCTGAGATCCAAGGTGGAATTAGATCCGAAATTTGAAATGGAATTTGGATCAAAAGTCTGAGATGGAAGATCTGAAATCTGAGATCCAAGATGAGATTGGATTCGGGATCCTAGAATGGATTTTGGATATGAAGTCTGAGATCCAAGGTGAAATTGGATTCTGGATCCTAAGATGGGTTTTGGATCTGAAATCTAAGATCCAAGGTGAAATTGGGATCTGGATCCTAGAATGGATTTTGGATCTGAAATCTGAGATCCAAGGTGAAATTGGGATCTAGATCCTAGAATGGATTTTGGATCTGAAGTCTGAGATCCAAAGTGAAATTGGATTCTGGATCGTAGAATGGGTTTTGGATCTGAATCTGAGATCTAAAGTGGAATTGGATTCTGGATCTTAAATGGATTTTTGGATCTGAAGTCTGAGATCCAAAGTGGAGTTGGATTCTGGATCCTAAAATGAGTTTTGGATCTGAAGTCTGAGATCCAAGATGGAGATTTGTACTTGGAAATCTGGATCCAAGTTGGAATTAGGATCTAACTTTGGATTTGGAATTTCAAAATTGATTTGAGAATGAATTTCAAAGTCAAATTGGACTTTGAATTTGAAACTTGAATTTGGAATTTAGAAAATGAATCAAGAGTTTCAAAGTTAAATTAAACTTTGAATTTGGTTTCAAAGTCAAAATTTGGACTTTGAAGATGAGGTAGAATTGATGAATTTGAAAGGGAAATTGAAGAAAAGACAATCACTTGGGTTTTTGAAAAGAATTTTGAAAATATGATGCAATTCTATCCTAAATGATGAAATTTTGAAAATTGGATTTTGAAAAGCTATTCCATTCTTTAAATGAATTAAGAATGAGGTTGAAGATATAACATATCCCTGACTATGGTCATTGAATGTATTATATAATAACCACATTTAAATTCAAGTGAAGAACAAAATACATTTTGGTGCTTTTATAGAATTTAAAATGAAATTAACTCTCAATATACCCTGACTATGGCCATTGGTATATGTATTAAATTAATTTTAAATTAAATTCTGATAAAAGAGGAAAATATTTAAAGAAAATATGATGATTTTTGAAAAGGACCCAGTGTGGATCTAGTGTTATTTTATAAAAGATAAAAATCCTAAGTTTTGTTTACATCCTGACTATGGCCATTGATGTAAATCATCAACTTAGGATTAATTACCTCTTACGAAATGGTGCATGTGCCATTCCTGTTTCACCATTGTGAGAATTTAAGAAATAAAGGCAAAAAAATGCATAAAAAAAAGCAATTCATGATTTTTACAATCCTCATCCATTCTACCTAAAGCAGGAAAGGTAAATTCTCATTAAGATTCAATTATTACAACACATGAAATTGAATTTACAACTCCTAATAATGATATCTTCCATATATTTCCTGCAAAACACTTGATTAATATGAAAAATAGCAAGAAATCGCACATATCACATGGAAATCAATGGTGAAATGCTCATATGTTAAGATATATATGGTGAAAAAGGATGGGAAGTGACATACACACCTATATATACGTATATATACATACATGAGAGTTTATACACATACAGACATATGTATGAGTATATACACATATAACACACACTTAAGGTAGATGGGTGAAGCCAATGAAAGTGCTAAAAATGAAATGGATCTTTAATAATCAACACTTTTGGAGATGACTATCAAGGATAAATGTTAATATGATAAAACACAGGCATATAATAACATATATTGAATGACCTCTTAAGTGTACTAGGTGAGTGCCAAGATAATTGTATGAGTTTGACATGATCTATAGATGATATGCAGTTTTTGCAGGAGACATATATAATGAAATGAAGTACTAAATGTTGCTGTGAGGAAATGGTATAAAGGGGAATATAGGAGATGGTTGTTAGCAGGGTGTAGGTGGTCAGAGCAATTGTGTTGCTATGAATAAGAAGTTGGCAGTAGATAAGAGAGACGGAAGTGGTAGTATTACTATAAATCACAGGGATTAGGCTGTAGGTAGCGATACACGGTGGACAAAGACATGATAGTATTATAAGGTACAACAATACTGAGCCTTACCACAAGTGGCTTGCAGCAATATGAAGTACTACTGTAATGGTTTTCAGCTATACAGAACACTTCTGCGAGTGTTTAGGTGGCAATAGATAGCAGAAGAGTGAAGAAGTGCACGATGCTGTGAAGGTCACAGCAGCGGGAGGTGGACATTGTAGAAGTGTTGTATGGGCTGAAAAGAGGTGTATGATGAGTGCTGGAAAATAGTGACAGTAGAGAACAGATGGTGGAACTAGGCATGGTGAGCTAGGGTGCTGCATAGAGATCAATAAGTGGGCACAAAACAACAGTATTCTGAAGAGAACTGGAATTTGAGTGAGATTTCAACCACAAATGCTTCAAGTCTATTTGAACATCCAAATTTCTCAGGTAAAGCTTGAAGATTTCTGTTAGCTTCTAACCGTGAAACAGGGGCAAAATGCTCCTTTCCATTACCAGGGAGAAGCATGTAACACCTCCTTAGTCCAGGTTCAGAGTTGTTTTCAATCCAATTTAAGCTATTTTCACCATCCATTCTTCGGGATCATGAGTGTGGCAACCATCCATAGAGACAATGACATCTCCATAGCCTAATTGCTTAGAGAATGATGATGAACAGTGGCTTTTGTAGCAAGATGATACTGTATCTAGGTACTAAAGAGTGGGTAACGTGAATTTATACTATGTAATATATACAGTGGGGGTATATATATATGGGAATGATCCAAAATGAAGAGAAGGTATGCTATGTACCTGATATCAGAGGTCTAATGAAAGGTTTATGAATGAGCAAATGCACAGCCATGTGAGACTATAGTACCGTGATTCATAGAACATGATGAATTGCAGCTAAAATTAGGCTTCAAGAACATGATGCTTGAGCAAGGGAAGAAAAAAAAAGTTAACATAACAAAAGAAACATTATGAAAAACTAATAATCAAGCTATTGGGCAATATAAATGAGACAATGGTCTTATGCTAATGCTCATGAGAACAACAAACACAGGAAGCATAATATATACTGATGGAAAATGGGCAAATCAATAACGTGAATCAGTGAAATAAAATGGGATGTGGTAGATGCAGAAATTAACGACACAGTAAAGGGGGTTATGCTTAACAAATGCTTGGTGAATGAGTTCAGTGATACAATAGAACTCGTTTATTGCTTCAGAAGTGAACCAACATTGACTCGCTGAACTCTGGAGAGCACATCTTATCACTTAAGATCTCCAAACAGCTTCTCATATGACATTGAAGCCAGCAGCACTTCAGACTTGAGTTTAGACTTCACACAGTAGGCCAATTTCACCCCCTGATTACAGCTAGCCGACTCAACAAATCAATATTAGAAATCAAATATTCCAAACAAATCGATTTTGCTTGTTGTGCAACAAGGGTGATCCACTGATTTATGAATCAAGCTAATGCAAGATTTGCTTTCACAAGGATTTTAAGCCATCAATGACAGATTTTTCAGTACAAAGTTTTATTCCAATAATAATCGAAACTCCCAAAGTGTTCATAAGACCATAGGGGATGAATGGCAGTTAATTATCAAAAAAATCAATCCCAACCGTAGCCTCAAAGCTTTGGTTGTCAATGTGCCTAAAAGAAATTTCATTTGGCATGACCTGGATTAGGCTATGGCCTAACCCAGGAGCACCTCAGAACTTCAGTCATATCCAATGGACAGCCATTTTAATGAACAACTCCATACGATAAAACTCCTTTTATTATCTGTTTGCTTTTTTTTTTATCCCAGACACCACGATATCTGTAATGATATCATGCCCATCTTTTATCCATCAAAGATGCTCAAGGTATCCTTGGCCATGCCACGCCATTATCTCAGGGGAGCACTTCCTGAACATCACTTGGAAGGATTTTGAGCTTGGTGGGAAATAAGACGGTTCATCAAACTGGTCACTTCCCGACAATTGCTACTCCAAACAAATGGCCATGTGATACACCTCATAGAGGTGCGAAAATGTCGTGAGAAAGTAATAGTAAAGCTAAATTTACATTGGATCATGAAATGTCCAACATAGTATTGTTGTATTTAATGTAAGTAGATCAAATAATTACAGATGGTAAAATCCAGAAACAGGAGAAAGATGAAACCAATTTTGAACTTACATGGATGAGCAATATAGAGGATGTAGGTATGCGAACCATGAACATCCATCACTCAGAAACAGGAATTTGACACCAAATGGAAGCTAACATTAAGTGAATGGCATGATGTGGTGAAACAGAGAAGATATGAACATACATGAGAAGTTAGATGACAGTCACACGATGCCCATGACACAGCAAAATAATAGCATGATGCAAACTCAAACTCTCTGAGTATATCGGTTATGAACATATCTCATGACTGAAGCCCATTCGTTCTAAAAAAAAATGACAGAAGATATACAAATAATATTTCAATCAAGAAACGAAACGGGAAATGGGAATGGTGAATCCCACACCATCAAAGCGGGAGACCGAATGTAACAGATTATTGGGTATGACCCAAAAAAAGAAAGAGGAAAAATAAATAATGTTGGAATTTCGGGAATTCCTTTGATATTGCACAAGATGGGTCGATATTTTCACAAGCAGCATCGACACCACCAATGGTGCATCAATGGCAGCCTTGAAATAGGAAAATAAAGAAAAAAATTTGGAAAACAAAAGGAGAAGAGAACTTACCCGGTTTGCAGAGATTCTGAAGGAGGAAAGAGGAAGGCGGATGTTCGATCGATTGTCCTGGATGAGGGAGATGCTGGATGGGTTGAAGTCCTTCCTTCTGAAGAAAAACCGATGCCTCAAGGAAGCTTGGGTGTCTCTTTTTAAAGGAAATGAGAGACTCGATCGTTGAAGATCAATGGTGGGAGAGGGAGAAGTTTGTTTTGAGATCAGCGATGGAAAGAGGCCTTCCTGCGATGGAGGTTTCCAGAAGAAAATATGCGGGAGGGAGTCTGTTGGAAACTTTCTCCTTTTCCAAAAAGGAGGTTCCCTTTTTAGGAATTTTTTTTGTAAAATGGTTTAAAAATGAGGTTTTCAGAAAATTTAACTTAAAAAGCTTTAAAACCATTTGTTTTTCTCATAGTTTTTTTCCATTTTTTTTTGTTTTTGTGTTGTTTTTCCATTTTTTTTGTATTTTTAGAATAAAATCCTAGAGTTTTATAAGAAAACAAAGATTAAAAACTAATTTTTTTGTATTTTTGCAAAATATTTACAAAAGAGAGTTTTTCTGAGAATTCGAGGCTATTTTGGGGAAATTTCTTCAGAAAATACATTTGGATCCGGATTTTGAAGAAATACGGATTTCAAACGCTGGATTCGGATCCGAAATTGAATTTGAGTTAATATGGAATTTAATTCAGAAAATCTGAAGAATGACTGAAGTTTAGCTTTGAAATTGCTTTGATTTTCTCAGAAAATGGGGTTAGGGGCAAAAGGGTCATTTTTATAAAACTTTGAAAAATTTGGGGTGTTCACAAATGCCCCTCTTTGCTACTAAGCCGGTTGAAAGCCGAGCTTAGTGGCAAAGACAACACTCTAAATTTTGAAAATGCCCCAATCAGCAGATCTGAACTAGGTGTGGAAGAATTATTTTGAAAATATGGCTTCTCAGGCTTAAAACCTTATCCTGAATGTTTTGAGGAAACGAAATCCTCAAAAATGACATGACTGGATAATTAGAAATTAGGAAATCGTGAGGGGACTTTGGATGGAAATTCCAAAATGGTGGGAAATGAGAATTTTGATCAGGTCTCGTGGGTGAGACAAGATACTCTTTTTGGGAATGATTCAGGTTTAGCCCTTAACCTGGATGGGACGAAGATATATCAAGATGAATTTGAAATGAGGAAAGGAATACATGAGGACTTTGATGGGACATTTTTGAAAAATGTCTCGTGAGATGCGGCTCAAGTAAAATTCTTTCTTGGATGGATATACAAAGCATGGATTCCTTAATGGGAAGAGCCATGATGGGACTGAAAGAAAACATCTCGTTAAAACGAGGAATTTTGTAGGAACAAGACTCAGGTTTAACCCAAACCTGAGAAGGAAGATACCTCGCGAAGCAAGGTTCAGGCTTAACCCTTAACCTGAAAAGAGAAATCTACCATACGGGTTTTTCAAATGGAGAAACCATAATGGGACCTTCGGAATTTGGACGAACAAATCCAAAAAGGGGTTTGCGAAAGGAAGAAGATAGGGTTCTCTAAAGCTTGGAAAAAGGGATGATTTTGGGCATCTCATTGCTGAGACTGAAATGGCTTTTTGAAATCAAATGACCTCTCGCAGAAAATTCAGGTTTTTGACCCATAACCTGAGTGGGAACAACCATACAGATTTCTTGAATGAAGAAACTGTGATGGGACAGGAAGAGATACTTCAACTGAATGAGGCGACTCTTCTGGAAGATATAAACAACACTAGGTTGTATCAAAATGGATATTGAATTTTTATTTCATTCTTGGAATAGCTAAAAATTTTTGCCAATAAGATAAAATTATAGTTGACTCTAATGCTTGAAAAATGTGCATGTATGTGCAAAAGATATTCCCTCTTTACCTAGAGTATTCCCTCCATCGGGGTTAACTCCTCGGCTTTAAGAGTCAAATTCAAAATTTTAGCGCTGATGATTTTCTTCAAGGAAGCTATCCATTTCCTTGATATGAGAAGAGAAGGAATATTCTGAATTTCATAAAAGCAAGTAGTGGAGAGGATATTGATAAAATATTTTTGCATGAGAAAAGATGACTTCTGGCAACTTTGGCAGTTTGATATCTGAGTGTTTTCCCACGATGATCTTTTTGCACTCTTTTTGAGTCACTGAACTTTCTCGGTTTTTCTCATCATCCTTTATTTGGATGTGTCCTGATTTTTCTCTCTTTTTCGGTAAAGGGTACGTCACAAACTCCTTCATCTTGGAGATGTTCCGATCCTTCTTTTATCTCAGGGATTCTATTGATAACATTGGCTCAAAAGGTCTTTAGATGTAGCTGGAATCAAATATCTTTTAGGGTTTATTGGTAGGTTCATCGCACTCGCCTTCATCTCGACGGTGATCTGAACTTTCCCTGGAAGGATTCTTCACAAACTCCTTCATCTCAGAGATGATTCAAATCTTCTTTGGCCCCGGGGGTCTAGCTCTCATATTCGTCTTCATCTTGACGACAGTTGAGAGATCCCTTTTGCGGATATTTGATTACAACTTTGAATGAATGAGAAGATATGGGTTGAGTGGATTCTTTTTATAGCTCAAGATATTTCCACTGCCTGATTGCTAGAAAATCATTTTTAAGCATGCATTATAGCCAAGATCAATATCAATTCGCTTCTGGCTTTTCAACATCATTGAAGATTTCTTTTATTGATCATATCGAGGACATTTCTTACATCCTTTTGGTTGGTCAACAGGGAAAGATTTTGAATTTTACCTCTTTTTCGCAAAAAGTTTCACCTTTTTGGAAAGAATACTAGAGGTAATATGAGGCAATTCTTTTGTGTAATCAAATTTTTAGAATCAACAAGTGTTTTTAGCAAATTGGCAAAGTTTTCATGAATTCTGTGTGAAATACTTCACTCGATATAGATTTTGATGCGACCTTTAGCTGTATCTTTGATTTCAGAAATACATGACCAGTAAAAGTTGGAACCATTGAAATACATGACCAGCGAAGGCTGGAACCTTTGAAATACATGATCAGCAGAAGCTGGAACCCTTTTGAAATACACGACCAGCGAAAGCTGAAACCTTTGAAATACATAACCAATAGATGTTGAGATTCTTTTGAAATACTTGACCAGTGAAAGCTGGAACGTTTGAAATGCATGACCAGCGAAAAGCTGGAACCTTTGAAATACCTGACCAGCAAAAACTGGAACGTTTGGAAGGTTTTTGTAAACACCCCAAATTTTCCACATCCATTCTCAAACAATCCTCATCAGGCAGTGCCAACCCTATTAGGTCAGTGTAGGAGTCAAACCCTGAGTCAGTTTTAGAAAATTACCATTTTACCAACTTTCATTAGGAAAATTACCATTTTACCCCTAGGTCATCCCAGACCCCAGTCAGTCGGAGTCAACCAAGCTCATTGGTCAGTTCAGAACATTTAGAATGTCAATCATCTCAAGCTCATCTGAGCTCACAATGAACAAACCATTTTCATTTATGATCATTCCTGCCAAAATGGGATCATTTCTTCAGAAATGAGCTCATTTCTTGCTCAAATCCATACCAATTGTCTCTGAGTCAGTCAGTCATACTCCCCAGAGTCTAACTTGAGCTCACCAGAAGTTCAAGCGCTCCAGTTTTAGTTCAAAACCATTTCCAAGTGTCCAGGAGCCCATTTTAGTCCATTTCAGTTCTTTCAGCTGAAATTGAGTTGAGTTCAGCCAAATGAGCTAGTGTTCGAGCTTCAATTTTAGTTCATGTCAGTATTATTGATCTTTTTTTAGCTCAAAGTTAGCTCAAGTTCGTAATTCACTTCACTCCATTGACCATTCCGTACCATTTCTCGAAAAATGGCAGCTTTTCTTGAAAATTCAGTGGGAAAGGTCAGTTGAGTCAATGTCTGGTTAGTTCACTTGAGTTCTGAAACTCTAAAACCCAGCTCAATCCAGCTCATTTCAGTTTAATTCAGCTTGAACCCCAATTTTCAGTGTCACTCTAACCCAGTAGAGTCCCGGAAACCATTTCTTGAGCTATTTTGCAAATTTTATCAATTTTAATGCTTTTTGAACTGGTACAAGTGTCAATCGGGGTCTAACATCCACAATTCTTCATTCAGGGTCTGCATTTCGCATGTCATTTCTCATCATTTCATATCATATCTCAGCATTTCATAACATTTCATCCCATTTCATCACATTTTCGAAGTCCAGAACTCCAGTTTTATAAATTTCAATCAAGATTGAGTTTTAAAAGTTTTCAGAAATCAATTTCAAACCTTGGGTTTCCAAAATTGATATTTTTACCTCCGGGAGTCTAAATTTGGAAATATTTTCTCAAGAAAAATAATCTGGATTTATTTCAAACTCAAATTTTTGAATTCTACACTGGATTTGCTTCGCAACGGGGTATTAAACTTCAAAATCCGAGCTCGTTTCAAAAAACTGCCAAAAATAGCTCGTTTTGACTAAAAATAGATTTGGAAGCATTTTCTTGAGAAAAACAATCTGGATTTCTTTCAAAATTACATTTTTAAATTCTACATTGGCTTTGCTTTGCAACGGGGTATTGAACTTCAAAATCCAAGCTCGTTTCAAAAACTGTCAAAAATAGCTCGTTTCGTCTGAATTTTTTTTGAAAAGACTATTTTACCCCTCTAATCGTCAAAATGAATTTCAAAATAGGAATTTGAACCCGCTCTGAGATGGCCCATTCATTTACATTTCTACTTTATTAAAAAAATGTTTCTTTTTATTTGTTTGTTTTTGTTTTTGTTTTTATTGATTTTTATTTTTTATTTTATTTTATTTTAGAGAGGAGGTGGGACCCACAAGGTGGTCACCCAAACCTCCAGCCCCACTTTCTATTTTTTCTCATTTTTTCTTTCCCTTTTCCTTTTTCCCTTCTTTTCTTTCTTTCCTTTTCTTTTTCTTCTTTCTTCCCTTTCTTTCCTTCTTCCCTTTCTTCCTTCTTCCCTTTCCCTCTTGCCCAGCCATTCACGTAAACCCCAATTCTTTCCTTTTATTAAACCTTCTCAACCTTGGTGCTAATGGAGAAAAAAGCTAAGTCTTTGTTAAAAAAAAAGAAAGAAAAACCCATACGTGAAGGGGACTTCTCCCTTCACGCTTTTCTGATTCTCTCCCTATCATTCCTCTCTAATCAAACCTAAAAAAACTTAGGAAAGAATCTATCTTCCCTAAGTTACCAACCCAAAAGAAAAGAGGATACGGTCTTCCTCTCTCTCTCTCTCTCTCTCTCTCTCTCTCTCCTTACACAGCAGCCCAAACACCACCGTTGCTTCAGCTTGTGCAGCTATTCCAGCTACCTGCAGGTCTTTTTCCATCCAAGGCAACCGTCCATCTCCTTCCAGTTTGCTGCAGCAATCACCTCCAACCTTGCAGCCAGCAACAACACCTTCCTTCAGCCCTACAGTGCATCTACTTCAACTCCAGCAGCCACCTCCATCATAGCAACCTCTTCACCTTCTTTCCTCCATTACCAGTACCTCCATTGCTCCAGCGGCTAACACAGCCACGTCCTTCAACCATGGTGCAGTCCATCCAAGAGACGCCCAGCAGCCTTTGACGCCAGCCCCTTTGAAGCTTCCAACACCTTCAACACCTTCAATACTCTCAACACCTTCGGTACCTTGAAGAAGGCGCCCAGATATTGCAGCTCACTTCGTTGGAGCCGCAGCTGTACCACTACTACCGCAAGAGCTTCTTTCACCCCTTCGTAGCAGCTATTTCCACTATACTCCATTAGCAGCCGTCCCCACTCATCTCAAGGTAAGATCTGCTTTGTTTTGCTAGGTTTCGTTTAAATTTTGCTAAAAAACGTGTGATTAAGCTTCACCTCCATGAGTGTGATATAGGGTCAGTTTAAAAATCGGATTCGAAATGATAAAGTCTCTTTTATGGCTTTGTAAAAAAAAAAAAAAACATGCATCCTATATGCGTATAGGCTAAGAGAACCAAAAGATTCATCTAATCGATAGATTGAATCTTTCGTTTCATAAGCTAATATCAAAATGGCTCATATCCCCTGATTATTTTTTTTATTTTTTTTATTTTTCATGATTGGTTGCATGCTTTAAGCACCATACTAGTTAGATTTACGTTTTGCTTAAGTGTTATTTTGATTTCATTAAGTTAATTTAATATTCTATAAGATTTCATCTAAGCTCACTGTATATCCATTATTTTACGTGGGAATTCTTTATGATAAATCTTGAAAGTTTTATGATAGATGTACATGGCTATTCCTGATTCTCTGCAAAAAACCCAAATCAAATCGGGTTTTGTAATTTCATTTAGAAAATCAGAACCTAAATCAAGTTTTGAACCCTCCAGAATTTCTAAATTTTGTTTTAGCAGGTTTGTCATCCTTAGATTTCCTATATGGGAGATCTGAATCGTCCTCCAAAAATTACAGTGGATTCATAATGAAATCTACTAGTTATCTGGAAATTTTGAAGTTTTTCCAAGTAATTTTGATTTCTGTCAAAAATCGGATTTCCCAAACCCCTGGGAAAATGTTGATTTTCTTTCGTCAGTGTATAGACAGACTCTAATGCACCGTGTCCATCCAATCTGTAACCTTTCTGCAAAAACTTTTAACATAAAAGTTGTTTTTAACATAATTTCCTGTCATTTCCCAAAATTTGGGAATTTTTGGATCTGTTTCATTATTTTTCTCGGATTTTTCTTTTCTATCTAACAGATTCCAATGACCAGAAATCTCAGAGATTTAAGTCTCTGATAAAAGTATGGCCTTTTCCAAACCATAATCCGAATCTCAATGGTGTCAATAGATCAAATCTTCCTATATTTTCCAGGGACATTTTCCCACAATTTCAGCCTTTTTCCCATCTGTATTTCATTTTTCCCATGTTTTCTACCGAAACCTGTCTGTTTCCCCTAAATCCTAGAGTCGCCGGATTCCGATCCGACTTGCTGGAGTGGCACAGCTCCGACCATAGGTCAAAAATAGAAAGTGTAATAGGAAAAAATCCTTTTCTTATTGTACTCTGTCACCCCATAAAATTTGGGAAATTTTTATGGAAATTTGATATCCTAAATCCCCTTTAGAATCAACATTTTAGGCAAAAATCACAAAATTTAGGGTTTTTATTTGAATTTCTATATTTAAATATACAAAAACAAATTATATTTTTGAGCTCCATTATGTTTCTAGGGTTATTTAACGTGTCCATGCCAAATTTGGTTTAATTCCAAGTTCATTTGCTCCATGTGTTAGTTTATCTTTAAATTCAAAAGCGAAAATCAAGTTAAATTCGATATTTTATGATATTTTCGCCATTTTAGGGTTTTTATCATGTACATAAGCATGTAGAATCATATTAGGGTTAATTTCAATCTCCTTTGCATTTCATATTTTTCAATTTTACAAAATTTATTTCAGAAAACCTTGGTTTCAAGGCCATAGTCTTGTTATCGGGGGTATTTTGGTCATTTTGTCCTAAATTTCGAAATTTCAATTTCTAATTCTCCAAAATTTCATGCATATCATCATATTTTATCATATTATATTTGATTTATTTTATTTGATTTTCAAAATTCCAAAATTCCAAAATTTACAAAAATTCTTTCAGAAAACCCTGATTTCAAGGTCATCAGGGGCATTTTGGTGATTTTGACCCCAATTTCGAATTTTAAATTTTATTTTCGACATTTATTCATTATTTATCATGTTTATATCAAAGGGGGTATGATTTTGGGTTTATATCTGAATAATATCCGATAATTTCCCATATTTTCAGATAAATTCAGAAAAACCTACATTTTTGTGCTAACATTGTTTTGTAGTTTTGCAGGAATATTCAAGAAGAAGACTTAGTCTTATTTTTTTTATTTCAATTCAATGTAAAAGAAATGTAATATTTGGAATAAGAGTTACATTTTCTGCTTAGAATAGGACTGCATCGCATATAGTTTAATTTCTGCAAATTCTGATATATGATGCATCATTCATGCACATTTTTCCAAATTCTCTATGGTTTACACGAATGGCACGTGCACAAGCTCTTATGGATTTTATAAACTCGGTGGGATTCGTATTTATGTCCATAGTCAGAATACGAAGAAAACCAAGATTTATGATCTTCATATTAGCCACATTCAGCCTACACATTTAGGCTAACTTCAAAAATGCACTCCATTTCTCAAAACTTCAAAAGGATTTCCCAATTCCTCAATTGAAATTTCCCTTCAAATTCATATTCATTCATTCATTCATTTCATTCAAATTGCATTATTTTCAAACTCATTTTCCAATTTCAGTTTCAAAAAAATTCAGTTTTCTCAAGATATTCCAAGTTTCTCAGGATTAGATTTTCTCAGAATTCTAAATTTTAAAATGACATTTCAAAGCATTTCCCAAATTCAAATCAATATTTTCCAATGTTTTAAAATTCTCAAATTTCAAAATTCCAAGTTTTCAGAAATCGATTTTCTCAGAGTTTCCATTTTCTTGAGAATCCATTTTCCATTTTAAAAAATCATTTTCCAATGAATTTTCTGATTTTCTCAAGATTCTCAAATCCATTTTCTCAGAAAAGCAATTCCAAATTTCAAAATCGATTTTCTAAAGTTCAAGTTTTCCTGAGAAATCACTTTCCAATGCAAATTTCTAATTTCCAATGAACTTCAATGATTTTCCCAGAAATCCCGATTTCAAGTACTTTTCCAATCATTTTTCCAGCATATTTCAATTTTCTAAAGCAAACATCATGTTTTTCAAACTTGTGTTATTTTCAAAATTTCATAGCACAAGCCTGATTCTTTGTGCATTATAAGAAAAATAGAGCATAATTTAGATATTTGAGTCGAGTTAAAGCACATAATTGATCCTTGGTTCAATTACCTCTGGTAAAGGCGCCAGGAACAGTTGAACCTCGTACCGACAGGCGGATCCTATTCCACGGAATTTTTCCACAAAATTTTAAAACGGATGCGAGTAATTTTCAAAACAATTTTCAAAACTTTGGTCGAGTTTGACTCGCGAAATTCATTTCTCTCTCGCAAGGGAGGGGAAAATTTTTGCGATGATAACAAGTTTGGCGACCGTGATGGGACCTGTCTTCGCCTGATCAATTATATGCTTTAACTTAGCTCAATTATCAAAATTATGTTCTATGGAATGTGAGCTTTAATTTCTGATATCATGTGAACCTAGGAGCCTAGACTTGAACCCAACTGACATGGATTGCATGTAGACTAGGCATGGTTTGGTAGGACCATATTGAGGAGAATTATGCATGCTCACTTAGACTTAGGTCTGAAATACAACACTCCTCAATCTAGGAATTGTATGAAAACAATGTTTGCTCCTTCAAAAAATTTCAAAATTTCTATCTCTTTAGGATTTAGAGCCCTCTGTTTGCCTGCATGTGATCATATTTCAAAAACCACTCCACCTATGTCTACCCGGTCTTCACGTTGCTGGGCTCTCTTCCAGAACCATAGTTCGGGACAGAGCCTCACAATTGGGCCACTTATTTGGGCTAACGCCCCCTGCCACGTACCAAGGGCCATAGTCCAACGTATATCGGCAGACGCTCAAGGATGTTGGGAAAACACAAGCCTAGACCCGAAGATGAGTTTTATGCCACGTACATCGAGCCTCGGCTCGAGTATATCAGCATAACTGGATTGGACACAGTTGATCTGAGCCTAGAGTCAGGATTAGGGTCCTAAAGCTCTTTCAAAATTGATGCATTTAGAGTAAGCTTCTTAGGGATTGCTGTATGTGCATAATTGTTTGTAATTGAATGTATGATATTCATTTTCGCCTTATTTTCTCATATTTTTCCCAATTTTTCCAAAATACCGAACAATTTTCCGAAATACCTCATTTTTCATCTTTTATGAAATATCTCCTTTTTCTCAAAAACCCTGGACGATTTTTTTAAAATTATCCACCTTTTCTTCAAAACTCAGTTATTTTCCATTTTTCGTTCCTCTGGACTTCGAATTTTTAGCATTTCACTTTATCCTGCCTGCAATTTTCAAAATTCTTGTATTTTTTTCAAAGTCTAATTCCAATCTTCCTATCTTTCAGTCTAATGACATTCAGTCAGTTCGATTCTGTCTTTCCTGAGGGTCACATCTCCTACGAGGTGCGACAAAGTCTTCCTGAGCATCGATCTCTTAGCACCGGACCCTTCTTCCCCCGGTGGTACTATGTCTGGTTCAAAAACTTCTCTCGTATGTTCCCGGACCACTTGAGCGATTGCGGGTTGGAATTGGCATCTGCAGTGGAAAAGTTGACAGTCAACGGCAATCTGATTCATGCAATGGCAGAGCGGTGGAATCCGCGCACTTGCACGTTGGTTCCCGTGGGGCGAGATGACACTACTGATGGATGAATTTTCAGAGATTATGGGACTGCCTAAGCCAGCCGGTCAGCCTGGAGATCCGTTAGAGCAGCAGTTTCTGATCAATGTCAAGGGTCTGGACCCTAAGGATGTTGTGGCTCACATGACAGAGCGTAAGTCTTGGGCACTGATTGAAGAAAATGAGAATGAGTACGTGAGCCTGATCGAGATCTACCGACAGTATGGAGAATTCACAGAAGTCAACACGTTATCCAGAACAACTCGAGAGAGAATTCAGCATGCGATGGTTTTGTGCACTGTGGGACTTGCTTTCTTTCCAGCCGGACAAAACTATGTGGATGTCAGAATAGTTCAGCTTCTGAGGAGATGGAGAAGTCGACAGACCAGCCGTCTTTCGATAGTCATGGCCGCGCTTGCTTTTCTATACAAAGGACTGACCCATTTCACACTTGGAGAGTCCATCTTAGTCGAGGGATGTACTTATGCTCTTCAGTCTTGGTTCCTTCAGCATGTACCGGCCAGAGCTAGTTCGTTCAGATACAATGGCAAGGAACTTCTTCCAGTTGGGCGGTACCGATTCATGATCGATTATCTGCAGAAGAAGAAGTGGTGCGGGACTATTTTGATCGAGAATTATCGCCTCCTAGATACACCTATGCATATGGCAAGAGATTCAAGTTGCTTGGTCCATTCTTTTGTGCTTACTATCATCCGGAGCGGTGTGTTCGACAGTTTTCTCAGAGACAGAAGCACATAGAGATGCGGCTGCTATCAGGAGTCGTGCCAGAGTTCGACCTTACATCAGCACAGTGGTCCGGAACATACCATTCTGCCAGATATGGCTGGGACTCTTTTGTTACTCTTCCACTTTTTCCCGGTCCTTGTGTCTTTGCCAGTTATAAGGAGTGGTGGCAAATTATCTGTCTGCCCCCTCTTTCCCAAGTTTATTATTGATGCAATCATGTTTTTCTTTTAATAAATAAAAATCTTACAAATTCTTCAATTCTTGGTTTGACGACCTCGCCTAGGTAACAAGGCATGATTTTCAGTTGTTTATTTTCTTTGCAAAGGAATGACAACACAATTGTCGTAATCCCAGCGACGACTCAATCCCTAGTAATGGGATATTCTTTCAATTGTCTACCAAAATTCTCTGCAAATATCTTTCTTCCAGTCAAAATCTCTTTCAAAAGCTTAACCCTCAATCTTGCCCTGCAGAGAGCATTCGTGACATTCAATGGTTCAGACAAGGTCAGGGAAGAAAATTGCGCTAGTTGAAGGCATCACATATTCAACAGCTTCGGACGAAGAGATGGATTCCCCGCGCTCAGGCGAAAATCAAGGGCAGCAGGTTGAGGATGACATTGATCCTCAAATATATGCCATGTTCAAGAAGATGATGACCAAGATGCTGGCAGAGCAAGCTGAAGCCAGTACAGAGAAAACACAGGTAAAGCAAAAGACAAAAGGTCGGGCAGTCAAGAAAGCCGCGAAGATATCTAAAAAGCCTACCCAGAATATTGATACAACTGATGAAGAGGGATCAGCAGAGGATTCAAATGAAGAGTTTGAGACTCATCAGGCATTCCGCAAATCTACTCAGGGACAGAGGTCAGCCCACAAATTCAAAGAGCAGTCCGTCAATGACTCTGACCAGCCGCAGTTCAAAGATGTGGTCAGAATGCTTCGAGACTTGCAGGCCCGCGACAAGGGCAAGAAAGTTTTCACCAGCGAAGACTTCTATGATGGTTTGGATGTGGACGACAATCTCGAGAATCTCCCCAGAAAGTTTATCAAATTTGATGGTTCTGGCAATCCTAAAGTTCATCTTACCATGTTCTTCACTGAATGCTCCAAATTCAAGCGAGACAATCGGGCACTTTTCCTTTGTTTCCCTCGCAGTCTGGAGGGAACAACAGCAAAATGGTATTCAGAACATGTCAATCCTATCGAGATGAAAGAATTTGACAAAGTGGTGAACATGTTCATCGAGCGATTTCTCTTCAATGCCGAGGAGCTTCCCACCCTCAGTCACCTATCTGGCCTCAAACAGAGAGAAAATGAGAAGGCCAGAGATTTCATTCACCGTTGGAGGTCAGCTTGCAACAAGATGAGGGACCCCATATCAGAGGGACATGCTCTGTCCCTAATTCTGAGTAACTTCTCACAACCTCTAAGAGGTCTCATTTCTACTGCACCATCAAGGACATTCATTGATCTGACAAAGCGAGCCGAATGGCTCGAGTTGAGTATGGAAAATGGTTTCTATGAAGGTTTCACCTTCACTAAAAACAACGGCCAAACTGAGCAGAAGAAGAAGACTCACTTCACTCATTCTGTCAGAAATAATAATTGGAACCACCGTAAGGGGCAGAACAAATATTTCTGTTATGGGGCAGGAAGTTCCAACAAGAACAATCAGAAAGGCAAGTCAGTGCCTCAATACAATAAGCCACTTCAATTAGAACAGGGACCGAAGCCCCGAGAAAAAGTAAAGCATGAAGGGTGGAGTTATGACAGGAAATTCACTCCACTAGACCAATCCCTCGAGATTGTGCTCGAATATATGTTGACCAAGGAGATGGTCAAACTGCCTAGGTTGGCTGATCCCCCTGTTCCCATGGGGAAATTCAAAGATCAATTTTGTAAATTTCATAGAACAGTGGGGCACAATACTGAGAACTGCTTCATTCTCAAGAATATTGTTCAGGATCTCATCGACAAGAATCTTCTGGTAGAGGGTGCCAAAGATGAAAATATGGATATTCTAAAGAAACCCTTTCCCCATCATTCTACGGCGGTCGTCTCTGAACAGCCTTTTCAGCCGCAGGAGCATATTAGGCCATGCTCTAAAAGGGATATACAAATCCAACATCAGGTCCTTGTACTGCAGCAGGCTCAGTCCAAAGCTCAGAAAATGGATCTCATTGCAGCTTTTGGTAAAATAAAAGTACCTGATAAACCCGCTGGGGTATCTCCTGAGGTGGCTAAAAAAATGCCATGGCTCCCCAAGCACTTTATTAAGCCCGCCCTGGAGAAAAGTGAGGCATCCACGCCAAAGTCGATAACTGCATTATCCAATGTCTCAATTTTGGACTTAGCTCAAGCTTCCACCAAACACCAGCAGGTGTTGAATGATCTGTTGCCGAAAATCAAAGTGAAACCGAGCATAACTCCTGAAGACATGGCCCAGATAGTCAATCAGGCCATGACAAATGCTTCGATAACTTTCTCGGATGAAGATCTTCCCAAGCCTCATGTATTTCACAACAATGCTTTGTATGTTGTGATTCGAGCACGAGGAATGACGGTTCCTCACGTGCTGATAGATGGAGGCAGCAACCTCAATATATGCCCGGAGATGACAGCCAAAGCTTTGGACATCAAAGAGGAGGAATACATCCCAGACCCAATCACCATCTACGGGTTCGATAATCATGGCCAAACGGCGAAAGGGAAAATTTTCTTGGAAATTTTCATTGACTATTCAGTCCACTCTATCCTTTTTCATGTGGTCAATGTGCCACCGACGTATAATTTGTTGTTGGGAAGACCTTGGATCCATAACACGAACGTTGTGCCATCCACTCTGCACCAATGTGTTAAGTGGTCAAAAGGTGGGATGCTCACAACAGTCTTGGGCGAGGATCCAGAACAGAGGCTTGCACAACCCATGGTTCCTAGGCCCACTTTCACTACTGATATCCCTAGCATTAGGGGCATTGATGAGGCCAGTTTCGAAAAAAACTTAGGAATACTGCAGACGATAGAACAGCCAGAGCATACAGTGGCCATGACTCGATGGAGAGGCCCACAATTTTTCAAAATTGGAGGACGAATTGATTACAACACATTCAAAGATCATCCTTTGTTCTCTCAATTCATGAAAGCCAAAAAGGGATTTGATTTGTTGGTAAAACATGGCTATCAGCCTTTTCAAGGCCTGAGAAAAAATGGAGATGGTCGTCTTGAGCCAGTAATTCCTCTGCACTATCCTCAGAGGGCCGGATTAGGCTTTAAGGGCAGAAGATCTCAGAAATTTGCTTGTCTTTCATTTCTATTCTTTTGTTTTCACATTTAGGATGATATCCTGTTTCATTTCAATCATTGTCCTCAATTCAATCTTTCAATAAAGTTGCAAATTTCCTTTGTCTGTCTGGATGCCATTTGTCTCTTTACATTTCATTATCCAATCTTTACAAAATTGTCATTATTTTGCTCTTTTATTTTTCCAATTATTTTCTCAATAAAAGCAGTTTGTTTTATGATGGGCGATTTCCCTGAATCGATTTATTCTTCAATTCTCAGAATGTCTTTCCAATCTATCAAGAAGCTCGTTCTTAATCCAGAGGCCTTTTCGAAGCCAACAGTGATTCATCATGTTAAAATAAGAGCAGAATGTAGTCAGATTACAAAGCAGTTAGAAGAACCTGCATAATTTGATTCAGCTCTTCAAGAATTACCAGAATTTGCAGCAATTCAGAAACAAGATGAGCCATCATCCTTAGTTTAGGATCCGACTGAGGATATCAATATTGGATCAGAAGACGATCCTAAAATTCTCAAGATTGGCAGCAGTTTGAGCCCGGAAGAGAAAGAAAGGCTCACCCATTTTCTCAAGCAACATGAAGAAGTGTTCGCGTGGACATATGAGGACATGCCAGGTCTAGATACCAAATTGGTTGAGCATCGTCTCATCCTAAAACCAGATGTCAAGCCGGTTAAGCAGAAACTGAGAAAGATGGATCCTCGAGTGGAACAACAAGTTAAGGAAGGTCTGGAACACCTACCCAAAGTAGGGTTCATTTGAACCATTGACTATCCAGTTTGGCTAGCAAATATTGTCGTTGTTTCCAAGAAAAATGGTAAAGTTCGAATTTGCATCGACTTCAGAGATCTCAATAAAGTGACTCCTAAGAATGATTATCCACTTCCTAATATTGATCTTTTGATTGATAGCACA
The DNA here is from genome assembly GCF_984573655.1 of Nuphar pumila. NCBI lineage: Eukaryota > Viridiplantae > Streptophyta > Magnoliopsida > Nymphaeales > Nymphaeaceae > Nuphar > Nuphar pumila. The sequence continues at coordinate 93,517,899 of NC_143256.1, read as the reverse complement.
GCAGGTCACGCTATGTTCTCTTTTATGGATGGATATTCCGGATATAATCAGATCAAGTTGGTTGCTCGTGATCAGTCCAAGACGTCTTTCACTACTCCTTGGGGCAATTTTTGTTATACAGTCATGCCATTTGGGCTTAAGAATGCTGAAGCCACTTATCAGCGTGCTATGGCCGTCATTTTCCATGATCAGATGCACAAAATCATGGATGCCTATGTCGATGATATTCTGGTAAAGTCCAAAGAAGAGGAAGATCACATCGAAGCTCTCAATCAAGTTTTCAAGCGGCTCATTCTTTACAAGCTAAGACTCAATCCACAAAAATGTGTTTTTGGAGTCGAATCTGGCAAACTGTTGGGCTTTCTAGTCAGCAAAAAGGGGATAGAAGTAGATCCAGCTAAGGCCAAAGCTATCATTAACATGCCGCCCCCAACTAATCTCAAAGAATTACGTAGCCTTCAGGGACGTATGCAATCAATTCGGCGATTCATATCTAATTTGGCCATGAGATGTGAGCCTTTCAATCATTTGCTCAGAAAAGGAGTGAAATTCGAATGGGGACCAGAGTGTCAGCAATCGTTCAAACGCATCAAGAAATATTTGCTCAATCCTTCTGTGTTAAAGCCGCCAGAATTAGGGAAACCCCTACTGCTATACATTTCAGTTAATCAAGTGGCTTGTGGTGGATTCTTGGCGCAATACGAAGAAGGCAGTCTGATAGAGCATGCCATTTACTATAGGAGCAAAACCTTCATTGATTATGAGAAGAAATACTCTTAGATAGAGAAGACATGTCTAGCTATGGTTTGGATGTGTCTGAAATTGAGACACTATCTGTTGGCATCTGAAGTCAAGATCCTATCTAAATTAAATCCTCTCAAGTACATTCTAGAGCAACCCTTCCTCAGCGAACGGATTGCCAAATGGCAAGTCCTATTGATGCAATACGATTTGGAATATGTCTCTCAGCAATCTATCAAGGGCCAAGCAATTGCAGATCAATTGGCAGATTTTCCTCTAGCGGAGGATGTTAAAGTCGAGGATGATTTTCCCGATGAGCGAATCTGCAATATTGAACAATCCTCAATTTGGAATTTATTCTTTGATGGTTCCAAGAATATGGCAGGCATAGGAATCGGGATTCTGTTGATCACACCTGAGAAGGAGATGATCCCCTTTTCTCTCAAATTAGATTTTCAGTGCACTCATAATATGGCCGAGTATGAAGCTTTGATACAAGGTCTGAAAATTCTACAAGACTTCAATGTCAAAAGAGTGCATGCTTATGACGACTCTTTGCTCGTCGTCAATCAAGTCTTAGCCGAATGGCAAGTGAAGGATCAGAAATTACTTCCTTATCAGAAGATCGTCTAAGCTTTTGTCAGCAATTTCGAAGAATTCCAACTTTTTCATGTCAAGAGAGACTTCAATCAAACTGCAGACAGTTTAGCCAATCTGGGATCCATCATGTCTTTCAAGAGCGGAGAATCTTGTCGCTCCTTTGAAATTGGCAGACTTGATCAACCTGCTTTCGTCCCAGTAGAGCAGATAAACCAGGCTGAGCAAAAGAAGAAACCTTGGTATTATGACATCAAGAATTTCATTGAAACTGACGAATTTCCTCCAGAACTCTCAAAAAAGAGCAGCGAGCAATTCAGCGCATGTCTGCTCGATATTTTATTCTTGCTGACGTCCTTTATCGTCGTGGATTCAGCTCTGAATATTCCAGATGTTTGGATGAAGAAGAAGCCAAAGAAGTTGTGCAAGAAGCACATGAAGGTATCTGCGGTGGTCATGTTGGCTACCAAACTCTTGTCAAACAAATCATTCGAGCAGGATATTACTGGAGAACTATGCAACAAGATTGCTATCGTTTTGTGAAGAAGTGCGTTCAATGCCAGATGCATGCACCTTCCATTCATGCGCCAGCGACCTATTTGCAATCTGTCGTCTCGCCATGACCATTTTCTATGTGGGATTTTGATGTGGTTGGCCCCATTACTCCTTCTGCTTCAAATGGCCATAAATATTTCCTTGCTGCAACAGAATATTTTACTAAATGGGTAGAAGCAGTCACTCTACGCACAGTAGAAGGTCGACATGTGGTCTCATTCATCCATAAGAATATCCTATGTCGTTTTGGCATACCACATGATATTGTGTCAGATAATGGTAGTCATTTCAAGAATGAGAGAATGAGGACTTTCTGTTTGAAGTTCAAAATCCATCATCATTTCTCCGCTCCTTATTATCCTCAAGGAAATGGCCAAGCAGAGGCCACCAATAAGATTTTGATTCGAATCCTGGAGCGAACTTTGGAAACAGGCCGTGACTGGCATGAGAAGATTCATGATGCATTGTGGGCATATCGAACCACCATTCGAACTCCAACTAATGCTACTCCGTCAGAACTTGTCTACGGAACCGAAGTAGTATTGCCTCTACATGTTCTGAAACCTGCTCTGAAATTTGCATCACTTCTCGAATTACCTCTTGATCAGTATCAGCAACAGCGGCTAGTACAACTTGATTTGCTAGATGAAAGAAGACTCAGAGCAGCAGAGCACGCTCAATCATATCGTCAGAAGATAGCTAGACAATATGCAAAATCCGTCATTGAAAGAAAATTTCGAGTCAATGATCTAGTGCTCAGATCAACGGCTTATCTCAAGCACCGCTCAGGTGGCAAGTGGTCACCAAATTGGGAAGGTCCCTATGTTGTCAAAGAGGCATTACTTCGTAATTCATATCGGCTCATCAATGCCGACGGAGTGGAGTTACCAGATCCCATCAATGCTCGACATTTGAAAAAAAATTATACTTAAATTATTCTTTGTAATTCCTCAAATTTTCTTCAAATAATGATCAGATTCTCCTTTCCCAGTTATACTGGGGCATTTTTAAAAAAAAAAAACTTTGTCTTTATCTATAAATACCCTGTACGCAGGCAGGATAAACAAATCTCTCACTTTGCACGCATGTGCACTCATTTATATCATTTTCATAGCATTTATTGGCATGCATTTGCATCAAGTTTGTTACCCATTCAGGATAAGGGATAATCCTGATACCTTGACAATCATTCTCGTTACAATTCCCAAATATTTTAATAGCATAGATCTCTTTCAAAATTTCAAATTTCAATTTAAAAACAAGGTAGGTTTTCAAAATCCAGTGCTCGAACTAGTACATTTTCAAAATTCAGTGCTCTAACTGGTGTGTTTTTAAAAATCCAGTGCTCGAACTGGTACATTTTCAAAATCCGATGTCTATGTTGACATATTTTCAAAACCCGGTATTCATGTTGGTGTTCTTTTAAAGTTGAGCACTCGTGGTTAGTGTCTCCCTGGTTGGTCGTATCACTCAACCTCTCGGGTTCAGTCTTTGTGTTGATCATTCATCAAAGTTCAAATTCAAATTACCAGTTTCGGCCCTTGGGCCATCCAATTTCGGCCTTCGGGCCATCTAATTACCAATTTCGGCCCTCAGGCCACCCAATTTCCAAGATTCTAATTTTGACCTTTAGGCCAATCAATTTCCAAATTTCCAATTTTAATCTTCGGGTCAATCAATTTCCCAATTTCCAATTTTCAAATTCCAAATTTCTAATTTCGACCTTTGAGTCAACCAATTTCAATTTCGACCTTTGGGTCAATCAATTCCAATTTCGACCTTCGGGTCAATCAATTTCCAATTTCCAAATATCAATTTCCAAATTCCAAATTTCCAATTTCAAATATCAAATATCAAATTTCAAATTTCAAATTTCAAAATTTCAAAATTTCAAATTTCCAATTTCGACCTTTTGGTCATGCAATACCAATTCCAATCATTTCCTCTTGCGAGAGACCCTTTTTACAGGGAGAGTTCGAGGGAGCTCATTCTTTTCGCATGCTATCTTTTGTTCACCTAGCCCCTTTTCAGGGAGAGTTTGAAGGGACTCGTGTCTTTGTGAACCGTTTGCAAAACAAAATTCCAATTTCATACAAGGAACCCTTAGTTCAGAAAGATCTTCGACGGAAGTTGCTTTCCTTGTGACCACAATTTCATACTAGGCCATTTCATCATGAAGGACCCTCTTTTTAGGGAGAGTGTGATGGACTCGTTCCTTTATGACCAATTCACCGACCTCACCATTACCGGCCCCCTTTCCATAAGAGAAGCCTAATGTTAGGAAGTTTTGACGAAAGCTTAATTTCTCTTCGAAAGTTCGTTTTGCAAACACCTCCTCTTCAGGGAAGAGAGGAGTAATTCCTATTTCCAATTTCTGAATCTTCTCCTTTGGGGAAAGGAGAAGAAAATTTTTGTCATGGATGCGTTGAGTCGTGCTTCAAATGCTCGCTTTCACAAAGTATTTCAAGAAAATTTTGCCAATTTATGATTAAATATTTGTTGATTTCAAAATCTTTATTGCACAAAATCATTATCTCAGAATACCTTCAGTATTACTTCCGAAAGGACAAAGCTTTCGCGAAAAAGGATTTAAAATTCAGAATCTTTCTATTGGCAGACCAAAAGGATGAAGAATAAATCCTCGATATGGCCAGCAAAGGAAATTTAATGTTGTTGCAAAGCCATAAGTTATCGATATTGATTGCAGTCAATGGCACATTTTTAAAGATCATTCTTGGAAAATAAAGCAGTCGAAATATCCTGGGTGATACAGAAAAATCCATTAAATCCCTATATCTCCTCAATCACCTAAGCTGCAATTAAATATCTGCAAAAGGGATCTCTCAATTGTCGTCAAGATGAAGGCGAATTAGGCGAGTAGACACCCGGGGCCAAAGAAGATTTGAATCATCTCCAAGATGACGGATCCTTCCAGGGAAAGTTCAGAGCACCGTCAAGTTGAAGGCGACTGCGATGAGCCTCCTGACAAACCCTAAAAGATATTTAATTTCCGCTATCATCAAGAGATTTCCAACCAATGAGCCAATAACCGTCGATATAATCTCTGAGAGAAAAAGAAGGATCGAAACATCTCCAAGATGAAGAAGTTTGTGACGTACCCTTCCAAAAAAAAAAAGAGAGAGAAAAGTCAGGACATCTCTAAAATGAAGGATGATGTAATAAAATCCCCAAAAGCCTAAGAGAGCTCTAATTCTGCCAAAAAAAAGTGGGCAGAAAGATCATCATGAGAAAAGAATCCCAGGATATCAGACTGCTAAATCTGTCAAGAATCTTCTTTAATTTTGTGAAATTCTATTATCAATATTCTTTCACCAATTGCTTTCATAATATCAAGAATACTCACTTTTTTGTTCATATTAAGGAAATTGATAGCTTCCTTGAAAGAAAGTCAATTGCAAGAAATTTGAATTCGAATCTTGATTCTACGGAGTTAAGCCCAAGCGGAGGTAATAGTTCAGGTAGAAAAGAGGGAATATTTTCAAAACAATGTGCATCATTTTAAATTATTTTGAATCAACAATAATTTTCAACATTTTGACAATATTTTCTAGCTATCCTGGCATGAAGCGAGAGCTTGAGGTTTATCTTTGGCGCATCTTGACATCAGTTGTTATCCCTTTTAAGGACTTGATAACGGGAGTTTTCAAGATTCCTTCTCTTCTATTGGTATAATATGAGCGCATGGGCTCTCAGATTCGCACACTTTCCTGTGTCCCCACTGTCCCACCATAGACAGTCTAATTTCGGCTTGAGGTTAAGCCACCAATTATTTTCTTGCAAAAGGTCATCAATTTCAAAAGTTATTTAGTCTCAGCAATGAGGCGCCCAAAATCAAACCCCTTTTCAAGCTTTAGGGACCCCAATTTCATCCTTTTGCAAAACGCCTATCGGTTTCATTATGCGGAGATCCGAAGGTTCCATCATGGTTTCTTCCTTCGAGGATTCCATTCATTTTCTGCCCAATCAGGATAAGGGTACAAACCTGAGCCTCATTTTGATGAGGTATTTCATTTCCTGGTCAGGTTAAGGGTTAAACCTGAGCTTCGTTTCTACACAAGGTATTTCTTGTCCCATCCAGGTTAAGGGCAAAACCTGAATCTCACTTCTTTTGAAGTAAATTTTTTTCCTTTATTCTCCATTTCATATCTACCATTTTCATCAGGGCTAATTTCTTCATACCCAGTCAGATCCTTCTAACTGGGGCATTTTTATAGCCAAAATTTGGTGTGTTTTTCTTTGCCACTAAGTTCGTCTTCAAGCCGGCTTAGTAGCAAAGAGGGGTATCTGTAAACACCCCAAATTTTCCACATCCATTCTCAAACAATCCTCATCAGGCAGTGCTAACCCTATTAGGTCAGTGTAGGAGTCAAACCCCAAGTTAGTTTCAGAAAATCACCATTTTACCAACCTTCATTAGGAAAATTACCATTTTACCCCTAGGTCATCCCAGACCCCAGTCAGTCAGATTCAACCAAGCTCATTGGTCAGTTCAGAACATTTAGAATATCAATAATCTCAAACTCATCTGAGCTCACAATGAACAAGCCATTTTCATTTATGATCATTCCTGCCAAAATGGGATCATTTCTTCAGAAATAAGCTCATTTCTTGCTCAAATCCAAGCCAATTGTCTCTGAGTCAGTCATTCATAGTCAGTCATACTCCCCAGAGTCTAACTTGAGCTCACCAGAAGTTCAAGCGCTCCAGTTTTAGTTCAAAACCATTTCCAAGTGTCCAGAAGCTCATTTTAGTCCATTTCAGTTCTTTCAACTGAAATTGAGTTGAGTTCAGCCAATTAAGCTAGTGTTCGAGCTTCAATTTTAATTCATGTCAGTATTATTGACCTTTTTTTAGCTTAAAGTCAGCTCAAGTTCGTAATTTACTTCACTCTAGTGACCATTCTGTACCATTTCTTGAAAAATGGCAGCTTTTCTTGAAAATTCAGTGGAAAAGGTCAGTTGAGTCAATGTCTGGTTAGTTCACTTGAGTTCTGAAACTCTAAAACTCAGCTCAATCCAGCTCATTTCAGTTTAATTCAGCTCGAACCCAATTTTCAGTGTCACTCTAACCCAGTAGAGTCCCGAAAACCATTTCTTGAGCTATTTTGCAAATTTTATCAATTTTAATGCTTTTTGAACTGGTACAAGTGTCAATCGAGGTCTAACATCCAAAATTCTTCATTCAGGGTCTGCATTTCGCATGTCATTTCTCATCATTTCATATCATTTCTCAGCATTTCATAACATTTCATAACATTTCATCACATTTCATCACATTTTCGAAGTCCAGAACTCCAGTTTTATAAATTTCAATCCAGATTGAGTTTTAAAAGTTTTCAGAAATCAATTTCAAACCTCGGGTTTCCAAAATTGATATTTTTACCCCCGGGAGTCTAAATTTGGAAATATTTTCTCAAGAAAAATAATCTGGATTTATTTCAAACTCAAATTTTTGAATTCTACACTGGATTTGCTTCGCAATGGGGTATTAAACTTCAAAATCCGAGCTCGTTTCAAAAAACTACCAAAAATAGCTCGTTTTGTCTAAAAATAGATTTGGAAGCATTTTCTCGAGAAAAACAATCTGGATTTCTTTCAAAATTACATTTTTAAATTCTACATTGGATTTGCTTCGCAACAGGGTATTGAACTTCAAAATCCGAGCTAGTTTCAAAAACTTCCAAAAATAGCTAGTTTCGTCTGATTTTTTTTTGAAAAGACTATTTTACCCCTCTAATCGTCAAAATGAATTTCAAAATAGGAATTTGGACCCGCTATGAGATGGCCCATTCATTTACATTTCCTTTTTCCCTCTTTTCTTTCTTTCCTTTTCTTTTTCTTCTTTCTTCCCTTTCTTTCCTTCTTCCCTTTCTTCCTTCTTTCCTTTCCCTCTTGCCCAGCCATTCACGTAAACCCCAATTCTTTCCTTTTATTAAACCTTCTCAACCTTGGTGCTAATGGAGAAAAAAGTTAAGTCTTTGTTAAAAAAAAAGAAAGAAAAACCCATACGTGAAGGGGACTTCTCCCTTCACGCTTTTCTGATTCTCTCCCTATCATTCCTCTCTAATCAAACCTAAAAAAAACTTAGGAAAGAATCTATCTTCCCTAAGTTACCAACCCAAAAGAAAAGAGGATACGGTCTTCCTCTCTCTCTCTCTCTCTCTCTCTCTCTCTCTCTCTCTCCTTACACAGCAGCCCAAACACCACCGTTGCTTCAGCTTGTGCAGCTATTCCAGCTACCTGCAGGTCTTCTTCCATCCAAGGCAACCGTCCATCTCCTTTCAGTTTGCTGCAGCAATCACCTCCAACCTTGCAGCCAGCAACAACACCTTCTTTCAGCCCTACGGTGCATCTACTTCAACTCCAGCAGCCACCTCCATCACAGCAATCTCTTCACCTTCTTTCCTCCATTACCAGTACCTCCATTGCTCCAGCGGCTAACACAGCCACGTCCTTCAACCATGGTGCAGTCCATCCAAGAGATGCCCAGCAGCCTTTGACGCCAGCCCCTTTGAAGCTTCCAACACCTTCAACACCTTCAATACTCTAAACACCTTCGGTACCTTGAAGGAGGCGCCCAGATATTGCAGCTCACTTCGTTGGAGCCACAGCTGTACCACTACTACCGCAAGAGCTTCTTGCACCCCTTCGTAGCAGTTATTTCCACTATACTCCATTAGCAGCCGTCCCCACTCATCTCAAGGTAAGATCCACTTTGTTTTGCTAGGTTTCGTTTAAATTTTGCTAAAAAACGTGTGATTAAGCTTCACCTCCATGAGTGTGATATAGGGTCAGTTTAAAAATCGGATTCGAAATGATAAAGTCTCTTTTATGGCTTTGTAAAAAAAAAAAAACATGCATCCTATATGCGTATAGGCTAAGAGAACCAAAAGATTCATCTAATCGATAGATTGAATCTTTCGTTTCATAAGCTAATATCAAAATGGCTCATATCCCCTGATTATTTTTTTTATTTTTGTTATTTTTCATGATTGGTTGCATGCTTTAAGCACCATACTAGTTAGATTTACGTTTTGCTTAAGTGTTATTTTGATTTCATTAAGTTAATTTAATATTCTATAAGATTTCATCTAGGCTCACTGTATATCTGTTATTTTACGTGAGAGTTCTTTATGATAAATCTTGAAAGTTTTATGATGGATGTAAATGGATATTCCTGATTCTCTGCAAAAAATCCAAATCAAATTGAGTTTTGTAATTTCATTTAGAAAATCAGAACCTAAATCGGGTTTTGAACCCTCCATAATTTCTAAATTTTGTTTTAGCAGGTTTGTCATCCTTAGATTTCCTAGATGGGAGATCTGAATCGTCCTCCAAAAATTACAATGGATTTATAATGGAATCTACTAGTGATGTGGAAATTTTGAAGTTTTTCCAAGTAAAATTGACCTCTGTCAAAAATTGGATTTCCCAGACCCCTGGGAAAATCTTGATTTTTCTTTCGTCAGGGTATAGACAGACCCTAATGCACCAAGTCCATCCAATCTGTAACCTTTCTGCAAAAACATTCAACATGAAAGTTGTTCCTAACATAATTTCCTGTCATTCTCCAAAATTTAAAATTTTTTGGATCTGTTTCATTATTTTTCCCGTATTTTCTTTTTCTGTCTAACAGATTCCAATGACCAGAAATCTCAAGGATTTAGGTCTCTGATAACAGTATGACCTTTTCCAAACCATAATCCGAATCCCAATGGTGTCAAAATATCAAATATTCCTCTGTTTCCCAGGGACATTTTCTCACAATTTTAGCCTTTTTCCCATCTGTCTTTCATTTTTCCCATGTTTTCTACCGAAACCTGTCTGTTTCCCCTAAATCCTAGAGTCGCCGGATTCCGATCCGACTTGCTAGAGTGGCACAGCTCCGACCATAGGTCAAAACCAGAAAGTGTAAAAGAAAACAATCCTTTACTTACTGTCCTCTGTCACCCCATAAAATTTGGGAAATCTTTATGGAAATTTGATATCCTAAATTCCCTTTAGAATCAACATTTTAGGCAAAAATCACAAAATTTAGGGTTTTTATTTGAATTTCCATTTTTTAAAATACAAAAAATTATATTTTTGAGCTTCATTATGTTTTTAGGGTTATTGTAGGTGTCCATGCCAAATTTGGTTTAATTCGAATTTCATTTGCTCCATGTGTTAGTTTATCTTTAAATTCAAAAGCGAAAATCAAGTTAAATTCGATATTTTATGATACTTTTGCCATTTTAGGGTTTTTATCATTTACATAAGCATGTAAAATCATATTAGGGTTAATTTCAATCTCCTTTGCATTTCATATTTTTCAATTTTGCAAAATTTATTTCAGAAAACCCTGGTTTCAAGGCCATAGTCTTGTTATCGGGGGTATTTTGGTCATTTGACCTAAATTTCGAAATTTCAATTTATAATTCTCTAAAATTTCATGCATATCATCATATTTTATCATATTATGTTTGATTTATTTTATTTGATTTTCAAAATTTCAAATTTTACAAAAATTCTTTCAGAAAACCCTGATTTCAAGGTCATCAGGGGCATTTTGGTCATTTTGACCCCAATTTCGAATTTTCCAGTTTATTTTCGAAATTTATTCATTATTTATCATGTTTATATCAAAGGGGGTATGATTTTGGGTTTATATCTGAATAATATCCGATAATTTCCCATATTTTTGGATAAATTCAGAAAAACCTACATTTTTGTGCTAACATTGTTTTCTAGTTTTGCAGGAATATTCAAGAAGAAGACTTAGTCTTATTTTTTTTATTTCAATTCAATGTAAAAGAAATGTAATATTTGGAATAAGAGTTACATTTTCTGCTTAGAATAGGACTGCATTGCATATAGTTTAATTTCTGCAAATTCTGATATATGATGCATCATTCATGCACATTTTTCCAAATTCACTATGGTTTACACGAATGGCACGTGCACAAGCTCTTATGGAGTTTATAAACTTGGTGGGATTCGTATTTATGGCCATAGTCAGAATACGAAGAAAACCAAGATTTATGATCTTCATATTAGCCACATTCAGCCTACACATTTAGGCTAACTTCAAAAATGCACTCCATTTCTCAAAACTTCAAAAGGATTTCCCAATTCCTCAATTGAAATTTCCCTTCAAATTCATATTCATTCATTCATTTCATTCAAATTGCATTATTTTTAAACTCATTTTCCAATTTCAGTTTAAAAAAAAAAGCAGTTTTCTCAAGAATTTCTAAGTTTCTCAGGATTAGATTTTCTCAGAATTCTAAATTTTCAAATGACATTTCAAAGCATTTCCCAAATTCAAATCAATATTTTCCAATGTTTTAAAATTCTCAAATTTCAAAATCCCAAGTTTTTAGAAATCGATTGTCTCAGAGTTCCCATTTTCTTGAGAATCCATTTTCCATTTTAAAAAATCATTTTTCAATGAATTTTCTGATTTTCTCAAGATTCTCAAATCCATTTTCTCAGAAAATCAATTCCAAATTTCAAAATCGATTTTCCAAAGTTCAAGTTTTCTTGAGAAATCACTTTCCAATGCAAATTTCTAATTTCCAATGAACTTCAATGATTTTCCCAGGAATCCCAATTTCAAGTACTTTTCCAATCATTTTTCCAGCATATTTCAATTTTCCAAAGCAAACATCATGTTTCTCAAACTTGTATTATTTTCAAAATTTCATAACACAAGCCTGATTCTTTGTGCATTCTAGGAAAAATAGAGCATAATTTAGATATTTGAGTCGAGTTAAAGCACGTAATTGATCCTTGGTTCAATTACCCCTGGTAAAGGCGCCAGGAATGGTTGAACCTCTTACCGACAGGCGGATCCCATTCCACGAAATTTTCAAAACGGAGGCGAGTAATTTTCAAAATAATTTTCAAAACTTTGTTCAAGTTTGACTCGCGAAATTCATTTCTCTCTCGCAAGGGAGGGGAAAAACTTTGCGATGATAACAGATTTGAGAATGATCGAAATTGAGAGATTATAACCCGAGGGTTGAGAAAATTATGAAACTTTGAAAACATTGCATCCAGAGGTTGGAGAATTGATATAATTGAGAGATTTAGAGATATGAAGGTTTGAAAATGATAGATTTGAGAGATTGAAACCCAAAGGTTTGGAAATGAGAGAATGGAGAAATCTCACCCTGAAGGTTTGATTTATGGAATAGGTTAATTTGGGAGCTCGACAATTGTGAGCTGGGACTTTTTGAGATATATGATCAGCGAGAGCTGGGTCTTTTGGAAATACATTATCAACAAAAGTTGGACCGTTTGAAATGCATGACCAGCGAAAAGCTGGTATGTTTGAAATACTTGACCAGCAATTGCTGGAACGTTTGAAATACATGTCCAACGAGTGTTGGATCTTTTGAAATACCTGACCAGCAAAAGCTAGAACGTTTGAAATACCTGACCAGCAAGAAGCTGGAACGTTTGAAATACATGACCAACGAGTGTTGGATCTTTTTTTGGAAATACCTGACCAGCAAAAAGCTAGAACATTTGAAATACCTGACCAGCAAAAAGCTGGAACATTTGAAATACATGCCCAATGAGCGTTGGATCTTTTGAAATACCTGACCAGCAAAAGTTGGAACGTTTGAAATACCTGACCAGCAAAAAGCTGGAACGTTTGAAATATATGACCAACAAGTGTTGGATCTTTTTTGGAAATACCTGACCAGAAAAAGATGGAACGTTTGAAATACCTGACCAGCAACGGCTGGAACGTTTGAAATACATGCCCAATGAGTGTTGGATCTTTTGAAATACCTGACCAGCAAAAGCTGAAACGTTTGAAATACCTGACCAGCCAAAGCTGGAACATTCGAAATATATGACCAACGAGTGTTGGATCTTTTTTGGAAATACCTGACCAACAAAAAGCTGGAACATTTGAAATACCTGACCAACAAGAAGCTGGAACGTTTGAAATACATGACCAACGTGTGTTGGATCAAATTTTGAGAGATTTAAGTCAAAACTTGAATTTTGTAGAAGAAAAGATTTTCATCAAAAGACTGAATGTAGAAAGTTATTGGTGCGAGGATCGGATCCTCCAAATGAGCTCAATATATGATTGAAGATTTTGAGAGATACCCTAGTGCGAGAACTGGGTTGTAAAGATGAGCTAAACGAAGTGAAATTTTTAGAAAATAAAGATTCTTTGGTAAAAATTAATGGACCATCATAGTTTAATTGTATGTGGTCGACTTTCAGGATTTTGTCCCCTTGTTCTGAACGGGGGAAATAACAAAGAGAATACCTCATTGACAGGAGGCATCAGGTTTATCCCTTAACCTGAAAGGGTATTTTTAAAGATAAAAGTAGATGGAATTTTAATAAGATTGAAAAATTTGTTAAAATTTGACAGAAATGAGTAATAGCTTGATAAAAATTTGATCAAACCCAAAAGTGAATCAAATGAAAAATAAAGATACCAAGATCTATTGAGAATTAATAAAATTTGAGGAAAAGAGCTTTTGTCTAACCCTGCCTGCATATGATGAAAGAAGATAATTATAGATAAAAAAAAATGCCCCAGTATCATGGAGAAGAATGTAAGAATTGATAGAAGATCGTTGTTTTATTGAAATGGCTCTTTGAAGAGTACAAAGGCTTTAGAATGAACATTTCAGGTATAAAACTTCTTCAAATGCAGAGCATTGATGGGATCTGGCATTTTCACTCCATCTGCGTTGATTAGACAATATGAATTGCTAGGCAAAGCTTCCTTAACCACATAAGGGCCTTCCCAATTGGGTGACCACTTGCCCCGTGGTCAATGCTTGATATAAGTTGTCGATCTGAGCACCAAATTGTTAACTCAAAATTTTCTCTCAATGACGGACTTGACATAGTGTCGAGCTATCCTTTGTCGATAAGCTTGAGCATGCTCTGCTGCCTTGAGCCTTTTTTCATCTAGCAGATCCAATTGTACCAATCTCTGCTGCTGATACTGATCAAGTGGTAATTCTATAAGAGAAGCAAATTTGAGAGCGGGCTTTTGGACATGGAGAGGTAACACCACTTCAGTTTCGTAAACAAGTTCTGAAGGAGTGGCATTGGTCGGAGTCCGAATGGTGGTTCGGTACGCCCAAAGTGCATCATGAATTTTCTCATGCCAATCTCGACCTGTCTTTACAGTCCTTTCCAGAATATGAATCAAAATTTTATTGGTGGCTTCTGCTTGGCCATTCCCTTGAGGATAATAGAGAGCTGAGAAATGATGGCAAATTCTGAATTTAGAACAAAATGTTTTCATCCTCTCATTTTTAAAATGGCTTCCATTATCTGAAATAATGTCATGCAGAATGCCGAAGCGGCAAAGAATGTTCTTGTGAATGAAAGAAACCACATGGCGGCCTTCTACTGTGCGTAGAGTAACAGCTTCAACCCATTTTGTGAAATACTCTGTCGCAGCCAGAAAGTATTTGTGGCCCTTGGAAGCAGAAGGAGTGATTGGGCCTACGACGTCAAAAGCCCACATAGAAAATGGCCAAGGAGAAACAACTTATTATAGATATGTGGTCGGTGCATGAATGTAAGGCGTGTGCATCTGACATTTGACGCACTTCTTCACAAATCTATGACAGTCTTGCTGCATGGTATTCCAATAGTACCCTGCTCGAACGATCTGCTTGACGAGAGTTTGATAACCGACATGACCACCACAGATCCCTTCATGTGTCTCTTAGATAATTTCTATAGCTTATTCTTTGTCTAAGCATCTGGCATACTCAGAACTGAACCCACGGCGGTAGAGGACATTGGCAAGAATGAAATATCAGGTAGACATATGCTGAATTGCATGTTGCTCCCTTTTTGGCATTTCTGGTGGAAATTCACCAGTCTCAATGAAATTTTTGATATTTTGGTACCAAGGCTTCTCCTTCTGATTGATTTGGTTTACTTGTATAGTTGAAGCGAAGGCAGGTTGCTCAAGTCTACCAACTTCGAAAGAACGACATGATTCACTGCCTTTGAAGGATAAAATGGAGCCCAGGCTGGCTAGGCCATCAGCTATCTGATTGTGCTCTCTTCTGATGTGATTGAGCTGAAATTCTTCGAAGTTGTCCACAAGAGCTAGGACGATCTTCTGATACAGAATCAATTTGAAATCTTTCACTTGCCATTCAGTGTTAACTTGACTGACAACAAGTAGTGATTCACCAAAGGCATGCACTCTCTTGACATTGAAACTTGTCAGAATTTTGAGGCCTTATATTAAAGCTTCATACTCGGCCATGTTATGAGTGCATTGAAAACCAAGCTTGAGAGAATAAGGGATCATTTCTTTTTCTGGAGTGATTATCAAGACTCCAATCCCTATGCCAGACATGTTTTTAGAGCCATCGAAGAAAAGGTTCCAAACTGGGGGCTGTTGGATATTACAGATGTGCTCATCAGGAAAATCATCCTCTGCTTTAATCTCTTCTATTAAAGGAAAATCTGCAAACTGATCTGCGATCGCCTGGCCTTTAATTGACTTTTAAGAGACGTACTCTAAGTCATATTGCATTAGAAAGACTTGCCACTTCGTAATCCGTCCGGTGAGAAAGGGTTATTCCAAAATATATCTAAGAGGATTAAGCTTTGATAGGAACTTGATTTCAGAAGCCAACAAGTAATGTCTTAACTTCTGACACATCCAAACCAGAGCTAGACAAGTTTTCTCCATCTGAGAATACTTCTTTTCGTAATTAATGAAAGTTTTGCTCACGTAGTAGATGGCGTGCTCTATCAGGCTGCCTTTTTCATACTGCGCGAGGAATCCACCACAGGCATTCTGATTGACAAAAATGTATAGTAAGAGAGGTTTTCCCAGCTTAGGCAGCTTCAAAACTGGTGGATTAAGGAGATACTACTTGATGCGCTCAAACGAGAGTTGGCATTCTGATCCCCATTCAAATTTAACACCTTTTCTTAGCAAATGATTGAAAGGTTCACATCTCATGTCCAAATTGGAGATGAACCTGCGAATAGACTGAATACGCCCTTGAAGGCTTCGCACTTCCCTGAGATTAGTTGGAGGCGGCATATCAATAATGGCTTTTGCTTTAGCCGGATCCACCTCGATTCCTTTCTTGCTGATAATGAAGTCGAGTAATTTGCCGGACTCAACTCCGAACACACATTTCTGAGGATTAAGTCTTAACTTGTAGAGGATAAGTCTTTCAAAAACTTGACTAAGAGCATTGAGGTGATCCTCTTCTTCTTTAGACTTAACCAGAATGTCATCCACATATGCATCCATATTCTTATGCATCTGATCGTGGAAAATGATTGCCATCGCCCTCTGATAGGTTGCCCCGGCGTTTTTGAGCCCAAATGGCATCACAATATAGCAGAAGGTTCCCCAAGGTGTAGAAAATGAAGTCTTCGACTGATCACGAACGACCAGCTTGATATGATTATAACCTAAATATCCGTCCATGAAAGAAAACATGGCATGACCCGTTGTGCTATCAATCAACAGGTCAATATTAGAAAGTGGATAATCATCCTTCGGGGTAGCCTTATTGAGATCCCTAAAATCAATGCAGATCCAAACTTTTTCGTTCTTTTTAGGGATTGCCACGATATTTTCCAACCAATCTGGATAATCAATGGCTCGGATGAAGCCTGCTTTCAACAAATCTTCAAGTCCTTCCTTGACTTGTTGCTCAACTCGAAGGTCTAACTTCCTCAGTTTCTGCTTGATTGGTCTGGCTTCTGGTTTCAACTTTAGTCGATGCTCAACCAGCTTGGGATCTAATCTTGGCATATCTTCGTAAGTCCAGGCAAATACTTCCTGATGCTTCTTAAGGAATTTGATGAGTCTTGCTTTTTCAACTTCGCTTAGATCCGACTCGATTTTGAGAATTTTTGGATCATCTTCTAACCCAATGTTGATATCCTCAGTTGGATCTTGAACCAAAGATGAGGGTTCATCCTGCTTCTGAATGTGAGCAAATTCTGGTAATTCTTGAATAGTTGAATCAAACTCTGCAAGCTCTTTAGTCTGCTCTGTTGCCTGGCTAACCTCTACTCTGTCTTTCATTTCCAGGAACCTTGCCAATTTTAAATTCTAGGGATTGATAATGAATATTGTCATTGATTCAGGAGTTAATGGTCCTGAAAATGCCAAGAAGAGGTTTTTAAGGGAAAGTACAAGTCAAAACAAGCCTTTTGTACAAAGCAAAGAATAATGGTACCGACAAAATATAAGAAAAGAATGATAGATGCCCGAATATGAAGAGAAGATTGATCTTTCATTGATTGAAATATAATATTTACAAGACACTGACAAAAGATGGGACTGTGTTGTCCCTATAAGATTAGCAAAAAGATAAAAAAAAAAGCAGGAAAACTAAGGCATCATCTTCTCATTGGCTTCCTCTGACAAAAATGGTCTTTTTGCTGGAATCCTGGTCGGTGAACCCCAACCCTGAACTGTCTGCATGTTGAACTGGAATGATGGGCTCTATCATGTCGTCTTCATTTTTTCCTATGCCCCGGAACGGCTGGTATCTGTGTTTTATCAACAGATCAAACCCCTTTCTGGCTTTGGAAAACTAAGGAAATACGGAATGATCTTTGAAGGAGGTGTAATTGATGCGGCCTCCTAATTTGAAGAAACAAGGTCCCTGCCATTGGACCGTAGCTGCGATATTTTCTTCTTTCATAACATCTTTTAATTTCAACATCTCTAAGCTCTCACTGAGATTGATTTCATCCGCTTCTCGGATGCTTGGAATATCAGCTGTGAACGTTAGACGGGGAATCATAAGCTGTGGCAGCCTTTCTTCAGGGTCTTCGCCCAAAATGGTAGTAATCATTCTGCCCTTGGATCACTTGATGCACTGATGGAGAGTCGATGGGACGACATTGGCATTATGGATCCATATTCGCCCCAACAAAAGATTGTAAGTTGGCGGCACATTGACGACATGGAATAGAACCGTGTGCACTGAATAGTTGATAAAAATTTTTGGGAAGATCTTGCCCTTTGCAGTCTGCCTGTGATTATCAAAGCCATAGATGGTAATGGGATCTGGCATGTATTCTTTTTCCTTTAATCCTAGGGCATTTGCTGTCATCTTTGGGCAAATGTTGTGGCTGCTGCCTCCATCGATAAGCACATGCGGGACAGTCATGCCCCTAGTCCTTACCACAATGTCTAGTGCATTGTTGTGGAATGAATGAGGTTTTGGCAAATCCTCATCAGAAAAGGTGATAGGCGCATTTGTCATCGCCTGATTTATGATCTGCGCCATGTCTTCTGGCGTAGTATCCGACTTCACCTTAATTTTTCTCAATAAGTCATCTAACTTTTCTTGATGCTTAGGAGAATCATGGGTTAATTCAAAGATGGAAATGTTGGAGAGCGCTGTAATCGGCTTCTGGAAATCATCGGCCCGCTCTTCTGCTGCCTTAGAGGTTTCTGTTTCTTCTGCGCAGACTTCTTTCTTAAGGAATCTTCTTGGGAAAATTTGAGTTCTTCCATTCTCAACTGGTACGCTCACTTGGTTAAGCAGCGAGAAGATATCCATCTTTTGAGATACAGGCTGATCCTGATGTAGAACCATTACCTGATGTTGGAGATTCAGTTCCTCACTAGAGCATGGATGTATATGGCTCTGTGGAAGGAAAGAATGTTCTGAAATGGTTGATGTGAAATGTTTTGGGAATGGATCAGATAACATTTCCAGTTTGCCTTCCTCTTCATCTTCTACGAGGATGCTTTTATCGATACATTCCTGGACTAAGTGCTTTAAGATGAAGCAGTGTTCCGTATCATGCCCCATGGCTCTATGGAATTTGCAATATTGCTCTCTATACTTTCCCATGATTACTGGAGGATCTGCAATTTTGGGCAGTTTTACCATCCCATGGGATAGTAGGTATTCCAGCACTTTTTCCAGAGGCTGGTCCAAAGGAGTGAATTTCCGATCCCTACTTCAATTGATGTGCTTAGGTCTTTCCTGAAAGTCCCCTTTTTGTTAAGGACGGCTGGGGAGAGGCTTATCACTGTTCTTAAAGAACTTTCTTTTTCTACCTCTATTCTGCTCAGGCTTCGTGCCACTGCCACTGTCATTTTTGCTGCTACTGCCCTGATTATCTTCGGGAACATCAGCTGAATAGGTAAAATGGGTTTTTTTCTTTGGGTCTGGGATATTCTTGGCCAAAGCAACACCTTCGTAGATTCCGTTCTCTACCCCCATTTCGAGCCATTCTGCTCATTCTGTTAATTTGATAAATGATTTGGAGGGGTACGGGAAAAGGAGACTTTTTAGAGGCTGACAGAAGTTGTTTAGGATGACTTGAAGGGCATGTTCCTCAGAAATGGGATTCCTCATCTTGTTACAAGTGCTCCTCCACTTATGGATGAAATCCCGGGCTTTCTCATTGGGCTCCTGCTTCAGGTTGCACAAATGATTGAGCATGGGTAATGCTTCTGTATTGAACAGGAAGCGCTCAACAAACATGTTGACAACTTATCAAAATCCCTTAATTCGATGGGATTGACGTGCTCAGCATACTATTTAGCAGCTATCCCCTCCAGACTGCAGGGAAAACAGAGAAATAGGGCACGGTTATCCTCATTGAATCAGGCACATTCGGCAAAAAACATTGCCAAATGGGCCTTGGGATCTCCAGATCCGTCAAACTTAATAAATTTCCGGGGAAGATTCTCCAGATTGTTGTCCCCTTCCAAGCCGAGGTAGAAATCCTGCCTGGTGTATGACCTTTTCCCTTTATCCCGAATTTGCAGGTCCTTAACTATTTTGGTTAATGCCTGAATTGAATCCTCTGCGGGGGCCCCGTACTTGGGTTTGTTTATTGATAATGGATCTTCTACTGGCTTTTTGGATTGCCGCAGATGCTTCGGGATGTAAATCAACTGCTCTTCTTCTTAAGAGTTCTCTTCCGCTGATTCTGAATTTTCTGAAGTGCTGTCACGCTGGATCTTCTGCTTACTGATCTTGACATGCTTTTTCATGTGCTTTTTCTTAACTTTGCTCTTAGAAGCCGCCTTCTTGGGACCAGCCTTAGCCTGCTCGACCATCATTTTGGACATCAGTTTTTGGAAAACCCGGTACATGGCTGGATCAACATCACTATCATCTCTTGAGTCATGCTTCTTAGATGATCTGGGAGAATTCCTTTCTTCTGGCTCGCTGTCGCTGTGCTGCTGAGCAGTCTGCTTACCGGCCCTTGTCTGAACCATCTTTAGATGCCAAAGTTTTCCTGCGGAATATGGGAATGGTTAGAGTATGGAGAAGCTTTTTTTGAAAATCATAACTTTTTAAGGAAAAAGAATGAAGGATTTCGGTAGACAATTTTAAGAGATTATCCCATTACCCGGGATTGGGTCATCACAAGATTTGTGATAATTGCGTTACCATTTTGATGATAACCAGCGAAATGTGCCTTGTAACCTAGGCGAGGTCGTCAACCATGATAAAATATATTGAAGAAATGTGGGAGGAATGTCCCATTTACCCGGGATGAGGTTGTCACCAAAATTGTGACCATTTGTGCTACAAACAAAATACAAGAAATAAAATTTTGGCCAAAAGTAATTTTTATTGATATTTAACATTCAAAGACAAAGAGAGGGTGGGCAGACAGTTTGCCACCACTCTTGATATTCAGATGATACATTTGGCCTAAGAAATATAGACAGAGAAACAAAGGAGTCCTAGGTATATTTAGTGACATGGTATGCCCCAGACCACTGATCCGACTGCAGGTTGAATTCTGGCATGTTGTCTGTCGAGAAGCGGGTGTTGGCACGAACCTGCCGCTGCGAAAACTGCCTGAGACATCGTTCCAGCTGATAATCAACACAAAAGAAAGGGTCAAGCAATCTGTAGTGCTTGCTGCGAGCATAAGTGTATCGAGGAATGGTCTCTCTTCTGTCGAAGAAGTCCCAAACAATCTCCTCCTGATGCAGTTTCTCGATCAACGCTCGGCACTGAATGGCTGTCTTCGGCTGCTTACTGTTGAACCTGAAAGAACTGGCCTTCGAGGGAACGTGTCGCAGGAACCACAACTGCAGGGCGTAAGTGCATCCTTCTACCAGAATGGTCTCCCCAAGAGCAAATCGAGCCAAGCCTCTGTAAAGTAAAGCTAAGGCTGTCATAGAAACTGATAGCTGACGGGTCTGCTTGCTTCCCCATCTTCGAAAGAGCTGAGCAACTCTGATATCTATGAAATTCTGACCATCTTGGAAGAAAGCTAATCCTACTGTGCACAAGATCATGGCATGCTGAATTCTGTCTTTTGCTGCTCGAGACAGAGTGTCAACCTCTTCGTAAGCTCCATACTTGCGATAGAGTCCGAACAGGTCAATGAACTGATTCCCATTGATCTCAGTAAGAGGCCAGGATCTGCTCCCTGTTTCTCTGGCCAAAGCTTCTCGAACGTCTACCCCTTTTACGTTGATCAGGAACTGCTGCTCAACAGGATCATCTGGCTGACCAGCTGGTTCGAGCAATCCCATGATATCATTGAATTCGTCCATTAGTAGAGTCATTTCTCTCCAAGCAAACCAAAATGTGCAGGTACGTGGATTCCACTGTTCTGCCATAGCCTGAATCAGAGCTTCATTGATGGTTCGCTTGCCTACTGCTGATGCCATCTCCAACCCACAGTCATCGAAGTGGTCTGAGAACATACGTGAGAAGGTGGCGAACCAAGAATAATACCACCGAGGGAAGAAAGGGTGAGACTGGATGACCCGTTGATCTGGGGATCCATCCTGAATCTGATAGAAGACATGATCTCGGGGAAAGACAGCATCAAGAGAATCAGACGCCATTGAAATGATACTGGGGTAAAGAAGAAATGAGGAGAATTAGATAGAATGCAGGACTTACAGATAGACTCTTTAAAGATACAAACCTGGAAAATTTTGAAAAGATCGAGAAAATTTTTAAAGGAATTTTCCATGGTTTTGAAGAAAAAATTGATCTAAAAAGTAGAAAAAGAAAATGTAGGTAGAGAAAAATATACACCTGGGGTTTTTAAAAGTAAGAAGAAATTTTGAATAATACACCCAGGGTTTTTTGAAAAAAGGTTTGATACATATATATGAAAGAATAAGAGAATTATCATACAACTAAAGTTGCATAAACAAGGATACGCACACAGCACTCCCTAAAGGCTGAATCTAAATGCAATATTTTGAAATGGCTTGTAGGACCTTAATCCTAACTCTAGGGTTCAGATCATCTGATTTCAATCAAGATACGCCGATATACTCAAGCCGAGGCTCGAAGTACATGGCATAGAAATATTTCTCCGGTTCTAAAGTAAGGGTTTCCCAACATCCTTGAGCACCTACCGATATACCTCGGACTATGGCCCTTAGGTATGTGGTAGGGGGGCGCGAACCCAAATAAGTGGTCCAGTTGTGAGGCTCTCTCCCGAACTATGGTTCAATGAGATAACCTAGCAACGTGAAGACCGGGACAATATAGGTAAGGGATGTCTTTGAAAACATGTTCAACATGCAAATAAATCAGATGGCTCTGATGCAAGTCCTAAAGAGATAGATTAAAATGAAGAGAAGCATACACTTGTATACATTGTTTTGCATTCAATCCCTAAAATTGAGGAGAGTTGTATTTCAGACCTAAGTCTAATGTGAGCATGGAATAATCTCCTCAATATGGTCCTACCAAACCATACTTAAATCCTATATGCAATGGTGTCAGCTTAGGATAGAGTCTAGGCTCCTAAGGCTTGCATGGAAATAAAGCTGACATTTGAAGAATAAAGACTTAGATAATATCAAAGCAAAATGAAAAGGCATTAAAATTCGACCGGACAAAGACGAGTCCCATCACGGTCGCCAAAACTGTGATCATCGCAAAATTTTTCCTCTCTTGTGGTTTCTCTCTCTTCCTTCTCTTTTTCCTTTCCAGCCTCTATTTCCTCCTTTTTTGAAGGGAGAAAATATAAGACAGAAAGAAAAAGAGAAGAAAAAAGAAAAAAGAGAAAAAAGGAGAAGAGGAATTCTTTTGCGGGGTCTCACTTGACCTTAATTTTGAAAGTATTTGAGAAAATAACTCGCCTCCGTTTTAAAATATTTGTGGGAAAACTGGGAGACGAGATCTGCTCGTCGGTACGAGGTTCGACCGTTCCTGGCGCCTTTACCAGGGGTAATCGAACCAAGGGTCGAATTCATGCCTTTTGCTTTGCTAAGAAATTATCTAAGAATTTATTCAAAGTCTAAATGCACAAAGAATCATGCTTGTGCAATGCAGAGATGTATGCCCTTTTTGAAAAAAAATGATTTTGGAAATCTCCAAGTGTTTCTGATAAAAATAGAGTGAAGAAATGGTTTTTAACTCAGAACTTAAGATTTAAAGTTCTAAGTTTGGAAAATAAATCTTGACTTTGAAAAGAATGATTCTAAAGTTGAGATAAAAGGAGAAGAAAGGAAATTTCAAAGTCATAAATGGACTTTGAATCAAAATAGAGGTGAAAAATGGAATTGAATTCTAACTTTGAAGTTTGAAATCAAAATGAAATATGGGAAATCTAGAATTTTTGAGAAATGGGATTGATTTGAAAGTTTAGAATTTAAGATGGAATTTGAATCCAAAGTTTGGATCCTAAATAGAGTTGAAATCCAAGATGGAATTGAATTCTGAATTTAGAATCCTAAATAGGAGTTGAATCTGAAATCCGAGATCAAATGATGAAGTTGAATTCTGAATTTTAAATGGAATTGGATCCAAGATTTGGAATCCAAGATGGAATTCGGATCTAAAGTCTGAGATCCAAGGTGGAATTAGATCCGAAATTTGAAATGGAATTTGGATCTGAAGTCTGGGATGAAATTTGGATCTGAAATCTGAGATCCAAGATGAGATTGGATTCTGGATCCTAGAATGAATTTTGGATCTGAAGTCTGAGATCCAAGGTGAAATTGGATTCTGGATCCTAAGATGGGTTTTGGATCTGAAATTTAAGATCCAAGGTGAAATTGGGATCTGGATCCTAGAATGGATTTTGGATCTGAAGTCTGAGATCCAAAGTGAAATTGGATTCTGAATCCTAGAATGGGTTTTGAATCTGAATCTGAGATCCAAAGTGGAATTGGATTCTGAATCCTAAATGGATTTTTGGATCTGAAGTCTGAGATCCAAAGTGGAGTTGGATTATGGATCCTAAAATGGGTTTTGGATCTGAAGTCTGAGATCCAAGATGGAGATTTGTACTTGAAAATTTGGATCCAAGTTGGGATTAGGATCTAACTTTGGATTTGGAATTTCAAAATTGATTTGAGAATGAATTTCAAAGTCAAATTGGGCTTTGAATTTGAAACTTGAATTTGGAATTTAGAAAATGAATCAAGAGTTTCAAAGTTAAATTGAACTTTGAATTTGGTTTCAAAGTCAAAAATTGGACTTTGAAGATGAGGTAGAATTGATGAATTTGAAAGGGAAATTGAAGAAAAGACAATCACTTGGGTTTTTGAAAAGAATTTTGAAAATATGATGCAATTCTATCATAAATGATGAAATTTTGAAAATTGGATTTTGAAAAGCTATTTCATTCTTTAAATGAATTAAGAATGAGGTTGAAGATATAATATATCCCTGGCTATGGTCATTGAATGTATTATATAATAACCACATTTAAATTCAAGTGAAGAACAAAATACATTTTGGTGCTTTCATAGAATTTAAAATGAAATTAAATCTCAATATACCCTGACTATGGCCATTGGTATATGTATTGAATTAATTTTAAATTAAATTCTGATAAAAGATGAAAATATTTAAAGAAAATATGATGATTTTTGAAAAGGACCCAGTGTGGATCTAGTGTTATTTTATAAAAGATAAAAATCCTAAGTTTTGTTTACATCCTGACTATAGCCATTGATGTAAATCGTCAACTTAGGATTAATTAACTCTTACGAAATGGTGCACTTGCCATTCATGTTTCACCATTGTGAGAGTTTAAGAAATAAAGGCAAAAAAATGCATGAAAACAAGCAATTCATGATTTTTACAATGCTCATCCATTCTACCTAAAGCAGAAAAGGTAAATTCTCATTAAGATCCAATTATTACAACACATGAAATTGAATTTACAACTCCTAATGATGATATCTTCCATATATTTCCTGCAAAACACTTGATTAATATGAAAAATAGCAAGAAATCGCACATATCACATGGAAATCAATGGTGAAATGCTCATATCTTAAGATATATATGGTGAAAAAGGATGGGAAGTGACATATACACCTATATATATACGTATATATACATACATGAGAGTTTATACACATACAGACATATGTATGAGTATATACACATATAACACACACTTAAGGTAGATGGGTGAAGCCAATGAAAGTGCTGAAAATGAAATGGATCTTTAATAATCAACACTTTTGGAGATGACTATGAAGGATAAATGTTAATATGATAAAACACAGGCATATAATAACATATATTGAATGACCTCTTAAGTGTACTAGGTGAGTGTCAAGATAATTGTATGAGTTTGACATGATCTATAGATGATATGCAGTTTTTGCAGGAGACATATATAATGAAATGAAGTACTAAATGCTGCTGTGAGGAAATGGTATACAGGGGAATATAGGAGATGGTTGTTAGCAGGGTGTAGGTGGTCAGAGCAATTGTGTTGCTATGAATAAGAAGTTGGCAGTAGACGGAAGTGGTGGTATTACTATAAATCACAGGGATTAGGCTGTAGGTAGCGATACAAGGTGGACACTGAGCCTTACCACAAGTGGCTTGCAGCAATATGAAGTATTGCTGTAATGGTTTTCAGCTATACAGAACACTTCTGCGAGTGTTTAGGTGGGAATAGATAGCAGGAGAGTGAAGAAGTGCACGAAGTTGTGAAGGTCACAGCAGCGGGAGGTGGACATTGTAGAAGTGTTGTATGGGCTGAAAAGAGGTGTATGATGAGTGCTAGAAAACAGTGACAGTAGAGAACAGATGGTGGAACTAGGCATGGTGAGCTAGGGTGCTGCATAGTGATCAATAAGTGGGCACAGAACAACAGTATTCTGAAGAGAACTGGAATTTGAGTGAGATTTCAACCACAAATGCTTCAAGTCTATTTGAACAGCCAAATTTCTCAGGTAAAGCTTGAAGATTTCTATTAGCTTCTAACCGTGAAACAGGGAAAAAATGCCCCTTTCCATTACCAGGGAGAAGCATGTAACACCTCCTTAGTCAAGGTTCAAAGTTGTTTTCAATCCAATTTAAGCTATTTTCACCATCCATTCTTCGGGATCATGAGTATGGCAACCATCCATAGAGACAATGACATCTCCATAGCCTAATTGCTTAGAGAATGATGATGAACAGTGGCTTTTGCAGAAAGATGATACTGTATCTAGGTACTAAAGAGTGGGTAACGTGAATTTATACCATGTAATATATACAGTGGGGGTATATATATGGGAATGATCCAAAATGAAGATAAGGTATGCTATGTACCTGATATCAGAGGTCTAATGAAAGGTTTATGAATGAGCAAATGCACAGCCATGTGAGACTACAGTACCGTGATTCATAGAACATGAAGAATTACAACTAAAATTAGGCTTCAAGAACATGATGCTTGAGCGAGGGAAGAAAAAAAAGTTAACATAACAAAAGAAACATTATGAAAAACTAATAATCAAGCTATTGGGCAATATAAATGAGACAATGGGCTTATGCTAATGCTCGTGAGAACAGGAAACACAGGAAGCATAATATATACTGATGGAAAATGGGCAAATCAATAACGTGAATCAGTGAAATAAAATGGGGTGTGGTAGATGTAGAAATTAACGACACAGTAAAGGGGGTTATGCTTAACAAATGCTTGGTGAATGAGTTCAGTGATATAATAGAACTCGTTTATTGCTTCAGAAGTGAACCAACATTGACTCGCTGAACTCTGGAGAGCACATCTCATCACTTAAGATCTCCAAACAACTTCTCACATGAAATTGAAGCCAGCAACACTTCAGACTTGAGTTTAGACTTCACACAGTAGGCCAATTTCACCCCCTGATTACAGCTATCCGACTCAACAAATCAATATTAGAAATCAAATATTCCAACCAAATCGATTTTGCTTGTTGTGGAACAAGGGTGATCCACTGATTTATGGATCAGGCTAATGCAAGATTTGCTTTCACAGGGATTTTAAGCCATCAATGATAGATTTTTCAGTACAAAGTTTTATTCCAATAATAATCGAAACTCCCAAAGTGTTCATAAGACCATAGGGGATGAATGGCAGTTAATTATCAAAAAAATCAATCCCGACCGTAGCCTCAAAGCTTTGGTTGTCAGTGTGCCTAAAAGAAATTTCATTTGGCATGACCTGGATTAGGCTATGGCCTAACCCAGGAGCACCTCGGAACTTCAGTCATATCCAAATGACAACCATTTTAATGAACAACTCCATACGATAAAACTCCTTTTATTATCTGTTTGCTTTTGTTTTTATCCTAGACACCACGATATCTGTAATGATATCAGGACCATCTTTTATCCATCAAAGATGCTTAGGGTATCCTTGGCCATGCCACACCATTATCTCAGGGGAGCACTTCCTGAACATCACTTGGAAGGATTTTGAGCTTGGTGGGAAATAAGACGGTTCATCAAACTGGTCACTTCTCGACAATTGCTACTCCAAACAAATGGCCATGTGATACACCTCATAGAGGTGCGAAAATGTCGTGAGAAAGTAATAGTAAAGCTAAATTTACATTGGATCACGGAATGTCCAACATAGTATTGCTGTATTTAATGTAAGTAGATCAAATAATTACAGATGGTAAAATCCAAAAATAGGAGAAAGATGAAACCAATTTTGAACATACATGGATGAGCAATATAGAGGATGTAGGTATGCGAACCATGAACATCTATCACTCAGAAACAGGAATTTGACACCAAATGGAAGCTAACATTAAGTGAATGGCATGATGTGGTGAAACAGAGAAGATATGAACATACATGAGACGTTGGATGACAGTCACACGATGCCCATGACACAACAAAATAATAGCATGATGCAAACTCAAACTCTCTGAGTATATCGGTTATGAACATATCTCATGACTGAAGCCCATTTTTTCTAAAAAAAAAATGACAGAAGATATACAAATAATATTTCAATCAAGAAATGAAATGGGAATGGTGAATCCCACACCATCAAAGCGAGAGACCGAATATAACAAATTATTGGGTATGACCCAAAAAAAGAAAGAGGAAAAAGAAATAATGTTGGAATTTCGGGAATTCCTTTGATATTGCACAGGATGGGTCGATATTTGCACAAGCAACATCGACACCACCAATGGTGCATCAATGGCAGCCTTGAAATAGGAAAATAAAGAAAAAAAAATTGGAAAACAAAAGGAGAAGAGAACTTACCCGGTTTGCAGAGATTCTGAAGGAGGAAAGAGGAAGGCGGATGTTCGATCGATTGTCCTGGATGATGGAGATGCTGGATGGGTTGAAGTCCTTCCTTCCGAAGAAAACCGATGCCTCAAGGAAGCTTGGGTGTCTCTTTTTAAAGGAAATGAGAGGCTCGATCGTTGAAGATCAATGGTGGGAGAGGGAGAAGTTTGTTTTGAGATCAGCGATGGAAAGAGGCCTTCCTGCGATGGAGGTTTCCAGAAGAAAATACGCGGGAGGGAGTCCGTTGGAAACTTTCCCCTTTTCCAAAAAGGAGGTTCCCTTTTTAGGAATTTTTTTTTGTAAAATGGTTTAAAAATGAGGTTTTCAGAAAAATTAACTTAAAAAGCTTTAAAATCATTTGTTTTTCTCGTAGTTTTTTTTCCATTTTTTTTGGTTTTTGTGTTGTTTTTCCATTTTTTTGTATTTTTAGAATAAAATCTTAGAGTTTTACAAGAAAACAAAGATTAAACACTATTTTTTTTGTATTTTTGCAAAATATTTACAAAAAATGAGTTTTTATGAGAATTCGAGGCTATTTTGGGGAAATTTCTTCAGAAAATACATTTGGATCCGGATTTTGAGGAAATACGGATATAAAACGCTGGATTCGGATCCATAATTGAATTTAAATTAATATGGAATTTAATTCAGAAAATCTGAAGAATGACTGAAGTTTAGCTTTGAAATTGCTTTGATTTTCTCAGAAAACGGGGTTAGGGGCTGTAAACACCCCAAATTTTCATTCTCATTTAGTGTCTATATTTCTTGTGTCATTGCATATCATTGCATGCATTCAGCATACCATTTCATCGCATTATATGTCATTACATCTCATTTTCAAGATCCAGCACTCTTGTTTTCAAAATATTTAATCCAGACTTGGGTTTTTAAAACTTCTCTTTTAAAATTAATTTTAAAACCTAGGTTTTTAATCAACATTATGTCATTTGCAAACCCCCAGAACCTTATATTTTGAAATATTTTCTCATAAAACAATCTGGATTCATTTCAAACTCAATTTCAATTGATTTCAATTCTCAGATGAGGCCCATTTAGGTGGTGTCGCTTCTGGATTCTTTCATTTATCAAAAATCTCAAAAATTTTAGAGTCCTAGTTGGATCAGGACTCTGTATTTTCATCAGTTTGAATCTTTTTGGACCTTTTTAAAACATCATTCTGATTTTGAACTAGTTATGGTCCTATCCCTTGTCCATTTCCTCCATTTTAGCCAAAATCTTAGAGTCCTAGATGGATCAGGACTCTTTTTCCAGAGTCCTAGTCGGATCAAAACTCGACTTTTCACTACCTTTTTACCTGTTTTCGGAGAAAACCTTTCAAAACCTTCTATTTTGGCTAAAATTTCAGAGTCCTAGTTGGATCAGGACTCTTCTTCAAGAGTCCAGTCGGATCAGGACTCTTCTTCAGAGTTTCAACTGGATTGGGACTCTAATCTTTTACAGATATTTTTATCCATTTTCAATCAAATCTTTCAAAATGAGTCAGAAAATCAGAGTTTCAGTCAAAACAAGACTCTGTTCAGAGAGTGCTAGTTGGATCAGGACTCTGATCCTGATTTCAATTTTGAGAGAATCTTACAGAAATCTTTCAAGCTACCAAAACTATTACACTTTTATCAAAGAATTTCAAAATTCTGAGGTTTTATCTCAAAGTCCTGATCAAATCAGGACTCTACCCCAGAGTCCTGATCGAAGTAGGACTTTATCCAAAATTGATTTTTATACTTCATTTTCACTGGTTTTCAAAAGTTTTACCCAAATTTCATCATTTGCTTATCAAAAAAACTAAAATTCTTAGAGTTCTGATCGAATCAGGACTCTTTTTCAGAGTCCTAATCAGATCAGGAATCTGAACCAAAACTTCAATTTCATCCTATTTCTAACTGTTGTTCAAAATTCTCTTATTTGTTTTCTCAGAAAATCCAAAAATCTGAGAGTCCTAGTTCAATTAGGACTCTGTCTCTAGAGTCTCAGTTGAATCAGAACTCTGTTTTATTCCAATATTTATTATTGTTTTCATAAGTTCTTTCAACTGTTTTTCAGAAAATACCAAAAAAATCTAGAGTTTCAGTCTGATCAGGACTCTGTCCCAGAGTCCTAATCCAGTCAGGAGTTTGTTCTAGAGTCTGTTTTTACTTTTATTTTCATTTATTTTCATTTGTTTTTCAAAAATTAGGTCATTTTGTAGAGTCCAGCTAATTCAGGACTCTATTTCAGAGTTCTGATTGAGTAAGGAGTCTAACCCTGACTGTATTTTCTGACTTGTTTTACCATTTTCAATGAATTCTTTTCAAAAACTCCTTCATTTGGCTTTTAAAAACCAAAATCACAGAGTCCTAAAAATCTAGGACTCTAACCCGGAGTTCCAGTTTGCTTGAGACTCTACTTTCAAAACTTTGAATTTCAACTATTGAATTTAACCCCTTTTCAAAGCCATTTTCAGTATTTATTTCATATTTTTAAAACTCTGATGTGGGGTCCACTCAGTTGGCGCCATAACCAAAGGAGTTCTGACCCAGTTGGAACTCTATGCCATTTCAAAACTTTTAATTTCAAGTCTACTTTTGAATCTCTTTTGAAAATACTCTCAATTTCAAGCTTTAAAATTGTTTTTGAAAATTCAAGTAGGGCCCACTCAAGGTGGCGCCACATTTGTAAAAGTCAGGGTTAGACTAGGTCCTACTTAGGTTAGATGTCTAGGTGAGCAAAATTTAATTTTAAAAACCCCTATCTTCACTCTAGTTTCTAACTTTGATTTTAAAGTTTTAAAAAAAAATAGGTTTTTGAAAAACCCAAATGGCGCCACATTTGGGGTTTTTAGGTCAGTTAGAGGTCTAATTAGTAGTCTTAGGTTAGTTAGGGGCTTAATTAGGAAGGTCAAGAGTCAAAATCAATTTTAAAAATATATTTTATTTAAGTTTTAAACCATTGGTTTTTAAAGGTTTTAAATTCAAGTTTTAAAAACCAAATGTGGGTCCATACTAGGTGGTGCCACATTTGGACTTTCTAAGGTTTAATTAGGTGTTAATTAGGGATTAATTAGAGTCCATTTAGGTTAGAATTCTCCAAAAAAATCGTCCTCCCCATGTGGTTTATCAAAAACAATTAAAAAGAGTCCAAAAAAATCAAAACTCTTCCTAAACAAATCCAAAAAAAAAAAAAAATCTATAAATAGGGGAACTAAAGGGGGTCAAAGGGGGGTTTTTTCTCTCTCAAATTTTCGTGGGTTCTCTCTCCTCTCCAGCATCTCCACCTTCCTCCATTGCAGCTGCAAGCACCAAGGCAATATTTTTAATATTTTTTAGTTTTATTCAATAGTTTTTCATGTTTTAAATCAATTTTAGCCATTGGTGCCATCCCCTTCATGGATTAAACCATGGATTCAAGTTCAAGAACCTCAAGAGAGGTTCAAGAAGATGATCTAACTTTGTTTTTTTGTGTTTTACAGGGATTCTAATCCATTAGAATCGATTTTAGCATTATCTTTTGCATTATTAACCAATAAACCATGTGATTTACCCTTTTAATGTGTTAAATCCATGCTTTTAAAGGTAACATCAAATTCCATCCCTTGATTCCCTAAGTTTTATTTATTTATGTGTTTGTTCATGTTTATTACACGTTTTCCAGTATAGAAAAAATTTTTATTTTACTGTTTTAGTATTTCTTTTATTGTTTTTATTAGTTAATGCATGTTTTATTAGATTTTATTAGATTTCTGTATGTTTTTTGTTTAGAACAGAAAACAACATGCTGTTTTGGATTGAAATATTTACTGTTAATTATTGATTTTTTTATATGTGATACATGCATATGTAATTGAACTATTGTAAAAAAATCATAGTTTTAGGGATTCGGGAACTCTGTCAAAAAAATCAGACATCAAATCAGGTCTTTATATCTTTAAAATCGTTGTTAAAATCAAGAAGGTAACTTGCTATTATGATATGTTTCTCATCCTATATCCGATTTGAGATCTGTAATATGCCATGGATTTATATTGATTAGATATATCTACTGTGAAATTTTCAGATTTTTGATATCTGTTTAGTATTTTTCCTCTGACAGAAAGTGTGATTTTAAATTTAAAACTCGTTAGGGTTTACCAAAACCCTAATCAGACTTGTGTTGTTCATAGATCCCAAACCACAGATCCGATTCATGATCTGTAAAAAGTAAGTATTTTTGTCTACAGTTCACGGATAAAATCTCAGATATTTTTTATGAAAATTGATATTTATTCAGGTATTTTAAATCTGAAGTAGCTGTTTTAACCCCTGTTAGATTTGTTAGATTTTAGTTCAGATTGCCGGATAGGTTTCTCCCTAACCGGAGATGCTTTTTCCGATCTGTAAATTGGGAAATCTTTGTTTTTCTTCCTAGTTTGTCTCTGTAAAAATTCAGAAGTTTTCATGGAGGATTGAACCCTGATTCGGGTCTAACTTTGAAACTGATATGTGACCTAGGTTAAAAATAGCTTATTTTAGGTTGTTAATGCCATTTTCGGAATAAAATAATGTCAAAAAATTATTTTTGCAATTCCAATCTGATTTTAGGATTAGAATAAGTGTCTGTGCCAAATTTTATGAAATTTAGAATTCATTTGATGTCTGAATTAATAAAATTGCAAAACAGGGTACCTGAAAGATCCAAAACACTGCCAAAATCACAATTTTTGTGATATTTCTTGATTTTCATGCATAAGTGTATGTTTTTAGGGTTTGTTCATGTTTATAATCATGTTAGGATGTTTCATGTTTGATTTTGTGTTTATTTCCATCATAAATCTCAAGTTTTATCAAAATCTATTTCAGAAAACCCTGATTTCAAGGCCATAGTCTTGCTATCAGGGGCATTTTGGTCATTTGACCTAAATTTCGAAATTCTAAACCCTAATTTTCATATTTTTAATCATGTCACATCATACTTAGTTCAATTTATTCTTATTTGGATTTTAAAAGTTGCATTTTTACAAAATATCTTTCTGAAAACCCTGAGTTCAAGGCCATAGTCTTGCTATCATGGGTATTTTGGTCATTTTGACCCCAATTTCGAAATTCTAAATTCCATTTTCATATTTATTCCATTTTATTTCATATTTTATTGAGTTTATATCAGGGAATCATGGAAAATGGCTTATGTCTAGCAAAATCCAGTAATTTCTAGATATTACTTGATAAATCTAGAAAAGCCAACATATTTTCACTAACCAGTTTTTCTAGTTTTGCAGGAACATTGAAGACTTTATTTTTCTTTATTTCCTGTATTTAAATTTGATTAGTGATGTAAATTAAATGTAAATTTGGAATAAGAATTTCAATTTCTGCTTAAATTAGGACTTGCATTGCATATAGTTTTGAACTTCGATATATAACTGTTATGCTTGTCATTATTCATGCACATATTTCAAATTCACTATGGTCTACACAAATGGCACGTGCACCAGCTCTTATGGAGTTGACAAACTTGGTGGAATTTGTATTTATGGCCATAGTCAGAATACGATTGATACCCAGATTTGTAATCTTCGTATTAGCCACATTCAGCCTACACTCTTAGGCTAACTTCAAAATGCACTGCATTTATCAAAAATACAAAAAGGATTTTCTCAATTCCTCAAAATCAAGTTTTTCAAATCCATATTCATTCATTTCATTCAATTTGCAAGTTCAAATTCCAAATCAGAAAATCAATTTTCTCAAAATTTTTCTAAGTCTTATTCTAAAATCGATTTTCTCTAAACTCTAAGTTTTCAAATGATATTTCAAGTATTTTTCAAAGTTCAAAATTTGTTTTTTCAAGTTATAGCTTCAATTTCTAAGTTCTAATTCAAAAAAAGCAAGTTTTTCCAAGTTATTTAAAAATCCTCAGAAATCGATTTTCATTTTCCTCAAGAATATTCTCTCACCATGGTTCACGATTTTCCAAGTGTTATCTTTTTCAAAAATTTCCAAGTATTTCAAATCTTAAAGCAAACATCATGTTTTCAAATATGCATTTTTAGAAAATCATAGCACATGCTTGATTCTTTGTGCATTTAGGAAATAGAACATGATTTAGACAAGTTGAATAAAGCTAAGCATACAATTGATCCTATGTTCAATTACCCCTGGTAAAGGCGCCAGGAACGGTTGAACCTCGTACCGACAGGCGAGTCCCATTCTTCGAAATTATCCCACATTTTAAAACGGAGGCAAGTTATTTTCAAAATCTTTTTCAAAGGTTAGTTTGACTCGCAAAAAGTAAAAATTTTGCAATGATAACAGGTTTGGCGACCGTGATGGGACCTGTCTTCGCCTGATCAATTGTGTGCTTAACTTAGTTCAAATTTTCAAAATCGTGTTCCATGGAATGTCAGCTTTTATTTCATGATATCATGTGAACCTAGGAGCCTAGACTCAAACCCAACTGACAAGGATCTCATATGGACTAGGCATGGTTTGGTAGGACCATATTGAGGTGGAAATTATTCATGCTCACATAGACTTTGGTCTAATACAACCCTCCTCAATCTAGGAATTGTATGAAAACAATGTTTGCTTCTTCAAAGTTTTCAAAAATCTATCTCTTTAGGACTTAGAGCCTTCTATTTGCTTGCATGTGCTCATGTTTTTTAAAAACCACCCCACCTATATTGTCCCGGTCTTCACGTTGCTGTGCTCTCTTCCAGAACCATAGTTCGGGACAAAGCCTCACAACTGGGCCACCTATTTGGGTTAACACCCTCCTACCACGTACCTAAGGACCATAGTCCGAGGTATATCGGTAGGTGCTCAAGGATGTTGGAAAACTTGAACCTAGAACCGGAGGAATTGATTTTATGCCACGTACATCGAGCCTTGGCTTGGGTATATCGGCATAGCATGATTGGACACAGATGATCTGAACCTTAGAGTTAGGATTAAGGTCCTACAGCTATTTCAAAATTTGTGTATATAGAGTCAGCTTTTAGGGAATGTTGTATGTGCATACTTGTTTGTGCAGGATGTGATTAAATGTGTTGTAGTCATTTCTTTTTATTTTCCATATTTTCCCAATTTTCTAAAATACTGGACGATTTTTCAAAAATCCCCAATCCATATACTGTCCATGTTTTAAATCTTGGACGATTTTTCGAATACTTCATTTTCCATTTTATGAAGTATTCCTTCATATTTCATCAAACTCTGGACAATTTTCCAATTTTTCCTTAATTTTCTTCAAAACTCCAGGTGATTTTCCATCCTCACTTTCTTCTGGATCTCGAATTTCTGCTTCATTTTATTTTGCCTGCAATTCTCTTTCAAAATTGCTATATTTTCCCAAGTCTTATTCCAAATTTTCTATGTTTTCCAGTCTAGTCTGATGGCATCCAGTCAACTTGATTCAGTCTTTCCTGAGGGTCACATCTCCTATGAGGTGAGACAAGGTCTTCTTGAACATCGAGTCCTTAGCACCGGATCCTTCTTTCCCCGGTGGTACTATTCATGGTTCAAGAACTTCTCTCGTATGTTTCCGGACCACTTGGACGATTGTGGGTTAGAACTGACGTCCGCAGTGGGAAAGCAGACAGTTAACGACAATTTGATCCACGCACTGGCGGAGCGGTGGAATCCGAGCACTTCTACTTTCTGGTTCCCATGGGAAGAAATGACGTTACTGATAGATGAATTCTCAGAGATTATGGGATTGCCTGAGCCAGCCGGTCAGCCTGAAGATCCATTGGAGAAACAGTTTTTGATTAATGTCAAGGGTCTGGACCCTAAAGATGCTTTAGCTCGCATGACAGGACGCAAGTCTTGGCCTTTGATCGAAGAGGATGGAAACAAATATGTGGACCTGCTCAAAATCTACAGACAGTATGGAACATTTGCAGAGGTCAGCTCATTGTCTCAAACAGCTCGAGAAAGAATCCAGCACGCGATGGTCCTATGCACTGTGGGATTAGCTCTCTTTCCCGATGGACGGAATTACATGGATATCAGGATAGTTCAACTTCTGCGAAGGTGGGGAAGTTGACAGACGGCCGCCTCTCCATAGCCATGGCTACACTCGCTTTTCTGTACCGAGGGTTGACCCGCTTCACACTTGAAGAATCGATTCTAGTCGAAGGGTGCACCTATGCATTGCAATCTTGGTTCCTCCGGCATGTGCCAGCGCGATCCAGTTCATTCAGATACAACGGTGAAAAGCTTCTTCCAGTTGCTCGATATTGATTCTTGATCGATAACCTTCAGGAGGAAGAAGTCGTATGGGACTACTTTGATCGTCAGGAATCACCTCCCAGATATACTTATGCACATGGCAAGCGATTTAGGCTACTTGGCCCATTCTCTTGTGCATACTACCATCCAGAGCGGTGTGTCAGGCAGTTCTCTCAGAGACAGAAGCGCGTAGAAATTCATTTATTATCAGGGATCTTGTCAGAGTTCAATCTCACATCAGATCAGTGGTCTAGAGCATACCATTCTGCCAGACATGGCTGGGATTCTTTTGTCACTCTCACTATTTTTCCTGGTCCTCGAGTGTCCTCTGATTATCAGGAGTGGTGGAAAATTGTCTGTCTGCCTCCCCTCTGTCAAGTGTATTATTAAAATCATATTTTCAATAAAGTTCCTTTATTCTTCATTTCATCTTAGTTTGACGACCTCGTCTAGGTAACTAGGCATATTTTCAGTTGTTTATTTTGCAAAGAATAGCAGCGCAATTGTCGTAACTCCAGCGATGACTCAATCCCTAGTAATGGGATACTCTTTTAATTGTCTACCAAAATTCTCAACAAATATTTTTTCTCCAATCAAATCTCTTTCAAAAGCCTAACCATCAATTTTGCCCTGCAGAGAGTATTCGTGATATTAAATGGTTCAGACGAGGTCAGGAAAGAAAATTGCATCAGTCGAAGGTGTCACATATTCAGTAGCCTCAGAAGAAGAAATGGACTCACCTCGATCAATCCAGAGTCAGGGTCAGCAGGCGGATGATGGCATCGATCCTCAAATGTATGTCATGTTCAAAGAAATGATGACCAAAATGCTGGCAGAACAAACCGAAGCTAGTAAAGAAAAGATTCAGGTCAGGCAGAGGGCAAAAGGCCGGTCAGTCAAGAAATGTTTGAAGCTATCCAAGAAACATATCCAACATGAAGATACATTTGATGAATCAGGATTGGTAGGTGACACCGATGAAGAGTATGAAGTTCAACAAGCACTTCAAAGATCCTCTCATAGACAAGGGACAACCTATAAATTGAAAAATCAATCAATGGATAATCCAGTCCAAATACAGCTGAAGGAAATGACAAAGAAGATTAAAGATTTGCAAGCCCGCGACAAGGGCAAAGAGGTCTTCAGGAGCAAAGATTTCTACAAGAGCATCACCCCCGTTAGGAATAATCAAGATTCAAAGAAGAAGATGAATTCTGCCTTCTTCGTCAATGCCAACCGTGATGGGTGTAAAGATAACAAAGGCAATCATACAAGTCAGAAAGAAAAGTCTTCGAAGCAGAGTGAAAAAGTGAGTCAACAGAAAGAAAAGATAAAGCAGGACGGCTGGGATTGCGATCGCCAGTTTACTCCTCTCGAGCAGTCTCTTGATGAAATCCTTGAATATATGTTGGCCGAGGAATTGGTAAAGCTTCCAAGAGTCACAAATCCTCCTACATTCATGGGAAGATTCACAGACCAGTTCTGCAAATTCCATAGGGCGGTAGGGCATGATACCGACCACTGTTTCGTCTTCAAGAACATTGTCCAAGATCATATCGACAAGAATTTCTTCGTTGAGAATAAGAAAGAATACCAGTCGACTGTCTTATCCAAGTCTCAGCAGAAATCAAGCACTCGATAAGAGGTGCGACGTGATGATCCGAACCAGGATCGCAAGATGGCCCCATTAGATCAAATATTCGAGACTTTTCTGGAATATATGCTTGCAAAAGATACAGTCGGATCTCTGAAGTCTCACTTCACTCTTTTTGCCAATGATAACAAAAGCAACAAGAAAAATCATGATCACTATTCAGAGGGATCCAAGGGCCAAAAAGGAAACTTCTCCAACAATGATAGGCCTCTTCAATCTAGTCCTCAGCATAAAGAGAAAGATCAAGAAAAACCAAAGCGCAAGGATTGGAGTACGGATCGAAAGTTCACCCCTCTGGACCAAACACTAGAGAGTGTTCTGGAATACATGCTCGCAAAAGATATGATCCGTTTACCTAAAGCAGTTGATCCCGCAACAACCATGGGCAGATTCAAAGAAAGATTTTGCAAATTTCATCAGGCAGTAGGACATGACACTGAGAATTGTTTCGTCCTAAAGAATATCATTCAAGATTGCATCAATAAGAATATCCCTACTGGAGATGACGAAAATACCAGTTGACCATCCTGATCAATTTTTCCAAGAAACTGACAGAGTCAAGGCTATGTCGTCTTTAATCATTTTGCTTTTGGACAATACAATCCCAGTTTTCTTACCAACTTGTTATTTCTTTTCAATAATTGAATAAATTATCCATTTCCCTCATAGACGTGATATCACCTTTCACTCTCCTTCTCTGCAAAATGTTCTTTCATGAGGAATGACCTCTTCCGAGTTTCTTCTGAATCAATCAAAAGCCAATTGCCGTGTCACCTTCAGAGAGCGCTCTTCGAACATCAATCATTTATCCTTTTGTTCAAAATATTCTTCCCCCATTACACTGGGGCATTTTTAATTTTTCATTTTATCTATAAATACCCTGTATGCAGGCAGGATCAAACAAATCTCTCATTTTGCATGCATGTGCACCCATTTACATTCATTTGCATTTGCATGCATTCATTTGCATTCACCTGCATTCATCTGCATCAATTTGCATTTGCATCGAACTACCCATTCAGGGTAAGGGATAAATCCTAAGGCCCCGACAGTTGTCCAAGTCATGTGGGTGAAGACTAAAAATCTTCCATCAAAATCAATTAGTAATTCTTCAGAATCCAGTGTTGGTGCTGGTAATTCTTCAAAAATCCAGTGTTCGTTCTGGTAATCTTTCAAAACCCAGTGCTCGTACTGGTAACCTTTTAAAAACCCAATGCTCGTACTGGTAACCATTTAAAATCCAGTGTTCATGCTGGTAATCTTTCAAAACCCAGTGCTCGTACTGGTAACCTTTTAAAAAACCCAGTGCTCGTACTGGTAACCATTTAAAATCCAGTGCTCGTACTGGTAATCTTGCAAAACCCAGTGCTCGTACTGGTAACCTTTTAAAAACCCAGTGCTCGTACTGGTAACCATTTAAAATCCAGTGCTCGTACTGGTAACCATTTAAAATCCAGTGCTCGTACTGGTAACCTTTTAAAAAATCCAGTGCTCGTACTGGTAACCATTTAAAATCCAGTGCTCGTACTGGTAATCTTGCAAAACCCAGTGCTCGTACTGGTAACCATTTAAAATCCAGTGCTCGTACTGGTAATCTTGCAAAATCCAGTGCTCGTACTGGTAACCTTTTAAAAACCCAGTGCTCGTACTGGTAACCATTTAAAATCCAGTGCTCGTACTAGTAATCTTGCAAAATCCAGTGCTTGTACTAGTAATCTTCCAAAACTCAGTATTCGTACTGGTAATTTTTCAAAACATAATGCTTGTATTGGTACATTTCTGAAATCCGGTGTTTGCACTGGTATACTTTAAGATTCAGTGTCCACATTGATCTAGTTTTTCTTCGGGATTTGAGTTCCGACTCGAATCTTCTTTCCTTCTAGTTGATCTAGTTTTCCTCCGGGATCCAAGTTCCGACTCGAATTTCCTTTCCTTCTAATCGGTTTAGTTTTTCTTCGGGATTTGAGTTTCAACTCGAATCTTCTTTCCTTTTAGTTGATCTAGTTTTTCTCCGGGATTCGAGTTCCGACTCAAATTTCCTTTCCTTCTAACCGGTTTAGTTTTCCTTTGGGATTTGAGTTCAGACTCGAATCTTCTTTCCTTCTAGTTGATCTAGTTTTTCTCCAAGATTCGAGTTCCGACTCGAATTTCCTTTCCTTCCAACCGGTCTAGTTTTCCTTCGGGATTCGAGTTCCGACTCGAATCTCCTTTCCTCCTAGTTACTCTAGTTTTCCTCCGGAATTTGAGTTCCGACTCGAATTTCTTTTCCTTCCACTATGGATTTAGTTTTCCTTCGAAGATTCGGGTTCCGACCCGAGTTTTCTTTTCCTTCAGAGTTGGTCTAGAAGATCCGAGTTCCGACTCGGATTTTCTTTCAAAATCCAATTAATCTAGTTTTCCTTGAAGAGTTGAATTCCGATTCGAATCTTCCCTCAAAAACCCAGTTTAGCATCTGGTCCATTTAAAGCTCACAAGTTGGAACCATTCCTCCTTAAACTATGATCCTTAGGTTAAATCCCTATGGAATTGATAGTTCGTAGGTCGAACCCCTGCAGAACCAATATCGTTCTCAATTGAACCAATGTTGTTCTTCGGCTGAATCCCTACAGAACCCATGTCGTTCCCAATGAATCAATGTCATTCTCAACTGAAGTAATGTCATTCTTAGGCTGAATCCTCACAGAACCCATGTTGTTCCCAGTAAACAATTCACAATTTTGACCTCCAGGTCATCCAATTTCCAATTTCAAATGACGACCTTTTGAGTCAATCAATTTCCAATTTTTAAATTCCCAATTACCAAATTTCAAATTTCCAAATTTTCAATTTCAAATTTCAAATTTCAAATTTCCAAATTTTAAACTTCCAATTTCCAATTTCCAATTTCCAATTTCCAATTTCCAATTTTTAAATTTCTAATTTTTAAATTTCCAATTTTTAAAATTCCAATTTTTAAATTTCCAAATTTTAAATCTCCAATTTCCAATTTTTAAACATCCAATTTCCAATTTCCAATTTTTAAATTTCCAATTTTTTAAATTTCCAATTTTTAAATCTCAAATTTCCAAATTTTAAATTTCCAATTTCCAATTTCCAATTTCCAATTTCCAATTTCCAATTTCCAATTTCCAATTTCCAATTTCCAATTTTTAAATTTCCAATTTCCAATTTCCAATTTTTAAACTTCCAATTTCTAATTTCCAATTTCCAATTTCTAATTTCCAATTTCCAATTTCCAATTTCTAATTTCCGATTCCCAATTCTCTATTTCAACCTTCAGGTCACTCAAATTCTAATTTCGACCTTCGGGTTATTCAAATCCTCAACTTCGACCTTCGGGTTATTCAATGTTTTAATCTCAACCTTTGATTTCCCATTTCAATCCCTTGTGTCGTTCGACTTCCAATTTTGACCTTCGGGTCATGTAATTCTCAAATCTTGACCTCCGGATCATCCAATTTGATCAATCAGGCCTCTGGGCCGCCCACTCTATCAGATTCTCAATTCAAGCCTTCGGGTTACAATCTTACCAACATCAGTCATGCTCCTACCTTCAATTTACAACTTTATCAATACCTATCACTTTCCAAGCCTTCGGGTTACAACTTCATTAATGTCAATCATTTTCAAATCCAGCTTTCGAGCTGGTCGGTCAACAAATCCTGCTTTCGAGCTGGTCGGTTAACAAATCCTGCTTTCGAGCTGGTCGGTCATCAAATCCTACTTTTGAGCTGATCGGTCATCAAATCCTGCTTTCGAGCTGGTAAATCATTTTCAAATCCTGCTTTCGAGTTGGTCGGTCAACAAATCCTGCTTTCGAGCTGGTTGGTCAACAAATCCTGCTTTCGAGCTGGTCGGTCATCAAATCCTGCTTTCGAGCTGGTATGTCAACAAATCCTGCTTTCGAGCTGGTCGGTCAACAAATCCTGCTTTCGAGCTGGTCGGTCAACAAATCCTGCTTTCGAGCTGGTCGGTCAACAAATCCTGCTTTCGAGCTGGTCGGTCAACAAATCCTGCTTTCGAGCTGGTCGGTCATTAAATCCTGCTTTCGAGCTGGTCGGTCAACAAATCCTGCTTTCAAGCTGGTAAATCAAAACCAAACCTAACCTTCGAGTTGATCTCTTACTAAGTCTTTTCAGGATTTAGTCTAGTCATGGATGTGTTGCGTTGCGCCTCAAATGCTCGCTTTCACAAAGGATTTCAAGAAAATTTTGCCAATTTGTCGTCAAATACTTGTTGATTTCAAAAATCTTTATTGCACAAAATTATTACCTCAGAATACCCTCAGTATTACTTCCGAAAGGACAAAGCTTTCGCGAAAAAGGATTCAAAATTCAAAATCTTTCTATTGGCCAACCAAAAGGATGAAGAATAAATCCGCGATATGGCCAACAAAGAATATTCAATGTTGTTGCAAAGCCATGAGTGATTGATATTGATCGCAGTCAATGACACATTTTTAAAGACCATTCTTGAAAAATAAAGCAGTCAAAATATCTTGGGTGACACAGAAAAATCCATACCATCTCTATATCTCCTCAATCACCTAAACTGCAATTAAATATCTGCAAAAGGGATCTCTCAATTGTCGTCAAGATGAAGGCGAATTAGGCGAGTAGACCCTCGGGGCTATAGAAGATTTGAATCATCTCCAAGATGACGGAGTTTGTGACGGATTCTTCCAGGGAAAGTTCAGAGCACCGTCAAGATGAAGGCGAGTGTGATGAGCATACCGACAAACCCTAAAGGATATTTAATTTCTGCTATCATCAAGAGATTTCCCGCCAAAGAGCCAATAACCGTCAATATAATCCCTGAGAGAAAAGAAGGATCAGAACATCTCCGAGATGAAGGAGTTTGTGACGTACCCTTCCCAAAAAAAAAAAGAGAGAAAAGTCAGGACATCTCCAAAATGAAGGATGATGTAATTCCCAAAAAATCCAAGAGAGCTCCAATTCTGTTAAAAAGAGAGTGCGGAAAGATCATCGTGAGAAAAGAATCCCAGGATATCAGACTGCTGAATCTACCAAGAATCTTTTTTAATTTTGTGAAATTCTTCTATCAATATTTTTTCACTAGTAGCTCTCGCAATATCAAGAATACTTTCTTTTCCGTCCATATCAAGGAAATTGATAGCTTCCTTGAAAGAAAGTCAATCGCAAACAATTTGATTTCGAATCTTGATTCTACGGAGTTAAGCCCAGTCGGAGGTAATACTTTCGATAGACAAGAAGGAATATTTTCACACCAATGTGCATCATTTTCAATTATTTTGAATCAACAATAACTTTCAACATTTTGACAATATTTTTTAGCTATCCTGGCATGAATCGAGAGCTTGAGGTTCATCTTTGGTGCATCCTGACACCATCTCTTTTAGGACTTGATAACGGGAGTTTTTAAGATTCCTTTCCTTCTTTGGTATAATTTGAGCGCCTGGGCTCTCAGATTCGCACACTTCCCTGTGTCCCCAGTGTCCCACCATAGACAGTCCAATTTCGGCTTGAGGTTAAGCCACCAATTCCAGCAAAAGGCCATTTCAAAAGTTATTTAGACTCAGCAATGAGGCACCCAAAATCAAATCCCTTTTTGCAAAACCCCTGTCGGATTTATTGTGCAAAATCCGAAGGTTCCATCACGGTCTCTTCTTTCGAAGATTCCGTTCATTTTCCGCCCAATCAGGTTAAGGGTATAAACCTGAGCCTCATTTGATGAGGTATTTCATTTTCCGCCCAATCAGGTTAAGGGTATAAACCTGAGCCTCATTTGATGAGGATTTCATTTTCCGCCCAATCAGGTTAAGGGTATAAACCTGAGCCTCATTTGATGAGGCATTTCATTTTCCGCCCAATCAGGTTAAGGGTATAAATTTGAGCCTCATTTGATGAGGTATTTCATTTTCCGCCCAATCAGGTTAAGGGTATAAACCTGAGCCTTATTTGATGAGGTATTTCATTTTCAGCCCAATCATGTTAAGGGTATAAACCTGAGCCTCATTTGATGAGGTATTTCATTTTCCGCCCAATCAGGTTAAGGGTATAAACCTGAGCCTCATTTGATGAGGTAT
The DNA here is from genome assembly GCF_984573655.1 of Nuphar pumila. NCBI lineage: Eukaryota > Viridiplantae > Streptophyta > Magnoliopsida > Nymphaeales > Nymphaeaceae > Nuphar > Nuphar pumila. Next base: position 93,473,596 of record NC_143256.1, on the reverse strand, counting down.
TTCATTTTTCACTCAATCAGGTTAAGGGTATAAACCTGAGCCTCATTTGATGAGGTATTTCATTCTCCACTCAATCAGGTCAAGGGGTTGAACCTGAGCCTCATTTTGAAGAGGTATTCCATTTCCCGTCCCATCGAGGTTAAGGGCAAAACCTGAATCTCACTTCCTTTTGAAATACAATTTTCTTCTTATCCTCCATTTCATATCTACCATCATCACTTGGATTAATTCTTTCATACCTAGGCAGATTTCTTCTAACTGGGGCATTTTTATAGTTTGAATTTGGTATGGTTTCTTTGCCACTAAGCTCGGCCCTACACCGGCTTAGTAGCAAAGAGGGGCATCTGTAAACACCCCAAATTTTCATCCTCATTCAGTGTCTATATTTCCTGTGTCATTGCATATCATTGCATGCATTCAGCATACCATTTCATCGCATTATATGTCATTACATCTCATTTCAAGATCCAGCACTCTCGTTTTCAAAATATTTAATCCAGACTTGGGTTTTTAAAACTTCTCTTTCAAAATTAATTTTAAAACCTAGGTTTTTAATCAACATTATGTCATTTGCCAACCCCCAGGACCTTATATTTTGAAATATTTTCTCATAAAACAATCTGGATTCATTTCAAACTCAATTTCAATTGATTTCAATTCTCAGATGAGGCCCATTTAGCTCGTGTCGCTTCTGGATTCTTTCATTTATCAAAAATCTCAAAAATTTTAGAGTCCTAGTTGGATCAGGACTCTGTATTTTCATCAGTTTGAATCTTTTTGAACCTTTTTAAAACATCATTCTGATTTTGAACCAGTTATGGTCCTATCCCTTGTCCATTTCCTCCATTTTAGCCAAAATCTTAGAGTCCTAGATGGATCAGAACTCTTTTTCCAGAGTCCTAGTCAGATCAAAACTCTACTTTTCACTACCTTTTTACCTGTTTTCAGAGAAAACCTTTCAAAACCTTTTATTTTGGCTAAAATTTCAGAGTCCTAGTTGGATCAGTACTCTTCTTCAAGAGTCCAGTCAGATCAGGACTCTTCTTCAAGAGTCCAGTCAGATCAAGACTCTTCTTCAGAGTTTCAACTGGATTGGGACTCTAATCTTTTACAGCTATTTTTATCCATTTTCAATCAAATCTTTCAAAATGAGTCAGAAACTCAGAGTTTCAGTCAAAACAAGACTCTGTTCAGAGAGTGCTAGTTGGATCAGGACTCTGATCCTGATTTCAATTTTGAGAGAATCTTTCAGAAATCTTTCAAGCTACCAAAACTATTACACTTTTATCAAAGAATTTCAAAATTCTGAGGTTTTATCTCAGAGTCCTGATCAAATCAGGACTCTACCCCAGAGTCCTGATCGAAGTAGGACTCTATCCAAAATTGATTTTTATACTTCATTTTCACTGGTTTTCAAAAGCTTTACCCAAATTTCATCATTTGCTTATCAAAAAACTAAAATTCTTAGAGTTCTGATCGAATCAGGACTCTTTTTCAGAGTCCTAATCAGATCAGGACTCTGAACCAAAACTTCAATTTCATCCTGTTTCTAACTGTAGTCCAAAATTCTCTCATTTGTTTTCTCAGAAAATTTAAAAATCTGAGAGTCCTAGTTCAATTAGGACTCTGTCTCTAGAGTCTCAGTTGAATCAGAACTCTGTTTTATTCCAATATTTATTATTGTTTTCACTGTTTTCATAAGTTCTTTCAACTATTTTTCAGAAAATACCAAAAAAATCTAGAGTTTAAGTCTGATCAGGACTCTGTCCCAGAGTCCTAATCCAGTCAGGAGTTTGTTCTAGAGTCTGTTTTTACTTTTATTTTCATTTATTTTCATTTGTTTTTCAAAAATTAGGTCATTTTGTAGAGTCCAGTTAATTCAGGACTCTATTTCAGAGTTCTGATTGAGTAAGAAGTGTAACCCTGACTGTATTTTCTGACTTGTTTTACCATTTTCGATGAATTCTTTTCAAAAACTCCTTCATTTGGCTTTTAAAAACCAAAATCACAGAGTCATAAAAATCTAGGACTCTAACCCGGAGTTCCAGTTCGCTTGAGACTCTACTTTCAAAACTTTGAATTTCAACTATTGATTTTAACCCCTTTTCAAAGCCATTTTCAGTATTTATTTCAAATTTTTAAAACTCTGATGTGGGGTCCACTCAGTTGACGCCATATCCAGAGGAGTTCTGACCCAGTTGGAACTCTATGCCATTTCGAAACTTTTAATTTCAAGTCTACTTTTGAATCTCTTTTGAAAATTCTCTCAATTTCAAGCTTTAAAATTGTTTTTGAAAATTCAAGTAGGGCCCACTCAAGGTAGCGCCACATTTGTAAAAGTCACGGTTAGACTAGGTCCTACTTAGGTTAGATGTCTACGTGAGTCAAAATTTAATTTTAAAAACCCCTATCTTCACTCTAGTTTCTAACTTTGATTTTAAAGTTTTAAAAAAAATTAGGTTTTTGAAAAACCCAAATGGCGCCACATTTGGAGTTTTTAGGTCAGTTAGAGGTCTAATTAGTAGTCTTAGGTTAGTTAGGGGCTTAATTAGGAAGGTCAAGAGTCAAAATCAATTTTAAAAATTTATTTTATTTAAGTTTTAAACCATTGGTTTTTAAAGGTTTTAAATTCAAGTTTTAAAAACCAAATGTGGGTCCATACTAGGTGGTGCCACATTTGGACTTTCTAGGGTTTAATTAGGTGTTAATTAGGGATTAATTAGAGTCCATTTAGGTTAGAATTCTCCAAAAAAATCATCCTCCCCATGTGGTTTATCAAAAACAATTAAAAAGAGTCCAAAAAAATCAAAAATCTTCCTAAACAAATCCAAAAAAAAAAAAATCTATAAATAGGGGACCTAAAGGGGGTCAAAGGGGGGTCTTTTCTCTCTCAAATTTTCGTGGGTTCTCTCTCCTCTCCAGCATCTCCACCTTCCTCCATTGCAGCTGCAAGCACCAAGGTAATATTTTTAATATTTTTTAGTTTTATTTAATAGTTTTTCATGTTTTAAATCAATTTTAGCCATTGGTGCCATCCCCTTCATGGATTAAACCATGGATTCAAGTTCAAGAACCTCAAGAGAGGTTCAAGAAGATGATCTAACTCTGTTTTTTTGTGTTTTACAGGGATTCTAATCCATTAGAATCGATTTTAGCATTATCTTTTGCATTATTAACCAATAAAACATGTGATTTACCCTTTTAATGGGTTAAATCCATGCTTTTAAAGGTAACATCAAATTCCAGCCCTTGATTCCCTAAGTTTTATTTATTTATGTGTTTGTTCATGTTTATTACACGTTTTCCAGTATAGAAATAATTTTTATTTTACTGTTTTAGTATTTATTTTATTGTTTTTATTAGTTAATGCATGTTTTATTAGATTTTATTAGATTTCTGTATGTTTTTGGTTTAGAACAGAAAAGAGCATGCTGATTCGGATTGAAATATTTATTGTTAATTTCTGATTTTTATATATGTGATACATGCATATGTAATTGAACTATTGTAAAAAAATCAAAGTTTTTGGGATTCGGAAACCCTATCAAAAAAATCAAACATCAAATCGGATCTTTAAAGCTTTAAAATCGTTGTTAAAATCAAGAAGGTAACTTGTTGTTATGATATGTTTCTCATCCTATATTCGATTTAAGATTTATAAAGTGCCATGGATTCATATTGATTAGATCTATGTACTATGAAATTTTAAGATTTTTTGATATCTGTTAATATTTTTCCTCTGACAGAAAGTGTGATTTTAAATTTAAAACTCGTTAGGGTTTACCAAAACCCTAATCAGACTTGTGTTGTTCATAGATCCCAAACCACAGATCCGATTCATGATCTGTAAAAAGTAAGTATTATTATTTTTCTGTCTACAGTTTACGGCTAAAATCTTAGATATTTTTAATGAACATTGATATTTATTCCGGTATTTTAAATCTGAAGTAGCTGTTTTAACCCCTGTTAGATTTGTTAGATTTTAGTTCAGATTGCCGGATAGGTTTCTCCCTAACCGGAGATGCTTTTTCCGATCTGTAAATTGGAAAATCTCTGTTTTTTCCTAGTTTGTCTTTGTAAAAATTCAGAAGTTTTGATGGAAGATTGACCCCTGATTCGGGTCTAACTTTGAAACTGAGATGTGACCTAGGTTAAAAATAGCTTATTTTAGGTTGTTAATGCAATTTTTGGATTAAAATAATGTCAAAAAAATATTTTTGCAATTCCAATCTGATTTTATGGTTATAATAAGTGTCTGTGCCAATTTTTATGAAATTTAGAATTCATTTGATGTTTGAATTAATAAAATTGCAAAACAGAGTCCCTTTAAGATCCAAAAACACTGCCAAAATCACAATTTTTTTGATATTTCTTGATTTTCGTGCATAAGTGTATGTTTTTAGGGTTTGTTCATGTTTATAATCATGTTAGGATGTTTCATGTTTGATTTTGTGTTTATTTCCATCATAAATCTCAAGTTTTATCAAAATCTATTTCAGAAAACCCTGATTTCAAGGCCATAGTCTTGCTATCAGGGGCATTTTGGTCATTTGACCTAAATTTCGAAATTCTAAACCCTAATTTTCATATTTTTAATCATGTTACATCATAGTTAGTTCAATTTATTCTTATTTTGATTTTAAAAGTTGCATTTTTACAAAATATCTTTCTAAAAACCCTAAGTTCAAGGCCATAATCTTGCTATCAGGGGTATTTTGGTCATTTTGACCCTAATTTCGAAATTCTAAATTTCATTTTCATATTTATTCCATTTTATTTCATATTTTATTGAGTTTATATCAGGGAATCATGGAAAATGGCTTATGTCTAGCAAAATCCAGTAATTTCTAGATATTACTTGATAAATCTATAAAAGCCAACATATTTTCACTAACCAATTTTTCTAGTTTTGCAGGAACATTGAAGACTTTATTTTCCTTTATTTCTTGTATTTAAATTTGATTAGTGATGTAAATTAAATGTAAATTTGGAGTAAGAATTTCAATTTCTACTTAGGTTAGGACTTGCATTGCATATAGTTTTGAACTTTGATATATAACTGTTATGCTTGTCATTATTCATACACATATTTCAAATTCACTATGGTCTACACAAATGGCATGTGCACCAGCTCTTATGTAGTTGACAAACTTGGTGGAATTTGTATTTATGGCCATAGTCAGAATACGAATGATACCCAGATTTGTAATCTTCGTATTAGTCACATTCAACCTACACTCTTAGGCTAACTTCAAAATGCACTGCATTTCTCAAAAATACAAAAAGGATTTTCTCAATTCCTCAAAATCAAGTTTTTCAAATCCATATTCATTCATTTCATTCAATTTGCAAGTTCAAATTCCAAATCAGAAAATCAATTTTCTCAAAAATTTTCTAAGTCTTATTCTAAAATCAATTTTCTCAAAACTCTAAGTTTTCAAATGATATTTCAAGTATTTTTCAAAGTTCAAAATTCGATTTTCCAAGTTATAGCTTCAATTTCCAAGTTCTAATTCAAAGAAATCAAGTTTTTCTAAGTTATTTAAAATTCCTCAGAAATTGATTTTCATAAAACCTCTGGATTCTTCAGAAATAGATTTTCATTTTCCTCATAAATATTCTTTCACCATGGTTCACGATTTTCCAAGTGTTATCTTTTCCAAAAATTTCCAAGTATTTCAAATCTTAAAGCAAACATCATGTTTTCAAATATGGATTTTTAGAAAATCATAGCACATGCCTGATTCTTTGTACATTTAGGAAATAGAACATGATTTAGACAAGTTGAATAAAGTTAAGCATACAATTGATCCTATGTTCAATTACCCCTGGTAAAGGCGCCAGGAATCGTTGAACCTCGTACCGACAGGCGAGTCCCATTCTTCAAAATTCTCCCGCATTTTAAAACGGAGGCGAGTTATTTTCAAAATCTTTTTCAAAGATCAGTTTGACTCGCAAAAAGTAAAAATTTTGCGATGATAACAGGGGCAAATGGGTCATTTTTATAAAACTTTGAAAAATTTGGGGTGTTCACAGACCTTCAATCCCTTTTTTGTATATTGTACTTCTTGTGCCAATTTTCATTTGCAGGAAAACTTGGAAGATATGACTTCTTTGGACTCCATTTTTTTTTTTTGCTTCATGTAAGAAATGTAATATTCAAATTTGGAATAATATTTACTTTTTACCGCTTAGATTAAGATGCATATCATATAGTTTGAATTTTTATAATATCATGATTATGTGATTCATGCATTTTATTTCAGAAATCACTATGGATGTACACGAATGGCACGTGCACCAACTCTTAGGGAGTTGATGAACTCGGTGGAGTCCATATTTACGGCCCTAGTCGAAATATGGACGAGACCCAGATTCAACATCTTTCTACTAGTCACACCGAGCTTACACTCTTAGGCTATCTTCCAAAATTCACTGCATATCTTCAATTTTATCAAATATTTTAGAATTAACTTAGTAAATTACAAGTGTATTCACGACCATAGTCGGAATATGTGGTAATTCTACTTAGTTTAATTCTAAAACTGCATATTTTCCTAAAAAGAGGTTTTTATAAAAAGACATTCATTCATTCAGGATAGTTTGCATCATGAAACCACCGGCATTTCTCTTCAAAAATGAACCCTAACACTTGATTTATCGGGTAGGGGCCCTCTCTTTTTTTTTTCTTCTTTTTTTTACGTATGCGGGGCGGGGCTTGGGTCCGTGTCCAAGACCCGAGATCCAACCAAGAGGTTGATCTGTGACTCACCTATGGTGCGGATCCACCGCTTGCCCGAAATATGGATCCGCATGTTGGATCCAGATGGATCCAACTGTGGATCCATTTATTAACTTGGGTATATATATATATATATATATATATATATATAAGTTATGTTTATTATTATTTTATTTTATTTTTATGATATTATACATAAATATGGAACCTTTATGGATCCTGAATCTGAAACTTTTCTCTCTATTACACTATTGAAACTATGGATCCAAATGATATAATTTGGATCCAAACCTTCAGTAGATGAATATGGCTCCAAAGTAAACTATTATGGATCTTGTATAAAGTTTTCTCCTTTAAGATCTGATTATAAATTCGCAGATCCACATAATAAGTTTTGGATCTATTATCAAATCTAACCATGATATCGAGATTCCAATATCAAGGATCTGAACAAAAAAATAAAAATCTACTATTAGGTATTTGTCTGGATCCAATTATCGAAGATCCAAATAATATTTTAAGGATCCGACATCGAAGATCCGAGCAGGGCATCCAAGATCCAATTAGATATAAAAATAAAACAATGAAAGTATCCGTGTAGCAGCTTCTGAATATGAAATTCACGTTTATTTATCTGATAAAATTCACGGTTATTAAATCCTTTCCCCCTAAAAAGAATTTCGTCCTCGAATTTTCGTTGTAGGATTCCCATAGAGATCGTAATCTGAGGGGATTGGTATCGACAAGGATGCACATATATGTGCGAGTTCCCAACATATAAGGATCAGGACAACACACAATGAGTTTCTAAGAGAAGTTTGGAGCAAAAATTTGGTCTCGACAGAATTCATACATAATTTCTTTGATGGAAAAATGTACTAAATCACAGAAAAGTCTTAACTTGAGACAGTTAGAGTGTATGTTTACTACTTCCTACTTGTTTTAGTCACAAATGATAGCCACGACCGGCTATTCCTTTAGCTTGTTCTAGATTATTGGATGGAATTTTCTTTATTTTATCATAACTACATCGTTGTTTTTGTCTTTGCTATTTCCAACAGACTTTTTATCTTGAATAACCTCCACTTATTCCTATTCCTCAAGGCTTTGCACGGTTAGTTATCTCCAATCGAGATTTCGCTCAAGACATAATTCTCTCACCAAAATGACTCATATATCCATGAAATAACATTGTATCAAGATCTAAATTTAATAATGATTCAATTCTTCTGTAACTAAAGTCAAATCTATTGATCTCTAACTGGCTATATCAATCAATCTCGGCATATTCTCCTAATTTACCAAAACTCTTTATTAATTAAGAATTAATAAGATTCACATCGGATCACCTAGTCTGGAAAATATACAACCTCACACGAAATTACCGCCCTAGATGGTATACTCGGTCTTGGACAATACACTTCCTCACAGGAATTTACCATCTTTGGGGCTGCCCGTTCTTGGACAATGTACTACCTCACGGAGATCTACCCCTCTAGTCAGATTAGCTGGGCTTGGTCATACACACCCTCACAGATAATAATCCTTTAGAAACAAATCCTCAACAGGTGCCAAAATAGTGATACTACAAATTACCGCTCTCAAGGTCGGTAGCCACCAATATGGGCACAAACATATATATCATCAATAGGCATCATTACTTCATTTGGCACATAAATCATAAAATCACCCTTCACCAATAAGGTTCCATGAACTATAGTTCACTATTGAACTTAAGCATATATCACATGCTTTCAAAATTTCAGATCACGTGGCATTTCAATCATATCATACTAAAGCATATTATCCTATGCATCATATCATTGCCACTAGGAACATGGCATCTTCTAAATTTAACATCAAAGCATGCGTAATCAAAATATGAGTCCTATACAATGAGATCTTGTATATATCTAGAATCAATTAAACCTCAAGATACGTAACTTCTACGTCGTTCGAGTTATGCAGATAAGTTTCCAATCATATATGTATATGAGACATTCAAATCATTTCCTCATTTTAGGTGCATTGATAATTCTTGCATTATATCACATTCAATTATTTCGACATGAAACACACACACATATCTACTAAGAAATTTAGTCAAATATCCATAATACACACATCAATCATGCTATACAAGTATGATAGATCCATTCAGACAATCATAATACGATCATCTACAATGAAACTATATAGGCATGGTACATCCACCTAGTAGGTTGACACTAATGATCTAATCATTTGTAGGTGTTATGTATCATTCCCTAATAAGTGAAAATTAATCAATTGTAGGCGTGAATTCACCTATATGCTCATATGAGAATCATAATAAAAGAACAAGTATTATGATAAATAACAAAACAAAATAACTCATACTCACAGAGCGCTTGCAGGGTGTGGCACAACCGTGATCTTTGATTTATTGTTCCCAAGCTCTGGTACCATTTGTAATGCCCCAAAATTTTAACCCAAATTTAAGAGGATTTTTTTATATATATAATAGCGAAAACAAGTAATATTATGGGGTTAAACATTCTGGAACATTACAGTAGAGAGAAAGCCAAAACATTTATTTTATTTCGCTATCAATGAATAATGACATCAGAGTTTTAAAAACATAAAAGGAACTCAAACTATCCCTGGAACAATAAATCCAAAAATCTCGATCCGATGCCTCATCCTGCAGCCGCTCATAAACCCTATTCTCTACCTGAAAAATAGTAAATTGATTAGAATTAGACTACCACGTCTAAGTAGGAAAACTGTAACTTTTCTTGCAGGTATATCATGTGTCAAGTATGTGATGTGAGTGTCAAGTGTGAATTTTTAGCATATACCAAAGCACGTAAAGCAGACTATGCAATAGCAATAACATACATACATCTAAGTAAGTAAGCAGGTTATACAACAGCTATAATTAAGCAAGTAAAGCTTTTATGCAACAACAATAACAGTAACATGCACCACTTTTAGGTAATGGTCACAATATGAATTCAATTACTTCATATCCACACATTTCAGGATTTGCATTTCATCACACACTCAGAACATAAAGCATGCTAGAAAGAATATGAAATTGTCTCTTTAGTAACTCCACTCACTGTGATACCTAGCTGTTCTAATTGTTTATCTTTTCTTATCCCGTGGGTACACACGGGCCAAGGCAACCATCACAGAAGAGAACGTTCGGGGGTATATTATTCAAAGTTGTTTTATTAACCCGAACATTCTAACTGAGACTGAAAATCCTAAGGGAGCGGTCAATGACCGAGAGAACCTCCCAAAGGCCAAAACCAAAAACAGGATGCATCCCTAACTTCTGCAGAAGAACAAAGAGCTACCACATAGGACACATTGGTAGTCTGGGTCCCCCCCAACTCCGAGGACTGGGGACCAATGAGTCACTTTAGCTCGAAACAGATAAACACGTGCCCAGAGTTTTGTACCACCTACCCTCTCCAAGGTAAGCCCGAATCTGAGTGGGTTAATCTTTTCATTTAATTTATTTCCCGAAGTACAGGGCATTTCCCCAACTTCCTTCTACTATCATAGCAGTAGAATTCCCAACCTTAATCATTTTACCAAGGTGTATAGAACAGTCCCAATCCTTTGCCATATTGATTGCATAACTCACTCAAAGTTCTCCGGTGCCTTTAAACCAGTCAAGCACGAATGCCCCGGTGCCTTTAAACCAGTCGGGCAACAATATTATATTTTCATTTTCACGTGGATTCACATCATAACTTCGATGGTCTATGCATGACCCACAACACACTGGCTTGACATTCATATGTCCTCAACAAACCGACCCTTAGGTTCGGTTATGAAATCATCATTCATCCTCATTATTATTATTTATTTATTCTTCAATAGCAAATTGCCACAACGTACCATTAGGTTTTGACTTGTGACATCCCAACACAGGGTGACATGTATTAAAAACTCTGCCAATAAGCAAAAACACTGTTGGTGTCCTTTATTGAGCATGCAGTGTAATCCTAGAGATTTGGTAATACAACTAGATACTTTTCTCCACACGTTCTCATTTGAACATTCCACAAGATATACAACTTAGTTGGCATTTGATACTTTCAGCAAGTATGTAGTGTTAGGCAATAATACTTCAGAAAAATATACAGTTTAACATGCGTATGGACATTGGAGAATAAGCATCTTAATGGCCATTTGAATCTTCTAGATGATATGCACGTAATGGGCATTGAAACATTTTAAGGAATATGCAATTGAACATCATAAATTATGCAGCTTAATATGCAACTAAATATTAACTTAATATACAAGTTACTATGCAGTTGAACACCAAATGGGCAAAATCAACTGAACAAGACATACAAGAGAATGTATCTCAAACATCACTGAGAAGCACATGACTGAATCAGATTTAATCTGAGAAAGCATATGAATTCCACTAAAACAAATCGCAGCCAACATACTTTAAACTATAAGAAAGAAGCTTATGAGACTGCAACATATTTAATTCCCCACAATATCATGCATACAACTTGTATAAGATTATACATGATCACATGTACTCAGATCTGATCATAGCTAACATAACTACATGAAGTCAATACTGATGATGGGAAATACAAAAAACTTTGAACTCAAGTCTGATGATAGGTAATAAAAGAACTTGAAATTAAGCATGATAATAGGTAACGAAAACATATATATTCAGATTTGATATCAGTTATTAAACCAACATTGAAACAGATTTGATATAGTCAGTAAAATGACATATAGTTATCTTGGATATCAATCAATATAATAATATATATAAAAAAAATCAGATTTGGTGATAGAACACAATAAGATATCATCTAATTAACTCTAATCACCGTCAACAAACTAATAGGAAATCAGATTTGATACAATCTACAAAATAACTTATTACTCAAGTATTTAAACTGTCAACAAAATATCATATAACCCATATGTTTACATTGTTTTTATGTTCGTGGCATTTGCCATATCTGAATCTCCAAGTCAGCTATTCATCCTCCTTCAGGATTTTTTTTTCCATTATTAACTATTTAAAGTGGTGTATAAACTTCACTGTCATAAAGAGAGCTTAACTGTGAAATTGGGGCATTGATAAAGTAGAGATTCAATGTAAAAGCAACATCAGAACCTAAATTAGCAAAAAATAGTAATTGGAACAGATAACATGCTCTATTGTAAGGAAAATTAACATGAGGAATGGGTTCATGTACAAGTAAAACAATTAAAGTCCATTCCTATCGTCATAGGTTTTGAGGTTAATCATATATAACTACAACCTAAAAAGAAATTGTCCTGGTAGGAGGGTCAACTGGGTTGAGTCAGATAAGTCATCAGATCAACCCCCCTGTCACACCGGATATTTAAATCATAAATTGCAGCATGCCACCTATAGATAAGGTTGTATGCATACAGCCAAAGAGCTGAATGCAAAAGATAATGGCTGATGAGGATATAGACTCGGAAGTGGCAAGGTTGACGAGGGTCTCCACAAACAAGCATCAATTGAAGGAAATTATGCCTATGTTTTTCTAAAGCAGACAAACGGATTGTGTAATGTGGCCATGATTCTACCTTTTTCAATTAGCCACTTATGGTATATTTGAAACATTCTTTCAGGTAGCGTAACATACATAAAATTGCACAGCCTCAATCAGAAGGTTGTACATTTGTTGCAGCGATGGCTCCCGGGAATCTTTTTGTTCCAAGATTACTAGACCCCACATTCAGACCACCCAACAAAATTAACGCAAAATACAATATACCCAAATGGAGAGAAAAACTCCAAGAGTGCTGAAATGAAGAAAATCAAGAAAGCCAACCAACTGGTTTCATAAATATTTTAACTATAACAAACGAAGGAAATCAAGAACACCAAGAGACCCCTTTTTCCTTAACCCCATTCTGCGTTCAAGAAACAATCCTATGAATCTAAAACAAGAAACCCCCAAATCCAAGAAATTGGGTTCTCGACTTAGGTTATCAAAATATTTTTTTTCTTGACCAATACAAGCACACACAGACCCAATCAATAACCCACAAGATAAGTTACCGATCCTACCTTTCTCTGACGATCGAAGGTTGTTGCGGTGCAATGGTCGCTCAGACGAACCCCGTCGGTGCTGCCGAAGAAAGTGGAAACGAAGGTGGTGGCATTGTCACCAGAGCTCGCAAAGGGGAAAAGTTGCAGGGAGGTTGTAGAGGACAGTGGCTCGGGTTGTTGGGAGGTCGCAGGCGACGACATCGACGGCGAGATGAAGGCGACACTGCCATCGACCAACATTGCACCAACGCCGGCTGAGTCGCACGCTGGGAGTGCAGAGCCGAGAGAGAGGCGAGAGAGGAAGAGCGCAGGGGGAGATGTAGAGGGTGTTGGCTGCCCCTGCTGGCGCGTGCAAAAACGAGAGGGAGGTGGGAGGGGAGTAAATAGGGCGGGTGGCCCCGAAACGGAAGGAGGTGGTTACCTCCTTCACTCCTCTCGGCTGTGCATCTGCATTCCCCATCCACCCCTCATGACGAGTTAGGGTTCAAAAATGAACCCTAACACTTGATTTATCAGGTAGGGGCCCTCTCTTTTTTTTTCTTCTTTTTTTTGCGTATGCGGGGCGGGGCTTGGGTCCGGGTCCAAGACCCAAGATCCAACCAAGAGTTGGATCTACGACTCACCTATGTTTCGGATCCACCGCTTGCCCGAAATATGGATCCGCATGTTGGATCCAGATGGATCCAACTGTGGATCCATTTATTAACTTGGGTATATATATATATATAAGTTATGTTTATTATTATTTTATTTTATTTTTATGATATTATACATAAATATGGACCCTTTATGGATCCTGAATCTGAAACTTTTCTCTCTATTACACTATTGAAACTATGGATCCAAATGATATAAATTGGATCCAAACCTTCAGTAGATGAATGTGGCTCCAAAATAAACTATTATGGATCTTGTATAAAGTTTTCTTCCTTTAAGATCTGATTATAAATTCGCAGATCCACATAATAAGTTTTGGATCCATTATCAAATCTAACCATGATATCGAGATTCCAATATCAAGGATCTGAACAAAAAAATAAAAATCTTCTATTAGGTATTTGTCTGGATCAAATTATCGAAGATCCAAATAATATTTTAAGGATCCGACATCGAAGATCCGAGCAGGGCATCCAAGATCTAATTAGATATAAAAATAAAACAATGAAAGTATCCGTGTTGCAGCTTATGAATATGAAATTCATGTTTATTTATCTGATAAAATTCACGGTTATTACACTTTTCCTTTAATCTCAGCTTCAAATCATTCTTTTCAAATCCAAAGATTTATCTTCCCGACTCTGATCATTTCAAAGACTTAGAACTTCAAATATCTTTTCTGATCTATCTCAAGTTCTATGTTAGATTCAACTTTTAAAAATCCTTTCTTCACTCCATTATCAAATTCATCTCAGAAACACTTGGAAATTTTCAAATTATTTTTCAAAAGAGCATACATCCTTGCATTGCACAAGCATGATTCTTTGTGTATTTAGATTTAGAATAAATTCTTAGATAATATTTAGGCAAAGCAAAAAGGCATAAATTCGATCCTTGGTTCGATTACCCCTGGTAAAAGCGCCAGGAACGGTCGAACCTCATACCGACAAGCGAATCCCGTCTCCCAATTTTCCCGCAATATTTTCAAAACGGAGGCGAGTTAAATTTCTAAATATTTTCAAATTAAGGTCAAGTGAAACCCCGCAAAAGAGTTCCTCTCTCTTCTCTTTCTTTTCTTTTCTCTTCTCTCCTCTTTTTTGTCTTTTATTTTTTCTCCCTTCAAAAAGGAGAAAAACAGAGGTTGGAAAAGGAAAAGAGAAGGAAAAGAGAGAAACCACAAGAGAGGAAAAATTTTGCGATGATCACAGTTTTGGCGACCGTGATGGGTACGTGAGAAAGTGGTGAACCAAGAATAATACCACCGCAGGAAGAAAGGACGAGACTGGATGACCCGCTGATCCGGGGATCCATCCTGAATCTGATAGAAGACATGATCTCGGGGAAAGACCGCATTGAGAGAGTCAGATGCCATTGAAATGATACTGGGGCAAAGAAGAAAATGAGGAGAATCAGATAGAATGCAGGACTTACAGATAGACTCTTTGAATATTCAAACCTGGAAATTTTGAAAAATCGGGGAAATTTTTAAGGAATTTTCCAGGGTTTTTTGAAGAAAATTTTGATCTAAAAGAGAAAAGAAAGCGTAGATAGAGGAAAATATATACTTGGGGTTTTTGAAAGTAAGGGTAAGTTTTGAATAATATACCCAGGGCTTTGAAAAGGGTTTGATACATATATATGAGAGAATAAGAGAATTATCATACAACTGAAGTTGCACAAACAAGGATGCGCACACAGCACTCCCTAAAGGCTGACTCTAAATGCAAATAGTTGAAATGGCTTGTAGGACCTTAATCCTAACTCTAGGGTTTAGATTATCTGATTCCAATCAAGATATGCCGATATACCCAAGCCGAAGCTCGAAGTACGTGGCATAGAAATATTTCTCTGGTTCTAAGGTAATGGCTTCCCAACATCCTTGAGCACCTACCGATATACCTCAGACTATGGCCCTTAGGTACTTGGTAGGGGGGCGCCAACCCAAATAAGTGGTCCAGTTGTGGGGCTCTCTCCCGAACTATGGTTCAGTGAGACAGCCCAGCAACGTGAAGACCAGGACAATATTAGGTAGGGAGGTTTTCAAAATATGCTCAACATGCAGTAA
The DNA here is from genome assembly GCF_984573655.1 of Nuphar pumila. Classification (NCBI taxonomy): domain Eukaryota; kingdom Viridiplantae; phylum Streptophyta; class Magnoliopsida; order Nymphaeales; family Nymphaeaceae; genus Nuphar; species Nuphar pumila. The sequence continues at coordinate 93,458,065 of NC_143256.1, read as the reverse complement.
ATCAGATGTCTCTAATGCAAGTCCTAAAGAGATAGATTAAAATGAAGAGAATCATACACTTGCATACATTGTTTTTGCATTCAATCCCTAGAATTGAGGAGAGTTGTATTTCAGACCTAAGTCTAATGTGAGCATGAAATAATCTCCTCAATATGGTCCTACCAAACCATACTTAATCCTATATGCAAATAATGTCAGCTTAGGACAAAATCTATGCCCCTAAGGTTTGCATGAAAATGAAGCTGACATATGTAAAATAAAAAACTTAGAAAATATCAAAGCAAAGAAAAAGGCATTAAATTCGACCGGACGAAGACGGGTCCCATCTCGGTCGCCAAAACTGTGATCATCGCAAATTTTTTCCTCTCGTAATATTCTCTCTCTTCTTTCTCTTTTCCTTTCTAACCTCTATTTCCTCCTTTTTGAAGGGAGAAAATAAAAAGGGCAGAAAGAAAGAGAGAAGAGAAAAGAAAGAGAAAAGGAAAGAAGAGGAATTCTTTTGCGGGGTCTCACTTGACCTTAATTTTGAAAAATAAAAATAACTCACCTCCGTTTTTGAAATATTTGCGGGAAAACTGGGAGATGGGATCCACTCGTCGGTACGAGGTTCGACCGTTCCTGGCGCCTTTACCAGGGGTAATCGAACCAAGGGTCGAATTAATGCCTTTTGTTTTGCTAAGAATTTATTCTAAGTCTAGATGCACAAAGAATCATGCTTGTGCAAATGCAAAGATGTATGCTCTTTTTGAAAGATGTTTTGAAAATTTTCAAGTATTCTAAGATGAACTTGGTAAGAGAGTGAAGAAAAATGATTGAATCTAACTTAGAATTTGAGATAGATCAGAGAAGTTCTAAGTCTTTGAGGTAAATTAGAGTTGGAAGAATGAATCTTGATTCTGAGAAAGAATGATTTGAAGCTTCTGAAAATGAAATTCCAAAGTCGGAAATGGACTTTGAATTTGAACTTGAATTTAGGAAAGGAAATGAATACTTGAGATGGAATTGAATTTAGATTTTGAAATTTAGAATGGATTTGAGAAATCAAATGGTATTTAAGAATAGAAATGGATTTAAGAGATTCAGATTAGATCCAAAAATGGAATTGAAATCTAGAATTGGAATTGGATTCCGGATCCTAGACAAAAATGGGATCCGAGATTTAGAAATCAAGATGGACCTTTGGTTCTGGATCCTAAAATGGAGTGGATCTGAAGTCTGAGATCCAAATGTAGAATTGGGTTCTAGATCCTAAGATGGATTTGGATCTGAAGTCTAAGATCCAATGTAGAGCTGGACTCTGGACCCTAAGATGGAATTGGATCTGAAGTCTAAGATCCAAAGTATAATTGGATTCTGGATCCCAGGATGGATTTTGGATCTGAATCTGAGATCCGAGGTGAATTGGGTTTTGGATTCTAAAGAATGGATTTTGGATCTGAAATCTGAGATCCAGGATGAGATTGGATTCTGGATCCTAGAATAGATTTTGGATCTGAAGTCTGAGATCCAAAGGGGAATTGAGCTCTGGATCCTAGAATGGAATTAGATCTGAAGTCTGAGATCCAAAGTAGAATTGGATTCATACTTGGAAATCTGGATCCAAGCTGAGATTAACTTTGGATTTGGGCTTTGACAGTCCAAATGGGACTTTTGAACACGGATTTGGGTTTTGAAAACCCGGATTGAATTTAAAATTTTAGGAAAGGTCAAGCTTTTGAGATTCAGAATCAATCTCAAACTGTGGCTTTTGAATTTTGAAGATAAGAAGATGAACTTGATTTTGAGAATGAATCAAGAATTTCAAGGTTTAAATCGAACTTTGAAATTGAATTTTTGAATTGAATTTGGAATTTTGGAGTTTGAATAAAATGGTTTTGAAATTCCAAAGTCAATTTGGACTTTGAATTTGAGATAGAATCGGAATAGAAAAGATGTTCAAAATCACTTGGGTTTTTCGAAAAAGAATTTTTGAAAATATGATGCAATTCTACCCTAAATGATGAAATGAATTTAGAGATTTTGAATTTTGGAATTTTGAAAAGCTATCCCATTCTTTAAATGAATTAAAAATGAGGTTGAAGACATAATACACCCCTGACTATGGTCATTGAATGTATTATGTAATAACTACATTTAAATTCAAGTGAAGAATAAAATACATTTTTGGTGCTTTTATAGAATTTAAAATGAAATTAACTCTCAATATACCCTGACTATGGCCATTGGTATATATTTTGAGTTAATTTTAAGTTAAATTCTGATAAAAGAAGAAAATATTTAAGGAAAATATGATGAATTTTGAAAATGGATCCAGTGTGGATCTAGTGTTATTTTGTAAAAGATAAAAACACTAAGTCTTGTTTACATCCCGACTATGGCCGTTGATGTAAATCATCAACTTAGGATTAATTTACCTCTTACGAAATGGTGCACGTGACATTCGTGTTGCCATTTGTGAGAATTTGAAAAATAAAGAAAAGAATGCATGAAGAACAAGTAATTCATGATTTTTACAATGCTCATTCATTCTATCTAAAGCGGGAAATGGAAATTCTCATTAATGTCTAACTATTATAATGCATGAAATTGAATTTACAACTCCAAATAATGACCTTTTCCAAGTATTCCTCTGCAAAACAACTAGATTAGCGCCATGTAAATATATAAGAAAATGAAAGATCTTTCATTGAAAATGCAAATGCACATACTTATGCCTATTCTAATGGAGGATATATACACAAAATGCTACTCTCATGCTTAAATCTAAAATTTCTATGGAAAGCCTTACATTAAGGGAAAAATATGCATGTGAATATGATGGAAATTTATATGGAAAAGGCATATGCAATGCCTTAAGCTAAATGAGAAAGAGGTGTTTATCTGCCTAAGACTAATGAAGTCCTATATGGGAAAGGCATATACAATGCTTTAGACTAAATGAAAGTTTATATTTATCTACCCAAGTCTATACATATATCTATGGATGAGAGGTAGTGGACAAAGTGCAAGATATGCTATATACATGTAAAATGACATAGTGCACTTTATGGAGGGCAAGGAGGCGACTCACAGCAATTCACCGAGTTGCTGTAGGAAGTGTGAAGCTACAGCAGCTCAGAGAATGACTGTGGATGCCTAAAATTATTACCAAAATGCTTAGTATAGATGCAAACCATTATTACAGCAGTGTTTGACACTGTTGTAGATGCAAGGAAGCTACAGCAGTGATTAGCACTGTTGTGGTTGTGAAGGAATGGGAAGTGCAGATATAGGTATTAGGTGGAGTGGATTTGGGAAGAATACATATAACTTGAAAATACAGAGAAACAGATTTATGTGAGCTAGACGGGAGATGTTAACTGAATATTCCGCAACTTTTTAGAAACACAAAACCTATGGCATCCAACAATACTCCAAATCTTATCTGTTTTGCCATCGACATACATTATTATATACAGCTATTTATACACACACACACACACACACACACACACACACACACACACACATATATATATATATATATATATATGAGGATGAAGAACAAAACCATTGCCTACACTAGTAAATATAGCTATATCACAGGGGTGTCTCAGCTCTTTCAGTTGAATACCTCCTCTTATAAAAAGGTAAAGTGGAAATTCTTTCCATATGTTAAATGGAGACTGATCCCACAATCAGCTAGTTTTCTGGATCTTTTGGAGATTCCACAATGAGTCATGTAATGGAATTTGTTGTTACCTGTCAAACTTCTCACCCAGGATTATTTCATAATATATATACATATATATATATATATATATGTTCACTGGAAATGAAATAAACCCAGCCTGTTTTTTGGTCTTAAAAATTCAGAGTCTTTTAGTTGACTGATGGCTAATGAATTTGGTCGAACTTTCCTTGTTGCAGGATTTCTTCTGTTGAGCTGTAGATGATATCCCATCTCACGATATTAGACATCCTCTGCTGCAAGGATAGGACATGACTGACTACCATGTGGGTCAGACAATGAATGCCGTTGAGAATTGAATAGAGGAATGAGTCTATTAGACAGTTTATCTGTTGACAATAGAGTAAAGGTTATATCGGTGGGGAAGGAAACCTTAGGGTCTTATGCTATCTCAGAATAGAAGGTGACTCCATTTGTGTATTCCCTCTACTGGATTTCATCAAAATCTAACTAAAACTCTCATGCTAAACCCGACTCCTGAACTTAAACAGTTTCAGCAATATATTGCAGACAATGTCCTGTGATATCCTGGGAACTAATCTAACTATTGAAGAAGCCTGGGTTTACTATAACTTTGTATAGCTTGGGACACCATTGAGATGCAATTTGTTCTCCTTAATAAGACTTCGATTAACAGTTTACCTGGATGTTCCTTCAAGATGTCATGGAAGCCCGTGCCTCCTCTACAAGGTGAGTAGCTGACAAAATCCTCAGTGAATGGCGATAATCAAGAATGGCTATGGAAGAAATAGACAAAATGCAACAGGTTGCAAAGGGTGAATACTGTGCAAAAACTATTAACAGGGCCTACTGTGGATCAAAAGGGGATGATTCCACTGACAACCCATGGATCTTAACAAAACAATGAAACGCAGATTGGGGAGCCAATGCTTCATTTTTTTCTACGTTCAGGATTACTACCTAGAGGGGCCGACTGGCGTAAGCAATTTTCCTTTCAGGTTACCTCAATGACTTGACCCCATCATATGACCACTGAATGAATCGAGAATGGATGCAGGACCTTGATAACTAGACCACTTATGAGAAATTACCGTGAACTCAGAGAGAACTATATAAACCAGTGAATTAGAGGATATACTGAACGATGATCCAAAACAGTACAAAATTAAAATAATAAGCATAAAATTCTTTGTAATTATCGATACAACTAAGAACATGGATGTAATAGATCAGCAGTATGACTAAGAACATGTAACAGACAGTTAATATGAACACAAAATATAAAAAAAAATTATAATGAATTATAGAGATGATATTGAAATTATATACAAGTGAGAAAGGGGAAAACGCTATTTTAAACAAGGATGGAATGTGTGATATTAAGAAATGGGTAGCTAGCAAAATAAACAATGACAGGTGAACAAGAGGTAGATATTGTGAATCCAACAGTAGAGACATGAAACTAACATCTATGTTCATGAGGACAGTAGCTACAGGGGACATGTCTATGCTTTTGATCAGAGTTTGTGAGAAACCCAGTGCACAGATTTTAATTGTCATAAATTCGTTGATTATTAGAACCATTGGTTACCTTCATATAACTGGACCCTGAAGCAGGGGATATAAAACCTTCAGCAAGATACACGATACTGAATGACAGGAGAGACAAAATGCAAATGATGATATCAAACGCCTGATGTACAATCCGATGAATATAAAACATGAACGACCATATAAATGGATGGCCTAGCAGAAACATAAGGACGATGATCATGTGCTAATAATGCAAACTTCAGAAATCAAAAGATATCGACAGAGTGTGGAAATTTAAATAGAGATGATGTTTTAAACAAAAACACGATAAGGAATAAAAATAATGCACTATCAGAGCAAGAAATCAGATGCCATCGGATGATTATAACTAATAGAAAAGCAAAACAAGGAGCCGAAAATGCAAGTCAATCATAACGGAACCAAAATCCCGAAGCAAGTAGGGAGCTGATATGCAGAAAGGAAATCAGAAGTAAAACTACCCATAGATCGGGATAATGGAATACAATGGAAAACAAGAAAACAAATATCGGAATTTGTAAACTCCATTCATTATCGCATGATGTGTGACCCGATCTTGCTGTAAGCAACATCAGGGTCACAGGTGTGCTTTGTTTGAAGAGGATAATACTAATGAAAGGGGGCTAAAGTGGAGAGCTCGAAATTAAAATAGGAAATGAAGGGAGCTCTTACCTAGTTACTGGAAATTCCTGCAGCGAGATACACTTTCTTCCGTCGGTTGGAGAAAAGGGCAAATCAATAATGCACAGAATGAGGAATGTTCAGAAGTTGATTGCTGCTGGGGCTTAACAGGCTTCCTTCAGTGTGAGTGTGGTTCGAAAAGATGGATATTGAAGGGGAACTTCCAGCAGGGTTGCTGGAATTCTGAAGGAGAGAGTTAATCCGATTCTTCGTTGGCAGGAGTTTCTGAAGGAAGGAGGAGATCGATTCTCCTTCAAGGGGAACCAGAGAGAAGTCTGGTGGCTTCACTTTTGCTTGCAGGGATTCTGGAAGAGGGGAACAAAAAGGGAGAAGTGATGGATTGTTGTACGCAATGCTAAGAGAGGGATGGATGATCCGATCATCAGATGGGGGGTCTCCTCTTAAAGGGAAAAGGATGGTTCGAGAGGGAGGTTGTTGAAGATTGATGGAGGAGAATCCAGGTTTTCTGCAGATATGCGATGGAGAGAGGAGAAGAGGGAAGCTCGGGAGGGTTCCGTTACAACTTTTTCCTATTTCACAAAGGTGGTTCCCCTTTTGGAATTTTTTTTAAAAAAAATGGTTCAAATGTGAGGTTTTCAGAAAATTTATCTTAAAAAGCTTCAAAACTATTTATTTTTCTCGTAGTTTTTCCAATTTTTTGGTTTTTGTGTTGTTTTTCAATTTTTTATATTTTTAGAATAAAATCCTAAAGTTTTACGAGAAACCAAAGATTAAAACTAATTTTTTATGTTTTTGTAAAATATTTACAAAAGGGAATTTTCCTGAGAATTTAAAAGCTATTTTGAGAAAATTTCTTCAGAAAATGCATTAGGATCCGGGTTTTGAGGAAATATGGATTTAAAACACTGGATTCGGATCCGGAATTTAAATTGAATACATCAATATGGAATTTTAATTTAGAAAATCTGAAGAATGACTGAAATTCCGTTTTGAAATTGCTTTGATTTTCTCAGAAAATGGAGTCAGAAAAAAAAAAGGGTCATTTTGCAAATCTTTGAAAAATTTGGGGTGTTCACAGACTACCGACAAACCCTAAAAGATATTTGATTTCTGCTATCATCAAAAGACCCTTTGAGCCTATATCATCAATACCTGAGATAAAAGAAGGATTGGAACATCTCCGAGATGAAGGAGTTTGTGATGTACCCTTCCCTGAAAAAGAGAGAAAAGTCAGCACATCTCCAAAATGAAGGATGATGTTAAAATCCCGAAAAAGCCCAATGACTCAAAAAGAGTGCAAAAAGATCATCATGGGAAAACACCCAGATATCAAACTGCCGAAATTGCCAGAAGTCATCTCTTCTCATGCAAAATTCTTTTATCAATATATTTTGGTTACTTGCTTTTATGAAATTAAGAATATTTCTTCTCTTCTCATATCAGGGAAATGGATAGCTTCCTCGAAGAAAATCATCAGCGCTAAAATTTTGAATTTGACTCTTAAGACCGAAGAATTAACCTCATTGGAAGAAATACTCTAGGTAAAAGAGGGAATGTCTTTTGCACACACGTGCACATTTTTCAAGCATTTGAGTCAACTACAATTTTATCTTATTGGCAAAATTATCTAGCTATTTCAAAAATGAAATAAATATTCAATATCCATTTTGATACAACCTAGAGTTGTTTACATTATTCGTCTTTCGCTTTGTCGAGAGACTCGCCTTCTCCTTGGTAAAAGGATCGCCTTCTCCGTCTTTCGTTTTGATCGAAAGATTCGCCTTCTCCTTGATAAAAGGATCGCCTTCTCTGTCTTTCGCTTTGATCGAAAGATTCGCCTTCTTTTTGATAAAAGGATCGCCTTCTCCGTCTTTCGCTTTAATCGAAAGACTCACCTTCTCTTTGATAAAAGGATTGCCTTCTCTGTCTTTCGCTTTGATCGAGAGACTCGCCTTCTCCTTGATAAAAGGATTGCCTTCTCCATCTTTCGCTTTGTTGAGAGACTCACCTTCTCCTTGATAAACGGATCGCCTTCTCCGTCTTTCGCTTTGATCGAAAGATTCGCCTTCTCCTTGATAAAAGGATCGCCTTCTCCATCTTTCGCTTTGATCGAAAGATTCGCCTTCTCCTTGATAAAAGGATCGCCTTCTCCGTCTTTCGCCTTGATCGAAAGATTCGCCTTCTCCTTGACAAAAGGATCGCCTTCTCCGTCTTTCGCTTTGATCGAAAGATTTGCCTTCTCCGTCTTTCGCTTTGATCGAAAGATTCGCCTTCTCCTTACTAAAAGGATTGCCATCTTCATATTTCACTTTTGCCTTCTCCTTGCTAAAAAAATTGTCATCTTTATATTTTGCTTTCACCTTCTCCTTTCCAAAAGGATTGCCCTTCTCATCTTTCGCTTTGATCGAAAGACTTGCCTTCTCCTTACTAAAAGAATCGCCTTATTCCATCTTTCGCCTTGTCAAGAGATTCTCCTTCTCCTTGCTAAAAGGATCGCCTTATTATCTTTCAGACCATCGAAAGATTCACCTCCTGTTACCTTATTCATCGTTCATTTTGTCGAAAGAATTGTCTCATATCTCCTTATTTTCCATCTCTCACATTTCTTAGAAGAGTTGCCTCATTCAACTGAAGTATCTCTTATGTCCCATCACGGTTTCTCCATTTGAGAATTCTGTATGGTCGTACCCACTCAGGTTATGGGTCAAACCTGTACTTTCTGCGAGAGGTCATCGATTTCAAAAGCTGATTTAGTCTCAGCAATGAGACGCCCAAGATCATCCTTTTTCCAAGCTTTAAGGAACCCCATTTTCCTCCTTTCGCAAACCCTTTTCGGATTTGTTCGTCCAAACTCCGAAAGGTCCCATCATAGTTCTTCCCATCGAAGAATCCATGCTTTGTATATCCATCCAGAAAGGATCATGCTTGAACTTCAACTCACGAGGCATTTTCTCAAAAAATGTCCCATCAGGGTCCTCATATTTTCATTTCCCCATTCAGGTTATCTTAAGATATCTTCATCCCATCTAGGTTAAGGGCTAAACTTGAGTCATTTCAAAAAGCTGATCTCGCCTCACTCATGAGACTTGATCTAAATTCTTATCTTTCATCATTTTGGGATCTTCACCCAAAGTCCCATCACGATTTCCTCATTCTTTGTTGTAGAGTTATATCATTTTCGAGGATTTTGTCTCCCCCAAGCCATTCAGGATAAGGTTTTAAGCCTGAAGAGCCATGTCTTTCAAATAAATTCTTCCACACCCAGTTCAGATCTGCTGACTGGGGCATTTTTTAAAATTTGAAGTGTTTTCTTTGCCACTAAGCTCGGCTTTCAACCGGCTTAGTAGCAAAGAGGGGCATCTGTGAACACCCCAAATTTTTCAAAATGTTGTAAATATCCCCTTTTTTGCCCTTGATTCCATTTTTTTGGGTAATTGAGTCAATTTTAAATCTAAATTCCATTTTATTTCTCAAATTTTACTTATTTTACATCTTTGACTTGATTTCGGATCCAGATCCATTGTCAAGATCCAAATCTGAGTCTTGTTGTCCAACTTTTAAATTAAATTATAGAAAATATCAAAAATAGTTTTTAAATAGCTCAGACATTCCATCCGACATCTGTTTGGATCCATCGCATTATATTCCTCAATTCGAGGTTTAAAACTCGAATATTTTCTCAAAACTTGGGTCCAAACCCATTTTTTTAAAGAAATTTACCCAAAATAGCCTTGAAAACCCTCTTTTGTAAATATTTCTCAAAAATACAAAAAAATAGTTTTAAATCTTTGTTTTCTCGTAAATTTTAGGATTTTATTCCAAAAATATCAAAAAAATGTAAAAAAGAACAAAAAAAAAGGAAAAAAATAAGTTGTTGAAAACTTTTCTTTTAAAAACATTTTCTAAAAACCTTTTTTTGAAAGAACTTTTAAGAAAAAGGGGGATCTCTTTTGAAACCGAGTTTCATCTTTTCATAAATGCTTTTTAACGAGAATCTGAAGGTTTCGAGAACCCTCTCGAACCCTTTCTCTGGCGATCACCTTCTCTGGCCCAAAACCCTGTTCCCGAAGCCTCCATGGCCTCCATCCACCCTCCATCACCGATCCTCCACGAGCCTCTCCATAGCCACCGCTCTTCACCCCCACACCTTCCTTCATCTTCAGCATCTATTTTTCACCATCGCACCCCCTTCTTCCCCTTTTCTACTGGTTTCCCCAAATAACAAGGAGGATCGCTTCTTCACCACCGCATGACTTCTTCTTCTACCTCTAATCTCTTCCCTCCCCTCGAGGCTACTAAAAAGAAAGAGAAACCTCGACTCTCTTCTCCTATCAGAATTCCCGTAGAGCATGTAAGGTAAGAGCCCCTTTCATTATCCCCAAATTAGTTTTGATTTCTAACACAAGTTTGGCATTCGACCCCTTTTATTTCATCTACAGTTCTACATCTTACTTTCTCTGTTTTGGATTCACAGGGGACTTTCGATTTGTATCTTTCCTTACATACTAATGACCAACGATGCCCCGCAATGGCATCGTCGGTTCACTTGAATCTCGAACATCAGTTTTATCTCTACCTTTATCTTATTTTTTTTTTTTTATATATTTTGACACTTCGATCCTGTTTTCTTTATTTTCTCGAAAGCACCCTTGGTGGGATCAAGTTGCTTATGGCAACATTCATCTACCAATGTGCAACATCAATGGAGCAATCGACTCCAACATCTATTTATTTTTAATTTTTTTTTTTTTTTACGATTTATTTTGTTAGGAGTTTTAATATCTGTGTATGTTATTTAGATATAATCCTCCATTGTATCTCATTTCAAAATCAGGATGATACAGCGCTTCATTCATCATCATTGTTGTATTTTGCAGACGACATCCCTTCAGTTGATCTATTTTTTTTTCTTTCTTTTTCTCTTTTCATTTTGGTTTTGATTTTATTCTGGCATGCCAGTCCCTTGTTTCGCGGTTACCAGACTAGGAATCATACAAGATTGAATCTATGGGTCTGTCATGATAGAATAGTGTCATTTCTTCTACTGCGTAAGAGCTATTTCAATAGATACCAGATTTCTGGTTCTCTGTAAAAAAAAAAGAGAAAAAAAGAAAAAGAGAAGTAAAAAGTCGATCTGACTTTGGATATCTAATTTGTTTTGAACAATATTACAGTTGCTGGATATTTATATCATATGTTGATCCTATTATATTAGGCTGCCTTTTCGTCATATCATCATGTGTTTGTTATAATTCCTCGCCTGAATCGTTGAGAAAGATCAAACATAAAACCTTGTCTTGAACATTAAGGATATTCATTTTTCTGTTAATACTGGCTTAAGTTTCTCATGCTAAGATAACAAAAGAGGGCTTCCTTACCTTTTAAAAGTTTTGATGATTTAAGCATTTATGCGACCCATGCTCCTAATATGGAGGGATTGGCCGCTATTTTGATGTTGGGGCATCAAGGAAATCCATGTTGATCCTGGAAACAATTTACATATTGTCGAAAAGCATTCGAACACCTGATAGTGGCTTCAGAGGTGGATCCTCAAGATGCTGGATCTTCATTCCTTCTCTGAATTTTGGGTATACTTTTCAGCCCAGCCCGTGAAGTGTCCTGGATTCATTGCTGGATGTGTAGATATGTTTGAAACTTATAGCAGATATTTCCAATAAGCCCAAAGGCAAGGAACACAGTCTATCATCTATTGAAAGGAGAAAATGTAACCTTAAGTTTTCCCCCAATCAAGTAATTTTTGTTTTTAACATCCCCTACGGTTTGGTATATTCTCAACATTTACATTTATGAGGATTGCATCATAAACTCGTTCAAATTTCAGTTCATGTTTTATATGCAATACCTGATGATTTTACCACTTTGATTGATAAGAGGATAATCCTGAATTGTATTTGTTGGGTCTGTACATTACATTCATTTGATTTGCACATTAACCCAAAGGGTCAGCATTGCCTGTTTGCCAGTTGCATTCGTGTTCACTGAAGGTTAATCATCCATTGGGTTATTGAGGAATGGAGGTCATTATAGGCACAAATTATGAACATATCAAAGGGGTTCCTACAGATCATTGAAACTTTTACAGAGTTAAAATCTTCATCTCCAAAATTTTGTTCATCCTTTGATGGGTAAGTCTTCCAAGGTTTCCCTACTGGAATATGATCGACCTGTTGAGGTCGATTTGTGGGTTGAATATGGACTTAAAACCCCAACTTGACATATGATTGATTCGTGGCAAGGGTCATTTATATGATTTGATTCAACAAAATCCAATTATCTGTATATCTGTGCAATTTTTGTGTGTTTAAGCAGATGCCTTTACTTCTTCAACAAACAAAGCCAAGTTCTTGTTTAAAGGTTCACGTGGGCCTAAAGAGAAGCATGAATCTGAGCTTCTTATTGAGACGAGGGGATCTCTTTATGATTTGGCAAATCATGTTACAAGATGCAATAGGATCCACAGATCCTCATAAGGATGTCAACTGAAGATACAGGACAAGATGTTGTTTGCCATGGTAAGGCTGCAAAGGCAAGCTGCCAATGGGTGACATAGTGCATTTGAGAACATCAATCAAATCCGGGAGCACAGAAAAATACTATTCCTGAGGCAAACAATCCCTGGAGTGACACCAAAATGAGCAATTAAAGTGATGTTTCTTCTGTGTTTTCTAATACCTTTATAAAGTTTTATGCAGGATTCGGTTTTAAGATGAATGTCACTGCTGTTAAAAGAATCAGATGATTCTTCATACCCAAAAATATCATTCTCAGGCCTCTGAAAATGCTATTTCAGCATGTTTAAGTTCCTGAGAATAAAAAAAAATCTGCTGGGATCTCTTGGGTGGACCCTTCTGTTTTTATAGCTCGCCATTGCCTCACTTAGGTTTGCAGCAGAAATTCCTTTCAAGCTAAATGTGACATCAACCTTCGAAGGCTAAAGCAAGCTGAATCATCAAATCGGGCCCCAGTCAGGGAGTTTGGGTTGCAACACGACATCTCCCTTTGCTAAAAAGTCATAACCTCACGTGATTTCAGCACCTGCCTGGATGTTTCAGCATAACAGGATTCTAGAAACGAAGATCACTACTGATCTTCCAGCTATCAAGGTCAATTCGCTGACGATTGAGAAAAACCATTTTTGCAGGAGGTAATCTACTACTGATAGCAGCATCGCCAGTAGGACCACCCTGATTTTTGTGACTCAGAGGTACGATCTGATGACCTTTTGGATGTTAATGATATTAGTTATAAGTTCTGATCATTGTATTTTGGATATTAGTGATATAATGAGTCGATTGGGTTTTAAAATTTGATGCATTAATTCTTTGTTGAAAATGCCTAATGCACATTTTAAATGAAAGCTGAAGTATATTCTGTTAAATCTCCCTCCTTGTCTTTTGGATATAGCCTATTGTTCGCTTTTCATCTTGGTAAATGACTTACCTATTGTGAGACTATTCCCTATGCTATGCCTGTCATGGGATATGCCATTGTGGATGTTGTCTGGTATGTGTTTATGGTGGCGTGTCGCGCAGGCACTGTGGATCGTGGATTAGGACGAGAAAGGGAGGAAATTCATACTGTTTCCATACAACTGAATGGGAGGCAATTTTTGTAGCTCTTTGAATATTTCCTTTTTTAATTTGTTGCAACCTATGGACTGCGTGACCATCTTACCCCAGAACCCATTAAGACAGGCAATTGGAGTACAAGCTCAAATGTTTACAGCTATGGTATAATATTGCTTGAATTGTTGTGTGGACTGCCTTGCTTATTCACAAGAATGGCCATTGTGGGTCATTCTGGGCCCGTGTTCATTACTAACCATTCCCCTATTTCCTGTGCATGAGGTGAATGTGAATAGAATGAACACTAGTGCAGTATTTGTGCCACAGGTTGGTAAAACCTGTATATTGCAGAACCTTTGCCTTGAGAAAATGAAAGAGCTATTGGCTCTAATGATGATGTATTGTGGACTTGGTGGTGGTTTGTGGTTTGTTTCTAACCGTGGATCTAATAGTTGAGTTTTGCAAGGAAGGTGGCCTTAAATTGACACGCATGTACAGTTGTACCTATTACCTTTTTCAGATAACATAAACTGCATCAAAACATACTCTTATGACAAGTTTCTGAGGGTCTTATAGTAATTTTGCTGCAGATTCTTTTGCTCTTCTTAAAAATTTGCTTATTATAGTACAGGTCTGTTGGTGTCTAGACACTGCTTCTACTCATTCTTCTCAATTTAATAAACCTAAACTCACAGCTAACCTGTAGGTATTGGAGTACCAAGTTGATTCAATGATGCAGGATTCCAGTGATATCATGTGATGTTGAGTAATCTATTGGTAAAGGACCTGTTTGTCGTGATCATCTTCTCTGGAAAATTGTCTTTGATCTCCAGCTCCTAGTAGGGGATTCTGTAGGTGGCTCACCCGGATATTGGAAAATAAAAATAGCCACTCTTTGATGAATTACCAAAGTCTGGTGATTCGATGCCATTGAATATCCGTTATGATCCGATATCTGTCTCTGGCTCCAAGCTGCCAATTAAGAAGGGCAAAGTGTTTTGGTTGGAACTGATCAATTTAGGCTTGTTGGGTACCGCCTGTGATACCCCAGGTAATTGTGTTATTACAGGTGATGATCTCAATGAATAGCTTTTGCGTATAAATCTATTGTTGCTACAACAACTATTAAATTGATCCACTCATCTGCCACACACATGCACCATCAAATTCATTTCCTTGGATCCTAAATGTTGCTGAATTGCCCATTGAGAGACATGAATTCTATGTCTATTAATGCCCTTGATCTATCCTATGACTGCTTCAGGTTGAGATGCTCAAATCGCAAACTGGTACTGCTGATCTTAGGTACCCCCTTTTTCTCATATGTGCTTGGATGTATTCTGTGAAATCTAAACCTTGAGTTTTAGAAAGATGTTGCACAGTAGTTAGAGTTTAAAGTTGAACTAAGTAAACTATTGTGGAAAATGGCACAAAGGCCCACTATGTATGCCATATGATTATCAAATTCATTTCCTGTTAGTTTGCAAAGATCGTATGTTTGATATGGTTTCAGGTGCATCAGCATCCTCATCATTCATTTGGGATTAGTCTCATATCGGTTCTCTGAACATATGTATTAACTCATACAGGCCCCTCCCCCCCCCCCCCCCCCCCCCTCATGTGCATAACACATAGGTTTATGTATAAATTCTTTCATCACTTACATTCACCATAATATTTTGTAAAATTTCCTTCCATAAACTTTTTTTACATTACGTAGAAAAAGCCATTACTTGGGAGTTGTAATTTCAATTTTAGATATTGTAATAAGTTAGGTCTTAAATGAGAATTTACATTTCCTGTTTTAGATAGAATGAATGAGCATTATAAACATCATGAATTGCTTGTTTTCATGCATTTTTGCCTTTATTTCTCAAATTCTCACAAATGGCAACACGAATGGCACGTGCACCATTTCGTAAGAGGTAATTGGTCCTAAGTTGATGATTTACATCAATGGCCATAGTCAGGATGTAAACAAAACTTAGGATTTTTATCTTTTATAAAATAACATGGGATTCACATTAGATCCTCTTTAAAAATCATCATATTTTCAAATATTTCCTTCTTTTATTAGAGTTTAACTGAAAATTGGCACAAAATATATACCAATGGCCATAATCACGGTATATTGAGGGTTAATTTCATTTTAAACTCTATAAAAGCACAAAAATATATCTTATTCTTCATCTGAATTTAAATATAGATCATTATATAATACATTCAATGACCATAGTCAAGGATGTATTATATCTTTAATCTTATTTACATTCATTTTAAAGAATGAGATATGCTTTTCAAAATCCAATTTTAAATTCTTTAATTTCATTCATCATTTAGGATAGAACTGCATCATATTTTCAAAATTCTCTTTTTCAAAACTCCAAGTGATGTTAATATCTTCTTCAATCAATCTTCAATTCTTGTAAAATCCAAATTCATCTTTTCATTTTCAATTCTATTTCATTTTCATTCTCAAAGTCCAATTTAACTTTGAGATTTCAAATTCATTTTATAAAAATTCCAATTCAAATCAAATTTCAAAGTTCAAATTGACTTTGAAATTCCAAATTCATTTTATATTCAAAACTCCAATCAAATTCAAAGTTCAAATTAACTTTGAAATTTCTGATTCATCTTCAAATTCAAAACCAAGTTTATATTTTATCTTCAAATTCAAAATCAAAGTTTGAGATTGATTATGAATCTCAAAGCTTGACCCTTCCTAAATTTTAAATTCAATCTGGGTTTTCAAAACCCAGATCCATTTTCAAAAGTCCCATTTGGACTTTCAAAATCCAAAATCCATTCTAGGATTCAGAATCCAATTTCACCTTGGATCTTAGACTTCATATCCAAAATTCCCTTTAGGATTCAGAATCCAATTTCACCTTGGATCTCAGACTTCAAATCCAATTCCATTTTAGGATCCAGAATCCAATTCCATCTTGGATCTTAGACTTCAGATCCAATTCCACTTAGAATTCCAGAACCCGGATCCAACCATATCTCGGATTTCAAATCCCAGATCCAGTTCCATCTCAGATATTAGATCAAAATTCCATTTCAAATCTAAATTCATCTTCTATTCTCAAAGCCAATTTCAAATTTATTTCTCAAGTCTAAATTCAAATTCCTGTTTTTTTGAATTCAAAATCGATCCTTGAAAATCGATTCTAATTCAAAGTCCATCATGACTTTGAAAGTCTCAATTCTAAATTCCTCTTTCCACAGATTTATCTCTCATAAATCCAAGTTCAAAATTCAAAGTACATTTCTGACTTTGAAATTTCCTTTCTTCTCCTTTTATCTCAGCTTCAAATCATTCTTTTCAAATCCAAAGATTTATCTTCCCGACTCTGATCATTTCAAAGACTTAGAACTTCAAATATCTTTTCTGATCTATCTCAATTTTTAAGTTAGATTCAACTTTTAAAAATCCTTTCTTCACTCCATTATCAAATTCATCTCAGAAACACTTGAAAATTTTCAAATCATTTTTCAAAAGAGCATACATCCCTGTATTGCACAAGCATGATTCTTTGTGCATTTAGATTTAGAATAAATTCTTAGATAATATTTAGGCAAAGCAAAAAGGCATAAATTCGATCCTTGGTTCGATTACCCCTGGTAAAGGCGCTAGGAACGGTCGAACCTCGTACCGACGAGCGAATCCCGTCTCCCAATTTTCCCGCAATATTTTCAAAATGGAGGTGAGTTAAATTTCTAAATATTTTCAAATTAAGGTCAAGTGAAACCCCGCAAAAGAGTTCCTCTCTCTTCTCTTTCTTTTCTTTTCTCTTCTCTCCTCTTTTTTTGTCTTTTATTTTTTCTCCCTTCAAAAAGGAGGAAAATAGAGGTTGAAAAAGGAAAAGAGAAGGAAGAGAGAGAAACCACGAGAGAGGAAAATTTTTGCGATGATCACAACGCTCCATCTCTAATTTGGCCATGAGATGTGAGCCCTTGAATTACTTGTTGAGAAAAGAAGTGAAATTTGAATCGGGATCAGAATGTCAGCTTTTGTTTGAGCGCATTAAGTAGTATCTCCTCAATCCACCCGTTCTAAAGCCACCAGAACTGGGAAAGCCACTTCTCCTGTATATATCCGTCAATCATAATGCTTGTGGCAGATTTCTTGCAGAGTATGAAGAAGGCAGTCGGATAGAGCACGTCATTCACTACATGAGCAAGACTTTCATCGATTATGAGAAGAGATATTCTCAGATGGAAAAGACATGTCTAGCCTTGGTGTAGATGTGTCAGAAGCTGAGACATTATCTGTTGGCCTTAGAAATCAAAATTTCGTCAAGGCTCAATCCTCTCAAGTACATCCTTGAGCAGCCTTTCTTTACTGGACGGATTGCGAAATGGCAAGTCCTTCTGATGCAGTACGACTTGAAGTATGTATCTTAAAAGTCGGTTAAGGGTCAGTCTATCGCAGATCCGTTGACAGACTTCCCGTTGACAAAGGAGATCAAGGTGGGAGATGATTTTTCCGATGATCGCATCTGCAACATTCAAGAATCTCCAGTTTGGACCCTTTTCTTTGATGGAGCCAGGAATATATCCGATATAGGGATTGGGATCTTATTGATCACTCCCAAAAAGAAAATGATCCCTTATTCCCTCAAGCTCAGCTTTCAATGTACTCACAATATGGTCGAGTATGAAGCCCTAATACAAGGCCTCAAGATTCTATAAAACTTCAATGTCAAAAGCGTACAAGACTTCGACGATTCGCTGCTTGTTGTTAGTCAAGTTAATGCTGAATAGCAAGTCAAAGACTCAAAATTGATCCCCTATCAGAAGATTGTCAGCTCTCATAGGCAACTTTGAAGAATTTTAGCTCAATCACGTCAGAAGGGAATATAATCATATAGCAGATGGTCTAGCATGTTTGGGGTCCATTTTGTCGTTTAAAGACAGTGAATCCTGTCATTCTTTTGAAATTGGCAGACTTGATCAACCTGCCTTCGTTCCAACTGAACAACTAAACCAAGCCACTCAGAAAGAGAAGCCTTGGTACCAAGACATCAAAGACTTTATTAAAATCGGTGAATTCCCATCGGAGATGCCAAGAAGGAAGCAACGTGCAATCCAGCGCATGTCAGCCTGCTATTTCATCCTTGGCAATACTCTCTACTGCCGTGGGTTCAATTCTGAGTATGCCAGGTACATAGACAAGGACGAGGCCATGGAAGTTGTCCAAGAGGCACACGAGGGAATTTGTGGTGGTAATGTCGGCTACCAAACACTCATCAAGCAGATCATCTAGGTAGGATATTACTGGAAAACCATGCAATAGGACTGCCATCGATTTGTGAGGAAGTGTGATCATGCATATATTTTAGAGATATTTCATATAAAAATATGCATGATTTCATGAGAAAATGATTTAAAAACCCTATTTTACGCTAGTTTTGAGTAAACAAGAAAAAATAATTTAAAAATAGAAAATGAATGAAAAATAGCTTTATTTTACATTTTAATGCATATTTTAGTTGTTGGCTTAATTGTAGCAGTTTAGTTTTTTAAAAAATAACAAAAATTAGAGTTAGTTAGTTAGTTTTTTTATATAAGTAGAAATGAGGTTTTTAGTAAATAAATTTTTGTTAAGGTAGCTTTTTGATTTTTTTTTTTTAAATTAAACTATCTGATGGTTTTAAATAAACGAAAGGGGGAAGAACCCAAGTCGTCTCCCCATTTGCGTCAATTCCCTCCTCTTTCCCCTCTGTTCCCTCTCTTTCCCCCTTCTCCAAAACCACCGAATTTCCCTTCCTCTTCTTTTTCCTCTCTTTTTCCCCTCTTTTCCCTGTCTTCCTCTTCTCCCTCCTTCTCTTCTTCCTCAATCCAGTGGAAAATGCTCAGTCCGGCAAAGGCGTGAGTGGTGGAGGCCACTTCTTTTCTAACCCCTTCGGTTCACGGTGAGTCTTCTTCATCCTCTTCACCTTCTCCCTCTTCTTCTTTCTCCCCTCCTTCCTGCTGTAGGATTAGTTTAATTGAAAGAAAAGAAAAGAAACAACGAAAAAAAAATATGCATCTGACTTTTTGTTCTTCATTGATTTCCTGTATTTGTTGTTTTGTTTCATTATTTGTTTTTCTGTTTTGTTTTTTTTTCTCGATTACTTGTTTTTCATTCATTGATTCAATCTCATGTTCTGACTCATCGTAATTTTCTGTTTGGATTCATTATCAGATTTCTTACTTGTTTTTATCCCTTGATTTTCACCTTTGCATTCGTCGATTTCTTGTTTACTTTCTTTGAAGTTTTGTGTTTTTCTTCAGCATCGCACTTCCCATTTTACATTCTCTTGTTTGTTTGTTTGTTTTTTTATTCGTTGTTTCTGCATTCTGATTCATTCATCGCATAGATTTCCCTGTTTTGCATTCATCAGATTTCATGTTTCTAGTTCTGCTAATTTCCTGTATTAAATTTCCTATTTTTTTTTCTTTTTCTTTTTTCCTGT
Organism: Nuphar pumila; assembly: GCF_984573655.1. NCBI lineage: Eukaryota > Viridiplantae > Streptophyta > Magnoliopsida > Nymphaeales > Nymphaeaceae > Nuphar > Nuphar pumila. The sequence continues at coordinate 93,438,107 of NC_143256.1, read as the reverse complement.
TTTCATCATTCATTTAATAGCTTCTTTGTTTTTAAATTTTTTGTTTTTCTCATGCTCTAATTTCCTGTTTTGCTTGTTCTGATTTTTATTTTATTTTTTATATCTTGTTTTTCCGAATTTTCTCTTTGATTAATTCCTGAACTTTTTGTAATTTTTTTCTTGTAATTTCCTACTTTTATATATTGCAGTTTTTAAATTCTTGTTTGTTCATCTCAATTTTTCCAGTTTTTCTGTTTTTTCATTTTTCTAGTTTTCAAAATCAATTTCCTGTTATTTTAGTGGCTTTCTTGTTTTTAATGTCTTGCTGCCTCATTCTGTGAATTTCTCGATTTCCTATTTGTTCATTTCTATATTTTTTCAGTTGTTGATTTTCTGTATAATCATTCATGACAATTCCTATTTTGTATACATTCATTTTCCAGTTTTTACATTTAGTTTTCCTGTTTTTTTTTTTCAATACATTTATCTATCTTAGTTGTCATATTCAATTTCTTGTTTTCTTACATTCTGATTTTCTATTTTTTACACTTCAGTTTTTTTTATATTTTATTTCCTGTGTTTTTCAATAGCTCATTTTCTATTTTGTTAATTAAGTGTTAGTTGTTAATTGAATTTTCTGTTAGTTAATTGAAAATGTTAGATATCATTTAGTTAAATAAATCAGTTTAGTCCGTATTAGATCATGAAATTTACTTAGTTGTCTTTTATACTACTTTTAGCCTTAGAATTATTTAGTTAATTGTCATTAGTTTAATATAGTTTTACTTGTCATTAGATTTTTTCATGTTTTTAAGCAATTAATTAGTATAATTTGCTTAATATAGTTTCTACTTCTATCCCGTGTACTGCTCGTGTTCGTTTGATTTGTGCAGGATAGCATAGGAGTGGAGCTTAAGCGCATACGTGACACGAAAGCGCAAGAGTAGAAGATTTTTTTCTTTTATTTTAGAATTAGGAATTTAATTATGGGTTTGTAAATATTGTCTTTTACGCCCTCTGCTTAGGGTATTCATTTGTTGTAATAAGTAGTTAATTAGATTTCCTTTTTCAAACTATTTTTCATTTCGGTAATAAAGATTAGTTAGTTGCTTGTTTGAATACAAAATATTCCTGTTCCCTGAGTTTGACTCGGTCTCATCCACTAGTGAGAACCGGTTTTTATTATTTGATGTCTGGTTTTCACATGTTCTTTATTTAAAAATCTTTTCAAAATTACAACGATTTCAAAATAGACATCAAATTTTTGGCGACGTTGACAGGGAACGGCGCAATACTAGTATTCACTTTATTGCCTAATGTTTGTTTGCATTTAGGAGTAGAACCACGTATGTGCATATCGTAGAGACAAGCTTATTTTCTGCATAGCCCACCTACTAGGATCCCCTTAGAGGTAACTATGTACGATTGGTACCATACATATAGATTTTATACTTTCTTTGCATAATCCCTGTTGTGTGCAACTGCGTGATGTTTGTTTAGTTTTTGTTGTTTTTAGTTTACTCGCTTTGTGGTTTGCGTGTTTTGGCCGCTAGCGTGTTAGTTAGGTAGAAAACCTCATATTAGAACGTGTGTTGCACCGGTCTATATCGAGGTGTATGCACGGGCGATGCTCGCTTGACTCCCAGCTGGTAGAGCCGATTGAGGACCCAGAGTCCCTTATTAGGAGAGACCAAAGATCTGCAACCATGGTTGAGAATCAACAGATTACTCATCCTCTTAGGGAGTACTTCATGCCCAACACATATACTCCCGCCTCCTGCATCGCAAGACCTTATGTAGGAGCAAACCATTTTGAGATAAAGGCCAATGTGATCCAGATGCTACCTTCATTTTATGGCCTTAGCAATGAAGACCCATATCGTCATCTCGATGAATTTCTGAAGATTTGCTCGACAGTGCGAATCAACAACTTTTGAGACGACGCTATGAGGTTAACCCTGTTTCCCTTCTCTCTGAAGGATAAAGCCAAGCATTGGCTGAAGGCGTTAGATACAGTTCGAATTACCACATGGGAACATATGCAAAAAGAATTTTTAAAAAAATATTTTCCAATTGGTAAGACGAACCAATATCGAAAAGCCATCACCAACTTTTCGTAAATAGAGGGGGAAATATTTCATAAGACTTGGGAGAAGATGAAGGATCTTCTTCGCAAGTGTCCCCACCACCAGGTTCCTCGCTGACAACTAGTGCAGTATTTTTACGATGGCCTGACAAAGAAGGACATGCAAATGGTGAATTCGTCATGTGGGGGCACTTTTATGCTTAAGAGTGAGGATGAGGCATGGTCTCTATTTGAGACCTTGAGTGAAAACATGATGCATCATGCTTTGTCTTCACGGCTCGATAGGACTACATTTATGTCTAGTGGTCCTAGGAAAGTAGGGATTTCCAAAGTAGGGTTCGAGTTAGATTTGCGTACCAAGGTCGACCTGTTGTCTAGGAAATTAGATCAACTCCTAGCCAAGTCTTTGCGAAGTCTAGTAGGAAGAGTGTGCGAGCTTTGTGATAGCCCTGCACACTGTGTTTCGAAGTGTCCAGCAGCACCGCTATATCCTGAATTTGTTCAGGAGCAGGTGAATGTTGCCCAAGGTTTTGCTAGGTCCGAGCATGATTTATTTGCACCTTCATATAACTTGAGATGGCGAAACTACCTCATCAGTACACCCCCTAACCCTTCCCAGAGCCAACCCAGGTAAGGCGGTTATGCACCTAGATTTCAGCAATCGAGTTATCCCCCAGCCCAACCTGCTTATACTCAACCCCATTCTCATGAGCTTTCGTCTAGTCAGTCCTTCCAAGATAAGATATTACAAGTTTTGAGCTCCCATACGCAGTTAGTAGCCAAGCTAGAGACTCAAATGGGACAGTTGGTTGATACCTTCAGTAGGCAAAGCGAGGGAAACTCATCTAGTAGGCCTGTTGTCATCTCAAAAGGAGAGGATTCCATGTCATTTGACCTGCATCCCAACGATTCACATCATGAGCAGGTCAAATCTGTTACATCCCTTCAGAGCGGGAAGGCGTATCATCCTATTCAGGAATCGACTCATGAGCCCCATATCATTTCCACCGACGAGTCGATCTCCATTATACCTCAGCAGAAGGGGCAAGGCCCTCAATTGTTACAGTCTTCACATATTCATAAAGCCCCGTTTTCTTAGCCTTTAGGATCACTGATTGCTTTTAGTAAGCAAGAGGTACAGATGCAGAAGGTGCTTGACCAAGTCAAACCAGATCATATTCACCACTTGTCTGAAGTTGCATTCATTGATAGTCAGTCGGTCCTAGACTCTCATTTCTTGATCAGTCTCTCAGATGAGACTAATCTTCGTTCCTCTTGTCGAGGGAGTCATGATATCACATTTAGAGGTAAACGGGATGGTAACATAGTGCGCAGTGTCACAGATGACACTCTTTTTCATAGATAGACTGATTGAGCGAGACTTCATGTCCATTGATCTCATGGACGATGAAGGTTTTTCCAGGGACCCGTCTGGCTGGGGACATCAAACTTAGCGCTTTATGGGAGGCAACCCATATATTGTATATTATTAGATTTGCCTTACAATTTGTAGATTTTATTTTGTTTTTCCTTTTTCATTTTATTCATGAGTTTTTCATGTCATGTCATGTATACATTGCATTCATTGCATTCATAGAACGTGCATTTTTAATTCATGTCAAGTTGTTTCTACTTTTTTCCCTCATTTATTTTCTCTCATGTGCATTCACGTAGTTTCATATAAGCATGAGGGAGTGTCACTGGGACAGTGTCATTCAAGCATGGGAGAGGGTGTAGTAGCTCACCTGAATATTTTTGTCTACGTTCTTGCACATGTTTACACATCTCTCATGAAAAGTAGGTTTTTAAAGAAAGAGTTTGAGCTTATATGAATGTTATTTCAAATCTAATGTTTTTAGAGGATTTTTAAGCCTCATGAAATTTTTTTCTGACATGGATCTAGAAATTATGGTTGTTTATGCGGATTTTGAAGAAATGATGATAGATACATGTTAGAATTTATTTTGAATCACAAATATGAATATGCACAGTTGTATTTTTTAAAAACTAAGCAAATGAACAAAAGTGTAAAAATGAGCTCAAAAAAGTGAAAAAGAGCATGTGTTAGGTTGTTTGGATAATTTCACAATCCTTAGTAGATGGGACTTAGACGTAAGTTGAAGCTTTTGAATTCCATTTCAAAAAGGATAGTGGAAAACTTCATGATCCTCAGTAGCTGAGAACAGATACAAGTTGAAGTGTTTGACTCTCATGTCGAAAAGGTAAATGAAGGAAGACACTTTTATGTCTTAGTTGATATTTTTTGGTATGCATTGAAAAAGTATAGAAGATATTGACATTGCACATGGCATAAAAGCAGACCACACGCAAGCTATAAAAGAAGAATGAATGCGCAAAAAGAAAAAACGTGAAAAAAATGAAAAAAAAGTGCTTAAAAAGAAAAAGTTCAGTGCTTAGAAGTGTGATTGAGAAAACCTGTGCAGAAAACATATGAGTGAGGATAAATAAATAATAACTCATTTTTATTGGATTTTCTAAGAATAAAACATAAATAATTGTGATATTTAGAAAAGTGAAAGAAATTCTTTTTGTGTGGTGATATATAAAATACTTTAATTATGTTTGATTTTTTTGTAACAGGAAATATTTGTAAAAACAAATTCTTTAATTACCTACTACTTATGAGAATGTGTAATATTATGCATACATGACATAGATGTTTGTGGGTAGCATCACTGCAAACCCTCACGAGACCTTACTCGTCCACTGGGGTAACCCAGGAGTTGAAAGGGCTTGTTGCATGAGTTAAATGCAACCGTGATTCCTACGAAAGTGAGTTAGTGATAGTTTGATTTCTTGCATTTGTCTAGTTTGCTCGAGGACTAGCAAAACATAAGCATGGGGGTATTTGATCATGCATATATTTTAGAGATATTTCATATAAAAATATGCATGATTTCATGAGAAAATGATTTAAAAACCTTATTTTATGTTAGTTTTGAGTAAATAAGTAAAAATGATTTAAAAATAAAAAATGCATGAAAAATAGCTTTATTTTACATTTTAATGCATATTTTAGTTGTTGGCTTAATTGTAGCAGTTTAGTTTTTTTAAAAATAACAAAAATTAGAGTTAGTTAGTTTTTTTTATATAAGTAGAAATGAGGTTTTTAGTAAATAAATTTTTGTTAAGGTAGCTTTTAGATTATTTTTTTTTTGAAAATTAAACCATCTGATGGTTTTAAATAAACGAAAGGGGGAAGAACCCAAGCCATCTCAACATTTGCGCCAATTCCCTCCTCTTTCCCCTATGTTCCCTCTCTTTCCCTCTTCTCCAAACCACCAGATTTTCCTTCCTCTTCTTTTCCCTCTCTTTTCCCTGTCTTCCTCTTCTCCCTCCTTCTCTTCTTCCTCAATCCGGTGGAAAATGCTCAGTCCGGCGGCTGTGTGAGTGGTGGAGGCCACTTCTTTTCTAACCCCTCCAGTTCATGGTGAGTCTTCTTCATCCTCTTCATCTTCTCCCTCTTCTTCTTTCTCCCCACCTTCCTGCTGTAGGATTAGTTTAATTGAAAGAAAAGAAACAACGAAAAAAAATATGCATCTGACGTTTTGTTCTTCATTGATTTCCTGTATTTGTTGTTTTGTTTCATTATTTGTTTTTTGTTTTGTTTTTTTTCTCGATTACTTGTTTTTCATTCATTGATTCAATCTCATGTTCTGACTTATCGTAATTTTTTGTTTGGATTCATTATCAGATTTCTTAGTTGTTTTTATCCTTTGATTTTTCTGTTTTGCATTCGTCGATTTCTTGTTTACTTTCTTAGAATTTCTGTGTTTTTCTTCATCATCGCACTTCCCGTTTTACATTCTCTTGTTTGTTTGTTTTTTTTTCATTCGTTGTTTCTGCATTCTGATTTATTCATTGCATAGATTTCTCTGTTTTGCATTCATCGGATTTCATGTTTCTTGTTCTGCTAATTTCCTGTATTAAATTTCCTGTTTTTTTTTTTTTTCTTTTTTCCTGTTTTCATCATTCATTTAGTAGCTTCTTTGTTTTTAAATTTTCTGTTTTTCTCATGCTCTAATTTCCTGTTTTGCTTGTTCTGATTTTTATTTATTTTTTTCATATCTTGTTTTTCCGAATTTCCTGTTTGATTAATTCCTAATTTTTTTGTAATTTTTTTCTTGTAATTTCCTACTTTTACATATTGCAGTTTTTAAATTCTTGTTTGTTCATCTCAATTTTTCCAGTTTTCCTATTTTTTATTTCCTGTTTTTCTGTTATTTCATTTTTCTAGTTTTTAAAATCAATTTCCTGTTATTTTAGTGGCTTTCTTGTTTTTAATGTCTTGCTGCCTCATTTTGTGAATTTCTCGATTTCCTATTTGTTCATTTTCTATATTTTTTTTAGTTGTTGATTTTCTGTATAATCATTCATGGCAATTCCTATTTTGTATACATTCATTTTCCAGTTTTTACATTCAGTTTTCCTATTTTCTTTTTTTTTTTTGTTTTTCAATACATTCATCTAGCTTAGTTGTCATATTCAATTTCTTGTTTTCTTACATTCTGATTTTCTATTTGTTCATTTTCTATATTTTTTTCAGTTGTTGATTTCCTGTATAATCATTCATGGCAATTCCTATTTTGTATACATTCATTTTCCAGTTTTTACATTCAGTTTTCCTATTTTCTTTTTTTTTTGTTTTTCAATACATTCATCTAGCTTAGTTGTCATATTCAATTTCTTGTTTTCTTACATTCTGATTTTCTATTTTTACACTTCAGTTTTTCTTTTACATTTTATTTCCTGTGTTTTTCAATAGCTCATTTTCTATTTTGTTAATTAAGTGTTAGTTGTTAATTGAATTTTCTGTTAGTTAATTGAAAATGTTAGATATCATTTAGTTAAATAAATCAGTTTAGTCCATATTAGATCATGAAATTTACTTAGTTGTCTTTTATACTACTTTTAGCCTTAGAATTATTTAGTTAATTGTCATTAGTTTAATATAGTTTTACTTGTCATTAGATTTCTTTCATGTTTTTAAGCAATTAATTAGTATAATTTGCTTAATATAGTTTCTACTTCTATCTCATGTACTGCTCATGTTCATTTGATTTGTGCAGGATAGCACAGGAGTGGAGCTTAAGCGCATACGTGACACGAAAGCGCAAGAGTAGAAGATTTTTTTCTTTTATTTTAGAATTAGGAACTTAATTCCGGGTTTGTAAATATTGTCTTTTAAGCCCTCTGTGTAGGGTATTCATTTGTTGTAATAAGTAGTTAATTAGATTTCTTTTTTCGAACTAGTTTTCATTTCGGTAATAAAGATTAGTTAGTTGCTTGTTTGAATACAAAATATTCTCGTTCCCTGAGTTCGACTTGGTCTCATCCACTAGTGAGAACCGGTTTTTATTATTTGATGTCTGGTTTTCACATGTTCTTCATTTAAAAATCTTTTCAAAATTATAACGATTTGAAAATAGACATCAAAGTGCATCAAATGTCAAATACACGCACCTTCCATTCATACGTCAGTCGCATACTTACAGTCTGTGGTTTTTCCTTGGCCCTTTTCAATGTGGGCCTTCAACGTGGTGGGCCTGATCACTCCTTCTGCTTCTAATGGCCACAAATATTTTCTCGCAGCTACAGAATACTTCACCAAATGGGTCGAGGTTGTAACTCTGCGAACAGTAGAAGGCTGGTATGTGGTTTCTTTTATTCATAAAAACATTCTTTGCCACTTCGGCATACCACATGATATTGTGTCAGATAATGGCAGCCACTTTAAAAATGAGCAGATGAAGACCTTCTGTTCAAAGTTTAGGATTCATCATCATTTCACGGCTCTATATTATCCTCAAGGGAATGGTCAGACAGAGGTCACCAACAAGATTTTGATCCGCATTCTGGAAAGAACTGTCGAAACAGACCGTGATTGGCATGAGAAGATGCACGATGCACTTTGGGCGTACCGAACCACCATTCGGACTCTGTTATCATCGCAAAATTTTTTCCCCTCTCTTGCGAGAGTGAAACGAATTTTGTGAGTCAAACTCGACCAAAGTTTTGAAAATGGTTTTTTGAAATTACTCGCCTCCATTTTGAAAATTTGCGAGAAAATTCCATGGAATGAGATCCGCTTGTCGGTACGAGGTTCAACCATTCCTGGCGCCTTTACCAGGGGTAATTGAACCAAGGATCAATTATGTGCTTTAACTTGACTCAAATATCTAAATTATGCTCTATTTTCCTTGAATGCACAAAGAATCAGGCTTGTGCTATAAAATTTTGAAAAGATGCAAGTTTGAGAAAATATGATGTTTGCTTTGGAAAATTGAAATAGGCTTGAAAGATTATTGAAAAGGTGCTTGAAATTGGAATTCCTGGGAAAATCATTGAATTTCATTGAAAATCAGGAATTGGATTGGAAAGTGATTTCTCTGAAAAACTTGAATCTTGGGAAAATCGATTTTTGAGATTTGGAATTTGCTTTTCTAATAAAATGGATTTGAGAATTCTGAGAAAATCAAGAAATTCATTGGAAAATGACTTTTGAAATAGAAAATGGATTCTCAAGAAATTGGATTTTTGAGAAAATCGATTTATGAAAACTTGGGATTTTGAAATTTGAGAATTTTAAAACATTGAAAAATCTTGGTTTGAACTTAGGAAATGCTTCTGAAATCTCATTTGAAAACTCAGAATCCTGAGAAAATCTAATCCTGAGAAACTTGGTAAATCCTTGAGAAAATTGATTTTTCTGAAATTGAAGTTGGAAAATGAATTTGAAAACAATGCAATTTGAATAATATGAATGAATGAATATGAATTGGAAATGGAATTTCAATTGAGGAATTGGGAAATCCTTTTGAAACTTTGAAAAATGCAGTGCATTTTTGAAGTTAGCCTAAGTGTGTAGGCTGAATGTGGCTAATATGAAGATCATAAATCTTGGTTTTCTTCGTATTCTGACTATGGCCATAAATACGAATCACACAGAGTTTATAAACTCCATAAGAGCTTGTGCATGTGTCATTCGTGTCAACCATAGTGAATTTGAAATAAATATGCATGAATCATATATCAAATATTGAAATTTGCAGAAATTAAACTATATGCAATGCAACCCTATTCTAAGCAGAAATGTAACTCTTATTCCAAATATTACATTGATTTTTACATTGAATTGAATAAAATAAAGAAATAAAATAACTAAGTCTTCTTCTTGAATATTCCTGCAAAACTAGAAAACAAGGTTAGCAGAAAAATGTAGTTTTTTCTAAATTTATCCGAAAATATGGGAAATTACTGGATATTATTCAGATATAAACCCAAATTCAAACCCCTTTTGATATAAACATGATAAATAATGAATAAATTTTTAAAATAAACTTGAAAATTCGAAATTGGGGTCAAAATGACCAAAATGCCCCTGATGACCTTGAAATCAGGGTTTTCTGAAAGAATTTTTGTAAATTTTGGAATTTTGAAAATCAAATGAAATAAATCAAACATAATATGATGAAATATGATGATATGCATGAAAACCTATGGGATTAGAAATTGAAATTTCGAAATTATGGTCAAAATGACCAAAATACCCCTGATAACAAGACTATGGCCTTGAAACCATGGTTTTCTGAAATAAATTTTGCAAAATTGAAAAATATGAAATGCAAATGAGATTGAAATTAACCCTAATATGATTCTACATGCTTATGTACATGATAAAAACCCTAAAATGGCGAAAATATTATAAATTATCAAATTTAACCTGATTTTCGCTTCTGAATTTAAAGATAAACTAACACATGGAGCAAATGAGCTTGGAATTAAGCCAAATTTGTCATGGACACCTAAAATAACCCTATAAACAAAATGAAGCTCGAAAATATAATTTTTTTATATTTTCTTAATATGGAAAATAGCTAAAATCCTAAGAAAATCAAAATTTTGCCTAAAATGCTGATTCTAAAGGAAATTTCGGATATCAAACTTCTATAAACATTTTCCAAATTTTATGGGGTGACAGATGGCAGCTAGAAAAAGATTTTTTCCTTTTACACTTTCTGATTTTGACCTATGGTCGGACCTGTACAGTTTCGGCAAGTCGGATCGGAATCCGGCGACTCTAGGATTTGGGGAAAACAGACAGGTTTCGGTAGAAAATGTGAGAAAATAGCAAAAAGATGGGAAAAAGGCTGAAATTATAGTAAAATGTCTCTGACAGACATGAAAAAAATGTTATCTTTTCACAGTGTTGGGATTGGGGTTACGATTTGGAAAATGGCAAACTGTTATCAGAGACCAAAATCTCTGGAATTTCTGGATATTGAAATCTGTCAGACAGAAAAGAAATTTTTGGGAAAAATACTGAAACAGTTCCAAAAATCCCCAAATTTTGGGAAATAATAGGAAAATATGTCAGAAACAACTTTAGTGTTGAAAGTTTTTGTAGACAGGCTACGGATTGAACGGACTCGATGCATTAGAGTTTGTCTATACCCTGACGAAGGAAAATCAAGATTTTCCCAGAGGTTTGGGAAATCCTATTTTTGACAGAGGTCAAAACTACTTGAAAAAACCTCAAAATTTCCAGATCATTAGTAGATTCAATTATGAATCCACTGTGATTTTTGTAGGACAATCCGTATCTTCCACAAGGGTGGTGCCTGTGGTTCTTGTCTGCTAAAGCAAAAATTGAAAATTCAGAGAAGCAGAAAACCCGATTTAGGGTTTGATTGGTTTAGATGGGTTCTGAAACCCAAACGAACCTGGGTTCATGACAGAATATCACTGACAAACAATCCAAACTATAATAAAAATTTTGGGATTTATAAAAGAAGATCTATGAATGAAATAATGACAGGACTGGACACCTAGAATTAAAACTTGTAAAATAATAGCCAGACCTTAATAAAACTAAAATAAGCATGAGATGATGTTATAATGCTTGGAAATATAAAATCCACATGAAATCTATAAAAATATGGTAATGACCAGGGAGACATAACTTACATTCGATTTGGCTCTCCTAAATGGGAGATTCAATCCAATGGGTGGATGAATCCCATCGTCTATATAGCCCCCAATAGGTAAGATGAAAATCTTATCGTATTTACTTGATTTAAAACCATGAAAAGAAAATCATTCATGCAACTGTAAATCTAACGATTGATTTGATTTCGTATCATTTACAAGAAGATGAAACCTAAAGATCCCTAATCAATGGGTGGTAGGGATGAACATCATAAGTACAAGAAGCTAACAAAAAGTATGAGATAAGGAAATGATGGCTCACCTTGGAGGGTTTGGTTACTACAAATGGAGTTGAGGCAGCAATGGAGGAGGAAAAGCTTTGCAAGAGGGAAGTTTAGAAGAAGTGCTGCATCAGCTGTAGGAGGGCTGCAATGGTGAAGGTGATGAAGGTTGAACCTTAGCCATATGATATGGTCTTGAAGTGGTGGCTGGATCGGTTGAGGAAGCTGCTGCAAGGGTTGTTTCAACGTGGACAGATCAGCTGGAAGTGGTGGTGCTGGAGCAACGGTTGTTGCGCCAGTTGGACTCTTGATGAAGGTGGAGATGGCTATGGAAGGGCTGTTGCTGGAGCTAGTGGAGTTGCAGCCGATGGTGATGAGGAGATGGGAAGCAGTTGGGCGTGAAGGAGGTTGTTGAAGCTTCTAAGGGGTTGCCGGAGGTGGTTGTGTTGGAGGTAGCTGGGCATCCAAAGAGGTGGATGCAGCTTCAATGGCTGGAAGTTTCAGCCAAGGGGAGAGCTGTTGTGGTAGGGCTGGAGCAGCAATGGGGAGAGCTAAAGGGAGAGAGAGAAAGAGAGGCATGAGATGAGAATGAGCGTATCCCTTTTTTTTTCTTTGGTTTTTATCAAAACTTAGGTTTTGATAAGTTCAAAACCTAGGTTTCTAATAATGCATAATGCCTTTAATGCATAGCCATACGCGAATGGTTGTAGCCTTGGTCTTTTGGGGAAAATCAAAAGGGGAATAAGGAAGAAAGGGGAAAGAAGGAAGGGAAGGAAAAGGAAAGAAGAGGGGAAGAAGGAAAAGGAAAAGGGAAGAAAAAAAAGGGAAAGAGGAAGAAGGAGGGGCTGGAAGCTGCCATACGTGAGTGGAGGGAGAGGAAAGAAAGGAGGAAAGAAATAAAGAAAAGAAAAGAAAATTGAAGAAGAAAGGAAGAAAAGAAAGAAAGAAGGAAAGAAGGGAAGGAGGAAAGGGAAAGGAGAGGAGGAGAGAAAGGAAATGGGCTGGAAGAGAAGTTAGGTGGTTGAACCCCTTGTGGGTCCCACTTTAGAAAAAATAAAATAAAACAAAAAAAAATAAAAAAAATAAAAAAAAATATTTTTTTCTTTTTTATTAATTAAAACAGAAAATGCTAATGGATGAACCATCTCAGAGCGGGTCTAAATTCCACTTTTGAAATTCATTTTGACGATTAGAGGTGTAAAATAGTCTTTTCAGAAAAATTTCAGACGAAACGAGCTATTTTTGGCAGTTTTTGAAACGAGCTCGGATTTTGAAGTTCAATACCTCGTTGCGAAGCAAATCCAGTGTAGAATTTAAAATTTTAATTTTGAAAGAAATCCAGATTGTTTTTCTCAAGAAAATATTTCCAAATTTAGACTCCCAAGGGTAAAAATGTCAATTTTGAAAACCCAGGGTTTGAAATTGATTTATGAAAACTTTTAAAACTCAATCTGGATTGAAATTTATAAAACTGGAGTTGTGGACTTCGAAAATGGAATGAAATGCGATAAAATGTTATGAAATGCTGAGAAATGACATGCGAAATGCAGACCCTGAATGAAGAATTTTGAATGTTAGACCCCGATTGGCATTTATACCAGTTCAAAAAGCATTAAAATTAATAAAATTTGCAAAATAGCTCAAGAAATGGTTTTCGGGCTCTACCGAGCTAGAGTGACACTGAAAATTGGGGTTTGAGCTGAATTGAATTGAAATGAACTGGATTGAGCTGGGTTTTAGAGTTTCAGAAATCAAGTGAACTGACAAGACACTGACTCGACTGAACTCCTCGACTGAATTATCAAGAAAAGCTGCCATTTTTAGAGAAATGGTACGGAATGGTCACTGGAGTGAAGTGAATTACGAATTTGAGCTAGAACAAAGGTCAATAATACTGACATGAACTAAAATCGAAGCTCGAACACTAGCTCAATTAACTGGATTCAGCTCAATTTCAGCTGAATGAGCTGAAATGGACTAAAATGGGCTCCTGGACACCTGGAAATGGTTTTAAACTGAAACTGGAGCACTAGAACTCCTGGTGAGCTCAAGTTAGACTCTGGGGAATATGACTGACTATGAATGACTGACTTGGAGACAATTGGCTTAGATTTGATTGAGAAATGAGCTCATTTCCGAAGAACTGATCCCATTTTGGCAGGAATGGTAAGAAATGAAAATGGTATGTTTATTGTGAGCTCAGATGAGCTTGAGATGACTGATATTCTAACTTTCTTGAACTGACCAATAAGCTTGGTTGACTCGGACTTACTGGTGTCTGAGATGACCTAGCGGTAAAATGGTAATTTTCCTAGTGAAAGTTAAAAAATGGTGATTTTTCTGAAACTGACTCGGAGTTTGACTCCTATAATGACCTAACAGGGTTGGAATTGCACGAGGAGGGTTGTTTGAGAATGGATGAGGAAAATTTGGGGTGTTTACAGATGCCCCTCTTTGCTACTAAGCCGGCTTGAGGATGAGCTTAGTGGCAAAGAAAAACACACCAAATTTGGGCTATAAAAATGCCCCAGTTAGAAGAATCTGATTGGGTATGAAGAAATTAGCTCTGATGAAAATGGTAGATATGAAGTGGAGAATGAAGAAGAGAAATTTTACTTCAAAAGAAGTGAGATTCAGGTTTTGCCCTTAACCTGGATGGGACGGGAAATACCTCATGTAGAAACGAAGCTCAGGTTTGACCCTTAACCTAACCGGAAAATGAAATACCTCATCAAAATTAGACTCAGGTTTAACCCTTAACCAGATCGGGAAATAAAATACCTCCTCAGAGGAAGCTCAGGTTTGTACCCTTATCCTAATTGGGCGGAAAATGAAAGACCTCATCAAAAGAGGCTCAGGTTTGTACCCTTATCCTGATTGGGCGGAAAATGAATGGAATCCTCGAAGGAAGAAACCATGATGGAACCTTCGGATCTCCGCACAATGAATCCGATAGCGGTTTTGTAAAAGGATGAAATTGGGGTCCCTAAATCTTGAAAAGGGGTTTGATTTTGGGCGCCTCATTGCTAAGACTAAATAACTTTTAGAATTTGTGACCTTTTGCGAGGAAATGATTGGTGGCTTAACCTCAAGCCGAAATTGGACTGTCTATGGTGGGACAGTGGGGACACAGAGAAGTGTGCGAATCTGAGAGCCCAGGCGCTCAGATTATACCAACAGATAGGAAGGAACCTTGAAAACTCCTGTTATCAAGTCCTAAAAGGGATAACAACTGATGTCAAGATGCGCCAAAGATGAACTTCTCGCTTCACGCCAAGATAGCTAGAAAATATTGTCAAAATGTTGAAAAATTGTTGCTGATTCAAAATAATTGAAAGTGATGCACATTGTTTTGAAAATATTTCCTCTTTTCTACCAATAGTATTACCTCTGATTGGGCTTAACTCCGTAGAATCAAGATTCGAATTCAAATTTCTTGCAATTGACTTTCTTTCAAGGAGGCTATCAATTTCCTTGATATGAATAGCAAAGAGAGCATTCTTGATATTGTGAAAGCAATTGGTGAAAGAATATTGATAGTAGAATTTCACAAATTTTAAAGAGGATTCTCTGGCAGATTCGACAGTCTGATATCCTGAGATTCTTTTCTCATGATGATCTTTCTGCCCACTTTTTTTTTATTGGCAGGATTAGAACTCTCTTGGGTTTTTTTGGGGATTACATACTTCATTTTGGAGATGTCCTAACTTTTCTCTCTCTTTTTTTGGAAGGGTACGTCACAAACTCCTTCATCTCAGAGATGCTCTGATCCTTCTTTTCTCTCAGGGATTATATTGATGGTATTAGCTCATTGGTTGGAAATCTCTTGATGATAGCAAAAATTAAATATCTTTTAGGGTTTTTCGGGAGGCTCATCGCAGTCGCCTTTATCTTGACGGTGATCTGAACTTTCTCTGGAAGGATCCGTCACAAACTCTTTCATCTCGGAGATGATTCAAATCTTCTTTGGCCCCGGGGATCTAACTCGCATAATTCGTCTTCATCTTGACGACAATTGAGAGATCTCTTTTGCAGATATTTAATTACAGCTTTAGGTGATTGAGGAGATATGGCAATTGAATGGATTTTTCTGTGTAACCCAGGATATTTCGACTGCTTTATTTTCCAAGAATGATCTTTAAAAATGTGCCATTGACTGCGATCAATACCGATCACTTATGGCTTTGCGACAACATTGAATTTTCTTTGATGGCCATATCGTGAATTTATTCTTCATCCTTTTGGTTGGCCAATAGAAAGATTTTGAATTTTGAATCCTTTTTCGCGAAAGCTTTATCCTTTCGAAAGTAATACTGAAGGTATTTTGAGGCAATGTTTTTGTGCAATAAAGATTTTGAAATCAACAAATATTTAATGACAAATTGGCAAGATTTTCTTGAAATCCTTCGTGAAAGTGAGCATTTGAAGCACAACGCAATGCATCCATGACAAAAATTTTCTTCTCCTTTCCCCAAAGGAGAAGATTCAAAAATTAAAAATAGGAATTACTCCTTTCTTCCCTGAAGAGGAGGTGCTTGCAAGACGAACTTTCAAAGAGAAATTAAGTTTTCGTCAAAACTTCCTAACATTAGGCTACTCTTATGGAAAGAGGGCCGTTAATGGTGAGGTTGGTGAATTGGTCATGAAGGAGCGAGTCCATCACACTCTCCCTGAAAAGAGGGTCCTTCATGATGAAATGGCCAAGTATGAAATTGTGGTCACAAGGAAAGCGAACTTCCGTTGAAGCTCTCCCTGAACTAAGGGTTCCTTGTATAAAATTGGAAATTTGTTTTGCAAACGGTTCACAAAGACACGAGTCCCTTCAAACTCTCTCTGAAAAGGGGCTAGGTGAACAATGGATAGCATGCGAAAAGAACGAGCTCCTTTGAACTCTCCCTATACAAAGGGTCTCTCGCAAGAGGAAATGATTAAAATTGGAATTGGGTGACTGTGATCATCGCAAAAATTTTCCTCCCTTGTATTTCTCTCTCTTCCTTCTAATTTCCTTTTCTAACTTCTATTTTCCTTTTTTTGAAGGGGAAAATAAAAGACAGAAAAAGAAGATAGAGGAGAAAAGAAAGGAAAGAGAGAAGAGGAACTCTTTTGCGGGGTCTCACTTGACCTTAATTTTTGAAAATATTTAAGAAAATAACTCGCCTCCATTTTGAAATATTTGCGAGAAAAATTAGGAGACGGGGCTCACTCATCGGTACGAGGTTCGACCATTCCTGGCGCCTTTACCAGGGGTAATCGAACCAAGGATCGAATTTATGTCTTTTTGCTTTGCCTAAATATTATCTAAGAATTTATTCTAAGTCTAAATGCACAGAGAATCATGTTTGTGCAATGCAAGGATGTATGCTCTTTTGAAAAAAATGATTTTTGAAATCTAAGATTTTCCAAGTGAAAAATGTGATGATGAAAGGAAGGTGTGATTTCTGCATAATTGAATCTAACTTAGAACTTTGAGATAGATCACAAAAGATATTTTGAAGTTCTAAGTCTTTTAAAATAATCAAAGTTTTGGGAAGATAAATCTGGATTTTGAAAAGAATGATTTGAAACTTAGATAAAAGCAAAGTCAGAAATAGGCTTTGAATTTTGAATTTTTGAATTTTGAATTTAGGAGAGAGAATGAATATTTGGAATGGAATTGAATTTTATTTTTGAAGCTTGAGATCAAAATGAGATTTGAGAAATCTAAATAGAATTGGTTTTAAGAGATCAAGATGGAATATGAGAAATGGAATTGGTTTTTGGAATTTTGGAAATCAAGATAAACTTAGATTTTGAAATCTAGAATGGAATTTGGATCTGAGGTCTGAGATCCAAGATGGAGTTCGATCCGAAATCTGGAATCCTAAATAGAATTTGGATCTGAAGTCTGAGATCCAAAAATGAAATTGAGTTCTGAGATCTGGATTCCTAAATGGAATTGGATCTGAAGTCTGAGATCCAAGATAGAGTTGAATTCTGAATCCTAAATAAAATTTGGATCTGAAGTCTGAGATCCAAGATAGAGTTAAATTCTGGATCCTTAATGGAATTTGGATCTGAAGTCTGGGATCCAAGATGGAGTTGGGTTCTAACTTTGGATTTGGTTTTTGAAAGTCCAAATGGGACTTTTGAAAATGGAACTGGGTTTTGAAAAACCAGATTTGAATTTTAAGACTTTGGAG
The DNA here is from genome assembly GCF_984573655.1 of Nuphar pumila. Taxonomy (NCBI): domain Eukaryota; kingdom Viridiplantae; phylum Streptophyta; class Magnoliopsida; order Nymphaeales; family Nymphaeaceae; genus Nuphar; species Nuphar pumila. The sequence continues at coordinate 93,420,633 of NC_143256.1, read as the reverse complement.
AATAATCGATTTTTGAGATTCAGAGTCAATCTTAAAACTTTGATGAGAATCAAGACTTAATGAGAAATAAAGGATGAATTTGATTTTAAAACTTGAGTTTTTGAGATCAGAAGATAAATCGAAGATTTTCAAAGTTAAATTAAACTTTGAAATTGGACTTGAATTTGGAAATGAAATTTTGAATATAAAATTGAATTTGAAATTTCAAAGTCAAATTGGACTTTGAAATCGAAATTTAAATCTTTGAAATAAGATAGAAGAATAAATTGAAATACAGATTGAAGAAAGATATTTGAGATCACTTGGATTTTGAAAAAGAATTTTGAAAGTATGATGTAATTCTATCCTAAATGATGAATGAATTTAAAGAATTTAAAATTGGATTTTAAAAATCTTATTTCATTCTTTAAGTGAATTAAAATAAGATTGAAAATATGATACATCCCTGACTATGGCCATTGAATGTATCATATAATAATCGTATTTAAATTCAAATGGAGAATAAAATACATTTTGGTACCTTTATAGAGTTTAAAATGAAATTAACCTTCAATATATCCTGACTATGGCCATTGATATATATTTTGAGTTAATTTTAAGTTAAACTCTGATAAAAGAAGAAAATATTTAAAAATATGATGATTTTTAGAAAGAGATCCAGTGTGAATCCAATGTTTATTCCATAAAAGATGAAAATCCTAAGTTTTGTTCACATCCTGACTATGGCCATTGATGTAAATCATCAACTTATGACTTAATCGCCTCTTATCAAAAGGGTGCACGTGCCATTCGTGTGCCCATTGGTGTATTTTTGAGAAATAAAGAAAAATGGCATGAAACAGGGAATTTATGATATGCTCATATGTTCTAATCTAAGACTGGAAATGTAAAGAATTCTTATCAATACCTAACTTATTGCAACTTTGAATCATAAAATTCTTAATCTAGATAAGAAATTTAACAATTCCATATGTTCCTTGCAAAACAGGGTTAATATAAAAAACACAGAAGATAATGGAAGGTATTGCATCAAAACCCTGTGTATATATATATATATATATATATATACAAAGGTTATTTACATGAAGAGGAAAAGGACATTAACATTAAGCCTACCGTATAGGGTAGTACAAGAGTAGGTGAAGGTATGGGTGTAACATGTACAGGCATATTATGCGAAGAGATGAAGGTGCAATGGATGTTTAGTATAGCATTGTAGAGATGCTGCAAAATGTGCAGGGAACAATGAATATACATACCCAATGATGAAAATGAGATTGTTGTTGATAACATACTACATAGATGTCACTAAACTAAATCACCATTCATTCAGATACAAAACAATGCCTACAGGAAAGTAAATGTGACATAACAACGAAATGTAAGTACAAAAAATTAGTGAATCTATGCACAGTTTATTTCACAAAGAATGCTCAAATACACAGGTAAAAGAAGAAAAAAAAAAGCAGGAAGGTAAGGATACTTGTTGCCAGTTCATGTGCTGTGTCATGGAGATGCTGAATAGACGTAACTAGAGAGCCGATCTCAGCACTTGATCTTACACAGTAAAAATTCCTGAGTGAGACAGAGGAGAAGATCGATACATTGGAGCATGCTTTATGGATGGACGACCATTCAGATAGATAGATTTCATTGACTCAAGTGTATGAAAGTGCAGAACATCAATTCCTTACTTTCGCAGGTTCATCATGTACCTACTGTTATCCTTGATAGCCAAATTTAATTGCTTATACCCAACTGTTTTCAGTTATTTCATAACTGACATCCCACCACCAATCATCTTTGATGGCTATTCATCCTTAATGCATAAAAAAAATCATTAAGTGTTGTGCAAGTGAATTCAGTTCTGCAGAGCCTAGATTCTGCAGAGGTTTATGACTTAACCATGAATCAGCGGGACCACTTAACCTTAATATATATCTTACAGTAAATCAGAAACAAAGTCAGTCACTAGTAAAACTATAAGCCTGATTTTGAATGAATGAACAAATATTCTATATCAAACCAGAAGTTGGATCTTGAACCAGACGATAAATGCGTCATGCCTGTGGGGAAGGTACAAAAGGTTGATATAAATCCCTGACTGAAAATGACATATTCATTAGTTAATCTGCATGACCCCTAGGTGCATGTTCCCAGACCACTAGAAGCTAAGCCTTATCTAATTCCCAAACATGCCAACGAATGCACCATATTTTACCCAATCAGTATGAATAAAAAAAAATGGAAAAACGGATCCCAAATATAATGGTCTACTGACAGTAAATGAAATGAACTTCATGATAATTTGTGATAAACCTTGATTACAGGGAATAAACATTCTTGGCAAATGAAAAGGGACTTACAGGTTGGCAATGAACAAATATATCAATTTTAGATATCAGGCTCAGAGTTCAAATAATGTATCCATTAGCAGATTGATATCAAGCCTTAAAATTAGTAAATCAAGTTCCAACGTCAGTCCCAGCATAGGTCATCGCAGAGTCTCGTGTATTACCTCTTATAGCAAATCATTGCTAAATCGTAATAAATGTCGAGGAACCATATCTGATGCTATTTGCCAAATTGCCCTGAATTCCAGATTCCTAAATTACAGATATTCCCTGGAATTTTATTAACAATAGGAAACAGAGGGCAATGTGCCAATGTTCATCAAAGCATAATAACGGATCGAAGTCTATCCAGAATTTCAACTAACAGCAGTCGGATACTCAACCGAACTCAGAATCCTGTAATTTTGCTTGTCTGATTGTTCAGGATTTCCAATAATTGATCATGCTTAAACCACAAGCATTTATCAGAGTAAAAAAAATGAGGATCGATCCCGATGATCGGTTGATAAAAAAAAAGGGGTGAAATCTGATGAATGTAAAGACTGGGTTATGTTAAAACGACAGGATTACATTTCAATTCAAATTTAGCCGGAGAACTGGTTTCACGGCTACCAGATTTTCAAAAGTAACAACGAATCCACAACCAAAGAAAGGAAAATGAATAATAAATCTTATCGAAACGAGACACCACCCATAAACAAATTTTTTTTTAGAGCAAAGAGGAAATCGAGAACCAAAATACAAAAGGGGAACGGGACCTGAATATAGGGGATCAATTAATCACTTGAATCAATTAAAAGAAGAAAAAGAAGGGAGGTGAAAAAGGGAACGAATGTTGGAATCATATATTCCATCGCTATAGCAGATGGTAGATTGGTCTTGCTATGAGCAAGTCGACCTCACCGTGGATGCCTCAAAAAGAAAATTGGTCGTAGAATTATATCATAAGTTAACTTTCACAAAAAAAAAATCAAAAGGAAAAAGAAAGGGGAATCGTTTACCTTCTGCTGCTGCTACCAATGGATCACCCTTCTTCAGGTAATTGTAGTCTTACTGCAAAAGATGAGCCTCATTCCGCTGTAGCTGGATTTCTTTCAATCGATGGGGAAAGAGACTCGAGAAAGAAAGGGGACGATTCTGAAGGAGAAGAGGGATGGACGAATGGAAGATAATTGGTTGTGTGAACCCTTAAGGAGGTGAGGATGGATTAGAGAGAGTGAAGAAGGATGCCATGAAGAGGTGAAGAAACGGTCGAGAAGAAGAAAAGAGGGGTAATGGTGGGGTGAAGACGATTCGAGAAGAAGGAAGAAGGTGCGGGGGTGAGAGGCAGTGCCCTAAACTCTCTCCCACGACTTTGTTTTATAACGAGGGTTTGTTAGAAAATTTTCCATTCGGGTCCCTCTTATTTTCAAGATTTTTACAAAGAGGGGGGTCCTTAACAAATTTTGCTAAAAAGTGTTTTTACAAAACTCTATTTTCAAAAAGGTGCCTTAAAAAGGCCATTTTTGTGTTTTTCTTTTTCGATTTTCTTATTTTTTTGTTCTTTTCTTGAAATTTTCTACATTTTTTTGTATTTTTGAAAATAAAAGCTCTAAAACTATGGGATTTCTAAAGAAAGTTTACAAACATTTACAAAAGAAGGCTTTTTTGAAAGTTTGAGGTTATCTTTTGGAATTTTCTTCAAAAAAATGGGTTTACATCCGGATTTTGAGGAAATGTTTGAGTTCTTAACCTCGAATCGAAAAATATAGAGTCTCGAATCCAAAATGGACACCGGATCGACTATCTGAGCATTTTAAAATTTATTTTTGGTATTTTTGTAAAATTTAATATGAAAATCGGATAGTGAGGCTCAGATTTGAATTTTAACACTGGACACGGATCTGAAATCGAGTCAGATATATAAAATGGATTTAATTTTAGTAAAACCTGAAAAATAAACTGGAATTTAGATTTAAAACTGACTCAATTACTCAGAAAATGGAATTAGTGGCAAAAAGGGAGTATTTATAATGTTTAGAAAAATTTGGGGTGTTCACAGATGCCCCTCTTTGCTACTAAGTCGGGTGAAAGCCGAGCTTAGTGACAAAGAAAACACTCCAAATTTCGAAAAATGCCCCAGTTAGCAGATCTGAACTGGGTGTGGAAGAATTTATTTGGAAGACATGGCTTCTCAGGCTTAATACCTTATCCTGAATGGCTTTGGGGAGACGAAATCCTCAAAAATGATATGACTGAATAATAGAAATGAGAAAATCGTGATGGGACTTCGGGCGAAGATCCCGAAATGGTGAAAGATAAGAATTTTGATCAAGTCTCATGGGTGAGACAAGATCAGCTTTTTGGAATGATTCAGGTTTAGCCCTTAACCTAGATGGGACGAAGATATATCAAGATGAATTGAAGGAGGAAAGGAATACATGAGGACCTTGATGGGACATTTTTGGAAAATGCCTTGTGAGATGAAGCTCAAGTAGGATCCTATCCTGGATGGATATACAAAGGCTGGATTCCTCGATGGGAAGAACCATGATGGGACTGGAAGAAAACACCTAGTCAAAATGAGGAACCTCGTCAGAACGAGACTCAGGTTTAACCCAAACCTGAAAAGGGAAGATACCTCGAGGGGCGAGGTTCAGGCTTAACCCTTAACCTGAAGGGGACGACTAGATGGAATCCTTGAACGAAGAAACCATGATGGGACTTTTCAGAGTTTGGACGAAAAAATCCGAAAGGGGTTTTGTGAAAGGAGGAAAATGGGGTTCTCTAAAGCTTGGAAAAGGGATGACCTTGGGTGTCTCATTGCTAAGACTGAATCAACTTTTAAAATTGATGACCTCTCTTAGAAAATACAGGTTTTGACCCTTAACCTGAGTGGGAACGACCATACGGATTTCTTGAATGAAGAAACCGTGATGGGACATGAGAGATACTTCAACAGAATGAGGCAACTCTTCTGGAAGATATAAACAACGCTAGGTTGCATCAAAATGGATATTGAATATTTATTTCATTCTTGGAATAGCTAGAAAATTTTGCCAATAAGATAAAATTGTAGTTGACTCAAACGCTTGAAAATGTGCACGTATGTGCAAAAGATATTTCCTCTTTTACCTATAGTATTTCCTCCAACGAGGTTAACTTCTTGGTCTTAAGAGTGAAATTCAAAATTTTAGCGCTGATGATTTTCTTCAATGAAGCTATCCATTTCCTTGATATGAGAAGAGAAGAAATATTCTTAATTTCATAAAAGCAAGTAGTGAAAAGATATTGATAAAAGAATTTTGCATAAGAAAATATGACTTTTTGGCAACTTTGGCAGTTTGATATCTGGATGTTTTCTCATGATGATCTTTTTGCACTCTTTTTGAGTCATTGGGCTTTTTTGGGCTTTTACATTATCCTTCATTTCGGAGATGTCCTGACTTTTCTCTCTTTTTTCGGGGGAGGGTACGTCACAAACTCCTTCATCTTGGAGATGTTCTGATCCTTCTTTTATCTCAGGAATTCTATTGCTGATATTGGCTCAAAAGGTCTTTAAATGATAGTAGAAATTAAATATCTTTTAGGGTTTGTCGGTAGGTTCATCACATTTGCCTTCATCTCGACGGTGATCTGAACTTTCCCTAGAAGGATTCATCACAAACTCCTTCATCTCGGAGATGATCCAAATCTTTTTTGGCCCCGGGGGTCTAGCTCGCATATTCGTCTTCATCTTGACGACAGTTGAGAGATCTCTTTTGCAGATATTTGATTGCAACTTTAAATGAATGAGAAGATATGGATTGAGTGAATTCTTTTTATAGCTCAAGATATTTTCACTGCCTGATTGCCAGATAGTCGTCTTTAAACATGTGTCATAGCCATGATCAATATCAATTCTCTTCTGGCTTTTCAACATCATTGAATATTTCTTTCGCTAATCATATCGAGGATATTTCTTACATCCTTTTGGTTAATCAGAAGGGAAAATATTTGAATTTCATCCCTTTTTTGCAAAAAGTTTCACCCTTTTTGAAAGAATACTAGAGGTAATCTAAGGTGATTCTTCTGTGTAGTCAGAATATTGGAATCAACAAATATTTTTAGCAAATTGGCAAAGTTTTCGAGAATTCTTCGTGAAATAATCACTCAATATAGATTTTGACGAGACCTTGAGTTGAACTTTTGGTTTTGGAGATTTCGACCAGTAAAACTAGGACCTTTTATTTAACAGCCAACGAAGAAGTTGGGACTGTTGTTTTAACAACTAGTGAAGAATTGAATTTTCGATTTAACGACTAGTGAAAACTAGAACTTTTCATTTAACGACCAGCGAAGGAGCTGGAACCTTTCATTTAATGACCAGTGGAAACTGGGACTTTTCATTTAACGACCAGCGAAGGAGCTGGAACCTTTCATTTAATGACCAGTGGAAACTGGGAATTTTCATTTAACGACCAGCGAAGGAGCTGGAACCTTTCATTTAATGACCAGTGGAAACTGAGACTTTTCATTTAACGACCAGCGAAGGAGCTGAAACCTTTCATTTAATGACTAGTGGAAACTAGGACTTTTCATTTAACGACCAGCGAAGGAGCTAGAACCTTTCATTTGATGACCAGTGGAAACCGGGACTTTTTATTTAACGACCAACGAAGGAGCTGGAAACTGGGACTTTTCATTTAACGACCAGCGAAGGAGCTGGAACCTTTCATTTAATGACCAGTAGAAACTGAGACTTTTCATTTAACGACCATCGAAGGAGCTAGAACCTTTCATTAGCGAAGGAGCTGGAACCTTTCATTTAATGACCAACGGAAGTTGGAACTTTTGATTTAATGATTTGATCTAAGATTGAGACTTTCTGAGAGACAAATAGTACAGGGACTGAGTCTTGTGACTGAACTTGATCTTTAGATTTGATTATTTTGAGAAGTAACTCGTGCGAGGACTGGGTTTTTTCAAATGAACTTGGTCTTTAGATTTTGAAAATTTAGCAAAATAACCAGTGCGAGCACCGAGTTTTTCCAAATGAATTTGATCTTTAGATTAAAATTTTGAGAGATAACCAGTGCAGGGACTGGGTTTCTCAAATGGACATTGGTTTTTATTTGAAAATTTTAAGAGATAACCAGTGCGAGGACCGGTTTCTCAAATGGACTTGCTCTTTATTTGAAATTTTTTTAGAGATAGCCAGTGCGGGAACTGGGTTCCTCAAATGGACTTGGTCTTTAATTTGACAATTTTGAGAAATAACCAGTGCGAGGACTGAATTTCTCAAATGAACTTGCTCTTTATTTGACCATTTTAAAAAAAAATGACCTGTTCAAGGACTGAGTTCCAAAAAAAAAATGGTTCGATCTAAGATCAAAAATTTAAAATGACCAGTTCGAGGACTGAATTTTGAAAGCATACCAGTAAGAGTACTGAATTTTTGAAAATGTACCAGCACGAGCACTGGATTTTCCAACTGAGAGTTGGGGGAAATCGGCATTCTTAAGATATTTGGAGATTGAAGCAGGAATGATCGCCGAGGTTTCAGGATTATCCCTTATCCTGAAGGAGAAATAGAATAGACATTTGATGAGAATTTAAAAAAATGATTCAGGTTTATCCCTTAACCTAAAGGGGAAATAGAATAGACATTTGATGAGAATTTAAAAAAATGATTCAGGTTTATCCCTTAACCTGAAAGGGGAAAATAGAATATTTTGTGAAGAGATAACCTGAGACTTGAATTTAGGAGGGATATGACAAGATTTATGATTTATGATCTATGATTTAGATGGACCAACACAGTTAGCCGTATGCTGTCCAATTTTCAGGATTAACCCCTTATCCTGAACGGGGAAAAGAAATAAAATTTGAGGATATAGAAGGAGATAGAATTTGATGGAAGATTGATAAAAATAGAGAAAATTTGAGGAAATTGATGAAAATTTATTTTGTAAAAGAATTCTCAAAAGTAGCATTGTTGCTCTCATGAGTGATCTCAGGATTTTATCCCTTATCCTGAATGGGAAAAGAATATAATTTAAGGAGAATTAATGAAGAGATATAAATTTAAAAAATCAATAAAGATTGATGAAACTTGTGTCTGCAAAAGAATTCTCATAGGTAGCATTATTGTTCCTACGAGGGGTCTCAGGATTATCCCTTATCCTGAATGGGAACACCTCGAAAAATGAGGGTCAGGTTTATCCCTTAACCTGAGCGGAAACACCTCAGACAACGAGGGTCAGGTTTATCCCTTAACCTAAGAGGAAAATGAATAAAGGAATACCTCATGGGAAAGAGGCATCAGGTTTATCCCTTAACCTGAAAGGGTAAAGAGTTGATAAAATTTAACTAAATTTGAGGAAAAATTGATAAAACTTGATAAAATTTGATAAAATTGATGTAAACTTGATAAAAATATGAATAAAATAAATGAAACTAATGAAGATTAGAAGATTAACTAAAAAAATTATAAGATTTGAAAAAAAGAGTTTTTCCGATCCTACCTACATGTGAGACCTTGAAAGGAAAAATGTTTATTTTGAAAGATAAGTGAGAAATCATTTTTGGGATGAAAATCAACCACAAGAAGAATGATCAGCGCGAGATCTGATCTTTGAAAGGGAATCAAACATGAGAGATCATCATGACGGTCAATTTTTTGAAGGCAATGGTTTTGAAAACCTACTTTTTGAAAAAGAAGATCAACAATAGATCTGATTTCTAAAAATAACAGTTCGAAACTGATAATAAGATCAACACAAGTGTTGATTTTTTAATATAATGTTTTAAAAATAATCTTGGAAGATAAGACCAACACAAGGGTTGATCTTTGAATACAATGCTTTGAAACCAATTTTAGAAGATAAGAACAACACAAGGCTTGATCTTTAAATATAATGTTTTGAATCCCAATTTTGGAAAATAAGATCAATACGAGGGTTGATAATGGTTCAAAACCCATTTTTGAAAAACACGATCAACACGAGGGTTGATTTTTGAATGCAATGTTTCGAAACCCATTTTTGGAAAATACGATCAACACGAGGGTCGATTTTTGAAGATAATGGTTTGAAACAAATTTTTAGAAACGAAGATCAATACGAGGGTTGATTTTTGAAGACGAATGATTTGTCACTATTTTTTAGAAAAGAAGATCAACACGAGGGTTGATTTTTGAAAAAGATTGGACCAAAAATATTTGAACTTTTTTGTTATCGTGATAAAGATTTTGCAAAAACTTTCAAAGTTTCATGATTTTTGAAAAGACCCTCATAGGTAATATCATTTCTCTTATGAATGATGTCAAGATTGTCCTGCATTCTAAAAAAGAACAGGAATTTAATGCCTCAGTATGGCAAAAGAAAGAAGTATTGGATATAAGAAAATTGACATTTCATTAATAAGCAAAGATTTGATAACAAAAACTGAATATTTACAAGTACTTTGAAAGAAATGATTCATAAAAGATTGGCTGACTTACCCCTACAAGACGACTAACAAAAAGGAATGACAGTGTAGGAAAACTTTGGCATCCTCAATTCTTTGAGTGATTCGAAAATGGCTCTGTCAGGACTGTTGGGTGCTCTTCTTCCTCGTCTTCCACCAGCTCACTTCTATCAATGCAGTCTTGTATCATATGCTTGAGGACAAAGCAGTGCTCTGTATCATGCCCTGTTGCTCTATGGAACTTTCAGAATTGGTCTTTGAATTTTCTCAAGATTACGGGAGGATCTGCTGCTTTAGGGAGTTTGATCATCTCATGCTTTAACATATAATCCAGAACTGTTTCCAAAGTTTGATCTAAGGGAGTGAAAACTCAATCTTTTTCCCACTTGATGTACTTGGGCTTCTCTTGAAGATCTCCTATTTGTTGGAGGTCAGCAAGAAGTGGTTTGTCATGGTTTTTAAAAGACTTTTCCTTCTGCCCCTTGTTTTGTTCTACTCTCGGGCCATTGCCGCTGTTATTTTTGTTTCCTCTGCTGCTACTGCCATGATGGTTGCCGGAGGTATCAGCTGAATGAGTGAACTGCGCCTTCTTCTTCTTCTGGTCTTGGATATTCTTGACCAGAGGCATGCCCTCGTAGAGCCCATTTTCTATTTCTGCCTCGAGCCATTCGGCTCGCTCAATCAACTTGATAAAGGACTTTGCCGAGGAAGTGGCGATGAGGCTTCTCATGGGCTAAGAGAAATTATTGAGGATTATCTGCAGTACGTGCTCCTCTGGAATGGGAACCTTCATTTTATTATAGGTGCTTCTCCACCTGTGAATGAATTCCCCTGCTCTTTCAGTCTCATTCTGCTTCAGGTTGTAAAGGTGATTTAGTGTAGGTGAAGCTTCAGTGTTGAATAAGAAGCGTTCAATGAACAAATTTACTACCTTATCGAACTCTCGTAGTTCGATAGGATTGATGTGGTCAGCATACCACCTAGCTGCTACACCCTCTAGACTGCGGGGAAAGCAAATAAACAAAGCTCTGTTGTCCTTTCTGAAACTACAGCATTCTGCATAAAAGGTGGCTAGATGAGCCTTAGGATTGCCAGTCCCGTCAAACTTGAGAAACTTGCGAGGAAGATTCTCCAGGTTATCATCCCCATCTAGGCCATCGTAAAAATCCTCGCCAGTGTAGGTCTGCTTGCCCTTACTCTTAGCTTGAATGTCCTTGATTGCTCGATTCATCTCCTTCATTTGCTTGTTCATTGGGTCCTCTGCTGGAATCCCAGATTTGGACCTGTTGACAGATTCGGGTTCTTCTGCGGCTATCTTTACGGACTGCCTTGGAGGATTCTGGCTGAACACAGACTGTTCTTCTTCTCCTGATTCTTCTTCCTCTGATTATGTTCCTTCAGAAGTACTGTCCGGCTGCATCTTCTTTTTGACTGACGTGCTTTTTCATAGCCTTCTTTTTCAGTTTGCTCTTAGGGACTGCCTTTTTCAGACTGATCTCGGCTTGTTCTGACACCATCTTGGCCATCATCTTCTGGAACAAACCGCAGATAACTGGATCAACATCATCTCTTTTGTCCTGGCTCTGTCCTCTGGATGACCTAGGAGAGTTCATTCCTTCTATTTCATTGTCGATGAATTGCTAAAAAGTCTCCTTTCTTGTCCTTGTCTAAACCATTTTTGAATATCAATGCTTTCTGCGGAGAAAAGTGGAGGCTTTTTTAGACTAAAGAAATCTTTGGGAGAAGTTTTTGACAAGAGAAGGAAGTAGGTTAAAAAATGATATCCCATTACTAGGGATTGAGTCGTCACAGAATTCATGACAATTGCGTTGTTACTCCCTGGGGAGAAATAAACAACTAGAATATGAAGAAAATGCTATTTTGAAAAGGATATTTCTTGACGAAAAGAGATTTCATTTATGAAAAGATAAACAAGAAAAATAGAATTTAGAAGATACATTGGAAAGATAGGAAGGAAAATGAATTTGAGAATATAAATGGTAAAGATTTAAAAAATTAGAAGAATTTGAAGAAATCCAAAAGAAGAAAAGGAAAAACACCTGAGTTTTAAAAACAAAGAGGAAATTTTGAATGATATATACCCAAGGTTTTGGAAAATACAAGGAAGATATAAACTATCACACAATCACAGATGTACAAACAAGGATGCACAAACAACACTCCCTAAAGCTGACTCTATATGCAAATATTTGAAATGGCTAATAGGACCTTAATCCTAACTCTAAGATTTAGATCACCTGATTCCAATCAAGATATGTCGATATACTCGAGCCAAAGCTTGAAGTACGTGGCATAGAAATTTTTCTCTGGTTCTAATGTAATGGCTTCCCAACATCCTTGAGCACCTACCGATATACCTCGAACTATGGCCCTTAGGTACGTGGTAGGGGGGCGCGAACCCAAATAAGTGGTCCAGTTGTGAGGCTCTCTCCCGAACTATGGTTCAGTGAGACAACCCAGCAACGTGAAGACTGGGACAATATAGGTAGGGATGTTTTCAAAAACATGTTCAAATGCAAGAAATCAGATGGCTCTAATGCAAGTCCTAAAGAGAAAGATTTAAATGAAAAGAAGCATACACTTGCATACATTGTTTTGCATTCAATCCGTAGAATTGAGGAGAGTTGTATTTCAGACCTAAGTCTATTGTGAACATGGAATAATCTCCTCAATATGGTCCTACCAAACCATACTGAAATCCTATATGCATTATGTCAACTAGGACAGAGTCTAGGCTCCTAAGGTTTGCATGGAAATGGAGCTGACATTTGTAGAATAAAGACTTAGATAATATCAAAGCAAAGCAAAAGGCAAAAATTCGACCGGATGGAGACAGGTTCCATCTCGGTCGCCAAAACTGTGATCATCCCAAAAAATTTTCTCTCTTGTATTTCTCTCTCTTCCTTCTCTTTTCCTTTTCTAACCTCTATTTTCCCTTTTTTGAAGGGAAAAATAAAAGACAGAAAAAGAAGAGAGAGGAGAAAAGAAAGGAAAGAGAGAAGATGAACTCTTTTGCGGGGTCTCACTTGACCTTAATTTTTGAAAATATTTAAGAAAATAGCTCGCCTCCGTTTTGAAATATTTGCGGGAAAAATTGGGAGACGGGACTCGCTCGTCGGTACGAGATTCGATCATTCCTGGCGCCTTTACCAGGGGTAATCGAACCAAGGATTGAATTTATGCCTTTTTGCTTTGGCTAAATATTATCTAAGAATTTATTTTAAGTCTAAATGCACAGAGAATCATGCTTGTGCAATACAAGGATGTATGCTCTTTTGAAAAGAATGATTTTTGAAATCTAAGATTTTCCAAGTGAAAAATGTGATGATGAAAGGAAGGTGTGATTTCTGCATAATTGAAACTAACTTAGAACTTTGAGATAGATTAGGAAAGATATTTTGAAGTTCTAAGTCTTTTGAAATAATCAGAGTTTTGGGAAGATAAATCTGGATTTTGAAAAGAATGATTTGAAACTTAGATAAAAGCAAAGTCAGAAATGGGCTTTGAATTTTGAATTTTTGAATTTTTGAATTTTGAATTTAGGAGAGGGAATGAATATTTGGAATGGAATTGAATTTTATTTTTGAAGCTTGAAATCAAAATGAGATTTGAGAAATCTAAATAGAATTGGTTTTAAGAGATTAAGATGGAATATGAGAAACGGAATTGGTTTTTGGAATTTTGGGAATCAAGATAAACTTGGATTTTGAAATCTGGAATGGAATTTGGATCTGAGGTCTGAGATCCAAGATGGAGCTGGATCCGAAATATGGAATCCTAAATGGAATTTGGATCTGAAGTCTGAGATTCAAAAATGAAATTGAGTTCTAAGATCTGGATTCCTAAATGGAATTGGATCTGAAGTCTGAGATCCAAGATAGAGTTGAATTCTGGATCCTAAATAAAATTTGGATCTGAAGTCTGAGATCCAAGATAGAGTTAAATTCTGGATCCTAAATGGAATTTGGATCTGAAGTCTGGGATCCAAGATGGAGTTGGGTTCTAACTTTGGATTTGGTTTTTGAAAGTCCAAATGGGACTTTTGAAAATGGATCTGGGTTTTGAAGAACCAGATTTGAATTTTAAGACTTTGGAGAATAATCGATTTTTGAGATTCAGAGTCAATCTTAAAACTTTGATGAGAATCAAGACTTAATGAGAAATAAAGGATGAATTTGATTTTAAAACTTGAGTTTTTGAGATAAGAAGATAAATCGGAGATTTTCAAAGTTAAATTGAACTTTGAAATTAGACTTGAATTTGGAAATAAAATTTTGAATATAAAATTGAATTTGAAATTTCAAAGTCAAATTGGACTTTGAAATCGAAATTTAAATCTTTGAAATAAGATAGAAGAATGAATTGAAATAGAGATTGAAGAAAGATATTTGAGATCACTTGGATTTTGAAAAAGAATTTTGAAAGTATGATACAATTCTATCCTAAATGATGAATGAATTTAAAGAATTTAAAATTAGAGTTTAAAAATCTTATTTCATTCTTTAAGTGAATTAAAATAAGATTGAAAATATGATACATCCCTGACTATGGTCATTGAATGTGTCATATAATAATCGTATTTAAATTCAAATGGAGAATAAAATACATTTTGGTACCTTTATAGAGTTTAAAATGAAATTAACCTTCAATATATCTTGACTATGGCCATTGATATATATTTTGAGTTATATTTAAGTTAAACTCTGATAAAAGAAGAAAATATTTAAAAATATGATGATTTTTAGAAAGAGATCCAGTGTGGATCCAATGTTTATTGCATAAAAGATGAAAATCCTAAGTTTTGTTCACATCCTGACAATGGCCATTGATGTAAATCATCAACTTAGGACTTAATCGCCTCTTATCAAAAGGGTGCACGTGCCATTCGTTTGCCCATTGGTGTATTTTTGAGAAATAAAGAAAAATGGCATGAAACAGGGAATTTATGATATGCTCATATGTTCTAATCTAAGACTGAAAATGTAAAGAATTCTTATCAATACCTAACTTATTGCAACTTTGAATCATAAAATTCTTAATCTGGATAAGAAATTTAACAATTCCATATGTTCCTTGCAAAACAGGGTTAATATAAAAAATACGGAAGATAATGGAAGGTATTGCATCAAAACTCTGTATATATATATATATATATATATATATATATATATATATATATATATATATATATATATATATACAAAGGTTATTTACATGAAGAGAAAAAGGACATTAACATTAAGCCTACCGTATAGGGTAGTACAGGAGTAGGTGAAGGTATGGGTGTAACATGTACAGGCATATTATGCGAAGAGAAGAAGGTGCAATGGATGTTTAGTATAGCATTGTAGAGATGCTGCAAAATGTGCAGGGAACAGTGAATATACATACCCAATGATGAAAATGAGATTGTTGTTGATAACATACTACATAGTTGTCACTAAACTAAATCACCATTCATTCAGATGCAAAACAATGCCTACAGGAAAGTAAATGTGACATAACAACGAAAATGTAAGTACAAAAAATTAGTGAATCTATGCACAGTTTATTTCACAAAGAATGCTCAAATGCACAGGTAAAAGAAGAAAAAAAAAGTAGAAAGGTAGGGATACCTGTTGACAGCGAATGTGATGTGTCATGAAGATGCTGAATAGACGTAACTAGAGAGCCGATCTCAGCACTTGATCTTACACAGTAAAAATTCCTAAGTGAGACAGAGGAGAAGATCGATACATTGGAGCATGCTCTATGGATGGACGACCATTCAGATAGATAGATTCCATTGACTCAAGTGTATGAAAGTGCAGAACATCAATTCCTTACTTTTGCAGGTTCATCATGTACCTACTGTTATCCTTGATAGCCAAATTTAATTGCTTATACCCAACTGTTTTCAGGTATTTCATAACTGACATCCCACCACCAATCATCTTTGATGGCTATTCATCCTTAATGCATAAAAAAAATCATTAAGTGATGTGCAAGTGAATTCAGTTTTGCAGAGCCTGGATTCTGCAGGGGTTTATGACTTAACAATGAATCAGCAGGACCACTTAACCTTAATATATATCTTACAGTAAATCAGAAACAAAGCCAGTCACTAGTAAAACTGTAAGCCTGATTTTGAATGAATGAACAAATATTCTATATCAAACCAGAAGTTGGATCTTGAACCAGACGATCCATGCGTCATGCCTGTGGGGAAGGTATGGAAGGTTGATATAAATCTCTGACTGAAAATGAAATATTCATTAGTTAATCTGCATGACCCCTAGGTGCATGTTCCCAGACCACTAGGAGCTAAGCCTTATCTAATTCCCAAACATGCCAACAAATGCACCATATTTTACCCAATCAGTATAAATAAAAAAAAAGAAAGTGAAAAAACGGATCCCAAATATAATGGTCTACTGACAGTAAATGAAATAAACTTCATGATAATTTGTGATAAACCTTGATTACAGGGAATAAACATTCATGGCAAATGAAAAGGGGACTTACTGGTTGGCAATGAACAGATATATCAATTTTAGATATCAGGCTCAAAGTTCAAATAGTGTATCCATTAGCAGATTGGTATCAAGCCTTAAAATTAGTAAATCAAGTTCCAACGTCAGTCCCATCATAGGTCATCGCAGAGTCTCGTGTATTACCTCTTATAGCAAATCATTGCTAAATCATAATAAATGTCGAGGAACCATATCTGACGCTATTTGCCAATTTGCCCTGAATTCCAGATTCCTAAATTACAGATATTCCCTGGAATTTTATTAACAACAGGAAACAGGGGCAATGTGCCAATGTTCATCAAAGCATAATAATGGATCGAAGTCTATCCAGAATTTCAACTAACAACAGTCGGATCCTCAACCGAACTCAGAATCCTATAATTTTGCTTGCCTGATTGTTCAGGATTTCCAATAATCGACCATGCTTAAACCACAAGCATTTATCAGAGTAAAAAAAATGCGGATCGATCCCGATGATCGGTTGATAAAAAAAAAGGGGTGAAATCTGATGAATGTAAAGACTGAGTTATGTTAAAAGGACAGGATTACATTTGAATTCAAATTCAGCCAGAGAACTGGTTTTACGGCTACCAGATTTTCAAAAGTAACAACAAATCCACAGCCAAAGAAAGGAAAATGAATAATAAATCTTATCAAAATGACACACCACCCATAAACAAAAAATTGTTTTTAGAGCAAAGAGGAAATCGAGAACCGAAATACAAAAGGGGAACGGGACCTGAATATAGGGGATCAATTAATCACTTGATTCATTTAAAAGAAGAAAAAGAAGGAGGGTGAAAAAGGGAACGAATGTTGGAATCATATATTCCATCGCTATAGCAGATGGTAGATCGGTCTTGCTGTGAGCAAGTCGACTTCACCATGGATGCCTCAATAAGAAAATTGGTCGTAGAATTATATCATAAGTTAACTTTCACAAAAAAAAAATCAAGAGGAAAAAGAAAGGGGAATCGTTTACCTTCTCTTGCTGCTACCATTGGATCACCCTTCTTCAGGTAATTGTAGTCTTACTGCAAAAGATGAGCCTCCATCCGCTATAGCTGGATTTCTTCCAATCGATGGGGAAAGAGACCCGAGAAAGAAAGGGGACGATTCTAAAGGAGAAGAGGGATGGACGAATGGAAGATAATTGGTTGCGTGAACCCTTAAGGAGGTGAGGATGGATCAGAGAGAGTGAAGAAGGATGCCATGAAGAGGTGAAGAAACGGTCAAGAAGAAGAAAAGAGGGGTAATGGTGGGGTGAAGACGATTCGAGAAGAAGGAAGAAGGTGCGGGGTGAAAGGCAGTGCCCTAAACCCTCTCCAACAACTTTGTTTTATAACGAGGGTTTGTTAGAAAATTTTCCATTCGGGTCCATCTTATTTTCAAGATTTTTACAAAGAGGGGGGTCCTTAACAAATTTTGCTAAAAAGTGTTTTTAAAAAACTTGATTTTCAAAAAGGTGCCTTAAAAAGGCCATTTTTGTGCTTTTCTTTTTCAATTTTCTTATTTTTTTGTTCTTATCTTGAAATTTTCTACATTTTTTTTGTATTTTTGAAAATAAAAGCTCTAAAACTATGGGATTTCTAAAGAAAGTTTACAAATATTTACAAAAGAAGGCTTTTTTGAAAGTTCGAGGTTATCTTTTGGAATTTTCTTCAAAAAAACGGGTTTATAACTAGATTTTGAGGAAATGTTTGAGTTCTTAACCTCCAATCAAGGAATATAGAGTCTCGAATCCAAAATGGACACCGGATTGACTATCTGAGCATTTTAGAATTTATTTTTGGTATTTTTGTAAAATTTAATATGAAAATCGGATAGTGAGGCTCAGATTTGGATTTTAACACTGGATCCGGATCCGAAATCGAGTCAGATATATAAAATGGATTTAATTTTAGTAAAACCTAAGAAATAAAGTGGAATTTAGATTTAAAACAGACTCAATTACTCAGAAAATGGAATTAGGGGCAAAAAGGGAGTATTTATAATGTTTAGAAAAATTTGGGGTGTTCATAGTGACCAAAAGGGTCGAAATTGAAATTGGAAATTAGATGTTTGGAATTTGGAAATTGATATTTGGAAATTGGAAATTGATTGACCCAAAGGTTAAAATTGGAATTCATTGACCCAAAGGTCGAAATTGGAATTAATTGACCCAAAGGTCGAAATTGAAAATTGGAAATTGGAAATTGGAATTTTGAATTTAGATGAATGATCAGTACAAAGACTGAACCCAAGAGGTCGACTGACACGACCAACCAGTGAGACACTAACACGAGTGCTCAATTTTGAAAGAATACCAGTATGAATACCGGTTTTTGAAGATGTGTCAATATAGACATTGGATTTTGAAAATATACCAGTTCGAGCAGTGGGTTTTGAAAGATATACCTGCTCGAGCTCTGGATTTTAAAATCATACCTTGTTTTTAAATTGAGACTTGAATTTTTTGAAAGAGACCTATGCTCTTAAAGTATTTGGGAATTGTAACGAGAATGATTGTCGGGGTCTCAGGATTATCCCTTATCCTGAATGGGTAGCGAACTTGATGCAAATGCATGCCAATGAATACCGATACAAATGAATGCATATATGAAAATGATATAAATGAGTGCACAACAACAACAACAACTACGCCTTCATCCCAAAACAATTGGGGTCAGCGATATGAACCAAAAAAGAAATTCATTTTGGGTCTTCCACATGAATCCTTTTCCTCCAATCATTTCTATCCAACGCCATGTCCTCGGTGAGGTTCAAAGCATTCATATCCTTTCCTATCATCTCCATCCAAGTCTTCCTAGGCCTACCCCGACCTCTTTTAACTAATATATTTTCCCATTTCTCCAACCTTCTAACTGGAGCATCATTAGGCCTTCGCCCAATATGTCCAAACCACCGTAAACGATTCTCTCGCATCTTATTTTCAATGGGTGCAACACCTACCTTCTTACGTATCTCTTCGTTCCGAATCTTATCTTTTATTGTATTTCCACACATCCATCTAAGCATCCGCATCTCAGCTACACTCATTTTTTGAATATGATGTCTCTTGGCAGCCCAACATTCCGTACCATATAGTAAAGCGGGTCTAATAGTCGTCCTATAAAACTTTCCCTTCAACCGCAATGGCATTCTACGATCGCACAGCACTCCAGTAGCACTTTTCCATTTCATCCACCCAACCTTTATCCTATGATTTACATCTCCATCAATTTCTCCATACTTTTGAATGATGGATCCCAAATATTTGAAATAATCATTCACCGATATGTCTTGCTCACCAAGTTTCACTACACTCCCATCACTACTTCGTTGCTTACTAAACCGACATTCCATATATTCAGTCTTACTATTACTCAACTTAAAACCTCTAGCTTCCAATGTCTGTCTCCATAATTCTAACTTAGCATTAACCCCAGCTCTAGACTCATCAATCAAAATAATATCATCAGCAAACAACATACACCACGGTACATTTTCTTGAATTGATCTCGTAAGCTCATCCATCACTATCGCAAATAGGAAAGGGCTTAAAGCAGATCCTTGATGTAACCCAACCGTTATCGGAAAATTGGTTGTCACCCCTCCACAAGTGCGGACATTGGTTACTACTCCTTCATACATATCTTTAATTATACTAATGTACTTGAGAGAAACACCTTTCTTCATCATTGTCCACCAGAGAACGTCCCTAGGTACTCTATCGTATGCCTTCTCTAAATCAATAAAAACCACATGCATGCAAAATGAGAGATTATTTATCCTGCCTACATACACGGTATTTGTAGATAAAAATAAAATTTTAAAAATGCCCCAGTGTAACTGGAAAAAGAGAATTTGATCATTATTGAGGAAAATTTGAGGAATTACAAAGAATAAGACATGATTTAAGTATAGAATTTTTTCAAATGTCGAGCATTGATGGGATTTGGTAATTCCACTCCGTCGGCATTGATGAGCCGATATGAATTACGAGGTAATGCCTCTTTGACAACATAGGGACCTTCCCAATTTGGTGACCACTTGCCACCTGGGCGGTGCTTGAGATAAGTCGTTGATCTGAGCACTAGATTATTGACTCGAAATTTCTTTTCAATGACAGATTTTGCATATTGTCCGGCTATCCTCTGACGATATGATTGAGCATGCTCTGCTGCTCTAGGCCTTTTTTCAACGAGCAAATCAAGTTGTACTAGTCGTTGTTGTTGATACTGATCAAGAGGTAATTCTAGAAGTGATGCAAATTTCAGAGCAGGTTTCTGAACATGTAGAGGCAGTACTACTTCAGTCCCGTAGACAAGTTCTGACGGAGTAGCATTAGTTGGAGTTCGAATAGTGGTTCTATACGCCCACAACGCATCATGAATCTTCTCATGCCAGTCACGGCCTGTTTCCAAAGTTCGCTTCAGGATTCGAATCAAAATCTTATTGGTGGCTTTTGCTTGACCATTCCCTTAAGGATAATAAGGAGCAGAGAAATGATGATGGATTCTGAACTTTGAACAGAAAGTCCTCATTTTCTCATTCTTGAAATGACTGCCATTATCTGACACAATATCATGCGGTATGCCAAAACGACATAGGATATTCTTGTGGATGAATGAGACCACATGTCGACCTTCTATTGTGCGTAGAGTGACTGCTTCTACCCATTTAGTAAAATATTCTGTTGCGGCAAGAAAATATTTGTGGCCATTTGAAGCAGAAGGGGTGATGGGGCCTACAACATCAAAAGCCCACATAGAAAATAGCCATGGCAAGAAGACATATTGCAAATATGTCGCTGGCGCATGAATGGAAGGTGCATGCATCTGACATTGAACCCACTTTTTCACAAAACGATAGCAATCTTGTTGCATAGTTTTCCAGTAATATCCTACTCGGATGATTTGTTTGACAAGAGTTTGATAGCCAACATGACCGCCGCAAATGCCTTCATTTGCTTCTTGCACAACTTCTTTGGCTTCTTCTTCATCCAAACAACTGAAATATTCAGAATTGAATCCACGACGATAGAGGACGTCGGCAAGAACAAAATATCGAGCAGACATGCGCTGAATTGCTCGTTGCTCTTTCTTTGAGAGTTCTGGAGGAAATTCGCCAGTTTCAATGAAATTTTTGATATCATGATACCAAGGCTTTTTCTTTTGCTCAGCCTAGTTTATCTGCTCTACTGGGACGAAAGCAGGTTGATTAAGTTTGCCAATTTCAAAGGAGCGACAAGATTCTCCGCTCTTAAATGACATAATGGATCCCAGATTGGCTAAACTGTCTGCAACTTGATTGAAGTCTCTCTTGATATGGAAAAGTTGGAATTCTTCAAAATTGCTGGCAAGAGCTGAGACAATCTTCTGATAAGGGAGTAATTTCTGATCCTTCACTTGCCATTCGTCTAGGACTTGATTGACAATGAGCAAATAATCACCATAAGCATGCACTCTGTTGACATTGAAGTCTTGTAGAATTTTCAGATCTTGTATCAAAGCTTCATACACGGCCATATTGTGAGTGCACTGAAAATCCAATTTGAGAGAACATGGGATCATCTCCTTCTCTGGTGTGATTAGCAAAATCCTGATTCCTATGCCTGCCATATTCTTGAAACCGTCGAAGAATAAATTCCAAATTGGAGATTATTGAATATTGCAGATCCGCTCATCGAGGAAATCATCCTCGGCTTTAACATCCTCTGCTAGAGGGAAATCTGCCAATTGATCTGCAATTGCTTGGCCTTTGATAGATTGCTGGAAGACATACTCCAGATCATATTGCATCAATAGGACTTGCCATTTGGCAATCCGTCCTCTCAGAAATGGTTGCTCTAAAATATACTTGAGAGGATTTAATTTGGATAGGATCTTGACTTCAGATGTCAGCAGATAGTGTCTCAATTTCTGACACATCCAAACCAGAGCTAGACATGTCTTCTCTATCTGAGAGTATTTCTTCTCATAATTGAAAGTGCAGTAGGATCGAGGCAACGAGCACTAGAGGGGGGTGAATAGTGCTTTTAAAAATTGTCTGCGGAATATTAACGAATTTTGCAATTTGAAAAGCAAACACACAAAAAACACAAAATTTATCCTGGTTCGGTCTTTCCCGACCTACATCCAGTCCCCAAGCAAAACCCGCTTGAGATTTCCACTATTAACCTTGTGTAACTATAAGATCATACAGACCAAATCCGATCTCACTTTCAGTAACACACCTACTGAAAGCAAACAACTCCTTTAAACCAAGGAGTCCTTCCTTTTACAGAAAATAAGTAACAACTTACAATACAACCTATGAGCCTTTCTTTTGAATGCAAATGAGATGCAATTGGCTTTTGAGGTTGTTGAAATACTCTACTCACGAATTCACTATCTCTCAAAGGAATTTGAGTGAAAAGCTGAAGTGAAAAATATCATGTGAGTGAGAAAATGAATATGAGTGAAAAGCAAAGAGTAAATGATTCAAATTGATTGAATTAAAGTGCTTTTGAGTGTAAAATGCACTCATATTTATAGTTGAAAGTTTTCATACGTTGATGGTATGAAAGGGTGTCAAAACAGTCCATTTTGAACGATCAAAATGTTTGAAAAACTAAAAGACACGCCTTTTTGAAGTTTCAGGAAAAACGGCAAAATTAGTCGACTGGGACAGTAGTTAGTCGACTAATAGTTAGTTATTAGTAGACTGACAGTTATCGTCGGTCGACTGATCTGTTAATCGAGTCGTTTGAAAATCTGAACTTTTGAAACTTAGTCGACTAGAGATAAAATTAGTCAACTGATAATATCATGAGTAGACTGAAAAATCTTTCAGTCGACTGCTGCTAAAATCTTCTGAAAAACATACATTCTGTCCGGTCGACTGATAAAAGCATTAGTCGAATGCTGCTAAATTTCCAGAAAACACATGTTCTGTCCAATCGACTGATAAAACCATTAGTCGACTGCTACTTATTTTCCAGAAAATAGACATTCTGTCCAGTTGACTGATAAAACCTTCGGTCGACTAATTTGACAAAAATGACTTTTTAGAAAATATGGCGCGAAAGGATTAGTCGACTGGTGAGTCTATTGCTCGACTAATAAACACGAAAATTTAAGAAAAGGATTTTCTAAAAAGATTTTCATGAAGGGTTCTTTTAGAAAAGTTTTTCTAAAGACTTTTTAGGTGAAATGCAACCTAAATATGCACTCTAAGTAAGGCTCTTACAAGAATCTAAGACTTTAAATAAATTTAACATTTGCATACTAGTCTTCAAAGATTCGTTATCGAATTCTTCAATGTCTTCATTGCCTTAGCTAAAATGCAGTTGATTTCACTTGCTCATCATCAAAACCTTGTACTTGAAGTATCATGTATGGCTTCAGTGGCGTAACAATAATCAATGAAGGTTTTGCTCACATAGTAAATGGCATGTTCTATCAGACTGCCTTCTTCGTATTGCACCAAGAATCCGCCGCAAGCAACTTGATTAACTGAAATGTATAGCAGTAGGGGTTTCCCCAATTCTGGCGGCTTTAAAACAAGAGGATTGAGCAAATATTTTTTGATGCGTTCGAACGATTGCTGACACTTTGGTCCTCATTCGAACTTCACTCATTTTCTGAGCAAATGATTGAAAGGCTCACATCTCATGGCCAGATTGGATATGAATCGTCGAATTGATTGCATACGTCTCTGAAGGCTACACAATTCTTTGAGATTAGTCGGGGGCGGCATGTCAATGATGGCTTTGGCCTTAGCGGGATCCACTTCTATCCAATTTTTGCTGACTAGAAAGCCTAACAACTTGCCAGATTCGACTCCAAAAACACATTTTTGTGGATTGAGTCTTAGCTTGTAAAGAATGAGCCGCTTGAAAACTTGATTAAGAGCTTCGATGTGATCTTCCTCTTTTTTAGATTTCACCAGAATATCATCAACATATGCATCCATGATTTTGTGCATCTGATAATGAAAAATGGCGGTCATAGCACGCGGATAAGTGGCTCCAACATTTTTAAGCCCAAATGGTATGACCGTATAACAAAAAGTGTCCCAAGGAGTAGTGAAAGATGTCTTGGACTGATCACGAGCAACCAACTTGATCTGATTGTATCCAGAATATCCGTCAATAAAAGAGAACATGGCATGACATGTCGTGCTGTCGATAAAAAGATCAATATTAGAAAGCGAATAATCATCCTTAGGAGTTGCTTTATTGAGGTCTCTGAAGTCGATGCAAATCCGAACTTTTCCATTCTTCTTGAGAACAACGACAATATTTGTCAACCAGTCTGGGTAGTCAATGGTTCGAATGAACCCTACTTTTAGTAGATCTTCCAGACCTTTCTTAACTTGTTGTTCCACTCGGGGGTCCATCTTTCTTAGCTTCTGCTTAACTGGCTTGACATCTGGTTTTAGAACAAGGTGATGCTCAACCAATTTGGTATCCAGACCTGGCATGTCCTCATAAGTCCATGCAAACACTTCTTCATGCTGCTTGAGAAAATTAATGAGTCTTTCCTTCTCTTCCGGGTTCAAACTGCTGCCAATCTTGAGAATTTTGAGATCGTCTTCTGATCCAATATTGATATCCTCAGTCGGGTCTTGAACTAAGGATGATGGCTCATCTTATTTCTGAATTGATGCAAATTTTGGTAATTCTTAAAAAGCTGAATCGAACTTTACGGGTTCTTCTGACTGCTTTATAGTCTGATTGCATTCTGCTCTTATTTTGACCTGATGAATCACTGTTGGCTTTGAAAAGGCATTTGGATTTAGAACGAGCTTCTTGATAGATCGGGAAGACATTCTGAAAATTGGAGAATACATTGATTCAGGAAAATCGCCCATCATAAAATAAATTGCTTTTATTGAGAAAATAATTGAAAAAATAAAAGAGCAAAATAATGGCAATTTTGTGAATATTTGATATTAAGAAGTAAGGAGACAAATGGAATCCAGATAGACAAAGAAAACTTGCAACTTTATTGAAAGATGGAATTGATGACAATGATTAAAATGAAACGGGATATCATCCCAAATGTGGAAACAAAAGAATAGTAATGAAAAGACAAGCAGATGCCCTTAGTGCATTCCTTTGATGAAGATAGTGCCCTTCTAAGATTTTCTGCCATTGAATCCCAATCCGGCCCTCTAAGGATAGTGCTGAGGAATTACTGGCTCGGGACGACCATCTCCATTTTTGCCCAGGCCTTGAAAAGGCTGATAGCCATGCTTCACCAACAGATCAAATCCCCTTTTAGCCTTCATAAATTGAGAGAACAGAGGATGATCTTTGAATGTGTTGTAGTCAATTCATCCTCCAATCTTGAAAAACTGTGGGCCTCTCCATCGAGTCATGGCCATTGTATGTGCCAATTGTTCTGTTGTCTGCAGTATTCCCGAATTTTCTTCAAAACTGGCCTCATCAATGCCCCTAATGCTAGAGATATCAGTAGTAAAAGTGGGCCTGGCAACCATGAGTTGTGCAAGCCTCTGCTCCGGATCCTCGCCCAAGACTGTTGTGATCATTCCACCTTTTGACCACTTGACACACTAATGCAGAGTAGACGGCACAAAGTTCGTGTTATGGATCCAAGGTCTCCCGAGAAGCATATTATAGGTAGGCGACACATTGACCACATGAAAAATGACAAAGTGGACTGAATAGTCAATAAAAATTTCTAGGAAGATTTTTCCTTTCGCTGTTTGGCCATGATTACCGAACCCGTAGATGATGATTGGGTCCGGAATGTATTCTTCTTCTTTAATGCCCAAAGCTTTGGCTGTCATTTCTGGGCATATGTTGAGGTTGCTGCCTCCATCTATCAGCACATGAAGAACCGTCATTCCTCTGGTTCGAATCACAACATACAAAGTGTTGTTGTGGAATACATGAGGCTTTGGGAGATCCTCATCCAAAAAAGTAAGCAGAGCATTTTTCATGGCCTGATTGACTATCTGGGCCATATCTTCAGGAGTTATGCTCGGTTTCACCTTGATTTTTTGCAATAGATCATCCAACACTTGTTGATGCTTGGCAGAAGCTTGGGCTAGATCCAAGATTGAGACATTGGAAAATGCAGTAATCAGCTTTGATGCAGATGTCTCACTTTTCTCTGGGGCGGGCTTAATAAAGTGTTTGGGGAACCACGTCATTCTTTTAGCCACCTCCGGAGATACCCCAGCGGGCTTGGCAGATATTTTCATTTTTCCAAAGGCTGAGATAAGGTCCGTCTTCTGAGCTTTGGACTGAGCCTGCTGTAGTACAAGGACCTGATGATGAGCTTGCATATCTTTTTTAGAGCATGGCCTGATATGCTTCTGTGGTTGAAAAAGGTTGTTCAGAGATGATCGTTGTAGAATGATGGGAAAATGGTTTCTTCAGAATTTCCATATTTTCATCTTCGGCACCTTCTACCAGAAGATTCTTGTCGATGAGATCCTGAACGATATTTTTTAGAACAAAGCAGTTCTCAGTATTATGCCCCACTGTTCTGTGAAATTTACATAATTGATCTTTGAATTTTCCCATGGGAAAGGGGGGATCGGCCAGCCTA
This sequence comes from Nuphar pumila, assembly GCF_984573655.1. Classification (NCBI taxonomy): domain Eukaryota; kingdom Viridiplantae; phylum Streptophyta; class Magnoliopsida; order Nymphaeales; family Nymphaeaceae; genus Nuphar; species Nuphar pumila. The sequence continues at coordinate 93,393,771 of NC_143256.1, read as the reverse complement.
GGTAGTTTGACCATCTCCTTGGTCAACATGTACTCGAGCATCGTCTCGAGTGATTGGTCCAGTGGAGTGAACTTCCTGTCATAACTCCACCCTTCATGCTTCACTTTTTCATGGGGCTTTGGTCCCTGCTCTAATTGCAATGGCTTGTTGTATTGAGGGACTGACTTGCCTTTTTGATCATTCTTGTTCGAACTCCCTGCCTCCATAACAAAAAACTCTATTTTGCCCCTTATAGTGGTTCAAATTATTATTCCTCACAGAATGAGTGAAATGAGTTTTCTTCTTTTGCTCATTCTGGTCGTTGTTCTTGGTGAAAGTGAAGCCTTCGTAGAAACCATTTTCCATGCTCAACTCGAGCCATTCGGCTCGCTTTGTCAGTTTAATGAATGTCCTTGATGGTGCAGTAGAGATGAGGCCTCTTAGAGACAGTGAGAAGTTGCTCAGAATTAGGGACATAGCATGTCTCTTTGATATGGGATCCCTCATCTTATTACAGGCTGATCTCCAACGATGAATAAAATCTTTGGCCTTTTCATTTTCTCTCTACTTGAGGCCGCAGAGATGACTGAGGGTAGAAAGCGCCTCGACATTGAAGAAGAATCGCTCGATGAACATGTTCACCACTTTATCAACACTACAAGAAAATTGTTAATTAGCGACGGAAATTAGCGACGGATTTTTCCCGTCGCTACTTAGCGACAGATTAGCTAGAGATAGAATCTGTCGCTAATTTGCGACGGATTAGCGAGGAAACGACTTTTATCGCTAATCTGTTGCTACTTAGCGACGGATTAGCGACTGCATGTTTTTGTCGCTACTTTTTATTACAAGAACACCATTTTAGCGACGAATTTAGAGAGGGAACTCTGTCGTCGCTAATCCGTCGCTAATTAGCGACGGAGTAGCGACAGAATATATTCCGTCGCTTTTTTGGTATTTTGGTTTCGCGACGGCTTAGCGACGGAATTTTTCCGTCGCTAAGCCGTCGCTAAATGTCGCGTAAATCCCTAATCCCATCCCTCTTTCTCTTTTCCCTGTTTCGCTGTATTGCTCCCTCCCGCCGCCCGTCGGCTCTCGCCACCGTCCGGCCACCGCCGCTCGCCAGCCGCCGCTCCCCGTCCATCGCTCGCCAGCCGGCGCTCGCCAGCTGCCGCTCCCCGTCAACCTCCCGCCACCGTCCGGCGAAGCGCAGGTAATATTCTTCTTCTTCTTCTTCTTCTTCTTCTTCTTCTTCTTCTTCTTCTTCTTCTTCTAAACGCAGGGGGTACGCCCCTTCCCTGCCGGAAACGCAGGGGGTTTAACCCCCTGCCGTGCTTTCCGGCAAGGGGGGTCGACCCCCTGCGTTTCCGGCAGGGGGGGTCGACCCCCCACCCCTGCCGGAAACGCATGGGGGGTCGACCCCCCTGCCGTAAAGGCACGGCAGAAGGTCAACCCCCCATGCCGGAACTGCCTTTCCGGCAGGGGGTTTAACCCCCTTCCCTGCCGGAAAGGCAGGGGGTTTAACCCCCTGCCGTGCTTTCCGGCAGGGGGGGTCGACCCCCTGCGTTATGCTGCCTAAGTGACTTGTCAAAAAAAAAAATTCTGTTTTTGAATGCCTATGCTGCCTATATGAATCGTTTGAAAAATAAAATCTGTAGTAGGAATAACATGCTGCCGATGTGTATTGCTTTTGAAAAAAACAATCTGTTATGAGTAATATTATGCTGTCTATGTGAATTGGTTTCAAAAAAATCTGTTTTTTAATGCATATGCTGCCTATGTAAATCAGTTTGAAAAAAAAATCTTTAGTAGGAATACTATGTTGCCTATGTGTTTGTTTGAAGAAAAAAAAATTGTTATGAGATACCTACGTTGCCTATGTGATCTGTTTTGAAAAGAATTTTTGTTATGGATACCTATGCTGCCCATGTGATCTCTTTTTAAAAAAAAAAAAAGTTATTATGTGATCCCTATGTTGTCCATGTGATTAGCTTGAAAAAAAAATTGTAATATGTGTATATAAGATGTCCATATGGTTTTAAGTGTAGTTTGCATATATGTTGTCCATATGGATTTTAAGTTGAAATTTTTTTTGTAATGTATATATACAAGTTGTCCATGTTGTTCAATTTGTTAGTTTGTTAATGTCTACTGGTAGTTAGTTTTACTTCAATTTGTTTTCTTGAAATCTGGTTAGTTAGAGTATTTCAATCTATTAGTCTTTTATAATTATATTTTTCTTAGATAGATTGGTATTTAATGTTCTCACAATCAGTTAGTTAGATTAGGGCTATTTGAATTCTTTATGATAGTGGTGGTTAAACGGAGTTCACATCTTTTCTAGTAAACTAATTGATTGATTTACTATTCCTTTGCTAAGTAGTTCAGATTAGAAATTGTCTATGACTTTATGTTAGTCGACTGGTTCAACATGTTATAGCTGGTTTGTTAAATTAGCATCTTCTAGTTAGATTTGGCTTAACATATATACTATTTTTCTTTTCTCTTCTTTCAATTAGTTAGAGTTGTTTTAATTTGTTTTAATTTTTTTAGTTAGTGTTTCATCTTGTTTCATGATTAGTTAGTTTGTTACTTAATTTGTTTTGTTTTTGTGCAGATTTTTCAACGGAACCAACTCGTGCTCGGCCACCTGTGGTAAGTAAATGACAAAAACAATGCAAATCGGGTAAATACCCGTGGTGAGTAAGTGATGCAAACGTATCACATGTTATTTAATTTATTGAATGCAGCACTTTATTGTTCACACATTCACTTAGTTGTTGATATCTAGGACTGCTTTGTTGGAGTTCGGAGATCATGCTGAGCATGATTTTAATGTAGAAATATGGAAGTGTTCTTATTTTTGGAGTACGGAGTCCATGTTAAGCATGGTAGTAGTTAGTGAGATATTGAAGTGTGTTTGCTGCAGGTACATGTTTGCCATTTATTTGATATGAATGATTGTGATGTATTGCAATGTTTGATGTAATTGTATCCATGCTTGCATGTAGTTACTTTCAATTTGATTTTGACTTCCATGTGAAATTTTATAATAAAAGCATGCTTCAAATGATTGTATCATGTCATTAATAGTTTGCACATGAAAATATTAAGTTATCAATGCATGCATCAAAATTCTTGTTATTGTTTGACATAGTATATTGCATGATAAATTTGATATTTTCTTCATCGTCGCATTCTGATTGTTTTTTTTTTAATTCGTTAGGATACTATTCGTAACATCATACGACAGAATGACTGCAAACCGTGAATGGATGTACCGTAGGATAGTGGACAATGAGTTATCGCATGAATATATGGATGGTGTCGATAGTTTTATTGAATTTGCAACGGCGAGTGTCAGTACGGTAGATCCCACAGGTCGGATTAGGTGTCCCTGCAAGATTTGTAAGAATAATCGATTTGTAGAACCTCATGGCGTTAGACATCACCTATACAGGAAGGGTTTTGTGAGTGATTATCAGAACTGGGCGTTTCATGGAGAAGAATTTAGAAACGATTTTGATGCACGGGTGAATGTGGTGCACGATAATCCATATACGAATTTGATATTTGATGCTGCAGGAACAGAACTGGGTTCTGCTATGAGTTCTAGTGATGTAAGAACTGTCGTAGATGAAGAATCACCAAACGATGCAGCTAGTAGATTTTATGATTTACTTAAAGATGCTGATGAGCCACTTTGGAACGGTTGTGAGAGTCACACTATCTTGTCTGCAGTTCTTCAACTAATGAATTTGAAGTCCGAGTATAATTTGAGTCAATCATGTTTTGACCGTTTGTGCATGATTGTGAAGAGTATGTTGCCTAAAGATGAGAAATTGCCACAAAATTTCTATCGTGCGAAAGTTATGGTCAACGCTCTAGGTATGGGTTACAAAAAGATTGATGCTTGTCCAAATCACTGCATGTTGTATTTCAAGGAGCAGGAAAATGACATATCATGCCCGTCATGTGGGCATCCTCGGTTCAAGCCAAAGACAAGAGGCAATGGTAGCACGAGATCAAATGAAGTTTCATACAAGTCACTCCGCTACTTTCCTATCACTCCTAGATTGCAGCGATTGTATATGTCTTCAAAGAAAGCTAAACACATGAGATGGCATGCAAATAAAGTTCGACACGATGAAAACAAGATCACGCATCCTGTTGACGCTGAAGCTTGGAAGCACTTTGATCGTACTCATCAGAACTTCGTAATGGAAGTGCGAAATGTTAGACTCGGTCTATGTACAGATGGATTTAATCCATTTGGGGGTAGATCAACTCCATACTCATGCTGGCCAGTATTTGTAACTCCATACAACCTTCCACCAAGCTTGTGTATGAAACGTCCAAATCTTTTCTTGTCTCTGTTGATCCCTGGTCCGACCTCACCTGGCCAAAATCTTGATGTATATCTAAGGCCATTGATTGATGAATTAAAAGTACTGTGGGATGACGGTGTTACCACGTATGATGCCCACAAAAAACAAAATTTCAACATGAAGGCCACTGTTCTATGGACAATCAGTGACTTCCCTGCATATGGTATGTTATCTGGTTGGAGCACACATGGGAGGTTGGCTTGTCCGTACTGCATGGAGGATTCCAAAGCTTTTAGATTGAGGCATGGAAGGAAGCCTTGCTGGTTTGATTGCCATCGTCGATTTCTACCCAGCGATCATCCGTTCCGACGTCAAAAGAATGCATTTACAGCAGGCACAACTGAAATGGAAGGTCCATCCTCAAGATTGTCTGGCATAGAGATTTTAAGAAGATTGCGATACTTTCCAGATGTATTAACAGATGCCCGCAGTCCTACACCCTTCCGTGGATTTGGGAAGGAACACAATTGGACGAAAAAATCTATTTTTTGGGAACTACCGTATTGGCCGACCCTATTGATACGACATAATTTGGATGTGATGCATGTAGAGAAAAATGTGTTTGATAATGTGTTCAATACAGTAATGAATATTAAAGGAAAAACGAAGGATAATCCGAAGGCCCGTATGGATTTAAAATTAATATGTAAAAGACCAGAATTGGAACTCAAAGAGTATAATGGCAAAGTACTGAAACCAAAGGCGAAGTACGTGCTCGGATCTGATCAAATAAAACATGTATGTCAATGGTTGAGACAACTGAGATTTCCAGATGGATATGTCTCTAACATTGCTCGGGCTGTGAAGATTGACGATGGACAGTTATATGGGTTGAAGAGCCATGATTGTCATATCTTTATGCAACGATTGATACCCCTAGCATTCCATGATATGTTAGACAAACCTATATGGGGGGTATTGTCTGAGTTGAGCGGATTTTTCAGAACATTGTTCGCATCGGAGGTCATTGTATCAGATGTAAAGAATCTCGAGGACTCTGTCATCACCACTGTTTGTCTGTTAGAAAAGATATTTACGCCAGCATTTTTCGATGTTATGGAACATTTGATCATACATTTGCCATATGAACTAAGGGTTGGTGGCCCTGTGCAATATCGATGGATGTACCCATTTGAAAGGTATATGTTTTTTTATATTTGTCTCTTTAATGACAGATATTTAAAATTTGAAATGTATATTCTTGTCAGATGCATGTTCGACCTAAAAAAAAAGGTTCGTAATAAAGCAAGAGTAGAAGGCTCTATTTGTGAGGCGTACACTTTAGAAGAGATTTCAAATTTCTCATCTATGTACTTCGAACCTCATATTTCAACACGTTACACATGCCCGCCCCGTAACGATGATGGAGAACAAGTAACTGTAGCTGACAAGCTGTCGATATTTCAACGACTTGGGCATGCATTTGGTAGTTGCCGATCAAGGCTATTGACAGATCGAGAGCAAGATGCAACACACATCTATATTCTTTTTAATTGTTCAGCGATCGACCCATACATCGAGTAAGTATATGTATATGCAACTCAATTATAAATCCTTTTATGTTCTATATGTGGATACATGGCTCGGTAATATAAGTATTTGTGGTTTGCAGACGATTTGATCTGGAGTTGCAAAGCAAAGTTTCACATCTCACTAATGCAGAAGTATAAAAAGAACGTGAAACTAAGTTTGTGGAGTGGTTGAAACAGTTGGTAAAGAAGCTAACATAAATTTTGTACTTATAAACAACACTAAGTTACTTAATTGATCGTGATCACAATAATTGTTTATGTCTGTGCGTAGGTTCGGCATGGTGATGTTAAAGATCAAGGAATATGTGATTTAGAAAATGGTCCGACCAAAGTTGTGCAATGCTACAACGGGTATATCGTAAATGGTTATCGATTCCATACAAAAGACTACGGTATAAACAAATCAACGATAAATAGTGGCGTGTGTGTCAAGGGTAGCAGCTACGGTGAAAATGAACATGATTACTACGGTGTTATAGAGGAAATAATGGAGTTGACTTACTTAGGCATGAATAACAGGGTTACGGTATTCAAGTGTCATTGGTTTGATCCAACTGCAACAAGACTCGACAAAGCTTCAGGCATTGTGGAGGTGAATCATAAATCCAGGTTTGGAACATATGAACCATTCATATTAGCCTCGCAAGCTCAACAAGTTTATTATACTTCATATCCGAGTATAAAAAAGTCAGATAGAAATGAATGGTGGGCAGTTTGCAAGGTGAAATCCAAACTATACCCCGAGTATGATCAGTTACAAGAAGATGAGTTAGCTGAAGACAGTGATTACTATCAATCAGATGATGTCTGTGACTTCGCTTATGGTCACGATGTTGCGCATGATATGCATGTCATATCTCCATTGGCTGATGAAACATTCATAGAGGAATGTGATCCAAATGATGTACCAAGTGGATGGGCAAACAATGAAGAAGAAGAAGAAGAAGAAGAAGAAGAAAGTCAAACTAGTGACGAGGAAGAATTCTCAAGCTAGTGAGCCAAATCTTATACTACAAACCTCTATTTAAATGCATTGTAATACTTGATGTGAGTTGTATTGCAATACTTGGTGTGAATGATTAAAAATTTTATTTCAATGTATTGTAATACTTGATACGAATGATTCGAATGCATTGTAATACTTGATGTGAATGATTTCAATTATCTGAATGTATTATAATTTATGCAATTAACAAATGATTTGAATTAGTGCAATACTTGATGTCAATGATTTGAATTATTTGAATGCATTGCAATGCTTGATGTGAATGACTTGAATGCATTGTAATACTTGATGTGAATTATTTGAATGTATTGTATGACATATGTTATTTGTTAGAATATGGTTCGTGGAGGTTATAGTGGTCGCTCATCCAGTAGTAGCCAGGCTCAACCTTCATCTTCACGGGCTCCTGTGATAGGTATATCATATAACTAATTAGATGCTTGATTAGTTCAAATGCACATTCTGAGAACTTGGTGTGTATTTTTTTACAGATGATGTTGCGCCTGTACACGACCCACCTACACTAGTTGATCGCACAAGTCAACAGCCAACACAGGAAACAGGGTCTTCTCAGGCTGGCACAAGAAGACTCATTCGAATAGTGTATATCGATAATCGACCGTAAGTATTTTGTTTTCAATTATTGCATATCTTTTAAATATTTTATATTGATATTTACTGTGTAACAATTCATGTGCAGCACGAGGTTTGAGCCACAAGAAGTAGTACGGGAGATTAGGAATTCACTTCTTCAACATCTACTAGGACCAGTTGCTCAATGGAAAGAGTACCCAAAGGAGGTATTAGACAGATTGTGGTCCTCATTCATGGTATACAGTTGTTCCTCATAGTTAATGTGTTTCATATTTAATTTATTTAAGCAATGTCTACTAACTTTCTGAAAATATTTGTAGGCTTCGAATCGCTTTGCAACTACGGTGGAAGAAAATGATGCAAGGAAGGTGTGGCAGAAGGTGGCTGCCAATCGATTTGCAGACATGCTGCACACTATGAAGACTGCAGCAAAAAAAGCATCTGGCGTAGTAGATGATCCATTACTGTGGAAGGGCCATGGTCCTATTACTATCAGGAGAGATTACTGGGATGAAATGTGCGATATGTGGGCGGGAGATGCATTTAAAAATCGCTCTGCGAAGGCTTCACAAAATCGATCGAAGATGCCCGAAGCCCATCTACACACAGGTGGATCTAAGACATTTGGGAGCCACCTAAAGAAAATGGTAACTCATCAATATATAATATTAATTTTATAAGTATAGTTGCAAATTTGTGTACTAAATCTTTTGTCATTTAACTTCGCAGGAAGCAAAAAAAGGAGGCAGTGTACCATATAAGGATGTGTTTGTAGAAACACATAAACGGAAGACCACGGGAGTCTTCGTATCAGAGAAGGCGAGAACGACAACGGTATGTATTAATTCTATTAATAATCATTGCAATATATATGCAAGTCATCATAATGTTATCATTAATTATTAATGAATACTTTAAACATTATTTTGTAGGAGGCATATGAGCAACAAATGGTAGAGCGATATGGCGAAGACGCTACTCAGCATCCATCATTTGATCCTACAGCATGGGTGACTGCAGCAGGTGAACCCAAAAAAGGTCGCGTGTTCGGGTTTGGGAGTAATATGAACACTTCACCAGTTATTGGTTCTTCCAGTTACGGCTCACCAACTTCTTGCGCCGACATAAGCTCCAAGCAGCCGACTATTCTTTCCGGTGATGATGTACGCAAGATCATTAATGAATCACTGAATAACTACTTCCAATACACCGCCGCCCCCTTTCTCCGAAATGAGATCAAGGCCGCTGTTCAGGATAGGGGATCTTCGATTCCAGGTCCCTCTCAGGTATAATCACATATATAGTTTTTTTGACTGTCTTAAAGCACATCTGAGCATGGTAGAATCACATATAGAGTTTTTCTAGATGCCTTAGAACACATATGAACATGCTATAATCACATATTCAATTTTTTTACTGCCTTAGCACACATATGAGCATGATAGAATCACATATATATATATATATATTTAACTTTTTGTCTGTCTTAGAGCACATATGAGCATGATAGAATCACATATAAAGTTTTTTTGATTGCATTAGAACACATAAGCATGCTATAATCACATATTCAGTTTTTTTACTGCCTAAGAACACATATGAGCATATTATAATCACATATTCTGTTTTTTGACTGCCTTAGCACACATATGAACATGCTATAATAACATATAGAGTTTTTTAACTGCCTTAGAACACATATGAACATGTTATATATCATTTATGATAGAATCACATATAAAATTTTTGGCTTTGCCTGCCTTAGAGCACATATGAGCATGCTATATTCACATATTCAATTTTTTTACTGCCTTAGCACACATACGAGCATGATCGAATCACATATATAGTTTTTTGCCTGCCTTAAAGCACATCTGAGCATGGTAGAATCACATATAGAGTTTTTTTATATGCCTTAGAACACATATGAACATGCTATAATCACATATTCAATTTTTTGACTGCCTTAGCACACATATGAGCATGATAGAATCACATATAGAGTTTTTTTATTGCCTTAGATCACACATGAGCACATGATAGAATCACATATATTGTGTAATTTATTTCATTATATTTTGTTTATCAATACTGACTGTTCTTTTCTTGTGTAGGCTGCTAGCGATAATCAGGGTAGTGGAGCTGAAGGGACAGATAAAGACAATGAACAAGAAGACGCACAAAATCTTGGCGATGATTAGAGGACTGTGTTGAAGAAGTTCTATTTTTTTTATTTTTCCTAATTGTAATTGTTGAATTGTAAATAATTAAACTTCTTAGTTTTAAGGTGGAACGATTAATTATTATAGATACTTGTTATATGAATTTTTTTGTGTGGTTTGTTTTTTATTTACAGGAAATATAAATTGTACAGGAAATATAAATTGTACAGTTCTCGGTAATTAATTTTTAAATAATTTTTTTTTTGATTTTTTTTCATTTTTGCGACGGATTAGCGACGGATGATTCCGTCGCTATTCATATTAATCTAGCGACGGCTTAGCGACGGAATTAAATCCGTCGCCACGCCGTGGTCGCCGTTTAGTACCGGCGGATTGGCGACGGAATATAGCGCTCGTTATTCCGTCGCAATTAGCGACGGACTTGGCGACGGAATTATTCCGTCGCCAGTTAGCGTCGAAATATTCGCGACGTAAGCATACTGTCGCCGCGTTGTCGCTAATCCGTCGCTAACATGGTTAGCGACAGATTAGCGACGGATTAGCGACGGAATGTGGTCGTCGCTAATCTACTGCTTTGTTGTAGTGCAAACTCTTTCAATTCAATAGGGTTGACATGTTCCGAATACCATTTTGTTGTTGTTCCCTCCAGACTGCAAGGGAAATAAAGGAAAAGAGCCTGATTGTCTCGCTTGAATATGGAGCATTCAGCGAAGAACATGGCGAGATGAGACTTAGGGTTGCCAGAACCATCGAATTTGATAAATTTCCTGAGGAGATTCTTGAGATTGGCGTCTCCATCCAAACCATCATAGAAGTCTTCGCTGGTGAAGACTTTCTTACCCTTGTCGTGGGCTTGCAGGTCTCGAAGCATTCTGACCACATCTTTGAATTGTGGCTGGTCAGAGTCATTGACAAACTACTCTTTGAATTTGTGGTCTGACCCCTGCCCATGGGTGGATTTGTGGAATGCCTGATGAGTCTCAAACTCTTCATCTGAATCTTCTGCTGATCCCTCTTTATCAGTTGTATCAACATGTTGGACACGTTTTTTGGACATTTTCATCTGGATTTTGACTAGATGATCCTTAGCCTTTAGCTTGACTTGAGTCTGCTTTGCACTAGCTTTGGCTTGCTCTGCCAGCATTTTGGTCATCATCTTCTTGAACATGGCATACATTTGAGGATCAATGTCATCCTCAACCTGCTGCCCTTGATTTTTGCCTGAGCGCGGGGAATCCATTTCATCGTCTAAATCTTTTGAATATATGATATCTTCAACTGGTGCAATTTTCTTCTCTGACCTTGTCTGAAGCATTGATTGTCATGAATGCTCTCTGCAGGGCAAAATTGATGGTTAGGTTTTTTAAAGAGATTTTGATTGGAAAAAAATATTTGCTAAGAATTTTGGTAGACAATTAAAAGAATATCCCATTACTAGGGATTGAGTCATCGTCGGGATTACGACAATTGCGTTGTCATTCCTTTGTAAAGAAAATAAACAACTGAAAATCATGCCTTGTCACCTAGGCGAGGTCGTCAAACCAAGAATTGAAGAATTTGCAAGATTTTTATTTATTGAAAGGAAAACATGATTGCATTAATAATAAACTTGGGAAAGAGAGGGCGGACAGACAATTTGCCACCACTCTTTATAACTAGCAGAGACACGAGGACCGGGAAAAAGTGGAAGAGTAACAAAAGAGTCTCAGCCATATCTGGCAGAATGGTATGTTCCGGACCACTGCGCTGATGTAAGGTCGAACTCTAGCACGACTCCTGATAGCAGTCGTGCCTCTATGTGCTTCTGTCTCTGAGAAAACTGTTGAACACACCACTCTGGATGATAATAAGCGCAGAAGAATGGACCAAGTAGCTTGAATCTCTTGCCATATGCATAGGTGTACCTAGGAGGTGATAATTCTCGATCAAAGTATTCCCATACTACTTCTTCTTCCTGTAGATAATCGATCAGGAATCGGTACCGCGCAACTGGAAGGAGTTCATTGTCGTTGTATCTGAACGAACTAGCTCTGGTCGGTACATGCTGAAGAAACCAAGATTGAAGTGCATAAATACATCCCTCGACTAAGATGGACTCTCCAAGCGTGAAGCGGGTCAATCCTTTGTATAGAAAAGCAAGAGCGGCCATGGCTATCGAAAGACGGCTGGTGTGTCGACTCCCACATCTTCTCAGAAGTTGTACTATTCTAACATTCACATAATTTTGTCCATCTGGAAAGAAAGCAAGTCCCACAGTACACAAAACCATCACATGTTGAATTCTCTCTTGAGCTATCCTGGACAACGAGCTGACTTCTGCGAATTCTCCATACTGTCGGTAGATCTCGATCAGGCTCACATACTCATTCCCATTTTCTTCAATTAGTGGCCAAGACTTGCGCCCTGTCATGCGAGCTACAACATCTTTAGGGTCCAAACCCTTGACATTGATCAGAAATTGTTGCTCTAACGGATCTCCAGGCTGACCGGCTGGCTCGGGCAGTCCCATGATATCTGAAAACTTGTCCATCAGTAGTGTCATCTCGCCCCACGGGAACCAGAACGTGCAGGTGCACGGATTCCACCGCTTCGCCAGTGCATGGATCAGATTGTCGTTGACTGCCAACTTTCCCACTGCAGATGTCAGTTCCAACCCGCAATCGCTCAAATGGTTCGGAAACATACGAGAGAAGTTTTTGAATCAAACATAGTACCATTGGGGAAGAAGGGTCTGATGTTGAGAGCTCGATGCTCTGGAAGACTTTGTCGCACCTCGTAGAAGATGTGACCCTCAAGAAAAACAGAATCGAGCTGACTGGATGCCATTGGACTGAAAGATAGGAAAATTGGAATTAGAATTTTGGAAAAATACAAGAATTTTGAAAATTGCAGGCAGAATAAAATAAAAAGTTGGAAATTCGAAGTCCAGAGGAACGAAAGAATTCAAAAATCACCTGAAGTTTTGAAGAAAAGGTGGATAATTTGAAAAAATCGTCCAGGGTTTTTTTTTTAGAAAAAAGGAGATATTTCATAAAAGATGAAAATGAGGTATTTTGCAAAATTGTCCGATATTTTGGAAAAATATGAGAAATAAGACGAAAATGAATATCATACATTCAATCACAAACAATTATGCACATACAACAATCCCTAAGAAGCTGACTCTAAATGCATCATTTTTGAAAGAGCTTTAGGACCCTAACCCTGTCTCTAGGCTCAGATCAACTGTGTCCAATCATGCTATGCTGATATACTCGAGCCGAGGCTCGATGTACGTGGCATAAAACTCATCTTCGGGTCTAGGCTTGTATTTTCCCAACATCCTTGAGCGCAAGCCGATATACGTTGGACTATGGCCCTTGGTACGTGCAGGGGGCGTTAGCCCAGATAAGTGGCCCAGTTGTGAGGCTTTGTCCCGAACTATGGTTCTGGAAGAGAGCCCAGCAACGTGAAGACCGAGTAGACATAGGTGGGATGGTTTTTGAAAACATGAGCACATGTAGGCAAACAGAGGGCTTTAAGTCCTAAAGACATAGAATTTTGAATTTTCTTTTGAAGAAGCAAACATTGTTTTCATAGAAGTCCTAGATTGAGGAGTGTTGTATTTCAGACCAAAGTCTAAGTGAGCATGAATAATTCTCCTCAATATGGTCATACCAAACCATGCCTAGTCTACATGCAATCCATGTCAGCTGGGTTCAAGTCTAGGCTCCTAGGTTCACATGATATCAGAAATTAAAGCTGACATTCCAAAGAACATAATTTTGATAATTGAGCTAAGTTAAAACACATAATTGTTCAAACAAAGACAGGTCCCATCACGGTCGCCAAACCTGTTATCATCGCAAAAATTTTCCCCTTCTCTTGCGAGAGTGAAACGAATTTCGCGAGTCAAACTCGATCAAAGTTTTGAAAATGGTTTTTTGAAATTACTCGCTTCCGTTTTGAAAATTTGCGAGAAAATTCCGTGGAATGGGATCCGCCTGTCGGTACGAGGTTCAACCGTTCTTGGCACCTTTACCAGAGGTAATTGAACCAAGGATCAATTATGTGCTTTAACTTGACTCAAATATCTAAATTATGCTCTATTTTTCCAAGAATGCACTAAGAATCAGGCTTGTGCTATGAAATTTTGAAAAGATGCAAGTTTGAGAAAATATGATGTTTGCTTTGGAAAATTGAAATAGGCTTGAAAGATGATTGAAAAGGTGCTTGAAATTGGAATTCCTGGGAAAATCATTGAATTTCATTGAAAATCAGGAATTGGATTGAAAAGTGATTTCTCAGGAAAACTTGAATCTTGGGAAAATCGATTTTTGAGATTTGGAATTTGCTTTTCTAAGAAAATAGATTTGAGAATTTTGAGAAAATCAAGAAATTCATTGGAAAATGACTTTTGAAATGGAAAATGGATTCTCAAGAAATTGGATTTTTGAGAAAATCGATTTCTGAAAACTTGGGATTTTGAAATTTGAGAATTTTAAAACATTGGAAAATCTTGGTTTGAACTTAGGAAATGCTTTTGAAATCTCATTTGAAAACTTAGAATCTTGAGAAAATCTAATCCTGAGAAACTTGGTAAATCCTTGAGAAAATTGATTTTTCTGAAATTGAAGTTGGAAAATGAATTTGAAAACAATGCAATTTGAATAATATGAATGAATGAATATGAATTGTAAAGGGAATTTCAATTGAGGAATTGGGAAATCCTTTTGAAACTTTGAGAAATGCAGTGCATTTTTGAAGTTAGCCTAAGTGTGTAGGCTGAATGTGGCTAATATGAAGATCATAAATCTTGGTTTTCTTCGTATTCTGACTATGGCCATAAATATGAATCCCACCGAGTTTATAAACTCCATAAGAGCTTGTGCATGTGCCATTCGTGTCAACCATAGTGAATTTGAAATAAATATGCATGAATCATACATCAAATATTGAAATATGCAGAAATTAAACTATATACAATGCAGCCCTATTCTAAGCAGAAATGTAACTCTTATTCCAAATATTACATTGAATTGAATAAAATAAAAAAATAAAATAACTAAGTCTTCTTCTTGAATATTCCTGCAAAACTAGAAAACAAGGTTAGTACAAAAATATAGGTTTTTTCTGAATTTATCCAAAAATATGGGAAATTATCGGATATTATTCATATATAAACCGAAATTCATACCCCTTTGATATAAAAATTATAAATAATGAATAAATTTCGAAAATAAACTTGAAAATTTGAAATTTGGGTCAAAATGACCAAAATGCCCTTGATGACCTTGAAATCAGGGTTTTGTGAAAGAATTTTTATAAATTTTGGAATTTTGAAAATCAAATAAAATAAATCAAACATAATATGATGAAATATTATGCTATGCATAAAAAACTATGGAATTATAAATTGAAATTTCAAAATTATGGTCAAAATGACCAAAATACCCCTGATAACAAGACTATGGCCTTGAAACCAGGGTTTTCTGAAATAAATTTTGCAAAATTGAAAAATATGAAATGCAAATAAGATTGAAATTAACCCTAATATGATTCTGCATGCTTATGTACATGATAAAAACCCTAAAATGGTGAAAATATCATAAAATATCAAATTTAATCTGATTTTCGCCTGATTTTCGCTTCTAAATTTAAAGATAAACTAACACATGGAGCAAATGAGCTTAGAATTAATCCAAATTTGGCATGGACACCTAAAATAACCCAAAAAATAGAATGGAGCTCGAAAATCTATTTTTTTTGTATTTTCTTAATATGGAAAATAGCTAAAATCCTAAGAAAATCAAAATTTTGCCTAAAATACTTATTCTAAAAAGGATTTCAGATATTAAACTTTCATAAAAATTTACCAAATTTTATGGGGTGACAGAGGGCAGTTAGGCAAAGATTTTTGTCTTTTACACTTTCTGATTTTGACCTATGGTCGGAGCTGTACAGTTCTGGAAAGTCGGATCGGAATCCGGCGACTCTAGGATTTGGGGAAAATAGACAAGTTTCGGTAGAAAATGTAGGAAAAATAGCAAACAGATGGAAAAAGGCTGAAATTGTGGGAATATGTCCCTGACAGACAGGGGAAAATTTTATTTTTTCACAATGTTGGGATTCGGGTTACGGTTTGGAAAAGGGCAGATTGTTATCACAGACCCAAATCTTTGGAATTTCTGGATATTGAAATCTGTTAGACAGAAAAGAAATTTTCGGGAACAATACTGAAACAGTTCCAAAAATCCCCAAATTTTGGGAAATGACAGGAAAATATGTCAGAAACAACTTTTGTGTTGAAAATTTTTGTAGACGTGCTACGGATTGAATGGACTCGATGCATTAGGGTTTGTCTATACCCTGACAAAGGAAAATCGAGATTTTCCCAAGGGTCTGGGAAATTCGATTTTTGACAGAAGTCAAAACTACTTGGAAAAACCTCAAAATTTTTAGATCATTAGTAGATTCAATTATGAATCCACTGTGATTTTTTTAGGACAATCCATATCTCCCACGAGGGTGGTGCCGGAGCTTCTTGTCTGCTAAAGCAGAAATTGAAAATTCAGAGAAGTAGAAAACTCGATTTAGGGTTTGATCAGTTTAGATGGGTTCCGAAACCCAAACGAACCTAGATTCTTGACAGAATATCACTGACAAACAATCCAAACTATAATAAAAATTTTGGGATTTATAAAAGCAGATCTATGCATGAAATAATGACAGGACTGGACACCTAGAACTAAAACTTGTAAAATAATAGCCAGACCTTAATAAAACTAAAATAAGCATGAGATGATGTTATAATGCTTGAAAATGTAAAATCCACATGAAATCTATAAAAATATGGTAATGACCAGGGAGACATAGCTTACATTCGATTTGGCTCTCCTAAAGGAGAGATTCGATCCAACGGGTGGATGAATCTCGTCGTCTATATAGCCCCAATATGTAAGATGAAAATCTTATTGTATTTACTTGATTTAAAACCATGAAAAAAAAATCATTCATGCAACTGTAAATCTAACGATTGATTTGATTTCGTATCATTTACAAGAAGATGAAACCTAAAGATCCCTAATCAATGGGTGGTAGGGATGAACATCATAAGTACAAGAAGCTAACAAAAAGTATGAGATAAGGGAATGCTGGCAAACCTTGGAGGGTTCGGTTACTACAAATGGAGTTGAGTAAGCAATGGAGGAGGCAAAGCTTTGCAAGAGGGAAGTTTAGAAGAGGTGCTGCATCAGCTGTAGGAGGGCTGCAATGGTGAAGGTGATGAAGGCTGAACCTTAGCCATATGATATGGTGTTGAAGTGGTGGCTGGATCGGTTGAGGAAGCTGCTGCAAGGGTTGTTTCAACGTGGACAGACCGGCTGGAAGTGGTGGTGCTGGAGCAACGGTTGTTGTGCCGGCTGGAGTCTTGATGAAGGTGGAGATGGCTATGGAAGGGCTGTTGCTGGAGCTAGTGGAGCTGCAGTCGATGGTGATGAGGAGATGGGTAGCAGCTGGGCGTGAAGGAGGTTGCTGAAGCTTCTAAGGGGTGGCCGGAGGTAGCTGGCTGGAGCTGGGCATCCAAAGAGGTGGAGGCAGCTTCAATGGCTGAAAGTTGCAGCCAAGGGGAGAGCTGTTGTGGTAGGGCTGGAGCAGCAAATGGGAGAGCTAAAGGGAGAGAGAAAAAGAGAGGCATGAGATGAGAATGAGCGTATCCCTTTTTTTCCTTTGGTTTTTATCACAACTTAGGTTTTCATAAGTTCAAAACCTAAGTTTCTAATAATGCATAATGCCTTTAATGCATAGCATGGCTGTAGCCTTGGTCTTTTGGGGGAAATCAAAAGGGAAATAAGGAAGAAAGGGGAAAGAAGAAAGGGAAGGAAAAGGAAAGAAGAGGGGAAGAAGGAAAAGCAAAGAAAGCGGAAGAAATGAGAGGGAAAAAGGAAGGAGGGGCTGGAAGCTACAATACGTGAGTGGAGGGAGAGGAAAGAAAAGAAAAGAAAAAGGAAGAAGAAAGGAAGAAAAGAAAGAAAGAAGAAAAATAAGAAAGAAAGAAGGAAAGAAGGGAAGGAGGAAAGGGAAAGGAGAGGAGGAGAGAAAGGAAATGGGCTGGAAGAGAAGCTAGGGTGGTCGACCCCCTTGTGGGTTCCACTTTAGAAAAAATAAAATAAAATAAAATAAAGAAAAAGGTAAATTTTTTTCTTTTTTATAAATTAAAACAGAAAATGCAAATGGATGGACCATCTTAGAGCGGGTCTAAATTCCACTTTTGAAATTCATTTTGACGATTAGAGGGGTAAAATAGTCTTTTCAGAAAATTTCCAGACAAAACGAGTTATTTTGACAGTTTTTGAAATGAGCTCGGATTTTAAAGTTCAATACCTCATTGCGAAACAAATCCAGTGTAGAATTTAAAATTTTTATTTTAAAAAAAATCCAGATTGTTTTTCTCAAGAAAATATTTCCAAATTTAGACTTTCGGGGGTAAAAATGCCAATTTTGGAAACCCAGGGTTTGAATTTGATTTTTGAAAACTTTTAAAACTCAATATGGATTGAAATTTATAAAACTGGAGTTCTGGACTTCAAAAATGGAATCAAATACGATGAAATGTTATGAAATGACATGCAAAATGCAGACCCTGAATGAAGAATTTTGAATGTTAGACCTCGATTGGCATTTATACCAGTTCAAAAAGCATTAAAATTCATAAAATTTGCAAAATAGCTCAAGAAATGGTTTTCAGGCTCTACCGAGCCAGAGTGACACTGAAAATTGGGGTTTGAGCTGAATTGAACTGAAATGAACTGGATTGAGCTGGGTTTTAGAGTTTCAGAACTCAAGTGAACTGACAAGACACTGACTCGACTGAACTCCTCGACTGAATTATCAAGAAAACATGTCTTTTTTAGATAAATGGTACGGAATGGTCACTGGAGTGAAGTGAATTACGAATTTGAGATGGGTTTGAGCTAGAACAAAGGTCACTAATACTGACTTGAACTAAAATTGAAGCTCGAACACTAGCTCAATTAACTAGATTCAGCTTAATTTCAGCTGAATGAGCTGAAATGGACTAAAATGGGCTCCTGGACACCTGGAAATGGTTTTGAACTGAAACTGGAGCACTCAAACTCCTGATGAGCTCAAGTTAGTCTCTGAGGAATATGACTGACTATGAATGACTGACTCGGAGACAATTGGCTTGGATTTGATTGAGAAATGAGCTCATTTCTGAAGAACTGATCCCATTTTGGCAGGATTGGTCAGAAATGAAAATGGTTTGTTCATTGTAAGCTCAAATGAGCTTGAGATGACTGATATTCTAACTCTTCTGAACTGACCAATAAGCTTGGTTGACTCGGACTGACTAGGGTCCCGGATGACCTAGGGGTAAAATGGTAATTTTCCTAGTAAAAGTTTGTAAAATGGTGATTTTTCTGAAACTGACTCGGGGTTTGACTCCTACACTGACCTAACAGGGTTGGCACTGCACGAGGAGGGTTGTTTGAGAATGGATGAGAAAAATTTGGGGTGTTTACAGACTCCAACCAATGCTACTCTTTCAGAACTTGTTTACAGGACCGAGGTAGTACTACCTCTCCATGTTCAGAAGTCCGCATTCAAGTTTGTGTCGCTTATAGAACTCCCGCTCAATCAGTACCAGCAACAGAGGTTGGTACAACTTGACCTGTTAGACGAAAAAAGATTCAAGCAGCATGCTCAAGCTTATCGTTAGAGGATAGCTCGACACTATGCCAAGTGAGTCATTGAAAGAAAATTCTGAGTTAATGATTTGGTGCTCAAATCGACAACTCTTCTCAAGCATCGACCATGGGGCAAGTGGTCACCCAATTGGGAAGGCTCTTATGTGGTTAAAGAAGAATTGCCTCGCAATTCATATCGTCTGATCAATGCGGATGGGGTGGAACTGCCGGATCCTATCAATGCTCTGCACTTGAAGAAATTTTATACTTAAATTGTTCATTCTAACCTTTGTACTCTTCAAAGAACCTTTTTCAATGAATAATGATCTTCTGTCATTCCAATATTCTTCTCCATAAATACTGGGGCATTTTATTTTTTACATACATTCGTCTTCTCTTCAACACATGTAGGCAGGATCAGACAAACTCTTTCTTCAAATTTTATCGATTTTCATTCATCTTTTTATCAATCTTCATTAGTTTTATCAATTTTATTCATCTTTATCAAATTTTATTGTTTTTTCATTAATTTTATCATTTTTTGTCAATTTTTATTTTTTCCCCCTTCAGGTTAATGGTTAAACCTGAACCTCGTTCCCTAAGGTATTTCCTTTCAGGTTAAAGGGATAAACCTCAACCTCGTCCTGTGAGGTCCTTCTTCCCTCAGGATAAGGAATAATTCTGAAGTCTTCCATCATCAATTTTTTCTCAAATTTCTACCAATTTTTCACCAATCTTTCGTCAATTTTTATCATTTGTTATTGTCAATTTTATTGACAGCCTTGTCAATTCTTTATCAAATTTTTATTCTTCATTAATTTTATCAATTTTTATTGATTCTTTATCGTTTTTTACCAATTCTTTTAATTCTTTACCAATTCTATCAATTTTGTTAAATTTTGTCAATTTTTATTCTATTCCTTTACAGGATAAGGGATAAACCTGAAACCATCATAAATAAATTCAAATCTTAGGCCATCTTGGGTCAAGAATCTTGAATAAATCTCCCATCTTCATGATCGTCGGAATTTATTCATACCTTTTGTCAATCCCTCCAGAATCCGACTCCTGGGTTGGATTTATTACCTACCCATCTGAGTTCCGACTCAGGTTTTTGTTTTTCATTTTTATTTTTATTTTTAAGATCTCGGTTCCGACTAGGGTTTTTCCAATTATATTTCGTTTGAAGTCCCGGGTTCCGACTCGGACTTTCTTTTTGAATCCAACGCTCGTGTTGAAACCAATTGTTGCTTTTAAGATTCGAGTTTTCAAACTCGGGTTTTCCATTTTGTTCTTTTATTTTAAAGATCCGGGTTCCGACTCGGGTTTTTCCCTTTTATATTTCGTTTGAAGTCCTGGGTTCTGACTCAGACTTCCTTTTTGGATCCAACGCTCGTGTTGGAACCAATCGTTGCTTTGAAGATTCGAGTTTTCAAACTCGGGTTCTCCATTTTATTCTTTTATTTTAAAGATCCGGGTAACGACTCGAGTTTTTCTCTTTTATATTTCATTTAAAGTCCCGGGTTCTGACTCAGACTTCCTTTTTGGATCCAACGCTCATGTTGGAACCAATCGTTGCTTTGAAGATTCGAGTTTTCAAACTCGGGTTTTCCATTTTATTCTTTTATTTTAAAGATCCGAGTTCCGACTCGGGTTTTTCCCTTTTATATTTCGTTTGAAGTTCCGGGTTTCGACTCAGACTTCCTTTTGGATCCAACGCTCGTGTTGGAACCAATCGTTGCTTTGAAGATTTGAGTTTTCAAACTCGGGTTTTCCATTTTATTCTTTTATTTTAAAGATTCGGGTTTTGACTCGGGTTTTTCCCTTTTATATTTTGTTTGAAGTCCCGGGTTCTTACTCGGACTTCCTTTTTGAATCCAACGCTCATGTTGGAACCAATCTTTGCTTTGAAGATTCGAGTTTTCAAACTCGGGTTTTCCATTTTGTTCTTTTATTTTAAAGATTTAGGTTCCGACTCGGGTTTTTCCTTTTTATATTTCGTTTGAAGTCCCGGGTTTCGACTCAGACTTCCTTTTGGATTCCAACGCTCGTGTTGGAACCAATCTTTGCTTTGAAGATTCGAGTTTTCAAACTCGGGTTTTCTATTTTATTATTTTATTTTAAAGATCTGGGTTCCGACTCGGGTTTTTCCCTTTTATATTTCGTTTGAAGTTCCGGGTTCTGACTCGAACTTCCTTTTGGATCCAATGCTCGTGTTGGAACCAATCGTTGCTTTGAAGATTCAAGTTTTCAAACTCGGGTTTTCCATTTTATTCTTTTATTTTAAAGATTCGGGTTCCGACTCAGGTTTTTCTCTTTTATATTTTGTTTGAAGTCCCGGGTTCCGACTCGAACTTCCTTTTGGATCCAACACTCGTGTTGGAACCAATCGTTGCTTTGAAGATTCGAGTTTTCAAATTCGAATTTTTTATTTTGTTCTTTTATTTTAAAGAACTGGGTTCCGACTCGGGTTTTTCCCTTTTATATTTCGTTTGAAGTCTCGGGTTCTGACTCGGACTTCCTTTTGGATTCCAACGCTCTTATTGGAACCAATCGTTGCTTTGAAGATTCAAGTTTTCAAACTCGGGTTTTCTATTTTATTCTTTTATTTTAAAGATCCGGGTTCCGACTCGAGTTTTTTCCCTTTTATATTTTGTTTGAAGTTTCGGGTTCCGACTCGGACTTCCTTTTAGATCTAATGCTAGTATTGGACCAATCGTTTCTTTAAAAAATCGAGTTCTAAAACTCGAGTTTTCCTTCTTTTATTTTAAAATTCTGGGTTTCGACTCGGATTTCCCCTTTTTGATCCAATGCTCGTATTAGACCAAAGTTTTTCCTTTCTCTCCCTTTCAAGTTAAGGGACAAAACCTGAATTTCCCCTTCAGGATAAGGGATAATCCTGAAACACTGACAATCATTCTCGCTTCGATTTCCAAATATCTTGAGAGTGTCGCTCTCTTTTTCAAAATTCAGTGCTCGTACTGGTACATTTTTAAAATCTAGTTCTCGTACTGGTATATTTTCAAAATCCAGTGCTCGTACTGGTACATTTCAAAACCCAGTGCCCGTACTGGTATATTTCAAAACACAATGCTCGTACTGGTGCATTTTCAAAATTCAGTGCCCGTACTGGTGCATCTTCAAAAATTCAGTGCTCGTACTGGTGCATTTTCAAAATTCAGTACTCGTACTGGTATACTTTCTAAATCCAGTACTCATACTGATATATTTTCAAAATTCAATGCTCGTACTGGTACATCTAGCGCTCGTGATAGTGTCTGGCTAACTGATCAGTTAGCCCCCCCCCAGGTTCAGTCTTTACACTAACCGCTCATTAACATTCAAAGCTCTAAATCTCAATTTCAACCTTTGGGTTACCATTCTATCAAAAATCAAACATTTTCTCTTACGAAGGACCCTCTTCTAGGGAGAGTTTGAGGGAGCTCGTATCTTTCGCATGCAACCATTTTTTATCGTTCGCAAGAACCCTTTTTCTAGGGAAAGTTTGAAGGGACTCATTTCTTTGCGAACTGTTTGCAAAACAACAACCCAATTTTTATACAAAGGAACCCTTTTCTAGGGAGAGCTTCGATGGAAGCCCGTTTCCTTTTGTGACCCCCAATTTCTCATTTTGGCCACCCCCTTCTCAAAAGACCCTCTTCTAGGGAGAGTGTGATGGGCTCGTTCCTCTGTGATACTTTTTCAACCTCATTTTCGGCCGCCTTTCCATAAGAGAAGCCTAGAGATAGGAAGTTTTGACGAAAACTTAATTTCTCTTCGAAAGTTCCATTTTACAAACACCACCTCTTTAGGGAAGAGAGGAGTATTTCATATTTCCCATTCAAGTAACAGCTAAGCCTTAGTCTCTCTTTTTGGGAACCCTAAAAGATATTTGATTTTTGCTATCATCTAGAGATTTTTGACCAATGAGCCAATATCATCAGTATAATTCTTGAGAAAAAGAAGGATCAGAGCATCTTCAAGATGAAGGAGTTTGTGATGTACCCTTCCTAGAAAAAAGGAAAAGTCAGGACATCTCCAAAATAAAGGATGATGTAATAAACTTTCTCTCGAAACCCAAGAAAGCTCAATGACTCAAAAAAGAATGCAAAAATATCATTATGGGAAAAGCCTTAGGATATTAAACTGTCAAGAATCATCTTTATCTAGGTGAAATTCTTCTATCAATATATTTCCATTTAATTGCTTTTATGAAGCTAAGAATATTTCCTCTCTTTTCATATCAAAAAAATTAATATCTTCATTAAAGAAACTCAACAACAAGTTTGAATCTGATTCTTGATTCTAAGGAGTTAGCCCAATTGGAGTTAATACTCTAGGAAGAAAGAGGTGATGTTTTCATACATATGGGCACAGTTCAATCATTCTGAATCAACTACAATTTTTGGCAATATTTTCTAATTATCCCAACATGAAGCAAGAACTTGATGTTCATTTTGATATATCCTGACGTTGTCTCTCATTTAGGACTGGAAAGTCCTTCCCTTCTGTTTTGATCTGAGTGTTTAGGCTCTCAGATTTGCACACTTCTCTGTGTTCTCCACTGTCTCGCCATAGACAGTTCCCTCTCAGGATAAGGGTTAAACCCGATTTTTCTGCGAAAGGTCATCAATTTTAAAAGCTGATTTAGTCTCAGCAATGAGGCACCCAAGATCATCCATTTTCCAAGCTTTAGAGAACCCCCATTTTCCTCCTTTTGCAAACCCCTCTTGGACTTGTTATACAAAGTCTAGAGGTCCCATCACATTTTCCTCGCTCCTCGAGGATTCTATATCCATTCAGGCTAAGTATTAAACCTGTTACCTCGCTTCTCGAGGTACCACCCGCTCATGTTAAGGGTCAAACCTAAATTTTCTGCGAAAGGTCATCAATTTTAAAAGTTGATTTAGTCTCAGCAATGAGGCACCCAAGATCATCCCTTTTCCAAGCTTTAGGAAACCCCATTTTTCTTCATTCGCAAACCCCTCTCGGATTTGTTTGTCCAAACTCCGAAGGTCCCATCATGGTTTTCTCGTTCAAGGATTTTGTATGGTCGACCCCTTCAGGTTAACGATTAAACCTGAACCTTGCTCCTTGAGGTATCGTCCCTTTTAGGTTAAGGGATAAGTCTGAACCTCGTTCTGTCATAAGGTATCATCCGTTCAGATTTGGGTTAAGCCTGAGTCTCGTTTCGACGAGGTAGTTCTCTCAGTCCCAGCATGGTTTTTTTCCGTTTTAGAATCCATGCTCTTCATATCCATCCAGGGAGAGATTGTACCTGAGCTTCATCTCACAAGGCATTTTTCTCAAAAATGTCCCATCAAGGTCTTCATGTATTCCTTTCTCATTCAAGTAAGGGTAGAACCTAAAATTATTCTTTATATATCTTCGTCCCATCCAGGTTAAGGGCTAAACTTGAGTCATTCCAAAAAGCTGATCTCGTCTCACCCATGAGACACAATCAAAATTTTGATTTTTCACCATTTCGGGATCTTCTCCCATACTCCCATCACGATTTCCTCATTTCTGTTATTCAGTCATATCATTTTCGAGGATTTTTTCTCCCCAGAACCATTCAGGATAAGGTGTTAAGCCTGAGAAACCATATTTTCAAAATAAATTTCTCCATACCCAGTTTAGAGCTGCTGACTAGGGCATTTTTCAAATTTTAGAGTGTTTTCTTTGTCACTAAGCTCGGCTTTCAATCGGCTTAGTAGCAAAGAGGGACATTTGTGAACACCCCAAAATTTTCAAAATTTTATAAAAAAATTCCTTTCTGCCCCTAGCCCCATCTTCTGAGAAAATTGAGTCAATGTCAATCTAAATTCCAGTTTATTTCTTGGATTTTACTGAAATTAAATTCGTTTTCTATATCTGACTCGATTTTGGATCCGGATTCAGTGTAAAAAACCAAATCTGAGCCTTGTTATTCAATTTCCAAATTAAAATTACAAAGATATCAAAAATGATTTTTAACGACTCAGACAGTCCATCCGGTATCCATTTGGATCCACTGTTCCATATTTCTCGATTTGAGGTTTAAAACTTGAATATCTTTTCAGAACCTGGATCTAAACCCGTTTTCTGAAGAAATTTCCAAAATTCAAACCCGAATTCTCATAAAACCCATCTTTTGTAAATATTTTTAAAATCCTTCATTTTCTCATAGTTTTGAAGTTTTTATTTCAAAAACACAAAAAAATGTAGAAAATACAAAAAACACAAAAAAATAGAAAAATGAAAACTCGAAAAAATGGCTTTAAACCACCCCTTTTTGAAAAGAACCTATAGAGAAGCCCCTTTTAAAAAAAAATTTGAAAGCCACTATTTTGAAAATTTTTAAAAATAAGGACCCAATTAAAAAAAAACCTAACGGCCTCCTGTTATAAAACAGGAGGCGCAGAGGTCTCCTTCCCATCGATCCTCGACCTCTCCACCCTTCTCCTTCACGCTTTCTTCCTTTTCTCTTCCCCCTCTCTCGATCAAGTCTCTTCCCCTCCTCTTTTTCTTCTCCATCGGACGAAGAGTGTAAGAGGAAGACAGAAGGGAAGCTCCTTCCTCCCCCTGCAAAGCGAAGCAATCCGGTAGGTCATCGTTCCCCTTTCCTCTGGTTTCCTCTTCTTTAATTCCCTTTGAAAAATTTTCTATTATCGCCCCCTTAATGCACCAAAGGTGGTGTTGGATTGCCTATAGCAATCTCAACTCACCTGTGTGCAACATCGATAGGAATCCTCAGATTCCAACACTTTCATTCCTTTGTTATAAATTTTTCTTCTGATTTCTTACTTTATTATACATCATTATCTCAATTTCGTTTTCCTTTTTCGTTCTTTCTTTTTGTATTTCCTTTTTTTTTTACGGATTGCATTTCCATTTTGCTTTTACCGACATGATCGGCCTCCCTTAGCAGTTAGCCTAATTGTGGTCTTCATCTGGGCCTAATCTATGGAGAAATCCACCTATATTCCTTTTACATTTGGAACGATCTCCACGATGATATCCGATCTGATCCCGTATTAGATCGGATTCATTTTGTAGAAGTTTTCGATCGATTACATTGGATTTCCTTCTTTCCTAAGATTACAACCGCTTTGTTGGCTCATTTTGTGATTTGAGTCCTTTCAATGTAAAAATGCTCTTTGCACCTTGATCGTTTATTTCCCTGTAGCCGATTCATGATTTCTTTTTCTTTCTCTTTGATTTTCGGTTTGCATTTTCTCTCTGTTATTTTGAGTTCTTAGTTTTATCGTGATTTCCTTTTCTTATTTCAATTATAATGCCATTAGTTGATTTCTTTTCAATTCATCTGCACATCTTTGAATGCTTTCTGCAATTATCAGGCTCGACATGCCACTGTGATTGGCATTATTTCGTTCAGATAACATTCATGTGAGCACCATATCTCATCTCGTATATACTCTGTATTTTCATTATTCACACATCTGCATCCTCATCCATGTCATCTAGTGGATCTTTTAGCATCTTTGGGTACTCTGCATTTGCTTGTTTTAGCGTCCTTTCTTGATAAATCCCATTTTCTTGTACTGATTTACTTCTGCTCATCAATATATTTCATGGTTTATTTGGTTTAGAGTCCCTTTGAGATTCCAATAGCAGAGGTAAGCTGATTCAGATGTCGATTGAGTACCTTTTCTGGTTTTGCTTTAGTGTTTAAAGTCCAAATGTGGTGGAACATCTTTTATAGATTTGATACATGTGCTTGCGATTTCAATTTACATCATATTTTAGTTTAATTCTTCTCCTCGTTTCAGTTTCTATGTCACTTCTAATTTCGGTATTATTCCACTAACCCGTTTGTGTTTTGATCATTTGTTTTTACTACTGAGTTTCTGTTTTGGGTTATCCATCAATCTAAACTTCCTGTTTTGCGTTGATAACCTGTCGCCCTATATAAATCCATTTGGTCATCATACCGTCCATTTTGATTTAGCACCCCCCGCATGTCAAGGCTAGATTTGGATGCTATCAGGGTCATGGGAACACTTTCACATCCAATTCCACTTCGTTTGGTATTGCGCCTTGCATATTAGGGTGTTAATTTACATTGTCCCAATCCCAACTTAGTTAGCTTCTACAAACGAGCGTCTATGTGTACGCTATTTCATGTAATTTGATGACTCAAGCCTATTGGGTTGTGTTAAGATCCCAGATCTGTTCAAGGTTAAATGATTTCAAACGATAATGTCGTTGTGCTATAACAGCGGTCGTCAAGTTATTTCATCTTCTCATAATTCATGTTTAATTTGCATTAAAAGCAATTTGGCCTCGACTGGGGAATGGATTCTCTTGTCCTTATGAATCCTATTCTTGAAAATATATGCATTAGCTTGAGTTGCAGTTTAAGCTACCATCAGTGGGTAGAAACCAAGTTCTGGTTATAGATTGAACTCTTATCTTTTCTAACGTTCCCCAGGTTAAAGTGATGGTCTTCAAATGGTGAAGAAGTTCAAGGACCATCATATACGATAGATGGTCATGATGAAATTGGCATATCCAACCACTGATTGGAACACATTTTTCTGCTGAACTTCCAGTTTTATGATTTCTTCTTTGTGGATATCATTGGTTCAAAAAAAAAAAGGGGAGATGCACTTGGAATAGGGCCTGTACAGTACCATGGTAGATGGTTGTTATCATCGCAAAATTTTTCCCCTCCCTCTGCAAGATAGAGAGAAACGATTCTGCAAGTCAAACTCGACCAAAGTTTTGAAAATTGGTTATGAAAATTACTCGCCTCCATTTTTTAAAATTTGCGAAAAAATTTCATGGAATGGGATCCGCTTGTCAGTACGAGGTTCAACCATTCCTGGTGCCTTTACCAGGGGTAATTGAACCAAGGATCAAATGTGTACTTTAACTTAACTCAAATATCTAAATCATGTTCTATCTTCCTAGAATACACAGAGAATCAGGCATGTGCTATGGAATTTTGAAAATATGTAAGTTTGAGAAGTATGATGTTTGCTTTGGAAAGTTGAGTTGTACTTGGAAAATGCTTGGAAAAGTGCTTGAAAAGGGAATTCCTGGGAAAATCTTTGAATTTCATTAGAAATCAAGAATTGTATTGGAAAATGACTTTTGAAGGGAAAATTGATTCTCAGGAAAACTTGGACTCTGAGAAAATCGATTTTGAGATGTGGATTGCTTTTCTGAGAAAATCGATTTCTAAAATGGATTTGAGAATTTCGGAAAAACCAATTTCATAAGTAATTCAAGGACTTTGGGAAAATTGATTTTGGGATTTGAAAATGAAATCGAGAATGTGGAAATTTTGGGAAATCATGATTTGAACTTGGGAAATACCTTTAAATGTCATTTGAAAATTCAGTGTTTTGAGAAACTCAATTTCTGAGAAAAAACTTTGAAGATTTTCAAAAAATCGATTTCTCTGAAATGGAATTGGAAAATGAGTTTGAAAGATGCAAATTGAATGAATGAATATGAATTTGAAAGAGAATTCTTTGAGAAATTGAGAAAAATCCTTTTGAAATTTTGAGAAATGCAGTGCATTTTTGAAGTTAGCCTAAGAGTGTAGGCTGAATGTGGCTAATAAGAAGATCACAAATCTGGGTTTCATTCGTATTCTGACTATGGCCATAAATATAAATTCCACCGAGTTTATGAACTCTCTAAGAGCTTGTGCACGTGTCATTCGTATCAACCATAGTGGATTTGGAAAAATGTGCATGAATGATACATCAGATATTGAAATTTGCAGAAATTAAACTATATGCAATGCAGTCTAATTCTAAGCAGGAAATGTAACTCTTATTCTAAGTATTACATTGCTTTTTACATTGAATTGAACAAAAGAAAAGAAATAAAATAACCAAATCTTCTTCTTGAATATTCCTGCAAAACTAGAAAACATGTTAGCACAGAAATGTAGGTTTATCTAGATTTATCCAAAAATATTGGAAATTGTCGGATATTATCCAGATATAAACTCTCATTCATACCTCCCTGATATAAACATGAGAAACATATAATGAAAATTCAAAATTGGGGTAAAAATGACCAAAATAACCCTAATAGCAAGACTATGACCTTGAAATCAGGGTTTTTCAAAAAGATATTTTTGTAAAAATGGGATTTTGAAACCTAAATGAAAATAAATCAAACACAATATGATATGATATGATTGAAAATATGAAAATCAAATTTTAGAATTTTGAAATTGAGGTCAAATGACTAAAATGCCCCTGATAGCAAGACTATGGTCTTGAAATCAGTGTTTTCTGAAATAAATTTTGTAAAAATACAAACTTTGAAATTTAAATGAATGCAAATGATATGAAAATCAACTATAACATGATATTAAATGATGATATGCATGTTAAAACCCTAAAAATTCAAAAATATCCTAAAGACACTGAATTTCGCATGTTTTTTGCCTGATTTTCGTTGTTGATTTTAAAACTAACTAATACAAAAAGCAAATGAGCTTGGAATTAGCTCAAATTTGGTATGGACACCTATACTAACCCTAAAAACAGAATGGAACTCGAAATTCTATTTTTTGACATTTTTCTAATATAGAAATTAATTAAAAATCCTAAAAATCAAGATTTTTGCCTAAAATTCTAAATCTAACCTAATGAAAACGGAATTTCGAGTACTAACCTACCATAGAAATTCCCCAAATTTTATGGGGTGTCAAAGGACAGTTAGGAAAAGATTTTTTCCTTCTACAGATCTTGGTTTTGACCTATGGTCGGAGCTTGACAGCTCCGGCAAGTCGGATCGAAATCCGGTGACTCTGGAATTTAGGGCAGACTGACAGGTTTTCATAAAAAATCATGGAAAAATAGTAAACAGAGGCCAAAACCTCTAAAATTTTAGGGGAAGATCCCTGACACACAGAGGAATAAATCCTCATTTTATTGTTTTTGCATTGGACCTACAGATTGGACGAACACGAAGGTTTATCAGACCTCTAATTCTGATAAAATCTAACTAACAGGGAATTCAATAGTGAATTTGTAAAATTTGGAAAACTAGAAATCCGAACCCTAAAAATTCTGAAATTCTGGGAAAAATAGAGAAGTTTATTAGGAACAACTCCACTATTTAAGGCTTGACATCCAACCTATGGATTGAAGCATCACATCCGATTAGGGTCGGTCTAGACCCTAAAAAGTAGAAATCAAGATTTTCACAGGGGTCTGGAAAATCCGATTTTTAGCAGAGATTGAATCTTTTTAGAAAAATACTGGAAAATACTAGGTTCTAAAAGGGATCTATAACATTTTTTATAGTAGGATTAGGATCTCTCATAGGGGAGATCTCGGGTCCTCAAGTCTAATAAAACGAAATTTGGAACTTCCAGAAGGGTAAAATCCCAGTTTGGGATTTGATTGGTTTAGTGGGGTTTTGAAACCCGAATCAATCCAAAATTTTGACAGTAGACCACAGATAAATAATCATAATCATCACGAATTTTCTAAGATTTTTGAACGAAAATGCTTAGATGAAATAACAGTTGAATTTTTCATAAAATCAAAGCCTAGTTAAATACTAACAAGATAACATTAAATCTTCATGAAGTGACTTAACTATTATAAATGCATATTAAGGATGAAAGATGCATGAGCATGAAAATAAAACAGGAATTAACAAGGAGGAAATGATTCATTTTGATATGGCTTTCAAGAATAGGAGATCTGATCCAACCGGTGGATGAATCCTATAATTCATATAGCCTTAACGAACAAAATGAAGGTTTTATCATATTTGCTTGACTTAAAACCAGGAAAGAGGCATTCATGCAACTGTAAATCAATCTTTGATTTGATCCCATCACATTCATACAAAAAATGAAGCCTAAGTCTCAAATCCATGGGCGACAAAGGTGGACATCGTGGGGTTTTACCAAAAAAACTGAAAAACACGAAATAAAGGATAATCAACTCACCTTGGGGCCTTGTTGCAATAAGTGGACGAAATGAAACCGGCTGTAAGTAATTGTTCTTGCTGCCACAAGGGAGTTGGAGGAAGGCTGGAACCTTAGCCGTGTGGTATGGTGTTAAAATGGAGGTTGGAGATCGGTTCCACCAAGGGAGGAGGTGGCCGCACCTTGTGAACCGGCTGGAGCAATGGAGGTGATGGGGTCACCTTGAAGATGTTGGAAGTGGCAGCAATGGTGGCGATAGATAAAGCTGGTTGTCACCCACAAGGGCTGCTGCAAGGGCCGATGGAAGAGGTACCACCACCTGCTGGAAGTAAAGGGTTGTAGTGGCTGGAGGCAAGGTTGAAGGAGGTGCTCTTGCTGGATAGAGTCCTTAGAAGAGGTGGCTGGAGGTAGGCACCGACTGGAGAGGTTGATTGATGGTGAAAGGTTGCAGCAATGACTGCTTAGTGTTATGCTTGGAGGGGCTGGAACCAGCTGAGCTGCAACAAAGAAGACTAGTGGAGAGAGAGAGACGGAGAGAGGCGTGAAAGGGAGAGAAGATGGGTAGCCGTGCAATGTTTTTTTTTTTCATTAAAACAAAAAAAACTTAGGTTTTAATTGGAATAGACTTAGGGTTGAGAGGGGCTAATAAAAAGAGAGTGAATGTCAATGGGAGAGGGAGAAAGTAGCCACTGTATGTGGTTCTTTGATTTGGAAAGAAGAGAGGTATTAAGAAGAGAGGGGGGAAAGAAAGAAGGAAAGAAAGGGGAGAAGAAGAAAGGAAAGAAGAAGAGAAAAGAAAAAGAAAGAAAGGAAGAGGGAAGAAGGGGATACATGAACGAGAAAGAGGGAAAGAAAGGAAAGAAAGAAAGAAGAAAAGAAAGAAAGAATGAAAGAAAGGGGAAGAAGAAAAGAAAGAAGAAAAAGAGAGGAAAGAAAAGAAAAGAAGAAGGAAAAGGAAGGAGAAAGAGAGAAATAAAAGGAAAGAAAGGGGAAAGGAGGGTCAACCCCCTTGTGGGTCCCACTTTTCAATAAAAAAACAATAAAAAAAATGGTGAAATAAAGAAAAACATAGTAGAAGAAAATGTTTATTTTTTTTATTAAAAGGAAATACAAATAGATAAACCATCTCAGAGTGGGCCCATTTTCAATTTCGAAATTCATTATGAAGATCAGAGGGGTAGAATGGTCTTTTTTAAAAAAAAAATCTGGACAAAATGAGCTATTTTTGGTAGTTTTTGAAATGAGCTCAGAATTTGAAGTTTTATAACCCATTGCGAAGCAAATCCAGTTTAGAACTTAAAAATTTGAGTTTGAAAGAAATCCAGATTGTTTTGCTCTGGAAAATATTTCCAAATTTAGAATCCTGGGCGGTAAAAATGTCAATTTTGAAACCCAGGGTTTGAAATTGATTTCTGAAAACTTTTAAAACTCAATATGGATTGGAATTTATAAAATTGGACTTCTGGACTTCAAAAATGCAATGAAATATGATGAAACAATATGAAATATTGAGAAATGATATGAAATGATGAGAAATGACAAAAAATATTATGCGAAATGCAGACCCTAAATGAAGAATTTTGGATATTGGACTTTGATTGACACTTATACCAGTTCAAAAAGTGATAATTTTGATAAAAATCATAAAATAGTTCAAAAAATGGTTTTCGGGCTCTACCGGGACAGAGTGACACTGAAAATTGGGGTGTGAGCTAGATTGAACTAAAATAAACTGGATTGAGCTGGGTTCTAGGGTTTCAGAACTCAAATGAATTGACAAGACACTGACTCAACTGAACTCCCGGACCGAATTGTCAAGAAAAGCTGTCATTTTTAGAGAAATGGTCACTGGAGTGAAGTGAATTACATATCAGAGCTGGGTTTGAGCTAAAACAAATATCAGTAATACTGAGATGAACTAAAATTGAAGCTCGAATACTAGCTCAATTGACTGGACTCAGCTCAATTTCAATTAAATGAGCTGAAATGGGCTAAAGTGGGTTCCTAGACACTTGAAAGTGGATGTGAACTGAAACTGGAGCACTTAAACTTCTGGTGAGCTCAAGCTAGACTTAGAGGAATACGATTGACTGAGAATGACTGGCTTGGAGACAATTGGCTTGAATTTGAGAGAGAAATGAGCTCATTTATGAAGAAATGATCTCATTTTGGCAGGATGTGAACACCCTAAAATTTTCAATTTTTTTTAAATATTCCCTTTTTGCCCTGACTCCCATTTTCTTAGTAATTGAGTCAGTTTTTAATCAAAATTCCAGTTTATTTCTCGAATTTACTGTAATTAAATCCATTTCACATATATGGCTCACTTTCGGATCCGGATCTAGTGCCAAAATCCAAAATCTGAACATCGTCATCCAATTTTTTAAATTAATTTTACAAAAGGCTAAAAATAATTTTTGAAAGGCTCAAACAGTCCATCCGGTGACCATTTGGATCCACTGTTCTATATTTCTCGATTCGAGATCCACAAACTCGAACATTTCTTTAAAACCCCGGATCCAAACCCGTTTTTTGAAGAAATTTTCAAAATTCAAGACCAAATTCTCAGAAAACCCTTCTTTTGTAAATATTTGCAAATTTTCATAAAAATAGTTTAAAAATTCCTTAGTTTTAAAGTTTTTATTTCAAAAGTACAAAAAAATGTAGAAAATGCCAAAGAAAACAACAACAAAATCAAAACAGAAAAAGAAAATATGAAAAATAGTTCAAAAAATCCCCTCTTTTTAAAAAAAACTCGCTTTTTACTAAAACCCCTTTTAGAAAAACTTTTGAAAATAACTGTAGTTCTGAAAATTTTCTGAAAAAAATGAGACTCTTGTTGCAAGCCGCGCAACAGCCTCTTCTCGAAAAACCGCTGAAAGGGGATCGTAGGGCTGGCAACCCTTCGATCATCCTCACCTCGCCTCCCCCGTGGATCACCAACGACCCCTCCCTTCTCGATCTTTCTTTGGTTTCCTATATAAATGAGTATCGAGAGCCTCTGGAGGATCATCCATCTTTCGCCAAGCTCAATCACGCATCCATTAGCATCCCGCCTTCCTCCCCTCCTTCAATAACAAGAGATCCCAACAGTACAACAAAGAGAAGACTCCCGCTCTCGTTTCAGTCCTGTGGGCCTCGGTGAGTACCTTTTCTTCCTCTTTCGTTTTCTCTGTTTGTTGTTTTTTTTTTTTTCTCTTCTCTTAACTTTCAAATTCAGCCCCATTGATGCATCATAGATGATATTGAGTTGCATATAGCTATTTCAATGCATCACTGTGCAACAGTAATGGAACGGATAATTCCAACATTGTTTTCAGTTTATACATTTGATTTTGTCTAATTTCTTCGATCTTAATCTTTGTTCACACTGTTAAATCTAAAACTCTTTACAATTTACTCTATCCTTGTATGTATTTTCCTTTTTATGCTCTGTGTTTCAGCAGATCATTCTTTCCTTTCTTTCATCCAACAAGGTCGTTCGTGCCTGTTTCAGTAAGTTTCATTTATTGTTTTACATATGGAAATGACTTCCACAAACGATATCTGATCTGATCCACCATCAGATCGGGTTCATTATATGGAGGGTTTCCATCAATCTCATGTTTCTTGTTTCTCTTGCAATCATTTGGTTTGCTACTTCCGCATTTTAAATTTCCCTTGTCCAATTTCCCCGCTAATTTAAGTTTGCTTTCGTCTTGATTCATAACATTTGATCTCCTGTTTTCACCCTGATTTCCCACACGTTGTGAATGGATATCGATCATATTCATTGTTATCTTTTGATAGGTTTAATCTTAAGACCTTGTCCAGTTCAATTTTCCACGCCATGTGATCAAGGGGTTCATCTGCGTCTCATCTATCTCATCGATGGTATATTTTGAGTTCGCAAGATTTTGTTTCATTTTTTTTTTGTTATCCTTCAGACTGTGGAATTCTACCTTTCACCATATTTTGATCTTCATTTTCGTTGGTTGCTAGTCCATTATATTTCTGTTTGCATCACGTATTTCTCCTGTTTGCTTGAAGTTTTTCCGATTTTTTTTCTTTTTCTTTCCTTCCTGTATCTCAACCTATAGATCCCATGTGAATCGATCTGTACTTTGTTTAGTATAATGCCTCCTGTGTATTCAGCTACTAAATACATGCTCTGTCATAAAGGTGGTTGAAAATCAAGATTGAATGTTGAAGACTCACAGTAAACCATTGAGAAAAGTGGAGAGGACTTAAGAGGATGTTGAAAATAATGTTGGAAAATTCATTGCATTCTAAACCATTATATTGATTTTCACATTTGTCATGGTAATTCAATTGGGTACGCGTGATGAAATATGGATGTTCCACCTTGAATTCCAAGCAAGTTCATAAATGTCGATCATATTATTCTAATCCCACTCCCCTTATTCTGGAGACGGTTGTTATCCCATCTCCTCTGAGGATGCTCTCTCAATCTGATTGCTCTTCACCCCAGAAGTAGCAGACCTTTACAGGTATTAATTCACAAGGCCTAGACACTAAGCAATTCAAAGCATCGGTCTTGAGAAGGCAGCACCCATTCTTCTGTGGTGACTGGTCAGTGAATATAATCATCCTGCAAGTGGCTTGTTGATTCCATCCTCTCTCGCCGATGAGATGCCTGGCACCAGTATGAAGCTGGAAGCAATTGAACTTAGGCCAAATCCCAAATATGGATGCCAATGAATTCAGAATTGATATTCGTTTCACCAAGCCAGGTGCCTTACTTATATCAGTTTGGTTTGAACAAAGTCCAGAATGCATGAAAGAACCTCTAAATGTAACAGGTGCTATTGCAGTATTTCTTGACAGGGATTTTTTTTGGCAATGATTACAAGCAACTGGATGCTGAGTCTTCGACTTGGAATCGGTCTGGTGGACTCGACTCTCTACGATGGGGTCATGTGCTTGCTGGCTCTGAGATGTCTGGGAAAGTCATCCACCATCTCACTTTCTCTCTGGAACCTCAGTTACCACACACACCTGTTGGGATTGCACCGGTCTACTGCTATCACCATTTTCTAGCCCCATCATGCACATACTCATCACCATGTTCATATGGCATTTTACAACATTCTTTTCTTCTTCTTTTTTCTCTTTTCCCTTTCTATATGTACACCACTTGCATCTTCTAGTATACAACTCACATATCATCCACCACACCAATACACTATGCTCCTTCTTCACACAGTGTAAGTATCTAATAGTCCCTACACTGCACTTAGACACATGTATACATCAATGTTCTGTATACTCCCTATATGCTGGCATCTCTATTATATTGTTATAGCAGCACTCTGCTGTAACTTCATTGCATCTTCTCACATATTTCCTCTATAGCCAGCATTGCTTCTACCCATCTCACCATGTTCCATCTTGTTGCATTATTCACACAGCTTCCACCTCATATTAGTTACACAGCCATCCAAGCCACTGTTCTCTTCCCTTCATTGCAAATGGCACTTACATACCAGTGCATGCAAAGGCTTACCACCTAACCCCTTACTCCACCATTTGCCTACACCCTTTCTTAGTTGATATAGGCATATAGGCCTGCATATATGTTTCTTTCTGCAGCATACCCATGGTCACCAATCCTAAAAATAGATATATCTTACCATGTGCATTGCAGTATATGCCCCTTCATTAGGATATTATGTGACATGTTAGATTTCACCTCTCTAGGATTTGATGTAGGCACTTAACAACCATCCTCATCCCTAGCTTAAAAAGTCATATGTCACAGCAGTCATTTCTAGTCACCCTGTATACATTCGGATATAGGCCTCCTTATATCGTTGCTTGGGGTTTTCGATGGGACATCTTCCATTTCTTCATATATGTATTTTCCAGATTTTGCTTTATAATAACTAAGTGTTTTACAGGAAATGTATATTTCTTTTGTAGAATTAGAAACTTCTATAATTTTCAATTCAATGATGTAATAGTTAGATATCAATGAGAAATTTTATTTTCCTGCACTAGTTTAGAATGTATGAGCATGCATATATCTTAGAAACTGCTTATTTTCATATCATTTTCATCTTTCATTGCAAAATTTCACCAATGGAAATACGAATGGCACGTGCACCATTCTAATAAAAGGTGATTAAATCCTAAGTTGATGATTTGCATCAATGGCCATAGTCAGGGTGTGAACAAAACTTATGATTTTCATCTTTTATGGAATAGCATTGGATCCACACTGAATCTTTTCCAAAAATCCTCATATTTTTCTAAATATTTTTTTTCCTTTATCTGAGTTTAACTTAAAATTAACTCAAAATATATATCAATGGCCATAGTCAGGATATATTGAGAGTTAATTTCATCTTAAACTCTATAAAGACACCAAAATATGTTTTATTCTTCATTTGAATTTAAATATGATTATTATATAATACATTTTATGACCACAGTCAGAGATGTAATATATTTTCAATCTTGTTTCAATTCATTTAAAGAATAAAATATGCTCTTCAAAAACCCAATTTTAAATTCTTTTATTCATTCATCATTTAGGATAAAATTACATCATATTTTCAAAAACCCAAGTGATTTTGAGATAATTCTTCAAATATCTCCTTCACTTCTCAAATCAATCTTCAATTCTTATAAATTCAAATTCTTCTTTCTATTTCTCAAATTCTATCTTATTTCAATCTTCAATTTCAAAATCCAATTTGACTTTGAAATTCCAAACTCATTTCTATATTCAAAATGCAATTTCCAAGTCAAAATCCAATTTCAAGGTTGAATTCAACTTTGAAAATTCGAATTCATTTTCAGAATTCAATTTCAAATTCAATTTAGCATTTCAGATCAAATTTTGAAGTTCAATTTAACTTTAAAATTCCTGATTCATCTCCTGATTTCAAAACTCAAGCTTTAAATCGAGTTTATCCTTTGTTTTTTAAAAATCTCCAAAGTTCTATCTAAAGATTGAGTTTTGATTCTCAATTCAATTCATTTATTCAAAATCAAGGTTTTGAGATTGATTCTGAATCTCAAAATTCGATTTTTCTTAAATTTATGCCCACTTTTCAATTCGATCTGGATTTTCAAAATCCAGATCCATCTTCAAAATCCCATTCGGATTTTCACAATCCAAATCCATCATGGGTTTTGGATTTAGAACCCAATCCCATCTTGGATTTCAGACTTCGGATCCAATTCCATTTAGGATTCCAGATTTCGGATTCAACTCCATTTTGGATTCCAGATTTCGGATCCAATTCCATTTAGGATTCCAGATTTTGGATTCAACTCCATCTTGGATTCTAGATTTCGGATTCAATTCCATCTTGGATTCTAGACTTCGGATCTATTTCCGTTTAGGATTCTAGATTTTGGAGTCAACTCCTTTTTTTGGATTCCAGACTTCGGATCCAATTCCATTTAGGATTCCAGACTTCGGATTCAACTTTATTTTGGATTCCAAACTTCGGATCTAATTCCATTTAAGATTCCAGATCCCGGATTCATTTTCATCTTAGATGCCAGATTTCAGATCAAAAATCCATTCCAGATTTCAGATCAAAATTCCATTCTAGATTTCAAATCTAGTTCAATTTCCAATTCTTATTTCCAAAACTAATTTCAAATCTATTTCTCAAATCTGAATTCAAATTTAATTCCTGTTTTAGGTCTTGAATTCAAAATTTTCTTTTCAGAATCGATTCTTGAAAATCGATCCAAATTCAAAGTCCATTATGACTTCGAAAATTCATTCTTATTTCAAAATTCCAAATTCCTTTTTTCTTCTTCTGAGGACTTATCTTTCCAAATTCTGATCACTCCAAGACTTGAAATTTCAAGTCTCTTCTTCTAGATCTATTTCAAGATCCAAGTTAGATTCAAAATCTAACTTTTTCAAATCAATTTCATCCTTTTGAATCATTTCTTCACTCCATTATCAAATTTATTTCAGAATCACTTGGAAAATCCTAAATTTCTAAACTATTTTCTCAAAAGCATACATCTCTGCATTTGCATCGCACAAGCATGATTCTTTGTGCATTCTAGACTTAGATAATATTTTAGCAAAGCAAAAATGCATAAATTCGATCATTGGTTCGATTACCCCTGGTAAAAACTCCAAGAATGGTCAAACCTCGTACCAACGAGCGAATCCCGTCTCTCCATTTCCCAGCAATTTTTTTTAAACGGAGGTGAGTAATTTCAAAATATTTTCAAAATTAAGGTCAAGTGAGACCTTTGCAAAAGAGTTTCTCTCTCTTTTTTTTTTTCCTCATTCTCTCTTCTTTTCTATCTTTTATTTTTTCCTTCAAAAAGGGAAATAGAGGCTAGAAAGGAAAAGAGAAGGAAGAGAAGGATACGAGAGAAAAAATTTTGCGATGATCACAGAAGTTGGCGACCGTGATGGGACTCGTCTCTGTCCGGTCGAATTTGTGCCTTTTGCTTTACTTTGATATTATCTAAGTCTTTTACAAATGTCAGCTTCATTTCCATGCAAATCTTAGGAGCCTAGATTTTGTCCTAGCTGACATAATGCATATAGGATTTAAGTATGGTTTGGTAGGACCATATTGAGGAGATTATTCCATGCTCACTTAGACTTAGGTCTAAAATACAACTCTCCTCAATCCTAGAGATTGAATGCAAACAATGTATGCAAGTGTATGCTTCTCTTCATTTAAAATCCTATCTCTTTAGGACTTGCATTAGAGTCATCTGATTTATTGCATGTTGAACATATTTTTGAAAACATCCCTACCTATATTGTCCCGGTCTTCACGTTGCTGGGATGTCTGTAAACACCCCAAATTTTCACTCACCTCCCCTACATCTCCACCAAACATCATCATTCAACCTCTGAAATCGTCGGAGGGCAAAATGGTCATTTTTTGAGCCCGAACCTTGCAAAAGTCTAAATTTCATCTGAAACTCTCAAAATTTCTCTATTTTTAGCTCAGATGTTCAAAATTTTTACTCCTGACAGGAGACAGACATCTTCGAGTCTTGGCTCAAGATTATATTGCATAAGACATGACATTGCATATCATTGCATGAGCATTTCAAATCACTACACTGCACAACATGTCATTTCGAGGTCCAGAACTCTTGATTTCAAAATTTTCAATCCAGATTAGAATTTTAACTCTTTTCAAAATTGACTCCAAAACCCTGGGTCTTCAAAATTATCAATTCTTTCCATTTTACCCCCAGGGCTCTGAATGTCAAAATATTTTCTCAGGAAGACGATCTGGATAGTTTTTAATGTGGATTTCAGTCACTTCACCTCAGATTTTGCCCTTTTTGACAATTTCAAATATCTTTCTTTTACAAAATCGCCCTACAAGAGCCAACTCTTTCCAAAATTCCTGTTTTGCCCATTAGTTCAGATTTTATGAAAATTCCAAAAAGAAGTTGTGGTTTTATCCTTATTTCAATAAAGAAGCAATGTGGGATCCACACTGAGGTGGTGTCACACAAGCTTTTCTTTTGAAAAATTTGAATTTTGAAAAAACCCAAAAATATAGGAGCCTTGTCCCCTGGATTGGTGCCACTTGTCTTTTCTCTCTCCTCCCATTTCCATGCCAAGTGTCAGTGTGGGGCTACCCTAAGAAGCCGCCACATGTCATCCCATTTATCTGCCATGTGTCACCCTATCCATCCTGCGCCATGTGTTATTCCAAAGAACACCAGGAGATGCCAAGTGTCATAGGTTGTCCTGTCTAGAAAAGAGGAGCTTGTCTCCTCTGAGGTGGCGCCACTTGAAGTGTGTCTCCTACAGGGGACACGTGTGAACCTCTTACTCCTTCTAGAAAAGTAGCCTGACACATGTCTCTCCCTACTTTTCTCAGAAAAGTAGGAGACACGTGTCACTCCTAGATTCCTCCAGAAAAAGTAAGCTTGTCTCCTCTGAGGTGGCGCCATCTGGAGTGTGTCTCCTGCAGAGGACACATGTCAAGCTCTCATTTCCTCAGAAAAAGCAAATGCCATGTGTCATTTCCTGCTCTCTTCAGAAAACTAAAACTCAAATATTCAAATCTCCTCATAGGTGGCGCAGATCCTGAACTTCTATCTTTTTCAGGTTGTCTGAGATGGCGCCACATGGCTTGGCCCTCCTTCTCTCCCCTCTGCCACGTGTCATTCTCTGCTTCTTTCAGAAAAAGCAGGTGACACATGTCTCCTTCTACCTCCTTCAGAAAAAGTAGAGGACACATGTCTTCTCCCTACTTTTCTCAGAAAAGTAGGAGACACATGTCACTCCTGGCTTTCTTCAGAAAAATCAAACCATTCAAATGTTCAAACAGGGCCTAGGTGGCGCAAATCCTGAGCCATGATTTTTCCAGATGGCCTATGAGGGCGCCACATGTCACTTCCCTCCTTTTCCTCCCTCTTGCCACATGGCATTGTAGGAGCCACCCTGAGGTGGCGCCACATGTCCATCCTCCATTCCTCCAGGGCCAACCTCCATTTGAAATTCAAATTCTCCTCTGAGGTGGCGCCATCTGAAGAACCTCCTCCAGCAGGCTGACACTTGGAACCATCCTGGACTGCCACATGTCCAGATCTCCTTTCTTCAGAAAAGGTAGAATTCAAATTCCTCTGAGGTGGCGCCTTCTGAGCCCACTGCTCTGTCCTTCTGACATGTGTCAAACACCTTTTGAGGTGGCGCCATTCCAGGACTCCACTTGGCTCCATTTTGATTTTTATTTTATTTTTAATAAAAGTAGCCCACCAAGAGGTGGCGCCACCTGAGGGCTCCCTGCAAAAGCCAAATTCGAATTTCAAACCCCCAGATAGCACCCCCTGAGATGGCGCCACATGGAGGGCTCAGATTGAGCCTGTTTGAAATTCAAAATTTTTCAGAAAATCTATAAAAACAAGGCTCCACGCCCAGGAGAAAAAAGGCATCTTTGGAGACCATTTTGTGAACTTGAAAATCCGACCTAGCCTCCCTAAAATCTGATTCTGAACTTTGGAAATCGTGCCCCCTTTGGCTCATTGGAGAAGGTGGAGTAAAGTTCGTGCAGTGGCCAATTCGATTCAAGCATAGGTCGATTTTGGTGAACCATCCGAAGCCTGGAGTGAAGGACGAAGGAAGCTCGTGATAGCCGCCCCTTTCAAGAGCTTCTACGCTGCGTAACGAAGCAAGGTGCACTTCTTTTCCCCTTGATGTAATTCCATAATCCGATTCGGGAGTCGTTTAAAGAAAG
The DNA here is from genome assembly GCF_984573655.1 of Nuphar pumila. Lineage (NCBI taxonomy): Eukaryota > Viridiplantae > Streptophyta > Magnoliopsida > Nymphaeales > Nymphaeaceae > Nuphar > Nuphar pumila. Next base: position 93,351,288 of record NC_143256.1, on the reverse strand, counting down.
AGCTCATCCGAGAGATGGATTGAGCTATTCTCATAAAATGACATATATAAAACGTTTAATTATGCTTCCTTGATGATTTTTAACATTCATGTAGTTAGCTAGGTTTAATTTGCATTTTATTTCATTCATTTAGCACATTTCATGAAATAATTAGGATTAGTTTAGCATTTATTTCAACTCTGCTCATTTTCAGTAGGTCTCTATTTTTGTCAGTCAGTCCACACGTCATTTCATGCATTTGTTTTTTATTAAAAATCCCAAAAAAATCATGAAATGCGCCCTTGGGTGTTCCTGAAATGTTTCCAAAAATTTGGAGGCATTTGAATTTGTTTACTGCGGTAAACATTCAAAATGGCAAGTCGGGTTTTGTTACCCGGGATGCGTTTTCAAAATCATTTGCCGACTTGTAAAATCGAGATATCCCTCATGGGAGATCCGATTTTTTATCCAAAAGATGTTATGAACTCGGGAGAATGTCTAGTTGTTAATATGATTTTCTTAGATTTTTATGATTTTTTTGAATGTCTGACAAAAATCCGAGAGTTTGAGACACGTGTCAGAGCCTAATTTGGGCCTCTGAGATCTTGGATCGACTTAGGGCTATGGTTTCTCTTTGTGTTTTGCTTCAAATCCAAAACTGTAAAAAGTGAAAGTTGTGTCCAAGATGTCCTCTGTTTGCATCTGAAAGCCTGTGATTTTTAGAATAGTGTAGATACCTGCTTCAGATTGTTTTTGTCAGTCCTCTGTTTTGCTACATTTGTCTGTTCTGTTAGTTTAGGCAGGAATAGTTATATTTTTATCTGTGTTTCCGTTGATCAAATGCCAAAGTCATAAACATGAAAGTTGTTCATGTAGGTGTCGTGCGTAGCTCTGATTAAATCCATAAATTTTCATGGCTGTTTTATATTTTTTTGGCATTTTACATCAGATTAGGGTGATTTTTACCTCTATCAGAACTAAATCCCTGTTGCCGAACTCACCATGGCTCAAATCCCGAGGCTGTAAAAACCAAAAATGTTCCATTTCGAGTCTTTTAGCAGTCTGCAAAATATCAGAAGTTTCCATGCTGTAAATCTTGCATTATCATATTAGGCATTGCATTTGGTTCGGATCCATAGGCAAAATCCACCATTTTAGGACTTCATTTGAATTTTAGCATTTAAATCATATCATTTCATGATTTTTAGCATTCTAGGTTGTTTATCAGAGTAATTAGATGCTTCATACCGAATTTGGTGCAATTTGGAATCCATTTGAGGTTCGGATTAGCCATAATACCAAAACAGGGTCCCGCAGGACCCGGATCCAAGTGAAAAACAAGCGAAAATCGTTATTTTTGATAAATTGCAACATATCAAATTCTGATTTTACAGCCTTAGTGTGTTTAGCAGTATGTCATCATGTCTCTTACTGCATTTCATCATCATTTGATTCAATTTGAATTTCGAAATCTCAGTTTTACCAAGTTTTCCTTCAAAAAACCCTGATTTTAAAGGTGTAACTTTAATTTTAGGGGTATTTTGGTCATTTTGACCACCATTCCGAATTTCAAACTATTTTCTACTGAATTTCCTGCATTTACATCATTTCAAATATCAAGGAAGCATGAGAATAGGGTTTATATCCAATTAAATCCAATAATTTCATAATATTATTGGAAAATCTTGGAAAAACCCACATATTTGAGCTAACCCAATTTCAAGTTTGGCAGGAACAATCAAAAGAAGGAGCTGAAGTCTGAAAATTTCTTTTATTTCCTTTATTTAAGTGATGTAATAATGTAAATTTTGGAATAAGAGAGTTAATTTCCTACTTAGACTAGGATGCATATCATATAGTTTAAATTTATGCAATATCCTGATTATATGATTCATGCATTTTATTTCAAAAGCACTATGGATGTTCACGAATGGCACGTGCACCAACTCTTAGGGAGTTGATGGACTCGGTGGGATCCATATTTACGGCCCTAGTCGGAATATGGACGAGACCCAGATCCGTCATCTTTCTACTAGTCACATTGAGCCTACACTCTTAGGCTATCTTAAAATGCACATCATATTTCCAAAGTTTTCAAAATCATGTGCATCAAATCAACTAAGTTCTGAACATATTCATGGCCACAGTCAGAATATGTGAAGGATTTATTTGGACTTAATGCACATTTTCCAACCAATTCCTCAGAAAATCTTTTCAAAGGGCATTCATTTACTCATGTCATTTGCATCATGAAACCATTGATTTTCTCAAGATTTTCTCAAGAAAATTTCATTCTCAAGAAATCGATTTCTCAAGAAACTCTATGGATTTTCCAAAATCGGTTTTCCCAAGTCAAGTTTTTCACAATTTTCCCTGGAAAATGTTACTTTCTTAAGACTTTCAAAAAGAGTTTTCCAATCTTTCTCCAAAACCCAAAATCGATTTCCAAGTATTTCAAGGTTAAGATTCTCAGGTTTTCAACCTCTCAAGTTTCAATTTCCCTTTTCCACAAGGGATTTCCAATGAATTTCCATCATTTTCCTAAGAAAACTCTCCAAGTCCAAGTTTTCCTAAAAAGTGTTTCCTTTTTCAAAGGTTCACCCTTTTCTCAAGAATCAATTTCATTTTCCCAGGATTTTCAACCATTCATGAGTTTCCCACAACTTCATGAACTTTCCCGTGACTCAAAAAACCTTTTTCACATGAGTTTTCCTGAGAAATTGACTTTCATCTTTTTCCTGAGAGAATCTTTTCAACTCCAAATATTTTCCAAGCATACATCATGTTTTCCCAAGCTGCATTTTCCCAAAACCTCATAGCACATGCCTGAATTCTCTGTGCATTTAGGATAGAACATAACTTCGATAATTTAACTAAGTCAAGCATAGTTTTGGTCCTTGGTTCGATTACCCCTATTAAAGGCGGCAGGAACGGTCGAACCTCGTACCGACAGGTCGAGCCCCATCCCATGGATTTTCCCGCAATTATCAAAATGGAGGCGAGTATTTCAAAACAATTTTCAAAATCCGGTCAAGTTTGAAGCGAGAAAGCGTTTCTCTCTTTTTCTCTTCCGCGAGGAAGGGAAGACGAGGGAAAAATTTTGCGACGATAACAATGTCTCACTGAATCATAGTTTGGTAAAAAGCCTCACAACTGGACTACTTATTTGGGTTAACACCCCCCTACCACGTACTTAAAGGCCATAGTCTGAAGTATATCGGTAGGTGCTCAGGGATGTTTGGAGCCATTACCCTAGAACTGGAGAATATTTCTATGCCACGTACTTTGAGCTTCAGCTTGAGTATATTGGTGTATCTTGGTTGGAATCAGATGATATGAACGCTAGAGTTAGGATTAAGGTCCTACCAGCCATTTCAAATATTGCATTTAGGGTCAGCTTTAGAGAATGTTGTTTGTGCATCCTTGTTTGTACAGTTGTGATTGTGTGATATTTTATATTTTTCTTATATTTTCCAAAACCCTGGGTATATTATTCAAAATTTTCTCTCTTTTTTCAAAACCCAGGTGTACTTTTTCTTTTCTTCTAATTTCTTCAATTTTTCTGATCTTGCTTGCAAATTTTTCAAATTTTAAATCTTTGCCATCTATTTTCAAATTCTTTTTTCATATCTTCCAGTGTATCTTCTGATTCTATTTCAAAAATTCTTGCTTACCTTTTCATAAATGAAAACTCTTTTCGTCTAGAGATATCCTTTTCAAAATAGCATTTTCCTTCATATTTTCAGTTGTTTATTCCTTCCCATGGAGTAACAACACAATTGTCACAAATTTTGTGACAACTCAATCTCTAGTAATGGGATATCATTTTGTCAACCTATCTAACCTGATTCCTTCTCTTGTCAAAACTTCTCCCAAAATTTCTTTAGTCTAAACCCTCCTTTTACTCCACAAAAAAATATGGTTCAAACGCGAACAGGAAAGGAGACTACTCACAATACAGCGACAGTGAGGTGGAAGGAATGGACTCTCCTAAGGCATCCAGAGGACAAAACCAGAACAAGGGGGATGATGTTGATCCCGCTATGTATGGTATGTTTCAAAAGATGATGGCCAAGATAATGTCGGAGCAAGCCTAGGTCAATCTGAAAAAGGCAATTCCTAAAAGCAAACTGAAAAAGAAAGCTGTGAAAAAGCAAATCAGAATCGTCAGAAAGAAAGTTCAGCCAGACACTACTTCTGAAGGTACTGAGTCAGCAGAAGAAGAAGAATCGGAAGAGGAAGAGCAGTTTGTGTTCAGTTAGAATCCTCCGCAGCAGTTCGTGAAGATAGTTACTGAAGAGCACGAATATGTGAACAAGCCTACTCCAGTTGAGGATCCGATGCGTGAGCAGTTGAGGGAAATGACTCGAGCAATCAAAGATATTTAGGCCAAAAGTAAGGGCAAGCAAACCTATTCTGGCGAAGATTTCTACGATGGCCTAGACGGGGATGATAACCTAGAGAATCTCCCTCGCAAGTTCCTCAAGTTTGATGGAATCGGCAATCCTAAAGCCCATCTGGTCACATTCTATACAGAGTGCAGCCGTTTCAGGAAAGATAACAGGGCTTTGTTCATTTGCTTCCCGTGCAGCTTGGAAGGAGTAGCAACCAGGTGGTATGCAGACCATATCAATCCTATAGAACTACGAGAGTTCGATAAAGTAGTGAACTTGTTCATCGAGCGCTTCATGTTCAATGTTGAGACCTCACCCACGCTCAATCATTTGTATAATCTGAAGCAAAATGAGAGCGAAAGAGTAGGAGAATTCATCCACAGGTGAAGAAGCACCTATAACAATATGAAGGTTCTCATTCCAGAGAAGCACGCACTGCAGATAATTCTCAACAATTTCTCTCAGCCCCTGAGGAGCCTCATCGCCACTTCTCCGGCAAAATCCTTAATCAAATTGATTGAGCAAGCTGAATGACTCGAGTCAGGAATGAAAAATGGGCTCTACGAGGGCATGCCTCTGGTCAAGAATATCCAAGACCAGAAAAAAAAGCATTGTTCACTCACTCCGCTGATACCTCCGACAATGATCATGACAGCAACAGTAGAAGAAACAAAAATAACAGTAAAAGTGGCCAGAACCGCAGTGCAGCTCAAGGGGAAAAGTCTTTCAAGCAGAATGACAAGCCGCCTCAGTCTAACTTTTCGCAAAAGGAAAAGATAAAGCGCGAAGGCTAGAGTAATGATCGTGCGTTCACTCCTATGAAATAATCACTCGAAGAAACCCTTAAATTCGTGCTTACCAAGGGATTAGTGAAACTTCCAAAGGTCACGAATCCTCCCACAATCATGGGAAGGTTCATGAATCAGTTCTGCAAGTTCCATCGGGCAGTGGGGCATGACATCGATCATTGTTTTGTCTTCAAAAATATTGTTCAAGACCGTATTGATGAAAGTCTCCTTGTTGAAGATGAAGACGAGCTGGCCATCATGACCAAGCCTTTCCTAGACCACTCAAAAAATTGATCATGCCAAAGTTTTATGTTTTCTTCCTTTTTGCCAGTAGGGGAAGGTCAGCCCCAGTCCTTTTGTGACCTTTGGTCAAGTACTTGTAAATATACAGTCTTTTGTTATCAGCTTTACTTATCAATGAAATGTTGATTTCCTCCATATCTTTGATATCAAATACTTCTTTCTTTTGCTACACTGGGGCATTTGTTTTTGAAAAATTATATCTTCATTTCAAAAATCTTCTTCGGCATCGGCTGCTATTAAGTCGCATTAAATTCTTATTCTTCTCAGAAGGAGGGACAATCCTGACATCATTCATGAGAGAAATGCTATTACTTATGAGGGTTTTTCAAAATCGTGAAATTTTGAAAATTTTCTGCAAAATCTTCATTATTATCGCCAAGAGTTCAATATTTGGTCCAATTTTTATTTTTATTTTTATTTTTTCAAAAACCAACCCTTCTGTTGGTCTTATTTTTCCAAAATTGGTTTTGAACCATCATCTTCAAAAATCAACCCTTGTGTTGATTCGCTTTTCCAAAATTGGTTTCGAACCATTATCTTCAAAAATCAACCCTTGTGTTGATTCTCTTTTCCAAAATTGGTTTCAAATCATTATCTTCAAAAATCAACCCTTGTGTTGATCTTATTTTCCAAAACTGGTTTTGAACCATTATCTTCAAAAATCAACCCTTGTGTTGATCTTATTTTCCAAAATCGGTTTCGAACCATTGTCTTAAAAAATCAACCCATGTGTCGATCTTATTTTCCAAAATTGGTTTTGAACCATTGTTTTCAAAAAATCAACCTTTGTGTTGATCTTATTTTCCAAAATTGGTTTCGAACCATTGTTTTCAAAAATCAACCCTGTTGTTGATCTTCTTTTTCGGTTCGAACCATTTGCCTTCAAAAATTGACCCTCATGTTGATCTCTCTTCAAAATCAATCCTCGTGTTCATTCCCCTTTCAAAGATCAGCTCTCGCGCTGATCATTCTTTGAAATCAATCTTGCGGTCGATCTTCTTCCCAAAATGGATTTCTCACTTGTCTTTCAAATGAACACTCTACTCTCATTTTAAAAGATCTCATATGCAGGCAGGATCAGACAAATTCTTTTTCCTCAAATCTTATCAATTTTTAATTAATCTTGTTATCTTTATTAATTTCATCCATTTTATTCGTTTTTCAATTTGATCAAATTTTCATCAATTTACTATCACTTTTATCAACTTTATCAAGTTTTATCAATTTTTCATCAATTTACTATCACTTTTATCAACTTTATCAAGTTTTATCAATTTTTCATCAATTTTATCAATCTTTATTCTTTTTTTACCCTTCCAGGTTAAGGGATAAACCTGATGCCTCTTTTCCATGAGGTATTTCTTTCCTTTTTTTCCCTTTCAGGTTAAGGGATAAACCTGAACCTCAACCTTCAAGGTATTTTCTTCCTTCCCATTCAGGATAAGGGATAATTCTGAGACCCCTCATAGGAGCAATATTACTACCTATGAGAATTCTTTTGCGAAACAAATTTTCATTAAACTTTCTTGATTTTGTTCTCCTTAAATTTTATTCTTTTTTCCCTCTCAGGTTAAAGGATAAACCTGAACCTCGTCCCTCGAGGTATTCTCTTTCATGTTAAGCGATAAACCTGAACCTCGTCCTGCGAGGTCCTTCTTCCTTCAGGATAAGGGATAATCCTGAAGTCTTTTATCATCATTTTTTCATCAAATTTCTACCAATTTTTTACCAGACTTTCATCAGTCTTTATCAATTTTTAATCTTTGTCAATTTTTATCAATTTTATTGATTCTTTATCAATTTTTATCAATTTTATTTATGCTTTGACAATCTTTATCAATCTCTTCTTTATTATTTTTTATCAATTTTATTCTTTATCAACTTTTATCGATTTTGTCAAATTTATTTCTTTCTTCCCCTTCAGGATAAGGGATAATCCTGAAAACCCCGACAATCATTCTCGCTTCGATTTCCAAATGTCTTAAAAATGCCGGTCTCCCGCTTCGATTTCCAAATGTCTTGAAAATGCTGATCTCCTTTCCAACACTCGGTCGGAAAATCCAGAGCTCGTGCAGGTGCGTTTTAAAAAATCCAGTGCTCGTACTGGTACATATTTTAGAATCCAGTGCTCGTACTAGTACATTTTCAAAATCTAGTACTCGCACTAGCATATTTTCAAAATCCAGTGCTCATACTAGTACATTTTCAAAAATTCAGTGTTCATACTAGTATACTTTCAAAATCTAGTGATCGTACTGGTACATCTTTTCAAAATCCAGTGCTCGTACTGGTATGCCTAGCGCTCGTGCTAGTGTCTGGGTGATTGATCAGTTGGCCCCCCAGGTTCAGTCTTTGCACTAACCATTCATCAAAATTCAAAGCTCTAATTCCAATTTTGACTTTCAGGTCATCCAATTCTCAATTTCAAGCCTTCGAGTTACAATCTTCATCAATCTTTCCTCAATTTTCTTTAATTTCTGTCAATCTTTCATCAATTTCTATCCCTTTTCATCAATTTCCCTCAATTTTATTCGTCCCCGTTCAGGATAAGAGGATAATCCTGAAATCAAACCACATACAATTAACCATGATAGCCTTCTTCATTGCAAGTCAAATAATCCAGTCATCGAACTGGTCATTCTCAAAACTTTCAATCCCAGTCCTAGTACTGGCGATTTTCAAAATTCAATCTTCTGAATAAAGATTATCCTTTGAGATTCGAGTTTCGACTTGAACTTCTAACTCTCCTTTGAGATTTGAATTTTGACTCAAACTTCCAACTCTCCTTTGAGATTTGAGTTTCGACTCGAACTTCCAATTCTCCTTTGAGATTCGAGTTTTGACTTGAACTTCCAACTTGCCTTAGAGATTCGAGTTTCGACTCGAACTTTCAATTCTCCTTTAAGATTCGAGTTTCGACTCGAACTTCCAATTTTTCCTTTAAAGATTCGAGTTTCAACTCGAATTTCCAATTTTTCCTTTAAGATTCGAGTTTCGACTTGAACTTCCAATTTTTCTTTTGAAATCTGAGTTTTGACTCGAACTTCCAATTTTTCCTTTGAGATTCGAGTTTTGACTCGAACTTCCAATTTTTCCTTTGAGATTCAAGTTTTGACTCAAACTTTCCAATTACCCTTAAAGATTCGAGCCCTGACTCGGACTTTCCAGCTTTCCTTTGAAGATTTGAGTTTTAACTCTAGTTTTCTTTTCTTCAAAAATCTGAACTTTCTAGCTTTCATTTGAAAATTTGAGTTTTAACTCGAGTTTTCTTTCCTTCAAAATCTGAATTTTCTAGTTACCCTTTAATATTCGAGCCCTGACTCAAACTTTCCAGCTTTCCTTTGAAGATTTGAGTTTTAACTCGAGTTTTCTTTCCTTCAAAAATCTGAACTTTCCAGTTTCCCTTTAAGATTTGAGCCCTGACTTGAACTTTCCAGGTTTCCTTTGAAGATTTGAGTTTTAACTCAAGTTTTTTTTCCTTCAAAATCTAAATTTTCTAGTTTTCCTTTGAGATTCGAGCCCCGACACGAACTTTCCAGCTTTCCTATGAAGATTTAAGTTTTGACTCAAAAATTTTTTCCTTCAAAAATCCGAGTTGGTCTAGTTTTCCTTTGAAGATTTGGGCATCGACCCAAATTTTCCCTCCTTAAAAACCAAACTTCCTAGTTTTCTTTTGAAAGCTCGAGTTTCGACTCAAATTTTCCATCTTTCCTTGCAAAATCTGAGTTCTGATTCAGATGTTCTTTCAAAACCAACTTTTGAGTTGGGCTTACCTTCAAAATCCAGTATTATGCCAAGGCTTACCTTCAGAATTCCAATTTCGTATTGGATTTACCTTCGGAGTTCAGCTTCGTGTTGGACTTTCCTCCAGAATCCCATTGATGTGTCAAAACTCGATATTAAGCAATTTTCATCATCAAGGATTTCAGGAATATTTTGCCAAATTGCCAAAAAAATTTAGTTGTTGATCTCAAGATTTTATTGCATCAAGAATTTCCTCAAATCTCCTTTAGTATTATTTCCAAAAAGGTGAAGCTTTTGTGAAGAAAGACTCAAAATTCAGATTTTCTGTTGGTCAACCAAGAAGATAAAGAAAAAATCTTCGATAAGGCTGGCGAAGGAAAAATTCAATGATGTTGAAAAGCTATGAATGAACTGATATTGATCATAGCTATGGCACATTCTTAAAGACGATTCTTCCGACAGTAAGGCAGTGGAAATATCCTGGGCGATAAAAGAATCTACCTAATCCATATCTCCTCAGTCATTTAAGCTACAAATCAAATATCTGCAAAAGGGATCTCTTAATTGTCGTCAAGATGAAGACGAATATGCGAGCTAGACCCCTGGGGCCAAAGAAGATTTGGATCATCTCCGAGATAAAGGAGTTTGTGATGGATCCTTCTAGGGAAAGTTCAGATCACCATCAAGATGAAGGCGACTGTGATGAACCTCCCGACAAACCCTAAAAGATATTTGATTTCTGCTATCATCTATAGACTTTTGACCAAAGAAACAATATCATCAGTATAATTCTTGAGAAAAAGAAAGATCGGAGCATCTCTAAGATGAAGGAGTTTGTGACGTACCCTTCTTAGAAAAAAAATTTAGGACATCTCCAAAATGAAGGATGATGTAATAAGCTTCTCCTAAAAAACCAAGAAAGCTCCATGACTCAAAAGAGTGCAAAAAGATCATCATGGGAAAAAGCCCCAGGATATCAAACTGCCAAAGCAGCCAAGAATCTTCATTTATCTATGTGAAATTCTTCTATCATTATCTTTCCATTCAATTGCTTTTATGAAGCTAATAATATTTCCTCTCTTTTCATATCAAGGAAATTGATGGCTTCCTTGAAGAAACACAACAACAATAATTTGACCTTGATTCTGGATTTTATAGAGTTAGCCCAGTTGGGGGTAATACTCTGGGTAGAAGAGGGAACATCTTTAAAAAATGCTCACTTTCGATTACCTTGAATCAACTACAATTTTTTATCATTTTGGCAATATTTTTCAGCTTTCATGATGAGAAATAAAAACTTGATGTCTGTTTTGATACATCTCGGTGTTGCCTTTTTCATCTTTCGCATTGTCGAGAGATTTGCCTTTCTCTTTTCTAAAAGGATCGCCTTATTCATCTTTCGCTTTGTCGAGAGATTTGCCTTTCTCCTTTCTAAAAGCATCGCCTTATTCATCTTTCGCTTTGTCGAGAGATTTGCCTTTCTCCTTTCTAAAAGGATTGCCTTGTTCATCTTTCGCTTTGTCGAGAGATTTGCCTTTCTCCTTTCTAAAAGGATCGCTTTGTCCATCTTTCGCTTTGTCGAGAGATTTGCCTTTCTCCTTTCTAAAAGGATTTCCTTGTCCATCTTTCGCATTGCCGAGAGATTTGCCTTTTCCCTTTCTAAAAGGATCGTCTTCTTCATCTTTCACTTTGTCGAAGGATTCACCTTCTCCTTGCTAAAAGGATCGCCTTCTTTATCTTTCGCTTTATCGAAAGAATTGTCTCCCCCTATTGAAAGGATCGCCTTGTCCATCTTTCGCCTTGTCGAAAGAATCGCCTTGCTCCTATCGAAAGGATCGCCTTACTCATCTTTCGCATTGCCGAAAGAATCGCCTTGATCCTGTCAAAAGGATCGCCTTACTCATCTTTCACTTTGTCGAAAGAATCGCCTTACTCCTATTAAAAGGATCACCTCATTCATCTTTCGCATTGTCGAAAGGATTGCCTCATATTGCCTTGTTCCGTTGTTCACAGTGAGAAATTTTCACCTTACCCTTCTTCAAAAAGAATTGCCTTATTCACCTTTCTCTTACTATCTCATTTTCCTTGCTTTCCCGCTCAGGATAAGAGTTAAACCTGAACTTTCTGCAAGAGGTTTTTTTGTTTTTAAAAAGCTGATTTAGTCTCAGCAATGAGGCGCTCAAGAACAACCCTTTTTTCCAAGTTTTAGGGAACCCCATTTTCCTCCTTTTGCAAACCCCTCTTGGACTTGTTGTGCGAAGTCTAGAGGTCCCATCACAGTTTCCTCGCTCCTTAAAGATTCTATATCCATTCAGGCTAAGGATTAAACCTGTTACCTCTCTCCTCGAGGTATCACCCGCTCAGGTTAAGGGTTAAACCTATATTTTCTACGAGAGGTCTTCAATTTCAAAAGATGATTTAGTCTCAGCAATGAGGCGCCCAAGATCATCCCTTTTCCAAGCTTTAAGGAACCCCATTTTCCTCCTTTCGCAAACCCCTTTCAGATTTGTCCGACCAAACTCTGAAAGTTCCATCATGGTTTCTTTGTTCGAGGATTCTATATGGTCGCTCCTTTCAGGTTAAGGGTTAAGCCTAAACCTCGCTCCATGAGGTATCTTCCGTTCAGGTTGGGTTAAACCTGAGCCTCGTTCCGATGAGGTTCCTCGTTTTGACAAGGTAGTTCTTCCAGTCCATCATGGTCTTCCCCATCAAGGAATCCATGTTCTTCATGTCCATCCAAGAAAGGATCATAGTTGAGTTTCATCTCACAAGGCATTTTTCTCAAAAGTGTCTCATCAAGGTCCTCATGTATTCCTTTTCTCATTCAAATCATCTTGATGTATCTTCGTCCCATCCAGGTTAAGGGCTAAGCCGGAGTCATTCCAAAAAGTTCATCTTGTCTCACCCATGAGACTTGATCAAAATTCTTATCTTTTATCATTTCGGGATCTTCACCCAAAGTCCCATCACGATTTCCTTATTTCTATTATTCAGTCATATCATTTTTGAGGATTTTGTCTCCCCAAAGTCATTCAGGATAAGGTTTTAAGCCTGAAAAACCATGTCTTTCAGAATAAATTCTACCACACCCAGTTCAGATCGGCTGACTAGGGCATTTTTTTTCAAAATTTGGAGTGTTTTCTTTGCCACTAAGCTCGGCTTTCAACAAGTTTAGTAGCAAAGAGGGGCATCTGTGAACACCCCAAATTTTTCAAATTTTTTTAAATATTCCCTTTTTGCCCCTGACCTCCATTTTCTGAGTAATTGAGTTAGTTTTTAATCAAAATTTCAGTTTATTTCTCGAATTTACTGGAATTAAATCCATTTCACATATCTGACTCAATTTCGGATCCGGATCCAGTGCCAAAATCCAAAATCTGAACCTCATCATCCAATTTTTCAAATTAATTTTACAAAAAGGCCAAAAATAATGTTTGAAAGGCCAAGACAGTCCATCCGGTGACCATTTGGATCCACTATTCTATATTCCTCGATTCGAGATCCAAAAACTCGAATATTTCCTCAAAAACCTGGATCCAAACCCGTTTTCTAAAAAAAAAATTCAAAATTCAAGACCAAATTCTTAGAAAACCCTTCTTTTATAAATATTTATAAATTTTCATAAAAATAGTTTAAAAATTCTTTAGTTTTAAAGTTTTTATTTCAAAAGTACAAAAAAATGTAGAAAATGCCAAAGAAAACAACAAAACAATTGAAACAGAAAAAGAATATGAAAAAGAGTATGAAAAATAGTTCAGAAAATCCCTTCTTTAAAAAACCCCGCTTTTTACTAAAACCCCTTTTAGAAAAACTTTTGAAAATAACTTTCGTTCTGAAAATTTTCTGGAAAAAATGAGACTCCCATTGCAAGCCACACAATAGCCTCTTCTCGGAAAACCGCTGAAAGGGGATTGAAGGGTTGGCGGCCCTTCGATCATCCTCACCTCGCCTCCCCCGTCGATCACCAACGACCCCTCCCTTCTCGATCTTTCTTTGGTTTCCTATATAAACGAGTATCGAGAGCCTCTGGAGGATCATCCATCTTTCGCCAAGCTTAATCACGCATCCATCTCCATCCCGCCTTCCTTCCCTCCTTCAGTAACAAGAGATCTCGACAGTAGAACGAAGAGAAGACTCTCGCTCTCGTTTCAGTCTTGTGGGCCTCGGTGAGTACATTTTCTTCCACTTTCATTTTCTTTGTTTGTTGTTTTTTTTTTCTCTCTTCTCTTAACTTTCAAATTCGGTCCCATTGATGCATCATAGATGATATTGAGTTGCATATAGCAATTTCAATGCATCACTGTGCAACAGTAATTGAACGGATAATTCCAACATTGTTTTCGCTTTATACATTTGATTTTGTCTAATTTCTTCGATCTTAATCTTTGTTCACACTATTAAATCTAAAACTCTTTACGATTTATTGTATCCTTGTATGTATTTTCCTTTCTATGCTCTGTGTTTCAGCAGATCATTCTTTCCTTTCTTTCATCCAACAAGGTCGTGTGTGCCTTTTTCAGTAAGTTTCATTTATTGTTTTACATATGGAAATGACTTCCACAAACGATATCTGATCTGATCCAGCATCAGATCGGGTTCGTTATATGGAGGGTTTCCATCAATCTCATGTTTCTTGTTTCTCTTGCAATCATTTGGTTTGCTAATTCCGCATTTTAAATTTCCCTTGTCCAATTTCCCCGCTAATTTAATTTTGCTTTCATCTTGATTCATAACATTTGATCTCCTGTTTTCACCCTGATTTCCCACACGCTATGAATGGATATCAATCATATTCAGTGTTATCTTTGGATAGGTTTAATCTTAAGACCATGTCCAGTTCAATTTTCCACACCATGTGACCAAGAGGTTCATCTGCATCTCATCTATCTCATAGATGGCATATTTTGAGTTCGCAAGATTTTGTTTCATTTTTTTTTCTTTTTTTTCTTCTTTTGGTTATCCTTCAGGTCACTGTGGAATTCTACCTTTCACCATATTTTGATCTTCATTTTTGTTGGTTGCTAGTCCATTATATTTTTGTTTGCATCACGTATTTCTCCTGTTTGCTTGAAGTTTTTCCGATTTTTTTTCTTTATCTTTCCTTCCTGTATCTCAACCTACAGATCTCATGTGACCTGATCTGTACTTTGTTTAGTATAATGCCTCATGTGTATTCAGCTACTAAATACATGATCTGCCATAAAGGTGGTTGAAAATCAAGATTGAATGTTGAAGACTTACAGTAAACCATTGAGAAAAGTGGAGAGGACTTGAGAGGATGTTGAAAATAATGCTGGAAAATTCATTGCAATATAAACCATTATATTGATTTTCACATTTGTCATGGTAATTCAATTGGGTACGCATCATGAAATATGGGTGTTCCACCGTGAATTCCAAGCAAGTTCATAAATGTCAATCATATTATTCTAATCCCACCCCCCTTATTCTGGAGACGATTGTTATCCCATCTCCTCTGAGAATGCTCTCTCAATCTGATTGCTCTTCACCCCAGAAGTAGTGGACCTTTACAGGTATTAATTCACATGGCCTAGACACTGAGCAATTCAAAGCATCGGTCCTGAGAAGGCAGCACCCATTCTTCTGTGGTGACTGGTGAGTGAATATAATCGTCCTGCAAGCGGCTTGTTGATTCCATCCTCGCTCGCCGATGGGATGCCTGGCACCAGTATGAAGCTGGAAGCAATTGAACTCAGGCCAAATCCCAAATATGGATGCCAATGAATTCAGAATTGATATTCGTTTCACCAGGCCTGGTGCCTTACTTATATCAGTTTGGTTTGAACAAAGTCCAAAATGCATGAAATAACCTCTAAATGTAACAGATGCTATTGCAGTATTTCTTGACAGGGATTTTTTTTGGCAATGATTACAAGCAACTGGATGCTGAGTCTTCAACTTAGAATCGGTCTGGTGGGCTCGACTCTCTACGATGGGGTCATATGCCTGCTGGCTCTCAAATGTCTGGGAAAGTCATCCACCATCTCACTTTCTCTCTGGAACCTCAGTTACCACACTCACCTGCTGGGATTGCACCGGTCTACTGCTATCACCATTTTTTAGCCCCATTGTTATCATCGCAAAATTTTTCCCCTCCCTTGCGAGAGAGAAACGAATTTCGCGAGTCAAACTCGATCAAAGTTTTGAAAGTTGTTTTGAAAATTACTCGCCTCCATTTTGAAAATTTGCGAGAAAATTCCGTGGAATGGGATCCACCTGTCGGTACGTGGTTCAACCGTTCCTGGCGCCTTTACCAGGGGTAATTGAACCAAGGATCAATTACGTGCTTTAACTTGACTCAAATATCTAAATTATGCTCTATTTTTCCTAGAATGCACAAAGAATCAGGCCTATGCTATGAAATTTTAAAAATAATGCAAGTTTTGAAAGAATGATGTTTGCTTTAGAAAATTGAAATGCATTTGGAAAATGATTGGAAAAGTGCTTGAAATTAGAGTTTCTGGGAAAATCATTGAATTTCATTGAAAATCATTGAATTTCATTGAAAATCATTTAATTTCATTGAAAATCAGAAATTTGCATTGGAAAGTGATTTCTCAGGAAAACTTGAAAATCTAAGAAAATTGGTTTTGAGATTGGAAACTTGGAATTGCTTTTATGAGAAAATGGATTTGAGAATCTTGAGAAAATCAAGAAATTCATTAGAAAATGACTTTTTGAAATGGAAAATGGATTCTCAAGAAAATGAGAACTCTGAGAAAATCAATTTATGAAAACTTAGGATTTTGAAATTTGAGAATTTTAAAACATTGGAAAATCTTGGTTTGAACTTAGGAAATGCTTTGAAATGACATTTGAAAACTTAGGATTTTGAGAAAATCAGATCCTGAGAAAGACTTGGAAATGCTTGAGAAAACTGAATTTTCTGAAATTGAAATTGGAAAATGAATTTGAAAACAATGCAATTTGAATAATATGAATGAATGAATATGAATTTGAAAAGGGAATTTCATTGAGGAATTGAGAAATCCTTTTGAAGTTTTGAAAAATGCAGTGCATTTTTGAAGTTAGCCTAAGTGTGTAGGCTGAATGTGGCTAATATGAAGATCATAAATCTTAGTTTTCTTCGTATTCTGACTATGGCCATAAATACGAATCCCACCGAGTTTATAAACTCCATAAGAGCTTGTGGACGTGCCATTCGTGTAAACCATAGTGAATTTGAAATAAATGTGCATGAATCGTACATCACATATTGAAATTTGCAGAAATTAAACTATATGCAATGCAACCCTATTCTAAGCAGAAATGTAACTCTTATTCCAAATATTACATTGCTTTTTACATTGAACTGAATAAAATAAAGAAAAAAATAATTAAGTCTTCTTCTTGAATGTTCCTGCAAAACTGGAAAACAAGGTTAGCACAAAAATATAGGTTTTTCTGAATTTATCCGAAAATATGGAAAATTATCGGATATTATTCATATATAAACCCAAATTCATACCCCCTTTGATATAAACATGATAAATAATGAATAAATTTCAAAAATAAACTTGAAAATTCGAAATTGGGGTCAAAATGACCAAAATACCCCTGATGACCTTGAAATCAGGGTTTTCTAAAAGAAATTTTGTAAATTTTGGAATTTTGAAAATCAAATGAAATAAATCAAATACAATATGATGAAATATGATGATATGCATGAAAATTTATGAAATTAGAATTTGAAATTTTGAAATTTAGGTCAAAATCACCAAAATACTCCCGATAACAAGACTATGGCCTTGAAACCAGGGTTTTCTGAAATAAATTTTGCAAAAATGAAAAATGTGAAATGCAAATGACATTGAAATTAACCCTAATATAATTCTACATGCTCATGTATATGATAAAAACCATAAAATGACGAAAATATCATAAAATATCAAATTTAACCTGATTTTCGCCTGATTTTCCCTTCTAAATTTAAAGATAAACTAACACATGGAGAAAATGAACTTGGAATTAAGCCAAATTTGGCATGGACACCTAAAATAACCCTAAAAACATAATGGAGCTCGAAAATCTAGTTTTTTTGTATTTTTAACAATGGAAATTCAAGTAAAAACCATAAATTTTGTGATTTTTGCCTAAAATGTTGATTCTAAAGGGGATTTAGGATATCAAACTTCCATAAACAATTCCCAAATTTTATGGGGTGACAAAGGACAGTTAAGCAAAGATTGTTTCCTTTTACACTTTCTGGTTTTGACTTATGGTCGGAACTGTACCACTCCGGCAAGTCGGATCAGAATCCGGCGACTCTAGGATTTGGGGGAAACAGACAGGTTTCGGTAGAAAATGTGGTAAAAATAGTAAACAGATGGGGAAAAGGATGAAACTGTGGGAAAATGTCCCCGATAGACAGAGAAAAAATTTATTTTTTCACACTATTGAGATCAGGTTACGGTTTGGAAAAGGGCATCCTGTTATCAGAGACCCAAATCTCTGAAATTTTGAGATATTGAAATCTGTCAGACAGAAAATCACAATTTCAGAAAAAATACTGAAACAATTCTAAAAATCTCCAAATTTTGTGAAATGATAGGAAAACAAGTTAGAAACAACTTTTGTGTTAAACGTTTTTGCAGACAGGCTATGGATTGGACGGATTTGATGCATTAGAGTCTGTCTATACCCTGACGAAGAAAAATTGATATTTTCCCAAAGGTCTGGGAAATCCGATTTTTTACATAAATCAAAACTAATTGAAAAAATCTCAAAATTTTCAGATCATTAGTAGATTCAATTATGAATCTACTGTGATTTTTGGAGGACAATCTGAATCTCCCACAAGTGTGGTGCCGGAGGTTCTTGTCTGCTAAAGCACGAATTAGAAGTTCTGGAAATGGGAAATCCTAGTTTGGGATTTGATTTTTTTTATAGGGTTCCGAAACCCAAATGGTTTTAGGTTTTTGGTAGAAATTCAGGAACAAACAAACCTATTTAGATTAAAAATTTTGATATTTCTGAATGAAAATTTACACATGAAATAATAGTGGTATTATACGCAAACAATAAAAAAAAACTATGAATTAAACATTTGGTATTAATAACACTAAACTAAACAAATAATATGATTGTAAAACTAGGAAATAGATTTAAATGAAAGAGGTGTATGAACTCTACATGATGATGGTGATAAAACATAAAAAAAAAGGAAAACGGTCATGAACCATCTTGATGTTGGCTCTTAAATTGAGTGACTTCATCCATGGAAAGGATGAAGTACCCCATCTGATAGCATATTTGTAAGAAATTTCTCTCCTTTTTTTTATTTTTTTATTTTTATCCACAACTAAAACCTTTCACCAACATGAGTTCAGTTTTAAACTGATTCACGTTGTGTTGATGAAGCAATTTATGAAAGCATTCTATCATCATATGGCATGGAGAAAGGCTATTACACATTCAAATCAACAATAACAAGGTGGGGGCCTTACCTCAAACTCTTCCTTGCAACAAATGGAGCAGCTGCAACGAGGGGGGTTGCAGGAGATGGAGGTTACCCAAAGGGGCTTGCTGCAACGTCTAGAGGGACTGAAGCAAAATGGAGGATCAGCTGCTACCAAAGAATGGCTGGAGAGGGCTGACCACCACGGCTGAAGGTAATTAGTTGCTGTGGTGTAGCCGAAGTTGGTACGGTTGTGGAGCTTCAAAGAGGTGCTGCTGGGCGTGGAGACTACAGGTTGGTGTTGCTGGTGGCTTGAACCGGCTGGGCGTCCAAGGAGGTGGCTGGAACAACACACCGAAGGAGGGGCTGCAGCTGGTGGCCGTCGTAGGGGCTGGTGCCGAGTTGAAGGTGGACTGTTGGGCGCCTCTTGCTGCAAAGAATATGCTTGCAGTGATGGCTGGCGTGAAGTTATAGATGGTTGCACCTTGTAGTTGGGGTGACTATGGCTGGAACCAAGAAGCTTGGAGGCTGTAGCTGCAATGATCTCAAGAGAAAGAGAGAGCTCTTGTTTGCTGAAAGGAGTGGAGTCTGAGAAGGGAAGATAGGGCTGGAGAGAAAACCACTGTGAGAGTTGTGTTTCTTTTTTTTTCTTTTGTAATGACTTAGGTCCAAATAAAATAAAACCTAAGTTTTTTTTTTAGGACGAAATGGGTTTAATCAAGGAAGGGAAGTGCGTAAATCCATCAGTAGACGTGGATGGGCTGGAGCTTGGGGGGGAAAAAAGGAAGGAAGGAAGGAAGGGAAGAAGGAAAGAAAGAAAGAAAGAAGGAAGAGAAGAAGGAAAGAAAGAAAGAAGAGAAGAAGGAAAGAAAGAAAGGAGAAAGAAAAGGAAAGAAAGGGGAAGAAGGGAAAAAGGAAGGAAAAGGGGCTTACGTGAGTGGGCTGGAGAAGAAAAAGAAGGAAGAAAGAGGAAAAAAGAAGAAAGAAAAAGAAAAGAAAAAGGAAGAAAAGAAAAGAAAGAAGGAAAAGAAGAAAGAAGGAAGGAAAGAAAAGAAGGAAGAAAATAGAAAGGAAGGGAAGAAAGAAAAGTAAGGAAGAAGGAAATGGGGCTGAAGGTTTGGGCGACCCCCTCGCGGGTCCCACCTCAAAAAAATAAAAAAAATAAATAAATAAATAAAAAATAATAAAAACAAACAAGTAAAAAGAAAATTGAAAAGAAACACATTTTTTTTTAATAAAAGGGAAATGTAAATGGATGGGTCATCTCAGAGCGGGTCCAAATTCCACTTTTGACATTCATTTTGACGATTAAAGGGGTAAATTAGTCTTTTCAGAAAATTTCCAGAGAAAACGAGCTATTTTTGGCAGTGTTTGAAACGAGCTCGGATTTTGACGTTCAATACCTCGTTGCGAAGCAAATCCAATGTAGAATTTAAAAATTTAATTTTGGAAGAAATCAAAATTGTTTTTCTCAAGAAAATACTTCCAAATTTATTTTCAGACGAAACGAGCTATTTTTGGCAGTTTTTGAAACGAGCTCGGATTTTGAAGTTCAATACCCCGTTGCGAAGCAAATCCAGTGTAGAATTCAAAAATTTGAGTTTGAAATAAATCCAAATTATTTTTCTTGAGAAAATATTTCCAAATTTAGACTTTCAGGGGTACAAATGTCAATTTTGGAAACCCGGGGTTTGAAATTGATTTCTGAAAGCTTTTGAAACTTGATCTGGATTGAAATTTATAAAACTGGAGTTCTGGACTTCGAAAATGAAATGAAATGTGATGAAATGTCATGAAATGATATGAAATGATGAGAAATGACATGCAAAATGCAGACCCTGAATGAAGAATTTTAGATTTTAAACCCCGATTGGCAGCTCTACCAGTTTAAAAAGCATAAAATTGATAAAATTTGCAAAATGATTGAAGAAATGGTTTTTGAACTCTACTGGGTCAGAGTGACACTGAAAATTAGGGTTCGAGCTGGATTGAACTGAGATGAGCTAGATTGAGTTGGGTTGTAGAGTTTCAAAACTTCAATGAGCTGACAATAATGCTGATTCAACTGACCTTTCCAACTGAATTTTCAAGAAAAGCTGCTATTTTAGTGAAATGGTACAGAATGATCACTGGAGTGAAGTGAATTACAAACCTGAACTGGGTTTGAGCTAAAACAAAGGTCAATAATACTGAGATGAACTAAAATCGAGGCTCAAACACTAGCTCAATTGGCTGAACTTAGCTCAATTTCAGCTGAAAGAGCTAAAATGGGCTCCTGGACACTTAGAAATGGTTTTGAACTAAAACGGGAGCACTCGAACTCTTGGTGAGCTCAAGTTAGACTCTGGGGAGTATGACTAACTATGAATGACTGACTCAGAGACAATTGGCTTAGATTTGAGTGAGAAATGAGCTCATTTCTAAAGAAATGAGCCCATTTTGGCAGGAATGGTCAGAAATGGAAATGGTATTCTCACTGTTAGCTCAGATGAGCTTGGAATGACTGATATTCTAAATGTTCTGAACTGACCAGTGAGCTTTGTTGAATCCGACTGACTAGGGTCCGGGATGACCTAGGGGTAAAATGGTAATTTTCCTAATAAAATTGGGTAAAATGGTAATTTTCTGAAACTGACTCGGGGTTTGACACCTACATCGACCTAACACGGTTGACACTGCATGAGAAGGGTTGTCTGAAATGAGTGTGGAAAATTTGGGGTGTTTACAGATGTTCCTCTTTGCTACTAAGCCGGCTTGAGGATGAACTTAGTGGCAAAGAAAAACACACCAAATTTGGGCTATAAAAATGCTCCAGTTAGAAGGATCTGACTGGATATGAAAATATTAGCCCTGATGAAAACGGTAGATATGAAATGGAGAACGAAGAAGAAAAATTTACTTCAAAAAGAAGTGAGATTCAGGTTTTGCCCTTAACCTGGATGGGACGGGAAATACCTCGTGTAGAATTGAAGCTCAGGTTTGACCCTTAACCTGACCAGAAGATGAAATACCTCATCAAAATGAGGCTCAGGTTTAACCCTTAACCTGATCGGGAAATGAAATACCTCATCAAAGGAGGCTCAGATTTATACCCTTATCCTGATTGGGCGGAAAATGAAATGGATTCCTCGATGGAAGAAACCATGATGGAACCTTCGGATTTCCACACAATGAATCCGATAGTGGTTTTGCAAAAGGATGAAATTGGGGTCCCTAAAGCTTGAAAAGGGGTTTGATTTTGAGCGCCTCATTGCTGAGACTAAATAACTTTTGAAATTGATGACCTTTTGCGAGAAAATGATTTGTGGCTTAACCTCAAGACGAAATTGGACTGTCTATAGTGGGATAGTGGGGACACAGGGAAGTGCGCGAATCTGAGAGCCCAGGCGCTCAGATTATACCAACAGAAGGGAAGGAATTTTGAAAACTCCCGTTATCAAGTCCTTAAAAGGGATAACAACTGATGTCAGGATGCGCCAAAGATGAACCTCAAGCTCACACTTCACGTCAAGATGGCTAGAAAATATTGTCAAAATGTTGAAAATTATTGTTGATTCAAAATAATTGAAAGTGATGCACATTGTTTTGAAAATATTCTCTCTTTTCTACCTGAAGTATTACCTCCGACTGGGCTTAACTCCGTAGAATCAAGAATCGAATTCAAATTGCTTGCGATTGGCTTTCTTTCAAGGAAGCTATTAATTTCCTTGATATGAGCAGAAAAGAGAGTATTCTTGATATTGTGAAAGCAATTGGTGAAGGAATATTGATAATAGAATTTCACAAAATTTAAAGAAGATTCTTAGCAGATTCGATAGTCTGATAGCCTGGGATTCTTTTCTCATGATGATCTTTCTGCCTACTCTTTTTTTTTTGGCAGAATTAGAGCTCTCTTAGGTTTTTGGGGATTATATCATCCTTCATTTTGGAGATGTCTTGACTTTTCTCTCTCTCTTTTTTTTTTGGAAGGGTACGTCACAAACTCCTTCATCTCAAAGATGTTCTGATCCTTCTTTTCTCTTAAGAATTATATTGATGGTTATTGGCTCTTTGGTTGGAAATCTCTCGATGATAGCAGAAATTAAATATCCTTTAGGGTTTGTCGGGAGGCTCATCGCAGTCGCCTTCATCTTGACGGTGATCTGAACTTTCCTTGGAAGGATCTGTCACAAACTCCTTCATCTTGGAGATGATCCAAATCTTCTTTGGCTTCGGAGGTCTAACTCGCATAATTCATCTTCATCTTGACGACAATTGAGAGATCCCTTTTGCACATATTTAATTGTAGCTTAGGTGATTAAGGAGATATGGAAATTGAATGGATTTTTCTGTGTCTCCCAGGATATTTCGATTGCTTTATTTTCCAAGAATGATCTTTAAAAATGTGCCATTGACTGCGATCAATACCGATCACTTATGGCTTTGCAACAACATTGAATTTCCTTTGCTGGCCATATCGAGGATTTATTCTTCATCCTTTTGGTCGGCCAATAGAAAGATTCTGAATTTTAAATCCTTTTTTGCGAAAGGTTTGTCCTTTCGGAAGTAATACTGAAGGTATTCTGAGGTAATGTTTTGTGCGATAAAGATTTTTGAAATCAACAAATATTTAATGACAAATTGGCAAAATTTTCTTGAAATCCTTGGTGAGAGCGAGCATCTGAAACACAACGCAACGCATCTATGACAAAAATTTTCTTCTCCTTTCCCCAAAGGAGAAGATTCAGAAATTGGAAATAGGAATTACTCCTCTCTTCCCTGAAGAGGAGGTGTTTGCAAAATGAACTTTCAAAGACAAATTAAGCTTTCGTCAAAACTTCCTAACATTAGACTTCTCTTATGGAAAGGAGCGAGTCCATCACACTCTCCCTCAAAAGAGGGTCCTTCATGATGGAATGGCCTAGTATGAAATTATGATCACAAGGAAAGTGAACTTCCGTCGAAGCTCTCTTTGAACTAAGGGTTCCTTGTATGAAATTGGAAATTTATTTTGCAAACGGTTCACAAAGACACGAGTCCCTTCAAACTCTCCCTAAAAAGGGGCTAGGTGAACAAAGGATAGCATGCAAAAAAAACGAGCTCCCTTGAACTCTCCCTGTAAAAAGGGTCTCTCGCAAGAGGAAATGACTGAAATTGGTATTGGGTGACCAAAAGGGTCAAAATTGGAATTTGAAATTTTGAAATTTTGAAATTTTGAAATTTGATATTTGAAATTGGAAATTTGGAATTTGAAAATTGGAAATTGGAAATTGGAAATTGGAAATTGGAAATTGGAAATTGGAAATTGGAAATTGGAAATTGGAAATTGGAAATTGGAAATTGGAAATTGGAAATTGGGAAATTGATTGACCCGAAGATCAAAATTGGAAATTTGGAAATTGATTGACCCAAAGGTCGAATATTGGAAATTTAAAAATTGAAAATTGGAAACTGAAAATTGGAAATTGGAAATTGGAAATTAGAAATTGGAAATTGGAAATTGGAAATTGGAAATTGATTGACCCAAAGGTCGAAATTGATTGAAGGTCGAAATTGGAAATTTGGAAATTGATTGACCCGAGGGTCAAAATTGAAAATGGGATGGCCCGAGGGCCGAAATTGGTAATTGGATGACCTGAAGGCCAAAATTGGTAATTGGAACTTGAATTTTGGTGAATGATCGTCACAAAGACTGAACCCGAGAGGTTGACTGATACGACCAACCAGTGAGACACTAACACAAGTGCTCAATCTTGAAAGAACACCAGCATGAATACCGGGTTTTAAAAATATGTCAACATAGACATTGGATTTTGAAAATATATCAGTTCGAGCACTGGATTTCGGAAGTGTACCAGTTTGAGCACTGGATTTCAAAAATGTACCAGTTCAAGCACTGGGTTTTGAAAATATACCTTGTTTTTAATTTGAAATTTGAATTTTTGAAAGAGACCTATACTCTTAAAGTATTGGGGAATTGTAACGAGAATGATTGTCGGGGTCTCAGGATTATCCCTTATCCTGAATGGGTAGCGAACTTGATGCAAACGCATGCCAATGAATGCAGATGTATGCAAATATGAAAATGATATAAATGAATGCACATGCGTGCAAAATGAGAGATTTGTTTATCCTGCCTACATACAGGATATTTGTCTATAAAAACAAAATTTTAAAAATGCCCCAGTATAACTGGGAAAGGAGAATTTAACCATTATTGAATACAATTTGGAGGAATTACAAAGAATAAGACATGGTTTAAGTATAGAATTTTTTCAAATGCCGAGCATTGATGGGATCTGGTAATTCCACTTCATCGGCATTGATGAGCCGATATGAATTACGAGGTAGTGCCTCTTTGACAACATAGGGACCTTCCCAATTTGGTGACCACTTTCCACCTGGGCGGTGCTTGAGATAAGCCGATGATCTGAGCACTAGATCATTGACTCGAAATTTTTGTTCAATGACAGATTTTGCATATTGTCTAGCTATTCTCTGACGATATGATTGAGTGTGCTCTGCTGCTCTGAGTCTTCTTTCACCGAGCAAATCAAGTTTCACTAGCCGTTGTTGCTGATACTGATCAAGAGGTAATTCTAGAAATGACGCAAATTTCAGAGCAAGTTTCTGAACATGTAGAGGCAGTACTACTTCAGTTTCGTAGACAAGTTCTGACGGAGTAGCATTGGTCGGAGTCTGAATGGTGGTTCTATATGCCCACAACGCATCATGAATCTTTTCATGCCAGTCACGGCCTGTTTCCAAAGTTCGCTCCAGGATTCGAATCAAAATCTTATTGGTGGCCTCTGCCTTACCATTCCCTTGAGGATAATAAGGAGCGGAGAAATGATGATGGATTCTGAATTTTGAGCAAAATGTCCTCATTCTCTCATTCTTGAAATGACTGTCATTGTCTGACACAATATCATGTGGTATGCCGAAACGACATAGAATATTCTTGTGGATGAATGAGACCACATGTCGACCTTCTACTGTGCGTAGAGTGACTGCTTCTACCCATTTAGTAAA
Organism: Nuphar pumila; assembly: GCF_984573655.1. Classification (NCBI taxonomy): domain Eukaryota; kingdom Viridiplantae; phylum Streptophyta; class Magnoliopsida; order Nymphaeales; family Nymphaeaceae; genus Nuphar; species Nuphar pumila. The sequence goes on along the minus strand of NC_143256.1, from coordinate 93,325,651 downwards.
ATATTCTGTTGCAGCAAGAAAATATTTGTGGTCATTTGAAGCAGAAGGGGTAATGGGGCCAACAACATCAAAAGCCCACATAGAAAATGGCCATGGCGAGATGACAGATTGCAAGTATGTCGCTGGCGCATGAATGGAAGGTGCATGCATCTGACATTGAACACACTTCTTCACAAAACGATAGCAATTTTGTTGCATAGTTCTTCAGTAATATCCTGCTCAAATGATTTGTTTGACAAGAGTTTGGTAGCCAACATGACCACCGCAATTGCCTTCATGTGCTTCTTGTACAACTTCTTTGGCTTTTTCTTCGTCCAAACATCTGGAATATTCAGAATTGAATCCACGACGATAAAGGACATCGACGAGAATAAAATATTGAGCAGACATACGCTGAATTGCTCGTTGCTCTTTCTTTGAGAGTTCTGGAGGAAATTCGCCAGTTTCAATGAAATTTTTAATGTCATGATACCAAGGCTTTTTCTTTTGCTCAGCCTGATTTATCTGCTCTACTGGGACGAAAGTAGGTTGATCAAGTCTGTCAATTTCAAAGGAGCGACAAGATTCTCCGCTCTTAAAAGACATGATGGATCCGAGATTAGCTAAACTGTCTGCAACTTGATTGAAGTCTCTCTTGATATGGAAAAGTTGGAATTCTTCGAAATTGCTGGCAAGAGCTGAGACAATCTTCTGATAAGGAAGTAATTTCTGATCCTTCACTTGCCATTCGGCTAAGACTTGATTGACGACAAGCAAAGAGTCGCCATGAGGATGCACTCTTTTGACATTGAAGTCTTATAGAATTTTCAGACCTTGTATCAAAGCTTCATACTCGGCCATATTATGAGTGCACTGAAAATCTAATTTGAGAGAAAAGGAGATCATCTCCTTCTCAGGTGTGATCAACAGAATCCTGATTCCTATGCCTGCCATATTCTTGGAACCGTCAAAGAATAAATTCCAAATTGAGGATTGTTGAATATTGCAGATCCGCTCATCGGAGAAATCATCCTCGGCTTTAACATCCTCTGCTAGAGGAAAATTTGCCAATTGATCTGCAATTGTTTGGCCTTTGATAGATTATTGAGAGACATATTCCAAATCGTATTGCATCAATAGGACTTGTCATTTGGCAATCCGTCCGCTGAAGAAGGGTTGCTCTAGAATGTACTTGAGAGGATTTAATTTGGATAGGATCTTGACTTCAAATGCCAGCAGATAGTGTCTCAATTTCTGACACATCCAAACCAGAGCTAGACATGTCTTCTCTATCTGAGAGTATTTCTTCTCATAACCAATAAAGGTTTTGCTGACATGCTCTATCAGACTGCCTTCTTCGTATTGTGCCAAGAATTTGCCGCAAACAACTTGATTAACTGAAATGTATAGCAGTAGGGGTTTTCCCAATTCTGGCAGCTTTTAAACAGGAGGATTGAGCAAATATTTCTTGATGCGTTCAAACGATTGCTGACATTCTGGTCCTCATTCGAACTTCACTCTTTTTCTGAGCAAATGACTGAAAGGCTCACATTTCATGGCCAAATTGTATATGAATCGCTGAATTGATTGCATACGTCCTTGAAGGCTACACAATTCTTTGATATTAGTCAGAGGCAGCATGTCAATGATGGCCTTGTCCTTAGCGGGATCCACTTCTATACCCTTTTTGCTGACTAGAAAGCCTAACAACTGGCCAAATTCGACTCCAAAAACACACTTTTGTGGATTAAGTCTTAGCTTGTAAAGAATGAGTCACTTGAAAACTTGATTGAGAGCTTTGATGTGATCTTCCTCTTCTTTGGACTTTACCAGAATATCATCGACATATGCATCCATGATTTTGTGCATCTGATCATGAAAAATGACGGCCATAGCACGTTGATAAGTGGCTCCAGCATTCTTAAGCCCAAATGGCATGATCGTATAACAAAAAGTGCCCCAAGGAGTAGTGAAAGACGTCATGGACTGATCACGAGCAGCCAACTTGATCTGATTATATCCGAAATATCCATCCATAAAAGAGAACATAGCGTGACCCGTTGTGCTATTAATCAAAAGATCAATATTAGGAAGTGGATAATCATTCTTAGGAGTCGCTTTATTGAGATCTTTGAAGTCGATGCAAATTCGAACTTTACCATTTTTCTTGGGAACAACGACAATATTTGCTAGCCAATCTGGATAGTCAATGGTTTGAATGAACCCTGCTTTGAGTAGGTCTTCCAGACCTTCCTTAACTTGTTGTTCCACTTGAGGATCCATCTTTCTCAGTTTTTGCTTAACCGGCTTGACATCTGGTTTTAGGATGAGACGATGCTCAACCAATTTGGTATCTAGACCTGGCATGTCCTCATACGTACACGCGAACACTTCTTCATGTTGCTTGAGAAAATGAGTGAGCCTTCCTTTCTCTTTCAGGCTCAAACTGCTGCCAATCTTGAGAATTTTAGGATTGTCTTCTGATCCAATATTGATCTCCTCAGTCGGATCCTGAACTAAGGATGATGGCTCATTTTGTTTCTGAATTGTCGCAAATTCTGGTAATTCTTGAAGAGCTGAATCAAATTCTACAAGTTCTTCTGACTGCTTTGTAGTCTGACTACATTCTGCTCTTATTTTAACCTGATGAATCACTGTTGGCTTCAAAAAAGCCTCTGGATTAAGAACGAGCTTCTTGATAGATCAGGAAGACATTCTGAAAATTGGATAATAAATCGATTCAGGGAAATCGCCCATCATAAAATAAACTGCTTTTATTGAGAAAATAATTGGAAAAATAAAAGAACAAAATAATGGCAATTTTGTAAAGATTTGATAATGAGAAGTAAAGAGACAAATGGCATCCAGACAGACAAAGGAAATTTGTAACTTTATTGAAAGATTGAATTGATGACAACGATTGAAATGAAACAGGATATCATCCCAAATGTGGAAACAAAAGAATAGAAATGAAAAGACAAGCAGATGCCCTTAGTGTGTTCCTTTGACAAAAATAGTGCCCTTCTGAGATCTTCTGCCATTGAAGCCCAATCCGGCCCTCTGAGGATAGTGCTGAGGAATTACTGGATCGAGACGACCATCTCCATTTTTGCCCAGGCCTTGAAAAGGCTGATAACCATGCTTTACTAACAGATCGAATCCCTTTTTGGCCTTCATGAATTTAGAGAACAGAGGATGATCTTTGAATGTGCTATAGTCAATTCGTCCTCCAATCTTGAAGAACTGTGGGCCTCTCCATCAAGTCATGGCCACTGTATGTGCTGGTTGTTCAGCCGTTTGCAGTATTTCTGAATTTTCTTCAGAGCTGACCTCATCAATGCCCCTAATGCTAGGGATATCAGTAGTGAAAGTGGGCCTATGAACCATGGGTTGTGCAAGCCTCTGTTCCAGATCCTCGCCCAAGACTGTTGTGATCATTCCACCTTTTGACCACTTCACACACTGATGCAGAGTAGATAGCACAACGTTCTTGTTATGGATCCAAGGTCTTCCCAACAACAGATTATACGTTGGCGGCACATTGACCACATGAAAAAGGACAGAATGGACCGAATAGTCAATGAAAATCTCCAAGAAGATTTTTTCTTTAGCTGTCTGGCCATGATTATCGAACCCGTAGATGGTGATTGGATCCGGGATGTATTCCTCTTCTTTGATGCCCAAAGCTTTGGTTGTCATTTCGGGGCATATGTTGAGGTTGCTGCCTCCATCTATCAACACATAAGGAACAATCATTCCTCTGGCTCGAATCACAACATACAAAGCGTTGTTGTGAAACACATGCGGCTTGGGAAGATCTTTATCTGAGAAAGTGATCGGAGCATTTGTCATGGTTTGATTGACTATCTGGGCCATGTCTTCAAGAGTTATGCTCGGTTTCACTTTGATTTTCCGCAATAGATCATCCAACACTTGTTGGTGCTTGGCGGAAGCTTGGGCTAAATCCAAGATTGAGACATTGGATAATGCAGTAATCGACTTTGGTGCAGATGTCTCACTTTTCTCCGGGGTGGGCTTAATAAAATGCTTGGGGAGCCATGGCATTCTTTTAGCCACCTCAGGAGATACCCCAGCGGGTTTGTCAGATACTTTCATTTTACCAAAAGTTGCAATGAGATCCATTTTCTGAGCTTTGGATTGAGCCTGCTGCAGTACAAGGACCTGATGTTGGACTTGCATATCCTTTTTAGAGCATGGCCTGATATGCTCCTGCGGCTGAAAAGGTTGTTCAGAAATGACCGCTGTAGAATGATGGGGAAAGGGTTTCTCCAAAATATCCATATTTTCATCTTCGGCACCCTCTACCAGAAGATTCTTGTCGATGAGATCCTGAACGATATTTTTGCGAACAAAGCAGTTCTCAGTATTATGTCCCACCGTTCTATGAAATTTACAAAATTGATCTTTGAATTTTTCCATGGGAACGGGGGGATCGACCAGCCTGGGCAGTTTGACCATCTCCTTGGTCAACATATATTCGAGCACCGTCTCGAGTGATTGGTCCAGTGGAGTGAATTTTCTGTCATAACTCCACCCTTCATGCTTTACTTTTTCTCGGGGCTTTGGTCCCTGCTCTAGTTGAAGTGGCTTATTAAATTGAGGGACTGACTTGCCTTTTTGATCATTCTTGTTTGAGCTTCCTGCCCCATAACATAAATCTTTGTTCTGCACCTTACGGTGGTTCCAATTATTATTTTTGACAGAGTGAGTGAAATGAGTCTTCTTCTTCGGCTCATTCTGACTGTTATTCTTGGTGAAAGTGAAGCCTTCGTAGAAACCATTCTCCATGCTCAACTCGAGCCATTCGGCTCGCTCTGTCAGTTCAATGAATGTCCTTGATGGTGCAGTAGAGATGAGACCTCTTAGAGGCTGTGAGAAGTTACTCGGAATTAGGGACAGAGCATGTCCCTCTGATATGGGGTCCCTCATCTTGTTGTAAGCTGACCTCCAGCGATGAATGAAATCTCTGGCCTTTTCATTTTCTCTCTGCTTGAGGCCACAAAGATGACTGAGGGTGGGAAGTGCCTCGGCATTGAAGAGAAATCGCTCGATGAACATGTTCACCACTTTGTCAAATTCTTTCAGCTCGATAGGGTTGACATGTTCTGAATACCATTTTGTTGTTGTTCCCTCCAGACTGCGAGGGAAACAAAGGAAAAGAGATCGATTGTCTCGCTTGAATTTGGAACATTCAGCGAAGAACATGGCGAGATAAGCCTTAGGATCGCTAGAACCATCAAATTTGATAAACTTTTTGGGGAGATTCTCGAGATTGTCGTCCCCATCCAAACCATCATAGAAGTCTTTGCTGGTGAAGACTTTCTTGCCCTTGTTGCGGGCCTGCAGATCTCGAAGCATTCTGACCACGTCTTTGAATTGTGACTGATCAGAGTCATTGACAGACTGCTCTTTGAATTTGTGGGCTGACTCCTGCCCCTGAGTAGACTTGTGGAATGCCTGATGAGTCTCAAACTCTTCGTCTGAATCCTTTGTTGATCCTTCTTCATCAGTTGTATCAACATGTTGGACACGTTTTTTAAACATTTTTACCTGCTTTTTGACTGCATGACCTTAGCCTTTGGCTTGACTTGGGTCTTCTCTGAACTAGCTTCCGCTTGCTCTGCCAGCATTTTGGTCATCATCTTCTTAAACATGACATACATTTGAGGATCAATGTCATCCTCAACCTGTTGCCCCTGATTTTTGCCTGAGCGCGGGGAATTCATTTCTTCATCTGAAGCTGTCGAATATGCGATTCCCTCGACTGGTGCAGTCTTCTTCCCTGACCTTGTTTGAACCATTGACTGTCACGAATGCTCTCTGCATGGCAAAATTGATGGTTAGGCTTTTGAGAGAGATTTTGATTGGAATAAAATATTTGCTGAGAATTTTGGTAGACAATTTGAAAGAATATCCAATTACTAGGGATTGAGTCGTCGCTGGGATTACGACAATTGCGTTGTCATTCCTTTGCAAAGAAAATAAACAACTGAAAATCATGTCTTGTTACCTACGCGAGGTCGTCAAACCAAGAATTGGAGAATTTGCAAGATTTTTATTTATTGAAAGGAAAACATGATTGCATCAATAATAAACTTGGGAAAGAGGGGGCGGACAGACAATTTTCCACCACTCTTTATAACTAGCAGAGACACGAGGACCGAGAAAAAGTGAAGAGTAACAAAAGAGTCCCAGCCATATCTGGCAGAATGGTATGTTCCGGACCACTGCGCTGATGTAAGGTCGAACTCTGGCACAACTCTTGATAGTAGCTGCATCTCTATGTGCTTCTGTCTCTGAGAAAACTGTCGAACACACCGCTCTGGATGATAGTAGGAGCAGAAGAATAGACCAAGCAGCTTGAATCTCTTGTCCTATGCATAGGTATATCTGGGAGGCGATAATTCTCGATCAAAGTAGTCCCACACCACTTCTTCTTCTTGCAGATAATTGATCAGGAATCGGTACCGTGCAACTGGAAGGAGATCATTGCCATTATAACTGAATGAACTATCTTTGGTCGGTACATGCTGAAGGAACCAAGACTGAAGAGCATAGGTACATCCCTCGACTAAGATGGACTCTCCCATTGTGAAGCGGGTCAGTCCTCTGTATAGAAAAGCAAGCGCGGCCATGGCTATCGAAAGACGGCTGGTTTGTCGACTTCCCCATCTCCTCAGAAGCTGAACTATTCTGACATCCACATAGTTCTGTCTGTCTGGAAAGAAAGCAAGTCCCACAGTGCACAAAACCATCGCATGCTGAATTCTCTTTCGAGCTGTTCTGGACAGCGAGCTGACTTCTGCGAATTCTCCATACTGTCGATAGATCTCGATCAGGCTCACGTACTCATTCCCATTTTATTCAATCAGTGGTCAAGACTTGCGCCCTGTCATGCGAGCTATGGCATCTTTGGGGTCCAGACCCTTGACATTGATCAGAAACTGCTGCTCTAACCGATCTCCAGGCTGACCGGCTGGCTCAGTCAGTCCCATAATCTTTGAAAACTCATCCATCAGTAGTGTCATCTCGTCCCACGGGAACCAGAATGTGCAAGTGCGCGGATTCCACCACTCTGCCAGTGCATGAATCAGATTGCCATTAACTGTCAACTTCCCTATTGCAAATGCCAGTTCCAACCCACAATCGCTTAAATGGTCTAGAAACATACGAGAGAAGTTTTTGAACCAAACATAGTACCACCGGGGGAAGAAGGGTCCGGTGTTGAGAGCTCGATGCTCGGGAAGACTTTGTCGCACCTCGTAGGAGATGTGACCCTCAGGAAAAACAGAATCAAGCTGACTGGATGCCATTGGACTGAAAGATAGGAAGATTAGAAATTAGACTTTTGGAAAAATACAAGAATTTTGAAAATTGCAGGCAGGATAAAATAAAAAGCTGGAAATTCGAAGTCCAGAGAAACGAAAGAATGGAAAATCACCTGGAGTTTTGAAGAAAAGGTGGATAATTTGGAAAAATCGTCTAGAGTTTTTGAGAAAAAGGAGATATTTCACAAAAGATGGAAAATGAGGTATTTTGAAAAATTGTCCGGTATTTTGGAAAAATTAGGGAAAGTATGAGAAAATAAGACAAAAAATCATACATTCAATCACAACAATTATGCACATACAGCAATCCCTAGAAAGCTGACTCTAAATGCATTGATTTTGAAAGAGCTTTAGGACCCTAATCCGGACTCTAGGCTTAGATCAACTGTGTCCAATCATGCTATGCCGATATACTCGAGCCGAGACTCGATGTACGTGGCATAAAAATCCATCTCTGGTTCTAGGCTTGTGTTTTCCCAACATCCTTGAGCGCCTGCCGATATACGTTGGACTATGGCCCTTGGTACGTGGCAGGGGGCGTTAGCCTAAATAAGTGGCCCAGTTGTGAGGCTCTGTCCCGAACTATGGTTCTGGAAGAGAGCCCAGCAACATGAAGACCGGGTAGACAAAGGTGGGATGGTTTTTGAAAAATGATCACATGTAGACAAACAGAGGGCTCTAAGTCCTAAAGAGATAGAATTTTGAAATATTTGAAGAAGCAAACATTGTTTTCATACAAATCCTAGATTGAGGAGTGTTGTATTTCAGACCTAAGTCTATGTGAGCATGCATAATTCTCCTCAATATGGTCCTACCAAACCCTGCCTAGTCTACATGCAAATCATGTCAGCTGGGTTCAAGCCTAGGCTCCTAGGTTCACATGATATCAGGAATTAAAGCTGACATTCCATAGAACATAATTTTGATAATTGAGCTAAGTTAAAGCACATAATTGATTAGGCGAAGACAGGTCCCATCACGGTCGCCAAACCTGTTATCATCGCAAAATTTTCCCCCTCCCTTGCTAGAGAGAAACGAATTTCGCGAGTCAAACTCGACCAAAGTTTTAAAAATGGTTTTGAAAATTACTCGCCTCTGTTTTGAAAATTTGCGAGAAAATTTCGTGGAATGGGATCCGCCTATCGGTACGTGGTTCAATCGTTCCTGGCGCCTTTACCAGGGGTAATTGAACCAAGGATCAATTATGTGCTTTAACTTGACTCAAATATCTAAATTATGCTCTATTTTTCCTAGAATGCACAAAGAATCAGGCTTGTGCTATGAAATTTTAAAAATAATGCAAGTTTTGAAAGAATGATGTTTGCTTTAGAAAATTGAAATGCATTTGGAAAATGATGTAAAAAGTGCTTGAAATTAGAGTTTCTGGGAAAATCATTGAATTTCATTGGAAATCAAAAATTTGCATTGGAAAGTGATTTCTCAGGAAAACTTGAAAATCTGAGAAAATTGGTTTTGAGATTGGAAACTTAGAATTGCTTTTATGAGAAAATGGATTTGAGAATCTTGAGAAAATCAAAAAATCCATTAGAAAATGACTTTTTGAAATGGAAAATGGATTCTTAGAAAAATGAGAACTCTGAGAAAATCGATTTCTGAAAACTTAGGATTTTGAAATTTGAGAATTTTAAAACATTGAAAAATCTTGGTTTGAACTTAGTAAATGCTTTGAAATGACATTTGAAAACTTAGGATTTTGAGAAAATCAGATCCTGAGAAAGACTTGGAAATTCTTGAGAAAACTGAATTTTCTGAAATTGAAATTGGAAAATGAATTTGAAAACAATGCAATTTGAATAATATGAATGAATGAATATGAATTTGAAAAGGGAATTTCATTGAGGAATTGAGAAATCCTTTTGAAGTTTTGAAAAATGCAGTGCATTTTTGAAGTTAGCCTAAGTGTGTAGGCTGAATGTGGCTAATATGAAGATCATAAATCTTAGTTTTCTTCGTATTCTAACTATGGTCATAAATACAAATCCCACCGAGTTTATAAACTCCATAAGAGCTTGTGCACGTGCCATTCGTGTAAACCATAGTGAATTTGAAATAAATGTGCATGAATCATACATCACATATTGAAATTTGCAGAAATTAAACTATATGCAATGCAACCCTATTCTAAGCAGAAATGTAACTCTTATTCCAAATATTACATTGCTTTTTACATTGAACTGAATAAAATAAATAAAAAAAATAATTAAGTCTTCTTCTTGAATGTTCCTGCAAAACTGGAAAACAAGGTTAGCACAAAAATGTATGTTTTTCTGAATTTATCCAAAAATATAAGAAATTATCGGATATTATTTATATATAAACCCAAATTCATACCCCCTTTGATATAAACATGATAAATAATGAATAAATTTCGAAAATAAACTTGAAAATTCGAAATTGTGGTCAAAATACCCCTGATGACCTTGAAATCAGGGTTTTCTGAAAGAAATTTTGTAAATTTTAGAATTATGAAAATCAAATGAAATAAATCAAATACAATATGATGAAATATGATGATATGCATGAAAATTTATGAAATTAGAATTTGAAATTTCGAAATTTAGGTCAAAATACCCCCGATAACGAGACTATGGCCTTGAAACCAAGGTTTTCTGAAATAAATTTTGCAAAAATGAAAAATGTGAAATTCAAATGACATTGAAATTAACCCTAATATAATTCTACATGCTCATGTACATGATAAATGTTGAGAAACTCGGTTTTGATGTCACATAATATGATACACTGTCTCATTTGATTTTATAAAATATGATAATATGTTCTCTTGAAATAATGTTATATTATGACTGAATATGTTTTGCCTTAAATCTAACGAGTATTTGATGCAAGGATATCTCACCCAATAAGGATGGAGACTTCCTGTTCAAGTACAACTATGGTGCAATCATACTCCTTGAAGAAAAATCTTGATGAGCCATGCTTTCCTAAAGTTCAAATGAAGAAATTGGCTTCCTCAAGATGAAGATTTTTTACTTCTTTAGAGTCATATGTAACAGAACCTTCAGGAACTTGCATATTGCATATTACATACTCATTCATAAACACTATATCATAAAAGTATACGATAGTTTCAAAAAGCTCCTTTTTGAAAACCAATAAGTGTACCTTCTTACAACCTTTTATGAAAAAGATATTTTGTCATATAATAATTGTACCTTCTTACAACCTTTTATGAAAAAGACATTTTGTCATTGTACCTTATACTATATACAAGACAACATGAAAAAAGGAATGTAGGAAAAAGACAAAAACATAACATCGGCTACATGGAGAAAACAAATAAAATATGTTTTTGAAAAGACTCTAGTTTCCCTCTTTAAAGAAATATTTTTTATAAGAAGAAGACAAAAACATAAAATCGACTACATAAGAAAAACAAATAAAATATGTTTTAAAAAGGACTCTAGTTACCTTTTTTCATAACCATAGAATGTCGACTTACTTGAAGTCATCATTCTCTCTACAAAGCATTAAATGCCTTCTGTAACAAATCCTTGTTAATATCCTTCTCAAAGAATGTCGACCTTCTTTTGGTGCTTATTCTCTCTGGAGACTTTGAAAAACACAACATAAAGAAAACACTTGACATGACTATGTACAAATAAATATCTCAAAACACTCATAGTACTTACACTCATTTAAATCAAAGAAGTACTAATGTACCTCAAATCATTAATTAGAATAAAGACAAAACTACAACCCAACGTTCAATGTACTATTGTAAGAAATAGACTTTTTACATAAAATATGTATTACCTAAAACAATACAACGACTAGTGTACCCTCTATTTTACTCTTATGGAAAAAGGCATTCTCGATCTTCTCTAAAAGATATTTTTGAAATGACATAACATTTCACATCTCAAAAAGTTACAATTCCAAAATGTAACGACTACTTTTTAAAAGCTATATAAACACACTCAAATAAACTATTCAAACATGGAATGGAATAGACGTGTGAGCTTACAAAGAGAAATATTTCTATTCGTGATTTGAAAAGAGAGCCTTGAAAAAGAAAGAGAAAAAGAAAAAGAAAGAAAAGAGAAAAAGTCAAGTCCAGCTCTTTGACAAAGAGTATCCTCTGAGTGACAAACAGAACATTCTTAGAATCCTTCATTCGTGCATTCATATCATTCTGAAGGTTCTATAGGAAGTATTGTAACTCTGTTGTTCACTGTATTCCTTCTTTGTTTAAAGAATTAGACCTCTGTGAAAGAGGGTGTTGCCCTTCTCTGTTGAGAGAAGAAGACCTCTTGGGAAGAGGGTGTGCCCCTTCTCTGTTGAGAGAAGAAGACCTCTTGGGAAGAGGGTGTTGTACTATTTATCCGATGACTCGGATGTTATAGTGGAAATCTCAAGTGGTTTGCTTGGGGACTGGATGTAGGTCTGGATATTGACCGAACCAGTATAACTTCTGTGTTTTATGTGTTGTTCCTTATTGCTTAATTATTTTATTTTATCGATCATAATCAAATTTCACTATTCACCCCCCCTCTAGTGGAATTTCATTTGGTATCAGAGCAGGTTTGCTGGTTTCGACGTAACAAGTCTTCCAGCACAAATGGCATCTACCTCTTATGCTCGTGATATTGAAGGTCAACACGCATCTCGTCCTCCTTTCTTCAATGGCTCCAACTATGGATATTGGAAGTGCAGAATGGCTATCTTTCTCAAATCCATAGACTTTGCTGTATGGAAAATTATTGAGCATCCATACACATCTCCATCCGCAGACTATAACTGATGATCTGATGAAGAAAAGAAAATGGCAAACCTAAATGCAAAGGCTATGAATGCCTTATATTGTGCCATTGATCAGAATGAATTCAACAGAATATCTATATGTGAATCTGCATATGACATTTGGCATTCTTTGGAGGTTATTCATGAAGGAACCAACAAAGTTAAAGAAGCCAAAATATCATCTCTTGTTAGAAAATATGAGTTGTTCAAAATGAACAAAGATGAACCCTTCACAGAGATGTTTACCAGATTCACCAACATCACCAATGATCTGAAATCTCTGGGTGTAACATATTCCCAGACTGAAAAGGTGAAGAAAATCTTGAGATCTCTCACAACTGATTGGGAGAAAAAGACTACTGCTATTGAAGAAGCTCAAGATTTATCTAAACTTACATTGGACGACTTAATAGGCAATCTTATGGCCTATGAAGTCCACATGAAAGAAAGAAGGGAAGAAGAGCAACCAGTAAAGAAAACTCTAGCTTTCCCAGCCCTATCTGAGAATGAAGACTCAGATAAAGAATCAGAAATTGCGCTACTTACCAGAAAATTCCAGCGCTTCATGAGAAGGAACCGGCTTCCAAACAGGCACAAGGAAAGAAAAGATCTTAAAGAAGATCCCATGTGCTTTCAGTGTAATAAGCCAGGCCACTTAAAACGTGACTGTCCCCTTCTCAAAAGAAAGTCCAAAACTGAGGAACCAAAGAAGAGGTTCTTCAAGAAAAAGGCTCTGTATGCTCAATGGGATGATTCAGAACCATCCACTAGTGAAGAGTCAAGTGATGATGAAGCCGAAACTGCAAATATGTGCTTCATGGCAAACGAATGTTCAGCTCCAAAGAAGAAGAACAGATGGATACTAGATAGTGGATGTTCAAAGCACATGACAGGACATCCAGACCTTTTTGCTGTTCTTCATCATAAAGAAGGAGGAACCGTCACCTTTGGAGATAACAACAAAGGTTTGATAATTGGTATTGGAAATATTGGTAACATAGACAAACCTCTTATCAAAGACGTTCTCCTTGTTAAAGGCTTAAAACATAACCTACTAAGTATCAGTCAAATGTGTGACACAGGTTATAATGTTAGCTTTAATCATGATGCATGCCTCATAGCTGACACCAATGAAAACATCATCTTAAAGGTATAAGAAAGAATAATATATATGAACTATACCTAGAAAACATCACAGAACATTGCCTCATAGCTAATAATGACACTCAACATCTATGGCACATGAGAATGGGCCATGTCAATTCTAAATACATGTCTAAACTAGCTAAAGATAAGTTAGTACGTGGGTTACCCAACATATCTTTTAAAAAGGATTATTTTTGTGATGCATGTCAATTAGGAAAATTGTCAAAATCTTCTTTCAAATCAAAAAATGTCATTTCAAGTAAAAGACCTTTAGAGCTTCTCCACCTGGACCTTTTTGGTCCTTCTAGGGTAGCTAGCCTTAATCATAATAGATATGCTTTTGTCATTGTAGATGATTACTCAAGATTTACTTGGGTAATATTTTCGAAAAACAAAAGTGACACGTTTTGTCAGTTTGAAATCTTTTGTAACAAATTACAAAACGAAAAATCTTGTTCTATTGTTAAAATCCGTAGTGACCATGGAGGAGAATTTGAAAATGAACTCTTCGAAAATTTTTGTAACTTGCATGGTATTTCTCATAACTTTGCCTTTCCTAGAGCTGCACCTCAAAATGGTGTAGTAGAAAGAAAGAATAAAACCCTTCAAGAATCTGCCAGGACTATGCTCCAACACAATAATCTTGCAAAATCTTTTTGGGCAGAAGCTGTTAATACTGCATGCTACATAACAAATAGAGTTCTCATTAGACCCTTATTAAATAAAACTCCCTATGAACTATTCTATGACAGAACTCCAAGAATAGACTATTTCAAAGTCTTTGGATGTAAATGCTTTATCCTAAACACAAAAGATAGCCTGGATAAGTTTGATGCTAAATCTGTTGAAGGCATATTCTTAGGATATTCAAGTCATAGTAAAGCATACAGAGTTTTCAATAAGAGTCATAATACTATTGAAGAATCTATGCATGTTAGTTTTTGTGAATCTATTGATCAATCTGTTCATATACAAACTAATGATGATGATGTTGAAAGTACAGATTTATTTTTAGATAACACAGCTAAGTCTAATGAAGATGATCACCAAAGAACCTTTATCGATATCAAAGATCATCCTCAAAAGCAGATTTTGGGAGAACTAACAAAGGGGGTTCAAACTAGAGCTCAGCTAGAACGGATTGCAAACATGGCATTCATTTCTCAACTTGAACCAAAGAAGATTGATGAAGCCATCATTGATGAGTTCTGGATGCTAGCCATGACTGAAGAACTGAATCAATTCCAAAGAAATGACGTTTGGGATCTTGTACCTAGACCAAAGGATCATCCAATCGTTGGGACAAGATGGATCTTCAGAAACAAGCTAGACGAAACAGGTAATGTTATAAGAAACAAGGCCAGACTAGTAGCTCAAGGATACAACCAGGAGGAAGGTATTGACTTTGATGAAACATTTGCTCCTATTGCTAGACTTGAATCTATTAGAATGCTCTTAGCATATGCAAGCTGTATGGATTTCAAATTATTTCAAATGGATGTTAAAAGTGCTTTCTTAAATGGTTTTATAAATGAAGAAGTCTATGTAAAACAACCTCCAGGATTTGAAAATGAACAATACCCAGATCATGTTTTTAAACTCAAACGTGCTTTATATGGTTTAAAACAAGCACCTCGTGCTTGGTACGAAAGACTTAAAACCTTTTTATTAAAAACTGGTTTTTCTGTTGGCAAAGCAGATTCTACACTATTTGTCAAAGTAGTGAATAATCATACCCTAATTGTTCAAATTTATGTCGACGACATCATCTTTGGATCTTCTAACAACACTCTCTGTGAAGATTTTTCTAAGTCCATGCAGAATGAATTCGAAATGAGTATGATGGGAGAACTCACCTACTTTCTTGGACTGCATATTAAGCAAACCAAGGATGGAGTTTTCATCAATCAATCTAAGTATGCTCGTGAACTTCTGAAGAGGTTCAACATGAATTCAACTGCTTCAAAATCTACTCCTATGAGCACTACTACTGTATTGGACAAAGATGAAGATGGTAAGTCTGTTGATACAAAGGTATACCGAGGTATGATAGGATCACTTCTTTATTTAACTGCTAGCCGTCCAAATATAATGTTTAGTGTTTGCTTGTGTGCTAGATTTCAGTCAAATCCAAAAGAATCACATCTTAAAGCTGTAAAAAGAATAATGAGATATTTAAAAGACAGTTGATTTTGGATTATTCTATTCAAAATCCTCTACTTTTGATCTAATCTCATACAGCGATGCTGACTTTGCTGGAAGTAAATCTGACAGAAAAATCACAAGTGGAACATGTCACATGCTAGGGCACTCACTAGTATCATGGTTCAGTAAGAAACAAAACTGTGTATCATTATCAACTACTGAAGCCGAATACATTGCTGCTAGCCTAGCTTGTACTCAAGTCATCTGGATGAAACAAACTTTAAAAGATTTTGGTTTAAATTTTGAAAATACAACTATTTTCTGTGATAATACGAGTGCGATAAACCTATCTAAGAATCCTATTTTACACTCACGAACTAAGCACATTCAAATAAGACACCACTTCTTAAGAGAACAAGTCTTAAACAACATAATTAAATTAGAATTCATACCCACTAATCAACAGTTAGCAGACATATTCACTAAACCAGTAAAACATGAAGACTTCACACGAATAAGAAGAGAACTAGGAATATGCAAACTAAGTGACTTATAAATTAATCACACTTATTATAATACTTCTTATAAGTCTTGTTTAAATCTTATTTTAAATTGCTTTCCTTATCGATTTCAGTCAGTCAAACTAAGTTTCCATATTCACGTTTTCTTATAAGACTCATTCTTTATGTCATTTAACTTGTCATCTTTCAAGTACACATCCATTATAACTCCTTGTCCTATCTCCTTTCTCTCATATCCATAACAACTAATTATATTAAAAGCCATCATAACAATGTTCACATCACTCAACTCCTTTATTATTTTTGTCCTTTTATAAAAACTTTTCTTACGATAGATGGTCCTACTTAGTTTATGAGAACTCATACTCTTCATTAGTTAAACTCGAATGACTATTTAGTTCCTTTAAAAAGATCTAGTTGCTATATTCTCACGTAAATTGTTTTTTTTTACTATATCATCTGTTATATCATAGCCCTACAAACTATCTATTATCATCTCTTTCGTATACAAATTAAGCCTCCATTCTTGTCAACTCTTGTTTAAAACTTGACCTTGTCGAGTTTCTTTAAGAATATAAATAATAATTCATATCAATTCGAATTTAAGAAAAATCGGAATTAAAATAAGTGAGTTATGGCTATTTCAGTGTTTGGGCATGGATTTCGAGGTGGATCAGATCCATATCCGACCCAATTAGGGTATTTGGACTTTGGATCAACCCTTAGAAAGCCCAAAACCCAACCCACACGCCTATTCATATCCAATTCAAAAAGTTTTGCAGAAAACCCCCCAGAAAGTGGCGCCTAGCAAAATTTTATTTTTAACCTTCTTTTTGAAAAATGTCAAAAGTATAAATATAATAATCTAGCAAACCCTAGGTGTCTTTGGCTTGGATTGACGCCCCCTGCAGTGCCTCTAGCTCCAGCATCTCCTTCCCCTCCATTCTCCCACGTTTTGGCCATTGAAGATCGGTTCATGCTTGGTTTCCAAGCATATTTCGACCTCTCTTTTGATTTCTATCCATTTCTTCCTTCTTCCTTGCTGTGTTTTCACCATTTTGCTGTGTTTTTGCAGGTGTAGCAGAGGTGGAGACTACTAACCTTGTGTGGGAGTGAGAAACACGCCAACAAGGTGAGCCGGCCCTACCTCCATCCGGTTTTCTACACCCTCCGATCGAGAATCGGTGCATACTCCATCTTCGGTGGATCTCCAACGTGTAGCAGCTGCAAAAGTGTTGTTCTTTGGTGAAGTCCAGCATTCTCGAACCATTTGGGACGTCAAGATCAAGCCACGGTCCGCTCTTCTTCATCCCCCCGGTCGTCGGATCTTCCAAGAGGTAGGTCTTCTTCTTCCTTCTCTTCTAGCTAAAACCGAAATTGTGTGTTTGATTTTATTTTTTTATTTTCTGTGTGTTTCTTAATTTTCTTTTTGTTTCAACCTTAGATTAGATTTCGTGCATAGGCCAGCACGTTAGCTTAGGTTTATTTGTTTGATTGATTCATTTGAATCGAGTTTTTTTTTATTTTTCCACCAAATCGTGAAAATCGGCTAGATCTTCATCTAGCCAATTCTTCAAGTTTGTCATAGGTGTTCTTGGTTCTGTTCTACTGAAAATCCCATATAAAAAAAGTGTTCATTTTGATTCATCTTAATTGTTTGGTTGTGTGTTGTTGTTTTTGTTTAAATTGAAAAGAAAAATACAAAAATCGGCTAGACTATTTCTAGCCGATTCTTGGGTTTTACAAAAATATTCTTTTATTTAAATTTTTTTTTCTGTCCAGTGTGTTTCAGTAAGTTGTTTTTACAGAAAAAAATGTCGAAAAAGTCATTTTTATTTAGTGTAGTTGGTTGTTATTGAGCATTGTTTGAATAAAAAAAAAAATTATTATATCGGCTAGACTACTTCTAGCCGATCTTTGTGTGTAATCTTCTACTTCATGCTGCATGTTTGCATCTTTTGATTGATTTTATAGTGTGCAAAGTGTGTTGTGGTTGAGTTTAGTATTTTAGGATTGTTCTAAATAATCGTTTTAATCATTTTGTGTTTTTGTGTTTTGTGTCTATTGAAAAAAATTACAAAAATCGAGTTTTATTTTCTTTATGTTTTTAATGAATTCCAGCATAGTGTTGTTCATGCTGCATTTGTGTAATTAGGAGTTTTTTTTATTATATTTTAATTTAGTTTTATCAAATTGTTGGTTACTTAGTTTAATCATTTTTTTTTTATTTGTATTTTTGTTTTTGTTGGTCTTCTTCTTCTCCAAGGAGGGGCAGCAGCCATTAGAGCTCCAATTGAGCTCTAGGTCGATTTTTTTAGAAAGCATTAATTGCAATTAGGTAGGTTAGGAAGGTGTCTAGGTTCAATGTATTAGGGTTTATTGCCTTAGCCATTTTTTAGGGGTCATTTAAGTAAGTTTTGGGAATTAGGGTAGCATTTAATCATAGAAAATCGTATTTCTATTTAAGTCCTTTTATTCCCTAGGTAGTTTTAATTGTGTTAACTTAGAACGTAGCACCATTAGGGTTGGCGATTTTTGAGAAGGAAGATAATTAAGGTAATTGAATTTGAAAAGTTTTTTGAAATAGTAGATTCTTCAAAAATCGTGTGGAGCATTTAAGGGAGAATTAAATTTTGAGTGTGCATTAAAAAAAGAAGTTACTCTTGGTTTTGGAAAGTGTTTTTGAAATTCAATTAAACCTCCAATTTAGGTTCCATGATTTCAAAAAAGAAGTAAATGCAAATTAATTCCATCTTGGAAAGCAAAAATCATGGTTTTCTAAGTTGGACTTTCCGTTTTCCAAAGAGAGCCTTTAAATATAATTAAGGAGTGTAACTCCCTCATTAAGTTGGCGATTTTTGAGAATCCAAATCATTTCAAATTTTGAGCATTGATAATTATTACCTTATTTTTCCAACCTTCTATATTAAAATCGTTAACTTTGAATTAATTTTAGGATAATTAAGAGGTTACTAATTTAGTCGACCCATTTAAGTGAGTCAAACCCTAGTCTAAACCCACCTGAGTCTAGTCAAAACCGAGCCTAGCCTAAGTCAAATCATAGACCAAGACCTAACCCTAGTCAAGTCTTAGTCCAACCCTAGGTTAAGCCTAGTCAAGTCAAACCTAACCTAAGCTTGAGTCAACCGACCCTACCTATTGAAACCTAACCTAACCTAACCTAGTCAATTAGATTGAATTGGTTAGGTGAGTCGAGGCCACTTAAACCAAACCGACCTTAGCCAAACCCAGACCGAGCCTAGTTCGAGTCAACCTTAGCCAAGTTAAACCAACCTTAGCTAAGTCAAAACCGAGTCCACCTAAGTCAACCGAGCCTAGTAGAGTCGACCCTAGTCCTATTTCAACTCCGTATCTTATTGTTCCCTACTAGTCTCATTCTTTTTAGATTTAATCCATCGTGATTTTAGAATAGATAGTGTAGTTATTTATTTAATTGTTTTAGTTAAAATTTTTATTTGTTGATTTGATGCGTGCTTGTTGGTTTGTCGTATGTTAATAATTTAGTTAGTATAGTGCATTTAGTTTATATTTGGTGCAGTACTTAGTCATATAGTTAAATGCATGATTTAGTGCCTTAGTTGTAATTGCATTATTATTTCATTTAGCTTAGAGTCATAAAATGCATATCATACTTCATTTAGATTTCATTTAGCTTCATCGTAGTTAATATCAGCATATAATCAGTCATAGAGGATCATTTAAGTTTGCATTACATTTAGATTACATTCTTAGTGTGTAAAATAGATTCATAGAGTGAATAGTGCATTGAAAGAAAGGACTGATTTTTGCTGCATCGCACTGTCGTGGATTCATAGGCAAAAATTCTGCGTTTTTCAAAAATTCTTTTTCTATTCACTTTATCAACGTGTTAGCTAACTGCAGACCAAATTTTAGCTTGATCTGAATTGGTTTGGTCTGATTTTTAAGCGTTTTGCAAAAACTGCTTTTTCTGGTTTTTAAATTACAGGACTTTCGATATCCTGAATTTTCCCAGTTTTGAAACACTTATATCTGGAGTTCCAGATATCGTTTTTTCATTCTGTAAAAACTGTCAGATTGTTTAATTTGTCAGGGGCAGAACAGAACAAATTTCGGGAAAATCGGACCTCGTTTTCCTTGTTCAATAGTGGTTTTCCGAGAACCTGTCAGAAATCTATTTTACACTAGTTAGGGGCATTTTTGTAATTTCCTTAATTTCGGCATTTTAGGCCTGTTTTCAGTAGTTTCTGCATTTTAGGAGATGCATAATCATCATACAACATTATTAGAATTAATTTAGCTAATTTTAGAATTAGTTTAGTATTTTATTTAATTATTGTCTGATAATTAGCATTTGTTTTTTCTAATTTCGTAAAATTAGACTTAGTTTTATTTATTGTTTTCATTGTTAGAATAGAATACTAACTTTGTATTTTTCTGCATTTTAGGTTGAAAAGCATATTCATTCTTTCCAGGATTCTTTGTTCAAGTTCAAATATCGTTTAAGTGGTGAAAAGACCAAAATACCCCCTGGCGTGCAATTGAAGACTGGAGTGCTATTTCAAGTTGTTTTTATTGTAATTTAATTAGTTGTGTCATTATTTACTGATATTGGTAATTAATAAATTAAATTTTAAGAAATGTTCTGATTAATTCCCGTTCCCTAAGGATTCGACCCGTACTTGCCACTTTGTGGAAAGTCGGTTTTTATATTTTTGGTTGACGATTTTCCAAAGTTTATTGAAAATATATGTTTTAAAAAGATCATTTCAAAATATCAACCAAATTTTGGCACCGTTGCCGGGGAATGGCGAATTAATTACTTTATTTCTTAGATTTTGATTTATTAATTTGTTTTAGTTAGTTAATTAGTTGTTTTCTTTTTAGTTAGTAGGATTAGTAAGTGAATATAGGATTAACATAGTTAGTAAATATAGGATTCACGTACTGTTCTTTCTAGCATTCACTTAATTTTTCATTCTGCAAGGAGCGATTAGACAGGTGGGTTTTAGAAAAACATAGTTTGTGATTTCCTGTATTTATTTGTTTTAGTATTTTAGAATTTACTTTGTTATTTATTTATTTAGTTATAGAATTCTGACATAGATAGATAGCATATCTGTTTGTTTTTAGTTACTGTTATTTGTTTTATTTACGTTTTAGTACCTGTGTTAGTTTAGATTTAGATTTAGGTCGTTTGCTACATCTGGTCTTAGTACCAGTGTATGCAGGGGCGACGCGGTCTAGGAACCCCATTACACCCATTTGTTGACAACCCAGAGAGAATTTTGCATTCTCATCGAAGTTCGACAACAATGGCTGATATAGATCCTCCACCTCCACCCCCAGTTCATCCACGTCCTCTGCGAGAATACTTCATTCCCACAGACTATGTTTAGGCATCCTGCATTCGGAGACCCGATGTAGGAGTGCCACATTATGAGATTAAGGCCAGTATTATTCAGACGCTCCCATCTTTTTATGGCCTTAGTCATGAGGATCCCTACCGACATTTAGATGAATTCCTCAAAATCTGTTCTACTGTAAAGATACAGAATTTCGATGATGATGCTTTGAGGTTGACTCTATTCCCCTTTTCATTGAAGGAGAAAGCCAAGTATTGGCTAAAGTCCTTAGATTCTGTAGAAATAGAGTCTTGGGATCAGTTACAGCAGGAGTTTCTTCGAAAATACTTTCCCATTGGTCGTACGAACCGATACCGTAGAGCCATCACTAGCTTCTCAGAGCTAGATGGTGAGCACTTTCATGAGACCTGGGAGAGAATGAAGGATCTCCTCAGGAAATATCCCCATCATCAGGTGCCGAAATGGCAACTGGTGCAGAGCTTCTACGATGGATTGTCTGACAAGAATCGTCAGATGATTGACTCTTCATGTGGAGGGACATTCATGCTGAAGAGCGAGGATGAAGCATGGAGGTTATTTGATACATTGGCTGAGAATTCCCTCCACCATGCTTCGAGCTCTCATTCTGATAGAGCCACACCCAGTATTCAGAAGAAAGCTAGTGTTCTTGAGATTGGTCCATCTACTGCACTATAGTGCAAGGTAGACATGATTGCTCAGAAACTGGACCAACTTCTCTCAGGACCGGCCACTACACATCAGGTGTGTACTCTTTGTGCTAGTCCGGCACACGATATCACTGAGTGCCCTTCGGCATCTCAGTACCCTGAATTTGTTCAAGAACAAGTTCAGGCAGCTTAGGGTTATGTCAGACCGCCGAATAACACATTTTCATCGACATATAATCCGGGTTGGCGTAACCATCCTAATTTTTCATGGAAGAATCCACAGTCTTCCATGCAGATGCCTACATCCTCTCAGCCAGCTCGGCAGCCATCTTTTACTCAATCGTTCCAGAGGCCGAGCTATTCTTAGTCTTCTTCTTCAGTCACTCCCCCGATTCAGCAGGAGTCTGCCCCGCAGACATGTTTCGAGGAGAGACTTCTCCAGGCATTCCAAGAGGTGAAGACCTCTAATCAGAACGCCTTCGAGAAGTGTAGCCAGATATTGAGCTCACATACGCAGTCCATTGCGAAGTTGGAGTCGCAAATGGGATAGTTAGCTGAGGCTATTAGTAGGAGACCCAAGGGTACATTGCCGAGTCAGGCTGTCATGAACCCAAAGGGCAAGGACCAGATGATTGGAGGCCTATTTCATACTGAGACACAGCAGCAGGCCAAATCGGTTATGGCCCTGAGGAGTGGACGTGAGTATCACATCGAGAGCAGAGAGAGAGAGTAGAGAGAGGATAGAGGAGCCAGAGACCATTATTTCACCTACGTCGGCTCAGCCATCATTATCATCCCCATCCCCATTATCATCTTCATTATCTTCATCATCATCATCTTCATCTTCTGTGCAGAAGAAGGATAGGAGTGAGCCTTCTCACAAAGAGGAGGAGCCAGCAGAGTATATTCCCCCACCACCCTATCCCAAAGCATTAGAGTCTCCTGGATATAGAGGGAAGCAAGGTGTGAAGATCCAGGACATGCTTGACATATTCAAGCATGTGCAGATCAACTTACCTTTGCTTGATGCGATTCAGCAAGTGCCGGCATATGCCAAATTCCTGAAGGAGCTTTGTACGCAAAAGCGTAAATCTAGAGAGAGAGTTCCTAATAGGGTCCATCTTACTGAGCAGGTGAGTTCAGTACTTCAGCATCAGACACCACCAAAGCTCAAGGACCCTGGAGCCCCGACCATTGCTTGTACCATAGGGAACATCCGGATAGAACGTGCTTTGCTCGATCTTGGAGCAAGCGTGAACATTCTGCTTGGGTATTTCTTTGATTCTTTCGGGCTAGGAGAGATGAGATCGACTCCTATTACACTTCAGCTGGCAGATCGTTCTGTCAAGGTACCGAGTGGTGTCTTGGAGGACGTCCTAGTTAAGGTGGATGATTTTTATTTCCCAGTCGATTTCATTATTCTTGATATGAAAGGAGTAGACAGCCAGCACCAGACTCCGATCATTTTAGGCAGACCATTCCTGGCAACTGCCAATGCGTGCATCAATTGTAGGACCGGAGCCATGGATCTTTTATTTGGCAATAGGAAGGTCAAGCTGAATATTTTCAATGCCGCAATGGGACCAGTGGGAGACATGGACTGCTTTCATGTAGATATTGCGCAGGAGTTATTGGAGGAGCAGCCCAATTTGTATATTACTAAGGATTCTTTAGATTTGTACCATATAGAGAAGAATAGTGGTGTAGATAGTGTAGATGTGTCTAGAGTGTCGTCAGAGAGACCACCTTGGGGAGCTATCATTAAGACTCTTCCCCCACTTGCGGAGACTCCTGCCAAATCTTCGATCGAGTCACCTCTGAAACTTGAGTTGAAACCCTTACCGGATTCACTCAAGTATGCATACCTCGGAGATGATGAGACTTTGCCTGTGATCATCTAGTCCCTGCTCACTGAGGAGCAGGAGCAGAGATTGCTGACTATTCTTCGAGAGCACAAGGCAGCGATTGGCTGGGGAGTTGTTGATCTGAAGGGGATTGATCCTTCATTCTACATGCATAGAATTCATTGTAATGAGGAAGTCAAGCCTGTTAGGGATATGTAGAGAAGGCTAAACCCCAACATGAAGGAAGTAGTGAAGAACGAGGTGGTGAAGTGGTTGGATGCCGGAATCATTTACCCTATTTCTGATAGCCAGTGGGTCAGTCTGATTCAGGTTGTGCCGAAGAAGTCAGGACTCACTGTGGTTGAGAACGAGAAGGGTGAGAGAATTCCGATGAGAACCACTACAGGATGGCGAGTCTGTATCGATTATCGGAAGCTGAATGTGGCAACTAGGAAAGATCATTTCCCATTGCCATTCATTGATCAGATCTTAGAGAGACTCGCAGGACAGAGTTACTACTACTTTTTAGATGGATACTCAGGTTCCAATCAGGTAGTTATCCATCATGACGACCAAGAGAAGACTACGTTTACATGTCCTTATGGCACCTTCGCGTTTAGACGTATGTCGTTCGGGCTCTGCAATGCCCCGACCACTTTTCAGAGGTGCATGCTTGCTATTTTCTCGGATATGATAGATGATGTGATGGAAGTTTTTATGGATGACTTTTCAGTTTATGGCTCTTCTTTTGAAGATTGTCTCCAAAAACTTACTCGAGTACTGAGTAGGTGTGCGGAGACAAATCTCGTCCTGAGTTGGGAAAAGAGTCATTTTATGGTCCAGGAGGGGATTGTGCTTGGACACATTGTGTCCAAGCGTGGTATTGAGGTTGACCGAGCGAAGGTGGAATCCATTTCCCGTTTGACTCCACCCACCTCTGTGAGGCAGATTCGATCATTTTTAGGGCATGCGGGATTTTATAGGCGATTCATAAAAGATTTCAGTAAAATCTCTCGACCGCTTTGCACTTTACTAGAGAAAGATCAGCCCTTTGTTTTCGGTGAGGATTGTATGAAGGCCTTTGAGATTCTCAAAGAGGCCTTGATTACTGCACCCATTTTGAGACCTCCGGATTGGACTCTCCCATTTGAGATTATGTGCGATGCATCTGATTATGCTATGGGGGCTATTTTAGGACAACACATTGATATGAAGCCCTATGTGATCTACTACGCTAGTAGAACTCTGTCTGATGCTCAGATGAATTATATTACGACAGAGAAGGAGCTACTTGCGGTGGTTTTCGCATTGAACAAATTTAGGTCCTATTTACTCGGTTCGAAGGTGGTTGTCTATTCTGACCATGCTGCATTGAAATATTTGTTGAATAAGAAAGACACCAAACCGAGATTGATTCGTTGGGTTCTACTACTACAGGAGTTTGATCTCGAGATTCGAGATAAGAAGGGAAGCGAGAATGTAGTAGCAGACCATCTTTTCAGACTGATCGTAGAGACCACGCAGGATCAGAGGCCGATCAGTCATTCTTTCCCCGACGAGCAGATCATGACAGTTAGGACATCGCAGTTACCCTGGTTTGCAGATATTGTGAACTATCTGGTTTTGAGGCAGATACCTAAGCATTGGAACAAGAATGAGCGTGAGAGATTCCTATCTCAGGTGAGGCACTATTATTGGGATGAACCAGAGTTGTTCAGATACTGTGCAGACCAGATCATTGTGAGATGTGTTCCGGAGGAGGAGTACCAGTTCATTCTGAATTTTTCCCATTCATTAGCCTGTGGAGGGCATTTTAGCAATAGGAAGACGGCTGCAAAGGTTTTGCAATCAGGATTTTATTGGCCCACACTCCACAGGGATGCTCATGAGTTCTGTACGCGATGTCTTCGATGTCAGCAGATTGGGAACATGTCCAAGAGGGACATGATGCCCTTGCTTCCGATTTTGATAGTCGAGATCTTTGATGTTTGGGGCATTGATTTCATGGGACCATTTCCGCCTTCATTCAGAAATTTATACATTCTGGTGGCGGTTGATTATGTGTCCAAATGGGTCGAGGCTGTGGCAACCAAGACCAATGATCATAGAGTAGTGCTTAAGTTCATTAAGCACAACATTTTCAGTCGTTTTGGTGTGCCACGTGCGATGATTAGCGATGGTGGCAAGCATTTAAAGAATGTACAGATAGCTTCTCTGCTGAGAACATATTCTGTCAATCATAGATTCACCACTCCATATCATCCGCAGACTAGTGGACAGGTTGAAGTGTTCAATAGGGAGATTAAGCGAATTTTAGAAAAGACAGTTTGCCCGGACCGCAAGGATTGGTCCCAGCGCTTAGATGATGCACTTTGGGCATATAGAACTGCATTTAAAACTCCCATTGGCATGTCCTCGTATTGCCTTGTATTCGGAAAAGCATGCCATCTTCCTGTTGAGCTAGAGCATAGAGCATATTGGGCTATCAAGAAATTGAATTTTGACCTCACCCAGGCTGGCAAAGAGAGAGCACTCCAGCTCTCAGAATTAGAGGAACTCAGGAATGATGCGTATGAGAATGCCAAATTATACAAAGCTCGCACGAAAGCATTTCATGATAAGCATATTGCCAGGAAAGTGTTTGAGCCAGAGCAGAAAGTGTGGTTATACAATTCTTGTTTGTATTTATTCCCAGGGAAGTTGAGATCGAGATGGACAGGTCCTTACATTGTTAAAGAAGTATTTCCCCATGGAGCAGTGACATTATTCGATCCTATGACCCAAGGTACATTCAAGGTGAATGGGCAAAGATTGAAACCCTTCATTTCAGATGCCTTGCAGGAGGGTGAGTGTGAGATAGTGCATCTCACGAAGGCATGAGGATTTGACCAGAGGGATGTATCATATGTACATTAGTTTGTTTTTCATTTCAGTATTTTCTTTATTCAGTATTTTATCTCAATTGTGATGACATTTGTTTTTGATCTATGCAGGATGAATCTAACATTTAGTGTATCAGTTACCAGGTACAGAGCAGAGCTTTCAAAGAATTCAAAGATCAGATGATTCTGAAGCTCAGAGCAAATCAGGTTGTATCTATCCTTTCTCCCATATTTTTGTTAGTGTCTTTTAGTGTGCATTTGCATTACATTTTACTTATTTTGTATGCCACTAGGGACAGTGTCATTCAAGCATGGGGGGGGTGGTTTAGATGCATGCACACAAAAATTTCAAATTTTTTTTATGACTGGTAATTAAAGTAGGCATTTGAGAACAAGTTGTAGCATATATGATTGTTTTTGGCACAATCTAACAGTTTATAAATTTTTAAGCCCCATGAATTTTTTTTTTCCTGAACTGAGTCAAATAGATTAGTTATTTATGAGAAAATTCAAAGAAAAGATAGTATTTGATTGTTAGAAAATTTTGAATCACTTTAGTATAAGTATGCACAGTGTGTTTTGTGAAAGAAATAAGCAATGGAAAGATGTTTTTGAAACATGAGTTTAAAAAGAAGAGAGCTACGTTTAGTTGTTGATGTCTTCGTGAATCCTAGTAGTAGAACTCAGACACGAGATGAAGTGTTTGAGTCTCTTAACGAAAAAGATAACGAAGGAAATCATCCTCTTATCTAGTTGATATCTGTGGCCTTTGTAGTTCGAGTAAGTAGAATCTGAAGGGTGTTTTACACCTGGTGCCCCAAAGCCAGCTGGTTTGGGAGCCACCGATTTGAAAGCTTGTTACATGGACTGCATAGAAAGCCTAAGAGATAGCGACATTGCACATGACGAGAGGAAGACTATACGTAAACTATTAGAATAGAAGGTCTAGTGACTCGAGCAATTAAGTCTGAGGGATACTTTGTATCTAGTGCCCTAAGGTCGGCCAGCCTGGGAGTCACTGACCCAAAGCTCGCTACACGGGTCACGAAAACTGACTATTCAAAATAGTGCTCATGTGAGAAGAATGCTCAAGAGAACAAATTTGAAAAAGGGTGAAAAATGAAAGAAAGAAAAAAGATAATGTGCTGAATGAGAAAATTTTCACTGCTTAGGAATATATGTGTATTACCGTGCAGAAAATATACAAGTGAGAATAAATGAGTAAAACATGAGAATACTTGACTTTCTGAGAAAAATCATGAAATAGCCACAATATTAGAAAAGTGAAGGTAAAAGAATTTTTACTATGGTGGCATGAGATTTTTAAACTTGTTTTGAGAAAGGTCAATTACATGAAATATTTGTTCCAACTGCATTCTTAAGAGCCTCATATTTTTGAAAAAATCATCCTTGCATTTCATTGATGTTTGTGGGTAGCATCTCTTCAAACCCTCACGAGACCTTACTCGTCCACTGGTGTAAGCCAGGGGTTAAAAGGGCTTGTTGCATATGCTAAATGCAACCGTGATTCCTACGAAAGTGAGTTAGTTTTTATGCATTCATATTTAGCATTTCTTGTCTCTGTTGCATAGCATAATTAGGGTTTGTTAAGGGACTAACAAACATTCAAGCATGGGGGTATTTGATGATGCATGAAATGCACATCATGTTAATAAGTTTTTCATGCATTTTGTAACAAGTTTAAGGTTTTAAACCCATGTTTAGATGTATTTTGACAGTAAGGGGTTATGGTTCAAATTTCAGAAAAATCGGAGTTAAAATGAGAGAGTTATGGCTATTTCAGTGTTTGGGCATGAATTTCGAGGTGGATCGGATCCATATCCGACCCAATTAGGGTATTTGAACTTTGGATCAACCCTTAGAAAGCCCAAAACCCAACCCACACGCCTATCCATATCCAATTCAAAAAGTTTTGCAGAAAACCCCCCAGAAAGTGGCGCCTAGCAAAATTTTATTTTTTAACCTTCTTTTTGAAAAATGTCAAAAGTATAAATAAAATAATCTAGCAAACCCTAGGCGTCTTTGGCTTGGATTGATGCCCCCTGCAGTGCCTCTAGCTCCAGCATCTCCTTCCCCTCCATTCTCCCACGTTTTGGCCATTGAAGATCGGTTCATGCTTGGTTTTCAAGCATATTTCGACCTCTCTTGTGATTTCTATCCATTTCTTCCTTCTTCCTTGCTGTGTTTTCACCATTTTTCTGTGTTTTTGCAGGTGTAGCAGAGGTGGAGACTACTAACCTTGTGTGGGAGTGCGAAACACACCAACAAGGTGAGCCGGCCCTACCTCCATCCGGTTTTCTACACCCTCTGATCGAGAATCGGCGCATACTCCATCTTCGGTGGATCTCCAACATGTAGCAGCTGCAAAAGTGTTGTTCTTTGGTGAAGTCCAGCATTCTCGAACCGTTTGGGACGTCAAGATCAAGCCACGGTCCGCTCTTTTTCATCCCCCCGGTCGTCGGATCTTCCAAGAGGTAGGTCTTCTTCTTCCTTCTCTTCTAGCTAAAACTGAAATTGTGTTTGATTTTATTTTTTTATTTTCTGTGTGTTTCTTATTTTTCTTTTTGTTTCAACCTTAGATTAGATTTCGTGCATAGGCCAGCACGTTAGCTTAGGTTTATTTGTTTGATTGATTCATTTGAATCGAGTTTTTTTTTATTTTTCAACCAAATCGTGAAAATCGGCTAGATCTTCATCTAGTCGATTCTTCAAGTTTGTCATAGGTGTTCTTGGTTCTGTTCTACTGAAAATCCAATATAAAAAAGTGTTCATTTTGATTCATCTTAGTTGTTTGGTTGTGTGTTGTGGATTTTGTTTAAATTGAAAAGAAAAATACAAACATCGGCTAAACTATTTCTAGCCGATTCTTGGGTTTTACAAAAATATTCTTTTATTTAAATTTTTTTTCTGTCCAGCGTGTTTCAGTAAGTTGTTTTTA
Source organism: Nuphar pumila (assembly GCF_984573655.1). NCBI lineage: Eukaryota > Viridiplantae > Streptophyta > Magnoliopsida > Nymphaeales > Nymphaeaceae > Nuphar > Nuphar pumila. Next base: position 93,296,010 of record NC_143256.1, on the reverse strand, counting down.
CAGAAAAAAATGTCTAAAAAGTCATTTTGATTTAGTGTAGTCGTTGGTTGTGATTGAGCATTGTTTGAATAAAAAATTTTTTTATTATATCAGCTAGACTACTTCTAGCTGATCTTTGTGTAATCTTCTACTTCATGCTGCATGTTTGCATCTTTTGATTGATTTTACAGTGTGCAAAGTGTGTTGTGGTTGAGTTTAGTGTTTTAGGATTGTTCTAAATAATCGTTTTAATCATTTTGTGTTTTTGTGTTTTGTGTCTATTGAAAAAAATTTAAAAAATCGAGTTTTATTTTCTTTATGTTTTTAATGAATTCCAGCATAGTGTTGTTCATGCTGTATTTGTGTAATTAGGAGTTTTTTTTATTATATTTTAATTTAGTTTTATCAAATTGTTGGTTACTTAGTTTAATCGTTTTTTTTTATTTGTATTTTTGTTTTTGTTGGTCTTCTTCTTTCCCAAGGAGGGGCGGCAGCCATTAGAGCTCCAATTGAGCTCTAGGTCGATTTTTTTAGAAAGCATTAATTGCAATTAGGTAGGTTAGGAAGGTGTCTAGGTTCAATGTATTAGGGTTTATTGCCTTAGCCGTTTTTTAGGGGTCATTTAAGTAAGTTTTGGGAATTAGGGTAGCATTTAATCCTAGAAAATCGTATTTCTATTTAAATCCTTTTATTCCCTAGGTAGTTTTAATTGTGTTAACTTAGAAAGTAGCACCATTAGGGTTGGCAATTTTTTAGAAGGAAGATAATTAAGGTAATTGAATTTGAAAAGTTTTTGGAAATAGTAGATTCTTCAAAAATCGTGTGGAGCATTTAAGGGAGAATTAAATTTTGAGTGTGCATTAAAAAAAGAAGTTACTCTTGGTTTTGGAAAGTGTTTTTGAAATTCAATTAAACCTCCAATTTAGGTTCCACGATTTCAAGAAAGAAGTAAATGCAAATTAATTCCATCTTGGAAAGCAAAAATCGTGGTTTTCTAAGTTGGACTTTCCGTTTTCCAAAGAGAGCCTTTAAATATAATTAAGGATTGTAACTCCCTCATTAAGTTGGCGATTTTTTAGAATCCAAATCATTTCAAATTTTGAGCATTGATAATTATTACCTTATTTTTCCAACCTTCTACATTAAAATCGTTAACTTTGAATTAATTTTAGGATAATTAAGAGGTTACTAATTTAGTCGACCCATTTAAGTGAGTCAAACCCTAGTCTAAACCCACCTGAGTCTAGTCAAAACCGAGCCTAGCCTAAGTCAAATCATAGACCAAGACCTAACCCTAGTCAAGTCTTAGTCCAACCTTAGGTTAAGCCTAGTCAAGTCAAACCTAACCTAAGCTTGAGTCAACCGACCCTACCTATTGAAACCTAACCTAACCTAACCTAGTCAATTAGATTGAATTGGTTAGGTGAGTCGAGCCCACCTAAACCAAACCGACCTTAGCCAAACCCAGACCGAGCCTAGTTCGAGTCAACCTTAGCCAAGTTAAACCAACCTTAGCTAAGTCAAAACCGAGTCCACCTAAGTCAACCGAGCCTAGTAGAGTCGACCCTAGTCCTATTTCAACTCCGTATCTTATTGTTCCCTACTAGTCTCATTCTTTTTAGATTTAATCCATCATGATTTTAGAATAGATAGTGTAGTTATTTATTTAATTGTTTTAGTTAAATTTTATATTTGTTGATTTGATGCGTGCTTGTTGGTTTGTCGTATGTTAATAATTTAGTTAGTATAGTGCATTTAGTTTATATCTGGTGCAGTACTTAGTCATATAGTTAAATGCATGATTTAGTGCCTTAGTTGTAATTGCATTATTATTTCATTTAGCTTAGAGTCATAAAATGCATATCATACTTCATTTAGATTTCATTTAGCTTCATCGTAGTTAATATCAGCATATAATCAGTCATAGAGGATCATTTAAGTTTGCATTACATTTAGATTACATTCTTAGTGTGTAAAATAGATTCATAGAGTGAATAGTGCATTGAAAGAAAGGACTGATTTTTGCTGCATCGCACTGTCATAATTTCATATGCAAAAATTCTGAGTTTTTCGAAAATTCTTTTTCTATTCACTTTATCAACGTGTTAGCTAACTGCAGACCAAATTTCAGCTCGATCCGAGTTGGTTTGGTCTGATTTTTAAGCGTTTTGCGAAAACTGCTTTTTCTGGTTTTTAAATTACAGGACTATCGATATCCTGAATTTCCCAGTTTTGAAACGCTTATATCTGGAGTTCCAGATATCGTTTTTTCATTCTGTAAAAACTGTCAGATTGTGTAATCTGTCAGTTGCAGAACAGAACAAATTTTGGGAAAATCGGACCTCTTTTGCTCTGTCAAACAGTGGTTTTCCGAGAACCTATCAGAAATCTATTTTACAATAGTTAGGGGCATTTTTGTAATTTCCTTAATTTCGGCATTTTAGGCCTGTTTTCAGTAGTTTCTGCATTTTAGAAGCTTCATAATCATCATACAGCATTAGTAGAATTAATTTAGCTAATTTTAGAATTAGTTTAGTATTTTATTTAATTATTGTTTGATAATTAGTATTTGTTTTCTTTAATTTCGTAAAATTAGACTTAGTTTTATTTATTGTTTTCATTGTTAGAATAGAATACTAACTTTGTATTTTTCTGCATTTTAGGTTGAAAAGCATATTCATTCTTTATAGGATTCTTTGTTCAAGTTCAAATATCGTTTAAGTGGTGAAAAGACCAAAATACCCCCTGGCGTGCAATTGAAGACTGGAGTGCTATTTCAAGTTGTTTTTATTGTAATTTAATTAGTTGTGTCATTATTTACTGATATTGGTAATTAATAAATTAAATTTTAAGAAATGTTCTGATTAATTCCCGTTCCCTGAGGATTCGACCCGTACTTGCCACTTTGTGGAAAGTCGGTTTTTTATATTTTTGGTTGACGATTTTCCAAAGTTTATTGAAAATAATTGTTTTAAAAAGATCATTTGAAAATATCAACCATTCTTCATTTAAATTCCTTAAATTCTTTTTTCCATTCAGGATAAGGGAAAATCCTGAGACCTCTTGTAGGGGCAACAATGCTACCTATGAGAATTCCTTTTGCAAATACAAGTTTTATTGATCTTTATTGATTTCTAAATTTATATCAATTTCTCTTCAAATTCTATTCTTTTTCCCATTCAGGATAAGGGAAAATCCTGAGATCACTCATAGGGGCAACCATGCTACCTGTGAGAATTCTTTTTACAAAAATAAATCAATTTCCCTAAATGTTCTACATTTTCTTCAAAATTCTATATCCTTTTGTATTCTCAAAGTTTATTCTTTCTATATTCTCCGTCAGGATAAGGGTTTAATCCTAAAAATTGGACCGCATGCCTGGTCCATCTAAATCATAGATCATAAATTCTAAATCTCGTCATATCCCTTCTAAATTCAAGTCTCAGGTTATCTATTCATAAAATCTTCTATTTCCCCTTCAGGATAAGGGATAATCCTGAAACCCGGACAATCATTCCTGCTTCAATCTCTAAATATCTTAAAAATGTCAGTCTCCCTCCCGACTCTCAGTTGAAAAAATCCGGTGCTCGCACTGGTTATTTTGCTAAAGTTTTTAAATCTAAAGATCAAATTCAGTCCTCGTACTGGTTGTCTTTCAAAAGCCTCAATCTTAAATCAGGTCGTTAAATGATTAAATGAAATGTCCCAGCTACTTCGCTGGTCGTTAAATGATTAAATGAAATGTCCCAGCTACTTCGCTGGTCTTTAAATGATTAAATGAAATGTCCCAGCTACTTCGCTGGTCATTAAATGATTAAATGATTAAATGAAATGTCCCAGCTACTTCGCTGGTCATTAAATGATTAAATGAAATGTCCCAGCTACTTCGTTGGTCGTTAAATGATTAAATGAAATGTCCCAGCTACTTCGCTGGTCGTTAAATGATTAAATGAAATGTCCCAGCTACTTCGCTGGTCGTTAAATGATTAAATGAAATGTCCCAGCTACTTCGCTGGTCGTTAAATGATTAAATGAAATGTCCTAGCTTCTTCGCTGGTCGTTAAATGATTAAATGAAATGTCCCAGCTATTTCGCTGGTCGCTAAATGAAATGTCCCAGCTACTTCGCTGGTCGCTAAATGAAATGTCCCAGCTACTTCGTTGGTCGCTAAATGAAATGTCCCAGCTACTTCGCTGGTCGCTAAACGAAATGTCCCAGCTACTTCGCTGGTCGTTAAATGAAAGGTTCCAGCTACTTCGCTGGTCGTTAAATGAAAGATCCCAGTTTTTATTGGTCGTTAAATGAAAGGTTCCAGCTCCTCCGCTGGTCGTTAAATGAAAGGTTCCAGTTTTATTGGTCAGAATGTCCAAAATCATAAATTGCAACTAAGGGTCGCATCAAAATCTATATTGAGTAAATATTTCACATAGAAGTCATGAAAACTTTGCCAATTTGCTAAAAGTATTTGTTGATTCCAATATTCTTACTGCACAAAAGAGTTACCTCGAATTACCTCTAGTATTTTCTTCATAAAAGGTAAAACTGTTTGCGAAAAAGAGGTAAAATTCAAATCTTTTTCCTGTTGATCAACCAAAAGGATGAAAAAAATATCCTCGGTATGATTAGTGAAATAAATATTCAATGACATTGAAAAACTGGAAGCGAATTAATATTGATCATAGTTATGACGCATGTTTTAAAATGACTTTCTGGCAATTAGTCAGTGGAAATATCCTGAGCGATAAAAAGAATCCACTCAATCCATATATCTCCTTATCCATTTTAAAGCTGCAATCAAATATCCGCAAAAGGGATCTCTCAATTGTTGTCAAGATGAAGGCGAATAGGCGAGCAAATCCTCGGGGCCAAAGAAGATTTGGATCATCTACCGAGATGAAGGAGTTTGTGAAGGATCCTTCCAGGAAAAGTTCAGATCACCGTCGAGATGAAGGCGAGTGTGATGGGCCTACCGACAAACCCTAAAAGATATTTGATTTTCTGCTATCACCTAAAGACCTTTTGAGCCAATATCATATATAATCCCTGGAAAAAAAAAAGAAGGATCGGAGCATCTTCGAGATGAAGGAGTTTGTGACGTACCCTTCCCTGAAAAAGAGAGAAAAGTCAGGACATCTCCAAGATGAAGGATGATGTAAAAGCCCGAAAAAGCCCAATGACTCAAAAAGAGTACAAGAAGATCACCATGAGAAGACACTCAGATATCAAACTGCCAAAATTGCCAGAAGTCATCTTTTCTTATGCAAAATATCTGTTATCAATATCTTTTCACTACTTGCTTTTATGAAATTAAGAATATTTCTTCTTTTCTCATATCAGGGAAATGGATAGCTTCCTTAAAGAAAATCATCATCGCTAAAGTTCTGAATTTGACTCTTAAAAACCAAGGAGTTAACCTCGTTGGAGGAAATACTCTAGGTAAAAGAGGGAATATCTTTGCACACATGTACACATTTTCAAGCATTGAAGTCAACTATAAATTTATCTTATTGGCAAAATTTTCTAGATATTCCAAGAATGAAATAAATATTTAATATCCATTTTGGTGCAACCTACCGTTATTTATATCTTTCAGAAGAGTTACCCCATTCAGTTGAAGTATCTCTTCTGTCCCATCACGATTTCGAGAGATCCGTATGGTTGTACCCACTCAAGTTAAGGGTCAAACATGTACTTTCTGCGAGAGGTCATTAAATTCAAAAGCTATGCTTTAGGGAACCAACCCCATTTTTTCTCCTTTCGCAAACCACTTTCGGATTTGTTCGTCCAAACTCCGAAGGTCCCATCATGCTTTCTTTACCCAAGGATTCCATTTGGTTGTCCCCTTTCAGGATAAGAGTTAAGCCTGAACCTCGCCCCTCGAGGTATCTTCCTTCTTCAGGTTTTGGTTAAACCTGAATCTCGTTCTGATGAGGTTCCTCGTTTTAACAAGGTGTTTCCTTCCAGTCCCATCATGGTTCTTCCCATCGAGGAATCCATGCTTTGTATATTCATCCAGGATAGGATCTTACTCGAGCTTCATTACACGAGGCATTTTCCCAAAATTGTCCCATCAAGGTCCTCACATATTCCTTTCCCCATTTAGATTATCTTGAGATATCTTCGTCCCATCCAGGTTAAGGGCTAAACCTGAGTCATTCCACAAGGCTGATCTTGTCTTGTCTCACCCATAAGACTCGATCAAACTTCTTATCTTTCATCATTTCAGGATCTTCACCCAAAGTCCCATCACGATTTCCCCATTTTTATCTATTCAGTCATATCATTTTCGAGGATTTCATCTCCCCCAAGCCATTCAGGACAAAGCTTTAAGCCTGAAAGCCATAATTCTTCCACACCCAATTCAGATCTGCTGACTGGGGCATTTCTTGTAAAAATTTGGAGAGTTATCTTTGCCACTAAGCTCGGCTTTCAACCGGCTTAGTAGCAAAGAGGGGCATCTGTAAACACCCCAAATTTTTCAAAACCTTTTAAATATTCCCTTCTTACCCCTAAAATTCATTTTTTTGAGCAAATGAGTCATTTTAAATCTAAATTCCAGTTCATTCCTCAAATTCATTTCATATGTTTAAATTGATTTCAGATCTGGATCCATTGTTCAGATCCAAATCTGAGTCTCCTTGTTCAAATTTTAAATTAAAATTATAGAAAATACCAAAAATAATTTTAAAATAGCTCAGACAATCCTTCCGACATCCGTTTGGATTCATGTTGTATTTCTCGATTCGAGTGTCAAAACTCGAACATTTTCTCAAAACCTGGGTCAAAAACCCCTTTTTGAAAAAATTCTCTCGAAATGGATTAAAATTCTCAAAAAAATACTTTTGTAAATAATTCTCACAAAAATACAAAAATTTAGTGTTTGAAACTTTGTTTCTTTTAAAATCTTAGTTTTCTACTACAAAAATACAAAAAAAATGGAAAAGCAGTACAAAAATCAAAAATTGAGGAAAGCAAATGGTTTTAAAACTTGAAAAAATGGAATTTTTGCTAAAAACCTCCTTTTTAACCATTTCTTTAGAAAAGTTTTGAAAAGGAGCCCCCCCTGGGAATTTCAGAAAATCTCCAATAGTCGTCTCCCGCGCATCCTCCCTCTCGCTTGCCTACCCTCCATCTTCAAACGGCTGCTTCATCCCTCAACCCCTCATCTTCAACCACCTCCCCCTCCCGAAACCTCCCTTTGCTCATTAAAAGGAGAGCACGCAGGAGGGAGAGGGGATCCGTCTCCTACCTCTCCACTGCTCATTTCTGAATCCATCATCCAGAAAGTTCGCTCTTCCCTTTCAGTTTTCTTCTCGATCGACAGAAAGAAGCCAGACTCACAGCTATAAATCAAGGTAAATAACTACTTCATCCCCTTCTTTACTACTTTGTAGACTTATGTCTTGAGCCTTTCTTTTATCTTCTGGATTTCCTGACTTTCTTTACTTTTATGCACATTGTGATTTCTTCCCGTCATTTTCCATTATCGCCAAAAGCATGGTATGCGACATCAATCTGCCTATAAGCAGCATTGATATGCATAGTGCAACAGAAATCTCAGCCCCTTTGTTGGCTACATCCCCCCTTAGCCCAACATTAACGGAACATTCATGTTCCGACATTTTAAATTCTTTACAATTCCTTTTGGAATATTTGTGATTTCCCTTTATCTGTTTTAGCATGACTTGTCGAATTGGTTTCCTGCATCTGTATTTTCCTTATTTATTTATTTTTTATTTTATTTTATTTTTTTATTTTTCTTTCCTCTCTTCCTCGTTCATAGCATTGACCATCCATCGAATGTTCATTCCTATGTCCATTGTCGTGCCTCGTTTCTCTTCTTTTCCTGCAGCAATTCAGTCTCTGCATATAGTAACATTTTACATATACTTGTATCGACCTCATGCCTCCTATACCTTAATGTTATCCACCTAAAATTTCTATTGAAATTTTTCTCTAAAAGCCTCTGATGCATCATTTTGAAAGAAAATTTGTTACAGGTTCTTCATCGGTTACCATTAATGCGATCTCATGTTCAATGGAATTATCTGGAATTTCGGGGAAACCTGTATACAACCTGTTTAGATTGCTATCGTCTCCTCTATTTCTCTATCATTCCATATTGCTCTGTATCGATCATTTTAATATTCATCTATGAATCCCTGTGTATTTTTTTTTTTTGGTTTACATTGTCTTAGGTAATCTGTGTTTTCTTGTTAAAGATTTGTCTTGCGTTGGCATTTACAGATATTTTTTTTTTGTGTTTTGTGTGTTTTGCAAGCCTGCCACATATTCCACTCATATTTTGCTATCTCCTGTACATTATCGTCCCATACATAGTTTGCTTTATACCCTACCCCGTAGCATTCATGTCCTTAAACTTAGGAATATGCTTATTTACATTCCTGTTACAGCACATAATCAATATCATTCATCTATTAGACTTTATGGCATCCAATACCTGCAAATAGAAAAAGGGAGTTTAGACTGAATGCTCGATCCAACACCTAGAGAAGAGCCTGGGGGCATAGTCTAAATTAAGTGTCGTATATCATTTCTTCTGTTTTGCTATATTTGCATAGCGTCCATTTCATAGCCTGCCTTTGCATTTATGCCTAAAATCCATCTCAGCACCAGAGCATGCGTGACATTCCAGGTGGGTAACGTGTAAAATCCTATATACTCACATTGCCACTTATACTTCACCTTTAGTATTACCTGCATATCTATAGTAGTTTGAATATCATCTTCCCACCTCTTCTCCACTACATTCTGCACCAATACCTGTACCTTACACTACCACAATCTCTTTCACACAGTATCCCCTGCATTTATTTTATTTTATTTTATTTACCCACTATTTGTAATTCCACCCTGCATTTTAGCCCCTTACGTATTTGCATTCACACGCATATCCAGCATCCCATTTAGGTGTCGGAAGGAACAGCCATGCGTGTCATCCTCTCTGTCTCACTATAGTTGCATCATATATTAATTTCATGGTTGTATGCCTAATTACTTCCCTGTGCAGAATCATAGCATATTTTTTTTTCTCTTTCTAACCTTCATTTTATCTGTTTCTGTTTACTAAATGTCCAAAATCCTCTTCACACCCATGTTCAACACTCCTACAGTGTGACATAGCACATTACAGTATATACTGGAAGCCCCCCCCCCTGTGTATAATGATGAGGCCATCACTCCTCACGCTAAGGTTTGTTTGCATCGGTTAAGCTAGAGCTGCCCCTTTCGTTGATTGGTAGTTGCCCAGAAAATTCAGAAGACACACCTGTAGGGCTCAAGGTACAGAAGCCATTTTTTTTTTCTAGTCACCTTGAAGGATTTGAAGGTATCATTTTGCTCAGCTACATGATTTCACTTGTAAGCTCATTTGTCTTTAAAACTTTTGATGTTGGGAATATCTTAAGTTCATGATTATACAATTGTCATTCATCTACATGTGATGGACTAATGAGATCTGGTGACCAAAGGGTGTCATCTGGTTTTCCATTAATCCCTTATGATTTAGGTGGTATTGATAACAATTGTTCGGATGATGGCCACAAAAACACTTTCAACAAACTTCAAGAGGGTGTTGTCTCCGTATGTGATGGCCCTGGTGTCTCAGTGAGTTCATCCAGGTGATGATTCCTGTCAACTGTTCGGCCATCATGGATTTGTTGTCATGCTGTTTGCGTTCATAAAATTCAGAACGGGTGAAATGAAGGTTAGCACTCCATCATGATGTCCTGCCCCTATACATTGAACTAGAAGATAAGGTAGAAGAGATGTTTTCCAAGGCACTCCTCTTTTTAGCGGATCATGGACTGCTAAAAGGAGGAATACAAGTCACCATTGTTGTCACCACAGTGGCACGCTTTGCACCCTTTACTGTGTCTAGACCTTCACCCTTCATTTCCTTAAATTTTCACATATCTGTATTTTGCATTTAGGCATCAACCACCTTACACCTCCATTATGTCCACCCATTGTCGCACCTTTACTTACCTACAACATCCACGCTCAGATTACCACCCAGCAGCACGATGCCTTCTCCAGCTTCACATCCTCATATACCTTCTTCATTACTTCTACTTGCTACACAGCAATACTTACCTCTGTTGTGCACATTTATCAACCTATGGTACTGTTATAATACATTTCCTGCCTGTTCATATATTCATTGACGCACTTGGTCAAGGTAGCCCCCTTTGATATCTCACAGAATGTATGCTAAAATCTCACCACTTCCACTCTCACTATTGTACACTCACCTGCGTTTAGCTCCAGTCACCTACAACAATGCTTAGCATTGCTGTAATATCATTCATCACTTACAGTAATGCTTAGCATTGCTGTAAGATCCAGTCACTTACAGCAATGCTTAGCATTGCCGTAACACCATTCATCGCTTACAACAATGCTTAGCATTGCTGTAACACAACAAACACTTACAGCAATGCCAGGCACTGCTGTAACATTCGTCTACCTGCAGCAATGCTGAGCATTGCTGAAGCCATCATGTCCATCACCATCTGCTTCATTCATATTTTATGACTCAACGAAGCTAGGATAAGATCCGGTTAAATTGGAGAAAACTGTGATGTTTGGATCGATCCGCATCCAAGTTATTTCTTTTATATAGTCTTCCATTTCATAGCTTGCAGATGCCTCTCCAAACTCATCTGTGTGCCTGCTGTGTGGTTATAACAACATTCATCCTCTGGCAGCTATGCTACCTATACCACCATTGCTGTGTTCCTGCACTTTCCAAGTGCATAGCCCATAATTCTATCTATGTAGCACTTTGTCACAACATTCCACTTCCCATCTGTGTGCTTCACATTCACCACCTCAACCATTTGTTATACAATAATACTTCCTTCCTACATATATTTCTAGGCTCACATACTATCACCTGTGTTAGTATCACCTATATCACATACGTGATATATACCTATATATATGTATATATATAGATATACACTATATATGTGTATATATATATATCTATTGGTATGCAGATATATACATTCTAAATCACGAACATTATGGCATATGAACATCCCACCACCTACATCTCTGAAATCCATGTGATATATATCATTTCTCTTCCATTTTTATACTAACCAAGTATTTTGCAGGGAATATGTGGAAAAGGTCATTATTTGAAGTTGTAAATTGCATTTCATGATTGTAATAGTTAGATATTAATGAGAATTTATATTTTCTGTTTTAGATAGAATGAATGAGCATTGTAAATATCATGAATTACTTGTTCTTCATGCATTTTTTTCTTTATTTCTCAAAATTCTCACAAATGGCAACACGAATGGCACGAGCACCATTTCGTAAGAGGTAAATTAATCCTAAGTTGATGATTTACATCAATGACCATAGTCAGGATGTGAACAAAACTTAGGATTTTTATCTTTTATAAAATAACATTGGATCCTCTTCAAAATCATCATATTTACAAAATATTTCCTTCTTTTTTTAGATTCTTTGTGCATTCTAGTAAAAATAGAGCATAATTTAGCTATTTGAGTCAAATTAAAGCACGTAATTGATCCTTGGTTCAATTACCCTTGGTAAAGGCGCCAGGAACGGTTGAACCTCGTACCGACAGGCGGATCCCATTCCACGGAATTTTCCCGCAAATTTTAAAAACGGAGGCGAGTAAATTTTCAAAATCATTTTCAAAACTTTTGTCGAGTTTGACTCGCGAAATTCGTTTCTTTCTCGCAATGGAGGGGAAAAATTTTGCGATGATAACACATAGTCAGGGTATATTGAGAGATAATTTCATTTTAAACTCTATAAAAGCACAAAAATATGTTTTATTCTTCACCTGAATTTAAATATAGATTATTATATAATACATTTAATGACCATAGTCAAGGATGTATTATATTTTCAATCTTATTTCAATTCATGCAAAGAATGAAATATGATTTTCAAAATCCAATTTCAAAATTCTCTAAATTCATTCATCATTTAGGATAAAATTGCATCATATTTTGAAAATTCTTCTTCATAAATCCAAGTGATTCTTTCCCTCATTTCTCAAATCAAATCCTATTCATAAATTCAAATTCAACTCTATTTCTCAAAAAGATTCAAGAATTCAATTTCAAAGTCCAATTTGACTTTGAAACTTCAGAATCATCTTGTATTTCAAATTCCATCCCAAATTCAAAATCCAATTTGACTTTGAAACTCCAAGATCATTTTTGTATTCAAACTTTAAATTTCCAATTTAAATTCAAAGTTCAATTTAAACTTTGAAATTCTTGATTCATTTTTCTAAATTTCAAATTCAAAACTCCAAATTCAGATCCGATTCCATTCATAGGATTCAGAATCCAATTCTACTTTGGATCTCAGGCTTCAGATCCAATTCCATTTTAGGATCTAGAACCCAACTTCCATCTTGGATCTCAGACTTCAGATCCAAATCCATTTTAGGATCCAGAACTCAATTTTCATCTTGGATCTCAGACTTTGGATCCAATTCCATTCTAGGATCCAGAACCCAATTCCACATTTGGATCTCAGACTTCGGATCCAATTCTATTCTAGGATCCAGAACCCAATTCTACATTTGGACCTCAGACTTCAGATCCAAAATCCATTTTTAGGATCCAGAATCCGATTCATATCTTGGATCTCAGACTTAAACCCATTCTTTAAAAGGATCCAAAATCCATTTCCAAGTCTGGATTTCAAATCCAAGTCCATTTCCAGATCTCATTTGAACTCCTTAAATCCATTTCTATTCTTAAATACCATTTGATTTTCTCAGATCCATTCTAAGATTCAAATTCAATATCACTTCAAAAAATTCATCTTCTTCTCCTAAATCCATGATTAAATTCAAAGTCCATTTCTGACTTTGAAACTTCATTTTCAAAGCTTCAAATCATTCTTTCAATTCTGATTTACTTTAAAAACTTAGAACTTCTCTGATCTATCTCAAGTTCTAAAGTTAAGATTCAAACATTTCTTCACTCCCTTACCAAGTTCATCTCAGAATACTTGGGAATTTTCAAAACATCTTTCAAAAAGAGCATACATCTTTGCATTGCACAAGCATGATTCTTTGTGTATTTAGAGTTAGAATAAATTCTCAGATTATATTTAGGCAAAGCAAAAGGCATAGATTCGATCCTTGGTTCGATTACCCCTGGTAAAGGCGCCAGGAACGGTCGAACCTCGTACCGAGGAGAGAATCCGGTCTCTCCCTTTTCCCGCAAATTTTCAAAACGGAGGCGAGTTAAATTTCTAAATACTTTTTCAAATCAAGGTCAAGTGAGACCGCGCAAAATAGTTCCTTTTTCTCTTCTCTCTTTCTTTTCTCTTCTCTTCTCTCTTTCTTTTCTTTCTTTTATTTTTCTCCCTTCAAAAAGGAGGAGAATAGAGGTTAGAAAAGGGAAAGAGAAGAAAGAGAGAGAAATACACAAGAGAGGAAAAATTTTGCGATGATCACAATCCCCTTTGGCAAGACCCTTTGCACCCCTGCCTAATCAAGAAAGGGATTGTTAAGCGTTGGCTTTTCCCCCCTTCTCGATCCCCTGCTTGTACCCCTCCTATTCCCAAATTCCTACATTAATCCCCTTTCAACCAAACCGTCCAAGAGGATTGACCAATTCTGTAAAAGGCGTGCAAAATTTACATTACCTCCTTGCAATCAGCGCTGGACTTCGTTGCTCGTTTTCCAGCAAAGGGTTCCCAAGAAGTGTCAACAAGGAGCATCCGATCTGAGCAATTAGGTGAGAAATATAGTTGCTGCTTATGATTTGGTGGTCTGCATATCACACTTACTTCATACATAGATAAATCCATTGTTATGTTTAATGAGATTTACATTCAGGTTTAGTGCATAAATCAAGAATCGATGATGCTTCGTAATAGCATCATCGATCTATAATCAAAACCGATTTTCGCTGAATCATCATTTTCTCCTCCCAGTTTTTTTTTGTTTTGTTTTAATACCATGAATCTAAGGATACAGTGTCTTAGTTCGGTTCAAAGTCTTGAAAATCATTACCTGAACCACCTCACATTTCATATCAGACGTTGTGATAGTTTTTTTTTTTTTGGCTTCACATGTGGGTTTTAATCGATCCTTTGTGCATACTGAGATTTTCACATGGAAGTTCGTTGGCTCTAATCTTCTCTTCTTCAAATCAAAATGGTTTTTTTTTTCTCTCTTTTCAGTGAGTATGGACATTTCATCATATCGAACGATACCCACAAGGGTGTATCGTACAACAAATAGTACACCTAACCTGTGCACGATAGTTCATATCTTCTCTGTTTATATTCACTTTCTGGGTTTACCGATTTCCTGCATGTTTACCTTATTTTACACCATTACTGCATCACTAATTATAACAACAGGCCTGTAGCATGTCCTTAAACTTTAAATCAGGTGCAATAATGTCTGCATTAGTTCAAAGTTTATTGTTGGTTCATTGTAAAATCCTATAAGTGCTGATGATAAAAGGGTGCTTGTGTGCTATCCTCATAGTGAGATTTTGGGTTGCCATACCTCGTTACAGTTCAATGAATGTAGCATCCGGCGTTGTATGCCAAGACCATAATACTCCCTTGACAGGTGAATCATCTTATGGTTTCATGGCTCTAAGATATTGGTTGCTGCAAATGGAGCTAGTGGAGGATCTAGTTGTTGTGCTAACACAGACTTTGGAATGAGTGATTTTATTGATATTTTCCTTCCTGTAAGATTTCAACTATGTATCTGCGATTTTGTGCTATCCTGGTGTTATCCACCTACAACCACAGCGTGATCTGGGTTATGTGATTCCCCTCCTTTTTGCTCTTCCAATATTCAATATCCCAGCCAACCCCTGTAAGTATCGCATGAACCATATGTTGCATTCTGCAAGGTCCTCCTTAGGAGCCTAATAACTTTCTGTTCCTGCGTCATATTGCTATAATTAATGGTCCACTTAGGATTTGGCGAAAGTAAGATCGGTTATCTGCCAAAAGGTGATGCGAGGGTGTATATGCCTATATTTCTATTACATTGCATAATGACAGTTCCACAATCGCTATCTTGTATATTTTGCTACCGATTTCTGCATCATTCTTATGCTGGAACATTTCATAGCAGTTGTCATGTCTCTCTTTGCATGTCCACACCTTTTTCTTTACTTTTAGCCGTTTGTATCACATGCTGTTGAACATTGCCAGATGCTACACATACCATGGGTACCCTCCCCTTAGAGTAAGTGCACCCGTGATGGGCATGGAAACAACCTCCAGTTTGCAGTTTTTCTCTTTAGCTGTGCAAGTTAGATGTAGTTTACTTAGCTTTAACCATTTGTCTTAGACAGTTACATTTCCTTTAGCTGTGCATGTTGGGTATAGTTTACTTTGCTCTAACAGTTTTTTTTTTTAGCTGTGCATGGTAGTTGTAGTTTTGCTTGCTTTAACTGTTGTCTTAGACACAAGTGGCATTTTCTCTTAGCCATGTATATTGGCCGTGGTTTGCTTGTTTAGCTGTTTATTTTAGATACGGATTGCAAATTTCCTTTTTAGCATTCCCTATTAATTACAGTTTGCATGTTGAAGTCACTCATATTAGATGAAGCTCATGTGCTTTCTTTTTTTTTTTAGATGCAACCCGTTTCTTATTATTATTATTATTTTTTTTAGGCCTCTTATGCTTCACCAATGCCCGTATTCACTATCGTAGGTTGTGTTCTGTATCTATTGCCTATATATATATATATATATATATATATATATATTGAAGATGCCAAGATAGGCCATATGTTAATATAACCATTTTTGCATATACCTATACCTTTTTTTTTTATTCTTAAAGGCATCAATCTTCATCTCATATTATGAGCCTTTAGCCACTTACATGCATAGGTTTCTTAGTTAGTCCAAATATGACTCTTAGATTTTTTTTTTATCTATATATATCCTATTCATTTCATCTTCATCAAGTAGTGCATTTTCGTTATGATTCACATGTAATTCCTTGCATATTGTCGTCAACATGAGATTTTCAATTTCCCGGTGGTATGGCATATTTCGTGTGCCAATTCTCATTTGCAAGAAGGAGTGGAAGGAGCGGAAGATGTGACTTTTATTAGCTTTATATATATATATTTTTATTTCGATTTATGTCAGAGATGTAATAATTAAATTTGGAATAATATTTACTTTTATTGCTTAGATTAGGCTGCATCTCATATAGTTTGATTCCTGCAATATCCTGATTCTATGATGCATATATCTCAATTTTTCAAAATTCACTGTGGATGAACACAAATGGCACGTGCACCAACTCTTAGAGAGTTGATGAACTCGGTGAAGTCCATATTTACGGCCCTAGTCGGAATATGGACGAGACCCAGATCCATCATCTTTTTACCAGTCACATTGAGCCTACACTCTTAGGCTATCTTAAAATGCACATCATATTTCCAATGTTTTCAAAAATCTCGTGAATTAATTCAAATAAACTCTGAACATATTCATGGCCACAGTCAGAATATGTGAAGGCTTTACTTTGGCTTAATCCACATTTTTCCAACAAATTTCTCAGAAAAATCTTCTCAAAGTGCATTCATTCATTCAAATCATCTGCATCATCTCTTTTTCTCAAGAAATTTTCACTTCATGGAAATCGATTCCTCAAGAAACTATGAAGATTTTCGAAGTTGGATTTCCCAAGTTAAAGTTTTCCCGTGATTTTCCCTGAAAATGTTATTTTCTTAAGAGTCTTTTCAAAAGGAATTTCTCATCTTTCTCAAGAATCAAAGCTGATTTTCAGATATTTCAAAGACAAGATTCTCAGGATTTCAATTTCCTAAGTTTTGAATTTCCTTCTCCAAAGAGTTTTTCTATAAATTTTCCATCATTCTCCTAAGAAAATTCTCAAAGTCCGAATTTTCCTCAGAAGTGTTCCCTTTTTCAAATGTTCACCTTTTTCTCAAGAATCACTTCTGTTTTCCCAGGATTTTCAACTATTCATGATTTTCCCACATCTTTATGACCTTTCTCGTGATTTCAAAACCCTTTTCATCTGAGTTTTCTGAGAAATTGACTTTCACCTTTTTCCTGAGAAATGTTTTTCAACTCCAAATGTTTTCTGAGCATACATCATGTTTTCCAACTTACATTTTCCAAAATCTCATAGCACATGCCTGAATTCTCTGTGCATTTAGGATAGAACACAATTTCGATGATTTAACTATGTCAAGCACATTTTGGTCCTTGGTTCGATTACCCCTGTTAACGGCGACAGGAACGGTCGAACCTCGTACCGATAGGTCGAGCCCCATCCCATGGATTTTCCCGCAATTTTTAAAACGGAGGTGAGTATTTCAAAACATTTTCCAAATCCGGTCAAGTTTGAATCGCGAAAACGTTTCCCTCTCTCTTCTGCAAGGTAGGGAAGACGGGAAAAATTTCGCGACAATAACAGAATGTAATCTCAACCCATTTTTAGGATCCAGAATCCAATGCCACTTTGAATCTCAGACTTCAAATCCAAAATTCATCTTAGGATCCAAGAATTCAACTTCTACTTTGGATCTCAGACTTCAGATCCAAAATCCATCTTAGGGTCCAGAGTCCAACTCTCTTTTGGATCTTAGATTTCAGATGCTAAACCCATTTTAAAGATCCAAAATCCATCTTAGGGTCCAGAGTCCAACTCTATTCCAGATCTTGGATCCAGTTCTATTCAGGATCCAGAATCCAATTCCATTCCGAACTCCAACTTTCAAATCCAATTCCATTTTATTTCCGGATTTCAAATCTAATTCCATTTACAGATCACCTCTGGATTTCTTAAATTCATTTCTATTTTTAAATACCATTTGGATTTCTCAGATCCACTCTAATTTCAAAACTTCAAAATCTGAAATTTAATTCCATTTCAAGTATTCATTTCCTTTCTTAAAACCAAGTTTAAAACTCAAATTCAATTTCAAAGTCCATTTCTGACTTTGAATCCTCATTTCTTTATCTCTCATCAAAATCTTTCTTTTCAAAATCAAGATTTATTCTTCCAACTCTGATTTACTTCAAAAACATAGAACTTCTCTGATATATCTCAAAGGTTCTAAGTTAGATTTTACCATTCAGAAATCAAATTCTTCACCCCATCATCAAACTGATTTCAGAAAACTTGGAGATTTCCAAATCAGTTTTTCAAAAGAAGCATACATCTTTGCATTGCACAAGCATGATTCTTTGTGCATCTTTTAGACTTAGAATAAATTCTTAGATGATATTTAGGTAAAGCAAAAGGCATAGATTCGATCCTTGGTTCGATTACCCCTGGTAAAGGCGCCAGGAACGGTCGAACCTCGTACCGACGAGCGAATCCCGTCTCTCCATTTTCCCGCAATATTTTCAAAATGGAGGCGAGTAATTTTCTAAATATTTTCAAATCAAGGTCAAGTGAAATCCCGCAAAAGAGTTCATCTTCTCTCTCTCTCTTTCTTTCTTTTCTCTTCTTTCTTTCTTTTCTTTCTTTTACTTTTCTCCCTTCAAAAAGGAGGAAAATAGAGGTCAGAAAAAGAAAAGAGAAGAAAGAGAGAGAAACCACGAGAGGAAATTTTTTGCGATGATCACTGTTTTGGCGACCGAGATGGGACCCGTCCCCGTCTAGTTGAATTATGCCTTTGCTTTGCTTTAATATTTTCTAAGTCTTTATTCTTCTATGTCAGCTTCATTTCCATGCAAACCTTAGGAGCCTAGACTCTGTCCTAAAGCTGACATCATTGCATATAGGATCTAAGTATGGTTTGGTAGGACCATATTGAGGAGATTATTCCATGTTCACATTAGACTTAGGTCTTAAATACAACTCTCCTCAATTCTAGGGATTGAATGCAAACAATGTATGCAAGTGTATGCTTCTTTTCATTTAAATCTATCTCTTAAGGACTTGCATTAGAGCTTTCTGGTTTTATCTGCATGTTGATCATGTTTTCGAAAATACCCCTACCTATATGGTCCCGGTCTTCACGTTGTTGGGCTATCTCACTGAACCATAGTTCGGGAGAGAGCCTCACAACTGCACCACTTATTTGGGTTCGCGCCCCCCTACCACGTACCTAAGGGCCATAGTCCGAGGTATATCGATAGGTGCTCAAGGATGTTGGGAAGCCATTACCTTAGAACCGGAGAGATATCTTATATGCCACGTACTTCAAGCTTCGGCTTGAGTATATCGGCATACCTTGATTGAAATCAGATGATCTGAACCATAGAGTTAGGATTAAGGTCCTATAAGCCATTTCAAATATTGCATTTAGAGTCAGCCTTTAGGGAATGCTGTGTGCATATCCTTGTTTGTGTAGTTTTGGTTATACAATGTTTCTCATGATTTTTTATATATGTATATATATATATATATATATATATATATATATATCAAATCTTTCCAAAACCCTGGGTGTATTATTCAAAATTTTCCTTTATTTTCAAAAAAAAAAACCAGGTGTATTTTTTCCTCTTTTCCTGATTTCTTTAAATTCTTTTCTGATCCTACCTGCAATTTTTCTAATTTTTCAAAAATTTACCATCTATCATGCTAAAATTTTCTTCTACGTATCTTCTAAAACTATTTTGTAACAAAAATCTCTTTCATCAAGAGATGTCCTTTTAATCATATTCTAAATTGTTTATTTCTTCTCACGGAGAAATAATATGATTGTCGTGCCTCTCATGCGGACTTAATCCCTAGTAGTGGGATATCTCTTTGTCAATTTGATTTCTTCCTTTATCAAAATTACCTCCGAAGTCTTTCTAAATAGGGTCCCATTCTGCCCTACAGAGAGAGCATTTGATATTAACGGGTGGTTCAGGCTAAGATCAAAGACCGCACCAGTCTGAAGCAAGAATTGAGAAATGGACTCTCAGAGGTTTGCCAGAGAAGGAGGTCAGGACAGCCAGAATGGGATTGATCCTGCTATATATCGGTTGTTCAAAAAGATGATGGTTGAGATATTATCCGAGCAGGCTGAAGCCAGTTTTGGAAAAGCTCCCACCAAGGAAGAGACACCTGTCACCTTCCCAATGAGCAAGCACAATGATGGCAGTGCAGGAAGTTCTAAAACCAGCAGGAGCAGCAATAAAGGCAACCCGGGCAATCAAAACAAAAATTTGGAGTCATCTAGAAACCAGAAGGGAAAGTTCAGCAGAAATCAAGATGAACTGCTTCAATCCAGCCCTCCGCAGAAGGAGAAGAATCAGGGAGAGCCAAAACGCAAAGATTGGAGCAGTAACCGAGATTTCACTCCCTTGGATGAGCCGCTGGATAAAGTTCTTGAATACATGTTAACCAAGAGATTAGTCAGGCTCCCAAAAGCAACGAGTCCTTCCACTATCTTGGGAAAATACAAGAACCAATTATGCAAATTCCATCAGACGACAGAACATGACATTGATCATTGCTTTGTCTTCAAAAATATTATTCAAGACTGCATTGAAAAGAATCTTTTCGTTGAAGACGAAGAAGAAAAGTGCCTGATCCCCCTAACCAAGCATGCTCAGTCTAGCTCTCGGGAAAGGGACAACTCTCGACAAAAATCAGGCAAGCCAAAGGAGACAAAGCATGATGGCTAGAGTTACGATCGCGAGTTTTCCCCTTTAGGTCAGCCAGTCGAGGAGGTTCTCGAATACCTGCTCACGGAAGATATGATCAAACTTCCTAAGAGAGTCGATCCTTCGGTCACCATGGGAAAATGGAAAGAGTGTTTCTGCAAATTCCATCAAGTAAGGGGGCACGATACAGAGCATTGCTTCATTCTCAAAAACATCATACAGGATTTCATCGACAAAGAAATTTTGGTACAAGAGGAAGGAGGGGAGCAACCTGCAGTTCCAACCTAGACTCTTTCGGATCACCCGAAGAATTGATAAAGCTAAAGTTTCCTGCTTTCGTCTCTTTTTGTTAGTCATCTTGTAGGGGCAAGTCAGCTCAGCCTTCTATGGATCTTTTCCTTTTAAAGTTCTTGTAAATATTCAATTTTTGTCATCAAACCTTTGCTTTCAATGAAATGTCAAGTTTTCTTTATATCTTTGATATTTAAATACTTTCTTCTTTCACCATACTGGGGCATTTAAATTCCTGTTCTTTTTAGAATGCGGGACAATCCCGACATCATTCATGAGAGAAATGATATTACCTATGAGGGTTTTTCGTAAAAAAAAAAACATGAAATTTTGAAAGTCTTCATAACCAAAGAGTTCAAATATTCTTTGGTCCAACCTTCTTCAAAAATCAACCCTTGTGTTGACTAAATTTTCCAAAAAATAGGTTTTAAACCATTATCAATCCTCGTGTTGATCATGTTTTCCAAAAATGGGGTTCGAACCATTATCAACCCTCGAATTGATCAGATTTTTCAAAAATAGGGTTCCTTTTTTAACCATCATCAACCCTCGTGTTGATCTTATTTTCCAAAGGTTGTTTTTTAAAACATTATATTCAAAGATCAAACCTTGTGTAGGTCCTATCTTCTAAAAATTGATTTCAAATCATTATATTTAAAGATCAACCGTTATGTTGGTCTTACCTTCCAAAAATTGGTCTTCAAATCATTATATCCAAAGATCAAATCTTGTGTTGGTCTTCCAAGATTGGTTTCAAATCATTATATTCGAAAAAAAAAATCAACCCTTATGTTGATCTTATTATCAGTTTCAAACTGTTATTTTTGGAAATCAAATCTGTTGTTGATCTTCTTTTTCAAAAATTAGATTTTCAAACCATTGCCTTCAAAAATTGACCCTCGTGATGATCTCTCATGTTGATTTGAAGGATCAGTCCTCGCACTGATCATTCTTCTTGCAGTGGATTTTCTTTCCAAAAATGATTTTTCACTTATCTTTAAATGAACATTTTCCTTTCAAGATCCCGTATGCAGGCAGGATCAGACAAAATCTTTTTCAAAAAATCTTCTTGATTTCTTCAGTTAATCTTGTTATCTTTATAAGTTGCATTAATTTCATTTTCCAATTTAATCAAATTTTCATCAATTTCTATCAATTTTTGTAAGTTTTATCAATTTTTCATCAATTTCATTTAATTTTATCAATTTTATTCTTTCACATAACCTCTTCAGGTTAAGGGATAAACCTGATGCCTCCTTTCCATGAGGTATTCTTTTATTCTTTTTCCCCCTCAGGTTAAGGGATAAACCTGACCCTCGTTGTCCGAGGTATTCCCATTCAGGATAAGGAAAAATCCTGAGACCCCTCGTAGGAGCAATAACGCTACCTATGAGGATTCTTTTATAAATACAAGTTTTATCAATCTTTATTGATTTTCTAGATTTATATCAATTTCTCTTCATTAAATTTTCTTAAATTCTATTCTTTTTCCCATTCAGGATAAGGCATAATCCTGAAACCCCTCGTAGGAGCAATAACGCTACCTATGAGGATTCTTTTGTAAATACAAGTTTTATCAATCTTTATTGATTTTCTAGATTTATATCAATTTCTCTTCATTAAATTTTCTTAAATTCTATTCTTTTTCCCGTTCAGGACAAGGGATAATCCTGATACCCCTCATAAGAACATCGGTGCTACCCGTGAGAATTCTTTTCAAAGTAAATTTTCAATAAATTTCTTTAAATTCTTCCCCATGTTTATAAATTTTATTATTTTCCCTCTCAGGTTAAGGGATAAACCTGAATTATTTCTCATAAATTCCTCAATTCACATCAAATTTTATTCTATACTCCTTCGAGATAAGGTAAAATCCTGAAGATGTCATAAATAGATTCAGATCTTAGGCCATCTTGGGTCAAGGGTCTCAAATGAATCTCCCATCCGCTTCATTGTCGGAATCTATTAATACATTTTGTCAATCCTTCTAAAATCCGACTCTTGGGTAGGAATTATTTCCTTCCCATCTGAGTTTCGACTCAGGTTTTTGTTTTTCATTTTTATTTTTTATTTTTTTATTTTTAAGATCCGGGTTCCGACTCGGGTTTTTCCTTTTTATATATCGTTTGAAGTTTTGAGTTCCAACTCAGACTTCCTATCGGATTCAACGCTCGTGTTAGAACCGATCATGCCCTTGAAGATTCGAGTTTTTCAAAACTCGGGTTCTTCCATTTTTATCATTATTTTAAAGATCCGGGTTCCGACTCGGGTTTTTCCTTTTTATATATCGTTTGAAGTTTCGAGTTCCGACTCAGACTTCCTATCAGATTCAACGCTTGTGTTGGAACCGATCGTGCCCTTGAAGATTCGAGTTTTTCAAAACTCGGGTTCTTCCATTTTTATCATTGTTTTAAAGATCCGGGTTCTGACTCGGGTTTTTCATTTTTATATATCGTTTGAAGTTTTGAGTTCCGACTCGGACTTCCTATCGGATTCAATGCTCGTGTTGGAACCGATCGTGCCCTTGAAGATTCGAGCTTTTCAAAACTCGGGTTCTTCCATTTTTATCATTATTTTAAAGATCCGGGTTTCGACTCAGGTTTTTCCTTTTTATATATCATTTGAAGTTTCGAGTTCCGACTCGAACTTCCTATTGGATTCAACGCTCATGTTGGAACAGATCGTGCCCTTGAAGATTCGAGTTTTTCAAAACTCGGGTTCTTCCATTTTTAGCATTATTTTAAAGATCCGGGTTCCGACTCGGGTTTTTCCTTTTTATATATCATTTGAAGTTTCAAGTTCCGACTCGGACTTCCTATCGGATTCAACGCTCGTGTTGGAACCGATCGTGCCCTTGAAGATTCAAGTTTTTTCAAAACTCGGGTTCTTCCATTTTTATCATTATTTTAAAGATCCGGGTTCCGACTCGGGTTTTTCCTTTTTATATATCATTTGAAGTTTCGAGTTCCGACTCGGACTTCCTATCGGATTCAACGCTCGTGTTGGAACCCATCGTGCCCTTGAAGATTCGAGTTTTTCAAAACTCGGGTTCTTCCATTTTTATCATTATTTTAAAGATCCGGGTTCTGACTCAGGTTTTTCCTTTTTATATATCATTTGAAGTTTTGAGTTCCGACTCGAACTTCCTATCGGATTCAACGCTCGTGTTGGAACCGATTGTGCCCTTGAAGATTCGAGTTTTTCAAAACTCAGGTTCTTCCATTTTATCATTATTTTAAAGATTTGGGTTCCGACTTGGGTTTTTTCTTTTTATGTATCATTTGAAGTTTCGAGTTCCGACTCAGACTTCCTATCGGATTCAACGCTCGTGTTGGAACCGATCGTGCCCTTGAAGATTCGAGTTTTTTCCAAAACTTAGGTTCTTCCATTTTTATCATTATTTTATAAGATTTGGGTTCCGACTCAGGTTTTTCCTTTATATATATCATTTGAAGCTTCAAGTTCCGACTTGAACTTCCTTTTGAATCCAATGCTCGTGTTGGACAGATCGTTGTGTCGAGAATTCGAGTTTTCATACTCAATTCTCACGCATTTCTTATGTTTAAAAACTGGGTTCTGACTCAAATTTTCCTCTTTGTATATTCTGATTTCTGAAGTCTCAAGTTCTGATTTGAACTTCCCTTTGAATCCAATGCTCGTATTGGACAAATCGTGGTGTCAAGAATTTGAGTCCTCAAAACTCGATTCTCACTCATTTCTTATATTTGAAAAACCGAGTCCCGACTTGGATTTTCGCTTTTGTATATCCTCATTTTCTCAAAGTTCCGGTTTGAATTTCCCCTGTCAATCTAATGCTCACTTTTGGATCGGAGTTCTCCTTGAACTTTCCCTTTAAGGTTAAGGGACAAACCTGAACTTCCCCTTCAGGATAAGGGATAATCCTGAAACACCGACAATCATTCTCGCTTAAATTCTCAAGTATCTTCGAGCGTCGGTCTCGTTTTTAGCTCTCTATTCAAAAACCAGTGATCGTACTGGTACGCATTTTTCGAAAACCCAGTGCTCGTGCTGGTGTGCATTTTGAAAACCCAGTGCTCGTACTGGTGTGCATTTTTGAAAACCCAGCGCTCGTACTGGGACACTTTTCGAAATCCAGTGATTGTGCTGGTACATCTAGCGCTCGTGCTAGTTGTTTGGTTGACAGATCAGTTAGCCCTCCAGGTTCAGTCTTCGTACTAACCAATCATCATCATTCAAGCTCTAAATTCTCAATTTCGACCTTCGGGTCATCATTTTATCAAAAAATTAATCATTTTTCTCTTGCGAAGGACCCTCTTCAGGGAGAGTTCGAGGGAGCTTGTTCCTTTCGCATGCAGCTGTCTTTCGTTCGCAAGAACCCTTTTCCAGGGAGAGTTTGAAGAGACTCGTTTTCTTCGCGAATAGTTTGCAAAACAATAACCAACTTTACACAAAAGAACCATTTTTCTAGGGAGAGCTTCGATGGAAGCTCGTTTCTTTTTGTGGCCCCCATTTTTCTCATTTTTGGCCAACCCCTTCACAGAGGACCCTCTTGTAGGGAGAGTGTGATGGACTCGTTCTTCTGTGATACTTTCTCAACTTTGTTTTTCGGTCGCCTTTCCATAAGAAAAGCCTAGAGATAGGGAGTTTTGACGAAAACTTAATTTCCCTTCGAAAGTTCTGTTTTGCAAACACATTCTCTTTCAGGAAAGAGAGGAGTATTTCCAACTTCCCATTCAGGTAAGGGCTTAAGCCTGAGTCTCTCTTTTTGGGGAAAAAGAGAGGAGAATTTTGTCACAGACGTGTCAATTTGATATCAAATAATCTCTTTCATTAAGGATTTCTAGAATACTTTTCCAATTTGCTGTCAAAAGTCATTGTTGATCTCAAAGTTTTTATCATATAAAGAATTACCTCAAACTACCTTTAGTATTATTTCCAAAAAGAGCAAGACTTTTGTGAAATAAGAACTAAATTCAAGCTTTTTTTGCTGGTCAACCAAGAGAATGAAGAAAGATCTTCGATATGACCGGCAAAGGAAAAATTCAATGATGTTGAAAAGCCATAAGTGAATTGATATTGATCATAGCTATGGCACATTCTTAAAGATCGTTCTTTTGGCAGTAAGATAGTGGAAATATCCTGGGTAGTAAAGAGAGAACCTACTCGATCCATATCTCCTCAATCCTTCAAAGCTGCAATCAAATATCCGCAAAAGGGATCTCTCAATTGTCGTCAAGATGAAGGCGAATTAAGCGAGTAGACCCCCGGGGCCAAAGAAGATTTGAAACATCTCCAAGATGACGGAGTTTGTGAAAGATCCTTCCAAGGAAAGTTCAGATCACCGTCGAGATGAAGGCGAGTGTGATGCGCCTACCGACAAACCCTAAAAAGTATTTGATTTCTGCTATCACCTAAAGATCTTTTGAGCCAATATCACGTATAATCTCTAAGAAAATGAAGGATCGGAGCATCTCCAAGATGAAGGAGTTTGTGACGTACCCTTCCCCGAAAAAGAGAGAAAAGTCAAGACATCTCCAAAATGAAGGATGATGTAAAAACCTAAGAAAGCTCCATGGCTCAAAAGAGTGCAAAAAGATCATCATGGGAAATGCCCAGGATATCAAACTGCCCAAAAACTGCCAGGAATCATCTCTATCTATGTGAAATTCTTTCATCAATATCTTTTCATTCAATTGCTTTTATGAAGCTAAGAATATTTTCTTTCCCTTCATATCAAGGAAATTGATACCTTCCTTGAAGAAACTCAACAGTAATAAATTTGAATTTGATTCTTGATTCTACAGAGTTAGCTCAATTGGGGTTAACACTCTATGTAGAAAGAGGTGATATTTTCGCATATATGCAAAATTCAATCATTTTAGATCAACTACAATTTTTGGCATCTTATTGGCAATACTCTCTCATTATCCCAAAATGAAGTGTGAACTTGATGTTCGTTTTGACATATCCTGACGTCATCTCTCCTTAGGACTGAAAAGTCCTTTCCTTCCGTCTGATCTGAGCACTCTCAGATTTGCACACTTCCCTGTGTTCCCCACTGTCCCACAATAGACAGTTCCCGCTCAGGATAAGGGTTAAACCTGAACTTTTTGCAAAAGGTCTGTTATTGTCAAAAACTATTTTCAGTCTCAGCAATGAGGCGCCCAAGATCAACCCCTTTTCAAGCTTTAGGGACCCCCATTTTCATCCTTTTGCAAACCCCTCTTGGACTTGTTGTGAAAAGTCTAGAGGTCCCATCGCAGTTCCCTGGCTCCTCAAGGATTCTGTATCTATTCAAGCTAAGGATTAAACCTGTTACCTCGCTCTTCGAGGTATCACCCAAACCTTCTGCGAGAGGTCGTCTATTTTTAGAAAGTTGATTTAGTCTCAGCAATGAGATGCCCCAGATCATCCCATTTCCAAGCTTTAGGGAATCCCTTGTTTTTTTTCTTCTTGCAAACCCCTTTGGATTTGTCCGTCCAAACTCTGAAGGTCCCATCATGGTTTCCTCACCCAAGGATTTCGTATGGTCGCCCCTTTCAGGTTAAGGGTTAAGCCTGAGCCTCGTTCCACGAGGTATCTTTCCGTTCAGGTTAGAGTTAAACCTGAGTCTCATTTCGACTAGATATCCTTTCTAGTCCTTCCACGGTTTCTTCATTTGAGGACTTCGTGCGATTCCCCCCACTTAGGTCAAGGGTTAAACCTGAATCTTGCTTTGGCAATGCATTCGTTGTCCCATCACAGTTTTCCCGCTCTTCGAGGATCTTATATCCATTCAGGCTAAGGATTAAACCTGTTACCGCGCTCCTCGAGGTATAACCCAAAACCTTCTGCGAGAGGTTGTCTGTTTTAGAAAGCTGATTTAGTCTCAGCAATGAGACGCCCCAGATCATCCCCTTTCCAAGCTTTAGGGAATCCCTTGTTTTTCTCTTCTCGCAAACCCCTTCTGGATTTGTTCGTCCAAATTCTGAAGGTCCCATTATGGTTTCTTCATCCGAGGATTCTGTATGGTCGCCCCTTTCAGGATAAGGGTTAAGCTTGAACCTCGTTCCACGAGGTACCTTCCATTCAGGTTCAGATTAAACCTGAACCTCATTTCAATGAGGTAATCCTCCCGTCCCATCATGGTTTTTCCCATAAGGGAATCCATACTCTCTATACATCCATCCAGGAAAGGATCATGCTTGAGTTTCATCTCACAAGACATTTATCTAAAAAATGTCCCATCAAGGTCCGCTCATATTTCTTTCCCCATTTCAAATTTTCTTGATATATCTTCGTCCCATCCAGGTTAAGGGCTAAAACCTGCGTCATTCCAAAAAGCTGATCTCGCCTCACTCATGAGACTTGATCAAAATTCTTATCTTCCAACACTTCGGGATCTTTACCCAAAGTCCCATCATGATTTCCTCATTTCTATTATTCAGTCATATCATTGCCGAGGATTTCGTCTTCCCCGAACCATTCAGGATAAAGTTTTAAGCCTGAAAAGCCATTGTCTTTTCAAAATAATTCTTTCACACCCAGTTCAGGTTTCCTAACAAGGGAATTTTTCAAAATTTGGAGTGTTTTCTTTGCCACTAAGCTCGACTTTCAACCGGCTTAGTAGCAAAGAGGGGCATCTGTGAACACCCCAAATTTTTCAAAAGTTTGTAAATATTCCCCTTTTGCCCTTTATCTTCATTTTCTGGGTAATTAAGTCAGTTTTAAATCTAAAACTCCATTTTATTTCTCAAGATTTATTGAAATTAAATTCATTTTATAGATCTGACTCAATTTCGGATCTGGATCCAGATAAAAGATCCAAATCTGAGCTTCGTTGTCTAATGTTTAAAATCAAAATTCTCAAAATTTCCAAAATAACTTTTGAAAAGCTCAGACAGTTCGTCCGGTATCCATTTGGATCCATCGAATTGTATTTCTCAATTCGAGGTTTAAAACTCGAACATTTTCTCAAAACTCGGGTCCAAACCCATTCTTTTGAAGAAATTTCCTCGAAATGGTCTGAAATTCTTAGAAAAATATTTTTGTAAATATTTCTCAGAAAAATACAAAAAAAAATGTTTAATCTTTGTTTTTCTCGTAAAATCTTAGATTTTTATCCCAAAAATACAAAAAAAATGAAAAATAACATAAAAACTAAAAAAAATGGAAAACATTATGAGAAAAACAAATGAGTTTGAGTTTTTAAAAAAAAATCAATGTTTGCTAAAAACCTCATTTTGAAAAACCCTTTTATGAAAATTGTTTTTTTAAAGAGCCCCCGTTACGAGTATTTTTTAGGTTTTCTTTCGCAAAGTGTCGGGTGGCCGACTCTCATCACCTTCCTTCTCCTCTATCGCCCTCCTGAAGCTTCTTTCCCCATCTCCATTAACCACCCATCCTCCTTCTGCTTCATCGCAACCCTTGATCGCCAACATCATCGCTAACCACTCTTCTTCCTGAACCTTCCCTTTTCCTCCTTAAAAAGGCACGCAGGATGCCTCATGCCTTCATCCGTTCTCACCCCAGCACCTTCCTTCCTTCAATCAAAGATCCAGCTTCACCCTCTCACCTTCTCCATTACGATCCACCCTTCCCCCATTCTCTTCTTCTTCTTTTCCCTCTTCTTCTCCTTCTTCTTTCCTCTCTACATTCCTTTGGGTTTTTGCTCGATCAATCAAAGGAAGCCCTCTTCCAAATCAAGAAAACCATGGAGGACAGTCATCTTAACAACAAAACTACGGTAAGAACCCCCCCCCCCCCCCTTTTTTTTTTCTTCGCTCTTGTTTTTTTATTCTTCTTGTTTTACCCCCATTAAATCACCAATGATGATGGTTGAGTTGCTTATCACAATCTCAATCTACCTTGTGCGACAATAATCAGAATATTTCATTCTGACATATTTTCATTATTCTTCCTTTTTATTTTCCGATTCCAATCTATTGTTAGATCTATTGATTTGATTCCCTTTTATTAATACGGTTTCCTGTCTCAATAACATTTGATCATATTTATTTCATTTTTTGTATTCCCCTCAGTTTAATCACATCGCTCTTCAATGCATTGGATTAGTTATTTCATTTTTTTTTATTGGGGTCGTTCATGATTCTTGGTTTTTGATGATGCATGAAATGCACATCATGTAAACAAGTTTTTCATGCATTTTGTATCAAGTTTAAGGTTTTAAACCCATGTTTAGATGTGTTGTGATAGTAAACGGCTATGGTTCGAATTTCAGAAAAATCAGAGTTAAAATGAGAGAGTTATGGCTATTTCAGTGTTTGGGCATGGATTTCGAGGTGGATTGGATCCATATCTGACCCAATTAGGTCAATTGGACCTTGGATCAACTCTTAGAAAGCCCAAAACCCAACCCACACGCCTATCCATATCCATTTCAAAAAGTTTTTCTGAAACCCCCCCAGAAAGTGGCGCCTAGCAATATTTTATTTTTTAACACTCTTTTTGAAAAAGGTCAAAACTATAAATAGTTTTTTTTCAAGAACCCTAGGCATCTTTGGCTGTGTTTGGACGCCCCCTACAGTGACTCTACAGCAGCAGCTCCTTCCTCCCCATCTTCCCCAACGTTTTGGCCATTGAAGACCGGCCTATGCTTGGTTTTCAAGCATATCTCGACCCCTTTTTTTGTTCTTTTCATTTCTTTCTTGTTCCTTGCTGTAGTATTCACCATTTTTCTGTATTTTTGCAGGTGTAGCAGAGGTAGAGACCATTAACCTTGGGCGGGAGTGCGCAACACACCACCAAGGTGAGCCGGCCCTACCTCCATCCGGCTTTCTACACCCTCCGATCGAGAATCGGCTCACATTCCATCGTCGGTGGATCTCCAACGTGTAGCAGCTGCAAAAGGTGCCGTTTTTGGTGAAGTACAGCATTCGCGAACTGTTTAGGACGTCCATCTCCAGCCACGGTCCGCTCTTCTTCATCCCCTCGGTCGTCGGATCTTCCAAAAGGTAGGTCTTCTTTTTCCTTCTCTTCTAGCTAAAACCGAATTGAGTGTTGATTGGATTTTCTTATTTTCTGAGTGTTTCTTGGTTTCTTTTCGTTTTCAACCTTAGAATAAAGTTCGTGCATAGGCCAGCACGCTAGATTAGGTTTTCTTTCATTGCTTACGTATTTGATTGATGTTTTTCCATCGTTTTTCTCTAAAAATTTGTAAATCGGCTAGAGGCTTTTCTAGCCGATTTGGGGTTTTTGTTTCCAACGTGTTCTTGGGTCTGTTCTACTAAAAATTAAAGTTTAAA
Source organism: Nuphar pumila (assembly GCF_984573655.1). Classification (NCBI taxonomy): domain Eukaryota; kingdom Viridiplantae; phylum Streptophyta; class Magnoliopsida; order Nymphaeales; family Nymphaeaceae; genus Nuphar; species Nuphar pumila. The sequence continues at coordinate 93,264,910 of NC_143256.1, read as the reverse complement.
ATGTCATTTTGATTCATTGTATTCGTGGGCTTTGAGTGTGTCTTGTTTGCTTTCATTTTTGAAGAAAAAAAAATCGGCTAGATTTGTTCTAGCCGATCTTGCATTTACGTTAATTGTGGGTGTTGAGGTTAGTAAATCGTGTAGTTGCTGTAATTTTTTTTATGTTAACAGTATCATAAATTGGTGTTAGTCATTTCATTGTTTTAGGATTTGCCTAAATACTTGTTTTAATCATTTTGTGTTTTTGTGTTATGGGTCTATTGAGAAAAAAAATACAAAAATCGATTTTTCTTTCTTTATGATTTTAATAAATTTCAGCATAGTGCTGTTCTTATTAGCATTTGTGTATTTAGGAGTTCTTTTTACCATAGTTTAACTTATTTTATCAACTTGTTTGGAAATTAGTTTAATCATTTTTTTTGTATTATTTTTTTTCTTCTTCTTCTTCCCCAAGGAGGGGCGGCAGCCATTAGAGCTCCCCTTGAGCTCTTGGTCGATTTTTTTTTTATTAATTATTAATTACAATTAGGTAGGTGTAATTAGGTTGTCTAGGTTCAATGTATTAGGGTTTAGTGTCTTAGCCGTTTTTAGGGGTCATTTAAGTTAGTTTTGGGAATTAGGATAGCATTCAATCCTAAAAATTCGTTTTTCTATTTAAGTCCTTTTATTCCCTAGGTAGCTTTAAGTGCATTAATTTAGAAAGTAGGACTTTTAGAAGTTGGCGATTTTTGAGAAGGGGGTAATTAAAGTAATTGAAATTTGGAAAGCTTTTGGAAATAGGAGGTTCTTCAAAAATCGTGTGAGGCATTTAATGAGGATTTGAATTTGGCATATGCATTAAAGAAGGAGTTACTCTTTCACTTTGGAAAGTGTTTTGAATTTCAATAAAAATTCTAATTTAGGCTCCACGATTTCCATAAAGAATTAAAGGCATTCAATTCCATCTTGAAAAGCAAAAATCGTGGATTTCTGTATTGGACTTTTCATTTTTCCAAAATGAGCTTTAAAAGCAATTAAGGAGTGTAACCCCCTCATTAAGTGGGGCGATTTTTGAGAATCCAATTTATTTCAAAGTTTGAGCATTTACCATTATTACTTTATTTTCCCAACCTTCTCCATTAAAATCGTGAACTTTGGATTAATTGTAGCTTAATTAAGAGGTTACTACTTTAGTCTAGACCTAACCTAGTCAAACCGCGCCTAGGTCGAGTCAACCTTTAGTCTACACCCCCTTTGAGTCTAGTCAAACCTAGCCTAGCCTAAGTCAAAGCCTAAACCACACCTAGGTCGAGTCTAAGACCAAATCCCAACCTTAATCAAGCTTAGTGGAGTCAACCCTAACCTAAGTTAGGTCAACCTAGTCTACCTAACCTATCTAAGTCAAACCTAGTTGATTCAAACTTGGTTCAAGCCTACCTAAACCCAACCAACCCTAGTTGACTAGGTCAACTCTAAACCGAGATCACCCTAGTCTTAATAAACCTAAATCCAAGACCCAACCCTGGTCAAGCCTAGTCAAAGACCTAGACCTAACTCGGGTCAAAGCTTAGTCTAAACCTAGTGAGTCAACCGAGCCTACCTAATCCATTCCGAGTTCATCCAAACCCAATCCTAACCTACTCAAGTCAAAACCGAGCCTAGTTGAGTTAACCGAGTGAACCCTAACCCTAACCCTAACCTTTGTTCTTTAGTGAAGTAAGTTCATTTAGTATTATTTCTTTTGATTTTTATACTAATTAGTTTATTTATCTAATTTAGTTTTAGTGTAGAAGTGTGTGTACGTATATCGTATTTGTTTAGTATGTGTGAAATGTGTTTTGTGATGGTTTGAATGATAGTTAGATATTAGTTAACTTAGTAGTTAGATTACATTTTATTGTTTAGCATAGTTGCATTTACATTGTTAGTTAACGTAGTTATAGTCATAATTTGCTTATCGTGCTTTGTTCGTCGTGCATTTAGCGTATTCGTAATAGTCATCTGCATATACACTGTTATACAGTGTCATTTAGATTGCATTAGGTTTGATTTGTCTTTTAGAGTGTTAAAATAGATTCATAAAGTGAATAGTGCACTCAAATAAAAACCAGATTTTTGCCCTGTCGCACCAGCAGTATTTTCTGTGCAAAATTTCTGTGTTTTCCCAAAAAAAATCTTCTATTCACTTTATTGACGTGTTATTTGACTTCAGACCAAATTTCATCTCATTCGGAGTTGATTTGGTCTGATTTTTAAGCGTTTTGCGAAAACTGCTTTTTCTGGATTTCAAATTACAGGACTTGCGATATCCTGATTTTTCCCAGATTTGAAACGCTTATATCTGGAGTTACAGATACTGTGTTTCAATTCTGTAAAAACTGTCAGTTTGTTTAATCTGTCAGTTGCAGAACAGAATAAATTTTGGGAAAATCGGACCTCGTTTGCCCTGTCAAACAGTGGTTTTCCGATAACCTATCAGAATGCTATTTTACACTAGTTAGGGGCAGTTTCGTAATTTTCTTAGTTTCGGCAATTTAGACTTATTTTCAGTAGTTTCTGCATTTTAGGAGTTGTATAATCATTATTCAGCATTAGTAGAATTAATTTGGTTAATTTTAGAATTAATTTAGTATTTTATTTAATTTTTGTTTGATAAATAGCATTTGTTTTATTCTTTTCGTAAAAGTAGAATTAGTTTTAGTTATTGTTTGCATTATTAGAATAGAATACTAACTTTGTATTTTTCTGCATTTTTAGGTTGAAAAGCATATTAGTTTCCAGGGTTATTGTCTAAGTGAGAAGATTCTCTAATTGGCGAAAAGACGGAAATACCCTTGGTGTGGAGCAGAAGACTGAGTGCTTGTTTACTTTTCTTTTAGTGATTATTTGTAATTGTATTAACTTTATAATTGTAGATTGACATTTGTCATTAATAAATTAAATTTTCTAGAAATATTGTGTTTAATTCCTGTTCCCTGAGGATTCGACCCGTACTTACCACTTTGTGGAAAGTCGGTTTTTATATTTTTGGTTGACGATTTTCCAAAGTTTTATTGAAAATAATTGTTTTAAAAAGATCATTTCAAAATATCAACAAATTTTGGCGCCATTGCCGGGGAACGGCGAATTAATTACTTTATTTCTTAGAGTTTGATTTATTAATTTGTTTTAGTTAGCTAATTAGTTGTTTTATTTTTAGTTAGTAGGATTAGTAAGTGAATATAGGATTAACATAGTTAGTAAATATAGGATTCACGTTCTGTTCTTTCTAGGATTCACTTGAAATTCATTCTGCAAGGAGCGATTAGACAGGTGGGTTTTAGAAAAACTTAGTTTGTGATTTCTTGTATTTATCTTTTCAGTACTTTAGAGTAGTTTAATTTGTTATTTCATTTACTTAGTTAGATCATTCTAACATAATTAGTTTAGCATATTTGTTTAGTAGTTGTTTAGTTTGTGTTATTTTTATTTAGTACCTGTGTTAGTTAATTTTTTTTAGATTTAGGTTGTTTTGCTTACATCTGGTCTTAGTACCAGTGTATGCAGGGTCGTCGAGGTCTAGGAACCCCATTACACCCATTTGTTGACAACCCAGAGAGAATTTTACATTCTCATCGAAGTTCGGCAACAATGGCTGACATGGATCCTCCACCTCCACCCCCTGTTCTTTCACGCCCTCTGCGGGAATACTTCATTCCCACAGACTATGTTCAGGCATCCTGCATTCGGAGACCCGATGTAGGAGCGCCACATTATGAGATTAAGGCCAGCATTATTCAGATGCTTCCATCCTTTTATGGCCTTAGTCATGAGGATCCCTACCAACATTTAGATGAATTCCTCGAAATCTGTTCTACTGTTAAGATACAAAATTTCGATGTTGATGCTTTAAGGTTGACTCTATTCCCCTTTTCATTGAAGGACAAAGCCAAGTATTGGCTAAAGTCCTTAGATTCTGTAGAAATAGAGTCATGGGATCAATTGCAACAGGAGTTTCTTCGGAAATATTTTCCCATTGGTCGTACGAACCAATATCGTAGAGCCATCACTAGCTTTTCAGAGCTAGATGGTGAGCGCTTTCATGAGACCTGGGAGAGAATGAAGGATCTCCTCAGGAAATGTCCCCATCATCAGGTGCCGAAATGGCAACTGGTGCAGAGCTTCTATGATGGATTATCTGACAATAATCGTCAGATGATCGACTCTTCATGTGGAGGGACATTCATGCTGAAGAGCGAGGACGAAGCGTGGAGGCTATTTGATACATTGGTCGAGAATTCACTCCACCATGCTTCGAGCTCTCAATCTGATAGAGCCACACCCAGCATTCAGAAGAAAGCTGGTGTTCTTGAAGTTGGTCCATCTATTGCACTACAGTGCAAGGTAGACATGATTGCTCAGAAGCTGGACCAGCTTCTCTCAGAACCATCCACTACACAGCAGGTGTGTACTCTTTGTGCCAGTCCGGCACACGAGATCACTGAGTGCCCTTCGGCAGCTCAGTACCCTGAATTTGTTCAAGAACAAGTTCAGGTAGCTTAGGGTTACGTCAGACCGCCGAATAACCCATTTTCATCGACATATAATCCGGGTTGGCGTAACCATCCCAATTTTTCATGGAAGAATCCACAGTCTTCCATGCAGATGCCTACTTCCTCTCAGCCAGTTCGGCAGCCATCTTTTACTCAGTCATTTCAAAGACTGAACTATTCTCAGTCTTCTACTTCTTCTGTCACTCCCCCGATTCAGCAAGAGTCTGCTCCGTAGACATCTTTTGAGGAGAGACTTCTCCAGGCATTCCAAGAGGTGAAAACCTCTAATCAGAATGCCTTCGAGAAGTGTAGCCAGATTTTGAGCTCGCATACGCAGTCCATTGCGAAGTTAGAATCGCAAATGGGACAGTTAGCTGAGGCTATTAGTAGGAGACCCGAGGGTACATTGCCGAGTCAGGCTGTCATGAACCCGAAGGGTAAGGACCAGATGACTGGAGGCCTATTTCATACTGAGACACAGCAGCAGGCTAAATCAGTTATGGCCTTGAGGAGTGGACGTGAGTATCATGTCGAGAGCAAAGAGCAAGAGAGTAGAGAGAGGATAGAGGAGCCAGAGACCAGTGTTTCACCTACGTCGGGTCAGCCATCATCCCCATCCCCATCATCATCTTCACCCTCAGAGAAGAAGAAGGATAGGAGTGAGCCTTCTCACAAAGAGGAGGAGCCAGCAGAGTATATTCCCCCACCACCCTATCCCAAAGCATTAGAGTCTCCTGGATATAGAGGAAAGCAAGGTGCGAAGATTCAGGACATGCTTGACATCTTCAAGCATGTGCAGATCAACCTACCCTTGCTCGATGCTATTCAGCAGGTGCCAGCATATGCCAAATTCCTGAAGGAACTATGTACGCAAAAGCGTAAATCTAGAGAGCGAGTTCCTAACAGGGTCCATCTGACTGAGCAGGTGAGTTCAGTACTTCAACATCAGACACCACCAAAGCTCAAGGACCCTGGAGCCCCTATCATTGCATGTACTATAGGGAACATCCGGATAGAACGCGCATTGCTCGATCTTGGAGCAAGCGTGAACATTCTGCCCGAATATTTCTTTGATTCTTTCAGGCTAGGAGAGATGAGATCGACTCCGATTACACTGCAGCTGGCAGATCGTTCCATCAAGGTACCGAGAGGTGTCTTGGAGGACGTGCTAGTTAAGGTGGATGACTTTTATTTTTCAGTCGATTTCATTATTCTTGATATGGAAGGAGTAGACAGCCAGCACCAGACTCCGATCATTTTAGGCAGACCATTCTTGGCGACTGCCAATGCGTGCATCATCTGTAGAACCGGAGCCATGGATCTCTCATTCGGCAATCGAAAGGTCAAGCTGAATATTTTCAATGCCGCGATGGGACCAGTAGGAGACATGGACTGCTTTCATGTAGACATTGCACAGGAGTTAGTGGAGGAGCAGCCCGAGTTGTACATTACTGAGGATTCTTTAGATTTGTACCATATAGAGAAGAATAGCGGTATAGATAGTGTAGATGTGTCTAGAGTGTCGTCAGAGAGACCACCTTGGGGAGCTATCAGGGAGCCTCTTCCACCACTTGCGGAGACCCCCACCAAATCGTCGATCGAGTCACCTCCGAAACTTGAGCTGAAACCCTTACCGGATTCACTCAAGTATGCATATCTCGGAGATGAGGAGACTCTGCCTGTGATCATCTCGTCTTTGCTCACTGAGGAGCAGGAACAGAGATTGCTGACTATTCTTCGAGAGCACAAGGCAGCGATTGGCTGGGGAGTTGCTGATCTGAAGGGGATTGATCCTTCATTCTGCATGCATAAGATCCATTGTGATGAGGAAGTCAATCCATTTAGGGATATGCAGAGAAGACTAAATCCCAACATGAAGGAAGTGGTGAAGAAAGAGGTGGTGAAGTGGTTGGATGCCAGAATCATTTACCCTATTTCTGATGGCCAGTGGGTCAGTCCGATTCAGGTTGTGTCGAAGAAGTCAGGACTCACTGTGGTTGAGAACGAGAAGGGTGAGAGAATTCCGATGAGGACCACTACAGGATGGCGAGTCTGCATCGATTATAGGAAACTGAATGTGGCAACTAGGAAAGATCATTTCCCATTGCCATTCATTGATCAGATCTTAGAGAGACTCGCAGGGCAGAGCTACTACTGCTTTCTAGACGGATATTCAGGATACAATCAGGTAGTTGTCCATCCTGATGACCAGGAGAAGTCCACATTTACATGTCCTTATGGCACCTTCGCATTTAGACGTATGCCTTTTGGGCTCTGTAATGCCCCGGCTACTTTTCAGAGGTGCATGCTTGCTATCTTCTCGGACATGATTGATGATGTGATGGAAGTTTTTATGGATGACTTTTCAGTGTATGGCTCTTCTTTTGAAGATTGCCTCCAAAAACTTGCTTGAGTACTGAGTAGGTGTGTGGAGACCAATCTCGTCCTGAGTTGGGAAAAGAGCCATTTTATGGTCCAGGAGGGGATTGTGCTAGGACATATTGTGTCAAGCGTGGTATTGAGGTTGACAGAGCGAAGGTGAAATCCATTTCTCGTTTGACTCCACCCACCTCTGTGAGGCAGATTCGATCATTTTTAGGGCATGCGGGTTTTTACAGGCGGTTCATAAAAGATTTCAGCAAAATCTCTCGACCGCTTTGCACGTTATTAAAGAAAGACCAGCCCTTTGTTTTCGGTGAGGATTGTATGAAGGCCTTTGAGATTCTCAAAGAGGCCTTGATTACTGCACCTATTTTGAGACCTCCAGATTGGACTCTCCCATTTGAAATTATGTGCGATGCATCTGATTATGCTATGGGGGTCATTTTAGGACAACGCATTGATAGGAAGCCCTATGTGATCTACTATGCGAGTAGAACTCTGTCTGATGCTCAGATGAATTATACTACGACAGAGAAGGAGCTACTTGCGGTAGTTTTTGCATTGGATAAATTCAGGTCCTATTTACTCGGTTCGAAGGTGGTTGTCTATTCCGACCATTCTGCATTGAAATATTTGTTGAATAAGAAAAACACCAAACCGAGATTGATTCGTTGGGTCCTACTACTACAGGAGTTTAATCTCGAGATTCGAGATAAGAAGGGAAGCGAGAATGTAGTAGCAGACCATCTTTCCAGACTGATCGTGGAGACCACGCAGGATCAGAGGCCGATCAGTGATTCTTTCCCCGACAAGCAAATCATGTCAGTCAGTACATCGCAATTACCCTGGTTTGCAGATATTGTGAACTATCTGGTTTCAAGGCAGATACCTTAGCATTGGAACAAGAATGAGCGTGAGAGATTCTTATCTCAGGTAAGGCACTATTATTGGGATGAACCAGAGTTGTTCAAATACTGTGCTGACCAGATCATTAGGAGATGTGTTCCGGAGGAGGAGTACCAGTCCATTTTGAAGTTTTCCCATTCATTAGCCTGTGGAGGGCATTTTAGTAGTAGGAAGACCGCTGCAAAAGTTTTGCAGTCAGGATTTTATTGGCCCACACTCCACAGGGATGCTCATGAGTTCTGTAGGCGATGCCTGCGATGTCAGCAGATTGGGAACATGTCCAAGAGGGACATGATGCCCTTGCTTCCGATTTTGATAGTCGAGATTTTTGATGTTTGGGGCATTGATTTTATGGGACCATTTCCGCCTTCCTTCGGAAATTTATACATTCTGGTGGCGATTGATTATGTGTCCAAGTGGGTCGAGGCTGTGGCAACCAAGACCAACGATCACAGAGTAGTGCTTAAGTTCATTAAGCACAACATTTTCAGTCGTTTTGGGGTGCCACGTGCGATGATTAGCGATGGTGGCAAGCATTTTAGGAATATACAGATAGCTTCTCTGTTGAGAAGATATTCTGTCAATCATAGATTCACCACTCCATATCATCCGCAGACTAGTGGACAGGTTGAAGTGTCCAATAGGGAGATTAAGCGAATTTTAGAAAAGACAGTTCGTCCGGACCGCAAGGATTGGTCCCAGCGCTTAGATGATGCACTTTGGGCATATAGAACTCCATTTAAGACTCCCATTGGCATGTCCCCGTATCGCCTTGTATTCGGGAAAGCATGCCATCTTCCTGTCGAGCTAGAGCATAGAGCGTACTGGGCTATCAAGAAATTGAATTTTGACCTCACCCAGGCTGGCAAAGAGAGAGCACTGCAGCTCTCAGAATTAGAGGAACTCAGGAATGATGCATATGAGAATGCCAAATTATACAAAGCTCGCACAAAAGCATTTCATGATAAGCATATTGTCAGAAAAGTGTTTGAGCCAGATCAGAAAGTGTGGCTATACAATTCTCGTTTATATTTATTCCCAGGGAAGTTAAGATCGAGATGGACAGGTCCATACATTGTGAAAGAAGTATTTCCCCATGGAGCAGTGACATTATTCGATCCTATGACCCAAGGTACATTCAAGGTAAATGGGCAAAGACTGAAGCCATTCATTTCAAATGCCTTGCAGGATGGTGAGTGTGAGATAGTACATCTCACGAAGGCATGAGGATTCGACCAGAGGGATGTATCATATGTACATTATTTATTTTTCATTTCAGTGTTTTTCTTTATTCAGTATTTCAATTCACATGTGCTAACTTGTGTTTTGATGTATGCAGGATGAATTTAACATTTAGTATATCAATTACCAGGTACAGAGAAGAGCTTTCAAAGAATTCAAGGATCAGATGAAAATCAACTTCAGAAGCTCAGAGCAAATCAGGTTGTATCTATCCTTTCTCCCATATTTTTGTTAGTGTATTTTAGTGTGCATTTGCATTACATTTTTATTCATTTTGTATGCCACTAGGGACAGTGTCATGCAAGCATGGGGGGGTGGTTTAGATGCATGCACACAAAAATGTCAAATTTTTTTTTTGTATGACTGGTAATCAAAGTAGGCATTTGAGAACAAAGTGTAGCATATATGATTGTTTTTGGCATAATCTAACAGTTTATAAATTTTTAAGCCCCATAAAAATTTTATTTTCTGAACTGAGTCAAATAGAGTAGTTATTCATGAGAAAATTCAAAGAAAAGATAGTATTTGATTGTTAGAAAATTTTGAATCACTTTAGTATAAGTATGCACAGTATGTTTTCTGAAAGAAATAAGCAATGGAAAGATGTGTTTGAAAAATGAGTTTAAAAGAATAGAGCTACATTTAGTTGTTGATGTCTTCGTGAATCCTAGTAGTGGAACTCAGACACGAGATGAAGTGTTTGAGTATCTTAACGAAAAGGATAACGAAGGAGATCATCTTCTTGTCTAAGTCGATATCTGTGGCCTTTGTAGTTCGAGTAAGTAGAATCTGAAGGGTGTTTTACACCTGGTGCCCCAAAGCCAGCTGGTTTGGGAGCCACCGGTTCGAAAGCTTGTTACATGGACTGCATAGAAAGCCTAAGAGATAGAGACATTAAACATGACGAGAGGTAGACTATACGTAAATTATTAGAATAGAAGGTCTAGTGACTCGAGCAATTAAGTCCGAGGGATACTCTGTATCTAGTGCCCTAAGGTCGGCTGACTTGGGAGTCACTGACCCAAAGCTCGCTACACGGGTCACGAAAACTGACTATTCGAAATAGTGCTCATATGAGAAGAATGCGCAAGAGATCAAAAGTTGAAAAAAGAGTGAAAATGAAAGAAAAGAATGTGCTGAATGAGAAATTTTTCATTGCTTAGGCATAAATGTGTATTACTATGCAGAAAATATACAAGTGAGAATAAATGAGTAAAACATGAGAATACTTGACTTTCAGAGAAAAATCATGAACTAGCTACAATATTAGAAAAGGGAAGAAAAAGAATTTTTACTGTGGTGGCATGAGATTTTTAAACTTGTTTTGAGAATGTCAATTACATGAAATATTTATTACAACTGCATTCTTAAGAGCCTAATATTTTTGAAAAATCATCCTCGCACTTCATTGATGTTTGTGGGTAGCATCTCTGCAAACCCTCACGAGACCTTACTCGTCCACTAGTGTAAGCTAGGGGTTTAAAGGGCTTGTTGCATACGTTAAATGCAACCGTGATTCCTACGAAAGTGAGTTAGTATTATGCATTCATGCTTAGCATTTCTTGTCTTCGTTGCATATCATAATTAGGGTTTGTTAAGGGACTAACAAACATTCAAGCATGGGGGTATTTGATGATGCATGAAATGCATATCATGTAAACAAGTTTTGCATGCATTTTGTATCAAGTTTAAGGTTTTAAACCCATGTTTAGATGTGTTGTGATAGTAAGGGGCTATGGTTCGAATTTCAGAAAAATTGGAGTTAAAATGAGAGAGTTATGGCTATTTCAGTGTTTGGGCATAGATTTCGAGGTGGATCGGATCCATATCTGACCCAATTAGGTCAATTGGACCTTGGATCAACTCTTAGAAAGCCCAAAACCCAACCCACACGCCTATCCATATCCATTTCAAAAAGTTTTTCTGAAAACCCCCCAGAAAGTGGCGCCTAGCAATATTTTATTTTTTAACACTCTTTTTGAAAAAGGTCAAAACTATAAATAGTTTTTTTTCAAGAACCCTAGGCATCTTTGGCTGTGTTTGGACGCCCCCTACAGTGACTATACAGCAGCAGCTCCTTCCTCCCCATCTTCCCCAACGTTTTGGCCATTGAAGACCGGCCTATGCTTGGTTTCCAAGCATATCTCGACCCCTTTTTTTCTTCTTTTTATTTCTTTCTTGTTCCTTGCTGTAGTATTCACCAATTTTCTGTATTTTTGCAGGTGTAGCAGAGGTGGAGATCATTAACCTTGGGCGGGAGTGCGCAACACACCACCAAGGTGAGCCGGCCCTACCTCCATCCGGCTTTCTACACCCTCCGATCGAGAATCGGCTCACATTCCATCGTCGGTGGATCTCCAACATGTAGCAGCTGCAAAAGGTGTCGTTTTTGGTGAAGTACAGCATTCTCGAACTGTTTAGGACGTCCATCTCCAGCCACGGTCCGCTCTTCTTCATCCCCCCGGTCGTCGGATCTTCCAAAAGGTAGGTCTTCTTCTTCCTTCTCTTCTAGCTAAAACCGAATTGAGTGTTGATTGGATTTTCTTATTTTCTGAGTGTTTCTTAGTTTCTTTTCGTTTTCAACCTTAGAATAAAGTTCGTGCATAGGCCAGCACGCTATATTAGGTTTTCTTTCATTGCTTACGTATTTGATTGATGTTTTTCCATCGTTTTTCTCTAAAAATTTGTAAATCGGCTAGAGGCTTTTCTAGCCGATTTGGGGTTTTTGTTTCCAACGTGTTCTTGGGTCTGTTCTACTAAAAATTAAAGTTTAAAATGTCATTTTGATTCATTGTATTCGTGGGCTTTGAGTGTGTCTTGTTTGCTTTCATTTTTGAAGAAAAAAAAATCGGCTAGATTTGTTCTAGCCGATCTTGCATTTACGTTAATTGTGGGTGTTGAGATTAGTAAATCGTGTAGTTGCTGTAATTTTTTTTATGTTAACAGTATCATAAATTGGTGTTAGTCATTTCATTGTTTTAGGATTTGCCTAAATACTTGTTTTAATCATTTTGTGTTTTTGTGTTATGGGTCTATTGAGAAAAAAAATACAAAAATCGATTTTTCTTTCTTTATGATTTTAATAAATTCCAGCATAGTGCTGTTCTTATTAGCATTTGTGTATTTAGGAGTTCTTTTTACCATAGTTTAACTTATTTTATCAACTTGTTTGGAAATTAGTTTAATCATTTTTTTTGTATTATTTTTTTTCTTCTTCTTCTTCCCCAAGGAGGGGCGGCAGCCATTAGAGCTCCCCTTGAGCTCTTGGTCGAATTTTTTTTATTAATTATTAATTACAATTAGGTAGGTGTAATTAGGTTGTCTAGGTTCAATGTATTAGGGTTTAGTGTCTTAGCCGTTTTTAGGGGTCATTTAAGTTAGTTTTGGGAATTAGGATAGCATTCAATCCTAAAAATTCATTTTTCTATTTAAGTCCTTTTATTCCCTAGGTAGCTTTAAGTGCATTAATTTAGAAAGTAGGACTTTTAGAAGTTGAAGATTTTTGAGAAGGGGGTAATTAAAGTAATTGAAATTTGGAAAGCTTTTGGAAATAGGAGGTTCTTCAAAAATCATGTGAGGCATTTAATGAGGATTTGAATTTGGCATATGCATTAAAGAAGGAGTTACTCTTTCACTTTGGAAAGTGTTTTGAATTTCAATAAAAATTCTAATTTAGGCTCCACGATTTCCATAAAGAATTAAAGGCATTCAATTCCATCTTGAAAAGCAAAAATCGTGGATTTCTATATTGGACTTTTCATTTTTCCAAAATGAGCTTTAAAAGCAATTAAGGAGTGTAACCCCCTCATTAAGTGGGGCGATTTTTGAGAATCCAATTTATTTCAAAGTTTGAGCATTTACCATTATTACTTTATTTTCCCAACCTTCTCCATTAAAATCGTGAACTTTGGATTAATTGTAGCTTAATTAAGAGGTTACTACTTTAGTCTAGACCTAACCTAGTCAAACCGCGCCTAGGTCGAGTCAACCTTTAGTCTACACCCCCTTTGAGTCTAGTCAAACCTAGCCTAGCCTAAGTCAAATCCTAAACCACACCTAGGTCGAGTCTAAGACCAAAGCCCAACCTTAATCAAGCTTAGTGGAGTCAACCCTAACCTAAGTTAGGTCAACCTAGTCTACCTAACCTATCTAAGTCAAACCTAGTTGATTCAAACTTGGTTCAAGCCTACCTAAACCCAACCAACCCTAGTTGACTAGGTCAACTCTAAACCGAGTTCACCCTAGTCTTAATAAACCTAAATCCAAGACCCAACCCTGGTCAAGCCTAGTCAAAGACCTAGACCTAACTCGGGTCAAAGCTTAGTCTAAACCTAGTGAGTCAACCGAGCCTACCTAATCCATTCCGAGTTCATCCAAACCCAATCCTAACCTACTCAAGTCAAAACCGAGCCTAGTTGAGTTAACCGAGTGAACCCTAACCCTAACCTTTGTTCTTTAGTGAAGTAAGTTCATTTAGTATTATTTCTTTTAATTTTTATACTAATTAGTTTATTTATCTAATTTAGTTTTAGTGTAGAAGTGTGTGTACGTATATCGTATTTGTTTAGTATGTGTGAAATGTGTTTTGTGATGGTTTGAATGATAGTTAGATATTAGTTAACTTAGTAGTTAGATTACATTTTATTGTTTAGCATAGTTGCATTTACATTGTTAGTTAACGTAGTTATAGTCATAATTTGCTTATCGTGCTTTGTTCGCCGTGCATTTAGCGTATTCGTAATAGTCATCTGCATATACACTGTTATACAGTGTCATTTAGATTGCATTAGGTTTGATTTGTCTTTTAGAGTGTTAAAATAGATTCATAAAGTGAATAGTGCACTCAAATAAAAACCAGATTTTTGCCCTGTCGCACCAGCAGTATTTTCTGTGCAAAATTTCTGTGTTTTCCAAAAAAAATTCTTCTATTCACTTTATTGACGTGTTATTTGACTTCAAACCAAATTTCAGCTCATTCGGAGTTGATTTGGTCTGATTTTTAAGCGTTTTGCGAAAACTGCTTTTTCTGGATTTCAAATTACAGGACTTGCGATATCCTGATTTTTCCCAGATTTGAAACGCTTATATATGGAGTTCCAGATACTGTTTTTCAATTCTGTAAAAACTGTCAGTTTGTTTAATCTGTCAGTTGCAGAACAGAATAAATTTTGGGAAAATCGGACCTCGTTTTCCCTGTCAAACAGTGGTTTTCCGATAACCTGTCAGAATGCTATTTTACACTAGTTAGGGGCAGTTTCGTAATTTTCTTAGTTTCGGCAATTTAGACTTGTTTTCAGTAGTTTCTGCATTTTAGGAGTTGTATAATCATCATTCAGCATTAATAGAATTAATTTGGTTAATTTTAGAATTAATTTAGTATTTTATTTAATTTTTGTTTGATAAATAGCATTTGTTTTATTCTTTTCGTAAAAGTAGAATTAGTTTTAGTTATTGTTTGCATTATTAGAATAGAATACTAACTTTGTATTTTTCTGCATTTTTAGGTTGAAAAGCATATTAGTTTCCAGGGTTATTGTCTAAGTGAGAAGATTCTCTAATTGGCGAAAAGACGGAAATACCCTTGGTGTGGAGCAGAAGACTGAGTGCTTGTTTACTTTTCTTTTAGTGATTATTTGTAATTGTATTAACTTTATAATTGTAGATTGACATTTGTCATTAATAAATTAAATTTTCTAGAAATATTGTGTTTAATTCCTGTTCCCTGAGGATTCGACCCGTACTTACCACTTTGTGGAAAGTCGGTTTTTATATTTTTGGTTGACGATTTTCCAAAGTTTTATTGAAAATAATTGTTTTAAAAAGATCATTTCAAAATATCAACCAATTTTACCTTTTGCTTTAGTATTTCGTTTCATTTTTACTTGTGGTATTCATTTTGATCTAAATCTAGGTTTTTTTTCTTTTAATCCTGCATATTTTTTTGTGTCTCGTCATCTGATCTGGTCATCCTTGGTTGTAAAACTCCAACCAAATCACTTTCGAAATAAATGGCTACACTAGTATATAATCTGGACTTGTAGTATCGATGTCTGGTCTGTTTATAAGGCCCATGGTCAGATTCAATCTGGTGTCAGATTTAATCCTTAATAGCTCGATCACCCTGCTCATATTGGTCGGTTGGAGGCACGGGGCTCAGACCTAACCTACTGCAAGGCCAGGTGATGATTTCATGATAAACCCGACATCTGGTCCCACGTTGGCACTAGATTGGGTCTTGCTGGAGAAATCTCGCTCAGCACCATCAATTGTCTATAACGCTGTGATTCTTGGTTTACGCAAAATCCCAAAAGGTTGTGGATGCAGAGAACTACTTACATAAGATGGCAAAGGTAAGGATGTGTTCCTAATGATTTCTCATATAATACTGTAATTGATGGATGGGAGTGTCATAAAATGCTTTCAGGACTCCCAACGATGCAGCTTTCAAAGGCTTTATGTCTAACAGAATAATATATTGTTCCCTAAATCAATGGTCTATGTAACCAAGGTGATCTAAAGTAGGGGATTGACAAATTCAAAAAGGCAACCTAAGCCCACCTCCGTCGCGAGCATATTGCCAACATTCACAGAGGTATTTATTTTCTTTTTTTTTATTTACGTGTGATCATCGACTTATGTGTATCTGGTGTTTTAATTTAATATGATCCTTCATATATCATTTGGGGAACAACTTTTCTCTAGCATCTGATAGAAGTTTCAAAACTCCATTTCATGATACTGTTAACCATTTGAATTTACCTCTGCGAAATTCTAAAAGGCATTGAAAATAAAGATCTTATAATTGTATTCTCCACTGTTCATTTTATCAATCCATGAAGAGAAGGCTTCTTCACAAGTCTAACCATAACTGTTTATGATTAAGCTGCATTTTCTTCTGTTCTGATATTTTCTGAATTAGATTTTGTAATTCTGATATAACATAGAAAATTATTCTGATATGGCGGATTAAACTGGTTTGATGTGTCGGTTGGAAGTGCCTTAATAGGTCATGTCACATATGTTTCACCCCCTACCTACCAGTACATCTGTATCTTCCATGTAGCACTTACCTGTTACTTTTGCACATTAGTATAGCCAGTTACATATCCCTTCACTGTATATCGTATGACATCTTCATTTTTGTTTCCTGCGTTGCATTCCACTGTATCATATCTCACCTTAAACAATGTCGTCGGCTCTGATTTCTTGCACATTGAATTCCAAAGAATGTTGTATGCTTTGCTATGCTACGTGTTCCAGCTGGTGCAATTATTTTGCAGAAATCTACTTGCCTTTATAGATATCAATGCAAAATTGGCACATCATTAGAGGAAGCATTCTGCTGAAGGTTTAAGCATGCCATTTGCATCTGCATCATCATTGCCTCCCCTACACATGCATGATATCTCTTGCACAGTATCTTGCTGATGATTTTGTAGATCCACACAATTCTTCTCTATTTGGTCTCCATCTAGTAGGATTTATCTTCAAAATTGATGGCATCTATTTAGGAATAAATGCTTATAAAGGCTCAGGTGTTACACTTCTGACCATTGGAGGTGTTTTGGACTAAAGTTTGTATCTCGGCAAATCAGAGCAAAACAAATGTACAGATCAGTAATTAGCTCCAGTATGAAGTTTCAAAGTTCGCCTGCTGTTGTCATGGTAAGCCAGGAATTGGGCAAAGGATATTTTCAAAGGCAAGTGCCTCATTAGCCAACCCGAGCAAGTTTCGCCAGCCGACTCTAAAAAGGTACATGCTGTTTATTTCAGTTGCGTTGCTTTCTGCATTTAAGGTAAATGGTGATGTTCCCACAAATTTTTTTTTTTTAGTCTAAAAGTTGCAGGATATTTTGGCTTCATTGGAACGTTCACCTTTCTTAACCACTCACTATCACCTTGTTACATTTAATCTTATAACATTCTAATATATATTTTGCAGCATATATATAGATTCCCTGCACAACTCAGTTTTTTTTTCTCTTTTCCACCTGATGTATATTCTTCATTGATGCATTTCCTTCATTCTATGTATATAGCAGTTGTGCATTATGCTGCATATCCTCATCCCACTTGTTGCACCTACACAGTCCCTTCACATTCAACATAGCAAATGTCATTCATTTACATCACACAAATTGAATGTGAGCATATATATATATATATATATATATATATCATGCTTGGATATATATATGTACATGTATCTCTCTCTCTCTCTCTATATATATATATATATATGTGTGTACACGTATATATATATATATATATATATATATATATATATATACATATGTATATACCTATATATATGCATATATATTTGTATTTTTCATATATGTACATTGCCTACATAGATATATATCAATTCTTAATACAACATTTGTCTATTAAATATTCAATATCCTGTGCTAACTCTCTTTTGCAGGAAGATATAAAAAGGCTGAATTTCTCTCTTGGACTAGAAATTTCTGATGTTTGCAATTCAAAATTGTAATAAATTAGGTGTAAATGAGAAAATTTACATTTCATGTTTTAGATAGAATGAATGACCATAATAATGCCATAAATTGCTTATTTTCATGTTTCTTCCTTCATTTTCCAAAATCTCACAAATCGGAACACGAATGGCACGTGCACCATTTCGTAAGAGGTAAATTAATTCTAAGTTGATGATTTACATCAATGTCCATAGTCAGGATTGTGATCATCGCAAAAATTTTCCTCTCTTGTGGTTTCTCTCTCTTCCTTCTCTTTTTTTTTTTTTCTAACCTCTATTCTCCTCCTTTTTGAAGGGAGAAGAAATAAAAGACTGAAAAGAAAGAGAGAATAGAAAAGAAAAGAAAAGAAGAGAGAAGAGGAACTCTTTTGCAGGTTTTCACTTGACCTTTATTTGAAAATATTTAGAAAATTACTTGCCTCCGTTTTGAAAATGTTGCGGGAAGATGGAGAGACGGGATTCGCTCGTCGGTACGAGGTTCGACCGTTCCTGGCGCCTTTACCAGGGGTAATCGAACCAAGGATCGAATCTATGCCTTTTGCTTTGCCTAAATATAATCTAAGAATTTATTCTAACTTTAAATGCACAAAGAATCATGCTTGTGCAATGCAAAAATGTATGCTCCTTTTGAAAGATGTTTTGAAAATTTCCAAGTATTCTGAGATGAACTCGATAAAAGAGTGAAGAAATGGTTGAATTAAACTTTAGAACTTGAGATAGATTAGAGAAGTTCTAAGTCTTCAGAATTGGAAGAATAGATCTTGATTTTGAGAATGACTTGAAGCTTTTGAAAATGAAAGGAAATGAAATTTCAAAGTTGGAAATGAACTTTGAATTTGAACTTGAATTTAAGAAAGGAAATGAATACTTGAGATAGAATTGAATTTAGATTTTGAAATTGGAAATCTTAAATTTAGAATGGATCTGAGAAATCTAAATGGTGTAGAAATGAATTTAAGAAATCCAGATATGATCTGTAAGTGGATTTAGATTTGGAATCTGGAAATGAAATGGAATTGGGTCTTTAAACTGGATCTAAAATAGATGTGGATTTATGGAATTCAGATGAGATTTGAAAAGGGAATTGGATTCGAAATCTAGAATTGGGAATGAAATTGGATCTAAAAATGGATTTAAGATCTGAGATCCGATATAAATTTGGGTTCTGGATCCTAAAATGGAATTGGATCTGAAGTCTGAGATCCAAATGTGAAATTGGAGTCTAGATCCTAAAGGGGAATTGGATCTGAAGTCTGAGATCCAAAAGTGGAATTGGACTCTGGATCCTAAAGGGGGAATTTGATCTGAAGTCTGAGATCCAATATGAGTGTTGAATCCTGGATCCTAAAATGGATTTGGAGTTAAATTCAGAAGATGAATCAAGAACTTTCAAGTTTAATTTGAGTTTTAGAAATTGAATCTTGAATATACAAATGAATTTCAAAGTTAAATTGGATTTTAAATTTAAGATAGAATTTGGAATTTGAAATACAAGATGATTCTGAAGTTTCAAAGTCAAATGGGACTTTGAAATTGAATTCTTGAATCCTTTTGAGAAATAGAATTGAATTTGAATTTATAAATAGGATTTGATCTGAGAAATGAAGGAAAGAATTACTTGGATTTTATGAAAAAGAATTTAGAAATATGATGCAATTCTATCTAAATGATGAATGAATTTAAATTTTTGATTTTGGATTTTTGAAAAGCTATTTCATTCTTTAAATGAATTAAAACCAGATTGAAGATATAATACATCCTTGACTATGGTCATTGAATGTGTTATATAATAATCTATATTTGAATTCAGGTGAAGAATAAAATATATTTTTGTGCTTTTATAGAGTTTAAAATGAATTTAACTCTCAATATACCCTGACTATGGCCATTGGTATATATTTTGAGCCAATTTTAAGTTAAACACTAATAAAAGAATGAGATATTTGAAGATATGATGATTTTTGAAGAGGATCCAGTGTGGATCAAATGTTATTTTATAAAAGATAAAAATCCTAAGTTTTGTTTACATCCTGACTATGGCCATTGATGTAAATCATCAACTTAGGATTAATTTACCTCTTACGAAATGGTGCACGTGTCATTCGTGTTCCCATTTGTGACATTTGGCAATAAAAGAGGAAGAATGATATGAAAACAAGCATTCCTAAGACACGCATGCTTATACATTTGAAAATATAATATTATCATTAACATCTAGCTATTACATCCTTGAAGTTGCATTGAAAATCAAATTCCCGGTCTTAGAAGTTCAATAATTTACATTTTTCTGCAAAAGGGTTAGTATAATGTATAAATACAAAGAGAGAGATTGCAAACATCATATGGAATTCAGAATACAAATGATGAAATGTTTATACACATGCTTTATGCTAATGAAGATATCATGCCTATTAGAGAATGTGCATGATACTATCTAAGGGTAATGCCCATATTTTATGAAAAATGCATGTAGAATTTGCCTATGTGAAATGCATAGGCTAAATGGAGGATGCATATGTATATCCTAAGCGAGGTCTATGAGAAACAAGAAAACGCATAATACATATCCTAAATGATATGCTTATGCTAAATGAATAATGTATAATGCATATCCTAGCAGCACAATATAATTCATATTTATATGACGGACAAAATGCAGCCGATGCAATGATTCATATGTCTAATGCATGGTTATAAAGATGTGCAAGACAATCAGAAACAGGCGAAATAATACATCCCTACCTTCATCCTGAAAAAAATATTGTAGATCATACATTTAAATCTGCATTCAGGATAAACCTTACAATTAGCATACTAAGCAGTGGAGCACACATGAGGATAAAAGAGAAACACAATGTGTCGGTCCAAGCAATTTTAAAAGAAGCTAGCCGTTCATAAATGAAGGTTACCTCTACCGGTGAAACAAATTTATATTTAGCTAATGTGCAACCCTTCTGCTCCCAGGTTTTGGCTGTGTAACACCATATGTTGTTGATTCTGCATAGAAATACATGAACTTAGGCATATTAATTGATGGATGAAGAGATCTTTCTCCCTCTCTCTCTCTCTCTCTCTTTTTTTTTTTAGCAGCATCCACTTTAAGATACTCAATCAGCTCAACAGGTTTTGAGTGTTTGATTTTTGAAGCTGGGAACTGGAATTACACCTCAAGCTGAGCACGATGTGTCTGAGTAGCATATATAATGGATGCTACCAGCACACAAGTTCCCACCATTCTGTTTCCAAATTTGCTAGCAGGTGGCAAGACCGATGAAGGAGACTGTTTGGCATAGATGGGAATAATCCTCTCAAACGGGGCCTCGTAGAGGGCTTCTCGCAATTCGGTGACCTCGATTTGAACCAGTTATGGATCTGAGAAGGTAGTGGCGAGTAACTTCTGACATAGGTTGTCTGACATCTCAAAAGGCAATTCATTCTTGGCTAGGATCTCGTCTTAGCTGGCAGCATCAACAATTATGGTTGTAGAGTCTTTGATGATGATCACCTTTCTTGCTATATTAAGTTGTTCAACTGTACGCTCCTCCACAAGTAGACCCAGATCACTAGCTTGATACTCTGCATCTGTAATAATGGCAATACCATGAAGGAAAACATTTCTCCTCTCACCAAAACCAGATGCCTTGACTGTGACAACCTTGAATAAGCCATGCAACTTATTCATAACCCATATTGTCAAAGCCTCTACTGTAACATCTTCAGCAATGATAAGCAGAGGGGACCCTTAACTAAGTGGTTTTTCTCCAATCAAAGGAATGATTTCCTTTATGGTTGAGATCATTTGATCAACTACAAACACCCTAACATTTTCAAATTCTATTATTAGCTTCTCCGAATTTGTAACAAACTGGGAAGATACATAAGCTTGGCCCATCTGCATTCCTTTTATATCAACAATTGTCTCAGATGATGACGAAGATTCTATAGACAGAACATCAACTGAGCCAACCTTATCAAAGGCATTTACTGATAAACACATCTCAGAATTGGAACATTTCTCTTTAGTCCACAGGTACTATTGGAACCAGTAAATCGATGAGTTGTTGGGGAATAACTAATGGCATAGTACAAAACAGAAAATGAAGCAATGCACTGGAACAAATGGTGTAAGGAGATGTTGATAGAGTGCAAATGTAGTTGTGTGCAAGTGAATATGTTAGGTGATGTGCAATGAAAGCTCAATTAGCATGTGGTGGGCACTTGTGTGATGAATATACAGATGCAAAGGGTGCCAACATTAAATTCACTATGTACCTGGTATAGGTGTTGAGCAACACCTCATTCGACGCCACGTGGTGCAATGGTGCATACTAACTGTTGCAAACACATGAGAGTCGCAGCGGCCATGAACTAGTTAGGTTGGCAACCTGATGCTGGCTCCTTCCTTCCTGATTCATTGATCACTTGTGATTGGCATGCCTGGAGGTTCAATATTCCTTTCTCTTACAGGACTTGTTATCCCAGATGGAGGTAATATAGTGGTATCATTAGAACTTTTCTCATCGACCCTTAATGAGGCAAGTTTCGTATTGAATTAGGTTTAGCAGGATCAATAAATGTGCATAACATAAAAAAACTAAGAATGCTACTGGAGTATTCAAACAATGGCTTTTGAAGGAATCCTGCTGCATCTAGTGCTATACATTTCATCACGGAACCTGTTTTTTTTTTTTTTGCATCTCAACAACAAGAGATATTAAACATAGCAGAAATAATGAGGGTATATTAACAAAGGATCAAAAATTTGGACAGGGCAAATTATCATTAATATGCTGAAGATGGAATGACTCAAAGAAAAACACCAGAATTATAACCAGCGACAATGAAGAAGAGGAAGATTCTACAAACCTGTCAGGTATTGACGTTGTGAATTCAGATAGCAAATCGATGTGAACCCTCAACTTAAAAATGGCTTAACTAGCATTTTTTTTTATTGGCCAGGAAAAAAAAAACAGATCGGATGATGACACGAGGTATAAACCAACAACTAAGATAAAAGCAGAAAAGGCAAACAAGGGCATCTGATGCAAATAAAATTTGGATAAAAAAAAAAAGACCTATGGTAATGAAATTGCTTCATATCAATCTATAAACAATGCTGATACAGAATTAGCTAACGGATCATATGTGACAGGCAAAGAATTAAGAGAAACTCAGGAATATTTCTCAAAATGAGCACTACACTGACTATCCACCGTAGCAATAACAGGCTGCAGAAAATTCAGATGATATCGATGCAGAGGACCTAAATGAAAATCTCAAAGATTATGATAGAGGTTTAAATAGTCGGATAATAATTGAAGGGGAAAATGTATGGTCGACGATAGGTGAACACAGAAATATAAAAGGAACCAGATGATGTGAAAAACTCATATGCTAGCAAGACTTTTAAAATATTCAATAATATGTAATATGCAGAAGATGTGAGTGATACAATAAAGTCTAATAAAATAGGAGGGAATGTATTGAAACGTAAATACAACAAAGAAGAATGAAAAATAACAAGAAGAATAGAAGAAATGAAACTAGGAAGTAAAGACAAAAAAAAGAAAAGGGGCATCGGATCTTAAGAAACTTGTATTTACATAAACTGAATAAATTTGATAGGATTAATCGTAAAACTGAAAATGAGATATTGGAATGATCTCATTTTGTTACTTTTGCACAGGAGTGTATCGAAATTGCTATAAGCATTTCAATACTACCCTGGTGCGTTAATGGAAAATCAAAACAGATTGGTGATGCAAAAGTACATAATCAAAGGGGAGAATGATACATATATGAAATAAAAGTAGATCTAGCGATCTGGTGATGATCCGCAAAAAAAATAGAAGCAAATATGCGATCCAATGTTATTAAAACAAAAAAAAAAACAAAAAAAACAAAAAACAAATAAGAAATAATGAAAGAAAAGAAAAGAGAAAAAAAAAGAAGAGAAAGAAAGAAGAAATAGGAAATTAGGTGTTAGAATCAGAAAATTCCGTCAATGTTGCGATGAGGTAGATTGATTTACTATAAGTAAACCAATACCACCACTGATGCTTCGATGGGGCAAGAACCAGCTACTTCGCTGGTCATTAAATGAAAGGTTCCAGCTACTTCACTGGTCGTTAAATGAAAGGTCTCAGTTCACCGGTTAGAATATCCAAAATCATAAATTGCAACTAAAGGTCTCATCAAAATCTATATTGAGTAAATATTTCACATAGAAGTCATGAAAACTTTGCCAATTTGCTAAAAATATTTGTTGATTCCAAATAAATCTTACTGCACAAAAGAATTACCTTGAATTACCTCTAGTATTTTCTTCATAAAAGGTAAAACTTTTTGCGAAAAAGAGGTAAAATTCAAATATTTTTCCTGTTGATCAACCAAAAGGATGAAAGAAATATCCTCGGTATGATTAGTGAAATAAATATTCGATGACATTGAAAAGCCGGAAGCGAATTGATATTGATCATAGTTATGACGCATGTTTTAAAAATGACTTTCTGGCAATTAGGCAGTAGAAATATCCTGAGCCATAAAAGAATCCACTTAATCCATATCTCCTTATTCAGTTTAAAGCTGCAATCAAATATCTGCGAAAGGGATCTCTCAATTGTCGTCAAGATGAAGGCGAATTAAGCGAGTAGACCCCCAGGGCCAAAGAAGATTTGAAACATCTCCAAGATGACAGAGTTTGTGACAGATCCTTCCAAGGAAAGTTCGAATCACCGTTGAGATGAAGGCGGATGTGATGGACCTACCGACAAACCCTAAATGATATTTGATTTCTGCTATCATCTAAAGACCTTTGAGCCAATACCATCATATATAATCCCTGAAAAAAAGAAGGATCAGAACATCTCCGAGATGAAGGAGTTTGTGACGTACCCTTCCCTGAAAAAGAGAAAAAAGTCAGGACACATCCAAATGAAGGATGATGTAAAAAGCCCAAAAAAGTTCAATAACTCAAAGAGAGTGCAAAAAGATTAGCATGAGAAAACACTCAGATATCAAACTGCCAAAATTGCCAGAAGTCATCTTTTCTCATGCAAAATTCTTTTATCAATGTCTTTTTACTACTTGCTTTTATGAAATTAAGAACATTTCTTCTCTTCTCATATCAAGGAAATAGATAGCTTCCTTGAAGAAAGTCATCAGCGCTAAAATTTTTGAATTTGACTCTTAAAACCGAGGAGTTAACCTCGTTGGGGGAAATACTCTAGGTAAAAAAAAGGGAATATCTTTGCACACATGTGCACATTTTTTAAGCGTTGAAGTCAACTATAAATTTATCTTATTGGCAAAATTTTCTAGACATTCTATGAAATAAATATTCAACATCCATTTTGGATACAACCTAGAGTTGTTTACATTCCTCGTCTTTCGCTTTGTCGAGAGACTTGCCTTCTCCTTGATAAAAGGATTGCCTTCTCCGTCTTTCGCTTTGTCGAGAGACTCGCCTTCTCCTTGATAAAAGGATTGCCTTCCTCGTCTTTCGCTTTGTCGAGAGACTTGCCTTCTCCTTGATAAAAGGATTGCCTTCCTCGTCTTTCGCTTTGTCGAGAGACTCGCCTTCTCCTTGATAAAAGGATTGCCTTCCTCGTCTTTCGCTTTGTCGAGAGACTTGCCTTCTCCTTGATAAAAGGATTGCCTTCCCCGTCTTTCGCTTTGTCAAGAGACTCGCCTTCTCCTTGATAAAAGGATTGCCTTCTCCGTCTTTTCGCTTTGTCGAAAGACTCGCCTTCTCCTTGATAAAAGGATCGCCTTCCCTGTCTTTTTGCGTTGTCAAAAGATTTGCCTTTTTCCTTGATTAAATGATTGCCTTTCTCGTCTTTCGCTTTGTTGAGAGACTTGCCTTCTCCTTGTTAAAAGGATTGCCTTCTTTATATCTTACATCTTACATTCTCCTTGTTAAAAGGATTGCCTTCTTCATATTTCACATCTTACATTCTCCTTGTTAAAAGGATTGCCTTCTTCATATTTCACATCTTACATTCTCCTTGTTAAAAAGATTTCCTTCTTCATATTTCATATCTTACATTCTCCTTGTTAAAAGCATCACCTTCTTCATATTTCACATTTCGCCTTTTTCTTACTCTCGCCATCTTCATATCTTCATATTTTACCTTCTCCTTGCTAAAAGGATTGCCATCTTCATCGCCATCTTCATATTTCGCTTTTACCTTCTCCTGTCTAAATGATTTGCCTTGTTCCATCTTTTGCCTTGTCAAGAGATTCGTCTCCTTGATAAAAGGTTCGCCTTATTCATCTTTCACACCATCGAAGGATTCGCCTCCTGTTACCTTATTCATCGTTCATGTTGTCTCACATCTATTTATTTTTCATCTCTTACATTCCCCGGAAGAATTGCTTCATTTAATTGAAGTATCTCTTCCTGTCCCATCACGGTTTCTTCACCCGAGGATCCCGTCTGGTTGTTCCCACTCAGGTTAAAGGTCAAAACCTGTACTTCCTGCGAGAGGTCATTAAATTCAAAAGTTGATTTAGTCTCAGCAATGAGACGTCCAAGTTCATCCCTTTTTCAAAAGCTTTAGGGAACCCTTTTTCCTTCCTCCTTTCGCAAAACCCCTTTCGGATTTGTTCGTCCAAACTCCGAAGGTCCCATCATGGTCTCTTCACCCGAGGATTCCGTATGGTCGTCTCCTTCAGGTTAAGGGTTAAGCCTGAACCTCGCCCCTCGAGGTATCTTCCTTTTCAGGTTTTGGTTAAACCTGAATCTCGTTTCAACGAGTTTTTCCCTCGTTTTGACGAGGTGTTTTCCTTCTAAGTCCCATCATGGTTCTTCCCATCGAGAAAACCATGCTTTGTATATCCGTTTAGGATAAAGTCCTATTCGAGCTTCATCTCATGAGGCATTCTCTTATAAATGTCCCATCAAAGTCCTCGCATATTCCTTTCCCCATTCAGATTATCTTGATATATCTCCGTCCCATCCAGGTTAAGGGCTAAACCTGAGTCATTCTGAAAAGTTGATTTTGTCTCACCCATGAGACTTAACCAAAACTCCTATCTTTCATCATTTCGGGATCATCACCCAAAGTCCCATCAAGATTTCCTCATTTATATCTATTCAGTCATGTCATTCTCGAGGATGTCGTCTTCCCAAAGCCATTCAAGGATAAAGTTTTAAAACCTGAAAACCATGTCTTTTAAATAAATTCTTCCACACCCAGTTCAGATCTGTTGGCTGGGGCATTTCTTTCAAAATTTGGAGTATTATCTTTGCCACTAAGCTCGGCTTTCAACCGGCATAGTAGCAAAGAGGGGCATCTGTGAACACCCCAAATTTTTCAAAATCTTTTAAATATTCCCTTTTTGCCCCTAAATTCATTTTTTTTTGAGCAAATGAGTCATTTCAAATCTAAATTCCAGTTCATTTCCCAAGTTTTATTGAAATTAAATTCATTTCATATGTTTAAATTGATTTCGGATATGGATCCATTATCCAGATCCAAATCTGAGTCTCCTTGTTCAAATTTTAAATTAAAATTATAGAAAATACCAAAAATAGCCTTTAAATAGCTCAGATAGTCCATTCGACATCTGTTTGGATCCATCACATTGTATTTCTCGATTCGAGTGTCAAAACTCGAACATTTTCTCAAAACTCGGGTCCAAACCCATTCTTCTGAAGAAGTTTCCCCGAAATGGTCGAAAATTCTCAAAAAATACTTTTGTAAATATTTCTCAGAAAAATACAAAAAAAATAGTGTTTAATCTTTGTTTTTCCGTAAAACTTTAAGATTTTATTTCAAAAATTATAAAAATTGGAAAATACAAGTGGAAAAGAAACACACAAAAAAAAATAGTTTTTGAAAAACCACCTTTTGTTAAAAAGTTTGTTGGGAAGCCCCTATCGGCAAAATCTTGAAAGTAACGGGGGGTGTGGCAAAATTCTCTTTTTAGGGTTTTCAAATGAGGAAGACAGAGCCTCTCTCACGCCTCTCTCTTTCACTCTCGAAACCCTCAACCGCCCGATCACCATCGAGCTTCTTCCTCTCCTTCTCAACCTACTGAACCCTTCATCTTCAACAGCCACCTCCGTTCTCTTCCATCCATCGGCAACCGAACTCTCCTCCCTCCTCCTTAAAAGGGAATGCAGGACGCCCCATTCCAGACCGCTTCTTCACCTCCCCATTTCTCCTTCACGGATCCGTTATCACCCCCACACCCTTCTTCTTCTCCACAAATATTTTCTTCTTCCCTTCTTACCTTTTCAATCCCCCCTCTATTCTTCCCCTGAGACTTTTCCTTTCAAGCAACTAAAAGTCTGAAGCATTTGCAAATTCAGACCGCAACCTCCTTCTTGCTTCTGCAACCCAGCGATCAGGTAAGTAGCAATCTGCCTTCTCTCTGGTTTATTTTCCCTTCTTGCCAATTTTATTCAACAATACTGCTTATTTTCCCTACTTTTACTTTTATTTTATCTCCCTTTTTCTCTTTTCTTCTATAGTTTTCAATTTCTTTTAAAGTCTCTGGTTCTTGCCCCATCGAAGCATCGGTGGTGGTGTTGGTTTACTTATAGTAAATCAATCTACCTCATCGCAACATTGATGGAATTTTCTGATTCTAACACCTAATTTCCTATTTCTTCTTTCTTTCTCTTTTTTTTTTTCTCTTTTCTTTTCTTTCATTATTTCTTATTTGTTTTTGTTTTTTTTTGTGTTTCTTTTCCACTTGTATTTTCCAATTTTTGTAATTTTTGAAATAAAATCTTAAAGTTTTACGGAAAAACAAAGATTAAACACTAATTTTTTTGTATTTTTCTGAGAAATATTTACAAAAGTATTTTTTGAGAATTTTCAACCATTTCGGGGAAACTTCTTCAGAAGAATGGGTTTGGACCCGAGTTTTGAGAAAATGTTCGAGTTTTGACACTCGAATCGAGAAATACAATGTGATGGATCCAAACGGATGTCGAATGGACTATCCGAGCTATTTAAAGGCTATTTTTGGTATTTTCTATAATTTTAATTTAAAATTTGAACAAGGAGACTCAGATTTGGATCTGGATAATGGATCCAAATCCGAAATCAATTTAAACATATGAAATGAATTTAATTTCAATAAAACTTGGGAAATGAACTGGAATTTAGATTTGAAATGACTCATTTGCTCAAAAAAAAAATGAATTTAGGGGCAAAAAGGGAATATTTAAAAGATTTTGAAAATTTTGGGGTGTTCACAAGGATGTAAACAAAACTTAGAATTTTTATCTTTTATAAAATAACACTGGATCCACACTGGATCCTTTTCAAAAATCATCATATTTTCAAATATTTCATCTTTTATCAGAGTTTAACTTAAAATTAATTCAATATATATACCAATGGCCATAGTCAGGGTATATTGAGAGTTAATTTCATTTTAAACTCTATAAAAGCACAAAAAATATATTTTATTCTTTACCTAAATTTAAATATAGATTATTATACAATACATTCAATGACTATAGTCAAGGATGTATTATATTTTCAATCTTATTTTAATTCATTTAAAGAATGGGATATGCTTTTCAAAATCCAATTTTAAATTCATTCATCACTTAGGATAGAACTGCATCATGTTTTCAAAAATTCCTTTTTTTTAAAAACTCCGAGTGATGTAAATATCTTCTTCAATCAATCTTCAATTCTTGTAAAATTCAATTCATCTTTTCATTTTCAATCTCAAAGATCAATTTAACTTTGAGATTTCGAATTCATTTTATAAAAACTCCGATCAAATTCAAAGTTCAATTTAACTTTGAGATTCTTGATTCATCTTCTAAATTCCAAATTCAAGTCCAATTTCAAAAGTTCAATTTAAACTTTGAGATTTCCGATCCATCTTCTGCTTCAAAAAAATTCCAATTTGACTTTGAAATTCATTTGTATATCCCAAAAATTCAAATTTTAAATCAGGCTTCAAAGTTCAAATTTAACTTTGAAGTCATCTTCTGTTTCAAAAAATCAAGTTTTATCCTCTTCCAATTTAAAATCGAAGTTTGAGATTGATTCTGAAATCTTAAATTCAAATCTGGGTTTTCAGAACCCAGATCCATCTTCAAAGGTTCCATTTGGACTTTCAAAGTCCCAAAATCCAAAGTTAGAATATAATCTCAACCCATTTTTAGGATCCAGAATCCAATGCCACTTTGGATCTCAGACTTCAGATCCAAATCCATTTTAGGATCCAGAATCCAATTCTACTTTGGATCTTAGACTTCAGATCTAAAATCCATCTTAGGATCCAGAACCCAATTCTACTTTGGATCTCACACTTCAGATCCAAAATCCATCTTAGGATCCAAGAATTCAACTTCTACTCTGGATCTCAGACTTCAGATCCAAAATCCATCTTAGGGTCCAGAGTCCAACTCTCTTTTGGATCTTAGATTTCAGATCCTAAACCCATTTTAAAGATCCAAAATCCATCTTAGGGTCTAGAGTCCAACTCTATTCCAGATCTTGGATCCAGTTCTATTCAGGATCCAGAATTCAATTCCATTCCCAATTCCAACTTTCAAATCCAATTCCATTTCATTTCCGGATTTCAAATCTAATTCCATTTACAGATCACCTCTGGATTTCTTAAATTCATTTCTATTTTTAAATACCATTTGAATTTCTCAGATCCACTCTAATTTCAAAACTTCAAAATCTGAAATTTAATTTCATTTCAAGTATTCATTTCCTTTCTTAAATCCAAGTTTAAAACTCAAATTCAATTTCAAAGTCCATTTCTGACTTTGAATCCTCATTTCTTTATCTCTCATCAAAATCTTTCTTTTCAAAATCAAGATTTATTCTTCCAACTCTGATGTACTTCAAAGACTTAGAACTTCTCTGATATATCTCAAGTTTTAAATTAGATTCAATCATTTCTTCACTCTATTTCATCTAAAAAATACTTGAAAATTTCCAAATCATTTTCAGAAAGAAGCATACATCTTTGCATTGCACAAACATGATTCTCTGTGCATTTAGACTTAGGATAAATTCTTAGATAATATTTAGGCAAAGCAAAAGGCATAAATTCGATCCTTGGTTCGATTACCCCTGGTAAAGGCGCCAGGAACGGTCGAACCTCGTACCGACGAGCGAATCCCGTCTCTCCATTTTCCCGCAATATATTTCAAAACAGAGGTGAGTAATTTTCTAAATATTTTCAAATCAAGGTCAAGTGAGACCTTGCAAAAGAGTTCATCTTCTTCTCTTTCTTTTCTTTTCTCTTCTCTCTTCTTTTTCTCTCTTTTATTCTTCTCCCTTCAAAAAGGAGGAAAATAGAGGTTAGAAAAAGAAAAGAGAAGGAAGAGAGAGAAACCACAAGAGAGGAAAATTTTTGCGATGATCACAAAAAGTCAGAGGCAAAACTTACTCTCCCGCAACCTGAGCTCTCAAAGATACACTGATCTGTATAGAAGTATGGGTACGCACCGTTACCTTCTCTTTTACATCAGTAAAACCTTGTTTGAAACTTCGACCCCAAAGTAAAGCACTCGATTCTTCTTGAATGATGGTGAATTACTCATTTCCCAAATACGCAAACTAAAGAATTACTAATGATTGATATGCAGGGCTTATCAAATATCATCACCAACAGACTTACAAAAGGCATAATATGCTTAACAATCAGAAAAGGAAATGCTGGACGTAGTATATAGGGTTTATTATAGCCATTCTGGGTATGACTCTTCAAACAATAATCTAGATTAGTCTCACCACTTAAGGTAAAAATAAAAAATGGCAAAGTCTATTTTAAACATATGAAATAGGACACACTAATGCAGATAAGGTAAATGAGAAAAAGATACTAATCAGCTACTACAACCTGAATACAAATGAACCCATATCAGCATGTAAAAATATGAATGAGGATATAGGGGATTAACACAAGGTGAGGTGGGGAATATTGAAATGCTCGTTCAGGGCACTGAAACTATAGGCATCTGCACTGAAACTGAGAGGCGAATTTCCGGACATATTGCCAGCAATCTTGCTGGACCAAGAAAGGCCCGATTCCAGTGCGTGGATGTATCAAGAGGCTGGTACCTGATGTCTTCTTTTAAATCGTTGTAATTTTGAAAAGATTTTTAAATGAAAAACATGTGAAAACCAGACATCAAATAATAAAAACCGGTTCTCACTAGTGGATGAGACCGGGTCGAACTCAGAGAACGGGAATATATCGTATTCAAGTACACAAATCTAACCTATTCTTTATTGCCGAATTATGTGAAATGTAAAATGTTCAGAAAAGATAAAAACAACTAACTATTACAACAAATGAATACCCTTCGCAGAGGGCGTAAAGTGCAATATTTACAAAACCAATTAAATTCCTAATTCTAAACTGAAAAGTAAAAAGAAGCTTTATTCTTCTCTTTCTCGTGTCACGTAATCGCTTCAACTCCACTCCTGTGCTATCCTGCACAATTCAAAAGAACACGAGCAGCACAAGAGAGAAAGAAAACTAGAATGATGCTATCTAAAATGCACTAAATAAATGTTGAAAATTATATTGAAATAAGCAATGATAATACTAAACGAGTGTAAGTATGACTAAGCATGCAATGTTTACTAAATGAAATTTTTATGCTAAATTGAACATACACTAATGAAATCAAATACTCTTAACCTAAATGCTAAACACTAATGTAATTGATTGAAAACTAAACACTAACAAATCATTTTTAACAACTAATCAATTCAACTAACAGCTAATCTGAAAACTCAGCAGATGATACCCGAACACCTGATGTTTTATAATGCTCAAAATCCAATAACACTCAATCCACACAACTAATACAACAATCTGTATATTGTTATTCAAACCTAATTTAGAAATCCTGTGAATTCTGGAAACTCAGAAAGTATGTGTTCAATCAAGCCAACACAAACTCAGAAAATCAGTCAAAAGCTTCATTAATTTTTACACAGACTAGTGAAACAGAATTTCCCGGTAAACAATATTCCGGCAAAAAAATGGATCTCTATTACAGCAAAAATGAATTCCCACGGCAGCAACAAATGATGTCTGATCGGTCTTACTTCACATTGAATCTCCAGCAGATACAGGGCACCGATCAACACAAAAAATACTGGTTTCTTTTAATATCTAGGTGATCTAGATGATCCATATCATCACCGGAAAACAGTGAATATTTTTTCACAAGAGATCAACAATCAGACATCAATGAAGCATAGTAAACACCGACGATAAAAAAATTTCAACACAGGAAATATGAAATTCAGAATGTAAACTAACTTTAAAATTCAATATGCATCTAACTAGAACATCAATTACAGAATTAAAAATCAGAAAAAAAAATTAGAAACAACAATGATCGAGTTTAATTTTTTTTCTCTTTCTGTTTTTTTTTTTTAGTTTTTCATTACACAGAAACATCACTTGAATTCCTTAAATGAACCAGAAGAAGAAGATTAATGTGGAAAAAGAAGAAGAAGAAGAAGAAGAAGAAGAAGAAATAAAGAAGAAGAAGATCAATGAAAGAAGAAGAAGAAGAAGAAATCAGACTTACCGGATGGATTAGAAAAGAATGGCGGCCTCCACACCACGCCGTCGCCGGACTGCAGCACCACCACCGCCGGTTGGATTTGAACAGAGCAAGAGGGAGAAGGGGAAGAAGGAGGTCAGAAACCACCGGCGATGGTGGAAAATGGTGAGAAGAGAGAGAAGAGAGGGAAAGAGGGGAAAGGAGCAAGGTTCAGCCGTGTGAGGAGACGCCCGGTTTTTGCGATTTTGGGGGTTTTTAACAGTAAACAAACCGGTTCACCGGTTTGTTTCTATTTGTTTTTAAAAAATTCAAACAGGTTGGAACCGGTTTGTAACAAGATTTATTCAGTTTTCAAAAATTCCAAACCGGTTCCAACCGGTTTGGTTTTTATTATTTTTTCAATTTTCTTATTAGAAATACAAAACCGGTTCATGTTGGTTTATATTATTATTATTTATTTATTTATTTTTCAAAAGTAAAGAAAACCGTATAAATCGATTTATTATGAACATTTTCAAAAGCAAAACTATTTATTTATAAAGGAACTTCAAAAACTAATCTAACTATATTTTTTCTTTTCTAAAACTACTATGAATATAACAAAAAAAAACTAAAAAATGTATAAAAATGTAAAATAAAACTATTTTTCATGCATTTTCTATTTTAAATCATTTTAGCACATTTACTCGAAAACTAACATAAAATTGGGTTTTTGAAACATTATTTTATAAAATCATGCAATTTTAAATGTTAATAAACCCTGAATTATATGCATGATCAAATACCCCCATGCTTATGTTTTGCTAGTCCTCGAGCAAACTAGAAAACTGCAAGAAATCAAACTATCACCTAACTCACTTTCGTAGGAATCACAGTTGCATTTAGCTTATGCAACAAGCCCTTTCAACCCCTGGGTTACTCTAGTGAACGAGTAAGGTCTCGTGAGGGTTTGCAGTGATGCTACCCACAAACATCTCTGTCATGTATGCATAATATTACACATCCTCACAATCAGTAGGTAATCAAAGACTTTGTTTTCA
Source organism: Nuphar pumila (assembly GCF_984573655.1). Classification (NCBI taxonomy): domain Eukaryota; kingdom Viridiplantae; phylum Streptophyta; class Magnoliopsida; order Nymphaeales; family Nymphaeaceae; genus Nuphar; species Nuphar pumila. The sequence continues at coordinate 93,230,803 of NC_143256.1, read as the reverse complement.
CAAATATTTCCTGTTATTTCAAAATTAAAATATAATTAGAGTCTTTTATATACCATCACAGAAAAAGAATTTCTTTCACTTTTCTAAATATCACAATTATTTTTGTTTTATTCTTAGAAAATCCAATAAAAACATATTATTATTTACTTATCCTCACTCATATGTTTTCTGCACAGGTTTTCTCAATCGCACTTCTAAGCACTGAACTTTTCTTTCTTTTTCAGCTCTTTTCTCAATTTTTTCATTTTTTCACGCTTTTTCTTTTTACGTACTTATTCTTCTCTTATAGCTTGCGTGTGGTCTGCTTTTATGCCTTGTGCATTGTTAATATCTTCTATACTTTTTCAATACATACCAAAAGATATCAACTAAGACATAAAAGTGACTTCCTTCATTCACCCTTATAACATGAGAGTCAAACATTTCAACTTGTATCTGTTCTCAGTTACTTAGGATCACAAAGTTTTCCACTCTCCTTTTCGAAAATGGAATTAAAAGTTTCAACTTACATCTAAGTTTCATCTACTAAGGATTGTGGAATTATCCAAACAACCTAACGCATGCTATTTTGTTTTTCTTTTGAGCTCATTTTTTACGCTTTTGTTCATTTGCTTAGTTTTTCAAAAATAGAATTGTGCATATTCATATTTGTGATTCAAAATAAATTCTAACATGTATCTATCATCATTTCTTTGAAATTCGCATAAACAACCATAATTTTTAGATCTATGTCAGAAAAAAATTTCGTGGGGCTTAAAAATCCTCTAAAAACATCAGATTTGAAATAGCATTCATATAAGTTCAAACTCTTTCTTTAAAAACCTACTTTTCATGAGAGATATGTAAACATGTGCAAGAACGTAAACAGAAATATCAAGGTGTGCAAACTACACCCTCCCCCATGCTTATATGACACTGTCCCAGTGGCACTCCCCCATGCTTATATGAAACTACGTGAATGCACATGAGAGGAAATAATTGAGGGAAAAGAGTAGAATGACCTGACATGAATTAAAAATACACGTTCTATGAATGTAATAAATGCAATGTATACATGACAAAACATCAAACTCATGAATGAAACAAAAAGAACATGAAAAACTCATGAAGAAAACTAAAAAGTAAAAACAAAATAAAATCTATAAATTCTAAGCAAATCTAATAATATACAAGATATGGGTTGCCTCCCATAAAGCGCTAAGTTTCACGTCCCCAGCCAAATGGATCCCTGGAAAAATCCTTCATCGTCCATGAGATCAATGGACATGAAGTCAGGCTCAATCAGTCTCTCTATGAAAAATAGTGTCATCTGTGACACTGCGCAATGTGTTCCCATCCTGTCTACTTCTGAATGGCTCGAAGTGCCCGATCCAACTCAACTCACCTATCTGATTTTCACGTAATTCTAGGTGATCCTCTTCTAGTGATTCCTTATCCTCCTCATGAGGTGGATCACTCAATAACCAAGCATATTCTGCTTCTACGAGGTCTTGAATGACATCAACCTCGAAAGAAGCCTCCTCAACAGCAGGCCCCATAGCAGCACGAAAAATGTTTAGCCGCATCTTCCTATTTCCGAATGACACATCCATCGCACCAGTGCGGCAATTGATGCACGCGTTGGCGGTAGCTAGGAAGGGGCGACCGAGAATAATAGGAGTCTACTGTGGGCTATCAACTCCCTCCATATCTAATATCACGAAGTCAACAGGGAAATAACAATCCTCCACCTTGACTAAAACATCTTCAAGTATCCCTCTTGGGACCTTGATAGATCTATCTGCAAGCTGAAGAGTCATAGGTGTAGGTTTCATCTCTTTCAATCCAAATTGGTCATAAAAGAAACCCGGCAAGATGTTAACACTTGCCCCAAGGTCGAGCAATGCACGCCCAACAGTGATGTTTCCTATGACACATGAGATGATCGGAGTCCCTGGGTCCTTGAGCTTAGGTGGGGTTTGATGTTGCAATACTGCGCTCACCTGCCCGGTTAAATAAATCTTTTTCTGCACATGGGACATCGACTTCCTTTTCTGCGTACAAAGTTCTTTGAGGAACTTTGCATATGCAGGGACTTCTTGGATGGCATCTAGTAAGGGGAGGTTTATCTGAACGTGCTTGAATATCTCAAGCATCTCTTGCATGTTCACTCCAGCCTTACCTAATGCTCTCGGCCTTTCTAACGCCTCAGGAAAGGGGGCTTTAGGAATGTAGGATGGTGAAGGCTCCGATGGAAGAACCTTCTCGCTTTCCTGAGGTAAAACCTTAGGGACAGACTGCTTCTCACTTATCTTCTCTCTTTCTTCTGCAGCCTCCCTCGCTTGGTACTGCTTCCCACTCTTAAGGGTTACAACTTGAGCTTGCTCTTTATGTGCATTGGTCATATGCAAGCTACGCGTGGGTTCCTTTCCCTTAGGGTTGACAATAGGCTGGCTAGGCAGTGTCCCCTCACTTCGCTTGCTAAGCGCCTCGGCGAGCTACCTCATTTGAGTCTCTAATTTTGAAATAGACTGATTATGCGAGCTCAAATTCGCTTTAATATCAGAAAATGCTTTTAGCATCTTGTCCTCGAAGGACTGACTATGCGAAGGCTCATGCGACTGGGGATGAGTATAAACAGGTTGGGCTGGGGGATAACTGGATCTCTGAAATCCAGGCGCATAACCGCCTTGACTGGGTTGACTCTGGGAAGGGTTAGGGGTTTGAATCTGTGAGTTGCACCATGAAAAATTGGGATGGTTTCGCCAGCCCGGGTTATAAGTGTTGGAAAATGGATTGGGTGCTGAACTAGCGAAGTTTTGAGCCATCTGAGCTTGCTCTTGGACAAACTCAGGATACTGTGGCGCAACTGGGCACTGTAAAATATGGTGTGCAGGACTCGCACACAACGCGACACCTGTATGGCAGGAGAGGGACCGAACAAAAACTGATCTAATTTCTGGGACAGTTGGTCTACCTTGTTGCTTAACTCAAGGTTTATCCCTATTTGAAAAATACCTGCCTTCTTAGTACTATCCTGTGTAGGTGCAGCCCTATCGAACCGTGAAGTTGTCGCATGGTGCATCGAATTTTCGCTCAATGTCTCAAAAAGCGACCACGCTTCATCCACACTTTTTAGCATAAAAGTGCCCCCACATGATGAATCCACTATTTGCCTGTCCTTCTCGGTCAGGCCATCGTAAAAATACTGCACCAGTTGCCAACGAGGCACCTGGTGATGGGGACACTTGCGGATAAAATCTTTCATTCTCTCCCAAGTCTCGTAGAATTGTTCTCCCTCAATCTGCGAGAAACTGATTATGGCTTTACGAAACTGATTCGTCTTACCAATTGGGAAGTACTTTTTAAGAAATTCGCATTGCATTCCTTCCCAAGTGGTAATCTGAACCGTATCGAGAGCCTTTAGCCATTGTTTAGCTTTATCTTTGAGAGAGAACGGAAACAACGTCAACCTCAATGCGTCATCTCCAAAATTGTTGATCCGCACTGTCGAACAGATCTCCAGAAAATCATCAATATGACTATATGGGTCTTCGTTGCTTAGGCCATGAAATGATGGTAACATTTGAATGATACTGGCCTTTATTTCAAATTGATTGGCTCCTACATCAGGTCTCGTGATGCAGGAGGTGGGAGTGTATATGGTGGGCATGAAGTACTCCTTAAGGGTACGGAACAACGACCGAGTTTCGACCATGGTGATAAGATGAGGAGTTTTCCTAACAAGAAACTCAGAACTCAATTAGCTCGGGTCGAGTGATCGTTGCCTGTGCATACACCTTGAAGTAGACCGGTGTAACACTCGTCCTAATTTTGGGTTTTCTACCTAACTAACGCACTAAGCGGCCAAACCACGCAAACCACAAAGCGAGTAAACTAAAAACAACAAAAACTAAACAAACACCACGCAGTTACACATAATAGAGATTATGCAAAGAAATATAAAAACTATGTGTACGGTACCAATCGTACACAGTCACCTCTAAGGGGTTCCTAGTAGGTGGGTTGTGCAGAAAAGTAAGCTCTTCTCTAAGATATGCACATACGTGGTTCTAAAAATAAATGCAACACAAACACTAGGCAATAAAGTGAATACTAATATTACGCCGTTCCCCGGCAACGGCGCCAAAAATTTGATGTCTTCTTTTAAATCGTTGTAATTTTGAAAAGATTTTTAACTGAAAAACATGTGAAAACCAGACATCAAATAATAAAAACCGGTTCTCACTAGTGGATGAGACCGGGTCGAACTCAGGGAATGGAAATATATCGTATTCAAGTACACAAATCTAACCTATTCTTTATTGCCGAATTATGTGAAATGTAAAATGTTCAGAAAAGATAAAAACAACTAACTATTACAACAAATGAATACCCTTCGCAGAGGGCGTAAAGTGCAATATTTACAAAACCAATTAAATTCCTAATTCTAAACTGAAAAGTAAAAAGAAGCTTTATTCTTCTCTTTCTCGTGTCATGTAATCGCTTCAACTCCACTCCTGTGCTATCCTGCACAATTCAAAAGAACATGAGCAGCACAAGAGAGAAAGAAAACTAGAATGATGCTATCTAAAATGCACGAAATAAATGTTGAAGATTATATTGAAATAAGCAATGATAATACTAAACGAGTGTAAGTATGACTAAGCATGCAATGTTTACTAAATGAAATTTTTATGCTAAATTGAACATACACTAATGAAATCAAATGCTCTTAACCTAAATGCTAAACACTAATGTAATTGATTAAAAACTAAACACTAACAAATCATTTTTAACAACTAATCAATTCAACTAACAACTAATCTGAAAACTCAGCAGATGATACCCGAACACCTGATGTTTTATAATGCTCAAAATCCAATATCACTCAATCCACACAACTAATACAACAATATGTATATTGTTATTTAAACCTAATTCAGAAATCCTGTGAATTCTGGAAACTCAGAAAGTATGTGTTCAATCAAGCCAACACAAACTCAGAAAATCAGTCAAAAGCTTCATTAATTTTTACACAGACTAGTGAAACAGAATTTCCCGGTAAACAATATTCCGGCAAAAAAATGGATCTCTATTACAGCAAAAATGAATTCCCACAGCAGCAACAAATGATGTCAGATCGGTCTTACTTCACATTGAATCTCCAGCAGATACAGGGCACCGATCAACACCAAAAATACTGGTTTCTTTTAATATCCAGGTGATCTAGATGATCCAGATCATCACCGAAAAACAGTGAATATTTTTTCACAAGAGATCAACAATCAGACATCAATGAAGCATAGTAAACACCGGCGATAAAAAAATTTCAACACAGGAAATATGAAATTCAGAATGTAAACTAACTTTAAAATTCAATATGCATCTAACTAGAACATCAATTACAGAATTAAAAATCGGAAAAAAAAATCAGAAACAACAATGATCGAGTTTAATTTTTTTCTCTTTCTGTTTTTTTTTTTTAGTTTTTCATTACACAGAAACATCACTTGAATTCCTTAAATGAACCAGAAGAAGAAGATTAATGTGGAAAAAGAAGAAGAAGAAGAAGAAGAAGAAGAAGAAGAAGAAGAAGAAGAAGAAATAAAGAAGAAGAAGATCAATCGAAGAAGAAGAAGAAGAAGAAGAAATCAGACTTACCGGATGGATTAGAAAAGAATGGCGGCCTCCACACCACGCCGTCGCCGGACTGCAGCACCACCACCGTCGGCTGGATTTGAACCGAGCAAGAGGGAGAAGGGGAAGAAGGAGGTCAGAAACCACCAGCGATGGTGGAAAATGGTGAGAAGAGAGAGAAGAGAGGGAAAGAGGGGAAAGGAGCAAGGTTCAGCCGTGTGAGGAGACGCCCGTTTTTTGCGATTTTGGGGGTTTTTAAAAGTAAACAAACCGGTTCATCGGTTTGTTTCTGTTTGTTTTTAAAAAATTCAAACCGGTTGGAACCGGTTTGTAACAAGATTTATTCAGTTTTCAAAAATTCTAAACCGGTTCCAGCCGGTTTGGTTTTTATTATTTTTTCAATTTTCTTATTAGAAATACAAAACCGGTTCATGTTGGTTTATATTATTATTATTTATTTATTTATTTTTCAAAAGTAAAGAAAACTGTATAAATCGATTTATTATGAACATTTTCAAAAGCAAAACTATTTATTTATAAAGGAACTTCAAAAACTAATCTAACTATATTTTTTCTTTTCTAAAACTACTATGAATATAACAAAAAAAAACTAAAATATGTATAAAAATGTAAAATAAAACTATTTTTCATGCATTTTCTATTTTAAATCATTTTAGCACATTTACTCGAAAACTAACATAAAATTGGGTTTTTGAAACATTATTTTATAAAATCATGCATATTTAAATGTTAATAAACCCTGAATTATATGCATGATCAGTACCCACGGATGCTGAAATGGCTCCACAAATGCTACACAGCCTTCGTTGTAGCCATGTTTCCCCAATTGTCAGGGACAACACGGGTGACAAAAGAGATGACATATGCTGGAAGCAATGAATGGATATCGAACGATCGAATAATAATAAAAAAAAAATGAAATCAACAGAGCACTTAGATTAGGATGATAACCAAAACAGTAAGTGTTCAATGAAATCAAATACAGTAAAATGCTATCAACAGAAAGATTAAAAAAGGTAATTAAAAAAAATAGGGAATAAAGGGGAATGCGATGAATGAATTTCCAAACGAACCATCAATTATAAAATAAGGAGTTCAATGTGAATCGGGAACACAAGCTCACTATGACTTTCAGGCCAACGAAATCAAAGCAAAATTTAAAAAAATCAATGAAACAGTAATCTGAATACCAATAGGTGATTGAATACAAAATCCATTTACTAAAAGGAAAACTGGAAATCAGATGTAAGAGAAAAAAAGAAAAAGAAAAAAAATTTACAAAATAAACAAAATAAAATATAATGAACCATCTGGTGCAATGAAATTTAAGGCAGGCATACGATAAAATGGAACGAGCTACCAGTAATCTGATGCCATTAAAACAAGAGATCAAATACAAGAGACAGATTAAAAGGAAAAAAAAAAGGGAAAGAAGAAATTAGGTGTTGGAATCGATGGATTCCCTTAATGTTGCAATGGATGGATCGATCCGGCATATATTGCCGATTGATTCCATCATTTTGCTTTGTAATAACAGAAAAGATATGAAGAGGAATAAAATCAGAACAGGGAAATGCTAAAAACCAACGGAAAGGAAGGCTTACAAAAAGAAAAAAAAGTAAAGGAAGGTGGTCACTTATCTGTAACTCTGCTGCTGGAATGATCGGCTTTCTTAAGCCAAAGGGGGAAAAAACAAATAAATCAGAGGGAAGAAGAAGAGGAGAGGGGTGCGGTGGTAAAAAAGTGGGGGTCTCAGAGGAGGATGAAGAGGTTCTTTTAAAGAGGAGGAGGGTTCGGGAAGAAATTGGTTGAAGATGGGTGGAGGAGAGACAGATTGTTGGTGATGGACGAGGGAGGGGAAAGGCGCCATAGATCACCCGCGAGAAGGAGAAGGTCCTCCTATTCAATCCTCTTGCGAAGGGTTTTTACCGAAACCCTAAAAAAAATGAGTTCAAAGGGGGCCCCTATATTTTCAAGCTTTTGCAAAGAGGGGGCTCCCTAATAAATTTTTGCAAAAGAAGTTTTCTCAAAAAACCTGATTTTTCAAAAAGGGTGTTTTTCGAAAAGTTTTTGGAGAAGAATGCTTTTTTTTTTAAAAGTGGTTTTTTAAAACCAATTTTTTGTTTCTTTTCTATTTGTATTTTCCATTTTTTGTATTTTTTTTTGAAAAGACATCCTAAAGTTTTACGGGAAAACAAAGATTAAACACTATTTTTTTTGTATTTTTCTGAGAAATATTTACAAAAGTGTTTTTCCGAGAATTCCAGGTCATTTCGGGGAAATTTCTTCAGAAGAATGGGTTTTGGACCCAAGTTTTGAGAAAATGTTTGAGTTTTGAAACTCGAATCAAGAAATTCAACACGATGGATCCAAACGGGTGTCGGATGGACTGTCCGAGCTATAAAAAACTATTTTTGGTATTTTTTGTAATTTTAATTTAAAAGTTGGGCAACGAGGCTCAGATTTGGATCTGAACAATGGATCTGGATCCGAAATCAAGTTAAACATATAAAATAAATTTAATTTCAGTAAAACTTGAGAAATGTACTGGAATTTAGATTTAAAAGTGACTCAATTACTCAGGAAATGATATCACGGGTGAAAAGGGAATATTTAAAAGATTTTGAAAATTTTGGGGTGTTCACAGATGCCCCTCTTTGCTACTAAGCCGATTGAAAGCCGATCTTAGTGGCAAAGAAACACTCCAAATTTTGAAAAATGCCCCAGTTAGCAAATCTGAACTGGGTGTGGAAGAATTATTTTGAAAAGACGTGGGGAGACGAAATCGTCGAAAATGATATGATTGAATAGCAGAAATGAGGAAATTGTGATGAGACTTTGGGCGAAGATCCCAAAATTATGAAAGATAAGAAGTTTGATCAAGTCTTATGGGTGAGACAAGATCAGCCTTTGGAACGAGTCAGGTTTAGCCCTTAACCTGGATGGGACGAAGATATCTCAAGATAATTTGAATGGGAAAAGGAATATAAGTGGACTTTGATGGGACATTTATGAGCGAATGCTTCGTGAGATGAAGCTCAAATAGGATCCTATCCTAAAATGGATATACAAAGCATGGTTTCCTCGATGGGAAGAACCATGACGGGACTGGAAGAAAACACCTCGTCGAAACGAAGAATCTCATCAGAACGAGATTCAGATTTAACCCAAACCTGAAGAAGGAAGATACCTCGAGGCGAGGTTCATGTTTAACCCTTAACCTGAAGAGGACAACCAAATGGAATCCTCGAATGAAGAAACCATGATAGGACCTTCGGAATTTAGACGAACAAATCTGAAAGGGGTTTGCGAAAGGAGGAAATGGGGTTCCCTAAAGCTTTGAAAAAGGGATGATCTTGGGCGTCTCATGACTGAGACTGACATAGCTTTTGAATTTTAATAACCACACGCAGAAAATACAGGTTTTGACCCTTAACCTGAGTGGGAACAACCATACGGATTTATCGAAACCGTGATGGGACAGGAGAGATATTTCAACTGAATGGGGTAACTCTTCTGGAAGATATAAACAACACTAGGTTGCATCAAAATGGATATTGAATACTTATTTCATTCTTAGAATATCTAGAAAATTTTGCCAATAAGATAAATTTATAGTTGACTTCAACGTTTGAAAATGTGTGCAAAGATATTCCCTCTTTTACCTAGAGTATTTCCTCCAATGAGGTTAACTCCTCGGTTTTAAGAGTCAAATTCAAAATTTTAGCGCTGATGATTTTCTTCAAGGAAGTTATCCATTTCCCTGATATGAGAAGAGAAGAAATATTCTCAATTTCATAAAAGCAAGTAGTGAAAAGATATTGATAAAAGAATTTTGCATGAGAGAAGATGACTTCTGGCAATTTAGGCAGTTTGATATCTGAGTGTTTTCTCATGATAATCCTTTTGCACTCTTTTTTAGTCATTGAACTTTTTTGGGCTTTTTACATCATCCTTTATTTTTGGAGATGTCCTGACTTTTCTCTCTTTTTCAGGGAATGGTACTTCACAAACTCTTTCATCTTGGAGATGTTTCGATCCTTCGTTTATCTCAGAGATTCTATTGATGATATTGGCTCAAAAGGTCTATTGATGATAGCAAAAATCAAATATCATTTAGGGTTTGTCGGTAGGTTCATCACACTCGCATTCATCTCGACGGTGATCTGAACTTTCCTTGGAAGGATCCTTCACAAACTCCTTCATCTCGGTAGATAATCCAAATCTTCTTTGGCCCTGGGGGTCTGCTCGCATATTCACCTTGATTTTGATGACAATTGAGAGATCCCTTTTGCAGATATTTGATTGCAGCTTTAGAAATGAGAAGATATGGATTAAGTGGATTCTTTTTATAGCTCAGGATAATTCCACTGTCTGATTGCCAGAAAATCATCTTTAAACATGCATCAAAGCTATGATCAATATCAATTCGTTTCTGGCTTTTCAATGTCATCGAATATTTCTTTCGCCAATCATACCGAGGATATTTCTCTCATCCTTTTGGTTGATCAACAGGGAAAATATTTGAATTTTACCTCTTTTTCGCAAAAAGTTTCACCTTTTTGGAAAAGATACTAGAGGTAATCAGAGGTGATTCTTCTGTGTAGTAAGAATATTGGAATCAACAAATACTTTTAGTCAATTGGCATATTTTTCATGACTTCAATGTGAAATACTTACTCAATATAGATTTTGATGCGACCATTAGTTGCAATTTATGATTTTGGACATTCTGATCAGTAAAACTGGGACCTTTCATTTAACGACCAGCGAAGGAGCTGAAACCTTTCATTTAACGACCAACGAAGGAGTTAGAACATTTCATTTAATGACCAGCGAAGTAGCTGGGACATTTCATTTAATGACCAGCGAAGTAGCTGGAACATTTTATTTAATCATTTAACTACCAGCGAAGTAGCTGGGACATTTCATTCAACGACCAGCGAAGTAGCTGGGACATTTCATTCAACGACCAGTGAAGTAGCTGGGACATTTTATTTAACGACCAGCGAAGTAGCTGGGACATTTCATTTAATCATTTAACGACCAACGAAGTAGCTGAGACTTTTCATTTAATCATTTAACGACCAACGAAGTAGCTGGGACTTTTCATTTAATCATTTAACGACCATCGAAGTAGCTGGGACTTTTCATTTAATCATTTAACGACCACCGAAGTAGCTGGGACTTTTCATTTAATCATTTAACGACCAGCGAAGTAACTGGGACTTTTCATTTAATCAATTAACGACCAACGAAGTAGCTGGGACTTTTCATTTAATCATTTAACGACCAGCGAAGTAGCTGGGACTTTTCATTTAATCATTTAACGACCAACGAAGTAGCTGGGACTTTTCATTTAATCATTTAACAACCAGCGAAGTAGCTGGGACTTTTCATTTAATCATTTAACGACCAGCGAAGTAGCTGGGACTTTTCATTTAATCATTTAACGACCAGCGAAGTAGCCGGGACTTTGCATTTAATCATTTAACGACCAACAAAGTAGCTGGGACTTTTCATTTAATCATTTAACGACCTCATTTAAGTTCGAAACTTTTGAAAGACAACCAGTATGAGGACTGAACTTGATCTTTAGATTTAAAAACTTTAGCAAAATAACCAGTGCGAGCATCGGGTTTTTCCAACTGAGAGTCGGGAAGGAGACCGGCATTCTTAAGATATTTAGAGATCGAAACAAAAATGATTGCCGAGATTTCAGGGTTATCCCTTATCCTGAAGGGGAAATAGACGATTTTATGAAGAAATAACCTGAGACTTGAATTTAGAAGGGATATGACAAGATTTAGAAATTATGATCTATGATTTAGATGGACCAGGTATGCGGTCAAATTTTCAGGATTAAACCCTTATTCTGATGAGGAATATAGAAAGAATAAACTTTGAAAAGACAGAAGGATATAGAACTTTGAAAAAAATGTAGAACATTTGAGGAAATTGATTTATTTTTGTAAAAAAAATTCTCACAGGTAGCATGGTTGCCCCTATGAGTGATCTCAGGATTATCCCTTATCCTGAATGAGAAAAAGAATAGAATTTGAAGAGAAATTGATATAAATTTAGAAATTAATAAAGATCGATAAAACTTGTATTTGAAAAAAAGAATTCTCATAGGTAGCATTGTTGCCTCTACGAGAGGTCTCAGGATTATCCCTTATCCTGAATGGGAAAAAGAATTTAAGGAATTTTAATAAAGAGAAATTGATATAAATTTAGAACATCAATGAAGGTTGACGAAACTTGTATTTACAAAAGAATACTCATAGGTAGCGTTATTGCTCCTACGAGGGGTTTCAGGATTATCCCTTATCCTGAATGGGAAAAAGAATATAATTTAAAGAGATTTAATGAAGGGAAATTGATATAAATCTAAAAAATCAACAAAGATTGACAAAACTTGTATTTACAAAAGAATCCTCATAGGTAGCGTTATTGCTCCTACGAGGGGTTTCTGGATTATCCCTTATCCTGAATGGGAAAAAGAATAGAATTTGAAGAGAAATTGATATAAATTTAGAAATCAATAAAGATCGATAAAACTTGTATTTGCAAAAAGAATTCTCATAGGTAACATTGTTGCCCCTACGAGAGGTCTCAGGATTATCCCTTATCCTGAATGGGAAAAAGAATAGAATTTAAAGAGAAATTGATATAAATTTAGAAATCAATAAAGATCGATAAAACTTGTATTTGCAAAAAGAATTCTCATAGGTAGCATTGTTGCACCTATGTGAGGTCTCAGGATTATCCCATATCCTGAATGAAAAAAAAGAATAGAATTTAAGGAAAATAAATGAAGAAAAATTGATATAAATTTAGAAAATCAATAAAGGTTGACGAAACTTGTATTTACAACAGAGTCCTCATAGGTAGCGTTATTGCTCCTACGAGGGGTCTCAGGATTATCCCTTATCCTAAATGAGAAAAAGAATAAAATTTAAGAAAATTTAATGAAGGGAAGTTGATATAAATCTAGAAAATCAATAAAGATTGGCAAAACTTGTATTTACAAAAGAATCCTCATAGGTAGCGTTATTGCTCCTACGAGGGGTCTCAGGATTTTTCCTTATCCTGAATGGAAAAAAGAATAGAATTTAAAGAGATCTTATGAAGGAAAATTGATATAAATCTAGAAAATCAACAAAGATTGACAAAACTTGTATTTACAAAAGAATCCTCATAGGTAGCGTTATTGCTCCTACGAGGGGTTTCAGGATTATCCCTTATCCTGAATGGGAACACCTCAGATAACGAGGGTCAGGTTTATCCCTTAACCTGAAAGGGTACACTTCAGACAACGAGGGTTAGGTTTATCCCTTAACCTGAAAGGGTACACCTCGGACAACGAGGGTCAAGTTTATCCCTTAACCTGAAAGGGTACACCTCAGACAACGAGGGTCAAGTTTATCCCTTAACCTGAAAGGGCACACCTCGGACAACGAGGGTCAGGTTTATCCCTTAACCTGAAAGGGCACACCTCGGACAACGAGGGTCAGGTTTATCCTTTAACCTGAAAGGGCACACCTCGGACAACGAGGGTCAGGTTTATCCCTTAACCTGAAAGTGCAATGTGAAAGAATAGAATTTTTGGAGAAAATTAATAAAGAGAAATTTAATAGACATTTACAAAATCGAGAAAATTTGAAAAAGAATCCTCATAGGTAGCATTATTGCTTCTAAGAGGGGTTTCAGGATTATCCCTTATCCTGAATGGGAAACACCTCGGACAACGAGGGTCAGGTTTATCCCTTAACCTGAGTGGAAAAAAGAAGATTTAGAAAATACCTCATGGGAAAGAGGCATCAAGTTTATCCCTTAGCCTGAAAGGGTAATAGAAGATTTTGATAAAATTTTAATAAAATTAAGGGAAAAACTTTGATAAAACTTGATAAAATTGATGTAAACTTGATAAAAATATGAATAAAATGAATGAAACTGATAAAGATAACAAAATTAGATGAAAATTTGTAAGATTTGAGGAAAATAAGTTTTTCTGATCCTGCCTGCATATGGGATCTTGAAAGGAAAAATGTTTATTTAAAAGATAAGTGAGAAATCATTCATGAGAACGATGATTAGCATGAGAGCTGACCCTTAAAAAGGGGAATCATCATGAGAGATCATCATGAGGTTTGATTTTGAAGATAGTGGTTCGAAACCAATTTTGAAAAAGAAAACCAACACGAGGGATGATTTTGAAGATAATGGTTTTAAAACCAAATTTGAAAAAGGAAAAATCAACATGTTAGTTTATTTAAAAGGGATTTAGATCAAAATATTTGAATCTTTGAAGACTTTTGCAGAAATTTTATGATTTTAAAAAATCCTCATAGGCAATATCATTTCTCTCATGATGGAGGAAAACAAATTTTGAAAATAGATAACAAGGATTTAAAACTTTTGAAAAATAGCAGGTAGGATAAAAAAGAATTTGAAGAAAGCAGAAGAAAAAGACAATACACCTGGGTTTTTAAAAGAGAAATTTTGAATAATATATACCCAGGGTTTTGGAAAATATAAGGAAGATATATATATATATATATATATATATAATATCATTTAATCACAGACATACAAGCTGTTGAGAAACTCGGTTTTGATGTCACATAATATGATACACTGTCTCATTTGATTTTATATGATATGATAATATGTTCTCTTGAAATAATGTTATATTATGACTGAATATGTTTTGCCATAAATCTAACGAGTATTTGATGCAAGGATATCTCACCCAATAAGGATGGAGACTTCCTGTTCAAGTACAACTATGGTGCAATCATACTCCTTGAAGAAAAAGCTTGATGAGCCATGCTTTCCTAAAGTTCAAATGAAGAGATCGGCTACCTCAAGATGAAGATTTTTTTCTTCTTTAGAGTCATATGTAACAGAACCTTCAGGAACTTGCATATTGCATATTACATACTCATTCATAAACACTATATCATAAAAGTATACGATAGTTTCAAAAAGCTCTTTTTTTAAAACCAATAAGTGTACCTTCTTACAACCTTTTATGAAAAAGATATTTTGTCATATAATAATTGTACCTTCTTACAACCTTTTATGAAAAAAACATTTTGTCGTTGTACCTTACACTATATACAAGACAACATGAAAAAAGGAATATAAGAAAAAGACAAAAACATAACATCGACTACATGGAGAAAACAAATAAAATATGTTTTTGAAAAGACTCTAGTTTCCCTCTTTAAAGAAATATTTTTTATAAGAAGAAGACAAAAACATAAAATCGACTACATAAGAAAAACAAATAAATATGTTTTTGAAAAGACTTTAGTTATCTTCTTTAATGAAATGTTTCTTAATACAAGAAGAAGACAAAAACATAAATCGGCTACACATAAGAAAAACAAATAAAATATGTTTTTAAAAGGACTCTAGTTACCTTTTTTCATAACCATAGAATGTCGACTTACTTGAAGTCATCATTCTTTTTACAAAGCATTAAATGCCTCCTGTAACAAATCCTTGTTAATATCCTTCTCAAAGAATGTCGACCTTCTTTTGGTCCTTATTCTCTCTGGAGACTTTGAAAAACACAACATAAAGAAAACACTTGACATGACTATGTACAAATAAATATCTCAAAACACTCATAGTACTTACACTCATTTAAAGCAAAGAAGTACTAATGTACCTCAAATCATTAATTAGAATAAAGACAAAACTACAACCCAACGTTCAATGTACTATTGTAAGAAATAGACTTTTTACATAAAATATGTATTACCTAAAATAATACAACGACTAGTGTACCCTCTATTTTACTCTTATGGAAAAAGGCATTCTCGAACTTCTCTAAAAGATATTTTTGAAATGACATAACATTTCACATTTCAAAAAGTTACAATTCCAAAATGTAACGACTACTTTTTAAAAGGCTATATAAACACACTCAAATAAACTATTCACATAAGGAAATGGAATAGACGTGTGAGCTTACAAAGAGAAAAATTTCTATTCGTGATTTGAAAAGAGAGCCTTGAAAAAGAAAGAGAAAAAGAAAAAGAAAGAAAAGAGAAAAAGTCAAGTCCAGCTCTTTGACAAAGAGTATCCTCTGAGTGACAAACAGATCATTTCTGAGAATCCTTCATTCGTGCATTCATATCATTCTGAAGGTTCTATAGGAAGTATTGTAACTCTGTTATTCACTGTATTCCTTCTTTGTTTAAAGAAGTAGACCTCTGTGAAAGAGGGTGTTGCCCTTCTCTGTTGAGAGAAGAAGACCTCTTGGGAAGAGGGTGTGCCCCTTCTCTGTTGAGAGAAGAAGACCTCTTGGGAAGAGGGTGTTGTACTATTTATCCGGTAACTCGGATGTTATAGTGGAATCTCAAGTGGTTTGCTTGGGGATTGGATGTAGGTCTGGATACTGACCGAACCAGTATAACTTCTGTGTTTTATATGTTGTGCCTTATTGCTTAATTATCTTTATTTTATCGATCATATTCATATTTCACTATTCACCCCCCCTCTAGTGGAATTTCATTTGGTATCAGAGCAGGTTTGCTGGTTTCGACGTAACAAGTCTTCCAGCACAAAATGGCATCTACCTCTTATGCTTGTGATATTGAAGGTCAACACGCATCTCGTCCTCCTTTCTTCAATGACTCCAACTATGGATATTGGAAGTGCAGAATGGCTATCTTTCTCAAATCCATAGACTTTGCTGTATGGAAAATTGTTGAGCATCCATACACATCTCCATCCGCAGAGTATAACTTATGGTCTGATGAAGAAAAAAAAATGGCAAACCGAAATGCAAAGGCTATGAATGCCTTATATTGTGCCATTGATCAGAATGAATTCAATAGAATATCTATATGTGAATCTGCTTATGACATTTGGCATTCTTTGGAGGTTATACATGAAGGAACCAACAAAGTAAAAGAAGCCAAAATCTCATCTCTAGCTAGAAAATATGAGTTGTTCAAAATGAACAAAGATGAACCCATCACAGAGATGTTTACCAGATTCACCAATATCACCAATGATCTGAAATCTCTGGGTGTAACATATTCCCAGACTGAAAAGGTGAAGAAAATCTTGAGATCTCTCACAACTGATTGGGAGAAAAAGACTACTGCTATTGAAGAAGCTCAAGATTTATCTAAGCTTACATTGGACGACTTAATAGGCAATCTTATGGCCTATGAAGTCCACATGAAAGAAAGAAGGGAAGAAGAGCAACCAGTAAAGAAAACTCTGGCTTTCCCAGCCCTATCTGAGGATGAAGACTCAGATAAAGAATCAGAAATTGCGCTACTTACCAGAAAATTCCAGCGCTTCATGAGAAGGAACCGGCTTCCAAACAGACACAAGGAAAGAAAAGATCTTAAAGAAGATCCCATGTGCTTTCAGTGAAATAAGCCAGGCCACTTAAAACGTGACTGTCCCCTTCTCAAAAGAAAGTCCAAAACTGAGGAACCAAAGAAGAGGTTCTTCAAGAAAAAGACTCTGCATGCTCAATGGGATGATTCAGAACCATCCACTAATGAAGAGTCAAGTGATGATGAAGCCGAAACTACAAATATGTGCTTCATGGCAAACGAAAGTTCGGTAAGTGAAATCTCTGATTTTTCCTTTGAAGA
Organism: Nuphar pumila; assembly: GCF_984573655.1. Lineage (NCBI taxonomy): Eukaryota > Viridiplantae > Streptophyta > Magnoliopsida > Nymphaeales > Nymphaeaceae > Nuphar > Nuphar pumila. The sequence continues at coordinate 93,213,530 of NC_143256.1, read as the reverse complement.
ACTTCTAGATGCTTTTCAAGAACTATTTGAAGAATCTAGAACATTGAGTTTCAAAAATAAAGTTTTAAAATCTGAAAATTTAAAGCTTTCCCAAGAGAATGAAAAACTCAGTAGTGAAAATTCTGAGTTGAAAAAGAAAAATCTTATGCTTATATCTGAAATTTCTTCTACTAGCTACAAAACTAAAAATATGCAAGTAGAAATTTTAGAGCTAAAAAGTAAAACTGAGAACCTCATGAAAACGGTTTTCAAGTTTACTAAAGGTAAAGAGAACTTGGATAAACTCTTATCCTCTCAGAAGGTCTCTTTCTACAAGAATGGTATTGGCTATTCTCATTTCAAAAAACCTTCTTGTATGAATCAAAAGACCACGTTTGTGAAAAGGTCATCTGAACCAAATAAGGAGTATTATAATGATAATCTTTCTAACTCCCCTAAAGATATAGACAAACCCAAATCCAAATGGGTATGGGTTCCAAAATCTAACAAAAAGGGACCCGATTGGGTACCAAAAAGGAAATTTACTTAATGTTTTGCAGGCTCCAAAAAGGAAGAACAGATGGATACTAGATAGTGGATGTTCAAAGCACATGACAGGACATCCAGACCTTTTTGCTGTTCTTTATCATAAAGAAGGAGGAACCGTCACCTTTGGAGATAACAACAAAGGTTTGATAATTGGTATTGGAAATATTGGTAACTTAGATAAACCTCTTATCAAAGACGTTCTCCTTGTTGAAGGCTTAAAACATAACCTACTTAGTATCAGTCAAATGTGTGACACAGGTTATAATGTCAGCTTTAATCATGATGCATGCCTCATAGCTGACACCAATAAAAACATCATCTTAAAAGGTATAAGAAAGAATAATATATATGAACTATACCTAGAAAACATCACAGAACATTGCCTCATAGCTAATAATGACACTCAACATCTATGGCACATGAGAATGGGCCATGTCAATTCTAAATACATGTCTAAACTAGCTAAAGATAAGTTAGTACGTGGGTTACCCAACATATCTTTTAAAAAGGATTATTTTTGTGATGCATGTCAATTAGGAAAATTGTCAAAATCTTCTTTCAAATCAAAAAATGTCATTTCAAGTAAAAGACCTTTAGAGCTTCTCCACCTGGACCTTTTTGGTCCTTCTAGGATAGCTAGCCTTAATCATAATAGATATGCTTTTGTCATTGTAGATGATTACTCAAGATTTACTTGGGTAATATTTTTGAAAAACAAAAGTGACACGTTTTGTCAGTTTGAAATCTTATGTAAAAAATTACAAAACGAAAAATCTTGTTCTGTTCTTAAAATCCGTAGTGACCATGGAGGAGAATTTGAAAATGAACTCTTCGAAAATTTTTGTAACTTGCATGGTATTTCTCATAACTTTGCCTTTCCTAGAGCTGCACCTCAAAATGGTGTAGTAGAAAGAAAGAATAGAACCCTTCAAGAATCTGCCAGGACTATGCTCCAACACAATAATCTTGCAAAATCTTTTTGGGCAGAAGCTGTTAATACTGCATGCTACATAACAAATAGAGTTCTCATTAGACCCTTATTAAATAAAACTCCCTATGAACTATTCTATGACAGAACTCTAAGAATAGACTATTTCAAAGTCTTTGGATGTAAATGCTTTATCCTAAACACAAAAGATAGCCTGGATAAGTTTGATGCTAAATCTGTTGAAGGCATATTCTTAGGATATTCAAGTCATAGTAAAGCATACAGAGTTTTCAATAAGAGTCATAATACTATTGAAGAATCTATGCATGTTAGTTTTTGTGAATCTATTGATAAATTTGTTCATATACAAACTAATGATGATGATGTTGAAAGTACAGATTTATTTTTAGATAACACAGCTAAGTCTAATGAAGATGATCATCAAAGAACCTTTGTCGATATCAAAGATCATCCTCAAAAGCATATTTTGGGAGAACTAACAAAGGGGGTTCAAACTAGAGCTCAGCTTGAACGGATTGCAAACATGGCATTCATTTCTCAACTTGAACCAAAGAAGATTGATGAAGCCATCATTGATGAATTCTGGATGCTAGCCATGACTGAAGAACTGAATCAATTCCAAAGAAATGATGTTTGGGATCTTGTACCTAGACCAAAGGATCATCCAATCATTGGGACAAGATGGATCTTCAGAAACAAGCTAGACGAAACAGGTAATGTTATAAGAAACAAGGCCAGACTAGTAGCTCAAGGATACAACCAGGAGGAAGGTATTGACTTTGATGAAACATTTGCTCCTGTTGCTAGACTTGAATCTATTAGAATGCTCTTAGCATATGAAAGCTATATGGATTTCAAATTATTTCAAATGGATGTTAAAAGTGCTTTCTTAAATGGTTTTATAAATGAAGAAGTCTATGTAAAACAACCTCCAGAATTTGAAAATGAACAATACCCAGATCATGATTTTAAACTCAAACGTGCTTTGTATGGTTTAAAACAAGCACCTCGTGCTTGGTACGAAAGACTTTAAACCTTTTTATTCAAAACTGGTTTTTCTGTTGGCAAAGCAGATTCTACACTATTTGTCAAAGTAGTGAATAATCATACCCTAATTGTTCAAATTTATGTCGACGACATCATCTTTGGATCTTCTAACAGCACTCTCTGTGAAGATTTTTTTAAGTCCATGCAGAAGGAATTCGAAATGAGTATGATGGGAGAACTCACCTACTTTCTTGGACTGCATATTAAGCAAACCAAGGATGGAGTTTTCATCAATCAATCTAAGTATGCTCATGAACTTCTGAAGAGGTTCAACATGAACTCAACTGCTTCAAAATCTACTCCTATGAGCACTACTACTGTGTTGGACAAAGATGAAGATGGTAAGTCTGTTGATACAAAGGTATACCGAGGTATGATAGGATAACTTCTTTATTTAACTGCTAGCCGTCCAGATATAATGTTTAGTGTTTGCTTGTGTGCTAGATTTCAGTCAAATCCAAAAGAATCACATCTTAAAGCTGTAAAAAGAATAATGAGATATTTAAAAGACACAGTTGATTTTGGATTATTCTATTCAAAATCCTCTACATTTGATCTAATCTCATACAGCGATGCTGACTTTGCTGGAAGTAAATCTGACAGAAAAAGCACAAGTGGAACATGTCACATGCTAGGGCACTCACTAGTATCATGGTTCAGTAAGAAACAAAACTGTGTATCCTTATCAACTACTGAAGCCGAATACATTGCTGCTAGCCTAGCCTGTACACAAGTCATCTGGATGAAACAAACTTTAAAAGATTTTCGTTTAAATTTTGAAAATACAACTATTTTCTGTGATAATACGAGTGCTATAAACCTATCTAAGAACCCTATTTTACACTCACGAACTAAGCACATTCAAATAAGACACCACTTCTTAAGAGAACAAGTCTTAAACAACATAATTAAACTAGAATTCATACCCACTAATCAACAGTTAGCAGACATATTCACTAAACCATTAAAACATGAAGACTTCACACGAATTAGAAGAGAACTAGGAATATGCAAACTAAGTGACTTATAAATTAATCACACTTAATATAATACTTCTTATAAGTTTTGTTTAAATCTTATTTTAAATTGCTTTCCTTCTTATCGATTTTAGTTAGTCAAACTAAGTTTTCATATTCACGTATTCTTATAAGACACATTCTTTATGTCTTTCAACTTGTCATACTTCAAGTACACATCCATTATGACTCTTTGTCCTATCTCCTTTCTCTCATATCCATAAAAATTAATTATATTAAAAAGCTATCATAACAATGTTTACATCACTCAACTTCTTTATTATTTTTGTCCTTTTATGAAAACTTTTCTTACGATAAATTGTTTCACCTCTCTACTTAGTTTATGAGAACTCATACTTTTCATTAGTTAGAATCGAATGACTCTTTTTGGTCCTTTTTACCTTTTTTTTCTAAAAGATCTAGTTGCTATATTCTCACGTAAAACTTTACTATATCATTTGTTATATCATAGCCCGACAAACTATCTATTATCATCTCTCTCATATACAAATTGAGCCTCCATTCTTGTCAATTCGTGTTTAAAACTTAACCTTATTATCTAATAACTATAAACTTTCTCAAATCGAGTTTCTTTAAGAATATAAACAATAAATCATATCAATCATAACATTATGTCTTTCATCAATCATTTTTTATTACTTCTTTCCATATATGTCATCTCATTTCTCTCTATGACAACTCACAATTGTTACTCTTCACTCATAAATATTTCTTTGCCTCCTCATTTCATCTCTCGAATACATTTTTTATATATATATTTTTGAATCCGACTCCTCCATGTCTATTCTTATTTTTAATCTATCATTTATCAATTCTTATATACCTTTGACTCTTTCTCCTTTTTTTGTCTCATCATCTCTCTTACCACTAGTCAAAGTCAAATTGTGTCTACGTATACTCATAAAAATTACAAATATGAAAACACATTAATCATGAAACATTTTTTGGGGCACTCTTTTCCTTAAAATGTCATATCTTTCAAAGTACACATCACATGATCACCCTATGACCTATTTCCATAAAAACTATTTCTATATTAAATAGGCAATCATGACTTTTCTTTCCATCCGTGACCTTGCCTCTCTCTTATTGTATATCTCACTAAAATCGAGAATCATTAAAGTCTTGTCTCCAAGCAAACCTTTATTTATTCTAACTCTACTTTATGTCATATCTAAATCAAGTAAATGTTGTCCTTTATCACTTTTCTCTCCTCTCTACATATCCATATCATCTTTTTATTCACGAATTTAGAATCCCTCCACATAGAGTAAAAAGTTGTTTGTTTTATTAGGCCATTATTCTCAAGATCAATCATTTTTTTTATTCAACATGACACCCCATACTCTATTAATGGTTTCTCTCACTAGTCGATAAACTCACCCATAGTAAAATCTATATATTTCAATACTATGTCCTCCTCAATCTAATATAATACACTATCCTCAAACATTGATTTGATTTATCATTCACAAGTCTCTTAACTTACTACTCACGGATTTCCTTATTTGACTAAAATCTAACAATTACTCACTTCCAATGTCATTCATTTCATATCAACAATTATTTTCTTCTTTCTATTTAAATCAATTGGTTCATCTCTTACCATTCCATTTGAACTTTTCTATCCTTATACAAACTTTCTCTCGGTTCAAACTCGCTCTCCTTAGTTCTTTTTTTTGTTACAAACTCTTGCAATGGCCTCTTCTTCCTCCAACAATGTGATTACAGCAGTCGATCTAAGGTATCCAGATTTGTTTCACACTTACAACTCACTATGCTCTCGCCCCATTCATGAAGGTAAAATGGTCAACTTTGACGACTTCATGCTCTTCGACTTAGACACCTATCTCCTTGAACTCAAACCTCTAATAGGATCTTCATCCCCAGCTGCCTATTATCCCGAACTAGTCCGACTGTTTTATACCAACTTCTCTACTGATCATGAACAGACCTCAATCACCAGCAAAGTCCGAGGACAGCTGATGATTTTCGATGCTTCCGACCTAGGTAGAATTCTAAACCTACCTACCACCGGTACCGACCTTAATACCATAGTGCCAATCGACCGATCGGTACTTCAAAAAATTCTTCTCTGCACATGCCCAGCTCTGATGAAGCAGATCCAATATCCTCCTTCAATTACTTTTCTGCTATGATGGATATCGAGCAAACTCAGGATCGAATCCTTCGTAATCAAGCCCTGTTGCAGTAGACTCGCAAGCGGAATCGTGCCAACCGACCACATTCACCTTATCCACCTTCGAGATAAACTCATTTTTTTATCTGTAATAACTTTTAAATTACTTTTATACTTTCGGTCTGTAATATTTTTTTACTCTGATCCCTCCTTTTTGTCCATGACAAAGGGGGAGAAAACCTGTCTCCATTATTGGAGAAATATTCTCTCTTTAAACATTATTTCACTTTTTTATCATATTATTATTTCTATGCATAATGTCTTTTTGACAGGGGGAGCATATTTTGTCATCATAAAAAAGGGGGAGAATGTTGAGAAACTTGGTTTTGATGTCACATAATATGATACACTGTCTCATTTGAGTTTATATGATATGATAATATGTTCTCTTGAAATAATGTTATATTATGACTGAATATGTTTTGCCATAAATCTAACGAGTATTTGATGCAAGGATATCTCACCCAATAAGGATGGAGACTTCCTGTTCAAGTACAACTATGGTGCAATCATATTCCTTGAAGAAAAAGCTTGATGAGCCATGCTTTCCTAAAGTTCAAATGAAGAGATCGGCTACCTCAAGATGAAGATTTTTTTCTTCTTTAGAGTCATATGTAACAGAACCTTCAGGAACTTGCATATTGCATATTACATACTCATTCATAAACACTATATCATAAAAGTATACGATAGTCTCAAAAAGCTCCTTTTTTAAAACCAATAAGTGTACCTTCTTACAACCTTTTATGAAAAAGATATTTTGTCATATAATAATTGTACCTTCTTACAACCTTTTATGAAAAAGACATTTTGTCATTGTACCTTACACTATATACAAGACAACATGAAAAAAGGAATGTAAGAAAAAGACAAAAACATAACATCGACTACATGGAGAAAACAAATAAAATATGTTTTTGAAAAGACTCTAGTTTCCCTCTTTAAAGAAATATTTTTTATAAGAAGAAGACAAAAACATAAAATCGACTACATAAGAAAAACAAATAAAATATGTTTTTGAAAAAACTTTAGTTATCTTCTTTAATGAAATGTTTCTTAATACAAGAAGAAGACAAAAACATAAATCGGCTACACATAAGAAAAACAAATAAAATATGTTTTTAAAAGGACTCTAGTTACCTTTTTTCATAACCATAGAATGTCGACTTACTTGAAGTCATCATTCTCTTTACAAAGCATTAAATGCCTCCTGTAACAAATCCTTGTTAATATCCTTCTCAAAGAATGTCGACCTTCTTTTGGTCCTTATTCTCTCTGGAGACTTTGAAAAACACAACATAAAGAAAACACTTGACATGACTATGTACAAATAAATATCTCAAAACACTCATAGTACTTACACTCATTTAAAGCAAAGAAGTACTAATGTACCTCAAATCATTAATTAGAATAAAGACAAAACTACAACCCAACGTTCAATGTACTATTGTAAGAAATAGACTTTTTACATAAAATATGTATTACCTAAAATAATACAACGACTAGTGTACCCTCTATTTTACTCTTATGGAAAAAGGCATTCTCGAACTTCTCTAAAAGATATTTTTGAAATGACATAACATTTCACATTTCAAAAAGTTACAATTCCAAAATGTAACGACTACTTTTTAAAAGGCTATATAAACACACTCAAATAAACTATTCACATAAGGAAATGGAATAGACGTGTGAGCTTACAAAGAGAAAAATTTCTATTCATGATTTGAAAAGAGAGCCTTGAAAAAGAAAGAGAAAAAGAAAGAAAAGAGAAAAAGTCAAGTCCAGCTCTTTGACAAAGAGTATCCTCTGAGTGACAAACAGATCATTTCTGAGAATCCTTCATTCGTGCATTCATATCATTCTGAAGGTTCTATAGGAAGTATTGTAACTCTGTTATTCACTGTATTCCTTCTTTGTTTAAAGAAGTAGACCTCTGTGAAAGAGGGTGTTGCCCTTCTCTGTTGAGAGAAGAAGACCTCTTGGGAAGAGGGTGTGCCCCTTCTCTGTTGAGAGAAGAAGACCTCTTGGGAAGAGGGTGTTGTACTATTTATCCGGTAACTCGGATGTTATAGTGGAATCTCAAGTGGTTTGCTTGGGGACTGGATATAGGTCTGGATACTGACCGAACCAGTATAACTTCTGTGTTTTATATGTTGTGCCTTATTGCTTAATTATCTTTATTTTATCGATCATATTCATATTTCACTATTTACCCCCCCTCTAGTGGAATTTCACAAGCAAGGATACACAAATAGCACTCCCTAAAGTTGACTCTATATGCAATATTTGAAATGGCTGATAGGACCTTAATCCTAACTCTAAGATTTATATCATCTGATTCCAATCAAGGGATGCCGGTATACTCAAGCCAAAGCTCGAAGTACGTGGCATATAAGATATCTCTCTGGTTCTAAGGTAATGTTTCCCAACATCCTTGAGCACCTACCGATATACCTCGGACTATGGCCCTTAGGTACGTGGTAGGGGGCGCGAACCCAAATAAGTGGTCCAGTTGTGAAGCTCTCTCCTGAACTATGGTTCAGTGAGACAACCCAGCAACGTGAAGACTGGGACAATATAACTAGGGATGTTTTCAAAAAACATGTTCAACATGCAGATAAAACCAGGAATCTCTAATGCAAGTCCTAAAGAGATAAAATTTAAATGAAGAGAAGCATACACTTGCATACATTGTTTACATTCAATCCCTAAAATTGAGGAGAGTTGTATTTCAGACCTAAGTCTAATGTGAACATGGAATAATCTCCTCAATATGGTCCTACCAAACCATACTTAGATCCTATATGCAATGATGTCAGTTTAGGACAGAGTCTAGGCTCCTAAGGTTCGCATGGAAATGTAGCTGACATTTGAAGGATAAAGACTTAGATAATATTTAAAGCAAAGCAAAAGCACAAATTCGACCGGACGAAGACGAGTCCCATCACGGTCGCCAAAACTGTGATCATCGCAAATTTTTTCCTCTCTTGTGGTTTCTCTCTCTTCCTTCTCTTTTCCTTTTCTAACCCCTATTTTCCTCCTTTTTGAAGGGAGAAAAATAAAAGACAGAAAAAGAAGAGAGAAGAGAAAAGAAAGAGAGAAGAGAAACTCTTTAGCGGGATTTCACTTGACCTTGATTTGAAAATATTTAGAAATTTAACTCGCCTCCATTTTGAAAAATTTGCGGGAAAATGGAGAGACAGAATTCGCTCGTCGGTACGAGGTTCGACCGTTCCTGGCGCCTTTACCAAGGGTAATCGAACCAAGGATCGAATCTATGCCTTTTGCTTTGCCTAAATATTATCTAAAAATTTATCCTAAGTCTAAATGCACAAAGAATCATGCTTGTGCAATGCAATGATGTATGCTCTTTTGAAAGATGATTTGAAAAATCTCAAAGTGCTTGATAATGGAGTGAAGAAATGGTTTTGAATGGTAGAATCTAACTTAGAACTTGAGATAGATCAGAGAAGTTCTAAGTCTTTGAAATGATCAGAGTTGGGAAAATAAATCTTTTGATTTGAGAAAGAATGGTTTAAAGATGAGATAAAAAGGAAAAAGGAAAAAGGAAAGAAATTCCAAAGTCAGAAAATAGACTTTTAACTTAGATTTAGGAGAAGAGATAAAACTTGTAATGAAATTTGAATCTAAAATTTTAAATCATGATGATTTTGAGAAATTCGAATGGTATTTAGAAATAAAGTGGATTTAGGAAGTTCAGATGAGATCTGAAAATGAAATTGGATTTGAAATCCAGACTTGGAAATGGATTTTGGATCTTAAAATGAGTTTAGGATCTGAAGTCTGAGATCCAAGATAGAGTTGGACTCTGGATCCTAAGATGGATTTTGGACCTGAAGTCTGAGATCCAAAGTAGAATTGGGTTCTGGATCCTAAGATGGATTTTGGATATGAAGTCTGAGATCCAAAGTGGAACTGGATTCTGGATCCTAAAGTGGAATTTGGATCTGAAGTCTAAGATCCAATGTGAAGTTGGATTTTGGATCTAGAATCCTAAATGGGAATTGGATCCTAAATCTGGAATCCAAGATGTAATTTGGATCTAATTTTGGATTTGGAATTTCAAAAATTGGTTTGAGAATAAATGAATTTCAAAGTCAAATTGGACTTTCATTTTGGAGCTTTGAATTTGGAATTCAGAAAATGAATCAAGAATCTCAAAGTTAGATTGAACTTTGAATTTGATTGGAGTTTTGAAAATGAATTTGGAATTTCAAAGTCAGATTGAACTTTGAAATCTTTTTTTGAATATAAAATGAATTTGAAATTTCAAAGTCGAATTGAACTTTGAAATCTGATTTGAATTGGAATTTTTGAATATAAAATGAATTTGAAATCTCAAAGTTTAAATTGGACTTTGAGATTGAAAATGAAATAGAATTGAAAATGAAAAGATGAATTGGATTTTATAAGAATTGAAGATTGATTAAAAAAGATATTAACATCACTTGGATTTTGGAAAAGAATTTTGAAAATATGATGATGTTCTATCTTAAATGATGAATGAATTTAAATAACTTTGAAATTGGATTTTGAAAATCATATTTCATTCTTCAAACGAATTAAAATAAGATTGAAAATATAATACATCCTTGACTTTGGTCATTGAATGTATTATATAATGATCTATATTTAAATTCAGGTGAAGAATATAACATATTTTTGTGCTTTTATAAAGTTTAAAATGAAATTTACGCTCAGTATACCCTGACTATGGACTTTGGTATATATTTTGAGCCAATTTTAAGTTAAACTCTAATAAAATAAGGAAATATTTGAAAATATGATTATTTTTTAAGAGGATTCAGTGTGGATCCAGTGTTATTCCATAAAAGATGAAAATCCTAAGTTTTGTTCACATCCTGACTATGGCCATTGATGTGAATCATCAACTTAGGATTTAATCACCTCCCATTAGAATGGTGCACGTGCCATTCGTGTTCCCATTTGTGAATTTTTGAGAAATAAAGGCAAAAAGTATGAAAATAAACAATTTATGATTTTTACAATGCTCATTCATTCTATCTAAGACTGAAAACATAGAATTTTCATTATGCTCTATCTGTTACATTATTTGAATTGAATTTGAAAATGTCAAAGCTTCTAAGCCAAGGGAGAAGTCCTGCAAAACAAGAGTTAGCACAAAGAAGCTCATGGAAGAAAAACCTGCAAAATTTGTGTTGAATCTAAAGATGGGAATGATAAAAGGGTTCATATATACACCTATGTGCTATGCATGTGAGGATGCCTATATGGCTTAATACTTAGGTCCAAAGGAAACATATGATCATGTATGCATAAAGCTAATCCTAAGTGGATGGTGAAGACATTGATACATCATATGGACAATGAAGGAAGAACTGCTATGAATAGAAAATCACATATATACATATTTATATATATATACACATTATGTGATACATGAAAATGAAAAAGGTGATGAGAGGTGTCTAAATGCTAAAATGTAAGGTAAGAATGATATATATATATAACATGAGGGAAAGTGCAAAGTGATATATACTGTAAGTATGGTGAAAATTTCTATAGGGTTGCTCTATAGACAAAATTCTGCTGTTGTTGATTCAATTTTTCCACCTGACTGCCCCAGATAGGATTTGCTTTGTGTGCATGTCCTGCAAGTGAGCTGCTTGTTCATATTGAGGTGATCTCAGGCTTGGGAAACTCCCATTTTGAATATATTATGGGCTGTATATACTGCTGATGTGGTGATGTTGGAGTGTAGATATGTGACAGTAGTAGTGGAAGATGATGGTGAGCTGGCTGTTATGAAGGTGCAAAAAAATGGTGATGCACAGTATGGTTTTGCTAACACTAAGTCATGAGATGTTGTATTCAACTAACGTCTCTAATATGCTATATAGCTGAAATTGAAATGCTGGCATGCTATAATGAAATATGAGCAAAGCATTGAATATGTACTATGATATGCATCAATGTCACCTTGAATTCTACAGGCATACCCTCTGAATTTCTTTGGGCAAATGTCAGCTCTAGCTTAACAGGTGGAGACGTGCCTTTGTTGCCTTATCACGGCTATTTGTTGCACACTGAGCTCCCATGAAGACAGACTCTTCATTTTGGAAATGCTAGAATACATGAGAATTTAATCTCTAACAGAACTGGTTGCCAACAACCAAAGATAATTGTATTACAATTGAAGCTGGTGCTTAGATTTCTAAGAACAGAATTCGTGAGAATAAGAAACTTCGCTCCTCGATCGTGACCAGGTTGCTACCAATTGGCATTAAGCACCGATTTAAAGAGTTTAACAACAACATCATATGAGGCCACTTAACCTTAAACAAATCTGGAATTTTCCAACATAGCCTAACAAACCTGAATTATCAAATTACCGATCATAGCATACACAGAGATACTGATGTTTGGAGAAACAAATCTAAATATAGGAACAGTTGATTCATCGGATATGCTGAAAATCATTGCATCATCAGCAGGGACGCCGATCAATATGGTATCTGGTGAAATTTCAATATTACAGTAAAAAAAATGCGATGGTGAACAAGAATAAAGTTATAATACACAGAGACACCTCCTGTGTATGAAAGAAGATATCATGAGTCATTAATTTATTAAGAATACAGTAAACAGGAGATATATACTGGATGGAATAGACAAAGCACCATCAGATATTGAAGATCCAAAGCCCTTCAGTTAAAACCAGAATTACCTGAACAACTCTCAATTATCGTGATATTTAGTAGCAATGATGAAGTACTGTAGTTCTTGTTTAATGATACATAAAACTTGTGGCTGCAATGTCACTTCTATCAACTGTATTGAGGTTTATGCTTCTTTGGTGCAGAATATGGTTGTTCTCTTCAATGGAACATGCCTTATCCTTGTCTGGAATCTTTTTAAGGCAATGGTGAATGGAATGTACTAGCTGAAATTCCTTCTCCTCCTGACTCCCCCACAAAGCATAGGTGAATCACGGGCAGACCAATGGGTCCCCTATATGCTGCTCGATTTTTGCTCAATGACTACGCCAACATTATAGCTCAGAATTTTGTGACGTGGAACCTGTATTCGTCTCTATCAACAAAGATCGATCAATGGCAACAAATGCTCTTTAATTCCTACATCACTATAATCTTTAATATGCCATAACACCTGCAAACCTGCAACTCGAAAAAGACATATCAGCAATGGTCCTGAAATAAAAAATCACACAATATTAAATATAAATTCCCGAAGGGAGGTGGAGGTATTGGAAAAGTCAGAGGCAAAACTTACTCTCCCGCAACCTGAGCTTTCAAAGATACACTGACATGATCAATATACTGTAAAATCTGTATAGAAGTCTGGGTACGCACCGTTACCTTCCCTTTTACATCAGTAAAACCTTGTTTGAAACTCCGACCCCAAAGTAAAGCACTCGATTCTTCTTGAATGATGGTGAATTACTCATTTCTCAAATACGCAAACTAAAGAATTACTAATGGTTGATATGCAGGGCTTATCAAATATCATCACCAACGGACTTACAAAAGGCATAATATGCTTAACAATCAGAAGAGGAAATGCTGGACGTAGTATGTAGGGTTTATTATAGCCATTCTGGGTATGACTCTTCAAACAATAATCCAGATTAGTCTCACCACTTAAGGTAAAAAAAAAAAATGGCAAAGTCTATTTTAAACATATGAAATAGGACACACTAATGCAGATGAGGTAAATGAGCAAAAGATACTAATTAGCTACTACAACCTGAATACAAATGAACCCATATCAGCATGTAAAAATATGAATGAGGATATAGGGGATTAACACAAGGTGAGGTGGGGAATATTGAAATGCTCGTTCAGGGCACTAAAACTATCGGCATCTGCACTGAAACTGCGAGGCGAATTTCTGGACATATTGCCAGCAATCTTGCTGGACCAAGAAAGGCCCGATTCCAGTGCGTGGATGTATTAAGAGGCTGGTACCCATGGATGTTGAAATGGCTCCACAAATGCTACACAGCCTTCATTGTAGCCATGTTTCCCCGATTGCCAGGGACAACACAGGTGACAAAAGAGATGACATATGATGGAAGCAATGAATGGATATCGAAAGATCGAATAATAAAAAAAAAATGAAATCAACAGAGCACTTAGATCAGGATGATAACCAAAACAGTAAGTGTTCAATGAAATCAAATACAGTAAAATGCTATCAACAGAAAGATTAAAAAGGTAACTAAAAAAAATTGGGAATAAAGGGGAATGCGATGAATGAATTTCCAGACGAACCATCAATTATAAAATAGGAGTTCAATGTGAATCCGGAATGCAAGCTCACTATGACTTTCAAGCCATCGGAATCAAAGCAGAATTTAAAAAAATCAACAAAACAGTAATCTGAATACCAATAGGTGATTGAATACAAAATCCATTTGCTAAAAGGAAAGCTGGAAATCAGATGCAAGAGAAAAAAGAAAAGAAAAAAAATAAACAAAAAAAAAAATATATAATGAACCATCTGGTGCAATGAAATTTAAGGCAGGCATACGATAAAATGGAACGAGCTACTAGTAATCCGATGCCATTAAAACAAGAGATCAAATACAAGAGACAGATTAAAAGGAAAAAAAAAAAGGGAAAGAAGAAATTAGGTGTTGGAATCGATGGATTCCGTTAATGTTGCAATGGATGGATCGATCCGGCATATATGGCCGGTCGATTCCATCATTTTGCTTTGTAATAACAGAAAAGATATGAAGAGGAATAAAAATCAGAATAGGGAAATGCTAAAAACCAACGGAAAGGAAGGCTTACAAAAAGAAAAAAAAAAGTAAAGGAAGGTGGTCACTTATCTGGAACTCTGCTGCCGGAATGATCGGCTTTCTTAAGCCAAAGGGGGAAAAAACAAATAAATCAGAGGGAAGAAAAAGAGGAGAGGGGTGCGGTGGTGAAGAAGCGGGGGTCTGAGAGGAGGATGGAGAGGTTCTTTTAAAGAGAAGGAGGAGGGTTCGGGAACAAATTGGTTGAAGATGGGTGGAGGAGAGACAGATTGTTGGTGATGGACGAGGGAGGGGAAAGGCGCCATAGATCACCCGCGAGAAGGAGAAGGTCCTCCTATTCAATCCTCTTGCGAAGGGTTTTTACCGAAACCCTAAAAAAAACGAGTTCAAAGGGGGCCCCTTTGTTTTCAAGCTTTTGCAAAGAGGGGGCTCCCTAATAAATTTTTGCAAAAGAAGTTTTGTCAAAAAACCCAATTTTTTAGAAAGGGTGTTTTTTGAAAGGTTTTTGCAAAAGAATGTTTTTTTTAAGTGGTTTTTCAAAACCATTTTTTTGTTTCTTTTCTATTTGTATTTTCCATTTTTTTGTATTTTTTTGAAAAGACATCCTAAAGTTTTACGGGAAACAAAAATTAAACACTAATTTTTTTGTATTTTTTGAGAAATATTTACAAAAGTGTTTTTCCGAGAATTCTAGGTCATTTTAGAGAAATTTCTTCAGAAGAATGGGTTTTGGACCCAAGTTTTGAGAAAATGTTCGAGTTTTGAAACTCGAATCGAGAAATACAACACGATGGATCCAAACGGGTGCCGGATGGACTGTCCGAGCTATAAAAAACTATTTTTGATATTTTCTGTAATTTAAATTTAAAAGTTGGGCAACGAGGCTCAGATTTGGATCTGGACAATAGATCCAGATCCAAAATCAAGTTAAACATATAAAATGAATTTAATTTCAGTAAAACTTGAGAAATGTACTGGAATTTAGATTTAAAAGTGACTCAATTACTCAGGAAATGATATCAGGGGTGAAAAGGGAATATTTAAAAGATTTTAAAAAATTTGGGGTGTTCACATCTCTTTTCTTTTCTCTTTTCTCTTTTCTCTTCTCTCTTCTTTTTCTGTCTTTCTTTTCTCCCTTCAAAAAGGAGGAAATAGAGGTTGAAAAGGAAAAAGAGAAGAAAGAGAGAGAAATACCAAGAGAGGAAAAATTTTGCGATGATCACAGTTTTGGCGACCATGATGGGACTCGTCTCCGTCTGGTCGAATTTGTGCCTTTTGCTTTGCTTTAATCTTATCTAAGTCTTTATTCCACAAATGTCAGCTTCATTTCTAGGCAAATCTTAGGTGCCTAGACTCTGTCCTAAGTTGACATCATTGCATATAGGATTTAAGTATGGTTTGATAGGACCATATTGAGGAGATTATTCCATGCTCACATTAGATATAGGTCTGAAATACAACTCTCCTCAATTTTAGGGATTGAATGTAAACAATGTATGCAAGTGTATGCTTCTTTTCATTTAAATTTTATCTCTTTAAAGGACTTGCATTAGAGCTTTTTGTTTTTTTCTGCATGGTGAACATATTTTTGAAAACACCTCTACCCATATTGTCCCGGTCTTCACGTTGCTGGGCTGTCTTATTTGGGTTCGCGCCCCCCTACCACGTACCTAAGGGCCATAGTCCGAGGTATATCGGTAGGTGCTCAAGGATGTTTGCAAGCCATTACCTTAAAACCAGAGAAATATTCTTATGCCACGTACTTCGAGCTTTGGCTTGGGTATATCGGTGTATCTTGATTGGAATCAGATGATCTAAACCTTAGAGTTAGGATTAAGGTCCTACAAGCCTTTTCAAAATTTGCATTTAGAGTCAGCTTCTAGGGAGTGCCACTCTGAGCATCATTGTTTGTATAGATTGATTCTTTTGTAGATATTATCTTGAAAATTCTTATTTTTCGGAACCCTGGATATTTATTTCATAAAAATTCTTTTATTTTCTCAAAATCCAGGATTGTATATTCCTCATTTCTTTATTTCTTTCATTTTTTCTTAAAACCCTGGACATTCTTTTAAGTTTTCCTCTATCTTTCAAAAGTCCAGGCATATTCTTCTTCTTTTTCTGATTTATTTAATCTATTTTGATCCTGCCTGCAATTTGTCAAAATATTTAGGTCTTGTCATCCATCTTCAAAAATATGTCTTTAAGATTCTACCTTTCCGTCCAAGATCCCTTTTTATCAAGAAATCTCTGTTCAATTCTTTTAAAATTTTCTTTCACTTCCTTTCAAAAAAATTCTTTTGATCTGAACCCTTCATTCTACAGAAAATACCAACATTTCATCATGGTTCAAACAAGAGCAGGGAGAAGGGCAGCTCAACAGCACAATAACAACGAAGTGGAAGAAATGAACTCTTTCAGGTTGTCCCAAAAACATGATTCAAATGAGGATGATGTCTACCCGGCGATGTATAAAATCTTTCAAAAGATGATGGCAAAAATAATGTCCGAGCAAGCTGAGGCAGATTCAAAGAAAACATCCTTTAAAACCAAGGTCAAAAGGAAGTCAGTGAAGAAGCATGTCAGGATCAGCAAGAAGAGGGTTCAGCAGGACAGTACCTCTGAAGGTACAGAGTCAGGAGAGGAGGATTCCGAGGAAGAACAGTTTGTGTTCGTTCCGAGACATCTGCCACAAGTCAAGAAGGTGGCAGAGGAACCTGAATTAGTCAACAAGCCTAAAGACGGGGTCCCGGCGGAAGACTCAGTTCAAATATTGACAAAGATGGTCAAAGACCTACAGATCCGAGATAAGGGAAAGAGGGTATATACCAGACAAGACTTCTACCTTGGTTTAGATAGGGACAGCAGCTTAGAAGATCTCCCCTGAAAATTTATTAAGTTCGACGGGTCCGGCAACCCAAAGGCCCATCTCACAATGTTCTTCGCCGAATGTGCCAGATTCAGTGAAGACAATCAGGCCCTCTTCTTATGCTTTCCTCGCAGTTTAGAAGGCGTAGCAGCAAAATGGTACACAGAGCACATCAACCCCGTTGAGCTGCAAAACTTTGACAAGGTCGTTAATCTGTTTGTAGAAAGGTTCATGTTCAATACTGAGGCACTGCCAACCCTCAATCACCTGTATAACCTGAAACAAGGAGATAAGGAAAAAGCCATAGACTTCATTCAGAGGTGGAGAGATACCTGCAACAAGATGAGAACCCCCATTTAAGAGGAGCACTCACTCCAAGTTATCCTGAACAATTTTTCTCAGCCTCTTAGAAGCCTCATTTCCACTTACCCATCTAAATCATTCATAGAGCTTATCAAACGAGCTGAGTGGCTCGAGATGGGGATGGACAATGGGAATTATGAGGGTATCACTCTCATCAAGGGTGGTCAAGACCTCAAGAAGAAGGTAAATTATACATTTTCAGCTAACTCTGGGGGCAGTAGCAACAAAGATAACAAGACCAAGCAGATGGGTCAGCAAAAGGAACCCTTCAAGCAGAATGACAAGCCAGTTCTAGCCAAGCAGAAAGAGAAGATAAAACGTGAAGGTTGGGGTTATGACCGCCAATTCACTGCTCTGGAACAGTCCCTCGAGCAAGTTCTGGAGTATATGTTAAGCAAAGATATGATTAAACTTTCGAGAGTTGCTGATCCCCCGGTTCTCCCTGGGAAAATGGAAGGACAAGTTCTGCAAGTTTCACCGAGCAGTGGGGCATGACACAGAGCACTGCTTCGTCCTAAATAACATCATCCAGGATTGCATTGATAAAAATCTTCTGATAGAGGATGAAGAAGAAGAACAACCCATTGTCCTAACCAAGCCTTTCCCGGACCACTCCAAGAACTAGAGATGCTGAAGCTTCTCTGTTTTTTCTCCTTTTCTTAAGCAATCATCTTGTAGGGGCAAGTCAGACCCAGTCTTCTGTGATCTCTTTTTATCACTTGTAAATATCCAAGTTCTGTTTTCAGTCATTACTTATCAATGAAATGGCAATTTCCTTCCTATTTTTGATGTTCAATTCTTATTTCTTTCGCCATATTGGGGCATCTTTTATTGTTAAAAATTACATTTACACTTCAAAATATTCTTTTGTCATCAAATTCCCATTCTTTTCAGGATGAGGGGCAATCCCGACAATCCTCTGTGAGAGAAATGATATTACCTATGAGGGTCATTTAAAATCATAAAAATCTGAAAAATTTCTGCAAAATCTTCGTCATAATCACCAAAGATTCAAAATTTTGGGTCCAAACTTTCAAAAATCAACCCCTGGGTTGATATCCTTTTCAAAATCAGTTTTAAAACTATTGTTTTCAAAGAATCGACCCTCATGATGATCTCTCTTTAAAATCAACCCTCGTGTTGATTCTTCTCCAACAAGATTAGCTCTCGTATTGATCATTCTTCAAAATCAACCTCATGGTTGGTCCTCTTTCCAAAAATAATTTTCTCATAAACATTCTCATCTCATTTTAAAGATCCCACATGCAGGCACGATCAAACAAATTCTTTTTCTCAATCAACTCTTTTCATTTGTCGATTTTTTATTCATCTTTATCGATTTTGTCAATTTTATTGATTCTTCATTGATTTTATTAAATTTTCTTGTCAATTTTTATTTTTACCCTTTCAGGTTAAGGGATAAATCTGATGCCTCTTTTCCCATGAGGTATTCCTTTTTCCTTCTTCTTCCCACTCAGGTTAAGGGATAAACCTGAACCTCGTCCCGCGAGGTCCTTCTTCCTTCAGGATTAGGGATAATCCTGAAGTCTTTCATCATCTTCCAAGTATCTTTAATTTTTCTACCAAGCTTCACCATTCTTTTAGATCTTTGTCAATTCTTTAGTTAATTTCAATTCTTTATCAATTTTATTGATTCTTTATCATTTGTTATCAATTCTTTTAATTCTTTATTAACCTTTTATCAAATTTTGTCAAAATTGTCAATATTATTCTTTTTCCCTTTCAGGTTAAGGGATAAACCTGAATCATCTTCCATAATTTCTTTTCTTTCTATCTTTCCCTTTTAAAGATTCGGGTTTTGAGTCGGGTCTTCCTTTTATCTTTTCTTTTGAAGTTTCGAGTTCTGACTCGGGCTCCCCCTTGGGTTCTAATTGGACCAATCGTTTTCTTTTATCTTTTCTTTTTAAAGATTTGGGTTCTGACTCAGGTCTTCCTTTTATCTTTTCTTTTCAAGTTTCGGGTTCCGACTCGGGCTTCCCTTTGGTTCTAATTGGACCAATCGTTTTCTTTTATCTTCTAAAGATTCGGGGTTCCGACTCTGGTTTTCCTTTTATCTTTCTTTTAAAGTTTCGAGTTCCGACTCGAGCTTTCCTTTGGTTCTAATCCTCGCATTAGACCAATCGTTTTCCTTAAAAATTTGAGTTCCAAAACTCGGGTTCTCTTTTATCTAAGATTCGGGTTCCGACTCGGGTCTTCCTTTTATCTTTTCTTTTGAAGTTTTGAGTTTCGACTCGAGCTCCCCTTTGGTTCTAATCCTCGCATTAGACCAATCATTTTCCTTAAAAATTCGGGTTCCAAAAACTTGGGTTTTCTTTTATCTTTTCCTTTTAAGACTCAAGTTCCGACTTTGGTCTTCCCTTTTATCTTTTCGTTTGAAGATCCGGGTTCCGACTCGGACTTCCTTTTGGATCCAATGCTCGTGTTGGAACCAATCGTTGTGTCAAAAATTCAAGTTTTCAAACTCAATTTTCTCTTTTATCTTTTATCTTGAAGATCCGGGTTCCGACTCGGGTTTTCCCCTTTATATATTCCATCTTCTTGAATATTCGAATTCAGGTTTATTCTCTTTAAAACCCTTCCCTTCCCCTTCAGGTTAAGGGATAAACCTGAGTTCCCGTTCAGGATAAGGGATAATCCTGAAACCATTCATAGAAGCAGCGCAATGGTTCTTTTAAATCTAGTCTAACACTGGTCCTTCATCAAATCCAATTCTCACGTTGGTCCTTCCAAATCCAGTCTAACACTGGTCTTTCATCAAATCAAATTCTCACATTGGTCCTTCCAAACCCAGTCTAACACTGGTATTTCATCAAATCCAATTCTCACATTGGTCCTTCATCAAATTCCAATGTTTACATTGGTCCTTCCAAACTCCAATGTTCTCAAATTGGTCCTTCAAAAAAAAAATCAGTTTTACACTGGTCCTTCAAATTCCAATTGGTCCTTCATCAAATTTCAATGTTTACATTGGTCCTTCTAAATTCCAATTTTCTCAAATTGGTCCTTCAAAATTCCAGTTTTACACTGGTCCTTCAAATTCCAAATGATCCTTCATCCAATTCCAATGTTTACATTGGTCCTTCCAAATTCCAATTTTCTCAAATTGGTCTTTCAAATTCCAGTTTTTACACTGGTCATTCAAAATTTCAATGTTTACATTGGTCCTTCCAAAATTCCAATTTTCTCAAATTGGTCCTTCAAAATTCCAGTTTTACACTGGTGTAAACACCCCAAATTTTCACTCACCTCCCCGACATCTTCACCAAACATCATCATTCAACCTTTGAAATTGTCGGAGGGCAAAATGGTCATTTTCTGAGCCCGAACCTTGCAAAAGTCTAAATTTCATCTGCAACTCTCAAAATTTCTTTATTTTTATCTAAGATGTTCAAAATTTTACTCCTGACAGGAGACAGGAATCTCCAAGTCTTGGTTCAAGATTCTATTGCATAAGACATGACATTGCATATCATTGCATGAGCATTTCATATCACTGCACTGCACAGCATGTCATTTCGAGGTCCAGAACACTTGACTTCAAAATTTTCAATCCAGATTAGAATCTTAACTCTTTTCAAAATCGATTTCAAAACCCTGGGTCTTCAAAATTATCAACTCTTCCCAGTTTACCCTCAGGGCTCTGAATTTCAAAATACTTCCTTAGGAAAACAATCTGGATAATTTTCAATAAATTTCAACTCAGATTTTGCCTTTTGTCAGCTATTTCAAATATCATTCTTTTACAAAATCGCCCTACATGGGCCAATTCTTTCCAAAAATTTCTGTTTTACCAATTAGTCCAGATTTTATGAAAATTCCAAAAGGAAGTTGTTGTTTTATCCTTATTTCAATAAAGAAGCAATGTGGGATCCACACTGAGGTGGTGTCACACAAGCTTTACTTTTGAAAATTTGAATTTTTAAAAAACCCAAAAATATAGGAGCCTTGTCCCCTGGATTGGCTTCACTTGTCTTTTCTCTCTCCTCCCATTTCCATGCCAAGTGTCAATATGGGGCTACCTTAAGAAGCCGCCACATGTCATCCCATTTATCTGCCATGTGTTCGTATCCACCATACCTATCATGCGCCAGGTGTCATTTCAAAGAACACCAGGAGATGCCAAGTGTCATAGGTTGTCCTGTCTAGAAAAAGTGGAGGCTTGTCTCCTCTGAGGTGGCGCCACTTAAAGTGTGTCTCCTGCAGAGGACACGTGTCAACCTCTCCCTACTTCAGAAAAAGTAGCCTGACACATGTCTCTCCCTACCTTTCTCAGAAAAATAGGAGACACGTGTCACTCCTAGCTTCCTCCAGAAAAGGTAGGCTTGTCCCCTCTGAGGTGGCGCCATTTGAGGAGTGTCTCCTGCAGAGGACACATGTCAATCTCTCATCTCCTCAGAAAAAGCAAATGCCATGTGTCATTCTCTTTCTTCTCAGAAAAAGTAGATGCCATGTGTCATTTCCTGCTCTCTTCAGAAAAAACTAGAATTCAAATATTCAAATCTCTCCATAGGTGGTGCAAATCCTGAACTTCTACCTTTTTCATTTTGTCTGAGATGGCGCCACATGGCTTGGGCCTCCTTCTCTCCCCTCTGCCACGTGTCATTCTCTGCTTCTTTCAGAAAAAGCAGGTGACACATGTCTCCTTCTACCTCCTTCATAAAAAGTAGAGGACACATGTCACTCTTGGCTTCCATCAGAAAAGCAACCATTCAAAAATTTTAAGACAAGAGCTAGGTGGCAAAAATCCTGGAGTTCTACCTTTTTCTACTTGGCCAAGATGGCGCCACATGTTCCTTGCCTTTCCTAACTGCCACATGGCATCGTAGGAGCCATTCTGAGGAAATGCCACGTGTCCACTCTCCATTCCTCCAGAGCCAACCTCCATTTGAAATTCAAATTCACCTTCTGAGGTGGCGCCATTTGAGAAGACTTCTCCAGACAACTGACACTTGTCTGCCACATGTCAAGACCTCCCTGCATCAGAAAAAGTAGAAAAACCCCCCTCTGAGGTGGCGCATTTTGCTTCCTCCATTCATGTTCTCCTGCCACATGGCATCGTAAGAGCCACTCTGAGGAAATGCCACATGTCAGCCTCTCCTTTCCTGCAGAAAAGTAGAATTTGAATTCCTCTGAGGTGGCACAGCCTGCTTCCTCCACTCCTGTCCTTCTGACACATGTCAAGAGCCTCCAGAGGTGGCGCCACATGGCATGCTCCTATTGTTTCCAGCTTTACACCTCAAATCACCTTATAGGTGGCGCCAATCCAGAGTCCCACTTGGCTTCAAATTTTATTTTTATTTTATTTTTAATAAAAGTAGCACACCATGAGGTGGCGCCACCTGAGGGCTCCCTGCAAAAGCCAAATTCGAATTTCAAACCCCCAGATAGCACCCCCTGAGATGCCGCCACATGGAGGGCTCAGATTGAGCCTGTTTGGAATTCAAATTTTTCAGAAAAATCTATAAAAACAAGGCTCCACGCCCAGCATGAGGAGACCATCTTTTTAGAACTCCTGTTGGACTTGAAAATTCGACCTAGCCTTCTTGAGAATCCGATTTTTGCACTTTAGAATTCACGCCCCCTTTGGCTCAGTGAAGAAGGCACGGTGAGTCGATTTTGGTGAATCATCCGAAGACTCGGATCGAAGGACGAACGAAGCCCGTGATAGCCGCCCCTTTCAAGAGCTTCAACGCTGCCTAACGAAGCAAGGTGCACCTCTTTTCCTCTTGATTTGGATTTCATAATTCGATTCGAGAGTCGTTTGAAGAAAGAGCTCATCCGAGAGATGGATTGAGCTATTCTCATAAAATGACATATATAAAAATATTTAATTATGATTCCTTGATGATTTTTAGCATTCATGCATTTAGCTAGATTTAATTTTCATTTTATTTCGTTTATTTATCATGTTTCATGAATTAATTAGGATTAATTTAGTATCTATTTCAATTCTGCTCATTTTCAGTAGTTCTCTGTTTTTGTCAGTCAGTCCATACATAATTTTATGCATTTATGTTTTACTAAAAATCCTAAAAAACTCACGGAATGCGCCCTTAGGTGTCCCTAGAATTGTGCTAAAAATTCGGAAGCATTTGAATTTGTTTACTGTGGTAAACATTTAAAATGGAAAGTCGGGTTTTGTTACCCGGGATGCATTTTAAAAATTATTTTCTAACTTGTAAAATTGAGATCTCCCTCATGGGAGATCCGATTTTCAATACGAAAGATGTTATGAACTTGGGCAAATGTCTAGTTTTTAACCTGATTTTATTAGAGTTTTCTGATTTTTTTTTATGTCTTAAAAAAATCCGAGAATTCGGGACATGTGTCAGAGCCTGATTTGGGCCTCTGAGACTTTGGATCGACTTAGGTCGATAAGTTCGCTTTGTGTGTTGCTCCAAATTCAAAACTGTAAAAAGTGAAAGTTATGTACGAGATGTCTTATGTTTGCATATGAAAGCATGTGATTTTTAGAACAGTGTTGATACCTGCTTCGGATTTTTCTTGTCAGTCCTATGTTTTGTCACATTTGTCTGTTCTGTCAATTTAGAATTAAAAAGTTATATTTTTATCCATGTTTCCGGTGGTCAAATGCCAAAGTCATGAACATGAAAGTTGTTCATGTAAGTGTCATGAGTAGCTCTGTTAAATAGCAGAAATTTCCATGGCTGTTGTCGATTTTTTTAGCATTTTACATTAGATGATGGTGATTTTTATCTATGTCAGAACTAAATACCTGTTACTGAACTCACCATGGATCAAATCCCGAGGCTGTAAAAACCAAAAATGTTACATTTTGGGTCCTTTATCAGTCTGAAAAATATCAGAAGTTTTCATGGAGTAGATCTTGCATTATCATATTAGGCATTGCATTTGGTTCGGATCCATAGGCAAAATCCACCATTTTAGGATTTCCTTTAAATTTTAGCATTTAAATCATATCATTTCGTGATTTTTAGCATTCTAGGATGTTTATCAGAGTAGGTAGATGCTTCATACCGAATTTGGTGCAATTTGGAATCCATTTGAGGTTCGGATTAGCCATAATACCAAAACAGGGTCCCGCGGGACCCGGATCCAAGTGAAAAACAAGCGAAATTCGTTATTTTGGATAAATTGCAAAATGTTAAATTCTGATTTTACAGTCCTAATGTGTTTAGAAGCATGTCATAATGTCTCATACTGCATTTCATCATCATTTGAGTCAATTTGAATTTCAAAATCTCAATTTTACCAAGTTTTCCTTCAAAAAACCCTGATTTTAAAGGTATAACTTTAATTTTAGGGGTATTTTGGTCATTTTGACCCCAATTCCGAATTTCAAACTATTTTCCACCGAATTTCCTGCATTTACATCATTTCAAATATCAAGGAAGCATGAGATTAGGGTTTATGTCCAATTAAATCCAATAATTTCAGAATATTATTGGAAAATCTTGGAAAAACCCACATATTTGAGCTAACCTTATTTCAAGTTTGGCAGGGACATTCAAATGAGGGAGATGAAGTCTGCAAATTTCTTTTATTTCATTTATTTAGTGATGTAATAATGTAAATTTTGGAATAAGATTTTAATTTCCTGCTTAGATTAGGATGCATATCATATAGTTTGAATTTCTGCAATATCCTGATTATATGATTCATGCATTTTATTTCAAAAGCACTATGGATGTACACGAATGGCACGTGCACCAACTCTTAGGGAGTTGATGAACTCGGTGGAGTCCATATTTACGGCCCTAGTCGGAATATGGACGAGACCCAGATCCATCATCTTTATACTAGTCACATTGAGCCTACACTCTTAGGCTATCTTAAAATGCATATCATATTTCCAAAGCATTGCGCATTAAATCAATTAAACTCTGAACATATTCATGGCCACAGTCAGGATATGTGAAGGATTTATTTTGATTTAATACACATTTTCCAACAAATTCTTTAGAAAATCTTTCAAAGTGCATTCATTCAATCATATCATTCACATCATGAAATCATTGATTTTCTCGTAATTTTCTTAAGAAAATTTCATACTCAAGAAATCGATTTCTCAAGAAACTTTGAGAATTTTTCAAAATCGGTTTTCCCAAGTCAAGTTTTTCCACAGTTTTTTATGGAAAAGGTTATTTTCTCAAGATTTTCAAAAGAAGTCTCTCATCTTTCTCAAAATCAAAATCGATTTCCAAGTGTTTCAAAGATAAGATTCCCAGGATTTCAATTTCCCAAGTTTCAATTTTCCTTCTCCACAAGGGTTTTCCCATGTATTTCAATCATTTTCCCAAGAAGACTTTCAAAACTTGAAGCTTTTTTCCTAAGAAGTGTTTCCCTTTTCAAATGCTCACCTTTTTCTTAAGAATCACTTTCATTTTCCCAGGATTTTCAACCATTCGTGATTTTCCTACATCTTCATGAACTTTCTCATGATTTCAAAACCTCTTTCTTCTGAGTTTCTTGAGAAATTGACTTTCCCTGAGAAATATCTTTCAACTCCAAATATTTTCTGAGCATACATCATGTTTTCTAACTTACATTTTCCAAAGTCTCATAGCACATGCCTGAATTCTCTGTGCATTTAGGATAGAACACGATTTTGGTGATTTAACTAAGTCAAGCACAATTTTGGTCCTTGGTTCGATTACCCCTGTTAAAGGCGGCAGGAACGGTCGAACCTCGTACCAACAGGTCGAGCCCCATCCCATGGATTTTCTCGCAATTTTCAAAACGGAGGCGAGTATTTCAAAACATTTTCACAAATCCGATCAAGTTTGAATTGCGAAAGCATTCCCTTTTTCTCTTCCGCAAGGAAGGGAAGGCGGGGAAAAATTTCGCGACAATAACAGGTTTGGCGACCGTGATGGGACCTGTCCTTGTCTGACCTAAATTATGCTTGACTTAGTTTAATCATCAAAATTATGTTCACAAAATGTCAGCTCTTTTACTTTCAATATCATGTGAGCCTAGGAGCCTAGATTCTGACCTAGCTGACATTGACTGCATATAGACTAGGCATGGTTTGGTAGGACTATATTGAGGAGAAATTCTCATGCTCACATAGACTTAGGTCTAAATACAACTCTCCTCAATTTAGGATCTGAATGCAAACAATGTATGCTTCTTCAAAGGTTTTCAAAATCTATCTCTCTAGGACTTAGAGCCATTTATTTCTTGCATGTGATCATTTTTTTTAAAATCCCAATTACCTATCATTACCCGGTCTTCACATTGCTGGGCTCTCTTCCAAAACCCTAGTTCGGGACAGAGCCTCACAACTGGGCCAACTATTTGGGTTAACACCCCCCTACCACATACCGCGGGCCACAGTTCGAAGTATATCGGTAGGCGCTCAAGGATGTTGGAAAACCTTACCTTAGAACCGGAGTTGAAATTCTATGCCACGTACCTCGGATTTCGGTTCGAGTATATCGGCGTAACCGGATTGGGCAAAGATGATCTGAACTTAGAGTTAGGATTAGGGTCCTACAGCTGTTTTCAAATTGATGCATCTAAAGTCAGCCTTTTAGGGAGTGCTGAATGTGCATAAATGTTTGTGCAGGATGTGATTGTATGTATGATTTTCTCAATTCTTTATATTTCCCAATGTTTTTTTTCAACTCATTAGGTCTTTATCTCAAACTGTGGATGATTTTCTCAAATATCCAATTTTTTTCAAAACTCCAGGCGATTTTTCATTCTACCATTCTACTGGATCTCGAATTTCCAGCTGCATTTTTATCCTGCCTGCAAAATTTTTCAAAATTTCTCACATTTTCCTAAGTCTCATTTTGAGTCTTTCTCTTTTTTCAGTTCGATGGCATCCAATCAAGTCGATCCTATCTTTCCTGAAGGTCACATCTCCTACGAGGTGCGACAAGGTCATCCTGAACATCGAGCCCTTAGCACCGGAACTTTCATTCCCCGGTGGTACTATTCCTGGCTAAAAAGCTTTTTCCGAATGTTCTCGGACCATTTGAGCGAGTGCGGATTAGAATTGGCGTCAGCAGTCGGAAAGCAGACCATCAATGGCAACCTGATCCATGCAATGGCGGAGCGATGGAATCCACAAACGTGCACCTTCTGGTTCCCATGGGGAGAGATGACCTTTTTAATGGATGAATTTTCAGAAATCATGGGGTTACCAGAACCAGCCGGTCAACCAGGAGACCCATTAGAGCATCAATTCCTTATCAACGTTAAGGGTTTGGACCCCCGAGACTCCTTAGCTCATATGACAGCCCGTCGATCTGGGCCTCTGATCCAGTTGGAAGGAAATGAATATGTTGACCTACTTGAGTTGTACCGCCAGTACGGGACCTTCGTCGAAGTCAGCTCGCTATCAAGAACAGCCAAAGAAAGGATTCAGAATGCAATGGTTCTGTGCACTATAGGATTATCCCTCTTCCCAGATGGACAAAACTACATGGACATCAGAATAATTCAGCTTATGAGAAGATGGGGAAGTCGGCAAACCAATCGCCTCTCCATAGTCATGGCAGCGCTCGCCTTCCTATATCGAGGTCTAACTCGATTCTCACTTGGAGAATCCATTTTAGTTGAAGGATGCATCTACGCACTTCAGTCCTGGTTTTTCCAACATGTCCCAGCCCGAGCAAGCTCTTTCAGATACAATGGTCAAGAACTTCTCCCAGTATCGCAGTACCGAATCATGATCAACAGCATTCAGGAAGATGACATTGTTTGGGACTATTTTGATCGGCAACTATCCCCTCTCAAATATACGTATGCTTATGGCAAGCGGTTCAAGTTGCTGGGACCTTTCTTCTGCACTTACTACCAACCAAAGAGATGTGTTCGGCAGTTCTCCTAGAGGTAGCAGTATGTCGAAGCCCGACTGTTATCAGGAGCTATGGCAGAGTTCGATCTCACCTCCGCACAATGGTCCGGGGCATATCATTCTGCCCGCTACAGCTGGGATTCCTTTGTCTCTCTTAAAATCTTTCCAGGTCCTAGAGTGTCTGCCGACTATCATAAATGGTGACAAATTGTTTGTCCCCCACCTTTTTGTCAAGATCAATAAAGTCATGTTTCCTCATTTCTATAAAATTGTCTCTCTTTCCATTGTGGTTTGACGACCTCGCCTAGGTAACAAGGCATATTTTTGTTGTTTATTTCTTTTGCAGAAGGAATGACAACACAATTGTCGTGATTCCCGCGACGACTCAGTCCCTAGTAATGGGACATCTTTTCCAAATTGTCTACCATATTTTCAGCAAATATTTCTTCCAAAAAATCAATTCCTACAAAATCTAATCAGGTCTTTGCCCTGCAGAGAGCATCCACAACATTTGATGGTGCAAACAAGATCAGGCAAAAGGACAGCAACACCGCAGTACTCGTCAGCCTCAGAAGAAGAAATGGGTTCCCCCCGATCCGAGAAGAGTCAAAAGCAGCAGCAAGAAGATGATGGCATAGACCCTCAAATGTATGCCATGTTTCGAAAAATGATGAACAAAATGATGAATGAGTAGCCCGAGACCAGCTCAGAAAGGAACCCATTCAGAGAAAAGTTCCATGGTCATAGGGGTAAGAAGGCTCCCAAGAAGCAAATCCAGCCAGAAGAGATTTCAGATGAATCAGACTCAACTGAAAATACTGATGAAGAATATGAGGTGCCTCCGGCATTTCAGAAACGTAGGCAAAGTAAAAGCCGCAGATCAAAAAGCCGAGATGCAGAAGAACCCTTGCAAGCGCAGTTCAAGGAAATGGCCCGAGTTGTCAAGGATCTGCAAGCCCGCAACAAGGGCAAGAAAGTCTTCACCAGTGAGGACTTCTATGACGGCTTAGAAGGGGATGATGATCTGGAGAATCTCCCCCGTAAATTCATCAAGTTTGATGGTTCTGGCGACCCAAAAGCTCATCTCGCCACATTCTTCGCAGAATGCTCTCGGTTCAAAAGGGACAACAGAGCACTATTTCTATGCTTCCCCCGCAGCTTGGAAGGAGTTGCAGCCAAGTGGTATGCTGAGCATATCAACCCAATCGAGCTTAAGGAGTTCGACAAAGTTGTGAATCTGTTTATTGAACGCTTCTTTTTCAACACAGAAGCGCTGCCTACATTGAGCCATCTCTGCAATTTGAGGCAGAACGAGAATGAAAAGGCGCGGGACTTCATTCACAGATGGAGATCGGCCTGCAACAAAATGAGAGATTCTATCTCGGAAAGGCACGCCCTGTCCCTAATCCTCAACAACTTTTCACAGCCGTTAAGAGGATTGATCTCTACAGCACCATCCAGGACCTTCATTGAGCTGACAGAACGAGCCGAATGGCTCGAACTAAGTGTGGAAAATGGAGTCTATGAAGGCTTCACCTTTTCCAAGAACAACTCCCAAGGTGAGCAGAAAAAGAAAGCTCACTTCACTTATTCTGCCAGCAACAGCAACAAAGGCCGAAATCAGCAGAAAGGGCAGAAGAAAGATTACTGCTACAGCTCAGGCAGTTCGAACAACAAGGACCAGAAAGGAAAGCCTGCTCCTCAGTACAACAAGCCTCCTCAGCAGGATCCAGGGCCGAAACTCGTGAGAAAACCAAACACGAAGGATCGAGTTACGACAGAAAGTTTACTCCTCTTGACCAATCACTCAAGGATGTGCTCAAGTACATGCTATCAAAGGAAATGGTTAAGTTGCCCAGATTGGCCGATCCCCCTGTGCCCATGGGGAAATGGAAAGATCAGTTCTGCAAGTTCCACAGGACAGTGGGACACAACACTGAGAACTGCTTTGTTCTCAAAAACATCGTGCAAGATCTCATTGAAAAGAATCTATTGGTAGAAGGAGAAGAAGAAGAGAAAATGGACATTCTCAATCACCCCTTCCCTTCGCACACCACATCTGTAGTATCGGCACAGCCATTTCTGCTGCATGAGCACATCAAGCCGTGTTCTGCACAAGATCTACAAGTTCAGCATCAGGTGTCAGTGCTACGACAAGCAGCTCCTGGTTCTAAGAAGATGGACTTAATCTCAGCATTCGACAAAATGAAAGTTTCAGAAGCATCTATGAAGTCAGCCCCCAAGTCAAAGGGAACTCCTGACTTCTTCAAGCAAATTATCAAACCCAGGCTGGAGAATTCAAGTCAGAAGCCTCTGACCGCTTTATCCAATGTCTCCATCTTTGACTTGGCCAAGAATTCTAGCAAGCACCAGCAAGTACTGGATGATTTACTCAGGAAAATCAAGGTTAAGCCCAGTACCACTCCTGAAGACATGGCACAGATTATGAACTCCGCCATGACCAATGCACCAATTACCTTCTCGGATGAGGACCTTCCAAAGCCTCATTCCTTTTGGTTGGACTTCTTGAAATGATCTTTTAAAACAATTATTTTCAATAAAGCTTTGGGAAAATCGTCAACCAAAGATATAAAAACCGACTTTCCACCGAAGTGGCGAGTACGGGTCGAATCCACAGGGAACGGGAACATTCTGAATTAATTCCAAAATAACACTTTATTAATAAAAACAAAGTTTAAAATCTATGTCAGTTTTTACAAGTTACATTAAATAACATTCTAAACTATGAAAATAAAATAAAATCGGAGGCTAAGTCTTCAGCAGGTCTCCAGGGGCATTTCTGTCTTTTCACATCAAGTGCAGTCGCATAGTATAATTGAATTACACCTATGAACCTGTTCTAACTTAACAACCTACACAATAAAAATACAAAATCAGTAACTAAATCAAGAATTAATCTAAATTACATCTACAACTAATTCTATACTATTTCTAAATTAAACTACAGTTAATTTAAATATCTAAAACTAAAATTATACTAACTAAGTAAACTAACTCAACTAAATAACTCTGAGTACTCTAAATACTGTTAATATACTAACTACTATGTGAGAAAATAGTAAAACTACACGAAATCAGACAAATAAGTAAAAGACTGTTTTGTCCCTAAAAAAGGCAAAAATGGATTCTGCCAGCTTTTCGCAAAACGACTGTTTGAGGGGTCAACCAAATTTCAAATTTAGTAAAATCACTTCTATTCTGTAAAAGACAAATCCGAGAAGCTGACTCTTTTTAAAGAAGTGAAAAATACATTCTGGATCTCCAGAACGAAGCGTTTCAAAATCAGGATAAATTGAGAAATCGCAGGACCCGAAATTTCAAAATCAGAAAAAGCTGTTTTCATAATACGCTTAAAAACCAGACCAAATCAACTCAAATCGAGCTGAAATTTTGTCTGCACACAGTTAACACACCAATGTGGAGAATAGAAAAATAATATTCAGAAAATTCACGAAAAATCCACATGAAATAATTAGTGCACGATCGGGTAAAAATTAGGGTTTTGGTTCAGTGCACTATTCATCCCTTTGAATCCATAATTGACATTTGGACATTGAACCACGTACAAGAACAGTCCTAACTGAACCTATCCTACTATTAAACTACAGCAAACAATAACAATTAAACTAAGTTATAAATTCTGAGCAATACCATAACCTAAACTCACTAATACTCTAAATAAGATATCTAAATTAATCTACACTCTAATTGAACCTAATTTATAACATCTAATATCACTAACTAAATTAACTATCTATTCTATTATTAATTCTAACTTACGGTTAGTCTAACTAGCTAAAATTACTTACTAACTAAATTAAACACTAACTATCTAACCTAAATGACAAATCTAACTAAATCTAACATAATCTAACTAACATGATTACCTAATGAACTAATTAATCTAATGTTAATTCTAACCTAATGACACAACTACTAATCTACGGTTACACTAACTAGGGTTAGATTCTAACTAGTAACTAGGGTTTAACTAACTACGGTCGGCTACTTAAGGTTAGGGGCGGTTTAGGATAGGACTTTGATTACACGCCACCTTAGGGTTACTTCCTAACTAAGGTAGGGGTAACTAATTAAGGTTAACTAATGGGTCGGTTAACTATGTAACTATGGTTAGTTGGGGTGGTGACTTGGATTAGGTAGGGTTAATACCTATGGTTAGCTAAGGTCGACTAGGGTTAATTAGTCTAACTAACTAAAGTTTAATCTAACTAGAACTAAATACTAACTAGGGTTAGCTATAGGATTGGTTAATGAGGGTCGGTTAGAACTAACTAGGGTTAGATTCTAACTAGGATTAGGAGTTTAACTAAGGCTAGGGTTAGTAGTTAAATACGGTTTATGTTAGCTAGGGTTTAACTATGGTGGACAAGGGTCGGATGGGATAAGGTAGGGGTCGGTTAAGGTTATGGATTTGACTAGGGGGCGACTGGGGTAAGTAGGTCAACTAGCTAAGGTCGGTTAGAACTAACTAGGTTTAACTAGGGGTAAGGTTATATGGCTAACTAGGTTTAGGTAAGGGTTAACTAGGGTCTAATAAGTAGGTCGGTTTGGGTTAAGTAGGTTTGACTAACTACTAGGGTTAACTAATTAGCATTAACTAACTAATTAAGGTTAGTTGAGGATAAACTATAGTTAGACTAAAGGGTCGGTTAAGGATATGGCTTTAAATTACACGCCACCCTAGAGTCATCAAATATGGTAATTACACACTAATGTTAATTCCTAAAATCTAAATCAACTCCTATATTAAATAGAAACTAATGTTAGCACCTACTTAAATAAGTATACACGACTTTTACAAACGTAATTTAATTCCATAAACACTAACCTAATTAGAATACACGAATTTCTAAAATCTATACTATTACTACATTACTAATTTAAGTAACACCTAATTAAGACTAAATCAATCTAAGCAATACTAAATACGGCTTTAAAGATAGCAATCCACAAATTTGGTATGAACCCTCTCCTCTTTATTGCCTTAATTGCACCTAGGGAAAGGTTTCAATTTGAAAAACCGTCCAGCTATTAAAATCCACACGTTTTTCCATATTTGCATTAAAAGCATTAAAACCTTTTGAATTCTTTTCCAAAGACACACTATACGATTTTGGCTAGCTTTTCAAAAAAAAAAGATAGCATTTATCTTCTTGCCAAAATCGAGTAAATCATTTTGGAACTCTTTTGAAAATCCAAGCATTAAATCCTCTTTTTGAAATTCTTTCCCAAAGCATCCCACACGATTTTTGGGGTTGGCTTTAAATGAGTATTTGGAGTTTCAAAACTTCCCAAAAATCGTGTAAATGCTTTTGGAAGGACCTTTGGAATTCCAAAGGGTTTCCAAAAGTCGTGTAACCCTCATTAAAAGACCCTTTTGAATTCCAAAGGGTTTCCAACTTTGAAAATGAGAAGGCATTTATGACTTGGTTGGGAATTAGGGCTTTCCTCTTAATTGCAATTCACGATTTTAGAGGGATTAGTCTTCTACCAAATTCGTATGCTCAACCATAAAGACTCTACTGCCCTTTGACTAAAATCTATACGAATTTACATCCTAGACTTAAAATAAAACTAACCTAACTAAATTAATATATATACAACTCAAACAAAGGGCATAAAGGGAAAGCTACCAAAAATCAAACTTATCCATATTAACTACTACACGAAAATTAAAAATCACTAAGTTAATACTACATTAAAACCGATATTAGCAATTCTATCTAAGTTAATTCCTACACACAATTCGAACTTACTCAATTAATGCTAAATTACCTAAAACGAAATACATTGCACCTAGACATTTTAATTCTAATTTCCTAAAACCTAATGACCTAATAACTGAAACATGCAACCTTGCTGGACCTCTAATGGCCGACCTACATTTGGAGAAGACGACTACACCTATATGAAAAACGAAATAGCTAATTTAAATACTAACATAACACCAAATATAAATCTAATTTAAACTAAACTAACACATAATTAGGACAATCTACATGAAGCTAAAAACACACAAACTAAACAACTAACATGCTGGAAATCAAATCATAACAGAAAACAAATTCTAACATATTCCTACAATCGGCTAGACTAAGAACAACACAGAATTTCATACTAAACCCAATACACGAATTAAAATCTATGAAAAACCTAAACAATAATTGACAAACTAACATTAAAATAGCACACAAAAACAAATTACAAACTGTTGGACGTCCTACCTAAAAACCAGAAAAGCTACACTCGACTAGATAATTTTAGCAAAATCTAAAAACGCACAAAATAGAAAATCACATAGTCACTTTTCCTAAGGTACTAAACTCGAACAACATAAGAACTAATGGACTTAGAACAACTGAAAAAAAACGCAGACATGCAGAAACCTTCTTTCAATCACACGCACATACCCAAAAAGACATAAAAACTCCCAACGTTGGATTGAAAAACCTAAAAGTAAATGACCCAAACACCTAAACATCCTACGTGCTGGCTTTTGCACGAACAAAAGCTATACTAAGGCTGACAAAAATACAGAAAAACACCCACATATTACACACGCACATGATAGGTTTTAACTAGAAGCAATGGGTGAGAAGATCTACCTTTTGGCCGATCCGAAGAATGGGAGGATGAAGAGAAGAGCGGACTTTGCTTGGCTTCGCACCGTTCGGGACCTTATTGATGCTGGAAATACGCCATGGTACCATGTCCTACAGCTGCAACACGTTGGAAATCCACCGAAGATGAAGTGTGAACCGATTCTCGATCGGGGGGCGTAGAAGACCGGATGGAGGTAGAGCCGGCCCTTCTCGTTGGAGTGTTTCGCACTTCCACACGAGAATAGATGCTTCCCACCTCTGCTGCACCTGCAAAACACAGCAACAATGGATATTAAACAACATGGAAGATAAAGAAATGAAAAGAATTGAAAGGGAGACAAGGTAGAATGCTTGGTTCTCAAGCTTTTCTCCATGTCTTCAATGGAGATGGAAGGAGGTGGAAGATGAGAAGGGGGCTGGAGCTAGAATCGTGCCCCTAGGGCACGAAAACCAAGGCAAAGACAAGGTGGAATGGGCGCCTCCCCCTCTTTTGACGATTTTGCTTGTTTGGGTTTATTTTCAAAAACAGTGTTAAAATAAAACTATTTACTGGGCGCCTCATGTAGGAGGGGTTTTTTAGAAAATGTTTTTACAAAACTTAAGTGGGCTGGAGTTGGGTTAAATCCATGTAATTTGGTCCAGATCCAAAGTCCAAATGGGCGTCTGGATCCAAATCTCTCAATTCGGATCTGATATTTGACCCGTTACACTATAATTGTCATAATTCCTTCAAATTAACTCCGATTTTGATGAAATTCGAACCAGAGCTCCCTAACATCATTATGCACTTAAGTGTATGCTTTAAATCTATAGATGATGCATTTATGCAGTGAAAATGTATTAATAAAACGTGATATTTATGCATCATCAAATACCCCCATGCTAGAATAATTGCTAGTCCCTAGCAATACACTCTAACATGCAATAAAAATATGGACTACCCAATAATCATGAAAGCTCTTATTAAATAAAAAAAATACTAAAGAAATAAACTAACTCACTTTCGTAGGAATCACGGTTGCTTTTAGCTTATGCAACAAGCCCTTTAAACCCCTGGGTTACCCCAGTGGACGAGTAAGGTCTCGTGAGGGTTTGCAGAGATGCTACCCACAAACATCAAAATCATGCATGAATAATTTTTCAAAAATAATAGGCAATTAAGAACTTATTGTAAACAAATATTTCATATAATCTACATTTTCAAAACAAATTCAGAAATTTCTATGCCACCATAGTAAAAATCATTTTTCTTTCCCTTCTCTAATATTGTAGTTAGTTCATGATTTTTCTCAGAAAGTCAAGTATTATCATGTTTTACTCATTTATCCTCACCTTATATTTTCTGCACAGTAATTCATTAATTATTCATAAGCATTGAATTTCTCTCTTTAAGCTCATTCTTTTTCTTTTGATATTCTATTTTTCACTCTTTTTCATTCTTCTAAATTAAGCACTATTTCGAATATCAAGTCTCATGACCCGTGTAACGAGCTTTAGGTTAGTGACTCCCAGGCTGGCCGATCCTTAGGGCACTAGATACAAAGTATCCCTCGGACTTAATTGCTCGAGTCACTAAACCTTCAATTCTAATAGTTACGTATATTTTTCCTCTCATCACGTGCAATGTCTCTATCTCTTAGGCTTTCTATGCTGTCCATGTAACAAGTTTTTAAATCGATGACTCCTAAACCAGCTGGCTTTAGGGCACCAGGTGTAAAACACCCTTCAGATTCTACTTACTCGAACTACAAAGGCCACAGATATCGACTGGATTAGAGAATGATCTCCTTCGTTATCCATTTCGTAAGAGACTCAAACATTTCAACTCGTGTCTGAGTTCTACTACTTGGATTCACGAAGAAATCAACAACTAAACATAGCTCTATACTATTAAGCTCATTTTTTAAAACATAATTCATATGCTCACTTTTCTCATAAAACACACTGTGCATACTTATACTTAAGTGATTCAAAACTTTATAACATATCAAATACTATCTTTTCTTTACTATTTCATAAACAACTACTCTATTTAAATCAGATAAGAAAAAAAATTCACATGGGGCTTATACATTTCTAAATTGTCAGATCATGGAGAAATACAATCATAAATGTTACAAATTGTTCTTAA
This sequence comes from Nuphar pumila, assembly GCF_984573655.1. Taxonomy (NCBI): domain Eukaryota; kingdom Viridiplantae; phylum Streptophyta; class Magnoliopsida; order Nymphaeales; family Nymphaeaceae; genus Nuphar; species Nuphar pumila. Next base: position 93,176,161 of record NC_143256.1, on the reverse strand, counting down.
AAGACCAACTTTTATGAGTTTTAAGCTATCAGACATGAAGAAAAATTTTTAAAATTTGTGCATCTAAACCATCCCCCCATGCTTGAATGACACTGTCCCCAGTGGCATACAGAATAATGTAAACATGTAATACAGATGCACACTATAGAACAATAAAATGAATAAAGAGAAAGGATTGATACAACCTGGTATGCTCGATCCTCTAGAGTTGTCGATTGACTGGACTCCGCACTACCACTATGCATGTACAAATGCATAGTTTTCTGCTTATCTGGTCAATGCTCTACTCTTGAAGACTTCTTCATATCCGATTTACTTGAACTCACACATTGATGGATCGATTGTTCATACATGTAAACAATGAAATTCACATGAAATTAAAATAAAATTCAAAATAAAATACATAAACAACTACTACATTATTTTAATGTACATATGATCCATCTAAATAATATAAAACATTAATATATAACCCCTAACTATGTTAGAATAATCTACATCTAAATCAGTAAAACAATGAACAAAGTAGCAGCTAACCTATGTTAGAATTAAACTAAGATAATCAATCTAGTCTACGTCAGAAAATTAGTAATTACTCTACTTTACTCTATGTCACATTAATCTATTTACTTTACGAAATAAAAGATGCATCTACTCTAAATCAGAAAGTTAAACAACTAATTGTTTTAACTATGTTAAAGCTATCTAATTAAACCATGCAACTATGTTAACAATGTTAAACTAAGTTAATTACTCTGTGAAATAAGAGATAAGCTATTCTAAATCAGAAAATCAACAAATACAGGAATTCACAACTATTTTATCTAAGACTCACATGTTTAATATATCATTGAAGCATGAAATTCCGTGAATCTTTAAGAAAAACAGCAAATGAACCCTATATTTTTCTAACAATGTTAATTCTACAAACTAAAATGATTAAATAAACTAAGCTAAACTAAACACATATATTAATAAAATGATATCTCAGAAATATTCATAATATATCGTCGTTCCCCGGCAACGGCGCCAAAATTTGGTTGGACTTTTTGAAATGATCTTTTTAAAACAATTATTTTCAATAAAGCTTTGGGAAAATCATCAACCAAAGATATAAAAACCGACTTTCCACCGAAGTGGCGAGTACGGGTCGAATCCACAGGGAACGGGAACGTTCTGAATTAATTCCAAAATAACACTTTATTAATAAAAACAAAGTTTAAAATCTATGTCAGTGTTTACAAGTTACATTAAATAACATTCTAAACTATGAAAATAAAATAAAATCGGCGGCTAAGTCTTCAGCAGGTCTCCAGGGGCATTTCTGTCTTTTCACACAAGTGCAGTCGCATAGTATAATTGAATTACACCTGTGAACCTGTTCTAACTTAACAACCTACACAATAAAAACACAAAATCAGTAACTAAATCAAGAATTAATCTAAATTACATCTACAACTAATTCTATACTATTTCTAAATTAAACTACTGTTAATTTAAATATCTAAAACTAAAATTATACTAACTAAGTAAACTAACTCAACTAAATAACTCTGAGTACTCTAAATACTGTTAATATACTAACTACTATGTGAGAAAAGAGTAAAACTACACGAAATCAGACAAATAAGTAAAAGACTGTTTTGTCCCTAAAAAAGGCAAAAATGGATTCTGAGAATTCCAAATTTGGTAAAATCACTTCTATTCTGTAAAAGACAGATCCGAGAAGCTGACTCATTTTAAAGAAGTGAAAAATACATTCTGGATCTCCAGAACGAAGCGTTTCAAAATCAGGATAAATTGAGAAATCGCAGGACCCGAAATTTCAAAATCAGAAAAAGCTGTTTTCATAATACACTTAAAAACCAGACCAAATCAACTCGGATCGAGCTGAAATTTGGTCTGTAGACAGTTAACACACCAATGTGGAGAATAGAAAAATAATATTCAGAAAATTCACGAAAAATCCACATGAAATAATTAGTGCACGATCGGGTAAAAATTAAGGTTTTGGTTCAGTGCACTATTCATCCCTTTGAATCCATAATTGACATTTGGACATTGAACCACGTACAAGAACAGTCCTAACTGAACCTATCCTACTGTTAAACTACAGCAAACAATAACAATTAAACTAAGTTTAAAATTCTGAGCAATACCATAACCTAAACTCACTAATACTCTAAATAAGATATCTAAATTAATCTACACTCTAATTGAACCTAATTTATAACATCTAATATCACTAACTAAATTAACTATCTATTCTATTATTAATTCTAACTTACGGTTAGTCTAACTAGCTAAAATTACTTACTAACTAAATTAAACACTAACTATCTAACCTAAATGACAAATCTAACTAAATCTAACATAATCTAACTAACATGATTACCTAATGAACTAATTAATCTAATGTTAATTCTAACCTAATGACACAACTACTAATCTACGGTTACACTAACTAGGGTTAGATTCTAACTAGTAACTAGGGTTTAACTAACTACGGTCGGCTACTTATGGTTAGGGGCGGTTTAGGATAGGACTTTGATTACACGCCACCTTAGGGTTACTTCCTAACTAAGGTAGGGGTAACTAATTAAGGTTAACTAATGGGTCGGTTAACTATGTAACTATGGTTAGTTGGGGTGGCGACTTGGATTAGGTAGGGTTAATACCTATGGTTAGCTAAGGTCGACTAGGGTTAATTAGTCTAACTAACTAAAGTTTAATCTAACTAGAACTAAATACTAACTAGGGTTAGCTATAGGATTGGTTAATGAGGGTCGGTTAGAACTAACTAGGGTTAGATTCTAACTAGGATTAGGGGTTTAACTAAGGCTAGGGTTAGTAGTTAAATACGGTTTATGTTAGCTAGGGTTTAACTATGGTGGACAAGGGTCGGATGGGATAAGGTAGGGGTCGGTTAAGGTTATGGATTTGACTAGGGGGCGACTGGGGTAAGTAGGTCAACTAGCTAAGGTCGGTTAGAACTAACTAGGTTTAACTAGGGGTAAGGTTATATGGCTAACTAGGTTTAGGTAAGGGTTAACTAGGGTCTAATAAGTAGGTCGGTTTGGGTTAAGTAGGTTTGACTAACTACTAGGGTTAACTAATTATCATTAACTAACTAATTAAGGTTAGTTGAGGATAAACTATAGTTAGACTAGGGGGTCGGTTAAGGATATGGCTTTAAATTACACGCCACCCTAGAGTCATCAAATATGGTAATTACACACTAATGTTAATTCCTAAAATCTAAATCAACTCCTACATTAAATAGAAACTAATGTTAGCACCTACTTAAATAAGTATACACGACTTTTACAAACCTAATTTAATTCTATAAACACTAACCTAATTAGAATACACGAATTTCTAAAAGCTATACTATTACTACATTACTAATTTAAGTAACACCTAATTAAGACTAAATCAATCTAAGCAATACTAAATACGGCTTTAAAGATAGCAATCCACGAATTTGGTATGAACCCTCTCCTCTTTATTGCCTTAATTGCACCTAGGGAAAGGTTTCAATTTGAAAAACCGTCCAGCTATTAAAATCCACACGTTTTTCCATATTTGCATTAAAAGCATTAAAACCTTTTGAATTCTTTCCCAAAGACACACTATGCGATTTTGGATAGCTTTTGAAAAAAAAAAGATAGCATTTATCTTCTTGCCAAAATCGAGTAAATCATTTTGGAACTCTTTTGAAAATCCAAGCATTAAATCCTCTTTTTGAAATTCTTTCCCAAAGCATCCCACACGATTTTTGGGGTTGGCTTTAAATGAGTATCTGGAGTTTCAAAACTTCCCAAAAATCGTGTAAATGCTTTTGGAAGGACCTTTGGAATTCCAAAGGGTTTCCAAAAGTCGTGTAACCCTCATTAAAAGACCCTTTTGAATTCCAAAGGGTTTCCAACTTTGAAAATGAGAAGGCATTTATGACTTGGTTGGGAATTAGGGCTTTCCTCTTAATTGCAATTCACGATTTTAGAGGGATTAGTCTTCTACCAAATTCGTATGCTCAACCATAAAGACTCTACTGCCCTTTGACTAAAATCTACACGAATTTACATCCTAGACTTAAAATAAAACTAACCTAACTAAATTAATATATATACAACTCAAACAAAGGGCATAAAGGGAAAGCTACCAAAAATCAAACTTATCCATATTAACTACTACACGAAAATTAAAAATCACTAAGTTAATACTACATTAAAACCAATATTAGCAATTCTATCTAAGTTAATTCCTACACACAATTCGAACTTACTCAATTAATGCTAAATTACCTAAAACAAAATACATTGCACCTAGACATTTTAATTCTACTTTCCTAAAACCTAATGACCTAATAACTGAAACATGCAACCTTGCTGGACCTCTAATGACCGACCTACATTTGGAGAAGACGACTACACCTATATGAAAAACGAAATAGCTAATTTAACTACTAACATAACACCAAATATAAATCTAATTTAAACTAAACTAACACATAATTAGGACAATCTACATGAAGCTAAAAACACACAAACTAAACAACTAACATGCTGGAAATCAAATCATAACAGAAAACAAATTCTAACATATTCCTACAATCGGCTAGACTAAGAACAAAAAAGAATTTCATACTAAACACAATACACGAATTAAAATCTATGAAAAACCTAAACAATAATTGACAAACTAACATTAAAATAGCACACAAAAAAAAATTACAAATTGTTGGACGTCCTACCTAAAAACCGGAAAAACTACACTCGACTAGATAATTTTAGCAAAATCTAAAAACGCACAAAATAGAAAATCACATAGTCACTTTTCCTAAGGTACTAAACTCAAACAACATAAGAACTAATGGACTTAGATCAACTGAAAAAAAATGCAGACATGCAGAAACCTTCTTTCAATCACACGCACATACCCAAAAAGACATAAAAACTCCCAACGTTGGATTGAAAAACCTAAAAGTAAATGACCCAAACACCTAAACATCCTACGTGCTGGCTTTTTCACGAACAAAAGCTATACTAAGGCTGACAAAAATACAGAAAAACACCCACATATTACACACGCACATGATAGGTTTTAACTAGAAGCAATGGGTGAGAAGATCTACCTTTTGGCCGATCCGAAGAATGGGAGGATGAAGAGAAGAGCGGACTTTGCTTGGCTTCGCACCGTTCGGGACCTTATTGATGCTGGAAATACGCCATGGTACCATGTCCTACAGCTGCAACACGTTGGAAATCCACCGAAGATGAAGTGTGAACCGATTCTCGATCGGGGGGCGTAGAAGACCGGATGGAGGTAGAGCCGGCCCTTCTCGTTGGAGTGTTTCGCACTTCCACACGAGAATAGATGCTTCCCACCTCTGCTGCACCTGCAAAACACAGCAACAATGGATATTAAACAACATGGAAGATAAAGAAATGAAAAGAATTGAAAGGGAGACAAGGTAGAATGCTTGGTTCTCAAGCTTTTCTCCATGTCTTCAATGGAGATGGAAGGAGGTGGAAGATGAGAAGGGGGCTGGAGCTAGAATCGTGCCCCTAGGGCACGAAAACCAAGGCAAAGACAAGGTGGAATGGGTGCCTCCCCCTCTTTTGACGATTTTGCTTGTTTGAGTTTATTTTCAAAAACAGTGTTAAAATAAAACTATTTACTGGGCGCCTCATGTAGGAGGGGGTTTTTAGAAAATGTTTTTACAAAACTTAAGTGGGCTGGAGTTGGGTTAAATTCATGTAATTTGGTCCAAATCCAAAGTCCAAATGGGCGTCTGGATCCAAATCTCTCAATTCGGATCTGATATTTGACCCGTTACACTGTAATTGTCATAATTCCTTCAAATTAACTCCGATTTTGATGAAATTCAAACCAGAGCTCCCTAACATCATTATGCACCTAAGTGTATGCTTTAAACCTATAGATGATGCATTTATGCAGTGAAAATGTATTAATAAAACGTGATATTTATGCAACATCAAATACCCCCATGCTAGAATAATTGCTAGTCCCTAGCAATACACTCTAACATGCAATAAAAATATGGACTACCCAATAATCATGAAAGCGCTTATTAAATAAAAAAAAATACTAAAGAAATAAACTAACTCACTTTCGTAGGAATCACGGTTGCTTTTAGCTTATGCAACAAGCCCTTTAAACCCCTGGGTTACCCCAGTGGACGAGTAAGGTCTCGTGAGGGTTTGCAGAGATGCTACCCACAAACATCAAAATCATGCATGAATAATTTTTCAAAAATAATAGGCAATTAAGAACTTATTGTAAACAAATATTTCATGTAATCTACATTTTTAAAACAAATTCAGAAATTTCTATGCCACCATAGTAAAAATCATTTTTCTTTCCCTTCTCTAATATTGTAGTTAGTTCATGATTTTTCTCAGAAAGTCAAGTATTATCATGTTTTACTCATTTATCCTCACCTGTATATTTTCTGCATAGTAATTCATTAATTATTCATAAGCATTGAATTTCTCTCTTTAAGCTCATTCTTTTTCTTTTGATATTCTATTTTTCACTCTTTTTCATTCTTCTAAATTAAGCACTATTTCGAATATCAAGTCTCATGACCCGTGTAACGAGCTTTAGGTTAGTGACTCCCAGGCTGGCCGATCCTTAGGGCACTAGATACAAAGTATCCCTCGGACTTAATTGCTCGAGTCACTAAACCTTCAATTCTAATAGTTACGTATAGTTTTCCTCTCATCACGTGCAATGTCTCTATCTCTTAGGCTTTCTATGCAGTCCATGTAACAAGTTTTCGAATCGATGACTCCTAAACCAGCTGGCTTTAGGGCACCAGGTGTAAAACACCCTTCAGATTCTACTTACTTGAACTACAAAGGCCACAGATATCGACTGGATTAGAGAATGATCTCCTTCGTTATCCATTTCGTAAGAGACTCAAACATTTCAACTCGTGTCTGAGTTCTACTACTTGGATTCACGAAGAAATCAACAACTAAACATAGCTCTATACTATTAAGCTCATTTTTCAAAACATAATTCAATTGCTCACTTTTCTCATAAAACACACTGTGCATACTTATACTTAAGTGATTCAAAACTTTATAACATATCAAATACTATCTTTTCTTTACTATTTCATAAACAACTACTCTATTTAAATCAGATAAGAAAAAAAATTCACATGGGGCTTATACATTTCTAAATTATCAGATCATGGAGAAATACAATCATAAATGTTACAAATTGTTCTTAAAAGACCTACTTTTATGAGTTTTAAGCTATCAGACATGAAGAAAATTTTTTAAAATTTGTGCATCTAAACCATCCCCCCATGCTTAAATGACACCGTCCCCAGTGGCATACAGAATAATGTAAACATGTAATACAGATGCACACTATAGAACAATAAAATGAATAAGGAGAAAGGATTGATACAACCTGGTATGCTCGATCCTCTGGAGTTGTCGATTGACTGGACTCCGCACTACCACTATGCATGTACAAATGCATAGTTTTCTGCTTATCTGGTCAATGCTCTACTCTTGAAGACTTCTTCATATCCGATTTACTTGAACTCACACATTGATGGATCGATTGTTCATACATGTAAACAATGAAATTCACATGAAATTAAAATAAAAGTCAAAATAAAATACATAAACAACTACTACATTATTTTAATGTACATATGATCCATCTAAATAATATAAAACATTAATATATAACCCCTAACTATGTTAGAATAATCTACATCTAAATCAGTAAAACAATGAACAAAGTAGCAGCTAACCTATGTTAGAATTAAACTAAGATAATCAATCTAGTCTACGTTAGAAAATTAGTAATTACTCTACTTTACTCTATGTCACATTAATCTATTTACTTTACGAAATAAAAGATGCATCTACTCTAAATCAGAAAGTTAAACAACTAATTGTTTTAACTATGTTAAAGCTATCTAATTAAACCATGCAACTATGTTAACAATGTTAAACTAAGTTAATTACTCTGTGAAATAAGAGATAAGCTATTCTAAATCAGAAAATCAACAAATACAGGAATTCACAACTATTTTATCTAAGACTCACATGTTTAATATATCATTGAAGCATGAAATTCCGTGAATCTTTAAGAAAAACAGCAAATGAACCCTATATTTTTCTAACAATGTTAATTCTACAAACTAAAATGATTAAATAAACTAAGCTAAACTAAACACATATATTAATAAAATGATATCTCAGAAATATTCATAATATATCGTCGTTCCCCGGCAACGGCGCCAAAATTTGGTTGGACTTTTTGAAATGATCTTTTTAAAACAATTATTTTCAATAAAGCTTTGGGAAAATCATCAACCAAAGATATAAAAACCGACTTTCCACCGAAGTGGCGAGTACGGGTCGAATCCACAGGGAACGGGAACGTTCTGAATTAATTCCAAAATAACACTTTATTAATAAAAACAAAGTTTAAAATCTATGTCAGTGTTTACAAGTTACATTAAATAACATTCTAAACTATGAAAATAAAATAAAATCGGCGGCTAAGTCTTCAGCAGGTCTCCAGGGGCATTTCTGTCTTTTCACACAAGTGCAGTCGCATAGTATAATTGAATTACACCTGTGAACCTGTTCTAACTTAACAACCTACACAATAAAAACACAAAATCAGTAACTAAATCAAGAATTAATCTAAATTACATCTACAACTAATTCTATACTATTTCTAAATTAAACTACTGTTAATTTAAATATCTAAAACTAAAATTATACTAACTAAGTAAACTAACTCAACTAAATAACTCTGAGTACTCTAAATACTGTTAATATACTAACTACTATGTGAGAAAACAGTAAAACTACACGAAATCAGACAAATAAGTAAAAGACTGTTTTGTCCCTAAAAAAGGCAAAAATGGATTCTGACAGCTTTTCGCAAAACGACTGTTTGAGGGGTCAAACGAATTTCAAATTTGGTAAAATCACTTCTATTCTGTAAAAGACAGATCCGAGAAGCTGACTCATTTTAAAGAAGTGAAAAATACATTCTGGATCTCCAGAACGAAGCATTTCAAAATCAGGATAAATTGAGAAATCGCAGGACCCGAAATTTCAAAATCAGAAAAAGCTGTTTTCATAATACGCTTAAAAACCAGACCAAATCAACTCGGATCGAGCTGAAATTTGGTCTGCAAACAGTTAACACACCAATGTAGAGAATAGTAAAATAATATTCAGAAAATTCACGAAAAATCCACATGAAATAATTAGTGCACGATCGGGTAAAAATTAGGGTTTTGGTTCAGTGCACTATTCATCCCTTTGAATCCATAATTGACATTTGGACATTGAACCACGTACAAGAACAGTCCTAACTGAACCTATCCTACTATTAAACTACAGCAAACAATAACAATTAAACTAAGTTATAAATTCTGAGCAATACCATAACCTAAACTCACTAATACTCTAAATAAGATATCTAAATTAGTCTACACTCTAATTGAACCTAATTTATAACATCTAATATCACTAACTAAATTAACTATCTATTCTATTATTAATTCTAACTTACGGTTAGTCTAACTAGCTAAAATTACTTACTAACTAAATTAAACACTAACTATCTAACCTAAATGACAAATCTAACTAAATCTAACATAATCTAACTAACATGATTACCTAATGAACTAATTAATCTAATGTTAATTCTAACCTAATGACACAACTACTAATCTACGGTTACACTAACTAGGGTTAGATTCTAACTAGTAACTAGGGTTTAACTAACTACGGTCGGCTACTTAAGGTTAGGGGCGGTTTAGGATAGAACTTTGATTACACGCCACCTTAGGGTTACTTCCTAACTAAGGTAGGGGTAACTAATTAAGGTTAACTAATGGGTCGGTTAACTATGTAACTATGGTTAGTTGGGGTGGCGACTTGGATTAGGTAGGGTTAATACCTATGGTTAGCTAAGGTCGACTAGGGTTAATTAGTCTAACTAACTAAAGTTTAATCTAACTAGAACTAAATACTAACTAGGGTTAGCTATAGGATTGGTTAATGAGGGTCGGTTAGAACTAACTAGGGTTAGATTCTAACTTGGATTAGGGGTTTAACTAAGGCTAGGGTTAGTAGTTAAATACAGTTTATGTTAGCTAGGGTTTAACTATGGTGGACAAGGGTCGGATGGGATAAGGTAGGGGTCGGTTAAGGTTATGGATTTGACTAGGGGGCGACTGGGGTAAGTAGGTCAACTAGCTAAGGTCGGTTAGAACTAACTAGGTTTAACTAGGGGTAAGGTTATATGGCTAACTAGGTTTAGGTAAGGGTTAACTAGGGTCTAATAAGTAGGTCGGTTTGGGTTAAGTAGGTTTGACTAACTACTAGGGTTAACTAATTATCATTAACTAACTAATTAAGGTTAGTTGAGGATAAACTATAGTTAGACTAGGGGGTCGGTTAAGGATATGGCTTTAAATTACATGCCACCCTAGAGTCATCAAATATGGTAATTACACACTAATGTTAATTCCTAAAATCTAAATCAACTTCTACATTAAATAGAAACTAATGTTAGCACCTACTTAAATAAGTATACACGACTTTTACAAACCTAATTTAATTCCATAAACACTAACCTAATTAGAATACACGAATTTCTAAAATCTATACTATTACTACATTACTAATTTAAGTAACACCTAATTAAGACTAAATCAATCTAAGCAATACTAAATACGGCTTTAAAGATAGCAATCCACGAATTTGGTATGAACCCTCTCCTCTTTATTGCCTTAATTGCACCTAGGGAAAGGTTTCAAATTGAAAAACCGTCCAGCTATTAAAATCCACACGTTTTTCCATATTTGCATTAAAAGCATTAAAACCTTTTGAATTCTTTCTCAAAGGCACACTATACGATTTTGGCTAGCTTTTGAAAAAAAAAAGATAGCATTTATCTTCTTGCCAAAATCGAGTAAATCATTTTGGAACTCTTTTGAAAATCCAAGCATTAAATCCTCTTTTTGAAATTCTTTCCCAAAGCATCCCACACGATTTTTGGGGTTGGCTTTAAATGAGTATTTGGAGTTTCAAAACTTCCCAAAAATCGTGTAAATGCTTTTGGAAGGACCTTTGGAATTCCAAAGGGTTTTCAAAAGTCGTGTAACCCTCATTAAAAGACCCTTTTGAATTCCAAAGGGTTTCCAACTTTGAAAATGAGAAGGCATTTATGACTTGGTTGGGAATTAGGGCTTTCCTCTTAATTGCAATTCACGATTTTAGAGGGATTAGTCTTCTACCAAATTCGTATGCTCAACCATAAAGACTCTACTGCCCTTTGACTAAAATCTACACGAATTTACATCCTAGACTTAAAATAAAACTAACCTAACTAAATTAATATATATACAACTCAAACAAAGGGCATAAAGGGAAAGCTACCAAAAATCAAACTTATCCATATTAACTACTACACGAAAATTAAAAATCACTAAGTTAATACTACATTAAAACCGATATTAGCAATTCTATCTAAGTTAATTCCTACACACAATTCGAACTTACTCAATTAATGCTAAATTACCTAAAACAAAATACATTGCACCTAGACATTTTAATTCTACTTTCCTAAAACCTAATGACCTAATAACTGAAACATGCAACCTTGCTGGACCTCTAATGACCGACCTACATTTGGAGAAGACGACTACACCTATATGAAAAACGAAATAGCTAATTTAACTACTAACATAACACCAAATATAAATCTAATTTAAACTAAACTAACACATAATTAGGACAATCTACATGAAGCTAAAAACACACAAACTAAACAACTAACATGCTGGAAATCAAATCATAACAGAAAACAAATTCTAACATATTCCTACAATCGGCTAGACTAAGAACAAAAAAGAATTTCATACTAAACACAATACACGAATTAAAATCTATGAAAAACCTAAACAATAATTGACAAACTAACATTAAAATAGCACACAAAAAAAAATTACAAACTGTTGGACGTCCTACCTAAAAACCGGAAAAACTACACTCGACTAGATAATTTTAGCAAATCTAAAAACGCACAAAATAGAAAATCACATAGTCACTTTTCCTAAGGTACTAAACTCAAACAACATAAGAACTAATGGACTTAGATCAACTGAAAAAAAATGCAGACATGCAGAAACCTTCTTTCAATCACACGCACATACCCAAAAAGACATAAAAACTCCCAACGTTGGATTGAAAAACCTAAAAGTAAATGACCCAAACACCTAAACATCCTACGTGCTGGCTTTTTCACGAACAAAAGCTATACTAAGGCTGACAAAAATACAGAAAAACACCCACATATTACACACGCACATGATAGGTTTTAACTAGAAGCAATGGGTGAGAAGATCTACCTTTTGGCCGATCCGAAGAATGGGAGGATGAAGAGAAGAGCGGACTTTGCTTGGCTTCGCACCGTTCGGGACCTTATTGATGCTGGAAATACGCCATGGTACCATGTCCTACAGCTGCAACACGTTGGAAATCCACCGAAGATGAAGTGTGAACCGATTCTCGATCGGGGGGCGTAGAAGACCGGATGGAGGTAGAGCCGGCCCTTCTCGTTGGAGTGTTTCGCACTTCCACACGAGAATAGATGCTTCCCACCTCTGCTGCACCTGCAAAACACAACAACAATGGATATTAAACAACATGGAAGATAAAGAAATGAAAAGAATTGAAAGGGAGACAAGGTAGAATGCTTGGTTCTCAAGCTTTTCTCCATGTCTTCAATGGAGATGGAAGGAGGTGGAAGATGAGAAGGGGGCTGGAGCTAGAATCGTGCCCCTAGGGCACGAAAACCAAGGCAAAGACAAGGTGGAATGGGCGCCTCCCCCTCTTTTGACGATTTTGCTTGTTTGGGTTTATTTTCAAAAATAGTGTTAAAATAAAACTATTTACTGGGCGCCTCATGTAGGAGGGGTTTTTTAGAAAATGTTTTTACAAAACTTAAGTGGGCTGGAGTTGGGTTAAATCCATTTAATTTGGTCCAGATCCAAAGTCCAAATGGGCGTCTGGATCCAAATCTCTCAATTCGGATCTGATATTTGACCCGTTACACTGTAATTGTCATAATTCCTTCAAATTAACTCCGATTTTGATGAAATTCGAACCAGAGCTCCCTAACATCATTATGCACTTAAGTGTATGCTTTAAACCTATAGATGATGCATTTATGCAATGAAAATGTATTAATAAAATGTGATATTTATGCATCATCAAATACCCCCATGCTAGAATAATTGCTAGTCCCTAGTAATACACTCTAACATGCAATAAAAATATGGACTACCCAATAATCATGAAAGCTCTTATTAAATAAAAAAAATACTAAAGAAATAAACTAACTCACTTTCGTAGGAATCACGGTTGCTTTTAGCTTATGCAACAAGCCCTTTAAACCCCTGGGTTACCCCAGTGGACGAGTAAGGTCTCGTGAGGGTTTGCAGAGATGCTACCCACAAACATCAAAATCATGCATGAATAATTTTTCAAAAATAATAGGCAATTAAGAACTTATTGTAAACAAATATTTCATGTAATCTACATTTTCAAAACAAATTCAGAAATTTCTATGCCACCATAGTAAAAATCATTTTTCTTTCCCTTCTCTAATATTGTAGTTAGTTCATGATTTTTCTCAGAAAGTCAAGTATTATCATGTTTTACTCATTTATCCTCACCTGTATATTTTCTGCACAGTAATTCATTAATTATTCATAAGCATTGAATTTCTCTCTTTAAGCTCATTCTTTTTCTTTTGATATTCTATTTTTCACTCTTTTTCATTCTTCTAAATTAAGCACTATTTCGAATATCAAGTCTCATGACCCGTGTAACGAGCTTTAGGTTAGTGACTCCCAGGCTGGCCGATCCTTAGGACACTAGATACAAAGTATCCCTCGGACTTAATTGCTCGAGTCACTAAACCTTCAATTCTAATAGTTACGTATAGTTTTCCTCTCATCACGTGCAATGTCTCTATCTCTTAGGCTTTCTATGCAGTCCATGTAACAAGTTTTCGAATCGATGACTCCTAAACCAGCTGGCTTTAGGGCACCAGGTGTAAAACACCCTTCAGATTCTACTTACTCGAACTACAAAGGCCACAGATATCGACTGGATTAGAGAATGATCTCCTTCGTTATCCATTTCGTAAGAGACTCAAACATTTCAACTCGTGTCTGAGTTCTACTACTTGGATTCACGAAGAAATCAACAACTAAACATAGCTCTATACTATTAAGCTCATTTTTCAAAACATAATTCAATTACTCACTTTTCTCATAAAACACACTGTGCATACTTATACTTAAGTGATTCAAAACTTTATAACATATCAAATACTATCTTTTCTTTACTATTTCATAAACAACTACTCTATTTAAATCAGATAAGAAAAAAAATTCACATGGGGCTTATACATTTCTAAATTGTCAGATCATGGAGAAATACAATCATAAATGTTACAAATTGTTCTTAAAAGACCTACTTTTATGAGTTTTAAGCTATCAGACATGAAGAAAATTTTTTAAAATTTGTGCATCTAAACCATCCCCCCATGCTTGAATGACACCGTCCCCAGTGGCATACAGAATAATGTAAACATGTAATACAGATGCACACTATAGAACAATAAAATGAATAAGGAGAAAGGATTGATACAACCTGGTATGCTCGATCCTCTGGAGTTGTCGATTGACTGGACTCCGCACTACCACTATGCATGTACAAATGCATAGTTTTCTGCTTATCTGGTCAATGCTCTACTCTTGAAGACTTCTTCATATCCGATTTACTTGAACTCACACATTGATGGATCGATTGTTCATACATGTAAACAATGAAATTCACATGAAATTAAAATAAAATTCAAAATAAAATACATAAACAACTACTACATTATTTTAATGTACATATGATCCATCTAAATAATATAAAACATTAATATATAACCACTAACTATGTTAGAATAATCTACATCTAAATCAGTAAAACAATGAACAAAGTAGCAGCTAACCTATGTTAGAATTAAACTAAGATAATCAATCTAGTCTACGTTAGAAAATTAGTAATTACTCTACTTTACTCTATGTCAGATTAATCTAATTACTTTACGAAATAAAAAAATGCATCTACTCTAAATCAGAAAGTTAAACAACTAACTGTTTTAACTATGTTAAAGCTATCTAATTAAACCATGCAACTATGTTAACAATGTTAAACTAAGTTAATTACTCTATGAAATAAGAGATAAGCTATTCTAAATCAGAAAATCAGCAAATACAGGAATTCACAACTATTTTATCTAAGACTCACATGTTTAATATATCATTGAAGCATGAAATTCCGTGAATCTTTAAGAAAAACAACAAATGAACCCTATATTTTTCTAACAATGTTAATTCTACAAACTAAAATGATTAAATAAACTAAGCTAAACTAAACACATATATTAATAAAATGATATCTCAGAAATATTCATAATATATCGTCGTTCCCCGGCAACGGCGCCAAAATTTGGTTGGACTTTTTGAAATGATCTTTTTAAAACAATTATTTTCAATAAAGCTTTGGGAAAATCGTCAACCAAAGATATAAAAACCGACTTTCCACCGAAGTGGCGAGTACGGGTCGAATCCACAGGGAACGGGAACATTCTGAATTAATTCCAAAATAACACTTTATTAATAAAAACAAAGTTTAAAATCTATGTCAGTGTTTACAAGTTACATTAAATAACATTCTAAACTATGAAAATAAAATAAAATCGGCGGCTAAGTCTTCAGCAGGTCTCCAAGGGCATTTCTGTCTTTTCACATCAAGTGCAGTCGCATAGTATAATTGAATTACACCTGTGAAGCTGTTCTAACTTAACAACCTACACAATAAAAACACAAAATCAGTAACTAAATCAAGAATTAATCTAAATTACATCTACAACTAATTCTATACTATTTCTAAATTAAACTACAGTTAATTTAAATATCTAAAACTAAAATTATACTAACTAAGTAAACTAACTCAACTAAATAACTCTGAGTACTCTAAATACTGTTAATATACTAACTACTATGTGAGAAAACAGTAAAACTACACGAAATCAGACAAATAAGTAAAAGACTGTTTTGTTCTTAAAAAAGGCAAAAATGGATTCTGACAGCTCTTCGCAAAACGACTGTTTGAGGGGTCAAACGAATTTCAAATTTGGTAAAATCACTTCTATTCTGTAAAAGACAGATCCGAGAAGATGACTCATTTTAAAGAAGTGAAAAATACATTCGGGATCTCCAGAACGAAGCGTTTCAAAATCAGGATAAATTGAGAAATCGCAGGACCCGAAATTTCAAAATCGGAAAAAGTTATTTTCATAATATGCTTAAAAACCAAACCAAATCAACTCGGATCGATCTGAAATTTGGTCTGCAGACAGTTAACACACCAATGTGGAGAATAGAAAAATAATATTCAGAAAATTCACGAAAAATCCACATGAAATAATTAGTGCACGATCGGGTAAAAATTAGGGTTTTGGTTCAGTGCACTATTCATCCCTTTGAATCCATAATTGACATTTGGACATTGAACCACGTACAAGAACAGTCCTAACTGAACCTATCCTACTGTTAAACTACAACAAACAATAACAATTAAACTAAGTTATAAATTCTGAGCAATACCATAACCTAAACTCACTAATAGTCTAAATAAGATATCTAAATTAATCTACACTCTAATTGAACCTAATTTATAACATCTAATATCACTAACTAAATTAACTATCTATTCTATTATTAATTCTAACTTACGGTTAGTCTAACTAGCTAAAATTACTTACTAACTAAATTAAACACTAACTATCTAACCTAAATGACAAATCTAACTAAATCTAACATAATCTAACTAACATGATTACCTAATGAACTAATTAATCTAATGTTAATTCTAACCTAATGACACAACTACTAATCTACGGTTACACTAACTAGGGTTAGATTCTAACTAGTAACTAGGGTTTAACTAACTACGGTCGGCTACTTAAGGTTAGGGGCGGTTTAGGATAGGACTTTGATTACACGCCACCTTAGGGTTACTTCCTAACTAAGGTAGGGGTAACTAATTAAGGTTAACTAATGGGTCGGTTAACTATGTAACTATGGTTAGTTGGGGTGGCGACTTGGATTAGGTAGGGTTAATACCTATGGTTAGCTAAGGTCGACTAGGGTTAATTAGTCTAACTAACTAAAGTTTAATCTAACTAGAACTAAATACTAACTAGGGTTAGCTATAAGATTGGTTAATGAGGGTCGGTTAGAACTAACTAGGGTTAGATTCTAACTAGGATTAGGGGTTTAACTAAGGCTAGGGTTAGTAGTTAAATACGGTTTATGTTAGCTAGGGTTTAACTATGGTGGACAAGGGTCGGATGGGATAAGGTAGGGGTCGGTTAAGGTTATGGATTTGACTAGGGGGCGACTGGGGTAAGTAGGTCAACTAGCTAAGGTCGGTTAGAACTAACTAGGTTTAACTAGGGGTAAGGTTATATGGCTAACTAGGTTTAGGTAAGGGTTAACTAGGGTCTAATAAGTAGGTCGGTTTGGGTTAAGTAGGTTTGACTAAATACTAGGGTTAACTAATTAGCATTAACTAACTAATTAAGGTTAGTTGAGGATAAACTATAGTTAGACTAGGGGGTCGGTTAAGGATATGGCTTTAAATTACACGCCACCCTAGAGTCATCAAATATGGTAATTACACACTAATGTTAATTCCTAAAATCTAAATCAACTCCTACATTAAATAGAAACTAATGTTAGCACCTACTTAAATAAGTATACACGACTTTTACAAACCTAATTTAATTCCATAAACACTAACCTAATTAAAATACACGAATTTCTAAAATCTATACTATTACTACATTACTAATTTAAGTAACACCTAATTAAGACTAAATCAATCTAAGCAATACTAAATAGGGCTTTAAAGATAGCAATCCACGAATTTGGTATGAACCCTCTCCTCTTTATTGCCTTAATTGCACCTAGGGAAAGGTTTCAATTTCAAAAACCGTCCAGCTATTAAAATCCACACGTTTTTCCATATTTGCATTAAAAGCATTAAAACCTTTTGAATTCTTTCCCAAAGACACACTATACGATTTTGGCTAGCTTTTGAAAAAAAAAAGATAGCATTTATCTTCTTGCCAAAATCGAGTAAATCATTTTGGAACTCTTTTGAAAATCCAAGCATTAAATCCTCTTTTTGAAATTCTTTCCCAAAGCATCCCACACGATTTTTGGGGTTGGCTTTAAATGAGTATTTGGAGTTTTAAAACTTCCCAAAAATCGTGTAAATGCTTTTGGAAGGACCTTTGGAATTCCAAAGGGTTTCCAAAAGTCGTGTAACCCTCATTAAAAGACCCTTTTGAATTCCAAAGGGTTTCCAACTTTGAAAATGAGAAGGCATTTATGACTTGGTTGGGAATTAGGGCTTTCCTCTTAATTGCAATTCACGATTTTAGAGGGATTAGTCTTCTACCAAATTCGTATGCTCAACCATAAAGACTCTACTGCCCTTTGACTAAAATCTACACGAATTTACATCCTAGACTTAAAATAAAACTAACCTAACTAAATTAATATATATACAACTCAAACAAAGGGCATAAAGGGAAAGCTACCAAAAATCAAACTTATCCATATTAACTACTACACGAAAATTAAAAATCACTAAGTTAATACTACATTAAAACCGATATTAGCAATTCTATCTAAGTTAATTCCTACACACAATTCGAACTTACTCAATTAATGCTAAATTACCTAAAACAAAATACATTGCACCTAGACATTTTAATTCTAATTTCCTAAAACCTAATGACCTAATAACTGAAACATGCAACCTTGCTGGACCTCTAATGGCCGACCTACATTTGGAGAAGACGACTACACCTATATGAAAAACGAAATAGCTAATTTAACTACTAACATAACACCAAATATAAATCTAATTTAAACTAAACTAACACATAATTAGGACAATCTACATGAAGCTAAAAACACACAAACTAAACAACTAACATGCTGGAAATCAAATCATAACAGAAAACAAATTCTAACATATTCCTACAATCGGCTAGACTAAGAACAAAACAAAATTTCATACTAAACACAATACATGAATTAAAATCTATGAAAAACCTAAACAATAATTGACAAACTAACATTAAAATAGCACACAAAAACAAATTACAAACTGTTGGACGTCCTACCTAAAAACCAGAAAAACTACACTCGACTAGATAATTTTAGCAAAATCTAAAAACGCACAAAATATAAAATCACAGTCACTTTTCCTAAGGTACTAAACTCGAACAACATAAGAACTAATGGACTTAGAACAACTGAAAAAAAATGCAGACATGCAGAAACCTTCTTTCAATCACACGCACATACCCAAAAAGACATAAAAACTCCCAAACGTTGGATTGAAAAACCTAAAAGTAAATGACCCAAACACCTAAACATCCTATGTGCTGGCTTTTGCACGAACAAAAGCTATACTAAGGCTGACAAAAATACAGAAAAACACCCACATATTACACACGCACATGATAGGTTTTAACTAGAAGCAATGGGTGAGAAGATCTACCTTTTGGCCGATCCGAAGAATGGGAGGATGAAGAGAAGAGCGGACTTTGCTTGGCTTCTTACCGTTCGGGACCTCGTTGATGCTGGAAATACGCCATGGTACCATGTCCTACAGCTGCAACACGTTGGAAATCCACCGAAGATGAAGTGTGAACCGATTCTCGATCGGGGGGCGTAGAAGACCGGATGGAGGTAGAGCCGGCCCTTCTCGTTGTAGTGTTTCGCACTTCCACACGAGAATAGATGCTTCCCACCTCTGCTGCACCTGCAAAACACAACAACAATGGATATTAAACAACATGGAAGATAAAGAAATGAAAAGAATTGAAAGGGAGACAAGGTAGAATGCTTGGTTCTCAAGCTTTTCTCCATGTCTTCAATGGAGATGGAAGGAGGTGGAAGATGAGAAGGGGGCTGGAGCTAGAATCGTGCCCCTAGGGAACGAAAACCAAGGCAAAGACAAGGTGGAATGGGCGCCTCCCCTCTTTTGACGATTTTGCTTGTTTGAGTTTATTTTCAAAAACAGTGTTAAAATAAAACTATTTACTGGGCGCCTCATGTAGGAGGGGGTTTTTAGAAAATGTTTTTACAAAACTTAAGTGGGCTGGAGTTGGGTTAAATTCATGTAATTTGGTCCAGATCAAAAGTCCAAATGGGCGTCTGGATCCAAATCTCTCAATTCGGATCTGATATTTGACCCGTTACACTGTAATTGTCATAATTCCTTCAAATTAACTCCGATTTTGATGAAATTCAAACCAGAGCTCCCTAACATCATTATGCACCTAAGTGTATGCTTTAAACCTATAGATGATGCATTTATGCAGTGAAAATGTATTAATAAAACGTGATATTTATGCATCATCAAATACCCCCATGCTAGAATAATTGCTAGTCCCTAGCAATACACTCTAACATGCAATAAAAATATGGACTACCCAATAATCATGAAAGCGCTTATTAAATAAAAAAAAATACTAAAGAAATAAACTAACTCACTTTCGTAGGAATCACGGTTGCTTTTAGCTTATGCAACAAGCCCTTTAAACCCCTGGGTTACCCCAGTGGACGAGTAAGGTCTCGTGAGGGTTTGCAGAGATGCTACCCACAAACATCAAAATCATGCATGAATAATTTTTCAAAAATAATAGGCAATTAAGAACTTATTGTAAACAAATATTTCATGTAATCTACATTTTCAAAACAAATTCAGAAATTTCTATGCCACCATAGTAAAAATCATTTTTCTTTCCCTTCTCTAATATTGTAGTTAGTTCATGATTTTTCTCAGAAAGTCAAGTATTATCATGTTTTACTCATTTATCCTCACCTGTATATTTTCTGCACAGTAATTCATTAATTATTCATAAGCATTGAATTTCTCTCTTTAAGCTCATTCTTTTTCTTTTGATATTCTATTTTTCACTCTTTTTTATTCTTCTAAATTAAGCACTATTTCGAATATCAAGTCTCATGACCCGTGTAACGAGCTTTAGGTTAGTGACTCCCAGGCTGGCCGATCCTTAGGGCACTAGATACAAAGTATCCCTCGGACTTAATTGCTCGAGTCACTAAACCTTCAATTCTAATAGTTACGTATATTTTTCCTCTCATCACGTGCAATGTCTCTATCTCTTAGGCTTTCTATGCAGTCCATGTAACAAGTTTTCGAATCGATGACTCCTAAACCAGCTGGCTTTAGGGCACCAGGTGTAAAACCCTAGTCTTGCTCTGTGGAGAGGTCCTCAATTCTTCAAGGTTGGAGGCCGAATCGACTACAGCACGATTAAGGATCACCCATTGTTTCCACAATTCATGAAGTCAAGAAAGGGATTTGAGTTACTCCTGAAGCATGGTTATCAACCCTTCAAGGGACTCGGCAAGAACGAGGTCGGCCGCATCGAGCCAGTGATCCAAAAACATCGTCCCCACAGAGCAGGACTAGGGTTCTCCAGAGGAAGCTCGTCAAAGAAGACTGTTTTTGTCAAAGGGGTACAATAAAGACCATTTTTTATTTCTTTCCATTCTTTCCAAAATAAATGTCTCATTTTATCAAATGTCATTGACCAATTCAATCAATAAAATTTCAAGTTTCTTTGTCTATCCGGATGCCATCTACTCCCTTTCTGTGTATCTCTTCATTTTATAATTCAATGCCATTTTATGCATGGTTCTCTTCAAATGATTGCTTGTCTTACTATAAGCCGATTTATCTGAACCAGATTTCTTCTCCAAAATTTCAGAATGACTTCTCGGACAATCAAGAAGCTCGTTCTCAATCCCAAGGCTTTTCAGAAATCGGCAGCAATTCACAGAATCAAAGCAAGCATCAAAAATGATAAGATTGCAAAGCAGTCAGATGATTGTGCAGAATACGATCAGTCTCTTTAGGAATTACCAGAGTTCACCGCTGTTCAGAAGCAAGATGAACCATCTCCTCTAGTACAAGATCCAACCGAAGATGTTAATATCGGTTCAGAGGAAGATCCCAAAATTCTCCAGATCGGAACCAGTCTGAGTCCAAAAGAAAAGAAAAGGCTTACAGATTTTCTCAAGCGGCATGAAGAAGTGTTCGCATGGACATATGAAGACATGCCGGGCTTAGACCCCAAATTGGTCGAACACCATCTTGTCTTGAAACCAGATGCTAAGCCAGTTAAGCAAAAACTGAGAAAAATGGATCCCAGAATAGAACAACAAGTCAAGGAAGGACTTGAAGATCTGCTCAAAGCAGGATTTATCCGAGCTATTGACTACCCAGATTGGTTAGCCAATATCGTCGTTGTCCCAAAGAAAAGTGGCAAAGTAAGGATCTGCATAGACTTCAGAGACCTCAACAAGGCAACTCCGAAGGATGACTATCCACTTCCAAGCATCGATCTTCTAGTCGATAGCACGACAGGACATGCTATGTTCTCTTTTATGGATGGATATTCCGGCTACAATCAGATTAAGTTGGCCACCCGCGACCAATCAAAAACTTCCTTCACTATGCCTTGGGGCACTTTCTGCTATACAGTTATGCCTTTTGGGCTCAAGAATGCTGGAGCAACATATCAACGAGCAATGGCCATTATCTTTCACCATCAGATGCGCAAAATCATGGATGCGTATGTTGACGATATCCTCGTGCAATCTAAAGAGGGAGAAGATCACCTCGAAGCGCTTGACCAAGTCTTTAAGCGACTCATCCTTTATAAGTTAAGGCTTAACCCACAAAAATGTGTCTTTGGAGTCGAATCAGGCAAACTGTTGGGTTTTCTGGTCAGCAAAAAGGGAATTGAAATCGACCCAGCCAAAGCAAAGGCTATCATTGATATGCCACCCCCGAAGAACCTCAAAGAATTGCGTAGCCTTCAGGGACGTATGCAATCAATCCGGCAATTTATTTTCAATTTGGCAATGAGATGTGAACCTTTCAACCACTTGCTCAGAAAAGGAGTGAAGTTCGAATGGGGACCGGAATGTCAACAATCGTTCGATCGGATCAAAAAGTATCTTCTCAATCCTCCAATCCTGAAACCGCCAGAATTGGGAAAACCTCTTTTATTATATATCTCAGTCAATCAAGTCGCATGCGGCGGATTCTTGGCGCAATACAAAGAAGGCAGCTTGATAGAGCACGCCATCTATTATGTGAGTAAGACTTTCATAGATTATGAAAAGAAATACTCTCACATAGAGAAGACCTGCCTAGCTCTGGTATGGATGTGTCAGAAGCTAAGACACTACCTGCTAGCATCTGAAGTCAAAATCTTGTCTAAACTCAATCCTCTCAAGTACATCTTGGAGCAACCTTTCCTAAGCGGACGGGTCACAAAATGGCAAGTCTTACTGATGCAGTATGACTTAGAATATGTCTCACAGCAATCAATCAAAGGCCAAGCAATTGCAGATCAATTGGTGGATTTTCCTCTGGCAGAAGAAGTGAAAGCCGAAGTTGACTTCCTTGATGAGAAAATTTGCAATATCCAGCAATTTCCAGTCTGGAATTTATTTTTCGATGGTTCTAAGAACATGGCCGGAATAGGCATCGGAATCCTATTAATCACTCTTGAGAAGATGATGATTCTATTTTCTCTCAAGTTAGATTTTCAATGTACCCACAATATGGCTGAATATGAAGCCCTGATTCAAGGTCTAAAGATTCTACTAGACTTCAATGTTAAGAGAGTGCATGCCTACGGCGACTCATTACTTGTTGTCAATCAAGTTCGAGCCGAATGGCAAGTCAAAGATCAGAAGCTATTTCCCTATCAGAAAATTGTTTCAGCTCTTGTCAACAAGTTTGAAGAATTTCAGCTCTTCCATATCAAGAGAGATTTTAATCAAGTGGTCGATAGCCTAGCCAGTTTAGGCTCCATTATGGCATTCAAGAATAGAGAATCTTGTCGCTCTTTTGAAATTGGCAGACTTGACCAACCTGCTTTCCTTCCAACAGAACAAATAAACCAAGCTGAGCAAAGGAAGAAACCTTGGTATTACAATATCAAAACTTTCATAGAAACTGGCGAATTTCCTCCAGAACTCTCAAAGAAAGAGCAGCGAGCAATCCAGCGTATGTCTACTCGATACTTCATTTTGGCTAATGTCCTTTATCGTCGAGGATTCAGTTCAGAGTATTCCAGATGTTTAGACGAAGACGAAGCCAAAGAAGTCGTGCGAGAAGCACACTAAGGCATTTGTGGTGGCCACGTCGGCTACCAAACCCTTGTCAAACAGATCGTCAGAGCAGGTTACTACTGGAAGACTATGCAACAAGACTGTTATCATTATGTGAAGAAGTGTGTGCAATGCCAGATACACGCACCTTCTATTCATGCTCCGGCAACTTATTTGCAATCTGTTGTTTCTCCATGGCCGTTCTCCATGTGGGCCTTCGATGTCGTAGGTCCCATCACTCCTTCAGCTTCAAATGGCCACAAATACTTCCTTGCCGCAACAGAATATTTCACCAAGCGGGTAGAAGCTATCACTCTTCGCACCGTAGAAGGACGACATGTGGTCTCTTTCATTCACAAGAACATCCTTTGCCGTTTCGGCATCCCACATGACATTGTGTCAGACAATGGTAGTCATTTCAAGAATGAAAAGATGAAGACATTCTGCTCAAAATTCAAGATCTATCACCATTTTTCCGCTCCATATTATCCTCAAGGGAATGGTCAGGCAGAGGCCACCAATAAGATTTTAATTCGTATCTTGGAGCGAACTGTGGAAACAGGGCGTGACTGGCATGAGAAAATCCACGATGCACTATGGGCATACCGGACCACCATTCGCACTCCAACGAACGCTACTCCATCAGAATTGGTCTATGGAACAGAAGTAGTATTGCCGCTACATGTTCAGAAACTCGCTTTAAAATTTGCTTCACTTCTGCAATTACCTCTTGATCAATACCAGCAGCAGCGACTAGTACAGCTAGACTTACTCGACGAGAGAAGGCTAAAAGCAGCAGAGCATGCTCAATCTTATCGCCAGAGAGTAGCCAGGCAATATGCGAAGTCTATCATCGAAAGAAGATTCAAAGTCAATGATTTAGTACTTCGATCCACAGCTTATCTCAAGCATCGTCCCGGCGGCAAATGGTCGCCAAATTGGGAAGGTCCCTATGTTGTCAAAGAAGCATTACCCCGCAACTCATATCAGCTCATCAATGCCGATGGGGTAGAATTGCCAGATCCTATTAATGCTCGTCACTTGAAAAAGTTTTATACTTAAAACATTTATTCTCCTCTTGTAATCCTTCCTATTCTCTTTCAAATAATGATCAAGCTTTCTTTCCCAGTTACACTGGGGCATTTTAAAAAAGTTTTGTTTTGTATGCAGGCAGGATAAACAAATTCCTCATTTCACGCACTTGTGCATCCATATGCATCAACTCATATTCATTTGTATCCAACTGCATTAACAACAATCTGGTCAGTATTGGGATTTCAACAAACAGTCCCATCATAATTCCTAATGATTCAAAATTGAAAGGTCATCATCCATACTGAACCAAAACCCAGCGCTCGAACTTGTATTATTTCAAAATCCAGTATTCAAACGGGCACATTTTCAAAATCCCAATTTTTCAGAAAACCGAGTTCCGACTCGGGCTTTTTATTCAAATCATTTTCTTTCGTTGATCCGGGTTCCGACTCGAGATCTCTTTATTCATTCGAGCTCAGATTCGAGCTCTTCATTTTCTTTTGTTGATCCGGGTTCCGACTCGAGATCTCTTCATTCATTCGAGCTCTGATTCGAGCTCTTCATTTTCTTTTGTTGATCCGGGTTCCGACTCGAGATCTCTTTATCCTTTCAAGCTCAGATTCGAGCTCTTTATTATCTTTTGTTGATCCGGGTTCCGACTCGAGATCTCTTTATCCTTTCAAGCTCAGATTCGAGCTCTTCATTATCTTTTGTTGATCCGGGTTCCGACTCGAGATCTCTCTATTCATTCGAGCTCAGATTCAAGCTCTTCATTTTTTCTCTGTTGATTCGGGTTCCGACTCGTGATCTCGTTACATCATTCGAGCTCTGATTAGAGCTCTTCATTTTCTTTTGTTGATCCGGGTTCTGACTCGTGATTTCTATATTTTATTCGAGCTCTGACTCGAACTCATCATTCTCCTTTGTTGATCCAAGTCATTTTGAACCTCAGGGTCTGTCAATTGCTCAAATTTGATATTTTGCCCTCCAAATTCCAATTTAAATCTTCAAATCAGGCAATTCTCCAATTTCGACCTTCGGGTCACCCAATTTCCAATTCTCAATTTCAATTACCAATTTCCAATTTTCGACCTTCGGGTCAATCAATTGCCAAATTTTCGACCTTCGGGTCA
This sequence comes from Nuphar pumila, assembly GCF_984573655.1. Classification (NCBI taxonomy): domain Eukaryota; kingdom Viridiplantae; phylum Streptophyta; class Magnoliopsida; order Nymphaeales; family Nymphaeaceae; genus Nuphar; species Nuphar pumila. The sequence goes on along the minus strand of NC_143256.1, from coordinate 93,149,599 downwards.
ATCAATTTCCAATTTTCGACCCTCGGGTCAATCACTCTCCAAATTTTTGACCTTCGGGTCACCCAATTTCCAAATTTCGACCTTCGGGTCACTCAATTCACAATTTCGACCTTTTGGTCAACCAATTCTCAATTTCGACCGTCAGGTCATCCAATTTCGACCTTCGGGTCATTCAATTTCCAGCAACCAATTTTCCAATTTTCAATTTTCAATTTCGACCTTTAGGTCAATCAATATCAATATCCAATTTCAATCATTTTCTCTTGCGAGAGACCCTTTTTAGGGAGAGTTCGAGGGAGCTCGTTCTTTTTGCATGCTATCCAATTCGTTCACTTAGCCCCTTTTTAGGGAGAGTTTGAAGGGACTCGCGTCTTTATGAACCGTTTGCAAAATAATTTCCAATTTCACACGAGGAACCCTTTTTAAGGGAGAGGCTCGACGGAGACTCGCTTTTCTTGTGACCCCCCAATTTCATACTAGGCCATTTTTCGTCATTAAAGACCCTCCTTGCAGGGAGAGTGTGATGGACTCGTTCTTTTCATGACCCGATTTTCAGACCTCACTATTATCGGCCCCTTTCCATAAGAGAAGCCTAATATTAGGGAGCTTTGACGAAAGCTTAACTTCTCTTCGAAAGTCAGTTTTGCAAACACCTCCTCTTCAGGGAAGAGAGGAGTATTTCCCATTTCCCATTCAGGTAAGGGCTAAGCCTGAGTCTCTCTTTTGGGGAAAAAGAGAGGAGAATTTTCGTCACGGATGTGTTGGGCCGGATTTTAAATACTCACTTTCACCAAGGATTTCAAGAAAATTTTGTCAATTTGTCAATCAAATTATTTGTTGATTTCAGAATCTTTATTGCACTAATTTCTATCTCAATTTACCTTCAGCATCACTTCCAAAAGAGTGAAGCTTTTGCGAAAAGAGATTCAAAACACAAATTCTTTCTATTGGCCAACCAAAAGGATGAAGGATAAATCCTCGATATGGCCAGAAAAGAAGATTCAATGTTAGTGAAAAGCCATGGATGATTGATATTGATCACGGTCAATGGCACATCTCTAAAGATTATTCTTGTAAAATGAGGCAGTGGAAATATCCTGAGCGCTAGAAAAAGAGAGCATTCATCAAAACCCTGTCTCCTCAGAATCACCTAAGCTGCAATTAAATATCTGCAAAAGGGATCTCTCACCTGTCGTCAAGATGAAGGCGAATTAGGCAAATAGACCCCCGGAGCCAAAGAAGATTCGAAACATCTCCAAGATGACGGAGTTTGTGACGGATCCTTCCAGGGAAAGTCCAAAGCACTGTCGAGATGAAGGCAGATGCGATGAACCTCTCGACAATCCCTAAAAGATATTTAATTTCAGCTATCATCCAAAGATCTCCAAACCCATCGCCCAAGAAGGATCGAAACATCTCCAAGATGAAGGAGTTTGTGACGTACCCTTCCCCAAAAGAGAGCAAGAGAGGAAAAAGAAAGAGAGAAAAAAAGTAAGAGCATCTCCAAAATGAAGGAGAATATAGCCAAAACACCAAGGAGCCAAAAGAGTGCAGAAAAATTATCATGAGAGAAGCTCTCAAGATATCAAACTGCCAAATCTATCAAGAATCCTCTTTAAATTTGTGAAATTCTATTATCAATACTCTTTCATCAACGACTTTCATAATATCAAATTCTCTTTCCTGTTCATATCAAGGAAATTGATAGCTTCCTTGAAGAAGGTCAATTGCGAGCAATTTGGATTTCAAGTCTCGATTCTACGAAGTGAACCTTATTTGGAGGTAATACTTTGGGTAGAAGAGAAAAAATATCTTTGCAACAATATGCAACATTTTAAAAAATTTTGAATCAACAGCAAAATTTCTAACATTTTGACAATATTTTCTAGCTATCCTGACGTGAAGTAAGAGCTTGATGTCCGTCTTTGATACATCCAGACACCAAGTTTAAATCCCTCTTAAGGACTTGATTCCTTCCCTTCTTTGAGAGCATGAACTCTCAGATTTGTACACTTCCCTGTGTCCCCACTGTCCAACCATAGACAGTCCCATTTCGGTTCGAGGTCGAACCACCAATCATTTTCTCGCAAAAGGCAATTTCAAAAGCTGATTTTCAGTCTCAGCAATGAGGCGCCCAAAACCAATCCCTTTTTAAGCTTTAGGGACCCCCATTTTCCTTCCTTTTGAAAAAATCCTATCGGATTTATTGTGCAAAATCCGAAGGTTCCATCATGGCCTCATTCAAAGAGGTACTCCATTTTCTGCCCGATCAGGATAAGGGTATAAACCTGAGCCTCATTCAAAGAGGTACTCCATTTTCCGCCCGATCAGGATAAGGGTATAAACCTGAGCCTCATCCAAAGAGGTATTTCATTTTCCATCCGATCAGGATAAGGGTATAAACCTGAGTCTCATTTCGATGAGATATTCCATTCCCCAATCAGGTTAAGGGTCAAACCTGAGCTTTGTTCCATACGAGGTATTTTGTCCCATCCAGGTCAAGGGCATAAACCTGAATTTCACTCTCACAGAGTGAGTCTTTTCTCTTCATTCTTCGCTTCATATCTACCATCTTCCTCGGGCTAATTTCTTCACACCCAGTCAGATCCTTCTAACTGGGCATTTTTTTATGTATAGCCCAAATTTGGTGTGTTTTTCTTTGCCACTAAGCTCGGCCATGAGCCGGCTTAGCAGCAAAGAGGGGCATCTGTAAACACCCCAAATTTTCACTCACCTCCCCGACATCTTCACCAAACATCATCATTCAACCTTTGAAATCACCGGAGGGCAAAATGGTCATTTTCTGAGCCCGAACCTTGCAAAAGTCTAAATTTCATCTGCAACTCTCAAAATTTCTTTATTTTTATCTGAGATGTTCAAAATTTTACTCCTGACAGGAGACAAGAATCTCCAAGTCTTGGTTCAAGATTCTATTGCATAAGACATGACATTGCATATCATTGCATGAGCATTTCATATCACTGCACTGCACAGCATGTCATTTCGAGGTCCAGAACTCTTGACTTCAAAATTTTCAATCCAGATTAGAATCTTAACTCTTTTCAAAATCGATTTCAAAACCCTGGGTCTTCAAAATTATCAACTCTTCCCAGTTTACCCCCAGGGCTCTGAATTTCAAAATACTTCCTCAGGAAAACAATCTGGATAATTTTCAAGAAATTTCAACTCAGATTTTGCCTTTTGTCAGCTATTTCAACTATCATTCTTTTACAAAATCGCCCTACATGGGCCAATTCTTTCCAAAAATTTCTGTTTTACCAATTAGTCCAGATTTTATGAAAATTCCAAAAAGAAGTTGTTGTTTTATCCTTATTTCAATAAAGAAGCAATGTGGGACCCACACTGAGGTGGTGTCACACAATCTTTACTTTTGAAAATTTGAATTTTTAAAAAACCCAAAAATATAGGAGCCTTGTCCCCTGGATTGGCGCCACTTGTCTTTTCTCTCTCCTCCCATTTCCATGCCAAGTGTCAGTGTGGGGCTACCTTAAGAAGCCGCCACATGTCATCCCATTTATCTACCATTTGTTAGTATCCACCATACCTATCATGCGCCAGGTGTCATTTCAAAGAACACCAGGAGATGCCAAGTGTCATAGGTTGTCCTGTCTAGAAAAAGTGAAGGCTTGTCTCCTCTGAGGTGGCGCCACTTAAAGTGTGTCTCCTGCAGAGGACACGTGTCAACCTCTCCCTCCTTCAGAAAAAGTAGCCTGACACATGTCTCTCCCTACCTTTCTCAGAAAAATAGGAGACACGTGTCACTCCTAGCTTCCTCCAGAAAAGGTAGGCTTGTCCCCTCTGAGGTAGCGCCATTTGAAGAGTGTCTTCTGCAGAGGACACATGTCAATCTCTCATCTCCTCAGAAAAAGCAAATGCCATGTGTGATTCTCTGCTCTTCTCAGAAAAAGTAGATGCCATGTGTCATTTCCTGCTCTCTTCAGAAAAAACTAGAATTCAAATATTCAAATCTCTCCATAGGTGGCACAAATCCTGAACTTCTACCTTTTTCATTTTGTCTGAGATGGCGCCACATGGCTTGGGCCTCCTTCTCTCCCCTCTGCCATGTGTCATTCGCTGCTTCTTTTAGAAAAAGCAGGTGACACATGTCTCCTTCTACCTCCTTCAGAAAAAGTAGAGGACACATGTCACTCTTGGCTTCCATCAGAAAAGCAACCATTCAAAAATTTTAAGACAAGAGCTAGGTGGCGAAAATCCTGGAGTTCTACCTTTTTCTACTTGGCCAAGATGGCGCCACATGTTCCTTGCCTTTCCTAACTGCCACATGGCATCGTAGGAGCCATTCTGAGGAAATGCCACGTGTCCACTCTCCATTCCTCCAGAGCCAACCTCCATTTGAAATTCAAATTCACCTTCTGAGGTGGCGCCATTTGAGAAGACTTCTCCAGACAACTGACACTTGTCTGCCACATGTCCAGACCTCCCTGCATCAGAAAAAGTAGAAAAACCCCCCTCTGAGGTGGCGCATTTTGCTTCCTCCATTCATGTTCTCCTGCCACATGGCATCGTAAGAGCCACTTTGAGGAAATGTCACATGTCAGCCTCTCCTTTCCTGCAGAAAACTAGAATTTGAATTTCTCTGAGGTGGCACAACCTGCTTCCTCCACTCCTGTCCTTCTGACACATGTCAAGAGCCTCCAGAGGTGGCGCCACATGGCATGCTCCTATTGTTTCCAGCTTTACACCTCAAATCACCTTTTGAGGTGGTGCCAATTCAGAGTCCCACTTGGCTTCAAATTTTATTTTTATTTTATTTTTGATAAAAGTAGCACACCATGAGGTGGCGCCACCTGAGGGCTCCCTGCAAAAGCCAAATTCGAATTTCAAACCCCCAGATAGCACCCCCTGAGATGCCGCCACATGGAGGGCTCAGATTGAGCCTGTTTGAAATTCAAATTTTTCAGAAAAATCTATAAAAACAAGGCTCCACGCCCAGCATGAGGAGACCAATAGAACTCCTATTGGACTTGAAAATTCGACCTAGCCTTCTTGAGAATCCGATTTTTGCACTTTAGAATTCACGCCCCCTTTGGCTCAGTGAAGAAGGCACGGTGGGTCGATTTTGGTGAATCATCCGAAGACTCGGATCAAAGGACGAACGAAGTCCGTGATAGCCGCTCCTTTCAAGAGCTTCAACGCTGCCTAACGAAGCAAGGTGCACCTCTTTTCCTCTTGATTTGGATTTCATAATTCGATTCGAGAGTCGTTTGAAGAAAGAGCTCATCCGAGAGATGGATTGAGCTATTCTCAAAAAATGACATATATAAAAATATTCAATTATGATTCCTTGATGATTTTTAGCATTCATGCATTTAGCTAGATTTAATTTTCATTTTATTTCGTTTATTTAGCACGTTTCATGAATTAATTAGGATTAATTTAGCATCTATTTCAATTCTGCTCATTTTTAGTAGTTCTCTGTTTTTGTCAGTCAGTCCACACGTCATTTCATGCATTTATTTTTTATTAAAAATCCCAAAAAATTCACGGAATGCGCCCTTAGGTGTCCCTAGAATTGTGCCAAAAATTTGGAAGCATTTGAATTTGTTTACTGTGGTAAACATTAAAATAGGGAAGTCGGGTTTTGTTACCCGGGATGCGTTTTAAAAATTATTTTTCGACTTGTAAAATCGAGATCTCCCTCATGGGAGATCCGATTTTCAATCCAAAAGATGTTATGAACTCGGGCAAATGTCTAGTTTTTAACCTAATTTTCTCAAAGTTTTATGATTTTTTTTTATGTCTTAAAAAAATCTGAGAGTTCGGGACACGTGTCAGAGCCTGATTTGGGCCTCTGAGACTTTGGATCGACTTAGGTCGATGGGTTCGCTTTGTGTGTTGCTCCAAATTCAAAACTGTAAAAAGTGAAAGTTATGTCCGAGGTGTCTAATGTTTGCATATGAAAGCATGTGATTTTTAGAATAGTGTTGATACCTGCTTCAGATTTTTCTTGTCAGTCCTCTGTTTTGTCACATTTGTCTGTTCTGTCAATTTAGAATTAAAAAGTTATATTTTTATCCATGTTTTCGTGGTCAAATGTAGAAGTCATGAACATGAAAGTTGTCCATGTAGGTGTCATAAGTAGCTCTGTTAAATAGCAGAAATTTCCATGGCTGTTTTCTATTTTTTTAGCATTTTACATCAGATGAGGGTGATTTTTATCTTTGTCAGAACCAAATCCCTGTTACTGAACTTACCATGGCTCAAATCCCGAGGCTGTAAAAACCCAAAATGTTCTATTTCAGGTCCTTTAGCAGTCTGCAAAATATCAGAAGTTTTCATAGAGTAAATCTTGCATTATCATATTAGGCATTGCATTTGGTTCGGATCCATAGGCAAAATCCACCATTTTAGGATTTCCTTTAAATTTTAGCATTTAAATCATATCATTTCATGATTTTTAGCATTCTAGGATGTTTATCAGAGTAGGTAGATGCTTCATAATGAATTTGGTGCAATTTGGAATCCGTTTGAGGTTCGGATTAGTCATAATACCAAAACAGGGTCCCGCAGGACCCGGATCCAAGTGAAAAACAAGCGAAATTCGTTATTTTGGATAAATTGCAAAATGTCAAATCCTGATTTTACAGTCATAATGTGTTTAGCAGCATGTCATAATGTCTCATACTGCATTTCATCATCATTTGAGTCAATTTGAATTTCAAAATCTCAATTTTACCAAGTTTTCCTTAAAAAAACCCTGATTTTAAAGGTATAACTTTAATTTTAGGGGTATTTTGGTCATTTTGACCCCAATTCCGAATTTCAAACTATTTTCCACCGAATTTCCTGCATTTACATCATTTCAAATATCAAGGAAGCATGAGATTAGGGTTTATGTCCAATTAAATCCAATAATTTTAGAATACTATTGGAAAATCTTCGAAAAACCCACATATTTGAGCTAACCTTATTTCAAGTTTGGCAGGGACATTCAAATGAAGGAGCTGAAGTCTGCAAATTTCTTTTATTTCATTTATTTAGTGATGTAATAATGTAAATTTTGGAATAAGATTTTAATTTCCTGCTTAGACTAGGAGGCATATCATATAGTTTAAATTTATGCAATATCCTGCTTATATGATTCATGCATTTTTATTTTAAAAGCACTATGGATGTACACGAATGACACGTGCACCAACTCTTAGGGAGTTGATGAACTCGGTGGAGTCCATATTTACGGCCCTAGTCGGAATATGGACGAGACCTAGATCCATCATCTTTCTACTAGTCACATTGAGCCTACACTCTTAGGCTATCTTAAAATGCACATCATATTTCCAATATTTTCAAAGCATTGTGCATTAAATCAATTAAACTCTGAACATATTCATGGCCACAGTCAGGATATGTGAAGGATTTATTTTGATTTAATACACATTTTCTAACAAATTCCTTAGAAAATCTTTCAAAGTGCATTCATTCACTCATATCATTCGCATCATGAAATCATTGATTTTCTCGTAATTTTCTTAAGAAAATTTCATACTCAAGAAATCGATTTCTCAAGAAACTCTGAGAATTTTTCAAAATCGGTTTTCCCAAGTCAAGTTTTTCCACAGTTTTCCATGGAAAAGGTTATTTTCTCAAGATTTTCAAAAGAAGTCTCTCATCTTTCTCAAAATCAAAATCGATTTCCAAGTGTTTCAAAGATAAGATTCCCAGGATTTCAATTTCCCAAGTTTCAATTTTCCTTCTCCACAAGGGTTTTCCCATGTATTTCAATCATTTTCCCAAGAATACTTTCAAAACTTGAAGCTTTTTTCCTAAGAAGTGTTTCCCTTTTCAAATGCTCACCTTTTTCTCAAGAATCACTTCTATTTTCCCAGGATTTTCAACCATTCGTGATTTTCCTACATCTTCATGAACTTTCTCGTGATTTCAAAACCTCTTTCTTCTGAGTTTCCTGAGAAATTGACTTTCCCTGAGAAATATCTTTCAACTCCAAATATTTTTTGAGCATACATCATGTTTTCCAACTTACATTTTCCGAAGTCTCATAGCACATGCCTGAATTCTCTGTGCATTTAGGATAGAACACGATTTTGGTGATTTAACTAAGTCAAGCAGAATTTTGGTCCTTTGTTCGATTACCCCTGTTAAAGGCGGCAGGAACGGTTGAACCTCGTACCGACAGGTCGAGCCCCATCCCATGGATTTTCCCGCAATTTTCAAAACGGAGGCGAGTATTTCAAAACATTTTCCAAAATCCGATCAAGTTTGAATCGCGAAAGCATTCCCTTTTTCTCTTCCGCAAGGAAGGGAAGGCGGGGAAAAATTTCGCGACGATAACAACTGGTCCTTCAAAATTCCAATGTTTACATTGATCCTTCCAAAAATTCCAATTTCATAAATTAGTCCTTCAAAATTCGAGTTTTACACTGGTCCTTCAAGATTCCAATGTTTTACATTGGTCCTTCCAAATTCCAATTTTCATGAATTGGTCCTTCAAATTCTAGTTTTACACCAATCCTTCAAAAATTCCAATGTGTACATTGGTCCTTCAAATTTTCAATTTTCTCAAAATTAACTCTTCAAATTCCAGTTTAACACTGGTCCTTTACCAAAATCTTTTTACCAAAAACTCCTTTACCAAGATCCTTCTCAAATTCCAGTTTAACACTGGTCCTTTAGCAAATTCTTCTACCAAATCCCTTTTACCAAGATTTTTTCCCAAAATTCCTTACTTAAACTCATTTTTTGAGTTGGTCCTGTAAAATCCAGTTTTTTTTATCAAAATCGCCAAGATAAAAAAAAAATTAGCCCAAGGTTCTGTCAAAATCTATATTGGGTGATTATTTCACAAAGGATTCTTAAAAATGTTGCCAATATGTTAAAAATGTGTTGATTCCAATCTTTTACTGCACAAAAGAATCACCTCAGGTTACCTCTAGTATTCTTTTCAAAAGGGTGAAGTTTCTCTACGAAAAAGAGTAAGATTCAAATCTTCTCTCTGTTGATCAACCAAGAGGATGTAAGAAATATCATTGATATGATTAGCGAAAGAAATATTCAATGATGTTGAAAAGCTAGAAGCGAATCGATATTGATCATAGCTACGACACATGTTTTAAGTTGATTCTTTGGCAATCAGGCAGTGGAAATATCCTCAGCGAAAAAAAGAATCCACTTCATCCATATCTCCTCATTCATTCATTTAAGCAGTAATCAAATATCTGCAAAAGGGATCTCTCAACCATCGTCAAGATGAAGACGAATAGGCGAGCTAGACACACGGGGCCAAAGAAGATTTGGATTATCTTCGAGATGAAGGAGTTTGTGAAGGATCCTTCCAGGGAAAGTTCAGATCACCGTCGAGATGAAGATGAGTGTGATGAACCTACCGACAAACCCTAAATGATATTTGATTTCTGCTATCATCTAAAAGACCTTTTGAGTCAATGTCACCAATATAATTCCTGAGAAAAAGGAGGATCAGAGCATCTCCAAGATGACGGAGTTTATGACGTACCCTTCCTCGAAGAAAAAAAGAAAAGCCAGGACATCTCCAAAATGAACGATAATGTAATGAACTTCCTCCAAAAAAAACCCAAGAAAGCTCAAAGAAGAGTGCCAGAAAGATCATTTATGGAAAAGCCTCGGGATATCAAACTGCCAAAATTACCAGGAATCATCTTTTCTCATGCAAAAATCCTTTCATCAATGTCTTTTCACTACTCGCTTTTATGAAATTAAGAATACTTCTTCTCTATTCATATCAAGGAAATGGATAACTTCCTTGAAGAAACACAACAACTTTAAAATTTGAATCTGACTCCAGAATCTGGGAAGTTAACTTCATTTTGGAGGAAATACTCTGGGTAAAAAGAGGGAATATCTTTCGCACATACGTGCACACTTTCAAACATTTGAATCAATTGTAATTCCATCTTATTGGCAAAATTTTCTGGTTATCCAAAAATGAAATAAATGCTCAATATCTATTTTTGATGCAACCTAGCGTTGTTTGTATTTTTCAAAGAGAGTTGCCTCATTCCGGTGAGGTTATTTCTCCCAGTCCCATCATGGTTTTCCCCATCAAGGAATCCATGCTTTGTATATCCAGTCAAAATAAAGATTTTTACCTGAACCTCGTCTCACGAGGTATTTTTCAAAAATGTTTCATCCAGGTTAAGGTCTAAGCCTGTGTCTTTTCAAAAATTCTTATCTTTGTCTCAGCCATAAGACTTCTTTAAAATCTCTCCTTTTACCATTTCGGGATATTCATCCCAAAGTCCCATCACAATTTCCTCATTTTCTTCTGTCCAAATTATTTTTCTCGAGGATTTCGTTCTCTTCCCAAAACCTTTCAGAGTAAAATACAAAACCTGAAAAATAAAGCATTTCAAAGTCAATTCTTCCACACCCAGTTCATGCATTCTGACTCGGGCATTTTTTTTTTAAAAAAAGAAAATTTGGCGTGTCTTCTTTGCCGCTAAGGTCGGCTTACAACCGACTTAGCAGCAAAGAGGGGCATCTGTGAACACCCCAAATTTTCCAAAAATTCTAAAAATTGCCTTTTTTACCCCTAGGTCCATCTTTTGAATAATAAGGTCAATTTTTGATCAAATTTCCATTCATTTCTCGGCTTTGTTGGAAACCAGACCCAATTTTCATTTCTAACCCATTTTTTGAAGGATTTTCCAAAGAACAACGTTAGAACTCTCGAAGAACCCTTCCTTTGTAAATATTTTCAAATTTTACAAAATATTTTAGAAATCTTTTTATTTTCTCGTAAGTTTTAGAGTTTTATCTTAAAAACACCAAAAAAAAATGTGTGGAAAATGCCAAAAGAAAATAACAAAATCCCAAAAATAGAAAATATACAGTTTAAACTCTTTTTTTGAAACTCGTTTTACTAAAAACCTCGTGTGAGAACCATTTTATGAAAAACCCCCTTTGAGGGAGCCCTCTTTTTGAAATTTCAGGAAAATTGTAACGGCCCCTTTTCCGTTCGCAGACTCCATCATCTCTCTCTCCCTCCATCGCACCCTCTTCATCCTCCGCCCTTGATCCCCAACAAACTTCTCCCGAACCTTCTTCCCTCTTTTTAAAAGAATCATGCAGGGCTCTCTCTTCATCACCCAGCTTCACCCCACCACACTCTTGATTTCCATTATTTTTCATTCTTCTTCTCCTTATTATCCTGATATCTGCTATTTCTTCCCAAGTAACAGAAGGAGGTCGATCAACCCCCTGCAGCAATCGACTTCTGAATAATCAAACCACGAGAGCCCCACAACAGACCATTTCTTCACCTCTCCTTCAGAGCTCCTGCTTCAATCAACAAACACGATAAGCATCGACTCTGTTCTCTATTTATTTCCTTTAAATTTTAGTTTCATTAGGCAATAATGTCCACTCTTCATCGTTTTTTTTTTCTCTTTTATTCCTTCTTCTTTACTTCCCCTTTTCTTGCTTTGTTGTTGTTCTGATTTTGTTAATCCTTTGATTCGTTGCCACATTTGAAAGCATCACAAGTAGCATCGTGTTGCCTATCGCAACATTGATCTACCTTCGTGCGATATGAATGGAATCCTCAGATTCAAACATATTTTTCCCTCTGCTGCAAAATTTCTTTTTCTTTTTCTTTCTTTTTCTTTTGTCATTCATTTCTATTTGTTACATTTTATCTAGTTTAATCATGCTTGAGTTTTATTAGATGTTGTATTTATGTTCATCATTGTTCATTTTTATTTTTCAATCCATTCGATTCATTCTTTTTCATCGTTTTTCTCTGTTTTGATTTCTTCATTCTTCTTCCTGATTCATACTTTTCAGTTTATAATTTCTTTCTGATTCCGGTTTCATAACGCACCATAGTTAATTTTTGACATTTAGCTAATATATATATATATATATTTTATCGTTGTATCTTGTTCCCATTATTATGTATTTTCCATCACTGCATACCTGCATCGATTCAACCTGTTATCTCTCTTTCATTCGTTTTCCTGCAGCTCGTTAATTGCCTTTTCCATAAAAATCCATTTGAATGGCCTATCATCTGATACATATTGCTACTGGCCCTCAAAATGGTAGGCACTTAGATACCATGTAACACCATTTAAAAACTCTTTACTGCTAAAAAAAAAAGGGGGGGGAAATCTTTTTAAAACTGATCTTTCTATATCCTTTGTATTGCCCATTAGAACTCCTGTTAACAGTATCGGATTCTAGCTCCATGTAGTCATGCAAGGAGTTTTATCATTGACAGAAAAATAATGTTAGTGCTCCTATAGGATGATCATTATTACTGAGATTTGGAGAAGCAAAGAGCAGCTATCAGGGTGTTTCTTTTTTTTTTTCTAATTTTCAATGGTACGTCACACTCAAAATGAGTGTTCAATTCAGCAATTTTGGATGAAGAGGTACTTTTGCAGTGTGTGTATTCTGTTGGCAAAAAAAAAAAAGGAAAACTGGCCTTGATTTTGCTGAGTTTGTGCTTCTTGAAAATCATTGTGAGTCAAGATAAAACAATTGCTTGGCAACGTTCAAAAGAAGTCTGTATGCAAATGAAGTCTTCATTAAAGTTGCCACCAGCATCCATTCAGCCACCGTAATCCCCTACCATAGAATCTAAGAGTTTTCGAATCAAAGATGAGAGTGATGCCTGCTGGGTATTTCAGTTAAAAGTTTGTTGATTTTATCTGCTGAACACCATCAGCACATACATAGTCTCCATCCTCACCTGTAATGTCACAATCATCAACAACACTTCTAGCACCTATCTTCATTCTCATCCCTTCAGCATACACGTCTGACTAAACCTTTTTGCAGAGGCTAAGCTGCAAGTCAGGTTGTGGTTTTTAGGTATGAATCCTTTACCCATCTTATATGTCATTTGAATTTTTTTTTCTTCATACGTGTTGTGTAATGTTTTTACTAACCACAACATATCAGTTGATCCTTAGCACACATGGTCATTGTATTAACATGTTAACCTGTGTAAAAGTTAATGTTGATCTATTATAACCTGTTATCCACCTAGCATACATCCTAACTGCCCTCTCTATAAAGGTTCTGAAGAAACCCAGTTTTGCTATTTTATTATAAAAAGAAAAAGAGGTGGCTCTCTTTATGTTCAGATATGCTAGTGGGTTATGGAGGCGCCAGGTTCTGCCTCGTCATGAAGCATATACCATGTTGATGTCTGCAACATAGAAGTATTTATAGAAGGGTTGATTGTCCCTTTCTATAATTTGAGTTTGGTCATGAAAAAAAAAAACTGGACGATATCTTCGAATGGCCTGTATTCACTGCTTGAATATAAAAGGCTGATTATACATGCTTTGTTGAGCTGTACATTTTACAAAGAGATAAAGAGAGCCATGATCTCGGCCTCACCTGAAGGACTTTTATAGATGATTGTTCTTCCAAGATCGATCTCATTTTTTTTTCTCTCTACTGACTTAGCAGCACTGTTGGTCTTTGCTTCAGACTCTTTTTTTTTTTTGCCTGTTAGTTCAAACAGTTCAGGGCTATTTCCACTGGTCTGCATGATGAGAAAAAGGCACAATCTTCACATCTGGGAAACTAGATTATCAATCCACCTTCAGACTTCCTGCTTGCTTGCAATCTGATGAACTCTAGACAAATTCCTCTAGTCTCAAACTCAGATTCTTGTCTTTTTGACAGTCTAAGTTTGCGGTAATTCAGGGAGTTTAGTTTTCTCACAGCAACCATGCTTGCCTTCAATCAAACAAAAAGTTGTGCCCCTTTTCTAGTTAATGACCGCTCAAGGATGGTCAGCGAAAATTCTGCTCATGCAAGCCCTGTGGCTGAAGCATCTCTCCTAGCCGGGTTCATAAAAACTCAAAAAACATTTCCTGCCAGTTTTCTTTAGTTCTTGGTATTGCCAACGCATCAGCATCACCACCTGTACCAGCTGCAACCTCAACATGTCCTTCACACTTTCTGTCTATCTCCAGCTATTACCATCTCATTACATACCCTGCAAACTGCACTATTTCACCATATCCCTTCCCTTTTTAGCATCTTCATGCTCTACTCTCTCACATGCTAACCATACCATTTCCACATAAAATCCTGTTGTACCTCTTCAACTCCTACTCTGTTGCAATGAATACACCCATCTACTTGACATACAACACATGCACAACACTATTGCACATCCTGTATATCCTGTTATAACTCCCCTATTACACCAGTTATACCCTTCATGGTGGCCTTTACACCCACCCTTTGCATTATCACAAGTGTGCATCTTCTTCATAGTTGCAGCAGTGTTGAGCACTACTGTGACCACTCCCCACTTACAACAGCAATCAAGATTGATGTGACATGAACATCATCACATCCACCCATTCCCTTCACAGCATCTCCTCACAACACAACGCTTATCACCCTGCGCTTGTTCATTAGCATTATATGTCTCCATTTGCTGTCAAGCATTACATCATCAATCATCTCGCGTCTCTTCACTTCCCATTCAACCACAGCATTGCTACGCATGGCTGTAGCTTCATTGTATCTATAATAGGGTCAACAATTGCTGCAAGAATCTGTCTGCAGCAACTCCCCGAGTTGTTGTGATATCATGATTACTACAGCAGTTTGAAAAACTGTTGTAAGCTATCCTTTGACCCATCACACAGTCATGGCCTTGTGCATACCCATCTCTCTCATTGAATGTTGCCCCTATGGCCATGCTTTCAGCACCATTTCACTATAGCACTCTCATCCACCTGCATTGAGTGCATGTCATAGGTGATATATATATATATATATGGATATATGTACATACATATATATGTATATATTCGTATGTATGTATGTGTATATAGGTGTGCATGTATATATGCATGTATGTCATTTTTCATCCCTTCATCATGTATATCTTGATACGTGAGCATTTAACTATTAACATCTATATGATATGTGCCATTTCTCTTCTCTGTTCATACTACCCAATTGTTTTGCAGGAAATGTGTGAAAAATGTTATCTCCCTTCTTAGCTTAGAAATTGTAATTTCTATTCCAAATGTTGTAATAGCTAAGACTATAATGAGAATTTCTCAGTCCTTACATTAGATTAGAATGTATGGGCATATATATTGCTTGTTTTCATGCTTTTTAACTTTATTTTTCAAAATATCACACTGGTGAAACACGAATGGTACGAGCACCTTTTCGTAAGAGGTAACTAATCCTAAGTTGATGATTTACATCAATGGCCATAGTCAGGATGTAAACAAAACTTAGTATTTTTATCTTTTATAAAATAACACTGGATCCACACTGGATCCTTTTTAAAATTCATCATATTTTCTTTAAATATTTTCCTCTTTTATCAGAGTTTAGTCTAAAATTGATTCAATACATATATCAATGGCCATAGTCAGGATATATTGAGAATTAATTTCATTCTAAACTCTATAAAAGCACCAAAATATGTTTGATTCTTCACTTGAATTTAAATATGGTTATTATATAATACATTCAATAACCATAGTCAGGGATGTATTATATCTTCAACCTCATTCTTAATTCATCTAAAGAATGGAATATGATTTTCAAAATCCAATTTTAAGATCTTTAAATTCATTCATCATTTAGGATGTAATTGCATCATATTTTAAAAAATTCCCTTTTCAAAAATTCCAAGTGATTCTTTTCTTCATTTCTCAAATCAAAACTTATTTATAGATTCAAATTCAATTCTATCTCATTTCAAGATTCAAAAATTCAATTTCAAAATCCAATTCGACTTTGAAGTTTATCTGTATACTCAAAATTCAATTCTCAAATCAAATTCCAAATCCAAAGTCAGATCTTAAATCCCAACTTGGATCCAGATTTCCGAGTACAATCTCCACTTTTGGATCTCAGGCTTCAGATCCACAATCCATTTAGGATCCAAGATTCAACTCCCACTTTGGATCTCAGGTTTCAGATCCAATTCCATTTTAGGATCCAAAATCCAAATTCCACTTTTTGGATCTCAGACTTTAGATCCAAATTCCATTTTAGGATCCAGAACCCAGTTTCACTTTGGATCTCAGACTTCAGATCCAAAATCCATCTTAGGGTCCAGAGTCCAACTCTATCTTGGATCTCAGATTTCATATCCTAAACCCATTTTAAGATCCAAAACCCATTTTAGGATTCAGAATCCAATTCCATCTTGGATTCCAGATCTTGGATCCAATTCTATTTAAGATCCAAAATCCGATTCCATTCCCAATTCTAGATTTAAAATCCAATTCCATTTTCAGATCTTATCTGAACTTCCTAAATCCATCTCTATTTTTAATACCATTTGGATTTCTCAAATCCATCCTGATTTCAAATCTTAAATTCAATTCCATTTGAAATTTTATCTCCTCTCCTAAATCTAAGTTCAAAGTCCATCTTCTGACTTTGAAATTTCCTTCCTTTTTCCTTTTTCTCTCATCTTCAAATCATCCTTTCCCTTTATTTTTCCAACTCTGATCATTTCAAGGACTTAGAACCTCAAATACCCTTCCTGATCTATCTCAAAATTCTAAGTTAGATTCAATCATTTCTTCACCCCATTATCAAATTCATTTCAGAAATACTTGAAAACTTTTCAAATCATCTTTCAAAAGAGCATGCATTCTTGCATGGCACAAGCATGATTCTTTGTGCATTTTAGACTTAGGGTAAATTCTTAGATGATATTTTAGCAAAGCAAAAAAAGGCATAAATTCGATCCTTGGTTTGATTACCCCTGGTAAAGGCGCCAGGAACGGTCAAACCTCGTATCGACAAGCGAGCCTTGTCTCTCCATTTTTCCCGCAATATATTTCAAAAATGGAGGTGAGTTATTTCCTTAAATATTTTTAAATCAAGGTCAAGTGAGACCCCGCAAAAGAGTTCCTCTCTATCTTCTTTTCTCTTCTCTCTTCTTTTTTTGTCTTTCTTTTCTCCCTTCAAAAAGGAGGAAATAGAGGTTGGAAAGGAAAAAGAGAAGGAAGATAGAGAAATACCAAGAGAGGAAAATTTTTGCGATGACCACACGTACCCGCAGGCCAGAAATATCGAAACATAAAGTTTGTTCACACTGGTTGTTGGGTCGTGAGATTCACTTGCACTACTGACTCACTTGCACTACTTACTCGCTTGCACTACTTATTCACCTGCACTACTTATTTGCTTGTACTACTTACGTGGTTGCACTATTTACCTGCTTGCATTGCTTACCTGTTTAACTGCATATATGCTTTAAATTGCATAACCTACTGAATTAAATATACATAATTCAGTTTCTTGTAGTCTCTCTTCTGCACCTACTAGTTTTTTGCAAAACTAACCCATTCTATGGGTACAGGTGATGATTAGGTACACCACGGGCGATGGCGTGATGACAAGATGGCTCCAAGACTTTCTTCTTCCTGCTCTTAGCTCGTGTCCTAGACGTTTGGGATTTGTAACAGTTTTTCCTTGAGATATATGAATTTTGTACTATATGAAAACTTCTTTTAATGGAAGTGGCTTTTTCAAGTATCTTGCAAGTAGCATGGTTGATGTGTTTTGGTTCTTTTAGCTAACGTGCCCAAAGTTGTCAACTTGCCTTTCTGAATTTAACAAAAAAATAGTCTTTCGCTGATTTCATAAACAAACTCTGAAGGAAAGAGATATTTCTAGTCTCTTGCCTGTTTTCTAAAAAGGTTTACAAATTTTAAATTTGGGGCATTACAACTTGGTATCAGAGCTAAGGGAAGCAAGGATTCTTGACCATTGAGCATCCGCATCGCGCTGTGAGTATACCTTTCCTCTTGCTTAGTAGGTGTATTTTGCAGTGTTAAGCTAAGTGACTTGACACATTCTGCTTATGTACCAGCATTGTTGGGTTTTCATAAACTACTCATGTTAAACATGAATAGTACTTATGTTTTTGGCTTATTTCAAGCTTCCTTAAATTTCTAATTATTGGTATTCCTTGTTTACTCCAAGGATGGCAAGGAACTCGAATGAAGAGTCTGCCGATGAATGGTCAGATCAGCGGGGATTTGTGATGGATTCTTTAAGTTCCTTGGCAGCGGCTATGCGAGACCAGATTCATTCCCAAAGGGAACCAGCGCCCGTTCCTCAGTCGAGCCTGCATACAACAGTGACGTATGAGAAATTTCTGAAGCTTGACCCCCCGACCTTCGACGGTAAACTCGACCCAGACATGGTCGATAACTGGGTGAAGGAGGTGGAACGAGTGTTCGAGGTCTTGTCAGTGCCCAATGACAAGAAGACGTTATTCAAGACCTTTAGGCTGAAGGAGAATGCCCGCAGTTGGTGGGACATGGCTCGGGGTGTGCAGTTTCTGAGAATTTCACCCATTCCTTGGAAAGCTTTCAGAAAGGCTTTCTTGGAGAACTACTTCCCGCCTTATGCGAGGGAGAAGAAGAAGGTGGAGTTCTTGGAGCTCATCCAGGGAAATTTGAGTTTGATAGATTATATCGCCAAATTCCAGAGCTTAGAACCCTACTGCCTCAACCTGTTCGTGGATGATCGTGAGCAAGCAGGAAAGTTTGTTTGGGGGCTGAAGGAGGGGCTAATGTATCGGGTCCTAACCAGCATGCCCTCGACCTTCTTTGCGGCAGTTGTTGCCGCCACCCTCTTGAGTGAAGCCTGAGAGCGCACTAAGAGTACTCAGGGCAGGAGGCCACCCGCTACGGGTGGTGAGCCGAAGACACCTTCTGATGGACCAAGCAAACGATTGTTCTTTACTGTAAAGAGCGAAGAAGGAAGGAAATGGTATCCTCCTTCGAAGCGTCAGTGGCCTTAGGGCAACCCTCCAGCCAAGCAGCAGGCTGGCAATGTATGCCCCAGATGATAGTGATCTCACATTGGGCAGGCGTGCCCGCTCAACACAGGCGAATGCCTGTATTGTGGCAAGATGGGCCACTACGCCCATGATTGTCGCAAAAAGGTGGGTGACAATTCCAGGCAGACCAACGAAGCACCTCTGCTCCCTCAGCCACCACAGCCACAACAGCAACATCAGACGCCACAACCGCAGGTGAGCAATCAGAGGAGGGCGCCAGGACGCGTGTACTCAGCCAAGGCCGAGCAGTTGACCAAGGGCGACCTAGTGCAAGGTACCCTTTTTGTCGCTAACCAAGCGGCTTTTGTGCTTTTTTATTATGGTGCCACACACTCTTTTATTTCGGTAAATATTACCGAGTTTTTGCATATACTTGTAAAACCCTTCCATAATACCCTTAAAGTGTATAACCCGATTGGAAAAAACACCATTTATGCGGCCTATGTACCAGAGTTGGATGTAGTCTTGGCAGATCGGCATTTACTGGCTTGTGCTATTCTGCTAGTGATGACAAAATTTGACGTCATCCTTGGCATGGATTGGCTACACAAGTATCATGCCAAGATAACGGGATTGTTTTATCTCTACCAGGAATGCCCAAGGTGGAATTCAAGATCGTGAAACCCGTTCGGGCGAGCAAATTGATTTCGTCGCTGAAGGCGCAGAGCTATCTGAGGAAGGGATGCACTGCCTTTTTGGTTAGTGTCATTCAGTCCGCCATGATCTAGACGCTTGTTTTAAATCATATATGGCCCTATTTAGCCTACATACATAATTATTTGGATCAATTTCATCATACCCTTGAGGTTGCTCCATGTCTTTGAGATCACCATGTAGAAACACATTTTTGAGGTGTAGCTAACTTAAGAACCAATTATGATCCATTGCCAAAGAGAGAACAATTCTAATAGTCCTTATTTTTACCATTGGACTAAATGTTTCTTCATAATCCAGCCTTTGTTCTCGAGTGAATCCTTTTGCAACCAGCCTTGCTTTGTTTTCTGTTGTTGTCTGATCCCTGCGCTCATATACAATACCTTTAATCTCCTATCCATCATATATAAGTTGTTGATTGGTTGACTTGTCACATTCTGCTTCTCTGTTTGGCCTTCTGAGTCATCAAGCTTATCTTCACCTTTATTATTTTCTGTTGTCATTTTCATAGGAAATAAAGTGTCATCTAACCAATGTTGATATGACTGATTGGATTGCAATCTAACACTACCTTGAATGTTGCCTTTTACTGAAATTATGTTCAACAAAAATAACATTTCTTGAAAGGTGAATGCACTTATTTTCAACATCATAGCATAGGTACTATAACGAACCCAACTCATACACCTTGAAAATGCAGATTTGTTTTTCTTTAGACCATTGCAGAAACATTCCCAGAGACCCGGGCCTTTACTGTTCCACTCACCCTTGGATAACCCAACCAACCACAAGAGATCTTACATCTATCATCCATACCAAACCAAATCAGACCAAACTTTTATTGAATAATTAATGATAGTCTTGAGACAATTGCATAAAAAATTCAGAATGCATAAACAATTAAATGTAAATGGAATGTAAAGAAAAGCATAGCCACGTTGTCCATCTGTGAAGCTGTCTAGCAAACGTGTAGCACTCGTAACTCTCTCAAAAGCGAGTCGCTTAACTGATCCCTTAAAGGTGTGAAAAACAACAAAAGTAGGGTGTCAAAAATCTGAGGAATTCTGCGTACGAATCCCTCTAATGAAATAAATGAGCAAAAAGAATACAGATGTGAATTCATACAATATTTTAAAGGAAATACATTTACGACAAATTCATAATTCAATTAAGCATTCATGCAATAGAGACAATTATTAAGCATGAGGGAATATTTAATAAATAATAAAGATCACAATTTAAGCAATACAATCATTTAACATGCATTAGGGGACAACATTATGCATTCACCAACATTTAATAGTTAAGGAAACATGTAAACATGTACGACCTAATAGATAGCAGGAATATGCATGGCTTCAGTGCAATGCATGGGCAAATTATTATCTCTTATTAGAATTTTCTTTTCATATGCACGTCCCTATTAAATGCATACAATTTAAGTTTCTCTTTTTAATTACCATTGCCCGCGGATACACCAACCGGGTAAAATCTTCGAGGTCAAGTTAGGTTCCCAAGGTAGCTTAGCACACAATTTGTATTTTATTACTGGGCTTCAAACTTAACCCTCGACCGATATCAGGAAACAACACCATCCATCAGAACATTAGAAAACAACATCTAATGCTGGGACACAAGAGAAAACAACATCCACAAGTGTCACTTCTTGGTATACCAAAACAACAGTTATGTCTACACACCACTCTCAGGCAAAGTGGCGAAAACTTTCAAAAACCGTGGCTATGAGTAAGAACCTCAATATCGGGTTTAGGGGCAACAACAATGCACACAGAGTTTTTGTATCCTCATGATTTTCCCAAAACCGCAATTCCAAGAGTCTCGTACTCCCGATAAGACATCTTAGAAAGTACATTACACTGTTCTTTTATTTTTATTAGATTATTATTATCTCATTTCTTTAATTTGCAATTCAGCATGCAAACAAAGGCAAAAACTCGCATCTACCCATGCGAGAGCCATCACGGGACTCCTGCCCATGGAAACATATAGAACAGTGCAATGCAGTGCAAAATATTAATGTGATTTTTGTGATACATAAAAGAGAAAACCATAGCTCGAGGCCCACCCGACCCACGATGATTCATTTCAATCGTTGATGCACCATATGCAAAAATCATAACAACGTGCAATATATGCAATGATGTCAACATGCCTTCAATTGCACATTCATATCTACCAATTCAACCAATTAACAATGTGCATGACTAAACATCCATATGCATGCACCCACAGATTCATGTCCTTCACATGTTTTCATTTATCAAGGAAGCACGAGAACACACTCTCACGTAAGCACATATTGTAGACACATAATTTTCTATATGCATATGATAATGAAACTCATTTAGACCAGGAGCAAGTATGTCTCGTTGTGTAATGCCCCAAATTTCAAATTTCCAAACCTTTTCAGAAAATAGGCAAGTGACTAGAAATATCTCTTTCCTTCAGAGTTTGTTTATGAAATCAACAAAAAACTATTTTTTTGTTAAATTCAAAAGGCAAGCTGACAACTTTGGGTGCATTAGCTAAAAGAACCAAAACACACCAACCATGATACTTGCAAGATACTTGGAAAAAATACTTCTATTAAAAGTAGTTTCCAAATAGTACAAAATTCAGATATTCCAAGAAAAATCTGTTACAAAACCCCAAACGTCTAGGATGCGAGCTAAGAGCCGAAAGAAGAAAGTCTTAGAGCCATCTTGCCATCACGCCATCGCCCGTGGTGTACCTAATCATCACCTGTACCCATAGAATGGGTTAGTTTCATGAAAAACTAGTAGGTGCACAAGAGAAACTACAAGAAACTGAATTATGTATATTTAATTCAGTCGGTTATGCAGTTTAAAGCAGATATGCAGTTAAACAGGTCATCAATTTAAGCAGGTAAATAGTGCAACCGCGTAAGTAGTACAAGTGAATAAGTAGTGCAGGCGAATAAGTAGTGCAAGCGAATAAGTAGTGCAAACGAGTAAGTAGTGCAAGCAAGTAAGTAGTGCAAGCGAATCTCACGACCCAACAACCAGTGTGAACAAACTTTATGTTTCGATATTACTGGCCTGCGGATACGCGCAGGCAAAACGTAGAAACAACTGAGACTAGTTCGGGCGTCTGTTATTCTATTTATTTTGAATAATCCGAATAGCTAGTTGAGTCCACTCCTAAAGGGATGGCTTTAGCCGAGAGAGGATTCTCCAAAGGCTGATAAGCAGTGCCACAGATGACTCCAACTTCTGCAGAAGTGTTGAGCTAATTATTGTAGCCCCTTTCTCCTAACTCCAATGACTGGGGAGGCCGAATCATTGCCCGTAGGGTGGTGGTTAACAACCTGTCCATTGGAGTTTTGTACCGCTCTGTCCTCTCCCTTGACAGACAACAAGAAGCGAATGGGTGCGTTAGGGGTTGTTTAACTAACGACTCATTCTATGTTGTGGTCTTTAAACCACTCGAGCATCTTACATGTGAAGGCGAATGTGAGGTCATTTTATGTGATAACAGCATTGTGCATTTAGCATTGTTCGAGGTCGCACGATCGTCTCATCCAATCATCGCAGTACTAGACGTTTCGTGCACGACTACAAGTACTTTAGGATGAAGGGGATATAGCTCCTTAATAGAGGCCTTAAAAGTAGTGTTTCACAAAGATGTAATGTTTAACAACTTTACTTTTGACATTTTTTATCTTTTGAAACAGCAGTACCTTGTGCCAACATTATGCATGCGATTTTCTAGAATCTCATCCGCTATCGGGGTATCTACATGCCTTGCATGACTCGATACCAACCTCGATAGACAGGATACAGGTTTCTCAACAAAACCCCTGCTAAGTAGTTTGCTCGAGCCTCAACTCGTCTGCAGGACTGCATACTCGAAGAGTCAGGATCCTTGCAAGGTATCTGATGTCTTCTTTTAAATCGTTGTAATTTTGAAAAGATTTTTATATGAAAAACATGTGAAAACCAGACATCAAATAATAAAAACCGGTTCTCACTAGTGGATGAGACCGGGTCGAACTCAGGGAACGAGAATATTTCGTATTCAAGTACACAAATCTAAACTAATCTTTATTGCCGAATTATTTGAAATGTAAATTTTTTTAAGAAAAGTAAAAACCACTAACTATTACAACAAATGAATACCCTTCACAGAGGGCGTAAAGTGCAATATTTACAAACCCAATTAAATTCTGAGTCTAAACTGAAAAGTAAAAATCTTCTATCTTTGTACTTCGTGTCACGTAGTCTCTTCTGCTCCAATCTCGTGCAATCCTGCACAAGTCAAAAGGACACGAGCAGTACAAGAGATCGAAATAGAAATTGTACTAAACAACTTATTTAAATGCTAAAAAAATATTATGACTAAGCACTTTTATGAACTAAATTTAAAATCAAAACTAACTAACAACTAATTCAATTAACTAACAAGACATTAAACTAACTATGAAAACAAAACAAGAAATCAATGAAGGAAACATGAATTAACTATGATAAAAGAACAAGAATTTGAAAACAACATTAATTCCAAGAATTAAAGAAAACAGGAAATTTAATGCATAAAAAAAACTAACTGTAATGTAAAAACATGAATTTAAAGAATGAAACAAACAAAAAATTAGAATGAAAACAAGTGGAAAATTCAGTATTACAAAAACAGAAAATGACTTGAAATAAGAAAATCAGGAAATACGAAACTAGAAATGAAAAAAAATGAAAAAACAAAGATTGAGCTAAAAACAAAACTAGAAAATGACAAGTAAAGATAAAAATTTAGAAGCAAACAAATCCAAAGCAAATGCATACACAAAATTAAATGTCAAACAAGCAAATGAACACAAAACAACAAAATCAATTAAGTGAAAAAGAGTAAACATGAACACTATTAGGAAAAACAACAAATACATCAACTAGACAAAAACACAAACTCAACGAAAACAGAAATTATGGAACACGGTTAATCCAGAAATTTAAAAACTGCAAAAACAGGAAATAAAAATGAAAATGGAAATCAAAACACACAATTACTGAATTAAAACAATACTGAAAGTCAAATTAACGGAAGGATTGAAAAAGTAATCAGCATCCGATCTATCGATTTTTTTTTCTTTCGTTTTTATATTTTTTTTTCTGTTTTTTTTTTTTCCTTTGTTTCTTTTACAGAAATAGCAACCAGAATATGATCTGAAGAAGAATTGAAGAAGAAGAAGATCAATCAGAAGAAGAAGAAAAAGAAGGGGAATTGGAAGAAGAAGAAGAATCGGAGGAAGAAGAAGAAAATCTGAAGATGAAAGAAAACGAAGAAGCTGCAGAAGAAGAAGAAGATGCAGAGGATGAAGAAGAAGAGGAACGGAAGAAATCGGAAGAAAAAAATGGCGACAGAAATCGGAAGAAGATGAAATCAAAAAGAAAAAAATATCGGCTGAAGAAAACAAAGAAGAAGAAGAGAAGAAGAAGAAGAACACTCAGCACTCACTGTGAACCTGAGGGGTTTGGGGAGAATGTGGCGACCTCCTCCACCACTGCCATCGCCAGAATGAGGATCTTCCACCACTGCCGCCGGCTGGAAAGAAGAAGAGGAAGAGGAAGAAGGAGAAATTAGGGAAAAAGGGTAGCCACCGGCAATGGTGGAGGGAAGAGAGAAGAAAGGGAATAGAGGAGAAGAGGGGAAAGACGGTTTCAGTCGTGAATGAGAGGAGGCGCCAGGTTTTTACGATTTTTGGGGTTTTTAAAAGCTTTCAAACCTTTGAAACCGGCTGGAACCGGTTCAAAACAGTTTTATTTTTGAAAAGCAAACCGGTTGAACCGGTTTGTGTTTATTTTTGCAATTTTAAAAAAAATCAAAAACTATATACCAGTTTATTATAAAGATTTCAAAGATTTAAAAACAAAACTTATTTATGAAGAACTAAAAAAAAACTATTCTAAATTTTTTTTCTCTTTTTAAAAAAAACAAACACTTAAAATGAAAAAATATTTTTCTATATTAATTTTTTTTTTCATTTTTAATTGCAAACTAAAACTAAACTACTATGAATATAACTAAAATATGTATAAAAATGTAAAAATAAAACTATTTTTCATGCATTTTCTATTTTTAAATCATTTTAGCACATTTACTCAAAAACTAACATAAAATTGGGTTTTTGAAACATTATTTCATAAAATCATGCATATTTAAATGTTAATAAACCCTGAATTATATGCATGATCCAATACCCCCATGCTTATGTTTTGCTAGTCCTCGAGCAAACTAGAAAAATGCAAGAAATCAAACTATCACCTAACTCACTTTCGTAGGAATCACGGTTGCATTTAGCTCATGCAACAAGCCCTTTCAACCCCTGGGTTACCCCAGTGGACGAGTAAAGTCTCGTGAGGGTTTGCAGTGATGCTACTCACAAACATCTCTGTCATGTATGCATAATATTACACATTCTCATAAGTAGTAGGTAATTAAAGACTTTGTTTTCACAAATATTTCCTATTATTTCAAAATCGAAATATAATTAGAGTCTTTTATGCACCACCACAGAAAAGAATTTCTTTCACTTTTCTAAAATATCACAATTATTTATGTTTTATTCTTAGAAAATCTAATAAAAACATATTATTATTTACTTATCCTCACTCATATGTTTTCTGCACAGGTTTTCTCAATCATACTTCTAAGCATTGAACTTTTCTCTCTTTTTCAGCTCTTTTCTCAATTTTTTCATTTTTTCACGCTTTTTCTTTTTGCGCACTTATTTTTCTCTTATAGCTTGCGTGTGGTCTGCTTTTATGCCTTGTGCAATGTCAATATCTTCTATACTTTTTCAATACATATCAAAAGATATCAACTAAGACATAAAAGTGACTTCCTTCATTCACCCTTATAACATGAGAGTCAAACATTTCAACTTGTATCTGTTCTCAGTTACTTAGGATCACGAAGTTTTCCACTCTCCTTTTCGAAATGGAATTAAAAGTTTCAACTTACATCTAAGTTCCATCTACTAAGGATTGTGAAATTATCCAAACAACCTAACGCATGCTATTTTTTTCTTTTGAGCTCTTTTTTTTTACACTTTTTTTTTTCATTTGCTTAGTTTTTCAAAAATAAAACTGTGCATATTCATATTTATGATTCAAAATAAATTCTAACATGTATCTATCATCATTTCCTCGAAATCCGCATAAACAACCATAATTTTTAGATCTATGTCAGAAAATTTTTTCGTTTCGTGGGGCTTAAAAATCCTCTAAAAACATCAGATTTGAAATAACATTCATATAAGTTCAAACTCTTTCTTTAAAAATCTACTTTTCATGAGATATGTGTAAACATGTGCAAGAACGTAAACAGAAATATCAAGGTGTGCAAACTACACCCTCCCCCATGCTTGAATGACACTGTCCAAGTGGCACTCCCCCATGCTTGAATGAAACTAAGTGAATGCACATGAGAGAATTAAATGAGGGAAAGAGTAGAATGAATTAAAAATACACGTTCTATGAATGTAATGAATGTAATGTATACATGACAAAACATGAAACTCATAGAAAAGATAGAAAACGAAAAATAAAACCAAATGAAATCTACAAATCCTAACAAAAAATGTAAAACTGTACAGAATATGGGTTGCCTCCCATAAAGCGCTAAGTTTCACGTCCCCAGCCAGACGGATCCCTAGAAAAACCTTCATCGTCCATGAGATCAATGGACATGAAGTCAGACTCAACCGTGCTCTATGAAGAAAAGAGTGTCATCTGTGACACTACGCACTGTGTTTCCATCCCGTCTACCTCTAACTGTAGGATCATAACTCTCTCGACGTGAAAAACAAAGATTAGTCTCATCTGAGAGACTGGTCAAGAATCGAGAGTCTAGGACCGACCGAGTATCAATGAATGCTACTTCAGACAAGTGGTGAATATGATCAGGCTTGACTTGGTCAAGCACCTTCTGCATCTGCACCTCTTGCTTACTCAAAACGATTGGTGATCCTAAAGGCTGAGAAAATGGGGCTTTATATGATGAAAATGTATGCTGTGAGTAAGGCCCCTTCTGTTGAGGTATCATAGAGATCGACTCGTCAGTAGAAATGATATGGGGTTCATGAGTCGATTCCTGAGTAGGGTGACACGCCTTCCCATACTGAAGGGATGTAACAAATTTGACTTGCTCATGATGTGAATCAGTGGGTTGCAAGTCAAATGACATGGAATCCTCTCCCTTTGAGACAACAAACTGACTATGAAGGTTCCCCTGGTTTTTCCTAATCAATGTCTGAGCTAACTGTCCCATTTGAGTCTCTAGCTTGGCTATTGACTGCGTATGGGAACAAAGACTTGCCTTGATATCAGAAAAGGCTTCTAACATCTTCTCTTGAAATGATGAACTTGGAATGGGCTCTTGAGGAGAAGGTAGACAATACTGGGAATGAACCTGTGGAAATATAGGATGTGAGTAACCTTGTGAAGGGTTACTGGGTCTATACTGTGTCTGGGAGGGCTGATGGGATAGGGAAATGGATTGGGTTCGCCAACCTGGGTTATATGAGGATGTAAATGAATCGGGAATGGGTTTAGCAAAACCTTGGGTAGCATTCACCTGCTCCTGAACGAATTCAGGATATAATAACGCTGCCGGACAATCTGTAACACAGTGTGCAGGGCTAGCACATAGCTCGCACACTCTTTTTATTTGATTTCTCGAAGAATTGGCTAGGAATTGATCTAACTTCCTAGTCAACTGGTCAACCTTAGTACACAATTCTAATTCGGACCCAACTTCGGAAATCCCAACTTTCCTAGGACCACTAGACAGGGATGTAGTCCTATCGAGCCGTGAAGACAAGGTATGATGCATCGTGTTTTCACTCAAGGTCTCAAATAGAGACCACGCCTCGTCCTCACTTTTGAGCATAAAAGTGCCCCCACAAGACGAATCAACCATTTGACGATGCTTTTCAGTAAGCCCGTCATAAAAATACTGCACCAACTGCCAACGAGGCACCTGGTGATGGGGACACTTGCGGAGAAGATCTTTCAATCTCTCCCAAGACTCGTGAAATTGTTCTCCCTCAATTTGAGAAAAACTGGTTATAGCTTTACGAAACTGATTCGTTTTACTAATTGAGAAATATTTTTTTAAAAATTCTCTTTGCATTCCTTCCCAAGTAGTAATACGAACCGTCTCAAGAGATTTTAACCAGTGCTTGGCTTTATCTTTGAGAGAGAACGGAAACAAGGTTAACCGCATAGCATCTTCTCCAAAATTATTGATTCGCACAGTCGAGCAAATTTCAAGGAATTCGTCGAGATGACGATATGGGTCCTCATTGCTAAGGCCATAAAACGAAGGTAACATTTGAATCACACTGGCCTTAATCTCAAAATGGCTTGCTCCTACATCAGGTCTCGTGATGCAGGAGGCGGGAGTATACGTATTTGGCATGAAGTACTCCCTCAAAGGACAGATCAAATGATGATCATCAGCCATTGCGTACACCTTAGAGTAGACCGGTGTAGCACACGTCCTAACTTTGGTTTTCTACCTAACTAACGCACTAAGCGGCCAAACCACGCAAACCACAAAGCGAGTGAACTAAAAACAACAAAAACTAAACAAACACCACGCAGTTACACATAAAAGAGATTATGCATAGAAATATAAAATCTATGTGTACGGTACCAATCGTACACAGTCACCTCTAAGGGAATCCTAATAGATGGGCTGTGCAGAAAAGTAAGCTCTTCTCTAAGATATGCACATATGTGGTTCTAAACCTAAATGCAACACAAACACTAGGCAATAAAGTGAATACTAATATTACGCCGTTCCCCGACAACGGCGCCAAAAATTTGATGTCTTCTTTTAAATCGTTGTAATTTTGAAAAGATTTTTATATGAAAAACATGTGAAAACCAGACATCAAATAATAAAAACCGGTTCTCACTAGTGGATGAGACCGGGTCAAACTCAGGGAACGGGAATATTTCGTATTCAAGTACACAAATCTAAACTAATCTTTATTGCTGAATTATTTGAAATGTAAAATTTTTTAAGAAAAGTAAAAACCACTAACTATTACAACAAATGAATACCCTTCGCAGAGGGCGTAAAGTGCAATATTTACAAACCCAATTAAATTCTGAGTCTAAACTGAAAAGTAAAAATCTTCTATCTTTGTACTTCGTGTCACGTAGTCTCTTCTGCTCCAATCTCATGCAATCCTGCACAAGTCAAAAGGACACGAGCAGTACAAGAGATCGAAATAGAAATTGTACTAAACAACTTATTTAAATGCTAAAAAAATATTATGACTAAGCACTTTTATGAACTAAATTTAAAATCAAAACTAACTAACAACTAATTCAATTAACTAACAAGACATTAAACTAACTATGAAAACAAAACAAGAAATCAATGAAGGAAACATGAATTAACTATGATAAAAGAACAAGAATTTGAAAACAACATTAATTCCAAGAATTAAAGAAAACAGGAAATTTAATGCATAAAAAAAACTAACTGTAATGTAAAAACATGAATTTAAAGAATGAAACAAACAAAAAATTAGAATGAAAACAAGTGGAAAATTCAGTATTACAAAAACAGAAAATGACTTGAAATAAGAAAATCAGGAAATACGAAACTAGAAATGAAAAAAAATGAAAAAACAGAGATTGAGCTAAAAACAAAACTAGAAAATGACAAGTAAAGATAAAAATTTAGAAGCAAACAAATCCAAAGCAAATGCATACACAAAATTAAATGTCAAACAAGCAAATGAACACAAAACAACAAAATCAATTAAGTGAAAAAGAGTAAACATGAACACTATTAGGAAAAACAACAAATACATCAACTAGACAAAAACACAAACTCAACGAAAACAGAAATTATGGAACACGGTTAATCCAGAAATTTAAAAACTGCAAAAACAGGAAATAAAAATGAAAATGGAAATCAAAACACACAATTACTGAATTAAAACAATACTGAAAGTCAAATTAACGGAAGGATTGAAAAAGTAATCAGCATCCGATCTATCGATTTTTTTTTCTTTCGTTTTTATATTTTTTTTTCTGTTTTTTTTTTCCTTTGTTTCTTTTACAGAAATAGCAACCAGAATATGATCTGAAGAAGAATTGAAGAAGAAGAAGATCAATCAGAAGAAGAAGAAAAAGAAGAGGAATTGGAAGAAGAAGTAGAATCGGAGGAAGAAGAAGAAAATCTGAAGATGAAAGAAAACGAAGAAGTTGCAGAAGAAGAAGAAGATGCAGAGGATGAAGAAGAAGAGGAACGGAAGAAATCAGAAGAAAAAAATGGCGACAGAAATCGGAAGAAGATGAAATCAAAAAGAAAAAAATATCGGCTGAAGAAAAAGAAGAAGAAGAAGAGAAGAAGAAGAAGAACACTCAGCACTCACCGTGAACCTGAGGGGTTTGGGGAGAATGTGGCGACCTCCTCCACCACTGCCATCGCCAGAATGAGGATCTTCCACCACTGCCGCCGGCTGGAAAGAAGAAGAGGAAGAGGAAGAAGGAGAAATTAGGGAAAAAGGGTAGCCACCGGCAATGGTGGAGGGAAGAGAGAAGAAAGGGAATAGAGGAGAAGAGGGGAAAGACGGTTTCAGCCGTGAATGAGAGGAGGCGCCAGGTTTTTACGATTTTTGGGGTTTTTAAAAGCTTTCAAACCTTTGAAACCGGCTGGAACCGGTTCAAAACAGTTTTATTTTTGAAAAGCAAACCGGTTGAACCGGTTTGTGTTTATTTTTGCAATTTTAAAAAAAATCAAAAACTATATACCAGTTTATTATAAAATTTTCAAAGATTTAAAAACAAAACTTATTTATGAAGAACTAAAAAAAAACTATTCTAATTTTTTTTTCTCTTTTTAAAAAAAACAAACACTTAAAATGAAAAAATATTTTTCTATATTAATTTTTTTTTTCATTTTTAATTGCAAACTAAAACTAAACTACTATGAATATAACTAAAATATGTATAAAAATGTAAAAATAAAACTATTTTTCATGCATTTTCTATTTTTAAATCATTTTAGCACATTTACTCAAAAACTAACATAAAATTGGGTTTTTGAAACATTATTTCATAAAATCATGCATATTTAAATGTTAATAAACCCTGAATTATATGCATGATCAGTATCCCTCTCCTTGGACGAGGATGTAATGCTAGATCCCAACTCAACTCTCGTCGCAAGAGAGAGAGTGGCAAATGCCCCTTGCATCCTCCACAAGGATGCCTTTAAGGCATACGCAAAGAGCAAGAACTTGCATGTCATCTGCAATAGCAAGGCAATACCAACACATATGCAAAAGCAAGAACCTAGGCGCAAAGCGCGACGGCAAGGTAAAGGCTGTAAGAAGTGCAATGCAAAACCTCGGCACAACGAACAATGACAAGTAAAAACTGTAAGCAGGAGTGCAACGCAAAACTTTGACGTGATGCGCGACGGCAAGTAAAGACTGATAGAAGGTAAAGGGCAAGGATCACAAAACTGCATTTTTGAGTTAAGTGCATACTTGTATAAATATATATATATATATCTGTATATATATATTTATTTAATGGTCATTTTTAGTTTAATTGAACTTAATTCAATTATCCAAGTCTTTCATGCAATCTTCCTCTACCTCGGAGAGTTGCAAGCTTGCTGGCGTCTGCGGGTGTACACGATTGACGGCTTGGGTCGCGGAGCGCGAGCGGGATCTGTCGTAGCTGCAAATATGCGATATTAACATGCAGCCAAGACAAAAGCAAAAATAAGAAGAAGTCTCAACCTCTCTAATACACAGGGTTGGGGCAGGGCCGAACGACTCTTGCCGTCAAAGAATAGGTGCAGGGGCCATCGGCCCCCGCTGGTTATTTTAAAAAGGCAGGGGCCTTCGGCCCCTGTTGGAAATTAAAAAAAAAAAAAAAGTGATCATGCATATATTTTAGGGATATTTCATATAAAAATATGCATGATTTCATAAAAAATTGATTAAAAAAACCCAATTTTATGCTAGTGTTCAGTAAATGAGCTAAAATGATTTCAAAATAGAAAATGTATAAAAAATAGCTTTATTTTTATATGTTTAGGCATATTTTAGTTTTTGGCTTAAATGTAGTAGTTTAGTTTTTTTTTTAAATAAAAATAAAAAAAATAAAAATAAAAATAAAAAAAATAACAAAAATTAGAATAGAGTTAGTTAGTTTTAAAACATAAGTTGAAATGAGGTTTCTTGTAAATAATTTTTTTTTAGGAAGTAGTTTTTAGAATTTTTAGAATTTTAAAACAACCCACCGTGTTCTTTAAAAACTCAAGAAAGGGGAAAACCCAATCTGTCTCCCCTCTTGCGCCTAAGCTTCCCTCTTTCCCCTCTGTTGCATTTCTTTCCCCCTTCTCCAAACCGCTGGATTCCTCTGTTCCCTCTCTTTTCTCCTTCTTCTTCCTCCTTTTTCCCTTTCTTCCCCTTCTCCCTCCTTCTCATCTTCCTCAATCCGGTGGAAAACACTCAGTCCGGCTGTAGCGTGAGCGGTGGAGACCGACTTCTCTTCAAATCCCTTTGATTCCAGCTATGGTAAGCTTTTTTTCTTCAATTTCTTCTTCTTCTTCTTCTTTATTCCTTCTTTCATGTTGTAGGATTAGTTTAGTTGAGAAAAGAATCAATGAAAAAAAAATTAGGCATCGTCTGATTTCTGTTTTTAATGCCTCATCTGATTTTCGTTTGTTGTTTCAATGCATCATCTAATGTGAAGTTCCTGTTTATTGTCATCTGATTTCTTGTTCTTTCATTAATTTTCTGTTTGTTTGTTTTTACAGAATCATAATTTTTTAGTTCATTTCTTGTTTCTGCAGTCTCATTGAGTCATCGCATAGATTTTCTAGTTTTGCATTAATCATGTTTCATGTGTAACGTTTTGTTTTGTTTTCTCTTTCAAGTCAGTTTCATGCCTTTCAATTTTGTGTGTGTCAAAGAATTTCCTGCTTTCTTCGAGTGAAATTTCCTGTTTTTGCTTTTACATTCATTCTCTGCTTTCATTTACTTCATTTTCCAGTTTTTAGTTCAATTCCTGTTTTCTTTAAAATTCCTATTTCCATTTCCGATTCATGTTTTCGTTTTAGTTTAGCAATTTCGGTTCAAGCATAAATTTCAGTTCAGCAATTTTTTCTTTTCCTAAACTCTGATTTAAGTTCAGTAATTTCGGTTTTGATTATGCATTAAATTCCTTTTTTTTTAATTCTGAATTCCTGTTTTGTTGAATCATTTCTAATTTTCCATTTTTAATTTTTTTCATTTTCCTATTTTTTTTTCTTTCATTTAATTTTTGTTTTGCAATCATTTGTTTAGTTTTTCTATTTTTGTCTATTTTGTTTTTGTTTCTAGTTTTTCGTTTTCTATTTTTTTTTATTTGTTTCTATTTTGATCATTTATTTATTTTTCTATTTATTTTTCTTTCTTGTTTTTTTATTACTCGTTAACTTGTTGTTTTTCAACTCATTTTCCTATTTTTTTCTGTGTTGTTTTCCCAGTAAATTCCTGTTTTACTCTTAAATCATGTATTGTTTTCTTTATTAAAATTCCTGTTTTTATTCTTTTCATTTCAGACTCTTATTTTCTCTGATTGTTTGCATTCTTTGTTTTCATTGTTTTTATTTCATGTTCATTTTTTTCAATTTACTTCATTCAATAATTTTCCCTGTTCAGTATTTCCTAGTTTGTTGTTGAATTTCACTATTTTGTTACTGTTTTATTTATTGTTTTGCTTTTCATTACATAAATCTCCTATTTTGTCTATTCCTTGTTTTTATTAGACATTAGTTAATTGAATATTAGTTAATTGTTAGATGTTAGTAAGTAATTAGCTAGATTTAATTAGTTGTTGTTACTTACTTTGTTATTAGCTTAAGTAGTTACATGTTTAGCATTTCTTAGTGAATTGTGATTTCATTGTTAGCATTTAGTCAGTATATTTCTATCTCGTGTACTGCTTGTGTTCGCTTAATTTGTGCAGGATAGCACAGGAGTGGAGCTGAAGCGCATATGCGACATAGAAGCACAAGAATAGAAGACTTTTTACTTTTCAATTTAGAATTAGGAATTTAATTCTGGGTTTGTAAATATTACTTTTTACGCCCTCTGCGAAGGGTATTCATTTGTTGTAATAGTTAGTTGTTTTTACTTTTCTCATACATTTTAAATTTTATAATTCGGTAATAAAGAAATAGTTTAGATTTGTGTGCTTGAATACGAAATATTCCTGTTCCCTGAGTTCAACCCGGTCTCATCCACTAGTGAGAACCAGTTTTTATTATTTGATGTCTGGTTTTCACATGTTTTACATATAAAAATCTTTCAAAACTACAACAGATTTCAAAATAGACATCAAAAAGTAGGGGGCCATCGGCCCCTGCTCGAAAAGTACAAAGGGCAGGGGGCCATCGGCCCCTGCTGGCAAACAAAAAGGGCAGGGGCCGATGGCCCTTGCTGGAACAACAAAAAGGGCAGGGGCCGATGGCCCCTGCTGGAATAGCAAAAGAAAAAGGGGCAGGGGCCGAAGGCCCCTGCTAGAATAATAAAAAGGGCAAGGGCCGATGGCCTCTGCCAGGAAAATGAGCAAAGAGAGAGAGACGCAGGGGCCAACAACCCCCCTGCGACTTTTGAGAGAGGAGGCAGGAGCCAAAGTCCCCTGTCGATTTGCTTAACAGGGAAACGAGACAGGGACCAAAGGCCCCTGTCGGTTCCTTAGAGGCACAGGAGGCAGGGAGGGGTCTCAACCCTCCCTGGTAGAGACAAAAGGGCAGGCAGGGGCCCCAAAATCCCCTATCGGAACCCTCCTCACAGGCGGCAAAGGTTTTACCCCTGCCGACCTGTCGACAACAGGTGGGGCTAAAACCCCTATCACACGGCCCTTCCCCGTCGTAAACAACCGACGGGAAGGGGATTTTGCCCCGTCTGTCGATGACATGGAGAAGAGGAGAAAAGAGGGAGAAGATGCGGTGAAAGGGAAGGGAAAATGGGGAGAAAGGCGTACCTGGTGGTTGCCGAAGGGAAACTCGCTGGAAGGAAAGGGGTCACCGATGAAGCTCCGGTCGGTCGACGATTGGAAAGGAGGTCACAGGTGGCGGCAGGTTGTCGAGGGTCACCAGCGTCGGTGATAGTGGATGAGCTAGAGGGTTTCGTAACCCTCCTCCCGCCTGCCTCACTGTCTTTAATGATAGCGAGAGGCGGTGGTCCGGGTCAGATCCGTTTTCAGCTCGAATCAATATAATTTTTTTTTTGAGTTGTTACATCCTACCCTCCTTAAAATAATTTCGTCCGCGAAATTTCTATTGCTTATATTGGTCAAAATACAAGTCATGGTATTTTTCCCTGATATCAGAATCAGGCTCTCATGTACATTCATTTATTCTATGGTTTTGCCAACGTACTTTTACAAGAGAAATCATCTTCGATCTGAGCACTTGGTCTCGACGATCAATGATTCCCACTGGTCTTTCCTCGAACGTCAAGTCTTTTTGGATATCCATATCATCATAATAAATGATGTGTGATGGGTCATGAACGTATCTTCTCAGCATAGATACGTGAAAGACGTTGTGGATCTGAGCGTACTGAGAAGGCAGCACAACACGGTAAGTCGCCTCATCGATCCAATCCAGGATCTCAAAAGGTCCGACAAACCAGAGACTCAGCTTTCTCTTCTTCCCGAAACAGAAAACGCTCTTGGTAGAAGATACCTTAACAAAAACCATATCTCCTGTTGAGAACACAAGCTCTCTACGTCGACGATCGGTGTAACACTTCTGCCGACTTTGCATGGTACGCAGACGTTCCCTGATCATCTGCACTTGCTCAGTATAGTGCTGTAGCACTATAGGTGAATCTAGCATCCGTTCACCAACCTTGTTCCAGTAAATAGGTGATCAACAAGGCTTCCCATATAAGGCTTCGTACGAGGCCATACTGATACTCGCATGATAGCTATTATTGTACGTGAATTCTGCCAACCCGGTATGAGAGTCCCATTCTCCCTTCTAGTCTATCATGCACGCTCGCAGCATGTTCTCTAAAGTCTGAATCGTGCGTTCAGATTGTCCGTCGGTCTGAGGGTGGAAGGCGGTGTTGAATTTCAGTTTCGTGCCCAAGGCCAACTGCAGCTGCCCCCAAAACCTGGAGGTGAACCTCGGGTCACGATCGGAGATGATTGACACAGAAACACCGTGCAATCTCACAATCTCCCTGACATAGAGGTCTGCCAAGCTATCTAGTGATTGACTGAGCCATATAGGGAGGAAATGCGCTGATTTAGTGAGTCAATCTATGATCACCCAAATCGCATCTTGTTTCCTCTGCGTCCTCGGCAAACCGACGATGAAGTCCATCGTGATGTCTTCCCACTTCTATTGTGGAATCTCCATCTGTTTCATCACTCCACCTGGTCGCTGGTGCTCGATCTTAACCTGTTGGCAAGTCAAGCACTTAGAAACGTACTCAGCCACGTCTTACTTCATTCCGCTCCACCAATACCTACGTTGCAAATCTTTGAACATCTTCGTGTTGCTCGGGTGAATCGTGTACTTGGACTTGTGGGCTTCAGCGAGAATCTCATCTCTCAAAATAGGATCTTCTGGCACCCAGAGACGATCCTTATGCCATACACCTCCTTCCTCACTCAGACGAAAGGGGGTATCGGCCCGCTGCGCTAGAGCCTTCAACTTTTCGTACTGCGCATCGATCTTTTGACTGACAAAGATCTTTGACAA
This sequence comes from Nuphar pumila, assembly GCF_984573655.1. Lineage (NCBI taxonomy): Eukaryota > Viridiplantae > Streptophyta > Magnoliopsida > Nymphaeales > Nymphaeaceae > Nuphar > Nuphar pumila. The sequence continues at coordinate 93,112,320 of NC_143256.1, read as the reverse complement.
TAGTTCAGGTTGAGCTACCATGCTGGAAAGATTGATCGAATCTTGAGTGACCGCAAACGGTTGCCACGATATCAGATCCTCGATCAGCTTCCACCCCGCGAATAACAAATTAACGGAGCATCGGCCACGACGTTCGCTATTTCTGGGTGGTAGGACAAGGTAAAGTCATAATCCTTGAGGAATTCCAACCAACGCCGCTGCCTCATATTCAGCTCCTTCTGCGAGAACAAATATTTTAGGCTCTTATGATCTGTAAAAGCCTCGAACCGCTCTCCGTACAAATAGTGCTGCCATATCTTAAATGCAAAGACTACCACTGCTAACTCCAAATCATGAGTCGGATAATTCTTCTCATGTATTTTAAGTTGGCGTGATGCATAGGCGATCACTCTATCGTTCTGCATTAAGGCGCAACCCAAGCCTGTCCCATAAGTGTCGGTGTAAATCACAAAACCACCTTGACCCGAAGGTAAGGCCAAAATAGGAGCAGTCGTAAAACATTCCTTCTACATCTGAAAACTGCTCCCGCACATGTCGACCCACATGAACTTAGCTTCTTTCTTCAAAAGCTTCGTCAAGGGTAGAGAGATCTTAGAAAAGTCCTGGATAAATCTTCGATAATACCCAGCTAATCCAAGAAAACTCTGAATGTCACGAACATTCCTCGGCTGCTGCCAAGTGAGTACAGCCTCGACCTTCGCGGGATCCACGGACACACCTTCCTTGGAGATGACATGTCCCAAAAACATGATCTCCTCGAGCCAAAACTCGCACTTAGAGTACTTAGTGAACAAATGCTCTTTTCGCAAGGTTTCGAGAATAACTCTCAAGTGCTCACGATGTTGCTCCCAGCTATCGGAATACACCAGGATGTCGTCGATGAACATGATCACGAAGGTGTCTAAGAAGGGTTTGAACACCCTATTCATGTGATCCATAAACGCTGCAGAAGCATTAATGAGTCCGAAGGGCATGAGTGTAAATTTGTAATGCTCGTACCTGGTCCGAAAGGCCGTCTTGGAGATATCATCTCTCTTAATTCTGAGTTGATGGTGCCCAGATCTAAGGTCAATCTTTAAGAAGATCTTGGCCCTCTGCAACTGGTCGAACAGATCCTCGATGCATGGCAATGGGTACTTATTCTTTATTGTGGCCTGGTTAAGCATCCGATAATCGATGCACAACCACAATGATCCATCCTTCTTTTTCATGAACAAGACAAGAACTCCCCAGGGTGAGACACTGAGGCGGATGAATCCCTGATCCATCAACTCCTGCAACTGCTTCTTGAGCTCTTTGAGCTCAACTGGCGCCATCCGATATGGAGCCTTAGAAATTTGTGCAGTACCCGGCAACAACTCGATGCTGAACTGCACCTCACGAGGTGGAGGAAGGCTTGGTAGTTCCTCCGAGAAGACGTCTGGAAAATCTCGAATAACCTCCAAGTTTCTCATCGAGACTCGCCAGACACATGGTGACATCTTTATAATGCTTGTAATTGTCATGTGCTTTATTACTTTTATCTTTCTTTTATTACCCCCTATCTAATTTGTATTCTCATGTATATTGAATGGGGGTATTTTTCTAACAGTTTAATGTTATTGATATATAGCGATCCACAACCCAAAATGGGTTGTGTGGAATCTGTTTTGGCTGCAGCCCAATTTTCTTTTCTCTCATCTTCCCTCTCTTCCTCCTTTGCTCTTGGTGATGCTCTGTTTTTACAGGACATGCCCTTAGTGGAGAAATGAACTCATTCTGTTGCTTGTATCAGAAGGTTGAGCAGGATGTTATGCGGGCTAGCCATGGTTAAAAAACACAGGGAGTGTTATCGTCGCAAAATTTTCCCCGTCTTCCCTTCCCTGCGGAAGAGAGAGGAAAATGTTTTCGCGATTCAAACTTGACCGAATTTTGGAAATTTGTTTTGAAATACTCGCCTCTTGTGATCATCGCAAAAATTTTCCTCTCTTGTAATATTCTCTCTTTTCCTTCTCTTTTCTTTTCCAACTTCTATTTCCTCCTTTTTAAAGGGAGGAAATAAAAGATAGAAAGAAAGAGAAAAGAGAAAAGAAAAGAAAAGAAGGGAAGAGGAATTCTTTTGCGGGGTCTCACTTGACCTTAATTTGAAAATATTTGAAATAACTCGCCTCCGTTTTGAAATATTTGCGGGAAAACTGGGAGACGGGATCCGCTCGTCGGTACGAGGTTCGACCGTTCCTGGCACCTTTACCAGGGGTAATCAAACCAATGATCGAATTCATGCCTTTTGTTTTGCTAATTATCTAAGAATCTATTCTAAGTCTAAATATACAAAGAATCATGCTTGTGCAAATGCAAAGATGTATGCTCTTTTTGAAAATGATTTGAAATTTTCCAAGTGTTTCTGAGATGAATCTGATAAGGGAGTGAAGAAATGGTTTCTAACTTAGAACTTGAGATTTAAAGTTCTATGTTTTTGGAATAATCAAGAGCTTGGGAAAATAAATCTGGATTTGGAAAGAGATGATTTTGAAGTTTGAGATAAAAGAAGAAGAAAAGAAAAATTCAAAGTCATAAATGGACTTTGAATTAGGACTTTGAATCAAGATAGAGATGTAATTTGAATTTTAATTATAAAGCTTAAAATTGAGATAAGATTTGAGAAATCAGAATAGAATTGAGAAATAGAATTGATTTTTTTTTTTGGATTCAAGGTAAACTTGGAATGGAATTCAGATTCGGATATAGAATTTTGATTTTTTAAAATTTGGAGTTCAGAATGGAATTTTGAATCAAAGGTTTGGACTCTAAATAGAGTTGAAATTCAAGGTGAACTGAATTTTGGATTTGGGATCCTAAGGGAAATTTGGATCTGAAATATGAGATCTAGGATGGAATTGGATTCGAAGAAATGGACTTCGAATCTGAAATCTGAGATCCGAAATGGAAATGAATTCTGGATCCTAATTGAAACTTGGATCTGAAGTCTGAGATCCAAAGTGGAATGGGATTAAGGATCCTAAAATGGATTTGGATCTGAAATCTAAGATCCAATGTGAAGTTTGATTCATACTTGGAAATATGGATCCAAGTTGAGATTAGGATCTAACTTTGGATTTTGGAATTTCAAAATTGATTTTGAGGATGAATTTCAAAGTCAAATTGGACTTTGAATTTGAAACTTGAATTTGGAATTTAGAAAAATGAATCAAGAATTTCTAAGTTAAATTAAACTTTGAATTTGATTGGAGTTTTGAATATAAAATGAACTTTGGAATTTCAAAGTTAAATTGAACTTTGAAATCTGATTTGATTTGGAATTTTTAATACAAAATGAATTCGAAATCTCAAAGTAAAATTGGACTTTGAGATTGAAAATAAAATAAGAATAAAGAGATGAATAGGATTTTACGAGAATTGAAGATTGATTGAAGAAGATATTAACACCACTTGTATTTTTGAAAGGGGAATTTTGAAAATATGATGCAGTTCTATCCTAAATGATGGATGAAAAAAAGGAATTTGAAATTGGATTTTGAAAATCGTATTTCATTCTTTACATGAATTGAAATAAGATTGAAAATATAATACATTCTTGACTATGGTCATCGAATGTATTATATAATAATCTATATTTAAATTCAGGTGAAGAATAAAACATATTTTTGTGTTTTTATAGAGTTTAAAATGAAATTAACTCTCAATATACTCTGACTATGGCCATTGATATATATCTTGAGCCAATTTTAAGTTAAACTCTAATAAAAGAAAGAAATATTTGAAAATATGATGATTTTTGAAAAGGATCCAGTGTGGATCCAGTGTTATTTTATAAAAGATAAAAACACTAAGTCTTGTTTACATCCTAACTATGGCCATTGATGTAAATCATCAACTTAGGATTAATTACCTCTTACAAAATGGTGCACGTGCCATTCGTGTTACCATTTGTGAGAATTATGGAAATAAAGACAAAAGATGCATGAAAATAAGTAAGTTGTGATATTTACAATGCTCATTCATTCTATCTAAAACAGGGAATGTAAATTATCATTATAATCTAACTATTACATTATGGTCATGAATTCTGAAGGGATGGAAAATATCTCACTTGAAAAAGGAAAGTCCATAATCCTGCAAGACAAAGTTAGTATTTACAAGGGCATAGAAATACAGAAGAGAACCATGCTGAAGTTGATATGCACATGATCACTATTGATGAAGAAATGCCTACACTATATACAATACATGATGAACATGTAATGAAAAAGAAAAAATGTAGGTGATGGTGATTGGTTAATATGCTGATATGGAGGTACAAAAGTCACAGCGGTTTTATTGAACTGTTGTGCGGCTAACAGGGCCGAATCAACTCTTTGGATTGTTGTGAAAGACAAGAATTTGCAGCAATAATGTACACAATGTAGTGAGTGTAATTACACAGTGGCTGTGTAAAAGTAAATGATGTATATTGATAGTGCAAGTGAATGTTGACAGTTGCTGAAGGTAAGGATGCAGGGGAATGGGTATACAGCAGGGGAATGAAGAGTGCACAGTGTGATTTGCAGGTGGTGGAAGATGATGATGAGCTGGCTGTGCAGGTTTTTGCAGGGTGGTGTGGCAGTGTTGTGAGGATGTGGCCTATGCACATGACAAGTGAAGCAGTAGATGCACTGTTTGAGATGGTGATGTGACCAAATGCTGATGAAATAGATGGATAATGAAGAGGCCATAGGCAAGTGCTAAAGTGAACTATGACAGGTAAAATACATGGCAGTGATAAGTATGATATTTCAAGGTGGAAAGTACATAGGAATGGTCTATATATAAAAAAAAAAGTTAAATCAAAATGTATCAGCACAAACCAACATACAGGCATAAAATTTTTGCAGATATACTAATGTATTTGACCTACATGCCTGTATGAGCAACAGCTAGTTAAAGCTGCAGGGGATGGAAACTCCAACAGTCAAATCTTTCCCAGAAGGGGCCCACAGAAAGGAGCATTCTGGATAATACTCGATCTTATCTATACTATTTCAACTACCAGTTCGCTTTTATGATGTTTTTGTAGGTCATTACAGAAGTCCAAGTCAAAACTTTCATCTCTTTCACCTAATACCAAGCCATAAATTATCAACCCTCCCAAATTGGCACCAGAACTTTGAGATAACCTCTCTATCATATCATACTGCAGAGTCCTTATCTAAATTCTCTTCCGGTCTTAGACATATATTTTTCAAGGTTTTCCTCTCATCATAGTTTGTTGAAAGTTATCATGACTAGAAAATTTAATACACTTATGAAGGAGGTTGTAGTGGAAAATGATGCAATAAGATGAACCATAACAGTGGTCCAATTGTAGTTTGAACAGGAATTTTGCCCTGATTCAGTGATGTAGGCATCAGCTTCATGATCTCCATCATCTAGCCTTTTGTCTACAATCTTTACCTTGACGATCAAACTTGTATTCTACACCCCGATTGACACAAGACCCCCCTACCAGCTCTCCTTGAAATCCCCAAAGCAAATGTAGTTGAACTCGAAGAGGTTGTAGGCAAAGAGTGCCTTCTAGAATTTCACCAGTAGGCCAGAATTGCTTCTATGAAACCCATACAAAAGTACCAGTAACCATAACACTCTCTTCATCTGCATATCGCCAGGAGTCAGACCTTCAGTTCTTTTGATAAAAGGACTCACAAAACAATTTACCCCTTTTCTTTTCTTTTTCGGCGTAAGAGAGGATCATATTTTGTTCTTTCAATCGGAATCATCAGCTTCTGATTATGTATTTATCTCCTCAAAAATCACCACTCTTTTATACATTTCACTAGTGTCGGGTGAAAGCAATGAATGTACGCTGCTACATATGGATTTCACAGGATTCTGGGAGAAGGAAAACTAATGAATCGACTGGGTCTTTGCTGATGATCTAGTATGCTGATGAGCGCAGTTGCTCTTGTGTTAACATGCATGACAGTTACAAGGGAAAGAGATTGGCAAAAGAAGATTAGATGTTGTAAATTGCCAACTGACAACTTGCTAAATGATGGAAACGCCACTGCTTGTGCACCAGATGAAGGTATGCAAAAGTGTCTCTATCAAATCAAAGTGATGTATGTTGAATGAAATTGAAATGCATTACAATTACACACATATACCAAAAAAAAAAATGCCACACATGATACATATAACAGAAGTCAACTCAGATATACATCCAATGTTTGTAACCTGTAACACAGATGATTGGAGAGTGCTGCTAAAATAATGATGAAGCACATTGCGAATTTATATAAAAACAAAATGCACAATTGAATATTCCTATGCAAAATCAGATGATTGATGGTACCAGCCAAACCTTTGCACAAACATGAATCTGCACCAAAGTTTATGGAAATATGAAACGCAGAAGATGATTCTATTCTGGTAAATACGGATGCTGGAATCCGTGGTATGCACATATTGTATCGGTTTTTTTTTTTTGGCATAGAACGATCTTGTCCACAGATTGATAACCGATCTTGTAGTGAATTGGTGTGTTCATCCCCAAGAGCAGTTGATTTGAAAATTCTCATGATCAGAACCACTTGATTTTGCTCACATGGTAACCCAGCCAGATCAAAAACACTGTATAATGGAGTGATATGGCATGTTCGTTGAATTTCTGTGAGCTTCCCTGATTGTAGTCGACCTTACCTGAAACTTTTAATTGGTCACATCAAGAACTAACTGCTATGACAATACATACAGGAAATTTAGCAGAAACTCTATCGTTTCTTAGTCTAGGTTGTGAAATATTGAAAGAGCCCATCGAAAACTGATTACATGACTTCTACTCTTTGTTGGAGCCAATTTTCTAGACATACTTCAGCCTTTTGTGAAGGCAAAACCTACAAACACTAAGGTGGGATCTTAATATTTATTTGATCCCCATCAATGGATCAATCTTTTATGTCACCCTGTCACAACTTCACACTTTGGCAAGCTACTCTCCAGCGATGGGCCTATTCACAATGAATAGATTTCTATGAATTGATTACAGCAAAAGAATGATAAACGATGGATCAAATGGATGAACTAACCTTGCTGAGTAATAATATGGAATATATCACACTACGCAATGTTGAAGAAAGAGGAGCACGGATGTACAGATGGTGCCTTAAACATGAGGCAACAAAACTGATGAATCAGATATCGTTAAAACAGGAGATTAATTGCAACGGATGATCAGATATAGACCATCAAAATCCAAAAAAATAAGGAAAAAAAAAAAAAAAAAAATACCAACAAGCATTTAAAGTGAAACCGGAAATCAAAACCCCCATAAGAGAAGGAAATGAGACTTAGCGTGAGAAGAGAGAATCGTGACCATCAAGATTGACAGTCGATCCAGATGGGAACAAAGAAAAAATAAATAATAAAAAAAAGGGAAATAAATCAAACGATTTACAGTGGATCCAAGTGAGCCTAGATGATTATTTTAAAAGAGAGAAAGGAAGAAGGTCACAGTAAAAAAAACGATGGTGAAAAAGCACGCAAAAAATTTTTGAGATGAATCAAATAAAAGGGAGGAATACAGAATTTTACTAATGTTTCAATGCACTTAAGTATTGAGAAATTTTAGGAATGCAGAGAACAAAATGTGTGGGAATCGGAGATTCCTTTGATGTTGCATATCCCTGAACCTAATTTGCTATATGTAAATCGGCATCATGGGATGGGGGAGGTGCGTTAATGTGATAAAATAAGGAAAATCCAAAAGAAAACGTATATGTAAGAAAGGGAAATGATAGAGAAGAGAAGGAAGGAAAGGAAAACTAAAAGATCAGAACAACAAGAGAAAACGTAATGACGAGAAAATAAATTTTGTTGAAGATAAAAAGAAGGGAGAAGTGCTTACTTACCTGTAATTGCAACGGGGGGAGGGGAGAGGTTGATCAATTTCCTCCAGCCGAAGGAGAGGAAAACCAAAGATATCGAAAAAGAAACAATCGATCAGATAAGAAGGGTGCGGGGGTGGCGCTGGATGATTAAGAAGAGGCCTAGATGCCTCTTCTTATAGAAGAGCTAGAAGGATTGAGAAGGAGGGAGGGCCTCTGCGATTTTTTTCGTAACGAAAAAGCCGTTAGGCTTATTTTCAATGTAGGTCCAACATTTTTTATGAAATTTTCCAAAAGAGGACTTTATGTTTTAATGTTTTTTAAAAAACTATTTTCCTAAAAAAAAATGCTTTCTTTATGTTTCTGAGAGAAGTTCTAAAAAAAATGCAAGGAAATTTTAGGGAAGCGGGACCCAAATGAGGTCTTTGAAGCATTTTTACAAAATTTTTGTTTTAAGATTTTAAAATTTTTCTAAAATGAGGTTTTTATGAAAATGCAGTATTTGTTTTCAGAAAATGAACCTCAAAATGGATCTGGACCCTAGATTGAGTTTGAATCTCAGATTATGATTGGATCTAGACAAAAACATCAGATAACATTCAAGAATTGGATTTTTGAACAATAAGAGATCCGGGACCAGAATTGGATACGGATATCCGATTTGGATCAGAATAAAGAAAATTGAGTCTGGATTCCAGTGAATCCGAGAAATGAATGGAATTTTTGGATTTTTTGGAAAATTTGGGGTGTTCACAGATGCCCCTCTTTGCTGCTAAGCCGGTTGTAAGCCGAGCTTAGCGGCAAAGAAGACACGCCAAATTTTCTTCAAAAATGCCCCAGTCAGAAGGTCTGAACTGGGTCTGGAAGAATTGGCTTTAAAAAGCTTTATTTTTCAGGTTTTGTATCTTATTCTGAAAGGGTTTTGGGAAGAGAACGAAATCCTTGAGAATGAAAATAATTTGGACAGAAGAAAACGAGGAAATCGTGATGGGACTTTGGGACAAAGATCCCAAAACATAAAAGGAGAGATTTTTAAAGAAGTTTCAAGGTTGAGATAAAGATAAGGATTTTTGAAAAGACACAGGCTTAGCCCTTAACCTGGATGGGACATTTTTTGAAAAATACCTCGTGGGACGAGGTTCAGGTATAATCTGTATTTGAATGGATATACAAAGCATGGATTCCTTGATGGGGAAGACCATGATGGGACCGGGAGAAGTACCTCACCAGAATGAGGCAATTCTCTCTTAAAGAATATAAACATCGCTAGGTCGCATCAAAATAGATATTGAGCTTTTATCTCATTTTTGGATAACCAGAAAATTTTGCCAATAAGATGAAACTGTAATTGATTCAAATGCTTGAAAGCGTGCACGTATGTACGAAAGATGTTCCCTCTTTTACCTAGAGTATTTCCTCCAATCGAGGTTAACTCCCTGGATTTCAGAGTCAGATTCAAATTTTAAGGTTGTTGAGTTTCTTTAAGGAAGTTATCTATTTACTTGACATGAATAGAGAAGAAATACTCTTAATTTCATAAAAGCAAGCAGTAAAAAGACATTGATTAAAGGATTTAGCATAAGAAAAGATGATTCCTGGCAACTTTGGCAGTTTGATATCCTGAGGCTTTTCCCATAATGATTTTTTAGCACTCTTTTAAGGACATTGAGCTTTCTTGGGTTTCAGGGGAAGTTTATTACATCATCCTTCATTTTGGAGATGTCCTGGCTTTTTCTTTTTTCTTCGGGGAAGGGTACGTTACAAACTCCTTCATCTTGGAGATGCTCTGATTCTTCTTTTTCTTAAGGATTATACTGGGGATATTGGCTCATGGGTTAAAAATCTCTTGATGATAGCAGCAATCGAATATCTTTTAGGGTTTGTCGGTAGGTTCATCACACTCGCCTTCATCTCGACGGTGATCTGAACTTTCCCTGGAAGGATCCGTCACAAACTCTGTCATCTTTGAGATGTTTCGAATCTTCTTTGGCCCCGGGGGTCTACTTGCTTAATTCGCCTTCATCTTGACGACAATTGAGAGATCCTTTTTGCGGATATTTGATTGAAGCTTAAATGAATGAATGAGGAGATATGGATTGAGTGGATTCTTTTTAGCGCTCAGGATATTTCCACTGTCTGATTGCCAGAAAGTCGTCTTAAAACATGCGTCATAGCTATAATCAATATCGATTCGCTTCTAGCTTTTCAACATCATTGAATATTTCTTTCGCTAATCGTACCAAGGATCTTTCTTACATCCTCTTGGTTGACCAACAGAGAGAAGATTTGAATTTTACTCTTTTTCGCAAAGAGTTTCACCCTTTTGAGAAGAATACTAGAGGTACTCTGAGGTGATTCTTTTGTGCAAAAAAATATTGGAATCAATGCATTTTTAGCAGATTGGCAAAGTTTTCGAGAATCTTTTATGAAATAATCACTCAATATAGCTTTTGATAGGACCTTTAGCTGAAATTTGAAAGAAATGTCATGAAAACATTGGTTTTATCACACAACATTGGCTCAACAGGGACTCAACCTAAGAGCCGTAAAGAATATTGGATATGTAGGGATTCAATCCTATAGACTGGATTTTTGAAAAATGAAGTTAATTTAATAAGGATTCAACCTAAGAATTTACAAAAGAATTTATCTATAGACTGAACTTTTTGAAGAATGAATTTGGTTCAGTAGGAATTTGACCGGAAAACCGCAAAAGAATATGAATCAGTAGGAATTCAACCTGCAGATTGGGTTTTTAAAGAATGAAGTTTGGTTCAATAGGAATTCAACCTGAGAACCACAAAAGAATATTTGATCAGTAGGAATTCAACCTACAAACTAAAGTTTTGAAAAAAAATGAATTTTGGTTCAATAGGAATTCAACCTAAGAACCGCCAAAATATAGACTAGTAGAAATTCAACCTACAGATTTACTTTTTGATAGAATGAATTTGGTTTGATAGGAATTCAATCTAAGAACCATAAAAAGAATATGGATTGGTAGGATTTCGACCTACAGATTTACTTTTTGAAAAATGAATGTGGTTCGATAGGAATTCAACCTAAGAACCATAAAAAGAATATGGATTAGTAGGATTTCAACCTACAGATTAAAATTTGAAAAAATGAATTTTGGTTTAATAAGAGTTCAACCTAAATACCGCAAAAGAATATAGATTGGTAGGAATTCAACCTACAGACTGAAATTTTGGAGAAAAATGAATTTTGGTTCAGTAGGAGTTCGACCTAAGAACCGCCAAAGAATATAGATCAGTAGGATTTCAACCTACAGGTTTACTTTTTGAAAGATGAATGCGGTTCGATAGGAATCCAACCTAAGAACCGTAAAAGAATATGGATTGGTAGGATTTCAACCTACAGATTTACTTTTTGAAAAATGAATGTGGTTTGATAGGAATTCAACCTAAGAACCGTGAAAAGAATATAGATTAGTAGGAATTCAGCCTACAGATTGACTTATGAATGGTCTGAAGGGGATTCAAAATGAGAACTGCGAATTAGTAGGAATTCAACCTAAAGATCGCGGATCAGTAAGATTTCAACCTAAAGATTGAATGAAATGGTCCTAAAGGATTTCAACCTAAGGACTGCGAATCAATAGGATTTCAACCTAAAGCTCGTTGATCAGTAGGAGTTCAGCCTAAAGATCGATGGAAGAAAAGGTCTTAAAGGATTTCAGCCTAAGGACTGCGAATCAGTAGGGTTTCAACCTAAAGCTCGCTGATCAGTAGGGGTTCAGCCTAAAGATCGAAAGAAGGATTTCAACCTAAGGACTGCGAATCAGTAGGATTTCAACCTAAAGCTCGTTGATCAGTAGGGGTTCAGCCTAAAGATCGAAAGAAATGGTCCTAAAGGATTTCAACCTAAGTACTGCGAATCAGTAGGATTTCAACCTAAAGCTCGCTGATCAGTAGGGGTTCAGCCTAAAGATCGAAAGAAATGGTCCTAAAGGATTTCAACCTAAGGACTGCGAATCAGTAGGATTTCAACCTAAAGCTCGCTGATCAGTAGGGGTTCAGCGTAAAGATCGAAATAAATGGTCCTAAAGGATTTCAGCCTAAGGACTGCGAATCAGTAGGACTTCAACCTAAAGCTCGTTGATCAGTAGGGGTTCAGCCTAAAGATCGAAAGAAATGATCCTAAAAGGATTTCAACCTAAGGGTTGCGAATCAGTAGGGTTTCAACCTAAAGCTTGCTGGTCAATAGGGGTTCAGCCTAAAGATCGAAAGAAATGATCCTAAAAGGATTTCAACCTAAGGACTGCGAATGAGTAGGATTTCAACCTAAAGTTCGCTGATCAGTAGGGGTTCAGCCTAAAGATCGAAAGAAATGGTCCTAAAGGATTTCAACCTAAGGATTGCGAATCAGTAGGACTTCAACCTAAAGCTCGATGATCGGTAGGGGTTCAGCCTAAAGATCGATGGGTTGAGAAGGAATTTTGGTTTAAGAGGGATTTAACCTGTGAGCCATATTGGTTTGACAGGGGTTCGACCTACGGGCTTTTGAGTCTATAGGAATTCAACCTAAAGATCTCAATTTGAGAAGAAAGGATTCAACTTGTGGATTAAAATAGACCATTAGAGTTAAGCTGTATGTGGCCTGTTTTTTCAGGATTAACCCCTTATCCTGAACGGGGAAGAAGGAAAGATATACCTCGTTAGCAGGAGGCATCAAGTTTATCCCTTAACCTGAATGGGAAAGAAAGAAAATACCTCGTTAGCAGGAGGCATCAGATTTATCCTTTAACCTGAAAGGGGCACAAAAGGATTTTTAAAGAGAATAAACCTGGATTTTTGAAATTTGAAATCGATTAGCCGGAAGGCTGGATTTTGGAAGAATGTCCCGCCTGGCAGTTGGGATTTTTTTGAAAAAGAAGAGAGTCCGAGTTGGGACTCGAATCTTTAGAAAATAAAAGATAAAGAGAAACCCGAGTTTTGGAAACTTGAAATTTTAAAGAAATGATTAATTTCCAATGCGAGGATTGGATTCAAAAGGAAGTCTGAGTCGGAACTCAGAACTTCAAACGAAAATAATAGAGGAAAAACCCGAGCTGGAACTCGGATAAAAGATAAAGAGAAACCCGAGTTTTGAAAACTCGAATTTCTAAAGAAATGATTAATTTTCAATGCGAGGATTGGATTCAAAAGGAAGTTCTGGTCGGAACTCAGAACATCGAATGAAAGAATAAAGGGAGAAGCCCAAGTGAGAACTCGGGTTTTTGACAGAAAGTTTTTAATCAAAAGATTAAGTTTTGAAAATTTGCCAGTGCGAGGACCGGACCTGGGATTGAGAATGACCATTTAGAGGACTGAATTTATTTGCATGTGATCTGATTGCCCCCTTATCTTGACTGGGGAGGAAATAAAATCTGAGAAGGATAGAAATTGATGGAAGTTTTGACAAAAGAGAAGAATCAAGGAAATTTTATGGAAATTATCTTTGTAAAAGAATTCTCACAGGTAGCATTGTTGCTCCTATGAGGGGTTTCAGGATTATCCCTTATCCTGAATGGGAAAAATTTTAGGCAAAAGTTGATGAAAAAAGCTTTGATAAAGAATTAGAAGAATTAAAATTTACAAAATTAGATGAAGAAAAAGATTTAGCAGAGATTAATGAAGCTTTAAAAGAGAAAAACATTCAGGACTATCCCTTATCCTGAAGAAAGAAGGACCTCGTAGGATGAGGTTTCAGGTTTTATCCCTTAACCTTAAGGGGAACAAAGAAGGAAAAAGAAATACCTCATGGGAAGGAGGCATCAGGTTTATCCCTTAACCTGAAAGGGTAAATTTTTGAAATAAGAATTGACAAGAAGAATTAATAAAATGGATGAACAATCAATAAAAATGAATAAAAGCTGATAAAACTGATAAAGATTGATAAACCAAAAGTTGAGAAAAAGAGTTTGATCCTGCCTGCATGTGGGATCTTTAAAATGAGAGAAGAATATGAGAAAATCATTTTTTGAAAGAAAGATTAACCGCGGGTGCTGATCTTTGAAAAGGGATCATTCACGAGAGATCATCATGAGGGTTAATTTTTCGAAGCAATGATTTGAAAATCAATTTTTAGAAAATATGACCAACACGAAGGTTGATCTTTGAAATGTAATGATTCGAAATCAATTTTTAGAAAATATGATCAATACGAGGGTTGATTTTTGAATGCAATGGTTTGAAAACCAAATTTTTAGAAAATGATCAACACGAGGGTTGATCTTTGAAAATGCAATAGTTCAAAAACCAAATTTTTAGAAATTGCAATGGTTTGAAAACCAAATGTTTAGAAAATATGATCAACACGAGGGTTGATTTTTGAATGCAATGGTTTGAAAACCAAATTTTTAGAAAATATGATCAACACGAGGGTTGATTTTTTAACATAATGATTCAAAAAACCAATTTTGGAAAATATGATCAATACCAGGGTTGATCTTTGAATATAATAGTTGAAAACCTATTCTTTTGGAAAAGAGAATCAACACGAGGGTTGATCTTTGAAAAAGGTTGGGGAAATAGAGGTCGGACTAAAATATGAAAAAATTTCATGATTTTTTAAAGACTCTCATAGGTAATATCATTTCTCTCATGAATGATGTCAGGATTGTCCCGCGTTTTTGAAAAGAATAGGAATCTGATAAAAAAGAATATTTTGAAGTGTAAATGAAAATTTAAACAATAAAAGATGCCCCAATATTGCGAAAAGAAATAAGAATTGAACCTTAAAGATAGGAAGAAAATTGATATTTCATTTATAAGTAAAACTGATAGAAAAGTTTGAAATATTTACAAGCATCTTTGACCAGAAGGTCCTAAAAAGACTCGGGATGACTTGCCCTTACAAGATGGTTTGATAAAGAAAATGAAGGATAACAAAAAATACTCTAGTGTCATCGGCCTTTTGAACGATCTGAAAAAGGTTATGTCAGGACGACAGGCTGCTCTTTAGTTTTCTCTTCTATCAAAAGGTGTTTATCGATGCAGTCCTGGACGATATTTTTCAGAACGAAGCAATGCTCTGTGTCGTGCCCCACTGCTCGGTGATACTTGCAGAACTGTTCCTTGAAGCTGCCCAAGACTACTGAAGGATCGACAGCTTTTGGCAGACGAATCATATTCTTTGTGAGCATATATTCCAGAACCTCATCGAGTGTCTGCTCCAAAGGGGTGAATTCGCGGTCAGGACCCCAATCCTTGCGCTTTGGTTTTTCCTGATTCTTTTCTCGCTGCTGAGAATTAGGTTGGGAAGGCTTATTGTTGTTGGAAGACCTTCCTTTTTGACCTCTGAATCCTTCTGAATTGCTGACATGATTATCCTTGTTACCCTTGTTGTCGGATGAGGGATCAGGGGAAAGAGTGAAATGGGCTTTCTTTTTTGCATCTCGATTGCCCCTTGCTAGGGTGGAATTGTCATAGACTCCGTTATCTATTCCCATCTCGAGCCATTCAGCTCGCTCAGTCAACTCAATAAATGACTTAGAAGGGTATGGAAAAATGAGGCTTTTCAGAGGTTGAGAGAAGTTATTGAGGATGAGTTGAAGGGCATGCTCTTCTGAAATGGGGGTTCTCATCTTGTTGCAGGTATCTCTCCACCTACGGATGAAATCTATGGCCTTTTTTTTGTCATCCTGCCTCAAATTGCACAAGTGATTGAGGGTTGACGGTGCCTCAGTATTGAACATGAATCTCTCTACAAACAAGTTGACAACTTTATCAAAATCACGCAGCTCGACAGGGTTGATGTGCTCCGCATACCACTTAGCTGCTACGCCCTCCAAACTGCGAGGGAAGCACAAGAAGAGGGCCCGATTGTCTTCACTGAACCTGGCACATTCGGCGAAGAACATTGCGAGATGGGCCTTTGGGTTGCCAGACCCATTGAACTTAACAAATTTTCGAGGGAGATCTTCCAAGTTGTTGTCCCCATCTAAACCAAGGTAGAATTCCTGTCTGGTATATATCCTCTTTCCCTTATCTCGAATCTGCAGATCTTTGACCATCTTAGTCAATACTTGAACTGAATCTTCTGTCGGGACCCCATTTTTAGGCTTGTTGACTGATTCGGGCTCTTCCGTCATCTTCTTGGGTTGTCGCAGATGTTTTGGGATGAACACAAACTGTTCTTCCTCGGAATCCTCTTCTCCTGATTCTGTGCCCTCAGATATGCTGTCCTGCTGGATCCTCTTTTTGTTGATCCTGACATGCTTCTTTACTGGCTTTCTCTTGGTCTTGCGTTTAGAGGATGTCTTCTTTGAACTTTCCCCTCCTTGCTCAGACATCATCTTTGCCATCATCTTTTGAAAGATCTTATACATCGCCGGGTCAACATCATCTTCCTCTAAATTATGTTTTCGGGACAATCTGGAAGAGTTTATTTCTTCCACTTCGCTGTCATTGTGCCGCTGAGTTGCCCTTCTTCCCGCTCTTGTTTGAACCATGATGAAATGTTTGACGTTTTTTGAAGAAATAAATGAAGGGTTCAGGACAGAATTTTTTTTGAAAGGAAGAGGGATAGTGAAAGAGAATTTTTAAAAGATCTCTCGATAAAAAGGATTTTATATGGAGAATATAGAATGTATGAAGAAGAGTATCTTTGAAGATGAATGACAAGACCTTGAATACTTTTGAAAAATTGCAGGCAGGATCAAAGGTTTTAAAATAAATCAAAAGAAAGGAAAGAAATATGCTTGGACTTTTTTGAAAGATAGGAAGACTTAAAAGACATGTCTAGGTTTTTAAGAAATGAAGGAATAAAGAAATGAGAAATATACAATCCTGGATTTGAGAAAATAAAAGAATTTTTATGAAATACATATCCATGGTTTTGAAAAATAAGAATTTTCAAGATGATATCTATAAAAGAATCAATTTATACAAGCAACAATGCATAAAATAGCACACCTTGGAGGCTGACTCTAAAATGCAATAATTTGAAATGGCTTGTAGGACCTTAATCCTAACTCTAAGGTTCAGATCATCTGATTCCAATCAAGATATGCCGGTATACTCAAGCCGAAGCTCGAAGTACGTGGCATAGAAATATTCCACCGGTTCTAAAGTAATGGCTTCCCAACATCCTTGAGCACCTACCGATATACCTCGGACTATGGCCCTTAGGTACGTGGTAGGGGGGCGCGAACCCAAATAAGTGGTCCAGTTGTGAGGCTCTCTCCCGAACTATGGTTCAGTGAGACAGCCCAGCAACGTGAAGACCGGGACAATGTAGGTAGGGAGGTTTCAAAATATGCTCAACATGCAAGAAATCAGATGGCTCTAATGCAAGTCCTAAAAGAGATAAATTAAAATGAAGAGAAGCATACACTTGCATACATTGTTTTCATGCAATCCCTAAAATTGAGGAGAGTTGTATTTCAGACTTAAGTCTAATGTGAACATGGTATAATCTCCTCAATATGTTCCTACCAAACCATACTTAGATCCTATATGCAAAGATGTCAGCTTTTGGACAGAATCTAGGCTCCTAAGGTTTGCATGGAAATGAAGCTGACATATGTAGAATAAAGACTTAGATAATATCAAAGCAAAGTAAAGGCATAAATTTAACCGGACGGAGACGAGTCCCATCACGGTCGCCAAAACTGTGATCATCGCAAAAATTTTCCTCTCTTGTAATATTCTCTCTTTTCCTTCTCTTTTCCTTTCCAACTTTTATTTCCTCCTTTTTAAAGGGAGGAAATAAAAGATAGAAAGAAAGAGAGAAGAGAAAAGAAAAGAAAAGAAAAGAAGGGAAGAGGAATTCTTTTGCGGGGTCTCACTTGACTTTAATTTGAAAATATTTGAAATAACTCACCTCCGTTTTGAAATATTTACAGGAAAACTGGGAGACGGGATCCGCTCGTCGGTACGAGGTTCGACCGTTCCTGGCACCTTTACCAGGGGTAATCAAACCAAGGATCGAATTCATGCCTTTTGTTTTACTAATTATCTAAGAATCTATTCTAAGTCTAAATACACAAAGAATCATGCTTGTGCAAATGCAAAGATGTATGCTCTTTTTTAAAATGATTTGAAATTTTCCAAGTGTTTCTGAGATGAATCTGATAAGGGAGTGAAGAAATGGTTTCTAACTTAGAACTTGAGATTTAAAGTTCTAAGTTTTTGGAATAATCAAGAACTTGGGAAAATAAGTCTGGATTTGGAAAGAGATGATTTTGAAGTTTGAGATAAAAGAAGAAGAAAAAAAAAATCGAAGTCATAAATGGACTTTGAATTAGGACTTTGAATCAAGATAGAGATGTAATTTGAATTTCAATTATAAACCTTAAAATTGAGATAATATTTGAGAAATCAGAATAGAATTGAGAAATAGAATTGATTTTTTTTTTTTGGATTCAAGGTAAACTTGGAATGGAATTCAGATTCGGATATAGAATTTTGATTTTTTGAAATTTGGAGTTTAGAATGGAATTTTGAATCAAAGGTTTGGACTCTAAATAGAGTTGAAATTCAAGGTGAACTGAATTTTGGATTTGGGATCCTAAGGGAAATTTGGATCTGAAATATGAGATCTAGGATGGAATTGGATTCAAAGGAATGGACTTCGGATCTGAAATCTCAGATCCGAAATGGAAATGAATTCTGGATCCTAATTGAAACTTGGATCTGAAGTCTGAGATCCAAAGTGGAATGGGATTTTGGATCCTAAAATGGATTTGGATCTGAAATCTAAGATCCAATGTGAAGTTTGATTCATACTTGGAAATCTGGATCCAAGTTGAGATTAGGATCTAACTTTGGATTTTGGAATTTCAAAATTGATTTTGAGGATGAATTTTAAAGTCAAATTGGACTTTGAATTTGAAACTTGAATTTGGAATTTAGAAAAATGAATCAAGAATTTCAAAGTTAAATTAAACTTTGAATTTGATTGGAGTTTTTAATATAAAATGAACTTTGGAATTTCAAAGTTAAATTGAACTTTGAAATATGATTTGATTTGGAATTTTTAATACAAAATGAATTTAAAATCTCAAAGTAAAATTGGACTTTGAGATTGAAAATAAAATAAGAATAAATAGATGAATAGGATTTTACAAGAATTGAAGATTGATTGACGAAGATATTAACACCACTTGGATTTTTGAAAGGGGAATTTTGAAAATATGATGCAGTTCTATCCTAAATGATGGATGAAAAAAAGGAATTTGAAATTGGATTTTGAAAATCGTATTTCATTCTTTACATGAATTGAAATAAGATTGAAAATATAATACATTCTTGACTATGGTCATCGAATGTATTATATAATAATCTATATTTAAATTCAGGTGAAGAATAAAACATATTTTTGTGTTTTTATAGAGTTTAAAATGAAATTAACTCTCAATATACTCTGACTATGGCCATTGATATATATCTTGAGCCAATTTTAAGTTAAACTCTAATAAAAGAAAGAAATATTTGAAAATATGATGATTTTTGAAAAGGATCCAGTGTGGATCCAGTGTTATTTTATAAAAGATAAAAACACTAAGTCTTGTTTACATCCTAACTATGGCCATTGATGTAAATCATCAACTTAGGATTAATTACCTCTTACAAAATGGTGCACGTGCCATTCGTGTTACCATTTGTGAGAATTATGGAAATAAAGACAAAAGATGCATGAAAATAAGTAAGTTGTGATATTTACAATGCTCATTCATTCTATCTAAAACAGGGAATGTAAATTATCATTATAATCTAACTATTACATTATGGTCATGAATTCTGAAGGGATGGAAAATATCTCACTTGAAAAAGGAAAGTCCATAATCCTGCAAGACAAAGTTAGTATTTACAAGGGCATAGAAATACAGAAGAGAACCATGCTGAAGTTGATATGCACATGATCACTATTGATGAAGAAATGCCTACACTATATACAATACATGATGAACATGTAATGAAAAAGAAAAAATGTAGGTGATGGTGATTGGTTAATATGCTGATATGGAGGTACAAAAGTCACAGCGGTTTTATTGAACTGTTGTGCGGCTAACAGGGCCGAATCAACTCTTTGGATTGTTGTGAAAGACAAGAATTTGCAGCAATAATGTACACAATGTAGTGAGTGTAATTACACAGTGGCTGTGTAAAAGTAAATGATGTATATTGATAGTGCAAGTGAATGTTGACAGTTGCTGAAGGTAAGGATGCAGGGGAATGGGTATACAGCAGGGGAATGAAGAGTGCACAGTGTGATTTGCAGGTGGTGGAAGATGATGATGAGCTGGCTGTGCAGGTTTTTGCAGGGTGGTGTGGCAGTGTTGTGACGATGTGGCCTATGCACATGACAAGTGAAGCAGTAGATGCACTGTTTGAGATGGTGATGTGACCAAATGTTGATGAAATAGATGGATAATGAAGAGGGCAGGGGCAAGTGCTAAAGTGAACTATGACAGGTAAAATACATTGCAGTGATAAGTATGATATTGCAAGGTGGAAAGTGCATAGCAATGGTCTATATATAAAAAAAAAAGGTAAATCAAAATATATCAACACAAACCAACATACAGGCATAAAATTTGTGCAAATATACTAATGTATTCGACCTACATGCCTGTATGAGCAACAGCTAGTTAAAGCTGCAGGGGATGGAAACTCCCATAGTCAAATCTTTCCCAGAAGGGGCCCACAGAAAGGAGCATTCTGGATAATACTCGATCTTCTCTATACTACTTCAACTACCAGTTCGCTCCTATGATGTTTCTATAGGTCATTACAGAAGTCCAAGTCAAAACTTTCATCTCTTTCACCTAATACCAAGCCATAAATTATCAACCCTTCCAAATTGGCACCAAAACTTTTAGATAACCTCTTTATCATATCATACTGCAGGGTCCTTATCTAAATTCTCTTCCGATCTTAGACATATATTTTTTAAGGTTTTCCTCTCATCATAGTTTGTTGAAAGTTATCATGACTAGAAAATTTAATACACTTATGAAGGAGGTTGTAGTGGAAAATGATGCAGTAAGATGAACCATAACAGTGGTCCAATTATAGTTTGAACAGGAAATTTGCCCTGATTCAGTGATGCAGGCATCGGCTTCATGATCTCCATCATCCAGCCTTTTGTCTACAATCTTTACCTTGACGATCAAACTTGTATTCTACACCCCGATTGACACAAGACCCCCTACCAGCTCTCCTTGAAACCCCCAAAGCAAATGTAGCTGAACTCGAAGAGGTTGTAGGCAAAGGGTGCCTTCTAGAATTTCACCAGTAGGCCAGAATTGCTTCTATGAAACCCATACAAAAGTACCAGTAACCATAACACTCTCTTTATCTCCATATCACCAGGAGTCAGACCTTCAGTTCTTTTGATAAAAGGACTCACGAAACAATTTACCCCTTTTCTTTTCTTTTTCGGCGTAAGAGAGGATGATATTTAGTCCTTTTAATCGGAATCATCAGCTTCTGATTCTGTATTTATCTCCTCAAAAATCACCACTCTTTTATGCATTTCACTAGCGTCGGGTGAAAGCAATGAATGTACACTGCTACATATGGATTTCACAGGATTCTGGGAGAAGGCAAACTAATGAATCGACTGGGTCTTTGCTGATGATCTAGTATGCTGATGAGTGCAGTTGCTCTTGTGTGAACATGCATGACAGTTACAAGGGAAAAAGATTGGCAAAAGAAGATTAGATGCTGTAAATTGCCAACTGACAACTTGCTAAATGATGGAAACGCCACTGCTTGTGCACCAGATGAAGGTATGCAAAAGTGTCTCTATCAAATCAAAGTGATGTATGTTGAATGAAATTGAAATGCATTACAATTATACACATATACCAAAAAAAAAAATGCCACACATGATACATATAACAGAAGTCAACTCCGATATACATCCAATGTTTGTAACCTGTAACACAGATGATTGGAGAGTGCTGCTAAAATAATGATGAAGCACATTGCGAATTTATATAAAAACAAAATGCACAATTGAATATTCCTATGCAAAATCAGGTGATTGATGGTACCAGCCAAACCTTTGCACAAACATGAATCTGCACCAAAGTTTATGGAAATATGAAATGCAAGAGATGATTCTATCCTGGTAGATACGGATGCTGGAATCCGTGGTATGCACATATTGTATCGGTTTTTTTTTTTTGGCATAGAACGATCTTGTCCACAGATTGATAACCGATCTTGTAGTGAATTGGTGTGTCCATCCCCAGGAGCAGTTGATTTGAAAATTCTCATGATCAGAACCACGTGATTTTTCTCACATGGTAACCCAGCCAGATCAAAAACACTGTATAATGGAGTGATATGGCATGTTCGTTGAATTTCTGTGAGCTTCCCTGATTGTAGTGGACCGTACCTGAAACTTTTAATTGGTCATATCAAGAACTAACTGCTATGACAATACATACAGGAAATTTAGCAGAAACTCTATTGTTTCTTAGTCTAGGCTGTGAAATATTGAAAGAGCCCATTGGAAACTGATTACATGACTTCTACTCTTTGTTGGAGCCAATTTTCTAGACATACTTCAGCCTTTTGTGAATGCAAAACCTACGAACACTAAGGTGGGATCTTAATATTTAACTGATCCCCATCAATGGATCAATCTTTTATGTCACCCTGTCACAACTTCACACTTTGGCAAGCTACTCTCCAGCGATGGGCCTATTCACAATGAATAGATTTCTATGAATTGATTACAGCAAAAGAATGATAAACGATGGATCAAATGGATGAACTAACCTTGCTGAGTAATAATATGGAATATATCACACTACGCAATGTTGAAGAAAGAGGAGCACGGATGTACAGATGGTGCCTTAAACAGGAGGCAACAAAACTGATTAATCAGATATCGTTAAAACAGGAGATTAATTGCAACGGATGATCAGATATAGACCATCAAAATCCAAAAAAACAAGAAAAAAAAAAACAAATACCAACAAGCATTTAAAGTGAAACCGGAAATCAAAACCCCCATAAGAGAAGGAAATGAGATTTAGCGTGAGAAGAGAGAATCGTGACCATCAAGATTGACAGTCGATCCAGATGGGAACAAAGAAAAAAAAAAAGGAAATAAATCAAACGATTTACAGTGGATCCAAGTGAGCCTAGATGATTATTTTAAAAGAGAGAAAGGAAGAAGGTCACAGTAAAAAAAACGATGGTGAAAAAACACGCAAAATTTTTTTGAGATGAATCAAATAAAAGGGAGGAATACAGAATTTTACTAATGTTTCAATGCACTTAAGTATTGAGAAATTTTAGGAATGCAGAGAACAAAATGTGTGGGAATCGGAGATTCCTTTGATGTTGCATATCTCTGAACCTAATTTGCTATATGTAAATCGGCATCATGGGATGGGGGAGGTGCGTTAATGTGATAAAATAAGGAAAATCCAAAAGAAAACGTATATGTAAGAAAGGGAAATGATAGAGAAGAGAAGGAAGGAAAGGAAAACTAAAAGATCAGAACAACGAGAGAAAACGTAATGACGAGAAAATAAATTTTGCTGAAGATAAAAAGAAGGGAGAAGTGCTTACTTACCTGTAATTGCAACGTGGGGGGGAGAGGTTGATCAATTTCCTCCAGCCGAAGGAGAGGAAAACCAAAGATATCGAAAAAGAAACAATCGATCAGATAAGAAGGGTGCGGGGGTGGCGCTGGATGATTGAGAAGAGGCCTAGATGCCTCTTCTTATAGAAGAGCTGGAAGGATTGAGAAGGAGGGAGGGCCTCTGCGATTTTTTTCGTAACAAAAAAGCCGTTAGGCTTATTTTCAATGTAGGTCCAACATTTTTTATGAAATTTTCCAAAAGAGGACTTTATGTTTTAATGTTTTTTAAAAAACTATTTTCCTCAAAAAAAATGCTTTCTTTATGTTTCTGAGAGAAGTTCTAAAAAAAATGCAAGGAAATTTTAGGGAAGCGGGACCCAAATGAGGTCTTTGAAGCATTTTTACAAAATTTTTGTTTTAAGATTTTAAAATTTTTCTAAAATGAGGTTTTTATGAAAATGCAGTATTTGTTTTCAGAAAATGAACCTCAAAATGGATCTGGACCCTAGATTGAGTTTGAATCTCAGATTATGATTGGATCTAGACAAAAACATCCGATAACATTCAAGAATTGGATTTTTGAACAATAAGAGATCCGGGACCAGAATTGGATACGGATATCCGATTTGGATCAGAATAAAGAAAATTGAGTCTGGATTCCAGTGAATCCGAGAAATGAATGGAATTTTTGGATTTTTTGGAAAATTTGGGGTGTTCACAGATGCCCCTCTTTGCTGCTAAGCCGGTTGTAAGCCGAGCTTAGCGGCAAAGAAGACACGCCAAATTTTCTTCAAAAATGCCCCAGTCAGAAGGTCTGAACTGGGTCTGGAAGAATTGGCTTTAAAAAGCTTTATTTTTCAGGTTTTGTATCTTATTCTGAAAGGGTTTTGGGAAGAGAACGAAATCCTTGAGAATGAAAATAATTTGGACAGAAGAAAACGAGGAAATCGTGATGGGACTTTGGGACAAAGATCCCAAAACATAAAAGGAGAGATTTTTAAAGAAGTTTCAAGGTTGAGATAAAGATAAGGATTTTTGAAAAGACACAGGCTTAGCCCTTAACCTGGATGGGACATTTTTTGAAAAATACCTCGTGGGACGAGGTTCAGGTATAATCTGTATTTGAATGGATATACAAAGCATGGATTCCTTGATGGGGAAGACCATGATGGGACCGGGAGAAGTACCTCACCAGAATGAGGCAATTCTCTCTTAAAGAATATAAACATCGCTAGGTCGCATCAAAATAGATATTGAGCTTTTATCTCATTTTTGGATAACCAGAAAATTTTGCCAATAAGATGAAACTGTAATTGATTCAAATGCTTGAAAGCGTGCACGTATGTACGAAAGATGTTCCCTCTTTTACCTAGAGTATTTCCTCCAATCGAGGTTAACTCCCTGAATTTCAGAGTCAGATTCAAATTTTAAGGTTGTTGAATTTCTTTAAGGAAGTTATCTATTTACTTGACATGAATAGAGAAGAAATACTCTTAATTTCATAAAAGCAAGCAGTAAAAAGACATTGATTAAAGGATTTAGCATAAGAAAAGATGATTCCTGGCAACTTTGGCAGTTTGATATCCTGAGGCTTTTCCCATAATGATTTTTTAGCACTCTTTTAAGGACATTGAGCTTTCTTGGGTTTCAGGGGAAGTTTATTACATCATCCTTCATTTTGGAGATGTCCTGGCTTTTTCTTTTTTCTTCGGGGAAGGGTACGTTACAAACTCCTTCATCTTGGAGATGCTCTGATTCTTCTTTTTCTTAGGGATTATACTGGGGATATTGGCTCATGGGTTAAAAATCTCTTGATGATAGCAGCAATCGAATATCTTTTAGGGTTTGTCGGTAGGTTCATCACACTCGCCTTCATCTCGACAGTGATCTGAACTTTCCCTGGAAGGATCCGTCACAAACTCTGTCATCTTTGAGATGTTTCGAATCTTCTTTGGCCCCGGGGGTCTACTTGCTTAATTCGCCTTCATCTTGACGACAATTGAGAGATCCTTTTTGCGGATATTTGATTGAAGCTTAAATGAATGAATGAGGAGATATGGATTGAGTGGATTCTTTTTAGCGCTCAGGATATTTCCACTGTCTGATTGCCAGAAAGTCGTCTTAAAACATGCGTCATAGCTATAATCAATATCGATTCGCTTCTAGCTTTTCAACATCATTGAATATTTCTTTCGCTAATCGTACCAAGGATCTTTCTTACATCCTCTTGGTTGACCAACAGAGAGAAGATTTGAATTTTACTCTTTTTCGCAAAGAGTTTCACCCTTTTGAGAAGAATACTAGAGGTACTCTGAGGTGATTCTTTTGTGCAAAAAAATATTGGAATCAATGCATTTTTAGCAGATTGGCAAAGTTTTCGAGAATCTTTTATGAAATAATCACTCAATATAGCTTTTGATAGGACCTTTAGCTGAAATTTGAAAGAAATGTCATGAAAACATTGGTTTTATCACACAACATTGGCTCAACAGGGACTCAACCTAAGAGCCGTAAAGAATATTGGATATGTAGGGATTCAATCCTATAGACTGGATTTTTGAAAAATGAAGTTAATTTAATAAGGATTCAACCTAAGAATTTACAAAAGAATTTATCTATAGACTGAACTTTTTGAAGAATGAATTTGGTTCAGTAGGAATTTGACCGAAAACCGCAAAAGAATATGAATCAGTAGGAATTCAACCTGCAGATTGGGTTTTTAAAGAATGAAGTTTGGTTCAATAGGAATTCAACCTGAGAACCACAAAAGAATATTTGATCAGTAGGAATTCAACCTACAAACTAAAGTTTTGAAAAAAAATGAATTTTGGTTCAATAGGAATTCAACCTAAGAACCGCCAAAATATAGACTAGTAGAAATTCAACCTACAGATTTACTTTTTGACAGAATGAATTTGGTTTGATAGGAATTCAATCTAAGAACCATAAAAAGAATATGGATTGGTAGGATTTCGACCTACAGATTTACTTTTTGAAAAATGAATGTGGTTCGATAGGAATTCAACCTAAGAACCATAAAAAGAATATGGATTAGTAGGATTTCAACCTACAGATTAAAATTTGAAAAAATGAATTTTGGTTTAATAAGAGTTCAACCTAAATACCGCAAAAGAATATAGATTGGTAGGAATTCAACCTACAGACTGAAATTTTGGAGAAAAATGAATTTTGGTTCAGTAGGAGTTTGACCTAAGAACCGCCAAAGAATATAGATCAGTAGGATTTCAACCTACAGGTTTACTTTTTGAAAGATGAATGCGGTTCGATAGGAATCCAACCTAAGAACCGTAAAAGAATATGGATTGGTAGGATTTCAACTTACAGATTTACTTTTTGAAAAATGAATGTGGTTTGATAGGAATTCAACCTAAGAACCGTGAAAAGAATATAGATTAGTAGGAATTCAGCCTACAGATTGACTTATGAATGGTCTGAAGGGGATTCAAAATGAGAACTGCGAATTAGTAGGAATTCAACCTAAAGATCGCGGATCAGTAAGATTTCAACCTAAAGATTGAATGAAATGGTCCTAAAGGATTTCAACCTAAGGACTGCGAATCAATAGGATTTCAACCTAAAGCTCGTTGATCAGTAGGAGTTCAGCCTAAAGATCGATGGAAGAAAAGGTCTTAAAGGATTTCAGCCTAAGGACTGCGAATCAGTAGGGTTTCAACCTAAAGCTCGCTGATCAGTAGGGGTTCAGCCTAAAGATCGAAAGAAGGATTTCAACCTAAGGACTGCGAATCAGTAGGATTTCAACCTAAAGCTCGTTGATCAGTAGGGGTTCAGCCTAAAGATCGAAAGAAATGGTCCTAAAGGATTTCAACCTAAGTACTGCGAATCAGTAGGATTTCAACCTAAAGCTCGCTGATCAGTAGGGGTTCAGCCTAAAGATCGAAAGAAATGGTCCTAAAGGATTTCAACCTAAGGACTGCGAATCAGTAGGATTTCAACCTAAAGCTCGCTGATCAGTAGGGGTTCAGCTTAAAGATCGAAATAAATGGTCCTAAAGGATTTCAGCCTAAGGACTGCGAATCAGTAGGACTTCAACCTAAAGCTCGTTGATCAGTAGGGGTTCAGCCTAAAGATCGAAAGAAATGATCCTAAAAGGATTTCAACCTAAGGGTTGCGAATCAGTAGGGTTTCAACCTAAAGCTTGCTGATCAATAGGGGTTCAGCCTAAAGATCGAAAGAAATGATCCTAAAAGGATTTCAACCTAAGGACTGCGAATGAGTAGGATTTCAACCTAAAGTTCGCTGATCAGTAGGGGTTCAGCCTAAAGATCGAAAGAAATGGTCCTAAAGGATTTCAACCTAAGGATTGCGAATCAGTAGGACTTCAACCTAAAGCTCGATGATCGGTAGGGGTTCAGCCTAAAGATCGATGGGTTGAGAAGGAATTTTGGTTTAAGAGGGATTTAACCTGTGAGCCATATTGGTTTGACAGGGGTTCGACCTACGGGCTTTTGAGTCTATAGGAATTCAACCTAAAGATCTCAATTTGAGAAGAAAGGATTCAACTTGTGGATTAAAATAGACCATTAGAGTTAAGCTGTATGTGGCCTGTTTTTTCAGGATTAACCCCTTATCCTGAACGGGGAAGAAGGAAAGATATACCTCGTTAGCAGGAGGCATCAAGTTTATCCCTTAACCTGAATGGGAAAGAAAGAAAATACCTCGTTAGCAGGAGGCATCAGATTTATCCTTTAACCTGAAAGGGGCACAAAAGGATTTTTAAAGAGAATAAACCTGGATTTTTGAAATTTGAAATCGATTAGCCGGAAGGCTGGATTTTGGAAGAATGTCCCGCCTGGCAGTTGGGATTTTTTTGAAAAAGAAGAGAGTCCGAATTGGGACTCGAATCTTTAGAAAATAAAAGATAAAGAGAAACCCGAGTTTTGGAAACTTGAAATTTTAAAGAAATGATTAATTTCCAATGCGAGGATTGGATTCAAAAGGAAGTCTGAGTCGGAACTCAGAACTTCAAACGAAAATAATAGAGGAAAAACCCGAGCTGGAACTCGGATAAAAGATAAAGAGAAACCCGAGTTTTGAAAACTCGAATTTCTAAAGAAATGATTAATTTTCAATGCGAGGATTGGATTCAAAAGGAAGTTCTGGTCGGAACTCAGAACATCGAATGAAAGAATAAAGGGAGAAGCCCAAGTGAGAACTCGGGTTTTTGACAGAAAGTTTTTAATCAAAAGATTAAGTTTTGAAAATTTGCCAGTGCGAGGACCGGACCTAGGATTGAGAATGACCATTTAGAGGACTGAATTTATTTGCATGTGATCTGATTGCCCCCTTATCTTGACTGGGGAGGAAATAAAATCTGAGAAGGATAGAAATTGATGGAAGTTTTGACAAAAGAGAAGAATCAAGGAAATTTTATGGAAATTATCTTTGTAAAAGAATTCTCACAGGTAGCATTGTTGCTCCTATGAGGGGTTTCAGGATTATCCCTTATCCTGAATGGGAAAAATTTTAGGCAAAAGTTGATGAAAAAAGCTTTGATAAAGAATTAGAAGAATTAAAATTTACAAAATTGGATGAAGAAAAAGATTTAGCAGAGATTAATGAAGCTTTAAAAGAGAAAAACATTCAGGACTATCCCTTATCCTGAAGAAAGAAGGACCTCGTAGGATGAGGTTTCAGGTTTTATCCCTTAACCTTAAGGGGAACAAAGAAGGAAAAAGAAATACCTCATGGGAATGAGGCATCAGGTTTATCCCTTAACCTGAAAGGGTAAATTTTTGAAATAAGAATTGACAAGAAGAATTAATAAAATGGATGAACAATCAATAAAAATGAATAAAAGCTGATAAAACTGATAAAGATTGATAAACCAAAAGTTGAGAAAAAGAGTTTGATCCTGCTTGCATGTGGGATCTTTAAAATGAGAGAAGAATATGAGAAAATCATTTTTTGAAAGAAAGATTAACCGCGGGTGCTGATCTTTGAAAAGGGATCATTCACGAGAGATCATCATGAGGGTTAATTTTTCGAAGCAATGATTTGAAAATCAATTTTTAGAAAATATGACCAACACGAAGGTTGATCTTTGAAATGTAATGATTCGAAATCAATTTTTAGAAAATATGATCAATACGAGGGTTGATTTTTGAATGCAATGGTTTGAAAACCAAATTTTTAGAAAATGATCAACACGAGGGTTGATCTTTGAAAATGCAATAGTTCAAAAACCAAATTTTTAGAAATTGCAATGGTTTGAAAACCAAATGTTTAGAAAATATGATCAACACGAGGGTTGATTTTTGAATGCAATGGTTTGAAAACCAAATTTTTAGAAAATATGATCAACACGAGGGTTGATTTTTTAACATAATGATTCAAAAAACCAATTTTGGAAAATATGATCAATACCAGGGTTGATCTTTGAATATAATAGTTGAAAACCTATTCTTTTGGAAAAGAGAATCAACACGAGGGTTGATCTTTGAAAAAGGTTGGGGAAATAGAGGTCGGACTAAAATATGAAAAAATTTCATGATTTTTTAAAGACTCTCATAGGTAATATCATTTCTCTCATGAATGATGTCAGGATTGTCCCGCGTTTTTGAAAAGAATAGGAATCTGATAAAAAAGAATATTTTGAAGTGTAAATGAAAATTTAAACAATAAAAGATGCCCCAATATTGCGAAAAGAAATAAGAATTGAACCTTAAAGATAGGAAGAAAATTGATATTTCATTTATAAGTAAAACTGATAGAAAAGTTTGAAATATTTACAAGCATCTTTGACCAGAAGGTCCTAAAAAGACTCGGGATGACTTGCCCTTACAAGATGGTTTGATAAAGAAAATGAAGGATAACAAAAAATACTCTAGTGTCATCGGCCTTTTGAACGATCTGAAAAAGGTTATGTCAGGACGACAGGTTGCTCTTTAGTTTTCTCTTCTATCAAAAGGTGTTTATCGATGCAGTCCTGGACGATATTTTTCAGAACGAAGCAATGCTCTGTGTCGTGCCCCACTGCTCGGTGATACTTGCAGAACTGTTCCTTGAAGCTGCCCAAGACTACTGAAGGATCGACAGCTTTTGGCAGACGAATCATATTCTTTGTGAGCATATATTCCAGAACCTCATCGAGTGTCTGCTCCAAAGGGGTGAATTCGCGGTCAGGACCCCAATCCTTGCGCTTTGGTTTTTCCTGATTCTTTTCTCGCTGCTGAGAATTAGGTTGGGAAGGCTTATTGTTGTTGGAAGACCTTCCTTTTTGACCTCTGAATCCTTCTGAATTGCTGACATGATTATCCTTGTTACCCTTGTTGTCGGATGAGGGATCAGGGGAAAGAGTGAAATGGGCTTTCTTTTTTGCATCTCGATTGCCCCTTGCTAGGGTGGAATTGTCATAGACTCCGTTATCTATTCCCATCTCGAGCCATTCAGCTCGCTCAGTCAACTCAATAAATGACTTAGAAGGGTATGGAAAAATGAGGCTTTTCAGAGGTTGAGAGAAGTTATTGAGGATGAGTTGAAGGGCATGCTCTTCTGAAATGGGGGTTCTCATCTTGTTGCAGGTATCTCTCCACCTACGGATGAAATCTATGGCCTTTTTTTTGTCATCCTGCCTCAAATTGCACAAGTGATTGAGGGTTGACGGTGCCTCAGTATTGAACATGAATCTCTCTACAAACAAGTTGACAACTTTATCAAAATCACGCAGCTCGACAGGGTTGATGTGCTCCGCATACCACTTAGCTGCTACGCCCTCCAAACTGCGAGGGAAGCACAAGAAGAGGGCCCGATTGTCTTCACTGAACCTGGCACATTCGGCGAAGAACATTGCGAGATGGGCCTTTGGGTTGCCAGACCCATTGAACTTAACAAATTTTCGAGGGAGATCTTCCAAGTTGTTGTCCCCATCTAAACCAAGGTAGAAGTCCTGTCTGGTATATATCCTCTTTCCCTTATCTCGAATCTGCAGATCTTTGACCATCTTAGTCAATACTTGAACTGAATCTTCTGTCGGGACCCCATTTTTAGGCTTGTTGACTGATTCGGGCTCTTCCGTCATCTTCTTGGGTTGTCGCAGATGTTTTGGGATGAACACAAACTGTTCTTCCTCGGAATCCTCTTCTCCTGATTCTGTGCCCTCAGATATGCTGTCCTGCTGGATCCTCTTTTTGTTGATCCTGACATGCTTCTTTACTGGCTTTCTCTTGGTCTTGCGTTTAGAGGATGTCTTCTTTGAACTTTCCCCTCCTTGCTCAGACATCATCTTTGCCATCATCTTTTGAAAGATCTTATACATCGCCGGGTCAACATCATCTTCCTCTAAATTATGTTTTCGGGACAATCTGGAAGAGTTTATTTCTTCCACTTCGCTGTCATTGTGCCGCTGAGCTGCCCTTCTTCCCGCTCTTGTTTGAACCATGATGAAATGTTTGACGTTTTTTGAAGAAATAAATGAAGGGTTCAGGACAGAATTTTTTTTGAAAGGAAGAGGGATAGTGAAAGAGAATTTTTAAAAGATCTCTCGATAAAAAGGATTTTAT
Organism: Nuphar pumila; assembly: GCF_984573655.1. Lineage (NCBI taxonomy): Eukaryota > Viridiplantae > Streptophyta > Magnoliopsida > Nymphaeales > Nymphaeaceae > Nuphar > Nuphar pumila. The sequence goes on along the minus strand of NC_143256.1, from coordinate 93,080,366 downwards.
ATGGAGAATATAGAATGTATGAAGAAGAGTATCTTTGAAGATGAATGACAAGACCTTGAATACTTTTGAAAAATTGCAGGCAGGATCAAAGGTTTTAAAATAAATCAAAAGAAAGGAAAGAAATATGCTTGGACTTTTTTGAAAGATAGGAAGACTTAAAAGACATGTCTAGGTTTTTAAGAAATGAAGGAATAAAGAAATGAGAAATATACAATCCTGGATTTGAGAAAATAAAAGAATTTTTATGAAATACATATCCATGGTTTTGAAAAATAAGAATTTTCAAGATGATATCTATAAAAGAATCAATTTATACAAGCAACAATGCATAAAATAGCACACCTTGGAGGCTGACTCTAAAATGCAATAATTTGAAATGGCTTGTAGGACCTTAATCCTAACTCTAAGGTTCAGATCATCTGATTCCAATCAAGATATGCCGGTATACTCAAGCCGAAGCTCGAAGTACGTGGCATAGAAATATTCCACCGGTTCTAAAGTAATGGCTTCCCAACATCCTTGAGCACCTACCGATATACCTCGGACTATGGCCCTTAGGTACGTGGTAGGGGGGCGCGAACCCAAATAAGTGGTCCAGTTGTGAGGCTCTCTCCCGAACTATGGTTCAGTGAGACAGCCCAGCAACGTGAAGACCGGGACAATGTAGGTAGGGAGGTTTCAAAATATGCTCAACATGCAAGAAATCAGATGGCTCTAATGCAAGTCCTAAAAGAGATAAATTAAAATGAAGAGAAGCATACACTTGCATACATTGTTTTCATGCAATCCCTAAAATTGAGGAGAGTTGTATTTCAGACTTAAGTCTAATGTGAGCATGGTATAATCTCCTCAATATGTTCCTACCAAACCATACTTAGATCCTATATGCAAAGATGTCAGCTTTTGGACAGAATCTAGGCTCCTAAGGTTTGCATGGAAATGAAGCTGACATATGTAGAATAAAGACTTAGATAATATCAAAGCAAAGTAAAGGCATAAATTTAACCGGACGGAGACGAGTCCCATCACGGTCGCCAAAACTGTGATCATCGCAAAAATTTTCCTCTCTTGTAATATTCTCTCTTTTCCTTCTCTTTTCCTTTCCAACTTTTATTTCCTCCTTTTTAAAGGGAGGAAATAAAAGATAGAAAGAAAGAGAGAAGAGAAAAGAAAAGAAAAGAAAAGAAGGGAAGAGGAATTCTTTTGCGGGGTCTCACTTGACTTTAATTTGAAAATATTTGAAATAACTCACCTCCGTTTTGAAATATTTACAGGAAAACTGGGAGACGGGATCCGCTCGTCGGTACGAGGTTCGACCGTTCCTGGCACCTTTACCAGGGGTAATCAAACCAAGGATCGAATTCATGCCTTTTGTTTTACTAATTATCTAAGAATCTATTCTAAGTCTAAATACACAAAGAATCATGCTTGTGCAAATGCAAAGATGTATGCTCTTTTTTAAAATGATTTGAAATTTTCCAAGTGTTTCTGAGATGAATTTGATAAGGGAGTGAAGAAATGGTTTCTAACTTAGAACTTGAGATTTAAAGTTCTAAGTTTTTGGAATAATCAAGAACTTGGGAAAATAAGTCTGGATTTGGAAAGAGATGATTTTGAAGTTTGAGATAAAAGAAGAAGAAAAAAAAAATCGAAGTCATAAATGGACTTTGAATTAGGACTTTGAATCAAGATAGAGATGTAATTTGAATTTCAATTATAAAGCTTAAAATTGAGATAATATTTGAGAAATCAGAATAGAATTGAGAAATAGAATTGATTTTTTTTTTGTTGGATTCAAGGTAAACTTGGAATGGAATTCAGATTCGGATATAGAATTTTGATTTTTTGAAATTTGGAGTTTAGAATGGAATTTTGAATCAAAGGTTTGGACTCTAAATAGAGTTGAAATTCAAGGTGAACTGAATTTTGGATTTGGGATCCTAAGGGAAATTTGGATCTGAAATATGAGATCTAGGATGGAATTGGATTCAAAGGAATGGACTTCGGATCTGAAATCTCAGATCCGAAATGGAAATGAATTCTGGATCCTAATTGAAACTTGGATCTGAAGTCTGAGATCCAAAGTGGAATGGGATTTTGGATCCTAAAATGGATTTGGATCTGAAATCTAAGATCCAATGTGAAGTTTGATTCATACTTGGAAATCTGGATCCAAGTTGAGATTAGGATCTAACTTTGGATTTTGGAATTTCAAAATTGATTTTGAGGATGAATTTTAAAGTCAAATTGGACTTTGAATTTGAAACTTGAATTTGGAATTTAGAAAAATGAATCAAGAATTTCAAAGTTAAATTAAACTTTGAATTTGATTGGAGTTTTTAATATAAAATGAACTTTGGAATTTCAAAGTTAAATTGAACTTTGAAATATGATTTGATTTGGAATTTTTAATACAAAATGAATTTGAAATCTCAAAGTAAAATTGGACTTTGAGATTGAAAATAAAATAAGAATAAATAGATGAATAGGATTTTACAAGAATTGAAGATTGATTGACGAAGATATTAACACCACTTGGATTTTTGAAAGGGGAATTTTGAAAATATGATGCAGTTCTATCCTAAATGATGGATGAAAAAAAGGAATTTAAAATTGGATTTTGAAAATCGTATTTCATTCTTTACATGAATTGAAATAAGATTGAAAATATAATACATTCTTGACTATGGTCATCGAATGTATTATATAATAATCTATATTTAAATTCAGGTGAAGAATAAAACATATTTTTGTGTTTTTATAGAGTTTAAAATGAAATTAACTCTCAATATACTCTGACTATGGCCATTGATATATATCTTGAGCCAATTTTAAGTTAAACTCTAATAAAAGAAAGAAATATTTGAAAATATGATGATTTTTGAAAAGGATCCAGTGTGGATCCAGTGTTATTTTATAAAAGATAAAAACACTAAGTCTTGTTTACATCCTAACTATGGCCATTGATGTAAATCATCAACTTAGGATTAATTACCTCTTACAAAATGGTGCACGTGCCATTCGTGTTACCATTTGTGAGAATTATGGAAATAAAGACAAAAGATGCATGAAAATAAGTAAGTTGTGATATTTACAATGCTCATTCATTCTATCTAAAACAGGAAATGTAAATTATCATTATAATCTAACTATTACATTATGGTCATGAATTCTGAAGGGATGGAAAATATCTCACTTGAAAAAGGAAAGTCCATAATCCTGCAAGACAAAGTTAGTATTTACAAGGGCATAGAAATACAGAAGAGAACCATGCTGAAGTTGATATGCACATGATCACTATTGATGAAGAAATGCCTACACTATATACAATACATGATGAACATGTAATGAAAAAGAAAAAATGTAGGTGATGGTGATTGGTTAATATGCTGATATGGAGGTACAAAAGTCACAGCGGTTTTATTGAACTGTTGTGCGGCTAACAGGGCCGAATCAACTCTTTGGATTGTTGTGAAAGACAAGAATTTGCAGCAATAATGTACACAATGTAGTGAGTGTAATTACACAGTGGCTGTGTAAAAGTAAATGATGTATATTGATAGTGCAAGTGAATGTTGACAGTTGCTGAAGGTAAGGATGCAGGGGAATGGGTATACAGCAGGGGAATGAAGAGTGCACAGTGTGATTTGCAGGTGGTGGAAGATGATGATGAGCTGGCTGTGCAGGTTTTTGCAGGGTGGTGTGGCAGTGTTGTGACGATGTGGCCTATGCACATGACAAGTGAAGCAGTAGATGCACTGTTTGAGATGGTGATGTGACCAAATGTTGATGAAATAGATGGATAATGAAGAGGGCAGGGGCAAGTGCTAAAGTGAACTATGACAGGTAAAATACATTGCAGTGATAAGTATGATATTGCAAGGTGGAAAGTACATAGCAATGGTCTATATATAAAAAAAAAAGGTAAATCAAAATATATCAACACAAACCAACATACAGGCATAAAATTTGTGCAAATATACTAATGTATTCGACCTACATGCCTGTATGAGCAACAGCTAGTTAAAGCTGCAGGGGATGGAAACTCCCATAGTCAAATCTTTCCCAGAAGGGGCCCACAGAAAGGAGCATTCTGGATAATACTCGATCTTCTCTATACTACTTCAACTACCAGTTCGCTCCTATGATGTTTCTGTAGGTCATTACAGAAGTCCAAGTCAAAACTTTCATCTCTTTCACCTAATACCAAGCCATAAATTATCAACCCTTCCAAATTGGCACCAAAACTTTTAGATAACCTCTTTATCATATCATACTGCAGGGTCCTTATCTAAATTCTCTTCCGATCTTAGACATATATTTTTCAAGGTTTTCCTCTCATCATAGTTTGTTGAAAGTTATCATGACTAGAAAATTTAATACACTTATGAAGGAGGTTGTAGTGGAAAATGATGCAGTAAGATGAACCATAACAGTGGTCCAATTATAGTTTGAACAGGAAATTTGCCCTGATTCAGTGATGCAGGCATCGGCTTCATGATCTCCATCATCCAGCCTTTTGTCTACAATCTTTACCTTGACGATCAAACTTGTATTCTACACCCCGATTGACACAAGACCCCCTACCAGCTCTCCTTGAAACCCCCAAAGCAAATGTAGCTGAACTCGAAGAGGTTGTAGGCAAAGGGTGCCTTCTAGAATTTCACCAGTAGGCCAGAATTGCTTCTATGAAACCCATACAAAAGTACCAGTAACCATAACACTCTCTTTATCTCCATATCACCAGGAGTCAGACCTTCAGTTCTTTTGATAAAAGGACTCACGAAACAATTTACCCCTTTTCTTTTCTTTTTCGGCGTAAGAGAGGATGATATTTAGTCCTTTTAATCGGAATCATCAGCTTCTGATTCTGTATTTATCTCCTCAAAAATCACCACTCTTTTATGCATTTCACTAGCGTCGGGTGAAAGCAATGAATGTACACTGCTACATATGGATTTCACAGGATTCTGGGAGAAGGCAAACTAATGAATCGACTGGGTCTTTGCTGATGATCTAGTATGCTGATGAGTGCAGTTGCTCTTGTGTGAACATGCATGACAGTTACAAGGGAAAAAGATTGGCAAAAGAAGATTAGATGCTGTAAATTGCCAACTGACAACTTGCTAAATGATGGAAACGCCACTGCTTGTGCACCAGATGAAGGTATGCAAAAGTGTCTCTATCAAATCAAAGTGATGTATGTTGAATGAAATTGAAATGCATTACAATTATACACATATACCAAAAAAAAAAATGCCACACATGATACATATAACAGAAGTCAACTCCGATATACATCCAATGTTTGTAACCTGTAACACAGATGATTGGAGAGTGCTGCTAAAATAATGATGAAGCACATTGCAAATTTATATAAAAACAAAATGCACAATTGAATATTCCTATGCAAAATCAGGTGATTGATGGTACCAGCCAAACCTTTGCACAAACATGAATCTGCACCAAAGTTTATGGAAATATGAAATGCAAGAGATGATTCTATCCTGGTAGATACGGATGCTGGAATCCGTGGTATGCACATATTGTATCGGTTTTTTTTTTTTGGCATAGAACGATCTTGTCCACAGATTGATAACCGATCTTGTAGTGAATTGGTGTGTCCATCCCCAGGAGCAGTTGATTTGAAAATTCTCATGATCAGAACCACGTGATTTTTCTCACATGGTAACCCAGCCAGATCAAAAACACTGTATAATGGAGTGATATGGCATGTTCGTTGAATTTCTGTGAGCTTCCCTGATTGTAGTGGACCGTACCTGAAACTTTTAATTGGTCACATCAAGAACTAACTGCTATGACAATACATACAGGAAATTTAGCAGAAACTCTATTGTTTCTTAGTCTAGGCTGTGAAATATTGAAAGAGCCCATTGGAAACTGATTACATGACTTCTACTCTTTGTTGGAGCCAATTTTCTAGACATACTTCAGCCTTTTGTGAATGCAAAACCTACGAACACTAAGGTGGGATCTTAATATTTAACTGATCCCCATCAATGGATCAATCTTTTATGTCACCCTGTCACAACTTCACACTTTGGCAAGCTACTCTCCAGCGATGGGCCTATTCACAATGAATAGATTTCTATGAATTGATTACAGCAAAAGAATGATAAACGATGGATCAAATGGATGAACTAACCTTGCTGAGTAATAATATGGAATATATCACACTACGCAATGTTGAAGAAAGAGGAGCACGGATGTACAGATGGTGCCTTAAACAGGAGGCAACAAAACTGATTAATCAGATATCGTTAAAACAGGAGATTAATTGCAACGGATGATCAGATATAGACCATCAAAATCCAAAAAAATAAGGAAAAAAAAAACAAATACCAACAAGCATTTAAAGTGAAACCGGAAATCAAAACCCCCATAAGAGAAGGAAATGAGATTTAGCGTGAGAAGAGAGAATCGTGACCATCAAGATTGACAGTCGATCCAGATGGGAACAAAGAAAAAAAAAAAAGGAAATAAATCAAACGATTTACAGTGGATCCAAGTGAGCCTAGATGATTATTTTAAAAGAGAGAAAGGAAGAAGGTCACAGTAAAAAAAACGATGGTGAAAAAACACGCAAAAAATTTTTGAGATGAATCAAATAAAAGGGAGGAATACAGAATTTTACTAATGTTTCAATGCACTTAAGTATTGAGAAATTTTAGGAATGCAGAGAACAAAATGTGTGGGAATCGGAGATTCCTTTGATGTTGCATATCTCTGAACCTAATTTGCTATATGTAAATCGGCATCATGGGATGGGGGAGGTGCGTTAATGTGATAAAATAAGGAAAATCCAAAAGAAAACGTATATGTAAGAAAGGGAAATGATAGAGAAGAGAAGGAAGGAAAGGAAAACTAAAAGATCAGAACAACGAGAGAAAACGTAATGACGAGAAAATAAATTTTGCTGAAGATAAAAAGAAGGGAGAAGTGCTTACTTACCTGTAATTGCAACGTGGGGGGGAGAGGTTGATCAATTTCCTCCAGCCGAAGGAGAGGAAAACCAAAGATATCGAAAAAGAAACAATCGATCAGATAAGAAGGGTGCGGGGGTGGCGCTGGATGATTGAGAAGAGGCCTAGATGCCTCTTCTTATAGAAGAGCTGGAAGGATTGAGAAGGAGGGAGGGCCTCTGCGATTTTTTTCGTAACAAAAAAGCCGTTAGGCTTATTTTCAATGTAGGTCCAACATTTTTTATGAAATTTTTCAAAAGAGGACTTTATGTTTTAATGTTTTTTAAAAAACTATTTTCCTCAAAAAAAATGCTTTCTTTATGTTTCTGAGAGAAGTTCTAAAAAAAATGCAAGGAAATTTTAGGGAAGCGGGACCCAAATGAGGTCTTTGAAGCATTTTTACAAAATTTTTGTTTTAAGATTTTAAAATTTTTCTAAAATGAGGTTTTTATGAAAATGCAGTATTTGTTTTCAGAAAATGAACCTCAAAATGGATCTGGACCCTAGATTGAGTTTGAATCTCAGATTATGATTGGATCTAGACAAAAACATCCGATAACATTCAAGAATTGGATTTTTGAACAATAAGAGATCCGGGACCAGAATTGGATACGGATATCCGATTTGGATCAGAATAAAGAAAATTGAGTCTGGATTCCAGTGAATCCGAGAAATGAATGGAATTTTTGTTAAAAATTGACTCAATTATTCAGATGACGGAGGTTTAGGGCAAAGAAGGAATTTTTGGATTTTTTGGAAAATTTGCGGTGTTCACACCTCTGTTTTGAAAATTACGGGAAAATCTATGGGATGGGGCTCGACCTGTCGGTACGAGGTTCGACCGTTCCTGCCGCCTTTAACAAGGGTAATCGAACCAAGGACCAAAATTGTGCTTGACTTAGTGAAATTATCGAAATTATGTTCTATCCTAAATGCACAGAGAATTCAGGCATGTGCCATGAGATTTTGTAAAATGTAAGTTGGAAAAAGATGATGTATGCTTAGAAAACATTTGGAGTTGAAAAGCATTTCTCAAAAAATCAATCTCTCAGGAAACTCAGATGAAAGGATTTGGAAATCACCAGAAAGTTTATGGAGTTTTGGGAAAATTGTGAATGGATGAAAGTCCTAGGAAAATGGAGAAGGTTCTTGAGAAAAGATGAATATTTGAAAAAAGAAAATATTTATCAGGAAAACTCTAACTTTGAAAATTTTCTTAGGAAAATGATGGAAAATTTATAGGAAAGCTCTTTGGGGATGGAAAATCAAAACTTAGGAAATTGAAATCCTGAGAATCTTGTCTTTGAAATATCTGAAAATCAATTTTTGATTCTTGAGAAAGATAAGAAATTCCCTTTGAAAAGAATCTTAAGAAAATAATTATTTCAAGGAAAATCACGGGAAAACTTTGACTTGGGAAATCCAATCTTCGAGAATCTTCATAGTTTCTTGAGGAATCGATTTTTTTCAAAGAATGAAATTTTCTTGAAAAAATCATGAGAAAAGCAGATGATGCCATGATGCAGATGATTTGAATGAATGAATGCACTTTGAGAAGATTTTTTTTTTTGAGAAATTTGTTGGAAAATTGTGTATTAAGCCAAAGTAAATCCTTCACATATTCTGACTGTAGCCATGAATATGTTCAGGGTTTATTTGAGTTAATTCACAATATTTTGAAAATTGGAAACATGATGTGCATTTTTAAGATAGCCTAAGAGTGTAGGCTCAATGTGACTAGTAGAAAGATGATGGATCTGGGTCTCATCCATATTCTGACTAGGGCCGTAAATATGGACTCCACCGAGTTCATCAACTCCCTAAAAGTTGGTGCTCGTGCCATTCGTTGTCATCCACAGTGATTTTGAAATAAAATGCAGGAACCACATAATCAGAATATTGCATAAATCAAACTACATGATATGCATCCTAATCTAAACAGTAAAAGTAAATATTATTCCAAATTTGATTATTACATCTCTGACATAAAGCAAAATAAATAATAATAATAAAAAATACAGAATTAAAGGAGTCAGCATTCTCCAGATTTTCCTGCAAAAGTGAGTTAGCACAAAAAGGAAAAAAAAGGAAATACATACAAGAAATTGATAAATTCCACCTATAGATGATTATACATGAACTATAGTGGAAATATACATATTAATATAATATCTAAAGCATGAATGGAATGCATATGAAAATGACTATATGCAATGCTTAAGTTAGCTAAAATTTTCATAAGTATAGCCTATATACTATGCTTATTCAAACTAGGGGGAAATGAAATCAGCTGAATGCCAATGCTTATGCTTTATGAGGGAATGCCTAAGAGGTTACATATAGACTCTCCTAAATGAATGCATGTCCTATTGAAATGAAAATGTATAGGTGGCAAAAAAATATATGTACATCTGCAGCCACATTCTATATGATCAAACTTTAATGCACATATAGAGATATCAGCATATAGCGAATGTATAAACAGATGTACGTACCAAAATTCAGGTGCACATGTTATAAAATATATATAACTGTATATCACGAAAACCTCAAACAATATGCTAGGGATATACACAGTGACAAACTATTGAAACTTCAACTGATGGGCATTATGAAGTGCAGAAGGTGGTGGCTGATACACGAGTATGGCAGTGAACATACTCGTGTAGTGGTAATATGCAGGATGTGTTAGCTACTGCATTGCTACAGTGGAAGCTCCTCTACAGATTACCCCATTCTTTTAATTTCATTAATTTCTGAATCCTCTTCATTTGATTCCAACTTCTCAAACAATGTAGCCACTGGATGTCATCAGATTCTCCATTACTTGATCCCAACATAAAAAAAAAAAAAAATCTAGAACTGACTATACCCCTTGACTGTTTTACACAAGCATTAAGAAAAGTATCTAAAACGCTTACGCCTGACCTCCAAAGCCAGGTTATTCATCACATCCTGTAAGCAGTCTATTTAACCAGGGATATTATCCAGGTAAGCTAAAGATGACATCTTTTCGGTATCAACATTGATATCAGATCATGAAAAGGGTGAAGAATTTGTTTCACCGGCTCTACATAGTAGTAAGCAAGTAAGATGGATGCACTCATGTAGTTGCAGTGTAATGGAATTAACACTCAAGGACATGCAATGTAGTTAGCCATTGAAATGCAATACAAATAGATGATAGGATGCAGAGGAGGTAAACTGAGATGTGAAACAACGATAGTGCACAACCTGTGGGAAAGCTCATGTACATGTACAATGTATAGTAAATCAGAATATTTGATGTAGAGATGCAGTGCTAGAATATGATGAATGAGCAAATACACATTGTGAATAAACATGTGGATGAAAGTGGGGCAAATGCTGTGCACGGATGGTGGTGTGTAATGGAAAAGTGATTAAAGATGTGCAAATGACCATGGAGAATGAGTATGTAATAAGTGCAGAGGAAAGAAGGTATACAAAGATAGAATGTTAAATAATGAGAGTGTTGTGATGGCTTGAGAGAAACTCAAGAAATGTAGGCCATGATCAGAGTATATCGATCTGATGATACACTGCAGATGGCTTGCAGGCGTCAGTCAAGGCCCATTTTTTTTTTTAGACAGGTCGGTCTGATGGCCAGAACAGGATTGCAATTTTGCAACAAATTAGATCTGATGCTCCCCCTCAAACCACAAGCGTGAGCAGGGCAGATCGATGATGCTCAATGGCCGGCCTAAAGGGATATGAATGATGATGTTTGAGTAGCCTATGAGATTATGAAACACATCAAGTTTAACCAAAATGTGCAGAGTTATAATATCATGTTGTTAAATAACAAATGAATGAAGAACAAGGCTGCTGATAAAAGGGTTAAAAAAAAAAGAAACTATGGAGGGGATATAGCCAGCAAAGGGGGGGGGAGGGGATGAGACATTTCTATCGCATGATGTGTATCAATGTTGTTGCTTGCAGATTGATAATGCAAATACTGCTTTGATGACAATAAAGAATGTCCGGAGGAAAGTAATGGCACCTTGGGCGAGTCTGGATTGCACAGGAAGGGTTCTTCCTCTGTCTTTGCTCCCAACTAGATCGAACTCCCTAAATGTTTCGTTGAGAGAGGATGGCAGCAGGTAACCGTGAGGGGAACGAGGCCTGATGGAGAGAGAGCAGAAGGATTCCAGAGATAAGGGGGAGCAGCCGTCGGCTTCCTGCTGGCTGATGGGAGACCTCCAAAATAGGGTTTGTCTTCTGCTAAAAAAAAAGGGAAAGAGCCGACGAGGGAGAGATTCTGAGGGAAAAATCAAAGAGGAGTTGATACCTCTTTTGTGTTGGCCCACCCTTTTTAATAGTCTGCCCTCCAAATCCGACGCCTCTCAACCGGTTTTTTTGATAACCTTTAAAACAAAATTTAAAATTTTTTTTGAAATCTCTCCGTTTTGAGAGGGGGACGACTCCCTTTCTCCAGCAACATTTTTTTGAAAAGTTAGGTAAAAATAAAGTTTTTTTTTAGGTAGGGTTTCACGGTGGCTCCATTTGGGGCTTAAAAGTAATAAAAAAAAAACAAAAAAAAATGATAAAATGAATTTTGTTTTTTCTTCTTCTTTTTTTTTTAAGGTGGTGCCACCTCATTGGATTTGAAAACTTTTTTGAAAAAGTTTGTTTTTCTTTGTAGAGGACTCTAGTGGGGTGTCACCTACGTGGGCCCACTAATTATTTTATTAAAAATTAAATCAAATGAAAGAGTTTTATAAATCGGTGCCACTTCCGGATGGGCACTGTTTTGAAAATAAGAGAAATTTTTTAGAATTTGAGTGTGACACCACCTCGAGGCGGGTCCCACGTCACTTATTTCAAATAAAAGACAAATGAGATATTTTGGAATTTTCACAATAGTAGGCTAGTTTTAAAAAAAACATGAAGTGAATTTTGGTTTGATTTCAAAACTTGGAAGAAAATGGTTCTTCAGGGCAAAATTTAGAAAGATGCGGAGAAATTCGGAGCCCTTTTTGTAAAAGTTTGAAATAATGTCTTATGAATTTGAAATTGTGTCCCCCTCTTTACAACTGACGAAATTTTGAAAATCAATGTCAAAAAAATATCCAGATCATTTTCTTGAGAAAACTTTTGTAATTCGGGGTCCTGGGGGTAAAATGGGAAGAATTGGCAATTTTGAAGGCCCAGAGTTTTGAAAATCAATTTTAAAAAGTTTAGAAATCAAATCTGGATTGACAATTTTGAAAATCAGGAGTTCTGGATCTCGAAATGACATGCTGTGCAGTGAAATGATGTGAGGTGTTCATGCAATGCTATGCAAAGACATGTCCCATGAAATGCCACTCTGAGCCAGGACTTGGGAATTCTAGCTTTTTGTCATGAATAGGATTTTGAAAATTTGCAGTTTGAAGATCTTTCTGAACCTAAATATAGAAATTTTGAGGTTCAAGAATGAAATTTTAGACATTCTGCAAGGTTCAATCTCAGAAAATGACCATTTTGCCCTTCATTGCTTCCGGAGAACTGGAATGTGATCATTGGTGGAGATGTCAAGAAGGTGAGTGAAAATTTGGGGTGTTTACAGATGCCCCTCTTTGCTACTAAGCCAGCTCGTGGCCGAGCTTAGTGGCAAAGAAAAACACACCAAATTTGGGCTATAAAACAAATGCCCCAGTTAGAAGGATCTGACTAGGTATGAAGAAATTAGCCCGAGGAAGATGGTATATACGAAATGGAGAATGAGGAGGAAGGACTCGCTCTGTGAGAGTGAAATTCAGGTTTTTGCCCTTAACCTGGATGGGACAGAAGACACTTCGTATGGAATGAAGCTCAGGTTTGACCCTTAACCTGATTGGGGAATGAAATATCTCATTGAAATGAGATTCAGGTTCGTACCCTTATTCTGATTGGGCAGAAAATGGAATACCTCATCAAATGAGGCTAAGGTTTGTACCCTTATCCTGATTGGGCGGAAAATGGAATACCTCATCAAATGAGGCTCAGGTTTGTACCCTTATCCTAATTGGGCGGAAAATGGAATACCTCATCAAATGAGGCTCAGGTTTGTACCCTTATCCTGATTGGGCAGAAAATGGAATACCTCATCAAATGAGGCTCAGGTTTGTACCCTTATCTTGATTGGGCGGAAAATGGAATACCTCGTCAAATGAGGCTCAGGTTTGTACCCTTATCCTGATTGGGCGGAAAATGGAATACCTTATCAAATGAGGCTCAGGTTTGTACCCTTATTCTGATTGGGCGGAAAATGAATGGAACCCTCGAAAGAAGAGACCATGATGGAACCTTCGGATTTTGCACAATAAATCCGAAAGGGGTTTTGCAAAAGGAAGGAAAATGCGGTCCCTAAAGCTTGAAAAGGGGTTGATTTTGGGCGTCTCATGGCTGAGACTAAATAGCTTTTGAAATTGCCTTTCGCAAGAAATGATTGGTGGTTCGACCTCAAACCGAAATGGGACTGTCTATGGTTGGACAGTGGGGACACAAGGAAGTGTGCGAATTTGAGAGCTCACGCTCTCAAAGAAGGGAAGAAATCAAGTCCTTAAAAGGGATTGAAAATTGGTGTCAGGATGTATAAAAAACGAACATCAAGCTTCTCACTTCACGTCAGGATAGCTAGAAAATATTGTCAACATGTTGAGAATTCTGTTGTTGATTCAAAGTATTTGAAAATGATGCACATGGTTGCAAAATATTCCTTCTTTTATACCTGAAGCATTACCTCCAAACAAGCTTCACTTCAAAGAATCAAGATTTTGGAATCTAAATTACTTGTGATTGACCTTCTTTAAGGAAGTTATCAATTTCCTTTATATGAACAAAAAAGAGAATTTAGTATTGTGAAAGCGATTGATGAAAGGATATTGATAATAGAATTTCACAAGTTTAAAGAAGATTCTTGATAGATCTGGCAGTTTGATATCCTGGGAGCTTCTCTCATGATAATCTTTCTGCACTCTTTTGGCTCTCTTGGGTTTTGGCTACATTCTCCTTCATTTTGGAGATGTTCTGACTTTTTCTCTCTTTCTTTTTCCTCTCTTTCTCTCTTTTGGAAGGGTTCATCACAAACTCCTTCAACTTGGAGATGTTTCGATCCTTCTTGGACGATGTTGGCTCATGGGTTTAGAGATCTTTGGATGATAGCTGAAATTAAATATCTTTTAGGGATTGTCGGGAGGTTCATTGCATCTGCCTTCATCTCGACAGTGCTTTGGACTTTCCCTGGAAGGATCCGTCACAAACTCTGTCATCTTGGAGATGTTTCAAATCTTCTTTGGCCCCGGGGGTCTACTCGCTTAATTCGCCTTCATCTTGACGACAAGTGAGAGATCCCTTTTACGGATATTTAATTGCTGCTTAGGTGATTTTGAGGAGACAGGGTTTTGATGAATGCTCTCTTTTTCTAGCGCTCAGGATATTTCCACTGCCTCATTTTACAGGAATAATCTTTAGAGATGCGCCATAACTGCGATCAATATCAATCATCTATGGCTTTGCAATAACATTGAATTTTCTTTTCTGGCCATATCGAGAATTTATCCTTCATCCTTTTGGTTGGCCAATAAAAAGCATTTGAATTTTGAATCTCTTTTCGCAAAAGCTTCACTCTTTTGGAAGTAATGTTAAAGGTAAACCGAGATAGAGATTTGTGCAATAAAGACACTGAAATCAACAAATAATTTGATTGACAAATTGACATGTTCTTGAAATCTTTGTTGAAAGAGAGCACTTGAGGTCCGGCTCAACACATCCGTGATGAAAATTCTCCTCTTTTTTTCCCCCAAAAAAGAGACTCAGGCTTAGCCCTTACCTGAATGGGAAATGGGAAATACTCCTCTCTTCCCTCAAGAGGAGGTGTTTGCAAAATGAACTTTCGAAGAGAAATTAAGCTTTCGTCAAAGCTTCCTAATGTTAGGCTTCTCTTATGGAAAGGGGGCCGATAATAGTGAGGTCAGAAAATTGGGGCATGAAAGGATCGAGTCCATCACACTCTCCCTAAAAGAGGGTCCTTCATGACGAAAATGGCCTAGTAGGAAATTGGGTGGGCCACAAGAAAAGCGAGTCTCCGTCGAGCCTCTCCCTATAAAAAGGGTTCCTTGTGTGAAATTGGAAATTGTTTTACAAACGGTTCACAAAGACGCGAGTCCCTTCAAACTCTCCCTGAAAAGGGGCTAAGTGAACAAATTGGATAGCATGCGAAAAGAACGAGCTCCCTCGAACTCTCCCTAAAAAGGGTCTCTCGCAAGAGAAAATGATTGAAATTGGATATTGAAATTGATTGACCCAAAGGTTGAAATTGGAAATTGGAAAATTGATTGTTGGAGATTGAATGACCCGGAGGTAAAAATTGGATGACCTAACGGTCGAAATTGGGAATTGGTTGACCAAAAGGTCGAAATTGTGTGGTCCGAAGGTCGAAATTGAGAACTGAGTGACCCGAAGGTCGAAAATTAGAAGTTGGGTGACCTGATGGTCGAAATTGAGAGTTTGGTAATTGGAATTTGAAATTGGAAATTGGGTGACCCAGGGGTCAAGATTGGAGAATTGAGTGATTCGAAGATTTGAATTGAAAATTGGGGGGCAAAATATCAAATTTGAGTAATTAACAGACCCTGAGGATCGAAATGACTTGGATTAACAAAGGGGAATAAATGGCTCGAGTCGGAGCTCGAATGAAGTAAAGAGATCACGAGTCAGAACCCAGATCAACAAAGGAGATTTGAAGAGCTCAGGTCAGAGTTTGAATAAGGTAAAGAGATCACGAGTCGGAACTTGGATCAACAAAGAACTAACCAATGAGCTTAGTTGACTCTGACTGACTGGGGTTCGGGATGACCTAGGGGTAAAATGGTAATTTTCTGAAACTAACTCAGGGTTTGACTCCTACACTGACCTAACAGGGTTGGCACTGCACGAGGAGGGTTGTTTGAGAATGAATGTGGAAAATTTGGGGTGTTTACAGATGCCCCTCTTTGTTACTAAGCCGGCTTGAAGACGAGCTTAGTGGCAAAGAAAAACACACCAAATTTTGGCTATAAAAATGCCCCAGTTAGAAGGATCTGTCTGGGTATGAAGAAATTAGCCCTGATGAAAATGCTAGATATGAAATGGAGAATAAAGGAAAAAAAATTACTTCAAAAGAAGTGAGATTCAGGTTTTGCCCTTAACCTGGATGGGACAAGAAATACCTCGTGTAGAAACGAAGCTCAGGTTTGACCCTTAATATGACCGGGAAATGAAATACCTCATCAAAATGAGGCTCAGGTTTAACCCTTAACCTGATCGGGAAATGAAATACCTCCTCAAAGGAGGCTCAGGTTTAACCCTTAACCTGACCGGGAAAATAAAATACCTCATCAGAATGAGGCTCAGGTTTGTACCCTTATCCTGATTGGGCGAAAAATGAATGGAATCCTCGAAGGAAGAAACCATGATGGAACCTTCAGATTTCCGCACAATGAATCCGATAGGGGTTTTGCAAAAGGATGAAATTGGGGTCCCTAAAGCTTGAAAAGGGGTTTGATTTTGGGCGCCTCATTGCTGAGACTAAATAACTTTTGAAATTTGTGACCTTTTGCGAGAAAATGATTGGTGGCTTAACCTCAAGCCGAAATTGGACTGTCTATGGTGGGACAGTGGGGACACCGGGAAGTGTGTGAATCTGAGAGCCCATGCGCTCAAATTATACCAACAGAAGGGAAGGAATCTTGAAAACACCCATTATCAAGTCCTAAAAGGGATAACAACTGATGTCAGGATGCGCCAAAGATGAACCTCAAGCTCTCGCTTCACGCCAGGATGACTAGAAAATATTGTCAAAATGTTGAAAATTATTGTTGATTCAAAATAATTGAAAGTGATGCACACTGTTTTGAAAATATTCCCTCTTTTCTACCTGAAGTATTATCTCCGATTGGGCTTAACTCCGTAGAATCAAGATTCGAATTCAAATTGCTTGCAATTGACTTTCTTTCAAGGAAGCTATCAATTTCCCTGATATGAGCAGAAAAGAGAGTATTCTTGATATTATGAAAGCAATTGGTGAAAGACTATTGATAATAGAATTTCACAAAATTAAAGAAGATTCTTGGCAGATTTGACAGTCTGATATCCTGGGATTCTTTTCTCATGATGATCTTTCTGCCCACTTTTTTTTTTATTGGCAGAATTGGAGCTCTCTTAGGCTTTTGGGGATTTTATTACATCATCCTTCATTTTGGAGATGTCCTGACTTTTATCTCTTTTTTTTTGGAAGGGTATGTCACAAACTCCTTCGTTTTGGAGATGTTTTGATCCTTCTTTTTCTCTCAGGGATTATATCGACGGTTATTGGCTCATTGGTTGGAAATCTCTTGATGATAGCGGAAATTAAATATCTTTTAGGGTTTGTCGGGAGGCTCATCGCAGTCGCCTTCATCTTGACGGTGCTCTGAACTTTCCTTGGAAGGATCTGTCACAAACTCCGTCACCTTGGAGATGATTCAAATCTTCTTTGGCCCCGGGGGTCTACTCGCCTAATTCGCCTTCATCTTGACGACAGTTGAGAGATCCCTTTTGCAGATATTTAATTGAAGCTTTAGGTGATTGAGGAGATATAGTGATTGAATGGATTTTTCTGTATCACCCAGGATATTTCGACTGCTTTATTTTCCAAGAATGATCTTTAAAAATGTGCCATTGACTGCGATCAATACCGATCACTTATGGCTTTGCAACAATATTGAATTTTCTTTGCTGGCCATATTGGGGATTTATTCTTCATCCTTTTGGTTGGCCAATAGAAAGAATTTGAATTTTGAATCCTTCTTCGCGAAAGCTTTGTCCTTTCGGAACTAATACTGAAGGTATTCTGAAGTAATGTTTTTGTGCAATAAAAATTTTGAAATCAACAAA
The DNA here is from genome assembly GCF_984573655.1 of Nuphar pumila. NCBI lineage: Eukaryota > Viridiplantae > Streptophyta > Magnoliopsida > Nymphaeales > Nymphaeaceae > Nuphar > Nuphar pumila. The sequence continues at coordinate 93,062,487 of NC_143256.1, read as the reverse complement.
TATTTAATGACAAATTGGCAAAATGTTCTTGAAATCCTTGGTGAGAGCGAGCATCTGAAGCACAACGCAACGCACCCATGACAAAAATTTTCTTCTCCTTTCCCCAAAGGAGAAGATTCAGAAATTGGAAATAGGAATTACTCCTCTCTTCCCTGAAGAGGAGGTGTTTGCAAAATGAACTTTCGAAGAGAAATTAAGCTTTCATCAAAACTTCTTAACATTAGGCTTCTCTTATGGAAAGGGGGCCGGTAATGGTGAGGTCGATGAATTGGTCATGAAGAAGCGAGTCCATCACACTCTCCCTGAAAAGAGGGTCCTCCATGATGAAATGGCCTAGTATGGAATTGCGATCACAAGGAAAGCGAACTTCCGTCGAAGCTCTCTCTGAACTAAGGGTTCCTTGTATGAAATTGGAATTTTGTTTTGCAAATGGTTCACATAGACACGAGTCCCTTCAAACTCTCCCTGGAAAGGGGCTAGGTGAACAGAGGATAGCATGCGAAAAGAACGAGCTCCCTTGAACTCTCCCTATAAAAAGGGTCTCTCGCAAGAGAAAATGATTGAAATTGATATTGAGTGACCAAAAGGTCGAAATTGGAATTTGGAAAATTTGAAATTTTGAAATTTGATATTTGAAATTGGAAATTTAGAATTTGGAATTTGGAAATTGAAAATTGATTGACCCGAAGGTCGAAATTGGAATTGATTGACCCAAAGGTCGAAATTGAAATTGGTTGACTCAAAGGTCGAAATTAGAAATTTGGAATTTGAAAATTGGAAATTGGGAAATTGATTGACCCGAAGATTAAAATTGGAAATTTGGAAATTGATTGACCTGAAGGTCGAAATTGGAATCTTGGAAATTGGGTGGCCTGAGGGTCGAAATTGGTAATTGGATGGCCTGAAGGCCGAAATTGGAAATTGGATGGCCCAAGGGCCGAAACTGGTAATTGGAATTTGAACTTTGATGAATGATCAACACAAAGACTGAACCCGAGAGGTTGAGTGATACGACCTACCAGGGAGACACTAACCACAAGTGCTCAACTTTGAAAGAACACCAGCATAAATACCAGGTTTTAAAAATATGTCAACATATTCATTGGATTTTGAAAATGTACCAGTTTGAGCACAGGATTTTTAAAAACACACCAGTTCGAGCACTGGATTTTGAAAATATACCAGTTCGAGCACTGGATTTTGAAAACCTACTTTGTTTTTAAATTGAAATTTGAATTTTTGAAAGAGACCTATGCTATTAAAATATTTGGGAATTGTAACGAGAATGATTGTCGGGGTCTCAGGATTATCCCTTATCCTGAATGGGTAACAAACTTCATGCAAATGCATGCCAATGAATGCAGATGTATGCAAATATGAAAATGATATAAATGAGTGCACATGCGTGCAAAGTGAGAGATTTGTTTATCCTGCCTGCATATAGGATATTTGTAGATAAAAAAAAAAAAAATTAAAATGCCCCAGTATAACTGGGAAAAGAGAATCTGATCATTATTTGAAGAAAATTTGAGGAATTACAAAGAATAATTTAAGTATAGAATTTTTTCAAATGTCGAGCATTGATGGGATCTGGTAATTCCACTCCGTCGGCATTGATGAGCCGATATGAATTACGAGGTAATGCTTCTTTGACAACATAGGGACCTTCCCAATTTGGTGACCACTTGCCACCTGGGCGGTGCTTGAGATAAGTCGTTGATCTGAGTACTAGATCATTGACTCGAAATTTTCTTTCAATGACAGATTTTGCATATTGTCTGGCTATCCTTTGATGATATGATTGAGCGTGCTCTGCTGCTCTGAGTCTTCTTTCATCTAGCAAATCAAGCTGTACTAGCCGCTGTTGCTGATACTGATCAAGAGGTAATTCGAGAAGTGATGCAAATTTCAGAGCAGGTTTCTGAACATGTAGCGGCAATACTACTTTGGTTCCGTAGACAAGTTCTGATAGAGTAGCATTAGTTGGAGTTCGAATGGTGGTTCGATACGCCCACAATGCATCATGAATCTTCTCATGCCAGTCACGGCCTGTTTCCAAAGTTCGCTCCAGGATTCAAATCAAAATCTTATTTGTGACCTCTGCTTGGCCATTTCCCTGAGGATAATAAGGAGTGGAGAAATGATGATGGATTTTGAACTTCAAACAGAAAGTCCTCATTCTCTCATTCTTGAAATGACTGCCATTATCTGACACAATATCATGTGGTATGCCAAAACGACATAGGATATTCTTGTGGATGAATGAGACCACATGTCGACCTTCTACTGTGCGTAGAGTGACTGCTTCTACCCATTTAGTAGAATATTTTGTTGTGGCAAGAAAATATTTGTGGCCATTTGAAGCAGAAGGAGTAATGGGGCCTACAACATCAAAAACCCACATAGAAAATGGCCATGGCAAAACGACAGATTACAAATATGTCGCTGGCGCATGAATGGAAGGTGCATGCATCTTGCATTGAACACACTTCTTCACAAAACGATAGCAATCTTGTTGCATAGTTCTCCAGTAATATCCTACTCGGATGATTTGTTTGACAAGAGTTTGGTAGCCAACATGACTACCGCAGATACCTTCATGTGCTTCTTGCACAACTTCTTTGGCTTCTTCTTCGTCCAAACATCTGGAATATTCAGAGCGGAATCCACGATGATAAAGGACATCAGCAAGAATAAAATATCGAGCAGACATGCGCTGAATTGCTCACTACTCTTTCTTTGAGAGTTCTGGAGGAAATTCGCCAATTTCAATGAAATTCTTGATGTCATGATACCAGGGCTTCTTCTTTTGCTCAGCCTGGTTTATCTGCTCTACTGGGACGAAAGCAGGTTGATCAAGTCTGCCAATTTCAAAGGAGCGACAAAATTCTTTACTCTTAAAAGACATGATGGATCCCAGATTGGCTAAATTGTCTGTAATTTGATTGAAGTCTCTCTTGACATGGAAAAGTTGGAATTCTTTGAAATTGCTGACAAGAGCTGAGACGATCTTCTAATAAGGAAGTAATTTCTGATCCTTCACTTGCCATTCGGCTAAGACTTGATTGACGACGAGCAAAGAGTCGCCACAAGCATGCACTCTTTTGACATTGAAGTCTTGTAGAATTTTCACACCTTGTATCAAAGCTTCATACTCGGCCATATTATGAGTGCACTGAAAATCTAATTTGAGAGAAAAAAAGATCATCTCCTTCTTAGGTGTGATCAACAGAATCCCGATTCCTATGCCTGCCATATTCTTGGAACCGTCAAAGAATAAATTCCAAATTGGGGATTGTTCAATATTGCAGATCCGCTCATCGGGGAAATCATCATCGACTTTAACATCCTCTGCTAGAGGAAAATCTGCCAATTGATTTGCAATTGCTTGGCCCTTGATAGATTGCTGAGAGACATATTCCAAATCGTATTGCATCAATAGGACTTGCCATTTGGCAATCCGTCCGCTGAGGAAGGGTTGCTCTAGAATGTACTTGAGAGGATTTAATTTGGATAGGATCTTGACTTCAGATGCCAACATATAGTGTCTCAATTTCTGACACATCCAAACCAGAGCTAGACATGTCTTCTCTATCTGAGATTATTTCTTCTCATAATCAATGAAGGTTTTGCTCACATAGTAAATGGCATGGTCTATCAGACTGCCTTCTTCGTATTGCGCAAAGAATCCGCCACAAGCTACTTGATTAACTGAAATGTATAGCAGTAGGGGTTTCCCCAATTCTGGCGGATTTAACACAGGAGGATTAAGCAAATATTTCTTAATGCGTTTGAACGATTGCTGACTGTGATCATCGCAAAATTTTTCCTCTTGTAATGTTCTCTCTCTTCCTTCTCTTTCCCTTTCCAACCTCTTATTTTTCTCCTTTTTGAAGGGAGAAAGATAAAAGACGGAAAGAAAGAGAGAAGAGAAAAGAAAGAATAGAAGAGAAGGGGAATTCTTTTGCGGGTTTCACTTGACCTTAATTTTAAAAATATTTGAAATAACTCGCCTCCGTTTTTGAAATATTTGCGGGAAAACTGGGAGACGGGATCCGCTTGTCGGTACGAGGTTCGACCGTTCCTGGCGCCTTTACCAGGGGTAATCGAACCAAGGGTCGAATTAATGCCTTTTGCTTTGCTAAGAAATTATCTAAGTATTTATCCTAAGTCTAAAAATGCACAATGAATCATGCTGGTGCAAATGCAAAGATGTATGCTTTTTTAGAAAATGTTTTGAAGAATCCCCAAGTGAATCTGATAAAGTGAAGAAATGTTTTCTAACTTAGAACTTAAGATTAAAGTTCTAAGTTTTAGAATAATCAAGAGCTTGGGAAAATAAATCTGGAATTTGGAAATTGATCTTGAAGTCTTGAAATAAAAAGAGAATGAAGGAAATTTTCAAAGTCATAAATGGACTTTGAATTTAGAAGTTTTGAACTTGAATGAATATTTGGAATGGAATTGAATTCCAATTTTGAAGTTTTGATTTTAGAAGGAAATGTGGGAAATCTAAAGGAATTGAGGAATGGGCTTTGTAACAGTTGGAATTTCAAGATGAAATCCGAATCCAAGTTCTGGACTCTGAATAGAGTTTTGAGTTGATTTTTTGGATTTAGGATCCGAAATAGGAACTTGGTTTGAATGAAATGGAATTGGCTTTAAGAATTGGAATTTAAAGTGGAATTTGGATTTTGGAATTTTGAATGGAATCGGATTCAAGATTTGGAATCCAAGATGGTATTTGGATCTAAAATCTGAGATCCAAGATAGGGTTGGACTCTGGATCCTAAATGGAATTTTGGATCTGAAGTTTGAGATCCAAAGTAGAATTGGATCCTGGATCCTAAGATGGAATTGGATCTGAAATCTGAGATCCACAATAGAATTGGGTTCTGGATCCTAGAGTGGATTTGGATCTGAAGTCTAAGATCCAAAGTGAAGTTTGAGTCTGGATCCTAAAATAAATTTGGATCTGAAGTCTGAGATCCAATGTAGAGTTGGGCTCTGGATCCTAAGATGGATTTGGATATGAAATCAGAGATCCAATGTAGAGTTGGGTTCTAGACCCTAAGATGGAATTTGGACCAGAAGTCTAAGATCCAAAGTGAAATCAGAGTCTGGATCCTGAGGAGGAATTGGATCTGGAGCCTGAGATCTAACATGAGTGTTGAAAAATGGATTTTGTAGTTAAATTCTGAAAATGAATCAAGAATCTCAAAGTTAATTTGAACTTTGATTTTGATTGAAAATGTGAATATAAAATAAATTTGGAATTTCAAAGTCAATTTGAACTTTGAAATTTGATTTGAATTTGAATAAAAATGACTTTGAAATCTCAAAGTTCAATTTAACTTTGAGATTGAAAATGAAAATTGAATTTTGAAAATGAAAAGGATGAATTGGATTTGATAAGGATCGAAGATAGATTGAAGAAGATATTAACATCACTTGGAGTTTTTGAAAATAAGAAGCTTTGAAAATATGATGCAATTCTATCCTATATGATGAATGAATTTGAATAATTTTGAAATTGGAATTTGAAAAGCTATTTCATTCTTTAAATGAATTAAAATAAGATTGAAAATATAATACATCCTTGACTATGGTCATTGAATGTATTATATAGTAATTTATATTAAAATTCTAGTAAAGAATGAAACACATTTTTGTGCTTTTATAGAGTTTAGCATGGAATTAACTCTCAATATACCCTGACTATGGCCATTGGTATATATATTGAATTAATTCTAAGTTAAACTCTGATAAAAGGTAAAATATTTGAAGAATATGATGATTTTTGAAAGGGGATCCAGTGTGGAGCCAATGTTATTTCGTAAAAGATAAGAATTCTGAGTTTTGTTCACACCCCGACTATGGCCGTTGATGTAAATCGTCAACTTAGAATTAACTTACCTCTTACGAAATGGTGCATGTGCTATTCATGTTTCACCATTGTGGGGATTTTGAGAAATAAAGGAAAAAATGCATGGAATAAACCATTCATGGTATTCTATAATGCTCATCCATTCTACCTAAAGCAGGAAATGTAAATTCTCATTAAAACCTAGCTTATTACAACACAAAATTGAATTTACAACTCTGAGTAATGATACCTTTTCCATATTTCCTATAAAACAACCAGGTTAGTAATGAAAAGAAAAGGAGAATCATATGTATATATATATGGAAACCAAATGATGAAAATATATGTATGGTGAAGAGGATGGAAAATGGCATATGTATGTAAATACATACGTACATATATATGTGGGTGTATATACGTATAGGTAGATATATGTATATTAACAATTTGGAAAGTATATAGAGGTATACATGGATATATATGCATATATATATATATACATATATATACGCATATACATATGGATATGGACATATATATACATTTGTACATGAATATAGAACATCACATGAGAAGTCACATGTGAAAAAGGTATTCAGAGTTTTGCCTTCAAAGTGAATGAGAAAATGTATTTTTTTTTACACAATTTATTGACTGTGTGGTGAATGGCATACCGTGCATGCACACAGTGGTTCAGCAAAAATTTAACAAATGTACAAGCATTAGAGGAGAGGCCTGGGCTTTGGTGGTGGATGTATGAATCATAGCAGCGCAGGGGCACTGTTATGAGTATGCAAATAGTTACAGCAGTGATGGGCATTGCTGTAAATGTGTGATAGGTTGCCGCAAATGGAAGGGCTTGGTGAGGGTGCAGGGCACTGAAGCTGGATTGTAATAAAGTAAAAGAAGGAAAAAAAAAAAAGGGTTTTTACAATAACAAATGCCATGACACAAAACCTGTTTCCTATCAGTAAGCTGTGAAGATGGAGAAATCAGGTGCTGGAGAGATTGTGGGTAATGGATAGCAGTTGGTGCTGCTGAGACAGTTGTGCAGACATAGCTGAAGGTAAGTGAAGTCATAATAGTATGCAACTAAGTGTATCGCTCAGTGAGCTGGGGGTTCATGAGTATTTAACAAGAAGATATAGCAGAGAAATGAGAGTTGCAGTTGATAACTAGAACTTTGTTTGAGTGGCAGGAACCAATGGTGACAATACCTTTTGAAGACTAATACATAGACTAATGCTAATCAAAACCATGGTGAAAGAGAACAAGAATGGTACCAATGTTGCTAACTGACAAAAAAATATATCAGATCTTGGTGTCATTTTTTTTTTTTTTAGTTTTCAAGCTAAATAAAACTTATGATTCACATCTACAACATAAACCACCAAGGCTAATGACTTTGCAGGAAACAACATGATCGATAATGCAACAAACACATAATTGATAAGAAGATGAAAATATAACAAATGGGTTAATAAATGAGATAAATAATCAAATGACAGACATAGATATACAAACCTGGAGCTCATTGGGTGAGTCAAATGCTGTTGAACAGGCTATCAAGGCTGGAGACATACGTCTAATCGAAACAACCATCCAAAAATTGAAGGGAAAGATATATGAAACATACTCATTTATTCAATGTGAAGATGAAGATCACACAAAACCCGCGATTTTCCTGCTCTGTTTTTAATGAGGACTCTAACTAAATTCCTATCTAGACATCTCCCATCTTGCTGGTCCTGGAGGGTATCAGCTTGGGTAATGCAAATTCTCAATTGCTGTTGATCCAAGAGGCTCCAAAAAAAAAAAAAAATAAAAAGACATCCAGGCTCATAGCTGAAAGACCAATGATAGATTGGGAGGGGTTATCAAAAACCATAATTCCAATGATCTCCTGAAGCCTTGCGGTTTCAGGACATCCATTTGATCGACAAGATCATCCTCTACAATGTTCAGGATTCAATATTTCAACCATCACCATCATTGGGCCATGGCAGTTTTGGCTGAAAGGCCTTCAACAGACTTTATCCATGGGTCCTTCATGACTCTTAGAAGTTTATTGGAACACAGCCAAAGTTACCAAACTTCAGACCCCCAATGGTTCAACCAGCTCCGACAACAGGAAATATTTCAATAAAGCCCATCGACTTTGATGGATCCAGAACACATTCTCTTTCTGGCCTCAAAACCAATAGAGATTTCATAACTACAATTTCTGTTATAAAGGGACCACCAAGGTAGATGCAGAACCGATGTAGTATACAAAGAGGAAGATAAACACAACATTTAGAATTATCAAAAGAAGAGGGAAGAGGAAAATAACAGAAATATTCAACTCAAATCCTATGATATGCTTGCAGAACTATGACCAGAATTTGGGTTATTCTAACTAAACAATGAAATCACCATGAAGAATTTATTGTGAGCTCAACAATAGAGATACAAATCGATAAACCAAAGTATATACAGAAAAATTAAACCAAGTGCTCAAATAAAACGCAGTTGACATTATGAAATGAGCCAGAAATGAAATGCTGGTAAAAATTTTCTGAAACTAGAATGGAACCAACCACTAAATGGGGATGTTCTGATAATGGCAGAAGCATGTATGTATGAAACAGAGACACTATAATCACTGAAACCTAGAGACTAGAATACAAGGATTTATAACCAAACTACAATGATCATGACGTACACAAAAACCCAAGTATAGTATGGCAATAACATGGTGAAAATGGGTAAGCAACAAGTAAATGTGAAGGTGGGTAATGAAAATCATAGATACAACTGAAAATAAATTTTAAACACTTACCTGCCGCAAGGATTTTAGCCATCTGAAGAAGCCACGGGTGCGACATACCAAGATTAATCATAAGAGCAACTAAACTAATAGTTGGCACAGACTGCCATAACGTGTGGTGGACATCTCAGATCTTTGGCAACCTTGATGGATTTCAGCATCTTTTCAAAAATTTTAAGACAGGTATCAACATTATCTTATAGTGAAACCACGCTTCCATGCTGAACCATAACGAGTTCTATAGTAAAAGAAACAAATCAGGACAATGATTCTCTATGGAATGAATAAACGATTTACAGCAAATACAAATAACAATCAAAACATGATAGTGGTAGAGGATAAACCATAATTTTCTGATTTCAAAGATTAACCCATAGTACTGAAACTCCATTGCTCTGAGCGACAAACAGGGGATCTAAAAGGCTATGATATATTTTAATCACTTTGTAACTTACATTTCACGAACAATGGTTTTGGGAATGATATCCATGCCATTATGCCCTGCCTAAAGCCAAACACAGAGAACTCTTTATTGATCTGTGAACCTTTCCCTTCAGGATCCTGTAATGGGTCTTCTGTATGATTTGTTCTGATTGGATCCTTCAAAGACCATCAGGCGGCCACTCGAATATTGAACCAGCTTACCTTCCGAAGGGATTTTAGCATTGGTCCCATTATGCCTTTTTGGAAAACATGGCCGGATATGATGGAAACCCGTAGACTGTTAGGAGAAACAAGTCTAACGATGGCAACCATGTTGTTGCTTTCAAGAAGTGGAGCAATTTCATTAAATGCCAAATCATACAGATACTCAAAGATCAAGGTGATATTAAACAAACAGATAGCATTAGCAATTGCTTTAACTCATCTTAGGGGAAAAATAACAAATGCAGGCACTGTGTATTGTTATAGACAACAATCACTGCAGTTTCAAGATGGCATACGCCAAAGCCAGTAATTCGCACAATGATCATTCGTAATAACAAAGACTGATCCAGAGAATTCATAACCATTTTACTATCTGATCTCAGATCCTCAAACATGGATTTCTGCTACCTTCACATTCTTCAAGTAATGATGGACAAAGTCTAATCGTATCAAATGCACTTCAGAATCAACATGTAAAGGAAGATTACACAGGAATGTAACAAAATGTAAGAAATGAAATGCAACACAAGGAATGATAAAAACAAACGCTAAATACCGAGTGAATAAAAAAAAAATGGAATGCAAGAAGACCATCGGATGTCATACCGAAACCAGAAACCGATCATAAATATAAAAATCAGATCAAAACAGGAAATCAACAAGTTGAATAAGAAAAGGGAATAGGAATTAAATATAAGGATATACTGAATTAACTAATGTTCGGATCATTAAAAATATATATATATATATAAATAAATTACAAAAATCAAAGGGGAATGTTGGAATTAAGATGTTCCGATTGATGTTGCATAAGCGTAGGTCGGTTTTGCCATAAGCAAATCGACTCTACGATGGTTGCATTAAAAGAGAAAGAGCAAAAAAATAAAGTTTAGAAAACAGAAGGGATAATGCTTACCTTGATTCTTAATTGTAGGATTAATCTGGAATGCTAGAAGATGGATCGATCGTAGCCTCGCTGGAGCTGTAGGGTTTCTAAAGGGGCAGAAGAGGAAGGGGAAATCGTGGCCTCCTGCTTTAAGCGCAGCTTTGGCCACCGCCGTTGGAATAGAGGCTCGGATTTGATCCTTTGAAAAGGGGAAAAATCACCATTGCCGGGTGGGTATTCATGGCTTGGCAGGGATTCTGCTGAGACTTCTTTCAATAGCTTAAAGGGGGCCTTATGTTGTGTGGATGATCGCTGTCGTTATTACTAAACCATCCTCCCTTCGGCAATACCCAGAAAGGGAGAGAAAGAGGGAAGAGCCGATGGAAGAGGCATAGTGGGAGAGGGAAGAAGGAGTTGGAAGGGAGAAAAATGATATAGAGAGGAAGAAGGTGGTGGGGTAGAAGACGGTCGATGCGTGAAGAAAAAGAAAGGTGCGGGGGTGAGAGGCGATAACGGATGGTGAAGGAGAAGAGAAGGCTGTGGAGGGGTGAAAACGATGATTTTAGGGTTCTCCTATGCGATTCCTTTATAGGGGAAGAAGAGGAGGTCCGAGAAGAAGGTTGTTAGAGATCGACGGGAGGAAAGGGTGTGATGGGCGATTGGCAATGGAGGAGAGAGAAAGAGAGAGACGGGAATGGAGGGGGCAGTTAGGGTTTCTGAGGGAAAACCCTGAGAGAAAAAATCGGGCGATAGGAAAAAGAGAGGTTTTTAGGAGGGTTATTTGTAAAAAAAAATTGGTTTTTCCAAAAAGAGGCTCCCTTAACAAAATTTTTCATAAACATGGTTTAAAAAAATGATTTTTTTAGCAAAATCGATTTTAAAAAGTTTAAACTCATTCATTTTTCTCGAAATTTTCCATTTTTTTGGTTTTTTGTTTTATTTTTCAATTTTTTGTATTTTTAGAATAAAATACTAAAGTTTGTGAGAAAACAGAGGTTAAAACTAAAAGTTTTTTGTGTTTTTGCAAAAATATTTACAAGAAGGAAATTTTCTAAAAATTTAAAAACTATTTTGAGAAAATTTCTTCAAAAATGGGGTTTGATCCGGATTTTGAGAAAATATGGATTTAAAGTGTTGGATTCGGATCCGGAGTTGATTTTGAATATATCAATATGGATTTTAATTCAGAGAATCTGAAGAAATAACTTGATTTTCTCAGAAAATGGGGTTAGGGGCAAAAATGGTCATTTTTACAAGACTTTGAAAAATTTGGGGTGTTCACAGATGCCCCTCTTTGCTACTAAGCCGGTTGAGGGCCGAGCTTAGTGGCAAAGACAACACTCCAAATTTTGAAAATGCCCCAGTCAGCAGGTCTGAGCTGGGTGTGGAAGAATTATTTTGGAAATATGGCTCTTCAGGCTTAGAACCTTATCCTGAATGGTTTTGGGGAGGCAAAAGTCCTCCAAAATGATATGATTGGGTAGAAAATGAGAAAATCGTGATGGGACTTTAGATGGAAATTCTGAAAATGGTGGGAAATGAGAATCTTATTCAGGTCTCATGGGTGAGACCAGATACTCTTTTGGAATGATTCAGGTTTAGCCCTTAAACCTGGATGGGATGAAGATATATCAAGATGAATTTGATTTGAGGAAAGGGATACACGGGGACCTTGATGAGACATTTTGAAAAATGCCTTGTGAAATGAAGCCCGAGTATGATCCTTTCTTGGAGGAATATATGAAGCATGGGTTCCTTGATGGGAAGAACCATGGTGGGACTGGAAGAAAACATCTCGTCAAAAACGAGGAATCTCATTACAATGTGACTCAGGTTTAACCCAAACCTGCAAGGAAGATACCTCGCGAAGCAAGGTTTCGGGTTAACTCTTGATCTGGATAGGAAATCTACCATACGAGTTTCTCAAAAATGGAGAAAGCACTATGGGACCTTCGGAATTCGGACGAACAAATCCGAGAGGGGTTTTTGCGAAAGGAGGAAATATAGAGTCCCTAAAGCTTTGAAAAGGGGAAGAAATTGGGCGTCTCATTGCTGAGACTGAAATAGCTTTTGAAATTAAATGATCTTTCGCAAGAAATTTCATGTTTTGACCCTTATCCTGAGTGGGTCGTCCATACGAAATTCTTAAATGAGAAAACCGTGATGGGACAAGAAGAGATACTTCTTCTGAGGCAACTCTTTTTGGGAAATACAAACAACGCTAGGTTGCATCAAAGTGAATATTGAATGTTTATTTAATTCTTGGAATAGCTAGAAAATTTTGCCAATAAGATAAAATCATAGTAGAATCAGATGCTTCTAAATGTGCACGTTTATGCAAAGATATTCCCTCTTTTACCTAGAGTATTTCCCCTAATGAGGTTAGCTCCTCGGTTTTAAGAGTCAAATTCAAAATTTTAGCACTGATGATTTTCTTCAAGGAAGCTATCCATTTCCCTGATATGAGAATAAAAGAAATATTCTTAATTTCATAAAAGCAAGTAATGAAAAGATATTGATAAAAGAATTTTGCATGAGAAAAGATGACTTTTGGCAACTTTGGCTGTTTGATATCTGGGTGTCCTCCCATGATGATCTTTTGCACTCTTTTTGAGTCATTGGGCTTTCTCGATTTTTCTCATCATCCTTCATTTGGATGGGTCCTGACTTTTCTCTCCTTTTCAGGGAAGGGGACGTCACAAACTCCTTCATCTTGGAGATGTTCTGATCCTTCTTTTATCTCAGGGATTCTATTGATGATGTTGGCTAAAAAGGTCTTTAGATAATAGCTGGAATCAAACATCTTTTAGGGTTTGTCGGTAGGTTCATCACACTCGCCTTCATCTTAACGGTGATCCGAACTTTCCCTGGAAGGATCCGTCACAAACTCCGTCATCTTGGAGATGTTTCGAATCTTTTTTGGCCCCGGGGGTCCACTCGCTTAATTCGCCTTCATCTTGATGACAATCGAGATCCCCTTTGCGGATATTTGATTGCAACTTTTAAACGAAATGAGAAGACATGGGTTGAGTGGATTCTTTCTATAGCTCGAGATATTTCCATTGCGTGATTGCCAGAAAGTTATTTTTAAAACATGCACCATAGCCAAGATCAATATCAATTCGCTTCTGGCTTTTCAATATCATTGAAGATTTCTTTCATTGATCATATCGAGGATGTTTCTTACATCCTTTTGGTTGATCAACAGGAAAAGATTTGAATTTTACCTATTTTTCGCAAAAAGTTTCACCTTTTGGAAGGAAATACAGGAGGTAATCTAAGAAAATTCTTTTTGTACAATAAGAATATTTAGAATCAACAAATGCTTTTAGCAAATTGGCAAAGTCTTCATGAATTCTTTGTGAAATAATCACTCAATATAGATTTTGATGAGACCTTGAGTCGCAATCTCTTGATTTTGGAAATACATGACCATCAAAAGCTGGAACCTTTGAAATACAAGACCAGCAGAAGCTGGAACGTTTGAAATACATGACCAGCAGAAAGCTGGAACGTTTAAAATACATGACCAGCAAAAGCTGGATCTTTTTGGAAATACATGACCAACGAAAGTTGGATCTTTTGGAAATACATGACCAGTGAGATGCTGGATCTTTTGAAAATACATCAGATTTAAGTCAGATCTTGAATTTTTGTAAAAGGAAAGAATTTGATCAGAGCACTGAATTTAGAAGGTTACCAGCGCGAGAACCGAATTTTCCAAATGAGCTCAACATATGATTGAAGATTTTGGGAAATACCCTAGTGCGAGAACTGGGTTGTAAAGATGAGTAAAATATGAGAAATTCTGGATTCAATGGACCATCACATCCTGTCTACGTATCCTGAATTGGGAAAGAAGGAAAGAAATACCTCGTTAGCAGGAGGCATCAGGTTTATCCCTTAACCTGAAGGGGAAAAAGAAATGATGGATTTCCAATGCGAGGATTGGATTCAAAAGGAAGTCCTGGTCGGAACTCAAAACTTCGAACGAAAAATAATAGAAGGAAAACCCGAGTTGAGACTCGAAAAAGAAACGATGGATTTCCAATGCGAGGATTGGATTCAGAAGGAAGTCCTGGTCGGAACTCAGAACTTCGACTGAAAATAATAGAAGAAAAACCAGAGCTGGAACTCGGATTTCCAAAGAAATAAAGGATTTCCAATGCGAGGATTGGATTCAGAAGGAAGTCCTGGTCGGAACTCAGAACTTCGACTGAAAATAGTAGAAGGAAAACCCGGGCTGGAACTCGGATTTCCAAAGGGATGAAGGATTTCCAATGCGAGGTTTGGATTCAAAAGGATGTCCGAGTCGGAACTCGGAACTTTGACCGAAAATAATAGAAGAAAAACCCGAGCTGGAACTCGGATTTTCAAAAGGATGAAGGATTTCCAATGCGAGGATTGGATTCAGAAGGAAGTCCTGGTCGGAACTCAGAACTTCGACTGAAAATAGTAGAAGGAAAACCCGGGCTGGAACTCGGATTTCCAAAGGGATGAAGGATTTCCAATGCGAGGATTGGATTCAAAAGAAAGTCCGAGTCGGAACTCGGAACTTCGACCGAAAATAATAGAAGAAAAACCCGAGCTGGAACTCGGATTTTCAAAAGGATGAAGGATTTCCAATGCGAGGATTGGAATTAAAAGGAAGTCCGAGTCGGAACTCGGAACTTCGACCGAAAATAATAGAAGAAAAACCCGAGCTGGAACTCGGATTTTCAAAAGAATGAAGGATTTCTAATGCGAGGATTGGATTCAGAAGGAAGTCCTAGTCGGAACTCGGAACTTCAAAATGAAAGAATAAAGGAAGAAGCCCGAGTGAAAACTCGGGTTTTTGACAAGAGATTGAGTTTTTAGAATTTTGCCAGTGCGAGGACCGGACCTGGGATTGAGAATGACCATTTAGGGGACTGAATGATCTGATTGCCTCCTTATCTTGATTGGAGAGGAAATAAAATTTAAAAGAACAAATAAGAAGAGATAGAAATTGATGGGAGATTTGACGAAAGAGAAGAATCAAGGAATTTTTTATGGAAATAATTCTCACAGGTAGCATTGTTGCTCCTATGAGGGGTTTCAAGATTTTCCCTTATCCTGAATGGGAAGAAAATAAAATTTAAGCAAAAGCTGATAAAAAGGCTTTGATAAAGAATTGGAAGAATTAAAATTGATAAAATTGAATGAAGAAAAAAAGATTTAGCGGAGATTAATGAAACTTTAAAAGAGAAAGACATTCAGGACTATCCCTTATCCTGAAGAAAGAAAGACCTCGTAGGATGAGGTTTTAGGTTTATCTCTTAACCTAAAGGGGGGATAAAGAAAGAAGAAAAAAAGAAATACCTCATGGGAAAAGAGGCATCAGGTTTATCCCTTAACCTGAAAGGGTATCTTTTTGATAATGAGAATCAAGGAAAATTAATAAAATGGATAAATAATAATAAAATGAATAAAAATTGATAAAACTGATAAAAATGGATAAACAAAAGGTTGATAGAAGTTGAGAAAAGAATTTGATCCTGCCTGCATGTGGGATCTTTTTAAAATGAGAGAAGATGACGAGAAAATGATTTTGGAAGGAAGGAT
This sequence comes from Nuphar pumila, assembly GCF_984573655.1. Classification (NCBI taxonomy): domain Eukaryota; kingdom Viridiplantae; phylum Streptophyta; class Magnoliopsida; order Nymphaeales; family Nymphaeaceae; genus Nuphar; species Nuphar pumila. The sequence continues at coordinate 93,046,695 of NC_143256.1, read as the reverse complement.
TAAAAGGGGATCATTCATGAGAGATCATCATGAGGGTTAATTTTTTGAAGCAATGATTTGAAAATCAATTTGAAGAAAGTATGATCAACCTGAGGGTTGATATTGGAATGCAATGATTCAAAGTCAATTTTTAGAAAACATGATCAACACAGGGGCTGATCTTTGAATGCAAATGTTTTGAAATCAAAATTTTTAGGAAAATATGATCAACACAAGAGTTGATGTTTGAATGAAATCAAATTTTTGGAAAGTGAGACCAACACAAGGGATTGATCTTCGAATGAAATCAATTTTTTGGAAAATGGGATCAACTCAAAGGTTGATCCTTGAATGTAATGGTTTGAAACCAATATGATCAATACAAGGATTGATCTTTTAAAAGCCAAATTTTTAGAAAATATGATCAACACAAGGGTTGATCTTTTGAAAATGTAATGTTTTGAAAAACCAAAATTTTTTTAGAAAATATGATCAACGCAAGGGTTGATTTTTTTTTTTTTTTTGAAATGCAATAATTTGAAATCAATATGATCAACACAAGGGTTGATCTTTGAAATGCAATGATTCAAAATCAATTTGTAGAAAAATATGATCAACACAAGGGTTGATCTTTGAAAAGGTTGTAATAAAATATTTGAACTAAAATTTTCATGGTTTTTGAAAGACCCTCATAGGTAATATCATTTCTCTCATGAATGATGTCAGGATTGTCCCGAAAAAAAGAAATTTTAATGCCCCAATATAGCAAAAGGAAGAAAGTATTGAATATCAAAGATATAAAGAAAATCGACATTTCATTGATAAGCAAAAGTTGATGACAGAACTGAATATTTACAAGTATTTTAACTAGAAAGAAATCACAAAGACTGGGCTGACTTGCCCCTACAAAGCGACTGACAGAAAGGGATGAAAGCGAAAAACTCTTGGCATTCTCAATTCTCTGAGTAGTATGGAAATGGTTCGGGCGGAACTGCAGTCTGCTCTTCTCCTTCCTCTGGTACCAGAAGCTCTTTATCAATGTAGTCCTGCACAATGTTTTTGAGGACGAAGCAGTGCTCCGTGTCATGCCCCCTTGCTCGAAGAAACTTGCAGAAGCGATCTTTCCATTTCCCCTTGGTGACAGAGGGATCATCCTGCTTTGGGAGCTTGATCATTTCTTTCTCGAGCAGATATTGGAGAACTTCTTCAATCGGCTGACCTAGAGGGGTAAACTGACGATCATAACCCCAGCCTTCATGCTTTACTTTCTTCGGCTTGTTTGGCTTCTGCTGAACACTGACCCTTGCCTGGTAGCTGGACTGAGCTTGCATGTTCAGGAGATCCGGATGCTTTTCTCCTTCGTTTTTGACAAAGAGATTCTTATCAAGGCAATCCTGAACGATATTCTTGAAGATGAAGCAATGCTCAGTGTCATGCCCTGTTACTTGACGGTATCTGCAGAACTGGTCTATATATTTTCCCATGACTGTGGAAGGGTTGGCGGCTTTTGGGAGCCTGAGTAATCCGTTGGCCATCATATATTCGAGGATTGTGTCGAGCGGTTGATCTAAAGGAGTGAAATCTCGATCCTTGCTCCAATCCTTGCGCTTTTGTTCTTCCTGCTTCTTGCCTTTCTGCTGCGGACTGTATTGAAGAGGTCTATTATGGTTTTCACAATATTTCCCAATCTGGCTTTTGTGTTCTCCCAAGTAGCTGCCCTGGTTGTCTTGATGGATGATCCTGCTGGCTTTAGAGTTTCCTGCACTGATGTGGCTGTGTTCAGTCAGAGGGAAGGTGATAGGTGTCTTTCCTTCTTCGGGAGCTTTTCCGCAATTGGCTTCAGCTTGTTCAGATAATATCTCCACCATCATCTTTTTGAATAATTGATATATCGCAGGATCGATCTCACTTTTGCTGTCCTGAACCCCTCTTTTGACAAACTTTTGAGAATCCATTCCTTACTCTTTCTGCTTATAACTGGGATGTTAGAGCAGCGTGATCTCTGAGTTTTTCCCGAATCAACTGATAGTGTTGATGTTCTCTGTGGATTATAAATGGGTCTTTTAGAAAGGATCTAGGAAGAAATTTTAATAAAGGAGGAAATTATAATCTAAAAATGAAAACATCCCATTACGAGGGATCGGGTTGTCACCAAAATCTGCGACAACCGCACTATTTTTCTGAAAAAGGATAGACACGTAAAAATATGAATAACGATAAATTTTGAAAAGGACATATCCTGACAAAAGATGTTTTATTGTAAATGGATAGAATATAGAAAGGGAAAATTTTGAAGAATTGCAGACAGGATCAAAAAAGAATTTAGAAGAAATTAAGAGAAGAAAAGGGAAATATACCTGGGTTTTAAATAATATACCCAGGGTTTCGAAAAATATAGGGGATATAAAATATCATACAATCATTGATATACAAACAAGGATGCACAAACAGCAATCCCTAGAGGCTGACTCTAAATGCAATATTTTAAAATGGCTTGTAGGACCTTAATCCTAACTCTAGGGTTCAAAAAAATCATCTGATTCCAATCAAGATACGCCGATATACTCAAGCTGAAGCTCGAAGTACGTGGCATAGAAATATTCCTCCAGTTCTAAGATAATGGTTTCCCAACATCCTTGAGCACCTACCGATATACCTCGGACTATGGCCCTTAGGTACGTGGTAGGGGGCGCGAACCCAAATAAGTGGTCCAGTTGTGAGGCTCTCTCCCGAACTATGGTTCAGTGAGACAGCCCAGCAACGTGAAGACCGGGACAATATAGGTAAGGAGGTTTTCAAAATATGGGCAACATGCAAGAAATCAGAAGGCTCTAATGCAAGTCCTAAAGAGATAGATTAAAATGAAGAGAAGCATATACTTGCATACATTGTTTTTGCATTCAATCCCTAAAATTGAGGAGAGTTGTATTTAAGACCTAAGTCTAAGGTGAGCATGGAATAATCTCCTCAATATGGTCCTACCAAACCATACTTAAATCCTATATGCAATGATGTCAGCTTTAAGACAGAGTCTAGGCTCCTAAGGTTTGCATGGAAATGAAGCTGACATATGAAGAATAAAGACTTAGATAATATCAAAGCAAAAGAAAAAGGCATAATTCGACCGGACGGAGACGGGTCCCATCACGGTCGCCAAATCTGTGATCATCGCAAAATTTTTCCTCTCGTAATGTTCTCTCTCTTCCTTCTCTTTCCCTTTCCAACCTCTTATTTTCCTCCTTTTTGAAGGGAGAAAGATAAAAGACGGAAAGAAAGAGAGAAGAGAAAAGAAAGAAGAGAAGAGAAGGGGAATTCTTTTGCGGGTTTCACTTGACCTTAATTTTAAAAATATTTGAAATAACTCGCCTCCGTTTTTGAAATATTTGCGGGAAAACTGGGAGACGGGATCCGCTCGTCGGTACGAGGTTCGACCGTTCCTGGCGCCTTTACCAGGGGTAATCGAACCAAGGGTCGAATTAATGCCTTTTGCTTTGCTAAGAAATTATCTAAGTATTTATCCTAAGTCTAAAAATGCACAATGAATCATGCTGGTGCAAATGCAAAGATGTATGCTTTTTTAGAAAATGTTTTGAAGAATCCCCAAGTGAATCCGATAAAGTGAAGAAATGTTTTCTAACTTAGAACTTAAGATTATAGTTCTAAGTTTTAGAATAATCAAGAGCTTGGGAAAATAAATCTGGAATTTGGAAATTGATCTTGAAGTCTTGAAATAAAAAGAGAATGAAGGAAATTTTCAAAGTCATAAATGGACTTTGAATTTAGAAGTTTTGAACTTGGATGAATATTTGGAATGGAATTGAATTCCAATTTTGAAGTTTTGATTTTAGAAGGAAATGTGGGAAATCTAAAGGAATTGAGGAATGGGATTTGTAACAGTTGGAATTTCAAGATGAAATCCGAATCCAAGTTCTGGATTCTGAATAGAGTTTTGAGTTGATTTTTTGGATTTAGGATCCGAAATAGGAACTTGGTTTGAATGAAATGGAATTGGCTTTAAGAATTGGAATTTAAAGTGGAATTTGGATTTTGGAATTTTGAATGGAATCGGATTCAAGATTTGGAATCCAAGATGGTATTTGGATCTGAAATCTGAGATCCAAGATAGGGTTGGACTCTGGATCCTAAATGGAATTTTGGATCTGAAGTTTGAGATCCAAAGTAGAATTGGATCCTGGATCCTAAGATGGAATTGGATCTGAAATCTGAGATCCACAATAGAATTGGGTTCTGGATCCTAGAGTGGATTTGGATCTGAAGTCTAAGATCCAAAGTGAAGTTTGAGTCTGGATCCTAAGATAAATTTGGATCTGAAGTCTGAGATCCAATGTAGAGTTGGGCTCTAGATCCTAAGATGGATTTGGATCTGAAATCAGAGATCCAATGTAGAGTTGGGTTCTAGACCCTAAGATGGAATTTGGACCAGAAGTCTAAGATCCAAAGTGAAATCGGAGTCTGGATCCTAAGGAGGAATTGGATCTGGAGCCTGAGATCTAACATGAGTGTTGAAAAATGGATTTTGTAGTTAAATTCTGAAAATGAATCAAGAATCTCAAAGTTAATTTGAACTTTGATTTTGATTGAAAATGTGAATATAAAATAAATTTGGAATTTCAAAGTCAATTTGAACTTTGAAATTTGATTTGAATTTGAATAAAAATGACTTTGAAATCTCAAAGTTCAATTTAACTTTGAGATTGAAAATGAAAATTGAATTTTGAAAATGAAAAGGATGAATTGAATTTGATAAGGATCGAAGATAGATTGAAGAAGATATTAACATCACTTGGAGTTTTTGAAAATAAGAAGCTTTGAAAATATGATGCAATTCTATCCTATATGATGAATGAATTTGAATAATTTTGAAATTGGAATTTGAAAAGCTATTTCATTCTTTAAATGAATTAAAATAAGATTGAAAATATAATACATCCTTGACTATGGTCATTGAATGTATTATATAGTAATCTATATTAAAATTCTAGTAAAGAATGAAACACATTTTTGTGCTTTTATAGAGTTTAGCATGGAATTAACTCTCAATATACCCTGACTATGGCCATTGGTATATATATTGAATTAATTCTAAGTTAAACTCTGATAAAAGGTAAAATATTTGAAGAATATGATGATTTTTGAAAGGGGATCCAGTGTGGATCCAATGTTATTTCGTAAAAGATAAGAATTCTGAGTTTTGTTCACACCCCGACTATGGCCGTTGATGTAAATCGTCAACTTAGAATTAACTTACCTCTTACGAAATGGTGCACGTGCTATTCGTGTTTCACCATTGTGGGGATTTTGAGAAATAAAGGAAAAAATGCATGGAATAAACCATTCATGGTATTCTATAATGCTCATCCATTCTACTTAAAGCAGGAAATATAAATTCTCATTAAAACCTAGCTTATTACAACACATAAAATTGAATTTACAACTCTGAGTAATGATACCTTTTCCATATTTCCTGTAAAACAACCAGGTTAGTAATGAAAAGAAAAGGAGAATCATATGTATATATATATGGAAACCAAATGATGAAAATATATGTATGGTAAAGAGGATGGAAAATGGCATATGTATGTAAATACATACGTACATATATATGTGGGTGTATATACGTATAGGTAGATATATGTATATTAACAATTTGGAAAGTATATAGAGGTATACATGGATATATATGCATATATATATATACATATATATACGCATATACATATGGATATGGACATATATATACATTTGTACATGAATATAGAACATCACATGAGAAGTCACATGTGAAAAAGGGATTCAGAGTTTTGCCTTCGAAGTGAATGAGAAAATATAGTTTTTTTTACACAATTTATTGACTGTGTGGTGAATGGCATACCGTGCACGCACACAGTGGTTCAGCAAAAATTTAACAAATGTACAAGCATTAGAGGAGAGGCCTGGGCTTTGGTGGTGGATGTATGAATCATAGCAGTGCAGGGGCACTGTTATGAGTATGCAAATAGTTACAGCAGTGATGGGCACTGCTGTAAATGTGTGACAGGTTGCCGCAAATGGAAGGGCTTGGTGAGGGTGCAGGGCACTGGAGCTGGATTGTAATAAAGTAAAAGAAGGAAAAAAAAAAAGGGTTTTTACAATAACAAATGCCATGACACAAAACCTGTTTCCTATCAGTAAGCTGTGAAGATGGAGAAATCAGGTGCTGGAGAGATTGTGGGTAATGGATAGCAGTTGGTGCTGCTGAGACAGTTGTGCAGACATAGCTGAAGGTAAGTGAAGTCATAATAGTATGCAACTAAGTGTATCACTCAGTGAGCTGGGGGTTCATGAGTATTTAACAAGAAGATATAGCAGAGAAATGAGAGTTGCAGCTGATAACTAGAACTTTGTTTGAGTGGCAGGAACCAATGGTGACAATACCTTTTGAAGACTAATACATAGACTAATGCTAATCAAAACCATGGTGAAAGAGAACAAGAATGGTACCAATGTTGCTAACTGACAAAAAAATATATCAGATCTTGGTGTCATTTTTTTTTTTTTTTTTAGTTTTCAAGCTAAATAAAACTTATGATTCACATCTACAACATAAACCACCAAGGCTAATGACTTTGCAGGAAACAACATGATCGATAATGCAACAAACACATAATTGATAAGAAGATGAAAATATAACAAATGGGTTAATAAATGAGATAAATAATCAAATGACAGACATAGATATACAAACCTGGAGCTCATTGGGTGAGTCAAATGCTGTTGAACAGGCTATCAAGGCTGGAGACATACGTCTAATCGAAACAACCATCCAAAAATTGAAGGGAAAGATATATGAAACATACTCATTTATTCAATGTGAAGATGAAGATCACACAAAACCCGCGATTTTCCTGCTTTGTTTTTAATGAGGACTCTAACTAAATTCCTATCTAGACATCTCCCATCTTGCTGGTCCTGGAGGGTATCAGCTTGGGTAATGCAAATTCTCAATTGCTGTTGATCCAAGAGGCTCCAAAAAAAAAATAAAAATAAAAAGACATCCAGGCTCATAGCTGAAAGACCAATGATAGATTGGGAGGGGTTATCAAAAACCATAATTCCAATGATCTCCTGAAGCCTTGCGGTTTCAGGACATCCATTTGATCGACAAGATCATCCTCTACAATGTTCAGGATTCAATATTTCAACCATCACCATCATTGGGCCATGGCAGTTTTGGCTGAAAGGCCTTCAACAGACTTTATCCATGGGTCCTTCATGACTCTTAGAAGTTTATTGGAACACAGCCAAAGTTACCAAACTTTAGACCCCCAATGGTTCAACCAGCTCCGACAACAGGAAATATTTCAATAAAGCCCATCGACTTTGATGGATCCAGAACACATTCTCTTTCTGGCCTCAAAACCAATAGAGATTTCATAACTACAATTTCTGTTATAAAGGGACCACCAAGGTAGATGCAGAACCGATGTAGTATACAAAGAGGAAGATAAACACAACATTTAGAATTATCAAAAGAAGAGGGAAGAGGAAAATAACAGAAATATTCAACTCAAATCCTATGATATGCTTGCAGAACTATGACCAGAATTTGGGTTATTCTAACTAAACAATGAAATCACCATGAAGAATTTATTGTGAGCTCAACAATAGAGATACAAATCGATAAACCAAAGTATATACAGAAAAATTAAATCAGGTGCTCAAATAAAACGCAGTTGACATTATGAAATGAGCCAGAAATGAAATGCTGGTAAAAATTTTCTGAAACTAGAATGGAACCAGCCACTAAATGGGGATGTTCTGATAATGGCAGAAGCATGTATGTATGAAACAGAGACACTATAATCACTGAAACCTAGAGACTAGAATACAAGGATTTATAACCAAACTACAATGATCATGATGTACACAAAAACCCAAGTATAGTATGGCAATAACATGGTGAAAATGGGTAAGCAACAAGTAAATGTGAAGGTGGGTAATGAAAATCATAGATACAACTGAAAATAAATTTTAAACACTTACCTGCCGCATGGATTTTAGCCATCTGAAGAAGCCACGGGTGCGACATACCAAGATTAATCATAAGAGCAACTAAACTAATAGTTGGCACAGACTGCCATAACGTGTGGTGGACATCTCAGATCTTTGGCAACCTTGATGGATTTCAGCATCTTTTCAAAATTTTTAAGACAGGTATCAACATTATCTTATAGTGAAACCACGCTTCCATGCTGAACCATAACGAGTTCTATAGTAAAAGAAACAAATCAGGACAATGATTCTCTATGGAATGAATAAACGATTTACAGCAAATACAAATAACAATCAAAACATGATAGTGGTAGAGGATGAACCATAATTTTCTGATTTCAAAGATTAACCCATAGTACTGAAACTCCATTGCTCTGAGCGACAAACAGGGGATCTAAAAGGCTATGATATATTTTAAGAACTTTGTAACTTACATTTCACGAACAATGGTTTTGGGAATGATATCCATGCCATTATGCCCTGCCTAAAGCCAAACACAGAGAACTCTTTATTGATCTGTGAACCATTCCCTTCAGGATCCTGTAATGGGTCTTCTGTATGATTTGTTCTGATATGATCCTTCAAAGACCATCAGGCGGCCACTCGAATATTGAACCAGCTTACCATCCGAAGGGATTTTAGCATTGGTCCCATTATGCCTTTTTGGAAAACATGGCCGGATATGATGGAAACCCGTAGACTGTTAGGAGAAACAAGTCTAACGATGGCAACCATGTTGTTGCTTTTAAGAAGTGGAGCAATTTCATTAAATGCCAAATCATACAGATACTCAAAGATCAAGGTGATATTAAACAAACAGATAGCATTAGCAATTGCTTTAACTCGTCTTAGGGGAAAAATAACAAATGCGGGCACTGTGTATTGTTATAGACAACAATCACTGCAGTTTCAAGATGGCATACGCCAAAGCCAGTAATTCGCACAATGATCATTCGTAATAACAAAGACTGATCCAGAGAATTCATAACCATTTTACTATCTGATCTCAGATCCTCAAACATGGATTTCTGCTACCTTCACATTCTTCAAGTAATGATGGACAAAGTCTAATCGTATCAAATGCACTTCAGAATCAACATGTAAAGGAAGATTACACAGGAATGTAACAAAATGTAAGAAATGAAATGCAACACAAGGAATGATAAAAACAAACGCTAAATACCGAGTGAATAAAAAAAAAATGGAATGCAAGAAGACCATCGGATGTCATCCCGAAACCAGAAACCGATCATAAATATAAAAATCAGATCAAAACAGGAAATCAACAAGCTGAATAAGAAAAGGGAATAGGAATTAAATATAAGGATATACTGAATTAACTAATGTTCGGATCATTAAAAATATATATATATATATATAAATAAATTACAAAAATCAAAGGGGAATGTTGGAATTAAGATGTTCCGATTGATGTTGCATAAGCGTAGGTCGGTTTTGCCATAAGCAAATCGACTCTACGATGGTTGCATTAAAAGAGAAAGAGCAGAAAAATAAAGTTTAGAAAACAGAAGGGATAATGCTTACCTTGATTCTTAATTGTAGGATTAATCTGGAATGCTAGAAGATGGATCGACCGTAGCCTCGCTGGAGCTGTAGGGTTTCTAAAGGGGCAGAAGAGGAAGGGGAAATCGTGGCCTCCTGCTTTAAGCGCAACTTTGGCCACCGCCGTTGGAATAGAGGCTCGGATTTGATCCTTTGAAAAGGGGAAAAATCACCATTGCCGGGTGGGTATTCATGGCTTGGCAGGGATTCTGCTGAGACTTCTTTCAATAGCTTAAAGGGGGCCTTATGCTGTGTGGATGATCGCTGTCGTTATTACTAAACCATCCTCCCTTCGGCAATACCCAGAAAGGGAGAGAAAGAGGGAAGAGCCGATGGAAGAGGCATAGTGGGAGAGGGAAGAAGGAGTTGGAAGGGAGAAAAACGATATAGAGAGGAAGAAGGTGGTGGGGTAGAAGACGGTCGATGCGTGAAGAAAAATAAAGGTGCGGGGGTGAGAGGCGATAACGGATGGTGAAGGAGAAGAGAAGGCTGTGGAGGGGTGAAAACGATGATTTTAGGGTTCTCCTATGCGATTCCTTTATAGGGGAAGAAGAGGAGGTCCGAGAAGAAGGTTGTTAGAGATCGACGGGAGGAAAGGGTGTGATGGGCGATTGGCAATGGAGGAGAGAGAAAGAGAGAGAGGGGAATGGAGGGGGCGGTTAGGGTTTCTAAAGGAAAACCCTAAGAGAAAAAATCGGGCGAGAGGAAAAAGAGAGGTTTTAGGAGGGTTATTTGTAAAAAAAATTTGGTTTTTCCAAAAAGAGGCTCCCTTAACAAAAATTTTCATAAACATGGTTTAAAAAAATGATTTTTTTAGCAAAATTGATTTTAAAAAGTTTAAACTCATTCATTTTTCTCAAAATTTTCCATTTTTTTGGTTTTTTGTTTTATTTTTCAATTTTTTGTATTTTTAGAATAAAATCCTAAAGTTTGTGAGAAAACAGAGGTTAAAACTAAGAATTTTTTTGTGTTTTTGCAAAAATATTTACAAGAAGGAATTTTTCTAAAAATTTAAAAACTATTTTGAGAAAATTTCTTCAGAAATGGGTTTTGATCCGGATTTTGAGAAAATATGGATTTAAAGTGCTGGATTCGGATCCGGAGTTGATTTTGAATATATCAATATGGATTTTAATTCAGAGAATCTGAAGAAATGACTTGATTTTCTCAGAAAATGGGGTTAGGGGCAAAAATGGTCATTTTTACAAGACTTTGAAAAATTTGGGGTGTTCACACTGACACTCTGGTCCCCATTCGAATTTCACTCCTTTTCTGAGCAAATGATTGAAAGGCTCACATCTCATGGCCAAATTGGATATGAATTGCCGAATTGATTGCATACGTCCCTGAAGGCTACGCAATTCTTTCAGATTAGTCGGGGGAGACATGTCAATGATAGCTTTGGCCTTAGCGGGATCAACTTCTATCCCCTTTTTGCTGACTAGAAAGCCTAACAATTTGCCAGATTCGACTCCAAAAACACATTTTTGTGGATTGAGTCTTAGCTTATAAAGAATGAGCTGCTTGAAAACTTGATTGAGAGCTTCAATGTGATCTTTCTCTTCTTTGGACTTTACCAGAATATCATCGACATAGGCATCCATGATTTTGTGCATCTGATCATGGAAAATGACGGCCATAGCACGTTGATAAGTTGCCCCAGCATTCTTAAGCCCAAATGGCATGACTGTATAACAAAAAGTGCCCCAAGGAGTAGTGAAAGACGTCTTGGACTGATCACGAGCGGCCAACTTGATCTGATTATATCCGGAATATCCATCCATAAAAGAGAACATAGTGTGACCTGCTGTGCTATCAATCAAAAGATCAATATTAGGAAGTGGATAATCATCCTTAGGAGTCGCTTTATTGAGATCTCTGAAGTCGATGCAAATTCGAACTTTACCATTTTTCTTGGGAACAGCGACAATATTTGCTAGCCAATCTGGATAGTCAATGGTTCGAATGAACCCTACTTTGAGTAGGTCTTCCAGACCTTCCTTAACTTGTTGTTCCACTCGAGGATCCATCTTTCTCAGTTTCTGCTTAACCGGCTTGACATCTGGTTTTAGGATGAGACGATGCTCAACCAATTTGGTATCTAGACCTGGCATGTCCTCATACGTCCACGCGAACACTTCTTCATGTTGCTTGAGAAAATGGGTGAGCCTTTCTTTCTCTTCCGGGCTCAAACTGCTGCCGATCTTGAGAATTTTAAGATCGTCTTCTGATCCAATATTGATATCCTCAGTCGGATCCTGAACTAAGGATGATGGCTCATCTTGTTTCTGAATTGCTGCAAATTCTGGTAATTCTTGAAGAGCTGAATCAAATTCTGCAGGTTCTTCTGATTGCTTTGTAATCTGACTACATTCTGCTCTTATTTTAACCTGATGAATCATTGTTGGCTTCGAAAAGGCCTCTGGATTAAGAACGAGCTTCTTGATAGATCAGAAAAACATTCTGAGAATTAAAGAATAAATTGATTCAGAGAAATCGCCCATCATAAAACAAGCTGCTTTTATTGAGAAAATAATTGGAAAAATAAAAGAGCAAAATAATGGCAATTTTGTAAAGATTTGATAATGAGAAGTAAAGAGACAAATGGCATCCAGATAGACAAAGGAAATTTGCAACTTTATTGAAAGATTGAATTGAGGACAATGATTGAAATGAAACGGGATATCATCCTAAATGTGAAAACAAAAGAATAGAAATGAAAGACAAGCAGATGCCCTTAGTGCATCCCTTTGACAAAGATAGTGCCCTTTTGAGATCTTCTGCCATTAAAGCCCAATCCGGCCCTCTGAGGATAGTGCGGAGGAATTACTGGCTCGAGACGACCATCTCCATTTTTTCACAGGCCTTGAAAAGGCTGATAGCCATGCTTTACCAACAGATCAAATCCCTTTTTGGCTTTCATGAATTGAGAGAACAGAGGATGATCTTTGAATGTGCTATAATCAATTCGTCCTCCAATCTTGAAAAACTGAGGGCCTCTCCATCGAGTCATGGCCACTGTATGCTCTGTTTGTTTTATCGTCTGTAGTATTTCTGAGTTTTCTTCGAAACTGGCCTCATCAATGCCCCTAATGCTAGGGATATCAGTAGTGAAAGTGGGCTTAGGAACCATGGGTTGTGCAAGCCTCTGTTCTGGATCCTCGCCCAAGACTGTTGTGATCATTCCACCTTTTGACCATTTGACACACTGATGCAGAGTAGACGACACAGCGTTCGTATTGTGAATCCACGGTCTCCCGAAAAGCAGATTATAGGTGGGTGGCACATTGACCACATGAAAAAGGACAGAGTGGACTGAATAGTCAATGAAAATCTCCAAGAAAATTTTTCCTTTCGCTGTCTGACCATGATTATCAAACCCGTAGATAGTGATCGGGTCCGGGATATATTCCTCTTCTTTGATGCCCAAAGCTTTGGCTGTCATTTCTGGGCATATATTGAGGCTGCTGCCTCCATCTATCAGCACATGAGGAACAATCATTCCTCTAGCTCGAATCACAACATATAAAGCGTTGTTGTGAAACACATGCGGCTTGGAAAGATCTTCATCTGAGAAAGTGATCGGAGCATTTGTCATGGCCTGATTGACTATCTGGGCCATGTCTTCAGGAGTTATGCTCGGTTTCACTTTGATTTTCCGCAATAGATCATTCAACACCTGCTGGTGTTTGGTGGAAGCTTGAGCTAAGTCCAAAATTGAGACATTGAATAATGCAGTTATCGGCTTTGGTGCGGATGACTCACTTTTCTCCAGAGCGGGCTTAATAAAGTTCTTGGGGAGCCATGGCATTTTTTTAGCCACCTCAGGAGATACCCCAGTGGGTTTGTCAGATACTTTCATTTTACCAAAAGCTGCAATGAGATCCATTTTCTGAGCTTTGGACTGAGCCTGCTGCAGTACAAGGACCTGATGTTGGACTTGCATATCCTTTTTAGGGCATGGCCTGATATGCTTCTGCGACTGAAAAGGCTGTTCAGAAATGACCGCTGTAGAATGATGGGGAAAGGGTTTCTTCAGAATATCCATATTTTCATCTTCGGCACCCTCTACCAGAAGATTCTTGTCGATGAGATCCTGAACGATATTTTTGATAACAAAGCAGTTCTCAGTATTATGTCCCACCGTTCTATGAAATTTACAAAACTGATCTTTGAATTTTCCCATGGGAACAAGGGGATCGGCCAGCCTAGGCAGTTTGACCATCTCCTTGGTCAACATATACTCGATCACAGTCTCGAGGGATTGGTCTAGTGGAGTGAATTTCCTGTCATAACTCCACCCTTCATGCTTTACTTTTTCTCGGGGCTTCGGTCCCTGTTCTAATTGAAGTGGCTTATTGTATTGAGGCACTAACTTGCCTTTCTGATCGTTCTTGTTGGAACTTCCTGCCCCATAACAGAAATCTTTGTTTTGCCCCTTATGGTGGTTCCAATTATTATTTCTGACAGAATGAGTGAAGTGAGTCTTTTTTATCTGCTCAGTTTGGCCGTTGTTCTTAGTGAAGGTGAAACCTTCATAGAAACCATTTTTCATACTCAGCTCGAGCCATTCGGCTCGCTTTGTCAGATCAATGAATGTCCTCGATGGTGCAGTAGAAATGAGACCTCTTAGAGGCTGTGAGAAGTTACTCAGAATTAGGGACAGAGCATGTCCCTCTGATATGGGGTCCCTCATCTTGTTGCAAGCTAACCTCCAACGGTGAATGAAATCTCTGGCCTTCTCATTTTCTCTCTGTTTGAGGCCACATAGGTTACTGAGGGTGGGAAGCGCCTCGGCATTGAAGAGGAATCGCTCGATGAACATGTTCACCACTTTGTCAAATTCTTTCAGCTTGATAGGATTGACATGTTCTGAATACCATTTTGTTGTTGTTCCCTCCTGACTGCGAGGGAAACAAAGGAAAAGTGCTCGGTTGTCTCGCTTGAATTTGGAGCATTCAGCGAAGAACATGGCTAGATGAGCTTTAGGATCGCCAAAACCATCAAATTTGATAAACTTTCTGGGGAGATTCTCGAGATTGTCGTCCCCATCCAAACCATCATAGAAGTCTTCGCTGGTGAAGACTTTCTTGCCCTTGTCGCGGGCCTGCAGGTCTCGAACCATTCTGACCACATCTTTGAACTGCGGCTGGTCAGAGTCATTGACAAATTGTTCTTTGAATTTGTGGGCTGACCCTTGCCCTTGAGTAGATTTGCGGAATGTCTGATGAGTCTCAAACTCTTCATCTGAATCCTCTGTTGATCCCTCTTCATCAGTTGTATCAATATTCTGGGTAGGCTTTTTAGATATCTTCGCGGCTTTCTTGACTGCCCGACATTTTGTCTTTTGCTTTACCTGTATTTTCTCTGTACTGGCTTCAGCTTGCTCTGCCAGCATCTTAGTCATTATCTTCTTGAACATGGCATACATCTGAGGATCAATGTCATCCTCAATCTGCTGCCCTTGATTTTTGCCTGAACGCGGGGAATCCATCTCTTCGTCTGAAGTTATTGAATACGCGATCCCCTCGACTGATGCAATTTCTTTCCTGACCTTGTCTGAACCATTGAATGTCACAAATGCTCTCTGCAGGGCAAAATTTAGGGTTAGGCTTTCAAAAGAGATTTTGACTGGAAGAAAGATATTTGCTGAGAATTTTGGTAGATAATTGAAAGAATATCCCATTACTAGGGATTGAGTCGTCGCTGGGATTACGACAATTGCATTGTCATTCCTTTGCAAAGAAAATAAACAACTGAAAATCATGCCTTGTTACCTAGGCGAGGTCGTCAAACCATGAATTGAAGAATTTGCAAGATTTTTATTTATTGAAAGAAAAACATGATTGCATTAATAATAAACTTGGGAAAGAGGGGGCGAACAGACAATTTGCCACCACTCTTTATAACTAGCAGAGACACGAGGACCGTGAAAAAGCGGAAGAGTAACAAAAGAGTCCCAGCCATATCTGGCATAATGGTATGTTCCGGACCACTGTGCTGATGTAAGGTCGAACTCTGGCACGA
This sequence comes from Nuphar pumila, assembly GCF_984573655.1. Taxonomy (NCBI): domain Eukaryota; kingdom Viridiplantae; phylum Streptophyta; class Magnoliopsida; order Nymphaeales; family Nymphaeaceae; genus Nuphar; species Nuphar pumila. Next base: position 93,031,074 of record NC_143256.1, on the reverse strand, counting down.
CTCCTGATAGCAGCCACATCTCTATGTGCTTATGTCTCTGAGAAAACTGTCGAACACAACGCTCCGGATGATAGTAAGCACAAAAGAATAAACCAAGCAACTTGAATCTCTTGCCATATGCATAGGTGTATCTGGGAGGTGATAACTCTCGATCAAAATAGTCTCACACCACTTCTTCTTGCAGTAATCGATCAGAAATCTGTACCGTGCAATTGGAAGGAGCTCCTTGCCGTTATATCTGAACGAACTAGCTTTGATCGGTACATGCTGAAGGAACCAAGACTGAAGAGCATAGGTACATCCCTCGACTAAGATGGACTCTCCAAGCGTGAAACGAGTCAATCCTTTGTATAGAAAAGCAAGCGCGGCCATGGTTATTGAGAGATGATTGGTCTGTCGACTTCCCCATCTTCTCAAAAGCTATACTATTCTGACATCCACATAATTTTGTCCATCTGGAAAGAAAGCAAGTCCCACAGTACACAGAACCATCGCATGCTGAATTCTCTCTCTAGCTGTTCTGGACAGCGAGCTGACTTCTGCGAATTTTCCATACTGTCGGTAGATCTCGATCAAGCTCACATACTCATTCCCGTTTTCTTCAATCAGTGGCCAAGACTTGCGCCTTGTCATGCGAGCTACGACATCTTTGGGGTCTAGACCCTTGACATTGATCAGAAATTACTGCTCTAATGGATCTCTAGGCTGACCGGCTGGCTCGGGCAGTCCCATAATCTCTGAAAATTCATCCATCAGTAGTGTCATCTCGCCCCACGGGAACCAGAACGTGCAAGTGCGCGAATTCTACCGCTCTGCCAATGCATGGATCAGATTGTCGTTGACTGTCAATTTTCCCACTGCAGATGTCAGTTCTAACCCACAGTCGCTGAAATGGTCCGAAAACATACAGAAGAAGTTTTTGAACCAAATATATTACCACCGAGGGAAGAAGGGTCTGGTGTTGAGAGCTCGATGCTCGAGAAGACTTTGTCGCACCTCGTAGGAGATGTGACCCTCAGGAAAGACACAGTCGAACTGACTGAATGCCATTAGACTGAAAGATAGGAAGATTGGAATTAGACTTTAAAAAAAAACACAAGAATTTTGAAAATTGCAGGTAGGATAAAGTGAAATGCTGAAAATTTGAAGTCCAGAGGAACGAAAGAATGAAAAATCATCTGGAGTTTTAAAGAAAAAAGTGAATAATTTGGAAAAATCGTCCAGAGTTTACAAAGAAATGCTTTATAAATGAAAAAATGAAGTGTTTTGGCAAATTATCCAGTATTTTGGAAAAACTAGGAAAAATATGGGAAAATAAGATGGAAATGAATATCATACATTCAATCACAAACAATTATGCACATACAACATTCCCTAAGAAGCTGACTCTAAATGCATCAATTTTAAAAGAGCTTTAGGACTCTAATCCTGACTCTAGGCTCAGAACAGCTGTGTCCAATCATGCTATGCCGATATACTCGAACCGAGGCTCGATGTACGTGGCATAAAAATTCATCTTTGGTTCTAACCTTGTGTTTTCCTAACATCCTTGAGCGTCTGCCGATATACGTTGGACTATGGCCCTTGGTACGTGGCAGGGGGGCGTTAGCCAAAATAAGTGGCCCAGTTGTGAGGCTCTGTCCCGAACTATGGTTCTGGAAGAGAGCCCAGCAACGTGAAGACCGGGTAGACATAGGTGGGGTGGTTTTTGAAATATGATCACATGCAAGCAAACAGAGGGCTCTAAATCCTAAAGAGATAGAATTTTGATTTTTTTTTTTTAAGAAGCAAACATTGTTTTCATACAAGCCCTAGATTGAGGAGTGTTGTATTTCAAACCTAAGTCTAAGTGAGCATGAATAATTCTCCTCAATATGGTCCTACCAAACCATGCCTAGTGTACATGCAATCCATGTCAGTTGGGTTCAAGTCTAGGCTCCTAGGTTCATATGATATCAGAAATTAAAGCTGACATTCCATAGAACATAATTTTGATAATTGAGCTAAGTTAAAGCATATAATTGATCAGGCGAAGACAGGTCCCATCACGGTCGCCAAACCTGTTATCATCGCAAAATTTTCCCCCTCTCTTGCGAGAGAGAAACGAATTTCGCGAGTCAAACTCGACCAAAATTTTGAAAATTGTTTTGAAAAATTACTCGCCTCCGTTTTGAAAATTTGCGGGAAAATTCCGTGGAATGGGATCCGCCTGTCTGTACGATATTCAACCGTTCCTGGCGCCTTTACCAGAGGTAATCGAACCAAGGATCAATTATGTGCTTTAACATGACTCAAGTATCTAAATTATGCTTTATTTTTCCTAGAATGCACAGAGAATCAGGCTTGTGCTGTGAAATTTTGAAAATAATGCAAGTTTTGAAAGAATGATGTTTGCTTGGAAAGTTGAAATATGCTTGGAAAATGATTGGAAAAGTGCTTGAAATTGGAATTCCTGGGAAAATCATTGAATTTTATTGGAAATCAGAAATTTGAATTGGAAAGTAATTTCTCAGGAAAACTTAAACTTTGAAAAATCGATTTTGAAATTTGGAATTGCTTTTTTTGAGAAAATGGATTTGAGAATTCTGAGAAAATCAAGAAATTCATTGGAAAGTGACTTTTGAAATAAAAAATGGATTCTCAGAAAAGTGGATCTTTGAGAAAATCAATTTCTGAAAACTTGGGATTTTGAAATTTGAGAATTTTAAAACATTGGAAAATCTTGATTTGAACTTGGGAAATGCTTTTAAATATTATTTGAAAATTTAGAATTCTGAGAAAATCTAATCTTGAGAAAGACTTGGTAAATCCTTGAGAAAATTGATTTTTCTGAAATTGAAGTTGGAAAATGAATTTGAAAACAATGCAATTTGAATATTATGAATGAATGAATATGAATTTGAAAGGGAATTTCAATTGAGGAATTGGGAAATTCTTTTGAAACTTTGAGAAATGCAGTGCATTTTTGAAGTTAGCCTAAGAGTGTAGGCTGAATGTGGCTGATATAAAGATCATAAATCTTGGTTTTCTTCGTATTCTGACTATGGCCATAAATACAAATCCCACCGAGTTTATAAACTCCATAAAAGCTTGTGCACATGCCATTCGTGTAAACCATAGTGAATTTGAAATTAATATGCATGAATCAAACATCACATATTGAAATTTGCAGAAATTAAACTATATGCAATGCAGTCCTAATCTAAGCAGAAAATGTAACTCTTATTCCAAATATTACATTGATTTTTACATTGAATTGAATAAAATAAAGAAATAAAATAACTAAGTCTTCTTCTTGAATGTTCCTGCAAAACTGAAAAACAAGGTTAGCACAAAAATGTAGGTTTTTATGAATTTATCCGAAAATATTTGAAATTATCGAATATTATTCAGATATAAACCAAAAATCATACCCCCTTTGATATAAACATGATAAATAATTAATAAATTTCGAAAATAAAGTTGAAAATTCGAAATTGGAGTCAAAATGACCAAAATACCTCTAATGACCTTGAAATCAGGGTTTTCTGAAAGAATTTTTATAAATTTTAGAAATTTGAAAATCAAATGAAATAAATCAAATACAATATGATGAAATATGAGTATATGCATAAAAATTTATGAAATTAGAAATTGAAATTTCGAAATTATGGTCAAAATGACCAAAATACCCCCGACAACAAGACTATGGCCTTGAAACAAGGGTTTTCTGAAATAAATTTTACAAAATTGAAAAATATGAAATGTAAATGAGATGGAGATTAACCCTAATATGATTATACATGCTCATGTATATGATAAAAACCCTAAAATGGAAAAAATATCATAAAATATCAAATTTAACTTGATTTTCGCTTCTAAATTTAAAGATAAACTAACATTTAAAGTCGATGAACTTGGAATTATGCCAAATTTGACATGGACACCTAAAATAACCCTAAAAATAGAATGGAGCTCGAAAATCTAATTTTTTTGTATTTTGAAATATGAAAATTCAAGTAAAAACCCTAAATTTTGTGATTTTTGCCTAAAATGTTGATTCTAAAGGGGATTTAGGATATCAAACTTCCATAAACATTTCCCAAATTTTATGGGGTGACATAGGACAGTAAGGCAAAGATTTGTTCCTTTTACACTTTATGGTTTTGACCTATGGTCGGAGCTGTGTCACTCCGGCAAGTCGGATCAGAATCCGGCGACTCTAGGATTTAGGGGAAACAGACAGGTTTCGGTAGAAAATGTGGGAAAAATAGTAAACAGATGGGAACAAGGTTTAAATTGTGTGACAATATCCCTAACAAACAGGTAAAAGTTTGATCTTTTGATACCATTGGGATTAGGGTTACGGTTTGGAAAAGGTCATACTGTTATCAAAGACCTAAATATCTGAGATTTCTAGATATTGAAATCTGTCAAACAGAAAGAGAAAATCCAAGCAAAATATTGAAACAGATCCCAAAATTCCCAAATTTTAGGAAATAATAGGAAATTATGTTAGGAACAACTTTCATGTTGAAAGTTTTTGCAAAAAGGTTACAGATTGGATGGACTTGGTGTATTAGGGTCTGTCTATACCCTGACAAAAGAAAATCAAGATTTTCCCAAGGGACTGGGAAATCCTATTTTCTACAGAAAGAAAAACTAACTTGAAAAACCTCAAAATTTTCAGATCATCAGTAAATTCAATTATGAATACACTGTGAGTTTTTTAGGATAATTCGGATCTCCCACGAGGGTGGTACCGGAGGTTCTTTTCTGCTAAAGCAAAAATTGAAAACTCAGAGAGACAGAAAACCCGATTTAGAGTTTGGTTGGTTTAGAAAGGTTCCAAAACCCAAATTGAATCAAATTTTTGGCAGAATATTACAGACAAATGAAAATGACTACCACAAAAATTTCAGAATTTATGGACGAAAATTCATACATGTAATGACAATGATATTATGCACATACATAAAAAAAACCTATAAATAACCATTAGACATTAATAAAACTAAACTACATGAACAATATGACTATAAAACTAAGATATAACTCTAAGTAAAAGAGAGACATGAAATCTATATGATGGTAGTAATAAAACATGAGAAAAAATTAGGGGGTCATGAGTCATTTCAATGTTAGCCTTTGAAATGAGGAGGGAAGTTCGATCCATTCATTGGACAAATCCCTTCCTCTTCATGGCTTTAACATGAACAATAGAGAATTTTCCAACAATACCAACCCAATTCTAAACTGGATTTTACATCACATCTATCATTCTAAAAGAATAACAATAATGTTTCTTTTTCAAAGAGAATCAGTATAGTAGAAGAGAACCATAGGCTTACCTTGGGTCGGCGGCAAGAGGGGTTGGCGCAAGTGATAGTGGTACTGTACCAATGGATGTTGGAGGAGCTTTGAGGCTGCTGAGATCGACTATTGGTTGTGGATGTAGTGCCAGCTGAAGGTGGTTGAAGCTTGCAGCAAGGCGGAGGCTTCGAAGAGATGGTACCAGTTGCTATGGTGGTTGAAGAAGGTTGCAGCTGGAGGAGACTTGTTGTAGATGGCTGGAGCAAAGTGTCAGGAGGTTGCACCGGCTGAAGGAAGAGCTCTTGTGTGGTGGCCGTCGGCTGAAGCAAGGTGAAAGTGCAGCTTCTTTTGGTGGTGATGAAGGCTGATGTGTAGAAGAGGGGGTTGTTGAAGTTGTGGAAGGAGCTCTGGAGCTGCTATGTTGCTGTGGAGGTGGCTGCTGCAACAAAGGTAGCTGATTTTGGTGGTGATGGAACTGGCTGCCTTGTTGAAGGTTGAAGATGGTGGCTGGCTGCAAGCATGTAAGGGTGGCAATGGCTGCTACACAAAGGGGGAAGTTGTTGTGTGTTTGTAGCAGCAAAAGGGAAAGCTAAAGGGAGAGTTCAAGGGAGAGAGAGAGAGAGAGAGAGAGAGAGAGGGAGGTGTTAACTCCATGGGCAATGGGCAGCCGTATCTCTTGTTTTTTTTTTTGGTTTTCTTAACTTAGGGAAGATTCTATCTTTCCCTAAGTTCTTAGTTTTAATTAGGGAAGGAAAGGGAAACAACCTTTACGTAAATGGCTGGGCACGAGGGAAAGGAAGGAAGGGAAGAAGGAAAGAAGAAGAAAAAAAAGAAAGAAAAGGGAAAAAGAAAGGAAAGAAAGAAAAGGAGGGAAAAAGGAAAAGGGATAGAAAATGAGGAAAAAAGTGGAAAGTGGGGCTGGAGGCTTGGGTGACCACCTTGTGGGTCCCACTTCTCTAAAATGCAAAATAAATAATAATTATAAAAAAACAAAAACAAAAATGAACAAATAAAAAGAAAATTGAAAGGAATAAAAGAATATATATATATATATTTTTAATAAAACATAAATGTAAATGAGTGGGCCATCTCAGAGCGGGTCCAAATTCTACTTTTGAAATTTATTTTGACAATTAGAGGGGTAAAATAGTCTTTTCAGAAAATTTCCACTTGAAACGAGCTATTTTTGGCAGTTTTTAAAACGAGCTCGGATTTTGAAGTTCAATACCCCATTGCGAAGCAAATCCAGTGTAGAATTTAAAATTTTGATTTTGAAAGAAATCCAGATTGTTTTTGTCAAGAAAATACTTCCAAATTTATTTTCAGACGAAACGAACTATTTTTGGCAGTTTCTGAAACGAGCTCGGATTTTGAAGTTCAATACCTCGTTGCGAAGCAAATCCAGTATAGAATTTGAAAATTTAATTTTGAAAGAAATCCAGATTGTTTTTCTCAAGAAAATATTTCCAAACGAAACGTGCTAATTTTGGCAGTTTTTGAAATGAGCTCGGATTTTGAAGTTCAATACCCCGTTGCAAAGCAAATCCAATGTAGAATTTAAAATTTTGAGTTTGAAATAAATCCAGATTATTTTTCTTGAGAAAATATTTCCAAATTTAGACTCTGGGGGGTAAATTGTCAATTTTGGAAACCTGGGGTTTGAAATTGATTTCTGAAAACTTTTAAAACTCAATCTGCATTAAAATTTATAAAACTGGAGTTCTGGACTTCGAAAATGAAATGAAATGAAATGAAATGTGATGAAATGTTATGAAATGCTGAGAAATGATATGAAATGATGAGAAATGACATGCGAAATGCAGACCCTGAATGAAGAATTTTGGATGTTAGACCCCGATTGATAGTTGTACCAGTTCAAAAAGCATTAAAACTGATAAAATTTGCAAAATAGCTCAAGAAATGGTTTTCGGGACTCTACTGGGTTAGAGTGACACTGAAAATTAAGGTTCGAGCTGAATTGAACTAAGATGAGTTAGATTGAGCTGGGTTTTAGAGTATCAGAACTCAAATGAACTGACCAAGCACTGACTCAACTGACCTTTCCGACTGAATTTTCAAGAAAAGCTGCCATTTTTAGGGAAATGGTACAGAATGGTCACTGGAGTGAAGTGAATTACGAACTTGAGCTGACTTTGAGCTAAAAAAAAGGTCAATAATACTGACACGAACTAAAATCGAAGCTCGAACACTAGCTCAATTGGCTGAACTCAACTCAATTTTAGTTGAAAGAGCTGAAATGGACTAAAATGGGCTCCTGGACACTTGGAAATGGTTTTGAACTGAAACTGAAGCGCTTGAACTTGTGGTGAGCTCAAGTTAAACTCTGGGGAGTATGACTGACTCGAAGACAATTGGCTTGGATTTGAGAAAGAAATGAGCTCATTTTTGAAGAAATTATCCCATTTTGGCAGGAATGATCAAAGATGAAAATGACTTTCTCATTGTGAGCTCAAATGAATTTGAAATGACTGATATTCTAAATATTCTGAACTAACCAATGAGCTTAGTTGACTCCGACTGACTGGGGTTCGGGATGACCTAGGGGTAAAGTGGTAATTTTCTGAAACTAACTCAGGGTTTGACTCCTACACTTACCTAACAGGGTTGGCACTGCACGAGGAGGGTTGTTTGAGAATGGATGTGGAAAATTTGGGGTGTTTACACTAACCAATCTGGGTAGTCAATAGTCTGAATGAACCCTGCTTTGAGCAAATCTTCAAGTCCTTTTTTTGACTTGTTGTTCTATTCTAGGATCCATTTTTCTCAATTTCTGCTTAACTGACTTAGCATCTGGCTTCAAAACGAGGCGGTGTTCGACCAAATTGGGGTCTAAGCCCGGCATATCTTCATACGTCCATGAGAACACTTCTTCATGTTGTTTGATAAAATTTGTAAGTCTTTCATTTTCTTCCGGACTCAGACTGGCTCCGATCTGGAGAATTTTGGGATTATCCTCTGAACCGATATTGACATCTTCAGTTGGATCTTGTACTAGAGGAGATGGTTCGTCCTACTTCTGAACTGAGGCGAACTCTGGTAATTCCTGAAGAGACTGATCATATTCTGTATAATCATCTGACTGCTTCACAATCTTGCCGTCTTTAGTGCTTGCTTTGACTCTGTGAATTGCTGCCGACTTCTAAAAAGCCTTGGGATTGAGAACGAGCTTCTTGATTGTTCGAGAAGACATTCTGAAATTTTGGAGGAAAAATTTAATTCAGATAAAATCGCCCATCATAAGACAAACAATCATTTGGAGAGAATTATGCATAAATTGACATTAAAATCATAAAATGAGGAGATAGACGGAAAGGAGACAGATGGCATCCAGATAGACAAAGAATCTTGAAATTTTATTGATTTTGAGTTGATCAGAGACATTGATAAAATGAGACATTTATTTGGGAAAGAATAGAAAGACAATAACAAATGGTCCTCAATATGCTCCTTTGACAAAAACAACCTTCTTTGGTGAGCTTTCGTCGAAAAACCCTAGTCCTGCTCTGTGGGGACGATGCTTTTGGATCACTGGCTCAACACGACCATCTTCGTTTTTGCCAAGTCTTTTGAAGGGTTGATATCCATGTTTCAGGAGTAAATCAAATCTCTTTCTTGCTTTCATGAATTGTGGGAACAACGGATGATCTTTGATACTACTCTAGTTGATCCGACCTCCAATCTTGAAGAATTTGGGACCTCTCCATCGGATCATGGCTACGGTGTGCAGAGATAATTCCAAGGATGTCTAGAGTATTTCCTGATTTTCTCCGAGATTGATTTCTTCGCTCTCCCTGATGCTGAGAATATCCATCGTGAATGATGGTCGAGGGATCATGGGCTGCGGGAGCCTTTCTTCTGGGTCTTCTTCCAGCACTGTTGTAATCATTCCACCTTTTGACCATTTCACGCATTGATGCAGGGTGGAAGGCACTGCATTAACATTATAAATCCATGTCCTTCCGAGTAGAAGATTGTAGGTGGGTGGTACATTGACCACATGAAAGAGGACAGAGTGCACCGAGTAGTTGATGAACACCTCTAGAAATATCTTGCCCTTAGCTGTTTGACCATGATTGTCAAACCCATAGATGGTGATAGGATCTGGAATGTATTCTTCATCCTTGATCCCTAATGCTTTTGCTGTCATCTGGGGACATATATTGAGGTTGCTGCCTCCGTCTACCAACACATGTGGTACCATCATTCCTCTCACTCGAACAACGATGTATAAAGCATTATTATGAAAAAAATGAGGCTTTGGAAGGTCCTCATCCGAGAAAGTGATTGGCGCATTGGTCATGGCGGAGTTCACAATTTGTGCCATGTCTTCGGGTGTGGTACTGGGCTTAACTTTAATCTTTCTGAGCAGATCATCTAGTACTTGTTGGTGCTTACGGGAATTCTCGGCCAACTCAAGAATGGAAACATTGGATAGAGCAGTCAGAGGCTTCTGACTTGAATTTTCTGGCCTAGGTTTGATGATTTGATTGAGGAAGTTGGGAATTCCCTTTGACTTAGGGGATGACTTTGCAGGTGCTTCAGAAACTTTCATCTAGCTGAATGCTGAGATTAGATCCATCTTCTTAGAAGCTGGGGCTGCTTGTCATAGCACTGACACCTGATGTTGCATCTGGAGGTCTTGAACAGAACATGACTTAATGTGTTCATGAGGCAAAAATGGTTGTTCTGATATCATTTATGTGGTGTGTGAAGGAAAGGGCTGCTTTAGAATATCCTTTTTCTCTTCTTCATCTCCTTCCACTAAAATATTTTTATCAATAAGATCTTGCACAATGTTTTTGAGAACAAAGCAGTTCTCAGTGTTGTGTCCCACTGTCCTGTGGAACTTGCAGAATTGATCTTTCCATTTCCCCATGGGCACAGGGGGATCAGCCAATCTTGGCAACTTGACCATCTCTTTTGACAGCATATACTCAAGCACGTCTTCGAGTGATTGGTCTAAAGGTGTGAACTTTCGGTCATAGCTCCATCGTTCATGTTTGGTCTTCTCACGCAGTTTCGGCCCTTGATCTTGCTGAGGAGGCTTGCCGTATTGAGGAGCAGGCTTTCCTTTCTGATCCCCTTTGTTATTCGAACTTCCTGCGCCGTAGCAGTAATCTTTCTTTTGCCCTTTGTAATGGTTGTGACTGTTGTTGTTATTGTTGGCAAAATAGGTGAAGTGAGCTTTCTTCTTCTACTCACCTTGAGGGTTGTTTTTGGAAAAAGTGAAACCTTCGTAGACCCCATTCTCCACAATCAGCTTGAGCCATTCGGCTCGTTCAGTTAGCTCGATGAAAGTCCAGGATGGTGCAGTAGAGATTAATCCTCTTAATGGTTGCAAAAAGTTGTTGAGGATCAATGATAAGGCATGCCTTTCTGAAATAGGATCTCTCATTTTGTTACAGGCTGACCTCCATCTGTGAATAAAGTCCCGCACCTTTTCATTCTCATTCTGCCTTAGATTACAGAGATGGCTTAGTGTTGGGAGTGCCTCTATGTTGAACAAGAAGCGTTCAATAAACAAGTTTACCACTTTATCAAACTCCTTGAGCTCGATGGGGTTGATATGCTCAGCATACCATTTAGCTGCAACTCCTTTCAAGCTGCAGGGGAAGCATAGAAATAGTGTTCTATTGTCCCTCTTGAACCTCGAGCACTCAGCAAAGAAAGTGGCAAGATGAGCTTTCGGGTCGCCAGAACCGTCGAACTTAATGAATTTTTGAAGAAGATTCTCCAGATCATCATCCCCTTCTAAGCCGTCATAAAAGTCCTCGCTAGTGAAGACTTTCCTGCCCTTGTCGCGGGCTTGCAGATCTTTAACAACTCGGGTCATTTTCCTGAACTGCGTTTGCAAGGGCGCTTCTGGGACCTGACTCTTTGATTTGCGGCTTTTCCTTTGTTCTTGGCTCCGTTTTTGAAATGTCGGAGGCACTTCATACTCTTCATCGGTGTCTTCGATTGAGTCTGTTCCGTCTGAGATCTCTTCCGGCTGAACTTGCTTCTTCGGAGCCTTCTTATCCATGTGACTATGGAACTTCTCTCTGAATGGATTTCTTTCTGAGCTGGTCCCGGGCTGCTCATTCATCATCTTATTCATCATTTTTCGGAACATGGCATACATTTGCGGGTCTATGCCATCATCCTCTTGTTACTGCTCTTGACTCCTCTTAGATCGCGGGGAGCCCATCTCTTCTTCTGAGGCTGACGAGTATTGAGATGTTGTTGTTCTTTTGCCTGATCTTGTTTGAACCATCAAATGCTATAGATTCTCTCTACAGGGCAAAGACCTGATTAGATCATGAAGGAATTGGTTTTTTGGAAGAAATATTTGCTGAAAATATGGTAGACAATTTGAAAAAGATATCCCATTACTAGGGACTGAGTCGTCGCGGGAATCACGACAATTGTGTTGTCATTCTTTTTGCAAGAGAAATAAACAACGAAAATATGCCTTGTTACCTAGGCGAGGTCGTTAAACCACAATAGAGAAAGAAAATTTTATGAGAAAATTGAACTTTTATTGATCTTGACAAAGAGGTGGAGGACGAACAATTTGCCACCATTCATGATAGTCGACAGACATTCTAGGACCAAGAAAGATTTTAAGAGAAACAAAGGAATCCCAGTTGTAGCGGGCAGAATGATATGCCCCGGACCATTGTGCGGAAGTGAGATCGAACTCTGTCATAGCTCCTGATAGTAGTCTGGCTTCGATGTACTGTTGCCTCTGGGAGAACTGCCAAACACACCGCTCCGATTGGTAGTAAGTGCAGAAGAATGGTCTCAATAATTTGAACTGCTTGCCATAAGCGTATGTATATCTGGTAGGGCACAATTGTCGATCAAAGTAATCTCAGACTACATCATCTTCTTGAATGTTGTCGATCATGGATCGGTACTATACCACTGGAAGAAGTTCTTGACCATTGTATCTGAAAGAGCTTGCTCGGGCTGGAACGTGTTGGAAGAACCAGGATTGAAGTGCGTAGATGCAACCTTCGACGAGAATGGACTCTCCAAGTGAGAAATGCGTCAGACCCCGATATAGGAAAGAAAGCGCTTCCATGGCTATGGAGAGGCGATTGGTCTGTCGACTTCCCCATCTTCTCATGAGCTGGATTATTCTGATATCCATGTAGTTTTGTTCATCTGGGAAGAGGGCTAATCCAACAGTGCACAAAACCATTGCATTCTGGATCCTTTCTTTAGCCATCCTTGATAACGAGCTGACTTCGACGAAGGTTCCATATTGGCGGTACAACTCGAGCAGGTTGACATATTCATTTCCGTCCAACTGGATCAGCGGCCAAGATCGGTGGCCTGTCATACGAGCTAATGAGTCTTGGCGGTCCAAACCCTTGACATTGATCAGGAATTGATGCTCTAACGGATCTCTGGGTTGACTGGCTGGTTCTGGTAATCCCATGATTTCTGAAAATTCATCCATTAACACAGTCATTTCTCCCCATGGGAACCAAAAGGTACAGGTTTGTGGATTCCATCGTTCTGCCACTGCATGGATCAGGTTGCCATTGATGGTCTGCTTTCCGACTGCTGATGCCAATTCTAATCCGCACTCGCTTAAATGGTCTGGGAACATTCGAGAAAAGCTTTTGAGCCAGGAATAGTACCACCAGGGAATGAAAGTTTCGGTGCTAAGGGATCGATGTTCAGGACGACCTTGTCGCACCTCGTAGGAGATGTGACCTTCAGGAAAGATAGGATTGACTTGACTGGACGCCATCGAACTGGTAACAGAGAAAGACTCAGAATGAGACTTAGGAAAATTTGGAAAATTTTGAAAAATTTGGCAGGCAAAATATAAAATGCAGCTGAAATTCGAGATCCAGTAGAAAGGTAGAATGGAAAATCACCTGGAGTTTTGAAAGAAATGGGATATTTGAGAAAATCATCCAAGGTTTGAGAAAATAAAGAAAAAGGATAAGAATATGGGTATTTGAAAATAGTTTTGGTGAAAATATGAAAGAAATAAAGGTAGCATACAAACAATCACATCCTGCATAAACATTTATGCACATTCAACACTCCCTAAAAGGCTGACTCTAGATGCATCATTTTGAAAACAGCTGTAGGACCCTAATCCTAACTCTAGGTTCAGATCATCTTTGTCCAATCCAGTTATGCCGATATACCCGAACCGAAATTTGAGGTACGTGGCATATAATCTCAACTCCGGTTCTAAGGTAAGGTTTTCCAACATCCTTGAGCGCCTACCGATATACTTCAGACTGTGGCCCGCGGTACGTGGTAGGGGGGTGTTAACCCAAATAATTGGCCCAGTTGTGAGGCTCTGTCCCGAACTAGGGTTCTGGAAGAGAGCCTAGCAATGTGAAGACTGGGTAATAGTAGGTAATTAAGGTTTGAAAAAATGATCACATGCAAGAAATAGATGGCTCTAAATCCTAGAGAGATAGATTTTGAAAACTTTGAAGAAGCATACATTGTTTGCATTCAGATCCTAAATTAAGGAGGGTTATATTTAGACCTAAGTCTATATGAGCATCAAAATATCTCCTCAATATAGTCCTACCAAACCATGCCTAGTCTATATGCAATCAATGTTAGCTAGGTCAAAATCTAGGCTCCTAGGTTCGCATGATAGCAAAAGTAAAGAGCTGACATTTTGTGAACATAATTTCGATAATTGAACTAAGTCAAGTACAATTTTGGTTAGACAAGGACAGGTCCCATCTCGATCGTCAAACCTGTTATTGTCGCAAAATTTTCCCCGTCTTCCCTTCCCTGCGGAAGAGAGAGGAAAATGTTTTCGCGATTCAAACTTGACCGAATTTTGGAAATTTGTTTTGAAATACTCGCCTCCGTTTTGAAAATTGCAGGAAAATCTATGGGATGGGGCTCGATCTGTCGGTACGAGGTTCGACCGTTCCTGCTGCCTTTAACAGGGGTAATCGAACCAAGGACCAAAATTGTGCTTGACTTAGTGAAATTATCGAAATTGTGTTCTATCCTAAATGCACAGAGAATTCAGGCATGTGCCATGAGATTTTGTAAAATGTAAGTTGGAAAAAGATGATGTATGCTTAGAAAACATTTGGAGTTGAAAAGCATTTCTCAGAAAATCAATCTCTTAGGAAACTCAGATGAAAGGATTTGGAAATCACCAGAAAGTTTATGGAGTTTTGGGAAAATCGTGAATGGATGAAAGTCCTGGGAAAATGGAGAAGGTTCTTAAGAAAAGATGAATATTTGAAAAAAGAAAATATTTATCAGGAAAACTCTAACTTTGAAAATTTTCTTAGAAAAATGATGGAAAATTTATAGGAAAGCTCTTTGGGGATGGAAAATCAAAACTTAGGAAATTGAAATCCTGAGAATCTTGTCTTTGAAATATCTGAAAATCAATTTTTGATTCTTGAGAAAGATGAGAAATTTCCTTTGAAAATAATCTTAAGAAAATAATATTTTCAGGGAAAATCACGGGAAAACTTTGACTTGGGAAATTCAATCTTCGAGAATCTTCATAGTTTCTTGAGGAATCGATTTTTTTCAAAGAATGAAATTTTCTTGAGAAAATCATGAGAAAAGCAGATGATGCCATGATGCAGATGACTTGAATGAATGAATGCACTTTGAGAAGATTTTTTTTTTGATAAATTTGTTGGAAAAATGTGTATTAAGCCAAAGTAAATCCTTCACATATTCTGACTGTGGCCATGAATATGTTCAGAGTTTATTTGAGTTAATTCACAATATTTTGAAAATTGGAAACATAATGTGCATTTTTAAGATAGTCTAAGAGTGTAGGTTCAGTGTGACTAGTAGAAAGATGATGGATCTGGGTCTCGTCCATATTCCGACTAGGGTCGTAAATATGGACTCCACCGAGTTCATCAACTCCCTAAAAGTTGGTTCTTGTGCCATTCGTGGTCATCCACAGTGATTTTGAAATAAAACACAGAAACCACATAATCAGAATATTGCATAAATCAAATTACATGATATGCATCCTAATCTAAACAGTAAAAGTAAATATTATTACATCTCTGACATAAAGCAAAATAAATAATAAAAAAAAATACAGAATTAAAGGAGTCAGCATTCTCCAGATTTTCCTACAAAAGTGAGTTAGCACAAAAAGGAAAAAAAAAGGAAATACATACAAGAAATTGAAAAATTCCACCTATAGAGATTATACATGAACTATAGTGGAAATATACATATTAATGTAATATCTAAAGCATGAATGAAATGCATATGAAAATGACTATATGCAATGCTTAAGTTAGCTAAAATTTTCATAAGTATAGCCTATATACTATGCTTATTCAAACTAGGGGGAAATGAAATCAGCTGAATGCCAATGCTTATGCTTTATGAGGGAATGCCTAAGAGGTTACATATAGACTCCTAAATGAATGCATGTCCTATTGAAATGAAAATGTATAGGTGGCAAAAAAATATATGTACATCTGCAGCCGCAGTCTATATGATCAAACTTTAATGCACATGTAGAGATATCAGCATATAGCGAATGTATAAACAGATGTACGTACCAAAATTCGGATGCACATGTTATAAAATATATATAACTGTATATCATGAAAACCTCAAACAATATGCTAGGGATATACACAGTGACAAACTATTGAAACTTCAACTGATGGGCATTATGAAGTGCAGAAGGTGGTGGCTGATACACGAGTATGGCAGTGAACATACTCGTGTAGTGGTAATATGCAGGATGTGTTAGCTACTGCATTGCTACAGTGGAAGCTCCTCTACATATTACCCCATTCTTTTAATTTCATTCATTTTTGAATCCTCTTCATTCGATCCCAACTTCTCAAACAATGTAGCCACTGGATGTCATCAGATTCCCCATTACTTGATCCCAACTCAAAAAAAAAATCTGGAACTGACTATACCCCTTGACTGTTTTACACAAGCATTAAGAAAAGTATCTAAAACGCTTATGCCTGACCTCCAAAGTCAGGTTATTCATCACATCCTATAAGCAGTCTATTTAACCAGGGATATTATCCAGGTAAGCATAAGATGACATCTTTTCGGTATCAACATTGATATCAGATCATGAAAAGGGTGAATAATTTGTTTCACCGGCTCTATATAGTAGTAAGCAAGTAAGATGGATGCACTCATGTAGTTGCAGTGTAATGGAATTAACACTCAAGGACATGCAATGTAGTTAGCCATTGAAATGCAATACAAATAGATGATAGGATGCAGAGGAGCTGAGATGTGAAACAACGATAGTGCACAACCTGTGGGAAAGCTCATGTACATGTACAATGTATGGGAAATCAGAATATTTGATGTAGAGATGCAGTGCTAGAATATGATGAATGAGCAAATACACATTGTGAATAAACATGTGGATGAAAGTGGGGCAAATGTTGTGCACGGATGGTGGTGTGTAATGGAAAAGTGATTAAAGATGTGCAAATGACCATGGAGAATGAGTATGTAACAAGTGCAGAGGAAAGAAGGTATACAAAGATAGAATGTTAAATAATGAGAGTGCGGTGATGGCTTGAGAGAAACTCAAGAAATGTAGGCCATGATCAGAGTATATCGATGTAATGATAAACTGCAGATGGCTTGCAGGCGTCAGTCAAGGCCCATTTTTTTTTTAAATCGGGTTCGTCTTCTGCTAAAAAAAAGGGAAAGAGCCAATGAGGGAGAGATTCTGAGGGAAAAATCAAAGAGGAGCCGATACCTCTTTTGTGTTGGCCCTCCCTTTTTAATAGCCTGCCCCTCCAAATCTAACGCCTCTCAACCAGTTTTTTTGATAACCTTTAAAACAAAATTTTGATTTTTTTTTGAAATCTCGCTGTTTTGAGAGGGGGACGGCTCCCTTTCTCCAACAAATTTTTTTTTGAAAAGTTAGGTAAAAATAAAGTTTTTTTTTTTGGGTAGGGTTTCACGGTGGCTCCATTTGGGGCTGAAAAGTAATAAAAAAAAAGTGATAAAACGAATTTTGTTTTTTTTTTGTTTTTTTTTTACTTTTTTTTTAAGATGGTGCCACCTCACTGGATTTGAAAACTTTTTTGAAAAAGTTTGTTTTTGTTTGTAGAGGACTCTAGTGGGGTGTCACCTACGTGGGCCCACTAATTATTTTATTAAAAATTAAATCAAATGAAAGAGTTTTATAAATCGGTGCCACTTCCGGATGGGCACTGTTTTGAAAATAAGAGAAATTTTTGAGAATTTGAGTATGACACCACCTCGAGGCGGGTCCCACGTAACTTATTTGAAATAAAAGCCAAATGATATATTTTGGAATTTTCACAATAGTAGGCTAGTTTTAAAAAAACATGAAGTGAATTTTGGTTTGATTTCAAAACTTGGAAGAAAATGGTTCTTCAGGGCAAAATTTCGAAAGATGTGGAGAAATTCAGAGCCCTTTTTGTAAAGTTTGAAATAATGTCTTATGAATTTGAAATTGTGTCCCCCTCTTTACAACTGACAAAATTTTGAAAATCAATGTCAAAAAAATATCCAGATCGTTTTCTTGAGAAAACTTTTGTAATTCGGGGTTCTGGGGGTAAAATGGAAAGAATTGGTAATTTTGAAGGCCCAGGGTTTTGAAAATCAATTTTGAAAAGTTTAGAAATCAAGTCTGGATTGACAATTTTGAAAATCAGGAGTTCTAGATCTCGAAATGACATGTTGTGCAGTGAAATGATGTGAGGTGTTCATGCAATGCTATGAAAAGACATGTCCCATGAAATGCCATTCTAAGCCAGGACTTGGGAATTCTAGCTTTTTGTCCCGAATAGGATTTTGAAAATTTGCAGTTTGAAGATGTTTTTGAACCTAAATATAGAAATTTTGAGGTTCAAGAATGAAATTTTAGACTTTCTGCAAGGTTCAATCTCAGAAAATGACCATTTCGCCCTTCATTGCTTCCAGAGAACTGGAATGTGATGATTGGTGGAGATGTCAAGAAGGTGAGTTAAAATTTGGGGTGTTTACAGGGAGTTAACTCATGACTCGGCCGAGTTGACTTATATTGGCACCAAACAGAGTTAAAAACTAGTATAATTTGGTTTAGACCAAACTCGGCTGAGTCTTTCCATTGACTCGGTCGAGTAAACCAAAACTCAGCCGAATCAACAAGTTTTAACATTGACCCGGTCGAGTCAACCGAGTCATAGTTAAAACTCATTAAAAAACAAAAAAAAACAATCAAATAAGACAAAGAAACATCTGCTTTTAAATGGGCAAAAAGGTAAATTGAAGGTATTACTGTAAATGCTATATTTAAAGCCCTAGCCAAAGTGGGACGTGTGGATTTAGGTGAGTGGAAGGCCTATTTATATAGTACATGTTAGATGGC
Source organism: Nuphar pumila (assembly GCF_984573655.1). Classification (NCBI taxonomy): domain Eukaryota; kingdom Viridiplantae; phylum Streptophyta; class Magnoliopsida; order Nymphaeales; family Nymphaeaceae; genus Nuphar; species Nuphar pumila. The sequence continues at coordinate 93,012,419 of NC_143256.1, read as the reverse complement.
CCTTACGCCTTCCACTCTTTCCCATCGATATGGGGCTTTTTTTCTGCATATACATAGTTACACATGACAAGAGTACTATCACCAAGGGACCATTCACTAGGCAAGGTTGCTAGCTTCTTTTAACGAGGCGAGGTTGTTGGCTTTTATAGTATATTAAGAATAATATAACAAAAAAAGTTCTTTTAACTAGGAAGAAATAAAATGAGATTCCAACTATATTGTAGGTACAATCGATTGTAGCATATATATATATATATATATATATATATATATATATATATATATATATATAGACACACACACACAGACGGAAGGTATGGCCGGGGAATTTATAAGTGTGGATTCTAGGATATGGATGTGTGTGTATATATATATATATATATATATATATATATATATATATATATATATATATATATATATATATATATATATATATATATATATATATATATATATATGTGTGTGTGTGTGTGTGTGTGTGTATGTGTGTGTGTTTCATAATTAATGCATTGACCACACATTAGTCATAATAATGATTGTTGGAAGGCAGTCCAAAGAGCTGGACTGCCTCCCATGTGCTGGAGTGAGGCTCTATAAATAGAGCCTCATGATGATGCATATATTATACGTTTTCTTAACATTTTTACACTGCATAAATGCATCATCTATAGGTTAAAAGCATACACATAGGTGCATAATATTATTATAGAGCTTGGGTTTGAATTTCATTGAAATCAGACTTAAAACGAAGGAATTATGACATTTACAGTGTAACGGGTCAAATCTCAGAGCAGAATTAGAAGATCTGGATCCAGACGCCCATTTACATGTATTTAACCCAGCTCTAGCCCACTTAAGTTTTGTAAAAACATTTTCTAAAAACCCCCTATAAAATGAGGCGCCCAGGAATTATTTTTATTTTAACACTGTTTTTGTAAAATAGCCAAAAGAAGCCAAAACGTCAAAAGGAGGGGGGCGCCCATTCCAGCCCTGTCTTTGATTTGATTTTCGTGCCCTAGGGGCAAGATTCTAGCTCAACTCCACCTTCTCCCAAGCCGCCCCTCTCATCCACCTTCTTCCTCATCCATGGTTGGCCATGGAAGCCATGCCAACACCATTGGAGATGTCGTTTTCTTCCTCCATTCTTTTCTTTCATATCTTAGCATGCTTATCACCCTGCTGGAACTAACTTTTGCTTTGTTTATTTGCAGCTGCAGCTGTAGTGTATCCATCATGGTGGAGGTCCCGCTCCTCCATGGTCGGCCGACCCTGAACCCCAGAGCATTGCCACTTGTGAATCCCTGTAAAGAAGACATTCAAAAGATATTAGACAGCATCACCGAGGTTCCTCGTGGCATGGAGTCAAGCAAAGTCCGCTCTTCTCTTCTTCCCCTCAGTCTTCGGATCACCCGAGAGGTAGGTCTTCTTCTATCTTTTCTTCTAGTTAAAACCTGTCATGTGTGTGAGTTAGGTGTGCTGCGTTTTCTGTATTTTTGTCAGCCTTAGTATAGCTTTTGTTCGTGCAAAGAACAGCACGTAGAATGTTTAGGTGTTTGGGTCATTTACTTGTATGTTTTTCAATCTAACGTTGGGAGTTTTTACGTCTTTTTGGGTGTGTGCGTGTGTTTAAAAATATTTTTGTGGTGCATCTGCGTTTTTCAGTTGTTCTAAGTCTAATAGATGTTGTCTTAATCGATTTTAGTATTTTAGGAAAAGTGTTTAGATTATTTGTTGTTTTATGCGTTTTTAGATTTTGTGAAATTGTCTAGTCGAGCATTGTCTTTTCGGTTTTTAGGTAGAATGTCCAGCCGGCTGTAGTGTTAGGTTAATTATATTTTGATAAATTAGATTAACGTGTTTTCATTATTGTTTAGATGTAGTCTTCATCATGTAGCAGTTTTCGTTTACTTCTTAATTTCTATTTTGTTCTAATTTAGTCGATTGTAGGGTTGTGTAGCATTCGTTTTTCTGTTTTTATTTTCATGTCCAGCATAGTAGTTTGTTCATTTCTTCATGTTTTTAGTTTTAATAGTTTAGTTGTATCATGTGTAAGATAGCATAATTAGGTTTTGCTTAGAATCCTTAGTCTGTAGTTTTTATGTTGCTAATTTAATGTAGATTGCATATTAGGTTTGTTCAATTCGTGTGTTGCTTAAAAATTCTATAGATAGTAGCTTATAGATGATTGTTATTGGGTTTGATAATTAGTTTAGGTATGTGTTCATTAGAATAATTATGATCTTTAATTTTCATTTTAGCTAAATTAGCATTAATATAGAATTCCGTTTTTCTTGGTGTAGTGTTAATTCAATAGAGTTGTCCAATTCGTTAGTTCTTGTTCATACCCTTGGACTAATTTATACAGATAGTAAGTTAGTTAGATTAATTTTATTTTAGCCTAGGTATGTAAATAATGTAGATTTTAGTCAAAGGGCATTAGAGTCTTTATTTTGAAATCCGTTTTTGGTAGAAGGCCAACCCCTCCAAATCCGTGAATTGCTTTTAATAAAATCCCTATTTCCCAACCAAGTCATAAATGACTTCTCATTTTCAAAGTTGGAAACCCTTTGGAATTCCAAAGGGCCTTTTAAAGAGGGTTACACGATTTTTGGAAACCCTTTGGAATTCCAAAGGTCCTTCCAAAAGCATTTACACGAGTTTTGGGGAAGTTTTGAAATTATAAATGCTCATTTAAGGCCAACCCCAAAAAACATGTAGAGGGCTTTGAAGAAGGTTTTCAAAAAGGATCTTTAGCTTTTAATGCTTTAGGAAAAATTTTCAAAAAGAGGATTTAATGCTTGGATTTTCAAAAGAGTTTCCAAAATGGTTTACTCGATTTTGGCAAAAATTTAAATGCTATCTCTTCTTTTAAATCTAGCCAAAATCGTATAGTGTGTTTTGGGGAAAGAATTCAAAAGGTTTTAATGCTTTTAATGCAAATTTGGAAAAACGTGTGAATTAATAGGTTGGACGGTTTTTGAAATCAAAAGCTTTCCCAATGTGTTTTTAATGCAAGAAGGAGAGAGAGGTTGGCCCCTACCCAAAATCGTGGACTTATACCTTTATTGCCCTATTTACTAATTGAGTGAATTGACTTAGCATTAATTACGTGTAATTAATTTAGGATTACTTGCCTTAGTATAGTTTTTAGAAATTCGTGTATTCTAATTAGGTTAGTATTTATTGAATTAAATTAAATTTGTAAATTCGTGTATATCCTTTTAGGTAGTTACTGATTTTAGTGTATATTCAATGTAGGAGTTAATTTAGGGTTACTTTAGTGTTTTAGAAAATATTCATTAGTTATTAGGGTAATTAATGACCTTAGGGTGGCGTGTAATTCAATACCCTATCCTAAATCGCCACCCTAACTCCCTTTAATTAGTCTAACTGTAGTTAATACTAGCTAACCCTATGTAGTCAAACTCATAGTTAGTCTTAACCGTACCTTAATTACCCATAGTTAGTTAGGAAGTGACCCAACTAGGGTGGCGTGAACCCACTTGAACCCCATATCATAAAACCACCACCTAGATAAACCCTAACTCTAGTTAATGTTAATTAGCCTAACCTTAGGTATCTAACTATAATTAGTTGTTTACCCTTAGTCGACTTTAGCTAACCCTAGGTATTAACCCTAGCTAGTAGTTAGTGCTAGTTAGAATAACTCTAGTTAAATACACGACCTTAGTTAGTTACTAGACTTAAGTAGTTAGTCTAACCATAGTTAAACCCTAGTTACATAGCTAACCATAATCCTAACTTAACCCTAGTCATACCATAGTTAAACCCTAGTTGACCTAAGTTAGAAACTAACTTAGTAGATCCTAGTTAGTTAAAACCTTAGTTAACCCCCTACCCTCATTAACCAGCCCATTGTTAAAGCTAACCAACCCCAACTAACCATAGTTAATCAATTAACCTACCCGATCCTAGAATAGTTAGTTAACCCTTAGCCGTAGTCTAGTCATTTACCCTAACCGACCCCTTAACTACCTTAGTAGACCATAGTTAATCATACCTTAGATAGATAACCCTAGTTACTAGTTAAAACCTAACCCTAGTTAGCTTAACCGTAGGTTAGTAATTGCTTTATTAGGTTAGAATTAACATTAGATTAATTAATTAGTTCATTGTTTAATTATGTTAGCTAGAGTATGTTGTTCAGTTAGATAGATTAGTATTAGAGTTAGTTAGTGAGATAGTAAGTTGGAATTAGATTAGATTTAACAAGTAATTTAGATTAGACTTAATGTTAGTTGTTTATGTAATTTATTAGAATTTGGATATGTAGTTTAATTGTTATTATTTTCTATAGTTTAGCAGTAGCTTAGGTGTAATTTAGGACTGTTAGTTCATGTGATTTAACGTGCAAATGCATTAGTGGATTCAAAGGGATGAATAGTGTAAGACCCGCAATTTTTCAGAAAATATCTGAATAAAATTCATGAGGCATTTACCGGTAAAAATGGCATTTTTCTCAGAATGCGAAACGAATCAATTCCTGCGAGCCAGTTACACTTAGGATATTCGTCGAATCGCGAATATATGCTCAAACACTCTGGAAGCCATAACTTCCTATCTGAACAAAATCAAAGGATTCCTGCGAGCCAACTTTCTTAGTGGCATCAATACGAAGATAATGGCGTACTCAGAATTTTTCGGAAAAAAATCGCCAAAAACCCGAAATTCTTGCGGGACCCAGAGAAATATGGGTGGGACCCACAAAAATATTTCTCAGAAAATATTCTAGAAGATTCTAGAATATTCCAGCACCTTTCAGCACCTTCCAGAGCCTTCCAGCTCCTTCCAGCACCTTCCATGGAAGGGATTCTCAGAAAAGCCCAAGGGTAAAGAGGGGATTCTGAAACTTGGGGCCCAAGTTTCAGAACCTATAAATAGAGGACCCCCCCTCCTTTAGAAAATCGCCAACCCCTCTCTCTCTCCTCCTTTTCCAAACCTCCCCTACCTAGCCTAGCCCACCTGAGCCCACCTGACCTGGTCTGAGCCTGCCTGACTTAGCCTGAGCCTGCTTAACCTGGTCTGAGCCTGCCTGACTTAGCCTGAGCCTGCTTGACCTGGTCTGAGCCTGCCTGACCTGGTCCTAACCCACCTGACCTAGGTCTGAACCTACTTGACCTAAGTCTGAACCCAGTTGACTTGACTTGAACCTGGTTTGGTTCAAAGTCAAAGTCCAAGTCCTTTTTCGTCCGAAGTTCGAAGTTGATCCTTTTTCGAAGTCGAGCCTCGTTCGAAGCGTTTAAAGCAATCGGAGTCGTTTCTTCCTCAAATTGAAGTAAGTTCGCTTCATTAAACCATCTCTCTCAAGTATTTGATTGTTTGTATATAGCATATACTTTCTGAAGTAGTATCTTGCTTTAGTTCTTGGTTGAGCCCTCTAGGACACTTCGGTGTTCACGCGCTCGCCTCGTAACTATCGTCGGATATATATGTTCGAATACGCAGTATATGCGTTCTTCAAAATAGTATCTCACCCTAGTTCTCGGTTGAGCCCTCTAGGACACTTCGGTGTTCACTCGCTCGCCTCGTAACTATCGTTGGATACAGATCTAGGTGTATATCTGTTGATACTGCCGACGCGTCTTATATCGCACAGGCCATGTAATTTACCTTTGTCGTCGCGTCGTATGATGCCAAGGCTCCCTGCTTTCTGTACTTCCGATTACTGCACTTCCGATTATGCATTTACTTACGCCGTCGCGTCGAACGATGCCAAGGCTCCTGCTTTCTGCAATGTATTTACTTACGCCGTCGCGTCGAACGATGCCAAGGCTTCTGCTTTGTTATATATGTAGAATATTTCGTTCAGTTACACACCCTGAACAATAGTATATGCATTTCCTTTACGCCGCCGCTGTATAAAGCACAGGCTTCTGCTTATATTACATATATGGCGCATAAGTGAGCGTTCAAATGGAGATCAACTCCAAAATCGCCCATGCGATTCCCTTACCGCTCCTCGTACACGATTCTGCTTGACGAATGAAGCCCCTATTGGAAAGGCTTCGCCTTTTGGCAAAATGCTCTTTACGTAAAGACTAAATCAATTACGTATGGCCTAGCTATGGCCCAAGGTTCCTGCAACCTTGATGGATGCAAAGTACGCACAACGGTGCGCATCCATTTCCCGAGTTAAGCGTAGCGATTTCCCACCAAAGAGGGGAGATGCCGCTGAAATGGATAAAAGAAACGCACGCTTTCTCCGTAAAAGAGAGAAAGTGCTGCTGAAATTCCTGAAGGAGCTAAGAATGGCTCAGAAAGAACGTAGCAGAAGTGCTACCCAGTTTATGGAACGCCTTCTACGATGTAGAAAGGTTCGTCGCACCACTGCCGGTAGAGCAGAGAAGATGTTGACAGAATGGTTGGCAGAAGAGCTGCCAGAACCAGTTAAGTGGCACAATGATGTCCTTTGTTGGAACGATGTCAGAATGACTCGTCTCCCTGACACCTGCAAGGGCACCATACTTGTAAGGGCCGTTGCGCCAAAGTAGTGGTAGTACCTTGACGAGGTCCTGAGCTCGTTGCGTAAAAATGCGCCGAGTAGCCGATCCGTAGAGATCGAGTCATGTGCATGCTCATTGAGAATTATCAGACAACCAGACTCGTAAGGGCCGCTGAGCCGGAGTGTGTTGTTTCCACCGAAAGAGGTGAAGTGCTCGTCAAGGCCGAAGTGTCGAGAGCAGAGTTAAGCATGCATATGAATAAAACCTTTGTTCCACGGTGAAAACCGTGTGGTTGATTGGGGTCGGGTACATACTTCTCAAAGGCTGCCCTATAGGCATGCAATGTTCGTCAAGTAATTGTAAGACCGGCAGGCCCCTTTCAGAATTTCTCACCGAGGAAGACGGTGATGGCGCAGCCTTGAGTGACATATATTTCACCCGAACCTGATAGAGTTCATTGATGGCCTTCGTCACTCAGAGGTATGGAGGTCATGGTTATCCTTAAATATCTAAGGATTGAACCCAACTACTGCAGTAGCAGAATGCATTCGGATACCTAGTAAGGATCTCTTCCGGTATGCTGTACCGTCGTACTAGGGGGATGGGGTCAACAGGCCTCTGGGGTATCTAAAATACATAGAATAATCAACCCCCAGATCATCGCGTTGTCGCCCAGATATGAGTCCCCTAAGCCCAGGGGGAGGTGCAATTATCGAAACAAAGCATTAGCTTAGGTACAGCGCTACTTTGAATGTATGAGTGGATGACGTTGTTGAGTCAGTCCTGCATAACCTTTGTGAAGGTGTCATGGTCGGTATACTACTGGACCGATTGGGAAAGAACCCCATTGATATCCGTACGACTAAGTGAAGCTCGGAGAGCTGTCCTTAGATTCGTAGGATACGGATGTGCCAAGCATAAAGGCTTGAGCTAGACATCCATTCGTGACTCTGAGGAAGTCAAAGCTAAGTCGTAGAGACTTGAGAGGTTATTCTAACTCACAGCCCTGAAGAGGCTTATGCGAAGTTATGACGACTTGCGTGGATGTTCAACTCATAGCCCTGATGAGGCTTGTGCGATATACGCTAAGTCATGGAGGCTTGAGCGTCGTATTACGAACTGCGACCCTGAGTGGTCTATGCATTTACTTGAGTTGAATAGATAGGTGTTTGCCTACTTACCAGACCATCAGTGGTTCTGACCCCGTTTAATGGGGATTTCAGGTGTTGAACCTGCGTGGCGATATGCGGAGCAAGGCGGCATCAAGTTCCAGGGTTTCTCTAGACAGAGTTGTACTGCTTCCTTTTTATTGAACCTTCACTGCTTTTCTAAGCAGTAATGTTGTAATAAACATGTGCTTTCGATAAAATGGAACACTTTGGTGGTCAATGAGTTGCTTGGCCACATACCTGCAACGTGCTCGAAGTTTTCTAAAACCGACGACTCATTATCGTCTTATTCCGCTGCTAAAAGCTTTTCTAAGTTCCGCTGCAAAGAAAAAAAAAAAAAGAAATCAATGAAAATTTTAACTTAGCTTTGTTTTGGAAATCCGGGGCGTTACAGAATTGGTATCAGAGCAAAAGTCTGAGAAACCTGGTTCGAGATCCGACTTGTCCACTATATCGCACTGTAAGTATATTATACTTCTTGTTCTGATCTGGGTGCATCTTTGTATAGATGGCAACTCACGACTCCCGAGGATACTGCTATCGTTGCGGGATCATGCACGGTGAGTGGGTATGCCCATATGAAGTCCAAGACTGTCAATATTGTGGCGAAGAAGGGCATTCCGTCAACGAATGCCAAATGAAGCATACCGCCGATATGGGTCGGCGGGGATCGCTTGGTCTTAGGGATGAGACCTCGCGTGTTAGTGGGCCACATTACTCCAGTAGAGAGAGTAGCCGTACTCCAGCAACTTCTGATGAACTACCATCTCTGGTAGGATTTGACTTGAACTTCCTTGAGGGATTTGGTCAATCGCAAGGCTATCAACAGGCATCATGTACGCCTAGCTTGCACAGTTGGGAGGAGGGATGCAACAACTCCTTCTATAATCCCATTATGATTTCAGATTCCTCGAATCAAAGTACTATTATATGGGGGAACAGAGCGGGTACACCAACGCCGAGTCTGAATGGCCAGGAAGAGGGATACAACCTATATCATCCCGTTATGGTCTCGGATTCTCCGAGCCATGATGCCACTGAATGGGCAAGTGGACCGGCACCACTGATCTATCCACAAGAGTCGCTTGAGAGTGCGGAAGTGCCGCCCAAGCCAAAGCTAGTTGTGCCTGCACCAAGGCAATGTGGAAGTAAACGATACTTTGGGTTCTTTGGGTCAAGAAAGAAATCCAGTTCCTAGAAGAGACTGGTAGTGTTTTGGAGTCAATAGACTCATGTACCTAGTTTCTCAACGCCTAAAAGTCTGCCAGTGCGGCATGACGTTTTGTTTAAGGCGATGCTTGTGTAAATGTGATGTATATTAAGTAAATAAAACTTTGCTTTGATATATACATTGTGAAACTAAAACACGTTGTTTGTATGTGGTAGATAAATGGCTCCTACGACGAGGAGAACCATACCAAGCGAGGAGTCCCATACTCAAGGATTTCTGCTGGAAACACTCAACAATTTGGTTACTGCCATTCGAGAAACAAGGCCAGAACCAGTCGCACCTCGAAGCGAAAACCTTGGTGGAATAACCTATGAAAAATTCCTCAAGCTCGATCCACCAGTCTTCGCTGGTAGAGCCGATCCTGAACTGGCAGAAAGTTGGGTCGAAGAGACCGAACGTGCCTTCCTGGTGCTGGGAGTACCAGAAGAAAAGAAGACCAACTTTGGCACGTACAGGCTGAAAGACAACGCACGGAAGTGGTGGGATACCACTAAGATTATCCAGTTCTCGGAAGTTGAAGTCATTTCTTGGACTGACTTCCGGAGAGCTTTCATGGATAATTACTTTCCATTACACTCCAGAAACAAGAAGAAGATGGAGTTTCTGGAATTGGAGCAGGGTGGCATGAATCTGATTGACTATACCACCAAATTTCAAAATCTTGAACGGTACTGCTCCCGGTTATTTGAGACCGACCAAGAAAGGGCCGACAAGTACATCAATGGACTGCGAGAAGGGCTAAGGTCACGGGTTATCACCAGCATGCCCCAAACGTTTCAAACGGCTGTGGCAGCAGCTTCAAAAATACAAGTGGATTGGGAGCGATCAAAAGTGATCATAGCAAAAAGGCCCATAGTTGATGGTGGGAACAAGAAGAGAATGTTTCCAAGTGGCCAGGGTTCACGACAACCCTTTCAGAAGAAAAGGTTCCAAGGTGGGAACAACACTCAACAAGTTGTAAGGCCAAGGCAGAACATGGCTCCAAACAACCTGCAGTCCAACCCAAACTGCCCAAAATGCCATGTTAATCACGCAAGAGGACCATGTCCACGTGACACAGGTGGATGCTTCTACTGTGGCAAAGTGGGCCACATTGCAAGACAATGCAGGAAGAAGCTTATTGATGAGCAGAGGAGGAATGCCGGATCTGCCGGACCCTCTCAACAAGTACCACAACGAACACAAGTCCAACGACCCCCACCTAGAGTAGAACAAAGGCCTGCTGCAGGTCGTGTATACGCTGTAACGACTGAACAAGTCGAAACCGGTGACCTCATTGAAGGCACCGTACCTGTTAATGGACATGCAGCTTACGTCTTGTTTGATTGTGGTGCTACTCATACGTTTATCTCCGACGATTTCACCGAACAACTCCACGCCTCGGTGCAACCGATTGATAAAATGATCGAAGTATATAACCTGTTGGGTTCACGCACCAAATGTATCCGGTGTGTGAAAAATTTGGATATTGAGATAGCAGGGCAACACTTGCCTACTGACGCCATCCTGATCGATATGATACAGTACGATGTCATTCTGGGAATGAATTGGTTGGCTCAGAATAATGCCAAGATTCTGTGCCGCGAGGGCAGAGTGATTCTATCTCGACCCGGATTACCTAAGATGGAATACCGGTTATCCAAACCAGTTCCACAAAAAAGGCTCATATCAGCACTTAAGGTACAAAAATACCTTAGGAAGGGTTGTGTGGCCTTCCTGTTGAGTCTCTCGGCAGAAAAATCCAACGACCAACCCCTTGAGAGTTTGGAAGTAGTGCGGGAGTTTCCCGATCTGTTTCCTGAGGAATTGCCAGGACTTCCGCCACTTCGTGAGGTTGAATTTGGAATTCAATCCTTACCTGGAACAACGCCGATATCCAAAGCCCCTTATCGTATGGCACCAGCTGAACTCAGTGAGTTGAAATGTCAGTTGGAAGAACTGATGGAACAAGGGTTCATCCGACCAAGTATGTCACCATGGGGAGCCCCAGTACTATTTGTAAAGAAGAAGGATGGATCCCTTCGGTTATGCATCGATTATCGGATGCTTAACCAGGCAACCATTAAAAATAAGTACCCGTTGCCTCGGATTGAGGACTTATTCGATCAACTCAGAACAACGAGAGTGTTCTCCAAGATCGACCTCAGGTCTGGATACCATCAGCTCAGAGTTAAGGAGGAGGATATACCTAAGACTGCCTTCAGAACGAGATATGGCCATTATGAGTTCGTAGTAATGCCCTTTGGACTTACAAATGCGCCTGCTGTCTTTATGGACCTGATGAACCGAGTGTTCAAACCATACTTAGACACTTTTGTCATCGTCTTCATTGATGACATTCTCGTGTATTCAGAGAATGAGGAACAACACAAGGAGCACTTGAGAATCGTCTTGAAAACCCTTCAAGATAATCAGTTATATGCCAAGTTTTCAAAATGTGAATTCTGGCTAGACAAAGTAATGTTCCTTGGCCATGTGATCTCAAAAGATGGAATCGCAGTAGATCCTGCGAAGGTCGAAACTGTGATAGACTGGAAGCAGCCAGAAAATATCACTGAGGTCCGCAGCTTCCTTGGACTTGCCGGATATTATCGGAAGTTCATACAGGACTTCTCCCGAATCGCCGTACCAATGACGAAATTACTGAAAAAGGGAGTCAAGTTTGAATGGACTGACCAGTGTAAGGAATGCTTTGAGGTTCTCAAACAGAGGCTTACCACTGCCCCTGTCCTTACCTTACCTTCTGGTCAGGGAGGCTTCATTGCTTATACCGATGCCTCGGGAACGGGTCTGGGTTGTGTATTGATGCAGCATGGCAAAGTAATCGCCTATGCATCCCGTCAGTTAAGAATTCATGAGAAAAACTATCCAACCCACGATCTGGAGCTTGCCGCGGTAGTGTTCGCGCTTAAAATCTGGCGACACTACCTGTATGGAGAGAAATTTGAGGTCATGTCGGACCATAAAAGCCTAAAATACCTCTTTTCTCAAAAAGAACTCAATATGCGGCAACGGCGATGGCTGGAATTCCTCAAAGACTATGAATTCACGCTTTCCTATCACCCTGGAAAGGCGAATGTTGTAGCAGATGCCCTTAGTCGCAAGACTGTTGGCACTCTGGCCAGCCTCACCGGACAATGGAAGCTGATGGAGGATTTTGTCAGTTGGAAGCCATTCCTGGCTGACCCAGGAAAGATTCGATTGTCATGCCTGACAATCCATATCGAGATCCTCGATCGCATTATAGCCGAACAGTTCAAGGACCCCCAGTACTTGGAATTAAAAGCTCGTGCCGAAAGAGATGACACTTTCTTCCATTTAAAAGAAGATGGAGGAATATGGATGGAAGAAAGGATTTGGGTCCCAAATAACCCTGAGCTAAGACAGGAAGTACTCCAGGAGGCTCATAACAGCAAATACACCATTCACCCTGGAGGTACAAAAATGTTTCGGGACTTACAGAGAAAGTACTGGTGGAGGGGTATGAAACGGGATGTGGCTACATTTGTCTCAAGGTGTTTAATCTGCCAGCAAGTAAAAATTGAGCATCAACGACCTGGTGGAAAAATGCAACGGATCGAGATTCTAGAATGGAAATGGGAGGGCATTACGATGGATTTCATCGTTGGATTGCCTCGGTCCAAGAGACAACATGACTCAATATGGGTGATCGTAGACAGACTCACCAAGTCTGCTCACTTCCTGCCAATCAACACTCGATACTCAACTGAACGATTGGCGGAGATATACATTCGGGAAATCGTTAGACTCCATGGAGTGCCGATTTCGATCATATCCGATCGTGACCCGAAATTTACCTCTCACTTTTGGGAGCAGCTTCAAAGAGCCCTGGGAACGAAACTCAAGTTCAGTACAACATTCCATCCCCAAACAGATGGGCAATCAGAACGAACCATACAGACTCTCGAAGATATGCTAAGAGCCTGTATGCTAGAATGGAAAGGTGATTGGGATTCCCACCTAGCGTTGGCTGAATTTGCTTATAATAATAGCCACCACGCTAGCATTGGTATGGCACCGTATGAAGCCTTGTACGGGCGACCCTGTAGATCACCAATCCATTGGGGTGAAGTGGGTGAGCGAACCTTGGACTCTCCCATAGTGTTGCAGCATTATACTGAGCAGGTCCACATGATCAGGAAGAAGCTACTGACTGCTCAGAGTCGACAGAAGAGCTACGCTGATCAGCGGCGTAGGGAACTCACTTTTGCGGTTGGAGATAAGGTTTTTATCAAGGTCTCCCCAACCAAGAGTGTGTTTCGTTTCGGAAAGAAGGGGAAGCTCAGCCCCAGATTCGTTGGTCCCTTCGAGGTTTTGAGCCGGATAGGAGAGACCGCCTACAGAGTAGCATTGCCACCGCAGTATACACAGATACACAATGTATTGCATGTGTCAATGCTTAGAAAATACGTTCACGACCCTTCCCACGTCATCCAACATGAAGATATTGACATCCAGGAGGATATGACGGTGGAAGAAAGGCCAGTAGAGATCATGGACCGACGGGAGCAAGTGCTAAGGACAAAGGTCATTCCACTTGTCAAAGTAAGATGGCAACATCACGGAGTCGATGATTGCACTTGGGAGCCCGAATCGGATATGCGGGATAAATATCCTGAACTCTTCACCTTGTACTCTTAGCTGAATTTCGCGGACGAAATTCCTTTAAGGGGGTAATGATGTAAGACCCGCAATTTTTCAGAAAATATCTGAATAAAATTCATGAGGCATTTACCGGTAAAAATGGCATTTTTCTCAGAATGCGAAACGAATCAATTCCTGCGAGCCAGTTACACTTAGGATATTCGTCGAATCGCGAATATATGCTCAAACACTCTGGAAGCCATAACTTCCTATCTGAACAAAATCAAAGGATTCCTGCGAGCCAACTTTCTTAGTGGCATCAATACGAAGATAATGGCGTACTCAGAATTTTTCGGAAAAAAATCGCCAAAAACCCGAAATTCTTGCGGGACCCACAGAAATATGGGTGAGACCCACAGAAATATTTCTCAGAAAATATTCTAGAAGATTCTAGAATATTCCAGCACCTTTCAGCACCTTCCAGAGCCTTCCAGCTCCTTCCAGCACCTTCCATGGAAGGGATTCTCAGAAAAGCCCAAGGGTAAAGAGGGGATTCTGAAACTTGGGGCCCAAGTTTCAGAACCTATAAATAGAGGACCCCCCCTCCTTTAGAAAATCGCCAACCCCTCTCTCTCTCCTCCTTTTCCAAACCTCCCCTACCTAGCCTAGCCCACCTGAGCCCACCTGACCTGGTCTGAGCCTGCCTGACTTAGCCTGAGCCTGCTTAACCTGGTCTGAGCCTGCCTGACTTAGCCTGAGCCTGCTTGACCTGGTCTGAGCCTGCCTGACCTGGTACTAACCCACCTGACCTAGGTCTGAACCTACTTGACCTAAGTCTGAACCCAGTTGACTTGACTTGAACCTGGTTTGGTTCAAAGTCAAAGTCCAAGTCCTTTTTCGTCCGAAGTTCGAAGTTGATCCTTTTTTGAAGTCGAGCCTCGTTCGAAGCGTTTGAAGCAATCGGAGTCGTTTCTTCCTCAAATTGAAGTAAGTTCGCTTCATTAAACCATCTCTCTCAAGTATTTGATTGTTTGTATATAGCATATACTTTCTGAAGTAGTATCTTGCTTTAGTTCTTGGTTGAGCCCTCTAGGACACTTCGGTGTTCACGCGCTCGCCTCGTAACTATCGTCGGATATATATGTTCGAATACGCAGTATATGCGTTCTTCAAAATAGTATCTCACCCTAGTTCTTGGTTGAGCCCTCTAGGACACTTCGGTGTTCACTCGCTCGCCTCGTAACTATCGTTGGATACAGATCTAGGTGTATATCTGCTGATACTGCCGACGCGTCTTATATCGCACAGGCCATGTAATTTACCTTTGCCGTCGCGTCGTATGATGCCAAGGCTCCCTGCTTTCTGTACTTCCGATTACTGCACTTCCGATTATGCATTTACTTACGCCGTCGCGTCGAACGATGCCAAGGCTCCTGCTTTCTGCAATGTATTTACTTACGCCGTCGCGTCGAACGATGCCAAGGCTTCTGCTTTGTTATATATGTAGAATATTTCGTTCAGTTACACACCCTGAACAATAGTATATGCATTTCCTTTACGCCGCCGCTGTATAAAGCACAGGCTTCTGCTTATATTACATATATGGCGCGTAAGTGAGCGTTCAAATGGAGATCAACTCCAAAATCGCCCATGCGATTCCCTTACCGCTCCTCGTACAAGATTCTGCTTGACGAATGAAGCCCCTATTGGAAAGGCTTCGCCTTTTGGCAAAATGCTCTTTACGTAAAGACTAAATCAATTACGTATGGCCTAGCTATGGCCCAAGGTTCCTGCAACCTTGATGGATGCAAAGTACGCACAACGGTGCGCATCCATTTCCCGAGTTAAGCGTAGCGATTTCCCACCAAAGAGGGGAGATGCCGCTGAAATGGATAAAAGAAACGCACGCTTTCTCCGTAAAAGAGAAGAAGTGCTGCTGAAATTCCTGAAGGAGCTAAGAATGGCTCAGAAAGAACGTAGCAGAAGTGCTACCCAGTTTATGGAACGCCTTCTACGATGTAGAAAGGTTCGTCGCACCACTGCCGGTAGAGCAGAGAAGATGTTGACAGAATGGTTGGCAGAAGAGCTGCCAGAACCAGTTAAGTGGCACAATGATGTCCTTTGTTGGAACGATGTCAGAATGACTCGTCTCCCTGACACCTGCAAGGGCACCATACTTGTAAGGGCCGTTGCGCCAAAGTAGTGGTAGTACCTTGACGAGGTCCTGAGCTCGTTGCGTAAAAATGCGCCGAGTAGCCGATCCGTAGAGATCGAGTCATGTGCATGCTCATTGAGAATTATCAGACAACCAGACTCGTAAGGGCTGCTGAGCCGGAGTGTGTTGTTTCCACCGAAAGAGGTGAAGTGCTCGTCAAGGCCGAAGTGCCGAGAGCAGAGTTAAGCATGCATATGAATAAAACCTTTGTTCCACGGTGAAAACCGTGTGGTTGATTGGGGTCGGGTACATACTTCTCAAAGGCTGCCCTATAGGCATGCAATGTTCGTCAAGTAATTGTAAGACCGGCAGGCCCCTTTCAGAATTTCTCACCGAGGAAGACGGTGATGGCGCAGCCTTGAGTGACATATATTTCACCCGAACCTGATAGAGTTCATTGATGGCCTTCGTCACTGAGAGGTATGGAGGTCGTGGTTATCCTTAAATATCTAAGGATTGAACCCAACTACTGCAGTAGCAGAATGCATTCGGATACCTAGTAAGGATCTCTTCCGGTATGCTGTACCGTCCTACTAGGGGGATGGGGTCAACAGGCCTCTGGGGTATCTAAAATACATAGAATAATCAACCCCCAGATCGTCGCGTTGTCGCCCAGATATGAGTCCCCTAAGCCCAGGGGGAGGTGCAATTATCGAAACAAAGCATTAGCTTAGGTACAGCGCTACTTTGAATGTATGAGTGGATGACGTTGTTGAGTCAGTCCTGCATAACCTTTGTGAAGGTGTCATGGTCGGTATACTACTGGACCGATTGGGAAAGAACCCCATTGATATCCGTACGACTAAGTGAAGCTCGGAGAGCTGTCCTTAGATTTGTAGGATACGGATGTGCCAAGCATAAAGGCTTGAGCTAGACATCCATTCGTGACTCTGAGGAAGTCAAGGCTAAGTCGTAGAGACTTGAGAGGTTATTCTAACTCACAGCCCTGAAGAGGCTTATGCGAAGTCATGACGACTTGCGTGGATGTTCAACTCATAGCCCTGATGAGGCTTGTGCGATATACGCTAAGTCATGGAGGCTTGAGCGTTGTATTACGAACTGCGACCCTGAGTGGTCTATGCATTTACTTGAGTTGAATAGATAGATGTTTGCCTACTTACCAGACCATCAGTGGTTCTGACCCCGTTTAATGGGGATTTCAGGTGTTGAACCTGCGTGGCGATATGCGGAGCAAGGCGGCATCAAGTTCCAGGGTTTCTCTAGACAGAGTTGTACTGCTTCCTTTTTATTGAACCTTCACTGCTTTTCTAAGCAATAATGTTGTAATAAACATGTGCTTTCGATAAAATGGAACACTTTGGTGGTCAATGAGTTGCTTGGCCACATACCTGCAACGTGCTCGGAGTTTTCTAAAACCGACGACTCATTATCGTCTTATTCCGCTGCTAAAAGCTTTTCTAAGTTCCGCTGCAAAGAAAAAAAAAAAAAGAAATCCATGAAAATTTTAACTTAGCTTTGTTTTGGAAATCCGGGGCGTTACAAGTAGTGCACTGAACCAAAACCCTAATTTTTACCCGATCGTGCACTCGTCATCATATGTGGCTTTTTCTCGAATTTCCTGAAAATTATTTTTCTATTCACTTTATCTGCATGTTAACTGTCTGCAGACCAAATTTCAGCTCGATCCGAGTTGATTTGGTCTGTGTTTTAAGCGTATTATTAAAACAGCTTTTTCGGATTTTGAAATTTCGGGTCCAGCGATTTCCCAAATTATCCCGATTTTGAAACGCTTAGTTCTGGAGATCCAGAACGTATTTTTCACTTATGTAAAATGTGTCAGTTTCTTGGATCTGTCTTTTACAGAATATAAGTGATTTGATGAATTTTGGAATTCGTTTGACCCCTCAAACAGTCGTTTTGCGAAAAGCTGTCAGAATCGATTTTTGCCTTCTCTAAGGACAAAACAGTCTTTTAACTATTGGTCTGATTTCGTGTAGTTTTACTGTTTTCTGACATTGTAGTTAGTATATTAATAGTATTTAGAGTAATTAGAGTTGCTTAGCTTAGTTAGTTCTCTTAGTTAGTATAACTTTAGTTTTATATATTTAAATTAACTATAGTTTAATGTAGAAATAGTTTAGAATTAGTTATAGATGTAATTTAGATTAAGTATTGATTTAGTTACTGACTTTGTGTTTTTATTATGTAGGTTGTTAAGTTAGAACATGTTAACAGATGCAATTCAATTGTGATGTGCGACTGCACTTGATGTGAAAAGACAATTTTGCCCTTGGAGACCTGGTGAAGACTTAGCCGCCTATTGTAGTTTATTTTCATAGTTAGAATGTTATTTAATGTAACTTGTAAACATTGACATAGATTGTAAACTTTTTATGTTAATAAAGTGTTATTTTAGAATTAATTCAGAAATATCCCGTTCTCTGTGGATTCGACCCGTACTCGCCACTCTGTGGAAAGTCGGTTTTTATATCTTTGGTTGACGATTTTCTCATGTATTTCATTGAAAAATATTGTTTAAAAATATCATCTCCAAAAGTGCAACCACCTCACTCCCTTGTTATTCCTCAATGCTTTTAGAAGCATTTGAGGGTTTTTTCTAGAGTTTTTTTCCATCTTATAGGCTTGTATGCCTCTTGTGCTGTTTGGTATTTTTATCTCTTTTGAGATTGTATTTGGTCCATTAGTGACCAACCTTAAGTGAATTTATTAAATCCTTTTTATTGACATTGTGTTTGTTTCACTATTGTTTCATTGTACCTTGTTTCATTATAGGTGGTGTGTTTGACACAATTGTTGTTTTGGTATACCAAGAAAGTGACACTTGTAGGCATGGAGGGTCTCTGGTGTCCTCAACATAAGATGTGGAGGTCTAATGTTTCGAAGGTGATTCGATCGAGGGTTAAGTTTGGAACCCAGTAATAAAATACAAATTGTGTGTTAAGCTACCCTGGGATCCTAACTTGACCTCGAGAATTTTACCCTTTTGGTGTATCCACGGGCAACAATAATTAAAAAGATGAACTTAAATTATATGCATTTAATTGGGCATGCATATGAAAAAGGAAAACCTTAAGAAAAGATAATAAAGTATTCATGTATTGCACATAAATCAATGCATATTTCTGCTATGCATTAGAACATGCATATTTTACCTGTTCCCTTAATTGTTACATGTTGGTGGATGCATGATGTTTAATTTCTAATGCATGTTAAATATCCTACTTACTTAAATTGTGATTTCTGTTATTGATTAATGTTCTTTCCTGCTTAATAAATGCTTCATGTTGTATGAATGCTTAATTGAGTTATATAAATGTCATAATTGTATTCTTCTGAATTATTGCATAAAATCTTATATGTGTTCTTTATGATCATTTATTTCATTAGAGGAATTTGTACGCAGAATTCTTTGGATTTCTGATACTCTCTTTCTGTGGTTTTTTGCAGCCGCAGGTGATTAGTGAAGCGACTCGCTTCTGGAGAAGTTATGGGTGTCACACACTTGCTAGACAGATCACAGGTAGACAACGTGGCTCAGTCTTCTTTTATTTCCTTTTTGTTTCATTTAGTTGTTATTGCACTCTGAATTCTTTATTTATGCAATTGTCTCGAGACTTATCACTTATTATTCAATAAAGGTTTTGTTTGGTATGGATAATAATTGTAAGCTCTATTGTGGTTGGTTGTTTTATCCAATTGAGAATGAAACTGTAAAAGCCCCGGGTTTCTGGGAAGATTTCCATAATTGATTTAAAAAAAAAAAATCTGCATTTTCAAGGGGTATGAGTTGGGGTTGTTACATTGCATGTGCAACACATATCGAAACTGCTAGACCAAAGAACTAATGCCTAAATCATAAAGGAAGCTATTTGGGTAAGAAAACTAGCGTAGGCATAATCATCTTGACCCTTTAAGGAATATCCTTACAGCATTAACATGAATTTTGACCTAAATTAGTTGATAAGCGCAGACCCTGCCTCTTTACAAATAAGGATTTTCTAACTTAGTCAGCTCCCATCCAAGGAACTTCTGTGACTAAAAATTGCTAGTATAAGATTCTTTTCTTATGAGCAACTTCAGTATCATCAGTTAAGAAAATGTTCAGTTATCTTGCTACTCTTAATTGAGATTTGAACAACTTCCTGCATCATATCCTTTTTGTCAACAACCGGGAACTCCACTAACACGAAGCTTTGGAAAGTTATAGTTTCTTTTAAGAGCCAACAATGATAAAAAAGAAAGACATGGCTAGTCACCCTTAATGTACATTCAAGCCTTGATTTTTATAAGCACTTATTCTTCCCTATCAAAATCTTGCATACATGAATTGAAAAAGGTGCCAAATTTGGAAGAATTTCAAATCCATAAAAAATTGCGGCCAAAAAAGAAATCCAGCTTCCAAGTCCTAAGCACCATAGTAGAAGTTTTTTGGACAAGCTATGATCTACTGTATCTTCAAATCATGCAATTGTTCTGACCACCTTTGCCAACCAGCCACCTGTGTTTGCAATGTATTATGTGATATTACAGTAGCATGGCACACTTGTACCATTTGCTTGTGGAGTAATTCAGATCCTAAACTTCATAATGAGAGGCTAAATAAGTAACAAGAAACATTTTGGATATGTCAATACCAGTACAAAGTATTTGGATCTCTGGTGTGCCAAATTAGACATAGATAGAGAAAGAGAGCCACTCCATCCTTCGCAAATAAATAAGAACATGGAAATAGGAAAGAGTTAATAACAGCTATATACAAACACAGCCAAAAAGCTGTTCTTTTTTTCCCTATTTTGAGAAAGTCAGAAAGCAGTGAGTTGAACCCCCTTATAAAGGCAATTTTATGGTATAGAAGAGTAATTTTCTTCCATCCCGCGGATGCGGTTGTGGTTGCGGGTGTGGGTGCGGGTGCGGGTGCGGGTGCGACACTTTAAAAAAAATTGGGTGCAGGGTTGTGGGAGGGCATATATACATCATTTAATATTTACTTTTAAAAATAAATGGGGATGGGGTTACTCTTTTATCATAAGGGGAAGGGTAGCCCGTAACCCCATCCCTTTTTATTAAGTAACTCCCTATCCCCCTTTTATTATAAAAGGGGATGGGGGGTTACCCTTTTATTATAAAAAGGGAAGGGGGTACCTCGTGACCCCATCCCCCTTTTATTAGTCATCCCCACCGCCTTTCTCTCTCTCTCCATGAAAGTGAACGAGGAGAAGAGCCAGGAAGGACCCAGCCCCACCGTCTGTGTGTGTGTGTGGGGGGGGGGGGTTACGAAGAAGCAAAACGAGAAGGACGACGACCCCCCCCCCCCCCTCTCTCTCTCTCTCTCTCTGACGTGTTTGCCGCCCTGGGTGCGACGACGCTTTTGCCGAGTCCCTGTGACATAGGGCACAAGTATGGGTACAGACACAAAAGGCATGATAGGGAAACTTATAGAAGTGTAGGTTCAAGGTTATGGTTGTGCCCGCATGTGCCCCCTTGTACACATACACACACACACACACACACACACACACACATCCATATCCTAGAATCCACACTTATAAATTCCCCGACCATACCTTCTCTGTGTGTGTGTGTGTGTGTGTGTGTATATATATATATATATATATATATATATATATATATATATATATATATATATATATTTGCTACAATCAATTGTACCTACAATATAGTTGGAATCTCATTTTATTTCTTCCTAGTTAAAAGAACTTTTTTTGTTATATTATTATTAATATACTATAAAAGCCAACAACCTCGCCTAGTTAAAAGAAGCTAGCAACCTTGCCTAGTGAATGGTCCCTTGGTGATAGTACTCTTGTCATGTGTAGTATTGTGTATATGCAGTCATATTGTCCAAGTTTCTGTTGCAATACACTTGGAGTCAATAATGGTTTGCAGTCTTTCATTACAACCTTGGTAAGCAAGTCAACAGTATAATTGTGCTGAGTTAATTTCAAGGAATCTCCTTTTTTGTCTACTTCAACACTCAAAAAATACTTGAGATATCCCAAGTCTTTCATTTTAATTTTTTGACTCAATACTTTCTTGATCTCATGAATATACTCCTTAGAATCTCTTGCAACTATGATGTCATCAACATAAACGAGTAAAATAGTTATCCAGTTTTGGCCTTTGTGAATAAAGAGAGTGATCTAGATGGGATTCGCAAAAATCATGTTTTTGAATTTTCAGGGAGAAGATTTCAAACCATGATCTAGACTCTTGTTTTAAATCATATATGGCCCTATTTAGCTTACATACATAATTATTTGGATCCATTTCACCATACCCTTGAGGTTGCTCCATGTCTTTGAGATCACCATGTAGAAACGCATTTTTGAGGTGTAGCTAACTGTAAACACCCCAAATTTTTACTCTCCTTCCCGATATCTCCACCAATCATCATATTTTGGTTCTCCGAGATCACCAGAGGGAAAAATGGTCATTTTCTGAGATTGGACCTTGCAGAAAGTCTGAAATTCATTCTCAATTCTCAAAATTTCTCCATTTAGGCTCAAAAATATTTTCAAATTGCAAATTTTTAAAATCCTATTCTTGACAAGAAACTAGAATTTCCAATTACTGATTCAGAGTGGCATTTCATGAGACATGTCTTTGCATATCATCGCATGAGCTTTTCTTATCATTTCACTGCACATCATGTTATTTTGAGGTCCAGAACTCTCGATTTCAAAATCCTCAATCCGGATTCGAGTTTTAACCCTTTTCAAAATTGATTTCAAAACCCTGGGTCTTCAAAATTGCCAATTCTTCCCATTTTACCCCCAGGACCCCGAATTACAAAAGTTTTCTCAAGAAAACAATCTGGATAGTTTTGATATTGATTTTAAAATTTCGTCAGTTGGAAAGAAGGGGAGACAATTTTAAATTTAAACTTTTGCAAAAGCGCTCTGAATTTCTCTGCATCTTGCCCTGAAGAACCATTTTCTTCTAAGTTTTGAAATCAAGCCAAATTTTAATTCGTGTTTTCTAAACTAGCCTACTATTATAAAAATTCCAAAAAGAACTTACTTTGCTTTTATTTTAAATAAAATGATGTGGGACCCACCCTGAAGCGGCGTCACACTCAACTTCTCAAAGTGTTTCTCTTATTTTCAAGCAAGTGCCCATCCGGAGGTGGCACCAATTTATAAAACTCTTTCTTTAATTTAATTTTCAATTCTAGTTATTTTAATAAAATAATAAGTGGGCCCACACATAGGTGGCGCCTCACTAAAATTCCCTGCAGATAAAAAGCAAATCTTATTTCAAAGAGTTTTTTTAATTTTTTTTATTTTTTTGGCTGAGGTGTCACCACCTTAACAAAAAAGGAAAAAACCCCGTTTTACTCACTATTCTGATTTTAATTTTCAGCCCCCAAAAGGGAGCCACTGTGAAGCCCTATCCTCAATAAACAATTTACTTTACCTTAGGTAAAGTGAATCAGAGTTACAAATAAAGAGATGGTCGTCCCCTTTCAAAACGACGATTTTTCAAAATCTTTTAAAAATCTGTTTGAAGATTTCAAATGCTTTCAAAATCCAGTTTAGAAATTTTCAAAAGGACCGATTTTTTTGGAAAACCTGCTGATGATCTTTAAAAAGGGACAACATTGGGGAAAGAAAGGATCCCGATTTGGAACATCTGGCCTCTCCGATCTCCTGAACCCCGCCTTGTTTCCTCCAACCGCTTTGGGGAGACCTTGCAAAACCCTCAATCGGACGCCCACTACCACTACAATACCAAGAACCAGAAGGAGACCATCTTCCTCCAGAGCTCCAGTCACGATCGAGTGAACCTCCAAGGTATACAACAACAATATCGCCTCCTTCCCATCGATCTTGGATATTGTTTCTCGCTTTCAAGAAACACGTTTCTAAGAATCATCATTCAGAAGGTGTCCATTCCAAAGCATTAGGTGAGGAGTTGTCTTCCCTTTTTACTTTTGTCCCCTGAGAAGTCGTATTCCACTGAGTTCTTTAGAATTGACATACGCCTAATCTGGTTTATTATGCATTTGTCTAATCTAAAGCTTTTATTACATTATTGGATTAGCTCATTACCCCTGTCTGCAACTTTGGTGATTATGCAACATATTCATATTATGTGTATGGCAAATCCGTTGCACCTTGTTGATGTGGTTTGCAACATTGGTTGTCTTCTATATTGGTGATCGATGATGCCTCGCAATGGCATCATCGATTCCCCTGAGTATCATATTTTAACAAAAATAAAACTTGATTTTCTGCAACAAACTTGATTTTCTGCAACAAAACTTGATTTTCTACAACAAAAACTTGATTTTCTGCAACAAAAACTTGATTTTCTATAACAAATTTGATTTTCTGCAACAAAATTTGATTTTCTGCAAATAATTTTTTTTTCTCTTCATAAAGCCTTTCTTTGACTTTGGCAACTTCCCATATCTTTCCTGTTTTTTGATAGGTCTTCATGTTTTACAATGACATTGCCTAACTTTCCTACATTACTTTTCCCTGCATCTCTATATGATTTTTTTTTACCTGCATATCATGTCATAGGTTAAACGAGGTCCCAAAGGACTCTTTGTAAAGTAAAAGATGCCAATAACCAAGGCATGACATCTCATACAATTTCCTTCTTTGCAGCAGTTTGTTAACCCTGTTCTCAATAGTTTTAAACTTCGTTCCTTTTATATTTCACTTTCTACTGATTTTCTACCTTTACCTTATCATGTTTTATATCCCATCATATTACTTCTAGCATGTTTTGCATCCCACTTGTATACTTTCTTAACAGCTGCTGTTCCTTTTTTTTTTACTGCCTCCTGTAATGTTACTGTGTTATTATCATGCTACATTGGTGCATATTACCTGTTTTTTTTTCTTTTATAAGCATTACCTAATGTAGTGGCAGCCTCCTATACACACTCCCATTTCTATAGTAGACGAGCTGCCTGAATGTAATCTTGGGTGGTATTGAATATCCGTGTATGAGTTTTAGTATCTATATTTTGTTCCATCCCACAATGACAGATAACCCAACAGGCGTGTGCTATCAGTTTTGGTATAATCTTTGTATCTAGTTATTCCAGCATCTCTCTGCAAACTGTGAATCTATTGCATTCACGCCATTCAGTTTAAGTCCATCAATACCATTAGTGGCATCAATGCTTTTGTATATTCAATGCCAACAATGTAGTTATTTATGTATGTCATATTGCCATTTTCCTTGCATAAATAGTGTGCTCCCCTTTTGTAACCTATGCTCAGCTCCATTATGGTTGTAGCCTACCTTTCATTGTTGTTTAGCTTTTGTCTTATCGGCTATATGAGGGAAATCAGTTCCCCTTTTGCTAGTTGTGAAATTTTTAGGTAAGTCTTTGTATTACCCTTACTGTATTCATGATGATATGTTTGTGGATATTAAGACTACTAAAATACTGGAAGCTAAGTTTGATGATAACAAAGCTAAAGACCCAGTTTGAGTTAATGAAGTTGAGATCTTACCAATATGTATGGGTGTCGTGCAATCAGTGTGCATAAATCAGTCAGTGGTAACAGCTCACTTGGGCCATACCCATCAGCAATCTGTGCATTCCCTGGTAACCAACAAATTTTTTTTTTTTACACTATTAGTCTGTCATCATTCTTGTAGTTGTGACTGTTCTTGATATTTATGCCCATTTGCTTTTTCAGCTTATACATGATCCTTGTGTTGTATATATATGTAACATCGTCCCTATAGAGATTTTTTTATAGTTAGATTTTGCGTTCATGATTATCATATTTGCACCTTTCAACTTGTATGCTAGGACAGATCATCCTTTAGTACAATAGCCTGTATCTCGTTCAACCAATTCCATCATCTGTAACATCTTCATCCATAGCCTAGGTATATTCCCCGTTCCCATCAACTACCCATGCATTCCATAGTAATCCACTACCTCACATTAGTTGTTATTTCTCCTCTTTACCGCGATTACAGCATTTTCAATACCTACAGGTCTCCTTAGCATATGCATATTGTCATTCTGTCTAGATGTTATACACCACATTTGCATATATATATATATATATATATATATATATATATATATGTATCTGTCTTCATATATTCCTTTCATATATATCCAGGTAAATATACTCTCCTACATATTTTCATTATCCCATCAGTTATGCCTATGCGTGTACAATTCCCATTTGGCTTAAGCATTGCATGTAGGCATTTTCATAGGCGTTACACTCACACTTTAGACATTAAGTTGAGCATTGTAACCTATACATAGTCGTAGGTGTTTTTCCATTAATGTGAGACCTTTCCTTCTCTATATATTGTATTACTTGTTCCAGTTCTCACTTGCAGGGAAAATTTGGAGGATGCCGACTCTATACACATATATATAAATTTGGAGGATGCCAATTCCCATTTGACTCACATAATCATGATATTGTAGAAATTCAAACTATATGATATGCATCCTAATCTAAGCAGTAAAAGTAAATATTATTCCAAATTTGATTATTACATCTCAGACATAAAACAAAATGAATATATATATATATATATATTCATTTTGTTTTATGTCTGAGATGTAATAATCAAATTTGGAATAATATTTACTTTTACTGCTTAGATTAGGATGCATATCATATAGTTTGAATTTCTACAATATCATGATTATGTGAGTCATGCATTTTATTTTGGAAATCACTATGGATGTACACGAATGGCACGTGCACCAACTCTTAGGGAGTTGATGAACTCGGTGGAGTCCATGTTTATGGCCCTAGTCGGATAATGGACGAAACCCAGATTCAGCATCTTTATACTAGTCACACTGAGCCTACACCCTTAGGCTATCTTCCAAAATTCATTGCATATTTTCAATTTTACAAAATATTTTAGAATTAATTAAGTAAATTATAAACATATTTACGACCATAGTCGAAATATGTGATAATTCTACTTAGTTTAATCCTAAAATTGCATATTTTCCTGAAAAGATGTTTTCTCAAAAGGGCATTCATCCGTTCAAGTCATTTGCATCATGACATCATCTGCATTTCCTCAAGAAAATTTCATTTCATAGAAATCGATTCCCCAAGAAACTCTGAAAATTTTCAAAGTTAGATTTTCCAAATCAAGTTTCCCATGATTTTCCCTGGAAAATATTCTTTTCTTAAGATTCATTTTCAGAAGAAATTTCTCATCTTTCTCAAGAATCAAAATCGATTTTCAAATATTTCAAGGCTAAGATTCTCAGGATTTCAGTTTTCTGAGTTTTGATTTTCCTTCTCCAAAGAGTTTTCCAATAAATTTCAATCATTTTTCAAAGAAAATTTTCATAGTCAGAGTTTTTCTGACAAGCATTTTCCTTTTTAAATGTTCATCTTTTCTCAAGAATTCTTTCCACTTTCCCAGGATTTTCATCCATTCATGATTTCCTCAAATCTTTATAAATTTTCTTGAGATTTCAAATCTTTCCATCTGAGTTTCCTGATGGATTGATTCCCATCTTCTGCCTGAGAAAGACTTTTCCAATTCCAAAATGTTTCTAAGCATACATCATCTTTTTCCAACTTGCATTTTTTACAAAATTACATAGCACATGCCTGAATTCTCTGTGCATTTAGGATAGAACACGATTTTGAAATTTAACTAAGTCAAAGCACACTTTTGGTCCTTGGTTCGATTACCCCTGTTAAAGGCGGCAGGAACGGTCGAACCTCGTACCGACAGGTCGAGCCCTATCCTATGGATTTTCCCGTTATTTTAAAAAATGGAGGCGAGTACTTCAAAACAATTTTCAAAACTAAGGTCAAGTTTGACTCGCAGAAACGTTTTCCCTTCTTTTTCGCAGGGAAGGGAAGACAGAATTTTGCGACGATAACAGGTTTGGCGACCGTGATGGGACTTGTCCTTGTCTGATCAAAATTGTGCTTGACTTAGTTCGATTATTAAAACTGTGTTCACAAAATGTCAGCTCTTTACTTTCTGATATCATGTGAACCTAGGAGCCTAAATTCTGACCTAGCTGGCATTGAGTGCATATAGACTAGGCATGGTTTGGTAGGACTATATTGAGGAGATATTTTCATGCTCACATAGACTTAGGTCTAAATACAACTCTCCTCAATTTAGGATCTGAATGTAAACAATGTATGCTTCTTCAAAAGTTTTCAAAAATCTATCTCTCTAGGACTTAAAGCCATCTATTTCTTGCATGTGATCATTTTTTCAAACCTCCCTTACCTATTTTTACCCGATCTTCACGTTGTTGGGCTCTCTTCCAGAACCCTAGTTCGGGATAGAGCCTCACAACTGGGCAACTTATTTGGGTTGACGCCCCCCTACCACGTACCGCAGGCCACAGTCCAAAGTATATCGGTAGGTGCTCAAGGATGTTGGAAAACCTTACCTTAGAACCGGAGTTGAAATTATATGCCACGTATCTCAGATTTCGGTTCGGGTATATTGGCATAACTGGATTGGACAAAGATGATCTGAACCTAGAGTTAGGATTAAGGTCCTACAGTTGTTTCTCAAAATGATGCATTTAGAGTCAGCCTTTTAGGGAGTGTTGTATGTGCATAAGTGTTTGTGCAAGATGTGATTGTTTGTATTTTATCTTTATTCCTCTCACATTTCCCCCAAAAATATTTTTCCAAATATCCATACTATCATCTTTTTCCTTTATTTTCTCAAACCCTGGATGATTTTCCCAAATATCAAATTTCTTTCAAAACTCCAGGTGATTTTTCATTCTCCCGTTCGAATTTCCAGCTACATTTTATATCCTGCTGTGAACACCCCAAATTTTTCAAAATCTTTTAAATATTCCCTTTCTGCCCCTAAATTCATTTTCTGAGCAAATGGGTCATTTCAAATCTAAATTCCAGTTCATTTCTCTAGTTTTATTGAAATTAAATTCATTTCATATGTTTAAATTGATTTTGGATATGGATCTATTGTCCAGATCCAAATCTGAGTCTCCTTGTTCAAATTTTAAATTAAAATTATAGAAAATACCAAAAATAGCCTTTAAACAGCTCAGATAGTCCATTCAACATCCGTTTGGATCCATCACATTGTATTTATCGATTCGAGTGTCAAAACTCGAACATTTTCTCAAAACCTGGGTAAAAAAAAAATCCCTTTTTCTAAAGAAATTCTCTCGAAATGGATTAAAATTCTCAGAAAAATACTTTTGTAAATATTTCTCAGAAAAATACAAAAAAATTAGTGTTAATCTTTGTTTTCGTGTAAAAACTTAGATTTTTGTTCCAAAAATACAAAAATGAAAAAATCATGCAAAAAAACAAAAAAAATAGGAAAAACTATGAGAAAAATAAGTGGTTTTTGAAGATTTTGCCGAAAAACTCACCTTGAGCCATTTTACAAAAACCTTTAGAAAAGGAGCCCCCTCTTTGTAAATTTGGGAAAATGGCAAACGGCCATCTCCCGCGCATCCTCCCTCTCGCTTGCCTACCCTCCATCTTCAAACGGCTGCTTCATCCCTCAGCCTTCCATCTTCAACCAAAATCCCCTCTCGAAGGCTCTTCTTCAGCTTTAAGAGGAGATCACGGAGGGGAAGCAAAGGGTCGTCTTCTACCCCTCCATTTGCTTCTGATCCATCTCCTACCTCTCCACTATCATCAATCCCTTGCCTATCGATCCCCCTTTCTTCAGCCTTTCCTTTCAATCCAGTTTCACCCTCTCATGTTCTCTATTACGATCCATTTTCCATCTCTTAACCCCTTCAATCTGTTTTTCACCTCTCCACTTTTCATTTCCACAATTGCATCATATCCTCCCGATCTCCCTCCACCTCTCTCTTCTTCTTCATTTCTTCTTCTTATTTCCCCGTTTTCGATTCCCCCAAAAACAACTGAAGATCAACCACCACTTTGAAACTCAAGTCCCACCTGAAGGAAGTCGATCAATCATCCCAGCAACCAGAGCCGAAGGAGATCGATCGACCATCCATCGCGGTTACAGGTAAGTGATCGTCCCCTTTATCTCGGATTCGTTGCAGAAATTCCATTTTTCTTTCGTAGCATCTCTTTATTTTAAATTATGTCCTTCTTCATTTTTTTTTTAGGGCAAAGTGATGGGATCGACCTGCATATAGCAGAATCGACCCATCCACTGCTACATCAACAGGAATGTATTGATTCCAACATCCGTTGTTCCTATTTCTTTTTTTTTCTTTTTTTTTAGGACATTTTGAATTTCTTTTGACTCTTCGTATGCTCCGCGTGATCTGCTAGTTAATCCTGTCTCAACATTGTTTATGGATTGGTATAAAACATTTTTCCTCTTCATTTTCAATCCATATTTAATTTACATTAGATTTCCTTGTTTGCCTTTTCCTGTTTTACCTTAATCGTTTGTTTACGCTCCATGTGTGCCTCTTTCAATTCCTCGTCTCTCCTTCCTTCTTCACTGTATCTATATCTTCAATCGACTCCAGCCACCCAGACTAATCCTGTAGTTGAGAATCAAGGTGAAATGATTCTTCTCTCCTCTTTTCTCTATTTCCCTTCACTCTCCCTGATTTTCCCGATTTCTTTATTTTTATCTCCATTCTTAGTCTTCATTACAAGCATTTCATTACAAGCACATTTTGTACCATCGAGTTGCCTATGGCAGTGCCGATGTTACAACTTTGCAACAACATCAAGGCCCATTCAGAGGTTACAATGTATCATAGTCAATTTTCCACATACACGCATGATTTTCTACAGTAATTTTGAAAGTATGCTCCAGATCAATTTGTCTACATACACACATGAATCCATTTGTTGCTTCAGTTCGTATCTCATTCTCAATTGATAATTTCAACTTTCAATTTGTCTAAATCCCATCTTTGTAATGGTATAATATGTGTTATACATCTTTTCTCCATATTTCAGTGGATCATTATCTGTTGTTGTTTTAATTCTTTTCATTTCATTTTTTTTTCTCTCTGATTAGGCTTTTTCCTACAACATACCTCTCCGGCATTCATATGTATTTTCTGTGTAGTACGTGTTCTTGTTTATCTACAGTATATCCCCACAATATTCATCACTACCTTATCTGCAACCCATGTTTTTTTTTTCACCAGAACATCCTATAAGTCCTTTCTTTTTTTTTCCTCAAGATATAGTCAAGCTAGGGTTTTGATCCCAGCAAGACTTGAATCCAAGGTCTCCTGGTCGAGATGATGCAAACATAGTTGGTTCGACTGTCTTGTTCAACCCCATGAAATATAATATGTAACTGTGTGATTGAAAGCGTGACTAAAAAAAAAAGAAGGAAGTTACGTTGGAGTCTTTCATCTTGTTTATCAAAAGGGCAAAATCTTATTCAACCCAAGTGTCTCTAGGAGGTAGATATCAACAGCTAGGTCTTTCTTTTCCTTTCTCTATGCTGTTAAAATACTTGCATTTGTTGTTTACCATTTGATTAATTGTGCATTTTATGTGTCGTATCCTTTGACTATATGATTTAAACAAGATAGGGCCACTAGTTGGCAGTAAGTAAGTTTCTTCTGATAGTAGGAAGGCCAGTTGCTGAAAGCACGTGCATGTTTAAATATGACTCATAAAATGGCAATAGCCAAGAGATTTACAGTCCTACTGAAGATTTCTCTGTGGCTAACCCCTTCCTGTAATTCATTGCTGGATACAAATAGTTGTCACAGGTCACCAACAAACATCCAAGGAAATTTGCAGGTTTGTTTTGGGGGAATTTCATCTTCGTATGATGCTGATATGGCTAATGGTTCAGGCATTAGAGACAATCGGTGGCAGTTGTGCACTCTCACAACAACATCAGCTGCCATGGTCTGAGTGTTACGACATCAATTTCGCCATGCAAGAATCAGGCCCAGGACATCTGCTGCAATCTGGATTTACTGAAGCTCGTCAGTCATTAGCTCACTGTACATCACTTAAACCCTCATTGTATATACAGTCATTGTACATCCACTATAGGCATATTACTACAGTCATTGGGACATCTTCGTTATGCTGTCACATTCTTATACATTCTGGGATAATGGGCGAGTATCACCTGAAGATGTTGATTGTTTGATATTATTATCAAGCTGCATTCATTGATACTGCTGGAAGAAATTTTGCTGAAAGCAAATATGTTGAAATCGGTTTCCTACAAAATTAGCTCATTGTCACCCTCCTGCACATACATGCACACATGTAAATAGTAAAATTTTGTATCTGTACATTCTATGTTTTGTATATACATTATATATTTGTATATACTTCATTTCCCTTGCACCTAGTAGTAACTGTACATAACCACATAAAAAAAAAATTACCTGTATATTGTCCATCTCCTCCACATTTTGCAACCACACCTCAATTCATTGTTTGCTATCAACAGTACAGAATTTCTGCAAAAATATGTCAGCTTATCACCATCTTCTTCCAGCCTTGGTTATACAATTACCTTCCAGCTCCAGCATCATAGGCCCACGTGATCCACAGCCATGACAGCTCAACTCCTTTCAAACCACTTGCTAAACAACATGTTTTCTATTAAGGTACCCATGTTATCAACCATTAACATCGTACCCTCATGCCCCCGGCAGCACCCAGGCCACCACCATTACATAATATATATATATACATATATATTTTTCTTCTTTCCATCTGCTATATACACTACTCACCATCAACTTCATCACCTTGCGTTCTTTTGCAGCACTCACTGCCATTCACAGCCACTTCAGGCCCATCTAGTTTTGTGATAGGCACCCCTCACAGCATATCTTGTTTTGTCAGCTGTAATTCATATCCCTTCATTCATACCATTTAGCATACCACCTGTCATCACTCAGCAATTCATCTTCTCCTGCTATGGCCTTCAACTCATATTTTTACAATCATTTGCATAACCCTTATTGCGGTATCATGCTTCACTATTCTCACTTATCATACACACCAGCACATTTGTAAACACTTTCACCTACAGCAGTGTTGGGCACTGCTGTAGCTTCTAAAATATGTCTACAGTAGTGCCAACGCACTGTCGTGGTTTCACATTTAGGCATCCACAAGATTTTTGAAGTATTTCTACAGTATATTTTAAATTTCTTGCACCTTTACACGGCTATGCACTTGCCTTGCATATGCCCATCTTACCACCTTGCATCTTCCAATACAGCCACCTACCGTTGAGCTGAACCTTGTTGTAGTTAGTTACCTTTCCAGCCCTACTATTCCACTTAGTCTCCATCCAACAGCCCCATGCCTTTCCTGATATATCATAGTCATTTGCATTTTCCTTACAAAACCATCTGCTGTATATGCATAATATCACCTTTCTCTTACACATCAGTTCAATGGGTGTGACTGTATTATACTAAATAACATGTATATGTATGTTGTTTAAATATGTGTATCATGCTTTCTTAAATTTCCATTATGACATCTCTTATATATTATCTCTTGTTTAGGATAACTCGTGTTTTTGCAGGATTCTTTCTTTGAAGCCTTGACATTTCTTAGATTCAATTCAATTTGATATTGTAATAATTTAGATTTTAATGAGAATTTACATTTCCAGCTTTTAGATAGAATGAATGAGCATTATAAATATCATAAATTGCTTATTTTCATGCTTTTACCTTTATTTCTCCAAATCTCACAAATGGCTACACGAATGGCACGTGCACCATTTCGTAAGAGGTAAATCAATCCTAAGTTGATGATTTACATCAACGGCCATAGTCGAGATGTAAACAAGACTTAGGATTTTTATCTTTTATAAAATAACATTGGATCCACACTGGATCCTTTTAAAAAATTATCATATTTTCAAATATTTCATCTTTTATCAGAGTTTAATTTAAAATTAATTCAATATATATACCAATGGCCATAGTCAGGGTATATTGAGAGTTAATTTCATTTTAAACTCTATAAAAGCACAAAATGTGTTTCATTCTTAACCTGAATTTAAATATAGATTATTATATAATACATTCAATGACCATAGTCAAGGATGTATTATATCTTCAATCTTGTTTTAATTCATTTAAAGAATGGAATAACTTTTCAAAATCCAATTTCAAAGATTCTTTAAATTCATTCATCATATAGGATAGAATTGTATCATATTTTCAAAATTTCCTTTTCAAAATTCCAAGTGATTCTTCTTCTTCATTTCTCAGATCAAGTCTTATTCAAATCTATCTCATTTCAAGATTCAAAAATTCGATTTCAAAGTCCAATTTGACTTTGAAATTCCAAAATCATTTTTATATTCAAACTTCAAATTTCCAACTCAATTCAAAATTCAATTTCAAAGTTCAATTTAACTTTGAAGTTTCTGATTCATCTTCAAATTCAAAAATCAAGTTTATCTTCTTATCTTCAAATTCAAAAATCACAAGTTTGAGATTGATTTTGAATCTTGACTCTTCTTAAATTTTAAATTCAATCTGGGTTTTTCAAAACCCAGGTCCTTCTTCAAAAGTCCCATTTGGACTTTCAAGACCCAAATCCAAAGTTAGATCAACTTGGATCCAGTTTTCTAAATACAAATTCTACTTTTGGATCTTAGACTTCAGATCCAAATTGCATCATGGATTCCAAACCTTAGATCCCAATCCATTTTAGGATCCAGGATTCAACACTCTACATTGGATCTCAGACTTCAGATCCAAATCCATCTTAGGATCCAGAGTCCAACTCTACATTGGATCTCAGACTTCAGATCCAAATCCATCTTAGGATCCAGAATCCAACTCTGCATTGGATCTCAGACTTCCGATCCAAATCCATCTTAGGATCCAGAACCCAATTCTACTTCGGATCTTAGACTTCAGATCCAAATCCATTTTTCAGGATCCACAATCCAATTCTACTTTGGATCTTAGATTTCAGATCTAAATCCATCTTAAGATCCAAACTTCGGATTTAAATTCCAGATTTCAAATCAAATTTTATTCTCAAATCCAACTTTCAAATCCAATTTCAGTTCATTTCCAGATCCCTTTACAAATCATGTCTAGATTTCTTAAATTCATTTCTATACCATTTAGATTTCTCCGATCCATTCCAAATTTCAAATCTTAAATTCAATTCCACTTTTTATCTTATCTCTTTTCCTAAATCCAAGTTCAAAAACCTTGAAAATTTTCCTTTCCTTCCCCTTTATCTCGGCTTTAAATTATTCTCTTTCCAAAGTCAAGATTTATCCTTCCAAAGACTTAGAACTTTTCTGATCTATCTCAAGTTCTAAGGTTAGATTCAATCATTTCTTCACTCCCTTATCAAGTTCATCTCAGAATACTTGGAAATTTCCAAAACATTCTTTTCAAAAGAGCATACATCCTTGCATTGCACAAGTATGATTCTTTGTGCATTTAGAGTTAGAATAAATTCTTAGATTATATTTAGGCAAAGCAAAAGGCATAGATTCGATCCTTGGTTCGATTACCCCTGGTAAAGGCGCCAGGAACGGTCGAACCTCGTACCGACGAGCGAATCCCGTCTCCCCATTTTCCCGCAAATATTTTCAAAACGGAGGCAAGTTAAATTTCTAAATATCTTTCAAATCAAGGTCAAGTGAGACCGCACAAAAGAATTCATCTTCTCTCTTTCTTTCTTTCTTTTCTCTTCTCTCTTTCTTTTCTTTCTTTTATTTTCCTCCCTTCAAAAAGGAGGAAAATAGAGGTTAGAAAAGGAAAAGAGAAGGAAAAGAGAGAAAGCACGAGAGAGGAAAAATTTTGCGATGATCACACCTGCCTGCAATTTTTTAAAATTTCTTATATTTTCCTAAGTTTGATTCCAAGTCTTTCTCTGTTTTCAGTCTGATGGCATCCAGTCAAATCAATCCTATTTTTCTTGAAGGTCACATCTCCTACGAGGTGCGACATGGTCGTCCTGAACATCGAGCCCTTAGCACCGGAACTTTCATTCCCCGGTAGTATTATTCATGGCTCAAAAGCTTTTCTCGCATGTTCCCGGACCATTTGAGCGAGTGCGAATTAGAATTGGAGTCAGCAGTCGGAAAGCAGACCATCAACGACAACCTGATCCATGCAATGGAAGAGCGATGGAATCCATGGACATGTACCTTCTGGTTCCCATGGGGAGAGATGACCCTTTTAATGGATGAATTTTTTGAAATTATGGGATTACCAGAACCAGCCGGTCAGCCAGGAGATCCGTTAGAGCATCAGTTCCTGATCAATGTCAAGGGTTTGGACCCTCGAGACTCCTTAGCCTGTATGACAGGTCGCCGATCTTGGCCCCTGATTCAGATGGATAGAAATAAATATGTCAATCTGCTTGAGTTATACCATCAATATGGGACCTTCGTCGAAGTCAGCTCACTATAAAGGACAGCTAGAGAAAGAATCCAGAATGCAATGGTTTTATGCACTGTAGGATTAGCCCTCTTCCCAGATGGACAAAACTACATGAACATCAGAATAATCCAGCTCATGAGAAGATGGGGAAGTTGACAGACCAATCGTCTCTCCATAGCTATGGCAGCACTCGCTTTCTTGTATCGGGGTTTGACTCATTTCTCACTTGGAGAATCCATCTTAGTTGAAGGATGCATCTACGCGCTTTAATCCTGGTTTTTCCAGCATGTTCCAGCCCGAGTAAATTCTTTCAGATACAATGGTCAAGAACTTCTTCCAGTGGTGCAATATCGGTCCATGATTGACAACATTCAAGAAGATGACATAGTCTGGGACTACTTTGATAGACAATTATCTCCCCCCATATATACATATGCTTATGAAAAGTGGTTCAAGTTGTTGGGACCATTCTTCTGCACTTACTATCAACCGGAGCGATGTATTCGACAGTTTTCCCAGAGGTAGCAGTACATTGAAGCTAGACTACTATCAGGAGCTATGGCAGAATTCGATCTCACTTTCGCACAATGGTCCGGGGCATATCATTCTGCCCGCTATGGCTGGGATTCCTTTGTTACTCTTAAATTCTTTCCTGGTTCTAGAGTGTCTGCCGACTATCATGAATGGTGGCAAATTGTTTGTCCTCCACCTCTTTGTCAAGATCAATAAAAAGTTCAAATTTTCTCATTCCAATAAAATTTTCCCTCTTTCTTTTGTGGTTTGACGACCTCGCCTAGGTAACAAGGCACATTTTTCGTTGTTTATCTCTCTTTCAAAGAATAACAACACGATTGTCGTGATTCCTATGATGACTCAATCCCTAGTAATGGGATATCTTTTTCAAATTATCTACCATATTTCCAGCAATATTTCTTCCAAAAAACCAATTCCTTCAAAATCTAATCAGGTCTTTGTTCTGCAGAGAGCATCCGCAACATTTGATGGTTCGAACAAGATCAGGAAGGAAAACAACATCACCTCAGTACTCCTCAACTTCAAAAGGAGAAATGGATTCACCCAGATCCATCAAAAGTCAAGGTCAGCAACCGGAAGACGATGGCATAGATCCGCAGATGTACGCCATGTTCTAGAAAATGATGAACAAAATGATGAGCGAACAGGCCTGGATCAGTGCAGAGAAGAATCCGTTTAGACAGAAGTTCCACGGTCACAAGGCTAAGAAATCAATAAAAACTTCCAAGAAGCAGGTTCAGCCAGAGGAAATCTCAGATGGAACAAAATCAGCTTAAGACACCGATGAAGAATATGAGGTGCCTCCAACATTTCAGAAACATGGCCGGGAGCAAAGGAGGAGCCGAAAATCAAAAAGTCAAGTCGCAGAAGAGCCCCTGCAAGCACAGTTCAGGGAAATGGCTAAAGTTGTTAAAGATCTGCAAGCCCGCGACAAGGGCAAGAACGTCTTCACCAGCAAGGACTTCTATGATGGCCTAGAAGGGGATGATGATCTCGAAAATCTACCCCGCAAGTTCATCAAGTTCGATGGTTCTGGCGATCTAAAAGCTCATCTCGCCACGTTCTTCGTAGAGTGCTCAAGATTCAAGAGAGATAACAAAGCACTATTTCTATGTTTACCCCGCAGCTTGGAAGGAGTTGCAGCCAAATGGTATGCTGAGCATATCAATCCTATCGAGCTCAAGGAGTTCAATAAAGTAGTGAATTTGTTTATTGAACGCTTTTTGTTCAACAGAGAGGCACTCCCAACATTAAGCCATCTCTGCAATCTAAGGCAGAATGAAAACAAAAAAGCATGAGATTTCATGCATAGATGGAGATCAGCCTGCAACAAAATGAGGGATCCCATATCAGAAAGGCATGCTTTATCGCTGATCCTCAACAACTTTTCACAACCTCTGAGAGGATTAATCTCCACCGCACCATCCCGGACTTTCATTGAGTTGACTGAACGAGCCGAATGGCTCAAGCTAAGCATGGAGAATGGAGTCTATGAAGGCTTCACATTTTTTAAGAATAACCCCCAAGGCGAACAGAAAAAGAAAACTCACTTCACCTACTCTGCCAACAACAACAGCAACAACAATCGTCATAAAGGGCAGAAGAAAGATTACTGCTATGGCACAGGCAATTCAAACAACAAAGGTGATCAGAAAGGAAAGCCTGTTCCTCAATACAATAAGCCCCTTCAGCAAGATCAAGGGCCAAAACTGTGTGAAAAGGTTAAACATGAAGGGTGGAGCTACGACAAGAAATTCACTCCTCTCGACCAATCACTCGAAGATGTGCTCGAGTACATGCTGTCAAAGGAAATGATCAAGTTGCCAAGACTGGCCGATCCCCCTGTGCCCATGGGGAAATGGAAAGATCAATTTTGCAAGTTCCACAAGACAGTGGGACACAGCACTGAGAACTTCTTTGTTCTCAAGAACATTATGCAAGATTACATTGACAAGAACCTTTTGGTGGAAGGAGATGAAGAAGAAAAAATGGACATTCTCAATCAGCCATTTCCTCCACACACCGCAGTAGTAATATCCGAACAACCATTCCTACCTCATGAACACATCAAGTTGTGCTCCCTTCCAGATCTCCAAGTTCAGCATCAGGTGTTAGTGCTACGACAAGCAGGTTCAACTTCTAAGAAAATGGACATAATTTCAGCTCTTGGTAAGTTGAAAGTGTCAGTAGAGCCAGTCAAGATATTTCCTACAGCAGCCAGTCAAATTCTGGGGTTCCCAAAACACTTTATCCAATACAGTCCAGAAAAAGGAGAAACGGCAACTCAAAAGCCACTGACTACTTTGTCCAACGTTTCAATTTTGGACTTAGCCAAGAGTTCTTGCAAGCATCAACAGGTACTGGACGATTTGCTCAAAAAAATTAAAGTCAAGCCCAGTACCACGCCTGAGGACATGGCTTAGATCGTGAATTCAGCCATGACAAATGCGCCAATCACCTTCTCGGATGAGGACCTTCCAAAACCTCATTTCGTTCATAATAATGCCTTGTACATCGTCGTTTGAGTAAGAGGAATGACAATACTACATGTGCTGGTTGATGGAGGCAGCAGCCTCAACATATGTCCTAAAATGACCGCGAATGCACTAGGCATCAAGGAGGAAGAATACGTTCCAGATCCTATCAGCATATATGAATTTGACAACCATGGTCAAACAGCTAGAGGCAAGATATTCCTGGAAGTGTTCATCAATTACTCAGTACTTTTTCATGTGGTCAATGTACCATCCACCTACAATCTACTACTCGGAAGGGCGTGGATCCACAATGCAAATGCGGTACCTTCCACCCTTCATCAATGCGTAAAATGGTCCAAAGGTGGAATGATTACAACAGTATTGGGAAAAGACCCAAAAGAAAGGCTCTCGCAACCCATGATCCCTCGACCGTCATTCACAGCAGATATCCCTAGCATCAGGGAAAGAGAAGAAATCAGTCTCGGAGAAAGTCTAGAAATACTCCAGACAACCTCAGAATTATCTTTGCACACTATAGCCATGACTCGATGGAGAGGTCCTAAATTCTTTAAGATTGGAGGTCGGATCAACTACAACACTATTAAAGATCATTCATTGTTTCCACAGTTCATGAAAGCAAGAAAGGGATTTGATTTACTTCTGAAGCATGGTTATCAACCCTTCAAAGGACTGGGTAAAAATGAAGATGGTCGCATCGAGCCAATGATTCAAAAGCATCGTCCCCACAGAGCAGGATTAGGGTTTTTCGGCAAAAGCTCACAAAAGAAGACTATTTTTGTTAAAGGGACACATTGAGAACCCTTTTGTTATTTCCTTTCTATTCTTTTCAAAATAAATGTCTCATTCTATCAGTGTCTTTGATCAATTCAAAATCAATAAAATTTCAAGATTCTTTGTCTATCTAATTGCCATCTGTCTCCTTTCCCTCTATCTCCTCATTTTATAATTCTAATGCCATTTTATGCATGGTTCTTTTCAAATGATTGTTTGTCTTATGATAGACATTTTTTCCTGAATCAAATTTCTTACCCAAATTTCAGAATGTCTTCCCGAACAATCAAAAAGCTCATTCTCAATCCAAAGGCTTTCCAGAAATTGCCAGTAATTCACCGAGTCAAAGCAAGCACAGAAGATGGCAAGGTTGCAAAGCAGTCAGATGATTATGCAGAATTTGATCAGTCTCTTCAGGAATTACGAGAGTTCACCTCAGCCCTGAAGTAGGATGAACCATCTACTCTAGTACAAGATCCGACTAAAGATGTCAATATCGGTTCAGAAGACAATCCCAAGATTCCAAAGGTCGGTACCTGTCTAAGTCCGGAAGAGAAGGAAAGACTCACCAACTTTCTCAAGCAACATGAAGAAGTGTTTGCATGGACATATGAAGATATGTTGGGCTTAGACCCCAAATTAGTCGAACACCGCCTCGTTTTAAAGCCAGATGCTAAGCCAGTCAAGCAAAAGTTGAGGAAAATGAATCCCAGAATAGAACAACAAGTCAAAGAAGGACTTGAAGATTTGCTCAAAGCAGGATTCATTCGAACTATCGACTACCCAGATTGGTTAGCTAATATTGTCATTGTTCAAAAGAAAAGTGGCAAAGTGAGGATTTGCATAGACTTCAGAGACCTCAATAAAGCAACTCCGAAAGATTATCATCCACTTCCAAGCATTGATCTTCTAATTGACAGCACGACAGAACATTCCATGTTTTCTTTTATGGATGGGTATTTCGGCTACAATCAGATTAAGTTGGCCGCCCGCGACCAATCAAAAACTTCCTTTACTACGCCTTGGGGCACCTTTTGTTATATAATCATGCCATTTGGGCTCAAGAATGCTGGAGCAACATATCAACGAGCAATGGTCATTATTTTACACGATCAGATGCGCAAAATCATGGATGTGTACATTGATGATATCCTCGTGAAATCCAAAGAGGAAGAAGATCACCTCGAATCCCTTGATCAAGTTTTTAAACAACTCATTCTTTATAAGTTAAGGCTTAACCCCCAAAAGTGTGTTTTTGGAGTCGAATCAGGCAAACTGTTGAGTTTTCTGGTCAGCAAAAAGGTAATTGAAGTTGACCCAGCCAAAGCAAATGCCATCATTGATATGCCACCCCCAACAAATCTCAAAGAATTGCGTAGCCTTCAGGGATGCATGCAATCAATTCGGCGATTTATTTCCAATTTGGCAATGAGATGTGAACCTTTCAATCACTTACTCAGAAAAGGAGTGAAGTTTGAATGGGGACCAAAATGTCAGCAATCGTTCGATCGTATCAAGAAGTACATTTTCAATCCTCCTATCCTAAAGTCGCCAGAATTGGAAAAACCTCTTTTACTATACATCACAGTCAATTAAGTCGCATGCGGCGGATTCTTGGCGCATTATAAAGAAGGCAGCTTGATAGAACATGCCATTTATTATGTGAGTAAGACTTTCATAGACTATGAAAAGAAATACTCTCAAATAGAGAAGACCTGCCTAGCTCTGGTGTGGATGTGTCAGAAGCTAAGACACTACCTGCTGGCATCTGACGTCAAAATTTTGTCTAAACTCAATCCTCTGAAATACATTTTGGAGCAACCTTTTCTCAGTGGACGAGTCTCCAAATGGCAAGTCTTACTGATGCAGTATGACTTAGAAAATGTCTCACAGCAATCAATCAAAGGTCAAGCAATTGGCAGTCTTTCCTTTAGTAGAAGAAGTGAAAGCCGAAGATGATTTTCCGAATGAGCAAATATGCAATATCCAATCTGGAACTTATTTTTCGATGGTTCCAAGAATATGGCTGGAATAGGCATTGGGATCTTATTAATCACTCCTGATAAGGAGATGATTCCATTTTCTCTCAAGCTAGATTTTCAATGCACCCACAATATGGATGAGTACGAAGCTCTAATTCAAGATCTAAAGATTCTACTAGACTTCAATGTCAAGAGAGTGCAGGCTTACGGTAACTCATTACTTGCTGTCAATCAAGTCTGAGCCGAATGGCAAGTCAAAGATCAAAAGCTATTTCCCTATCAGAAAATCGTTTCAGCTCTTGTCAGTAAGTTCGAAGATTTTCAGCTCTTCCATATCAAGAGAGATTTCAATCAAGTGGCTGTTAGTCTAGCCAGCCTAGACTCCATTATGGCATTCAAAAATGGAGAATCTTGTCGTTCCTTCGAAATTGGCAGACTTGACCAACTTGCCTTCCTTCCAACAGAACAAGCAAACCAGGTTGAGCAAAAGAAGAAGCCTTGGTATTACAATATCAAAACTTTCATAGAAACCGGTGAATTTCCTCCAGAACTCTTAAAGAAAGAGCAGCAAGCAATCCAGCGTATGTCTACCCGATATTTCATTCTGGCCAATGTCCTTTATCGTCGTGGATTCAGTTCAGAGTATTCTAGATGCTTAGACGAAGACAAAGCCAAGAAAGTCGTGCGAGAAGCACACGAAGGTATTTGTGGTGGCCACGTCGGCTACCAAACCCTTGTCAAGTAGATCATCAGAGCAGGTTACTATTGGAAGACTATGCAGCAAGACTATTACCATTTTGTGAAGAAATGAATCCAATGTCAGATACATGCACCTTCTATTCATGCTCCAACAACATATTTGCAATCTGTTGTCTCTCCATGGTCATTCTCTATGTGGGCCTTTGATGTCGTAGGTCTCATTACTCCCTCTGCTTCAAATGGCCACAAATACTTTCTTGCCGCAACAGAATATTTCACTAAGTGGGTAGAAGCTATCACTCTACGCACAGTAAAAGGCCGACACGTGGTCTCTTTCATTCACAAGAGCATCATTTGTCGTTTTGGCATCCCATATGACATCGTGTCAGATAATGGTAGTCATTTCAAAAATGAAAGAATGAAGACCTTCTGCTCAAAGTTCAAAATCTATCATCATTTTTTCGCTCCCTATTATCCTCATGGGAATGGTCAGATAGAAGCTACCAACAAGATCTTAATCCGTATCTTGGAGCGAACTATAGAAACAGGTCGTGACTGGCATGAGAATATCCACGATACACTATGGGCCTACCGGACAACCATTCGCACTCCAACAACTGCTACTCCATCAGAACTGGTCTATGGAACAGAAGTAGTATTGTCGCTACATGTTCAGAAGCCCGCTTTGAAATTTGCATCACTTCTAGAACTACCTCTTGATCAATGCCAGCAACAACGATTAATTCAGCTAGACTTGTTCGATGAGAGAAGACTAAAGTCAGCAGAGCATGCTCAATCCTATCGCTAACGAATAGCCAGACAGTACGCGAAGTATGTCATCGAAAGGAGATTCAAAGTCAATGATCTAGTGCTTCGATCCACAACTTATCTCAAGCATCATCTTGGTGGAAAATGGTCGCCAAATTGGGAAGGTCCCTATGTAGTCAAAGAAGCGTTACCCCGTAACTCATAT
Organism: Nuphar pumila; assembly: GCF_984573655.1. NCBI lineage: Eukaryota > Viridiplantae > Streptophyta > Magnoliopsida > Nymphaeales > Nymphaeaceae > Nuphar > Nuphar pumila. The sequence continues at coordinate 92,968,976 of NC_143256.1, read as the reverse complement.
CGGCTCATCAATGCTGATGGGGTAGAATTACCAGATCCCATTAATGCTCGACACTTGAAAAAGTTTTATACTTGAAGCATCTATTCTTCCTTTATAATCTTCTTATTCTCTTCAATAAGGATCAAACTTTTTTTTCCCAGTTACACTAGGGCATTTTAAAAAAAAAAATTGTTGTATGCAGGCAGGATAAACAAATCTCTCATTTTACACACTTGTGCATTCATGTGCATCAAATTGCATTCATTTGCATTCAACTACATTAATATCAATTTGGTCAGTATTGGGATTTCAACAAACGGTCCCATCACAATTCTTAATTGTTATTCAAAATTGAAAAACAATAATTAGTACTAAACCAAAATCCAATGCTTGAACTGGTATTATTTCAAAAAAAAAAAAAACCAGTGTTCGAACTGGTGCATTTCAAAATCCAAATTTCAAGTTGGTCTATATTTTCTTTCGAAAAACCGAGTTCTCACTCGGGTTTTCTCTCAAAATTATTTTTCCTTTGAAAAACTGAGTTTCCACTCGGGTTTTCTTTCAAATTATATTTTTTTTTTGAAAAACCAAGTTCCGACTCGGGTTTTCCTTTAAATTATTTTTCCTTTGAAGATCCGAGTTCTGACTCGGGTTTTCCTTTAAATTATTTTTCTTTTGAAGATCCGAGTTCCGACTCAGGTTTTTTTTTAAATTATTTTTCCTTTGAAGATCCGAGTTCCGACTCGGGTTTTCATTTAAATTATTTTTCCTTTGACGATCCGAGTTCCGACTCAGATTTTCCTTTAAATTATTTTTCCTTGAAGATCCGAGTTCCGACTCGGGTTTTCCTTTAAATTATTTTTCTTTTGAAGATCCGAGTTTCAACTCGGGTTTTCCTTTAAATTATTTTTCCTTTGAAGATCCGAGTTCCGACTCGGGTTTTCCTTTAAATTATTTTTGTTTTGAAGATCCAAGTTCCGACTCGGGTTTTCCTTTAAATTATTTTTCCTTTGAAGATCCGAGTTCCGACTCGGGTTTTCCTTGAAATTATTTTTCTTTTGAAGATCCGAATTTCGACTCGGGTTTTCCTTTAAATTATTTTTCTTTTGAAGATCCGAGTTCCGCCTCGGGTTTTCCTTTAAATTATTTTTCTTTTGAAGATCCGAGTTCTGACTCGGGTTTTCCTTTAAATTATTTTTCTTTTGAAGATCCGAGTTCCAACTCGGGTTTTCCTTTAAAATTATTTTTCCTTTGAAGATCCTAGTTCTTACTCGGGTCTTTTCTCAAATTATCTCTCTTTTGTTTATCCGGGTTCCGACTCGTGATCTCTTTATTTATTCGAGCTCTGACTCGATCTCTTTATTCTCTTTCGTTGATCCAAGGTCAGTCAATCTCTCAAATTCGACCTTTTGTCCACCAATTTCCAATTTAAATCTTCGGATAATTCAATTCTCCAATTTCGACCCTCGGGTCATTCAATTCTCCAATTTTGACCTCCGGGTCACCCAATTTCTAATTTTTCAAATTCAATTTTCAATTTAAACCTTCGGGTCACTCAATTCTCAATTTCGACCTCCTGGTCGCCCAATTTTCATACTCTCAATTTTCAATTCTCAATTTTGACCTCCGAGTCACATAATTTTGACCTTTTGGTAAACCAATTCTCAATTTTGACCGTCAGGTTATCCAATTTCAAACACTGGGTCACCCAATTTCCAACAATCAATTTTCCAATTTCCAATTTCGACCTTTGGGTCAATCAATCCCAATATCCAATTTCAATCATTTTCTCTTGCGAGAGACCCTTTTTATAGGGAGAGTTCGAGGGAGCTTGTTCTTTTCGCATGCTATCCCATTCGTTCACTTAGCCCCTTTTCAGGGAGAGTTTGAAGTGACTCGCGTCTTTGTGAACCATTTGCAAAACAATTTCCAATTTCACACAAGGAACCCTTTTATAGGGAGAGGCTCGACGGAGACTCACTTTTCTTGTGGCCACCCCAATTTTCATACTAGGCTATTTTCGTCATGGAGGACCCTCTTTTTAGGGAGAGTGTGATGGACTCATTCCTTCATGACCCAATTTTCCGACCTCACTACTATTGGCCCCCTTTCCATAAGAGAAGCCTAATATTAGGGAGCTTTGACGAAAGCTCAATTTCTCTTCGAAAGTTCGCTTTGCAAACACCTCCTCTTCATGAAAGAGAGGAGTAATTCCTATTTCCCATTCAGGTAAGGGCTAAGCCTGAGTCTCTCTTTTTGGGGAAAAAGAGAGGAGAATTTTCGTCACGGATGCATTGAGTTGGACCTCAAATGCTCTCTTTCACCAAGGATTTCAAGAACATGTTGTCAATTTGTCAATCAAATTATTTGCTGATTTCAGAATCTATATTGCATAATTCTTTACCTCACTTTACCTTCAGCATTACTTCCAAAAAAGTGAAGCTTTTGCGAAAAGAGATTCAAAATTCAAATTCTTTCTATTGGCCAACCAAAAGGATAAAGGATAAATCCTCGATTTGGCCAGAAAAGAAGATTCAATGTTACTGCAAAGCCATAAATGATTGATATTGATCGCAGTTATGACACATCTCTAAAGATTATTCTTGTAAAGATGAGGCAGTGGAAATATCCTGAGCACTAGAAAAAGAGAGAATTCACCCAAGCCCTGTCTCCTCAACTCCCTTAAGCTGCAATTAAATATCCGCAAAAGGGATCTGTCAATCGTCGTCAAGATAAAGGCAAATTAAGCGAGTAGACCCCCAGGGCCAAAGAAGATTTGAAACATCTCCAAGATGACGGAGTTTGTGACGGATCCTTCCAGGGAAAGTCCAAAGCACTGTCGAGATGAAGGCAGATGCGATGAACCTCCCGACAATCCCTAAAAGATATTTAATTTCCGCTAACATCCAGAGATTTGCCACCCATGAGCCAATATAGTCAATATAATCCCTGAGGTAAAGAAGGATCAAAACATCTCTAAGTTGAAGGAGTTTGTGACGTACCCTTCCAAAAAGAAAGAAAGAGAGAAAAAGTAAGGACATCTCCAAAATAAAGGATGATGTAATAAACTCTCCCGAAGCCCAAAAGAGTGCAGAAAGATTATCATGAGAGAAGCTCCCAGTATATCAAACTGCCAAATCTATCAAAAATCTTCTTTAAATTTATGAAAATATATTATCAATATCCTTTCATCAATTGTTTTCATAATATCAAATTCTCTTTCCTGTTCATATCAAGGAAATTGATAGCTTCCTTGAAGAAGGTCAATCGCAAGCAATTTGAATTCTGAATCTTGCTCTATGAAGTCAATCTCGTTTGGAGGTAATACTTCAGGTGGAAAAGGAGTATTTTTGCAACAATGTGCACCATTTCCAAATACTTTGAATCAACAACAAAATTCTCAACATTTTGACAATATTTTCTAGCTATCCTGACATAAAGTGAGAGCTTGATGTCCGTTTTGACATATCCTGACACCAATTTTCAATCCCTCTTTAATTACGAGAGTTTTCAAGATTCCTTCCCTTCTTTTTATAATCTGAGCGCCTAGGCTCTCAGATTCACACACTTCCCTGTGTCCCCACTATCCCACCATAGACAGTCCCATTTTGGTTTGAGGTCGAACCACCAATCATTTTCTCGCAAAAGGCAATTTCAAAAGCTATTTAGTCTCAGCAATGAGACGCCCAAGATCAACCCCTTTTCAAGCTTTAGGGACCTCATTTTTCCTCCCTTTTGCAAAACCCCTTCGGATATATTGTGCAAAATCCGAAGGTTCCGTCATGGTCTCTTCTTTCGAGGATTCCATTCATTTTCCGCCCAATCAGGATAAAGGTACAAACTTGAGCCTCATTCAAAGAGGTATTCCATTTTCCGCCCGATCAGGTTAAGGGTATAAACCTGAGCCTCATTTGATGAGATATTCTATTTTCAGCCCGACCAGGTTAAGGGTACAAACCTGAGCCTCATTCAAAGAGGTATTTCATTTTCCACCCAATCAGGTTAAGGGTATAAACCTAAGCCTCATTTGATGAGGTATTCCATTTTCAGCCCGATCAGGTTAAGGGTACAAACCTGAGCCTCATTCAAAGATGTATTCCATTTTCTGCCCGATCAGGTTAAGGGTACAAACCCGAGCCTCATTCAAAGAGATATTCCATTTTTTCGCCCGATCAGGTTAAGGGTACAAACATGAGCCTCATTTGATGAGGTATTCCATTTTCTGCCCAATCAGGTTAAGGGTACAAACCTGAGTCTCATTTCGATGAGATATTCCATTCCCCAACCAGGCCAAAGGATCAAACCTGAGCCTTTTCCCATGCGAAGCATTTTCTGTCTCATCCAGGTTAAGGGCAAAAACTTGAACTTCACCGCCACAAAGCAAATTCCTTCCTCTTCATTCTCCATTCTACATCTACCATCTTCCCCGGGCTAATTTCCTCATACCTAGTCAGATCCTTCTAACTGGGGCATTTTTATATATAGCCCAAATTTGGTGTGTTTTTCTTTGCCACTAAGCTCGGCCACAAGCCGACTTAGTAGCAAAGAGGGGCATCTATAAACACCCCAAATTTTCACTCTCCTTCCCGATATCTCCACCAATCATCATATTTTGGTTCTTCGAGATCATCAGAGGACAAAATGGTCATTTTTTGAGATTGAACCTTGCAGAAAGTCCAAAATTCATTTTCAATTCTCAAAATTTCTCCATTTAGGCTCAAAAATATTTTCAAATTACAAAATTTTAAAATCCTATTCTTGACAAGAAACTAGAATTTCCAATTACTGATTCAGAATGGCATTTCATGAGACATGTCTTTGCATATCATCGCATGAGCATTTCATATCATTTCACTGCACAACATGTCATTTCGAGGTCCAGAACTGTCGATTTCAAAATCCTCAATCCAGATTCGAGTTTTAACCCTTTTCAAAATTGATTTCAAAACCCTGGGTCTTCAAAATTGCCAATTCCTCCCATTTTACCCCCAGGACCCCGAATTACAAAAGTTTTCTCAAGAAAACAATCTAGATAGTTTTGATATTGATTTTAAAATTTCGTCAGTTGGAAAGAAGGGGACACAATTTTAAATTTAGAAGACTTTATTTAAACTTTTGTAAAAGGGCTCTGAATTTCTCTGCATCTTGCTCTGAAGAACCATTTTCTTCTAAGTTTTGAAATCAAGCCAAATTTTACTTCGCGTTTTCTAAACTAGCCTACTATTATAAAAATTCCAAAAAGAACTTACTTTGCTTTTATTTTAAATAAAATGACGTGGGACCCACCCTGAAGCGGCGTCACACTCAACTTCTCAAAGTGTTTCTCTTATTTTCAAGCAAGTGCCCATCCGGAGGCGGCACCAATTTATAAAATTCTTTCTTTAATTTAATTTTCAATTCTAGTTATTTTAATAAAATAATAAGTGGGCCCACACATAGGTGGCGCCTCACTAAAATTCCCTACAGAGAAAAAGCAAATCTTATTTCAAAGCATTTTCTTTATTTTCTTTTTTTATTTTTTTGGCTGAGGTGTCACCACCTTAAAAAAAAAAGGAAAAAAACCCGTTTTACTCACTTTTCTGATTTTAATTTTCAGCCCCCAAAAGGGCGCCACTGTGAAGCCCTATCCTCAATAAACGATTTACTTTACCTTAGGTAAAGTGAATAAGAGTTTCAAATAAAGAGATGGCCGTCCCCTTTCAAGACGGCGATTTTTCAAAATCTTTCAAAAATCTGTTTGAAGATTTCAAATGCTTTCAAAATCCAGTTTAGAAAATTTCAAAAGGACCGATTTTTTTGGAAAACCTGCTGATGATCTTTAAAAAGGGACGACATTGGGGAAAGAAAGGATCCCGATTTGGAACATCCGGCCTCTCCGATCTCCTGACCCCCCCCTGTTTCCTCCAGCCGCTTTGGGGAGACTTTGCAAAACCCTCAATCGGACACCCACTACCGCTACAATACCAAGAACCAGAAGGAGACATTCTTCCTCCAGAGCTCCAGTCACGATCTAGTGAACCTGCAAGGTATACAACAACAATATTGCCTCCTTCCCATCGATCTTGGATATTGTTTCTCGCTTTCAAGAAACACGTTTCTAAGAATCGTCATTCATAAGGTGCCCATGCCAAAGCATTAGGTGAGGAGCTGCCTTCCCTCTTTACTTTTGTCCTCTGAGAAGTCGTATTCCACTGAGTTCTTTAGAATTGACCTATGCCTAATCTGGTTTATTATGCATTTGTCTAATCTAAAGCTTTTATTACATTATCGGATTAGCTCATTACTCCTGTCTGCAACTTTGGTGATTATGCAGCATATTCATATTATGTGTATGGCAAATCTGTTGCACCTTGTTGATGTGGTTTGCAACATTGGTTGTCTTCTATATTGGTGATCGATGATGCCTCACAATGGCATCATCGGTTCCCCTGAGTATCATATTTTAACAAAAAAAAACAAAATCAAAACTTGATTTTCTGCAACAAACTTGATTTTCTGCAACAAAACTTGATTTTCTGCAACAAAAACTTGATTTTCTGCAACAAAAACTTGATTTTCTACAACAAATTTGATTTTCTGCAACAAAATTTGATTTTCTGCAAATATTTTTTTTTTCTCTTCATAAAGCCTTTCTTTGACTTTGGCAACTTCCCATATCTTTCCTGTTTTCTGATAGGTCTTCATGTTTTACAATGACATTGCCTAACTTTCCTACATCTTATTGTTCCCTCCATCTCTATATGATTTTTTTTTACTTGCATATCATATCATAGGTTAAACGAGGTCCCAAAGGACTCTCCGTAAAGTAAAAGATGCCAATAACCTAGGCATGACATCTCATACAATTTCCTTCTTTGCAACAGTTCGTTGACCCTGTTCTCAATAGTTTTTAACTTCGTTCCTTTTATATTTCACTTTCTACTGATTTTCTACCTTTACCTTATCATGTTTTATATCCCATCATATTACTTCTAGCATGTTTTGCATCCCACTTGTATACTTTCTTAACAACTGCTGTTCCTTTTTTTTTACTGCCTCCTGTAATGTTATTGTGTTATTATCATGCTACATTGGTGCATATTACCTGGTTTTTTTTCTTTTATAAGCATTACCTAATGTAGTGGCAGCCTCCTATACACACTCCCATTTCTATAGTGGACGAGCTGCCTGAATGTAATCTTGGGTGGTATTGAATATCCGTGTATGAGTTTTTGTAAGGTCCGTGAATATTTTTGAGGAGTTTACTGCGTACTTAGTGTTGATATGTGTGCTTTTGTATAATTACAAGGTTATATTGCATAATTAAGTAAATTTTGGATGTTCCCTGTGTTTTGGCTTTGTACGCGCGACTCGAAAATCGCGTAGATATACTGTGTAAGTAAGAAGTGCCTAATTCTGGATGAATTAAGCTTTAAAATTTTAAGGGTCGATTTATAATATGTTTTTATAGTTTTTCCCCAATTTGGGACCTATACGACGTAAAAACCTCGTCAATGCATGTGAATTACGAGTTTTGGACCCGAAATCATAATACGCTTAATTCTCGTAAACGAAAGGTAATTATATTGAAAGGCCTTGATCACTTTGTATTAATTGAGGATAATTAGAGAACTAAATGATTTATTTGAATTTAATTAATATTTTAGTGTATTAATTAAGCGTGGTTTTGAAATATAACAAGTGGCGATTTTTGGATTTGGAGCAGATCAACTAGATGAGGACCCAAATCCATTGGGCGTCCTCTATAGTGGACATCCTTAGTCTCGGTTGACCAGCTGGTCAAGGTTTGACCAGCTAGGTGGCACTTTTGTAACATTTTGCATGGCATTTGAAAAGGAGGCCACTATTGGCCTTTGGTCTTTTCAAAAACCCCATTATGAAGCATCATAAGGGGGCGCACTTTTCAAAGAGAGCATGGGGCTGGCGCCCCATGACATTTTTGCAATATTTTTTAAGGATTTCAAATGCTAGAAACCCATTGGCTGAGCCTTAGGGGCAGCCCTTGTAATATTTGAAAATAATAAAGGCTCTTTTAAATGGCATTTTTGAAAGGTTTCTGAAAAGTTTTAAAAGAGCAGCATGCATTGGGCATAGACTCCTAGGAGGGGGGCGTGGAGCACCCCAGCCCTCCATCCTAGCTGGGTTAATCCCAGTTGTTCAGTATTCTAAACCCTAGCTATTTAGTGTTGTGAAGAGAGAGAAAGAGGAAGGCCTTGGGCGTTTTTCCTTAGAGCATCTCTCTCCTCCTCCCCTTTCTTCTCCAACGTGAGTGAGTGTAGAGAGATTAGAGAGTGATGTGAGCCTAGTTCCAGCCCCAACCGTGTACACCACCCTCCTTCTCCACTAAAGCCTCGAAGGTGAGCTCTCCCTTCATGTACCGTTGTGGATTTCGTTTTGAGCATGTTCTACATGTTTTGTATTTTCGTAAATCTCCCTTTTTACATACCTTAAGGCGAGCTTTCGTTTTGAGAACACTTTGATATTTCTATTGGTTTTATGTTGATGGTTCCCTTTAAGCAAGTTTGCATGCAACATGTGGTAAGTTTTGTTTGAGCACATATCCATGCAGTTGTGCATTTTCGTGGGTTTTTCCTCTTTATCTAACCAAATGTGGGTTTTCACCCAATGGTATTTAAGTTTTTGCTGCCCATTGTCGATCTCGTTTAGTAAGCATGCATGCATTCAAGTTGGGTTTTGATTTATCTATGTATGGATGTGTTTGGCATGTTGTGAGCCTCCACTACATGGTTTATTTCAGTTATGTAGATTTAACGGATGTGTTGGCAAGTGTTGTGACTGCCCTTCCGATTTAGCGTGCATGAGTGTGTTTCCTTGAGTAAACCATGGTAGAACATTTTTCCATTTCTTGTGTCATTTTATATTAATGTTGCTTCTTTCCTCATTTCTATTACAGTTGCACAATGGCTGTAAGCCATTTTCAGGTTCAAACGTTTTCTTTTGGCTGTCTACACGTTCGGTTCACATGTTGTGATTCATGCCAGCCGGGCCTTGTCAAGACATTGTTCATTTTTCTTTCCCGTTTTGGCTAGGAAGCCTTGGTTTGGCGCAAGTCCAGCAAACCCAGTTTATGCGGGTTAGTCCCTTGTAGGTGTGGTTGGCTTTCCCCAAACAGGTTGAGTCGTGATTTGATGTGCGTCCAGTTTCCCCTTTTGCTTCCAGTTATTTTCATGACTATTAGTTGTTGAGCCTTTGCTTTATTTTGCTGGGCTGGAACGGTCCAGACATGATGGACGTGTCCAGCAAGGTTCATTCCAGACTTACTCCAGCGTGGGCACCCCTCACGTCCTCCCTTCCTTTTCGGGTTTTGCCTTAGCATTGGCCGAACCCACCAACTTGGGTTGGTGTGGGTTCGGTTCCCATGTCCTGGCCTGACATGGTCTGGACCAGATGCGGTCCAAACCTGTCAAAGGCCAGCACCAGGTATGTTCAGTTTGGGCGTTAGCCCTTCTCGCCCTCCAGCTTGGGTGTGGCCATGTTGTGTCGGTTGCAGCGTCTGGGCTGCAACTGGGTGTAGGTGGTAGGGCCTACACCCTCCCTTCGGCTGTTGGCTAGAGCCAACTTTGGTCTGGACCAATCGGTCTAGACCTGGACATTGATGTAGAACCTGCTGCAACCAAGTCGCAGCAGGTGAGTCACCTTCGGGTGCGGGGCGATAGACCTGCGCCCCTTTCGTGGTTTGTGGCTGAACCACTTAGGGTCTGGACACATGGTCCAGACCACGTCTAGACCTGGAGTAACCTTGTGGGTCTGGACCAATCGGTCTAGGCCTGGGTCTTCGAGTTGGCAGCTTTCCAGGTGGTTGGTCATGTCTTGACCAAGCCCTGTTGGTCCCGTCGGTTCAGCACCGATAGCTAGCGGCTTGCTGCCACCTCGCTGATAGGTGATGCCTCTTCGTTTGCACTATGTTTCCCGCTTTGAGCCTGCTGTGTGTGCAGGGCGCCACATGGCAGTGGGCAGCCTGGTAGACATAGCGGCAGCACTTAGAGATTCCTCCCATTTTATCATCGTGATCTAGCCTTGTTAGCGGGCCTTCGGGCTGCAGCCTATGGGGCTGCAAGAACACACGTAGAACGGGATCTAATACCCCAATACCCTTGGGGTTTTGACTCGTTGTGTCGCAACAAATAGTGTGTGCCAACCGAAGTAGTTATATACATATGTACTCGATTATGAATGCACAAAGAATGATACATTCATTGATGTGTGTTGTATGGACTTAGCCCTGCACATGTGTGATGATGGTCGCAATAAGAACGCCAATATTGGAAATAATACCTCGTTAAATGACTTTTTATAAGACAAGTGATGGGTGTAATTGAGGAACCTATGGTGTAGGACAAACAAGATACATGAGCAGGGCACTTCCCTCGCCTTACAAGGCAGGGCACAAGAATATATATTTAATCATTTAAAAGTATTAACTTGTGTTTGTGGCGTGGTTTATGACGGTGTTTGATAGACATGAACACGACCACACACACTTTGGCCCTTAAGCTTCGCAAAAATGAATGCTTATAATTATGCATGGGTTAGTTTCAGCGTAGAGCGTAAAATAATTGATATTGATGTCCTATCGAATGCCTCTTTATAAATTAGGGTTTTTGCAAAGCCTATAGTGTATGTTGCCTAAGGAAGGTAATCGTGGTTGAGCTTGTTATACCCGTTTGCACGTTTTACTTTGGCAAATTATATGCCTCTTCCGTAAGAATGTAGGGATTCTCTAGATTCATGTTGGAATCACAATCTTGTGAAACTTAGGCAACATTTGGAACTCCTTGGTGAGTCCAGTTGCGAGCAATGGCCCCACTTAGCGAGGTGAGCTCGCTTGTAGTCGCGATGCATGGCTTACGGACCTTGGCACAACTTATGAGTCACGCTTTACCGTGACAAATGCTTCTAACTAACTCATCATAGCGTGCAATGGCTAGCGTTGTCACTTGCCTAGTTCTCGCACTGGTGACATGGTGCACGTACGTATCCATGTGCATCTTTACACACTTCATGATATTACATCAATAACTTTATGTTTTGTGATGTATACCTCTCCTTGTTGTTGTGACCGTCAATGGTGGCTCTTTCTGGGCCAAACCTACCTGGCTCAAGGGATTCGGTCCCAGTAGTGTGCGGGATATGGGACAGTACAACTTGTTGTTCGTCTCCATCCTCTTCTTCAGTTGAACCCTTATGGGGTGTTACCACCTTGTCGCGGGTGTTGCCGCAGTTCGGCAGCACAGCCCAAACTGGGCATGCGAGTGTACGCTTAGTGTCTTTTTCATTAGTGTGGTTGGTCAGGTTGTCGACCTCTTTGGGAACGGTTCCAACACAGTTGTTGGATTTGCCTCCCTTTAGTCTCGTTTCCCATTTCGATAGAGAGCTCCGGTCTCCAGCCCATGGGGCTGTACTAGTGCTTGTGACATTAGACCTGATGATCCTGCCGCCTAGGTCTGTACAGTTGTCTAGACCAGCGGGCCGCATAGGTGCGCATGGCAGTATCACCTTTATGGTTTTTTTGGAAGTTTCGTTTCCCCAAGTCGTGCTATTACAGCACTTTGGCTGCATTCGAGTTGAGTGGTACTACGAGTTTGGCCCTTGTTACAACCATATTAGGTTGTTGCTGCTGCGGTTTTGGTGCAGCAAGTGTTTGGGCTTCATCCTGATAGTTTCGTAGTCCTTTGCATGAGATAGCTAGTTGGCTAGCCGTACCTTCCTCAGTGCACGACATAGTTGCCACCTTCCCCTTTTTACACCGACCGTCTCTATCGCTGCCTTGATAGCAATAATAAGTAGTTAAATATGTATTTTGTCATGCGTGCAATGTCACGCTGAATGCATTAGAGTTAGTGCCCTCCGCTTGTGTGGTTAACCAATGGTGTAACATGTTAACGCTTGTGTACGATGTGATTCAGTGTAAACCGTGTGTTTTACTGTCTTGCATGAGATTAGATCATCTGAATGTTTTGGCTCGATGATTCGAACAATGTGTCTTCTCCTAGGTGTTCATGACACTTGGCTATTACACACCTTTCGAGGTACTTGTCCCTCGTTGTATAGCTACGAGATTCGAGTGTGTTCAACAATACTCAGTGTGTCCATGTCATAAACCTCTTTAGCAAGTCATTTCCGGGTTGTAGACCCACTTCGCGAGATGAGCTCGCTTACATTAAAGATACATGATTTGTATGTTGTCTTGATTTGTTCAAGAGCGGTTTTACCGTGGCCACATGTTTCTAACTGTCTCATCATGAGGTAAGCTGTTCTGCAATGTTGAATTAGCTTGATTGTGTACTTGTCGTAGTCAGCACATGCGCGACTACTTGCACTTGAGGTTTACTCGCTTAGTTCGTACTATTTCATTGAAGTATGATACTTGTTCACACTTGATTGTTCAGTACACACTCGTGCCGTTTTGCCTTGTTCATGGATATGTGAGTGCCATTGTAATGTTTTAGAGACAATGCTTTACGCAATAGAATATTGATGAAATATCATATGCATATCAATGTGTATTTGCTTGTACACTTAACTATCTCTCAGAAATGATATATGCAATGCCTTTGTGGTCTTGTTGTGCAAAAGATAGAACTTGTGACATTCTTACACTTTGCACCTGGCACACCCTGACACAGTTGTTGAGTAATGCATACCCTGAGGAGGTACTTTGCTTGAGGCAATAGTAAGCGCACCACGTGCCCTTACTTCATGAAATAAAAATATAACACCATAGGGTATGAATAATGATATGACTTGATGTAGGCTCAGTTGGAGTCCCTAGGCAGTGGCCCTTATGTTGTGTGGAATCTTGTGTGATATACCCTGAATAAGAAATAAATAATATGGTGTTATGACTGCTTTCATAAGCAGTGTGCTCTATTGGCCGCGTGAGGCTGAGCACGTGAATGGGCAGGTCAAGTCCTCGTTTTGCATACCCTGCGGAGACCACGAGGCAAATTCCTTGTTGTGAGGTATGATTGAACATGGGCCTTAAGAAAGATAAACCTACTTCGCCCCTTTCACAAAACGGTTCACCTTGGGAGAGGGTGGATGGTACAGCCCTGAGTGACTTGTCGTTACTACGACACGTGTTTTGACAGGAGCCGTAGCGCCCTTTGGCCTCCAGTCACTCAGAGTTAGGGAGGTCGAGGTTACCTTTTTAGGACCTCACTACTGCAGTAGTATGGATTGCAATCCTTGCCTATGCGAGTATTTTCTCCTAGCCATGTGTTGCTCGCATGAGGTTGAACTCGGTCTGTAGCTTCCCCGGTTACCACACTAGAATTGAATAACAGACGCCGGGTGCATGTCTCACAGAATGCGAGGTTCCTTCGCGTACCCGAAGGAGTAATCAGAAGAACTTAAAGACTAACCAATCAACTGACTTATTGTAGTTGTACTTTACTTGTTCTGTAGTCTGTGCTTTAGTTGCCGTTCTTGTTCAGTTGTTACGTTGGTTGCCTTGTCATTCAGTACTTGGTACAGTTTGTTACGGCCTCTTGCGCCTGCTTTACAGTTAATTCAGTTGTTACTATAATTGCTTGTTGTTGGTACTCATTACAGTTCAGATTGCTGTTTTAGTTACTGGTTGTACGTTTACTTTAGTTACTTGCTCGTTTCCAGCACTTGTTACGGTTGCTACAGTTTGTACCTTTCAGTTGACTTGTACTTATCCCCCTCGCACTTACCTGACACTATTCACAACACATTTGATTATTTATGTTCCTTGATGCATGCTTTACCAGTTGATATGGATTGTGAAATGAAGTAGCGTAGTTATTGTTCATGAATTCCTGCTAGTTACTTCCACTTATAGTTTTGTACTCTTGCTCATGTTGTAACTGCTTAATTATTGTAAATAAGCATGCTATGTATTGTCCTGTATAGCTCTGCATCGTTTTCCACACTTTGGTATTTTGAGTTTGGTTTGTCTCACCAGCTTGAAAGAGTACTGACCCCGTGTTATGGGGATACAGGTTGTTTAGGTGTGCGATGGAGCTCGATGTGCTGCAGCGGACTCTGAACTTACACTTCTGATACTTGCTAGATCTTGGCAGTTTGGTTTTGTATAAGGAAAAATGATTTGTACAACTTGTAAATGTATTTAATGAAAGTTGTTTCCTTACTATTGTTGTTCTTTGTAGCTCGCCCAGAGTTTCCACTTGTTTTCCCTTTCAGTTTTCCGCACTTGTGCTCTCTGGTTTTCAAAAAACAAAATATATTCCTAAAAATCCAAAAGATTTTCCAAGTAGAAATTCTGGGGTGTTACAGTTTTAGTATTTATATTTTGTTCCATCCTACGATGATAGATAACCCAGCAGGCGTGTGCTATCAGTTTTTGTATAATCTTTGTATCTAGTTATTCCAGCATCTCTCTGCAAACTATGAATCTATTGCATTCACGCGATTCAGTTTAAGTCCATCAATACCATTAGTGACATCAATGCTTTTGTATATTCAGTGCCAACAATGTAGTTATTTCTGTATGTCATATTGCCATTTTCCTTGCATAAATAATGTGCTCCCCTTTTGTAACCTATGCTCAGCTCCATTATGGTTGTAGCCTACCTTCCATTGTTGTTTAGCTTTTGTCTTATCGGCTATATGAGGGAAATCAGTTCCCCTTTCGCTAGTTGTGAAATTTTCAGGTAAGTCTTTGTATTACCCTTACTGTATTCATGATGATATGTTTGTGGATATTAAGACTACTGAAATACTGAAAGCTAAGTTTGATGATAACAAAGCTAAAGACCCAGTTTGAGTTAATGAAGTTCAGATCTTACTAATATGTATGGGTGTCGTGCAATTAGTGTGCACCCCAAATTTTCCACATCCATTCTCAAACAACCCTCCTCGGGCAGTGCCAACCCTGTCAGGTCAGTGTAGGAGTCAAACCTCGAGTCAGTTGCAGAAAATCCCATTTTACCCATTTTTATTAGGAAAATTACCATTTTACCCCTAGGTCATCCCAGACCCCAGTTAGTCGGAGTCAACCAAGCTCATTGGTCATTTCAAAACATTTAGAATATCAATCATTTCAAGCTCATCTGAGCTCACGATGAACAAACCATTTCCATTTATGACCATTCCTACCAAAATGGGATCATTTCTTCAGAAATGAGCTCATTTCTCACTCAAATCCAAGCCAAGTGTCTCTGAGTCAGTCATTCATAGTCAGTCATACTCCCCAGAGTCTAACTTGAGCTCACCAAGAGTTCGAGTGCTTCCGTTTCAGTTCAAAACCATTTCTAAGTGTTCAGGAGCCCATTTTAGTCCATTTCAGCTCTTTCAGTTGAAATTGAGTCGAGTTCAGTCAATTGAGCTAGTGTTCGAGCTTCGATTTTAGCTCATGTCAGTATTATTGACCTTTTTTTTTAGCTCAAAGTCAGATCAAGTTCGTAATTCACTTCACTCCAGTGACCATTCCGTACCATTTCTCTAAAAATGACAGCTTTTCTTGAAAATTAAGTCAGAAAGGTCAGTTGAGTCAGGGCCTGGTCAATTCATTTGAGTTCTGAAACTCTAAAACCCAGCTCAATCCAGCTCGAACCCAAATTTTCAGTGTTACTCTGACCCAGTAGAGTCCTCAAAACCATTTCTTCAACCATTTTGGAAATTTTATCAGTTTTAATGCTTTTTGAACTGGTACAAGTGTTAATCCGGGTTTAACATCCAAAATTCTTCATTCAGGGTCTGCATTTCGCATGTCATTTCTCATCATTTCATATCATTTCTCAGCATTTCATAACATTTCATCACATTTCATTTCATTTTCGAAGTCCAGAACTCCAGTTTTATAAATTTCAATCCAGATCGAGTTTTAAAAGCTTTCAGAAATCAATTTCAAACCCCGGGTTTCCAAAATTGACACTTTTACTCCTGAGAGTCTAAATTTGGAAATATTTGCTCAAGAAAAATAATCTGGATTTATTTCAAACACAAATTTTTGAATTCTACACTAGATTTGCTTCGCAACGGGGTATTGAACTTCAAAATCCGAGCTCGTTTCAAAAACTGCCAAAAATAGCTTGTTTCGTCTGGAAATAAATTTGAAAGTATTTTCTCGAGAAAAACAATCTTGATTTCTTCCAAAATTAAAATTTTAAATTCTACATTGGATTTGCTTCGCAATGAGGTATTGAACTTCAAAATCCGAGCTCGTTTCAAAAACTGCCAAAAATAGCTCGTTTCGTCTGGAAACTTTCTTAAAAGACTATTTTACCCCTCTAATCGTCAAAATGAATTTTAAAATCATAATTTGGACCCGCTCTGAGATGGCCCATTCATTTACATTTCTACTTTATTAAAAAAATGTTTCTTTTTATTTGTTTGTTTTGTTTTTATTGATTTTTATTTATTTTATTTTATTTTATTTTAGAGAGGAGGTGGAACCCACAAGGTGGTCACCTAAGCCTCCAGCCCCACTTTCCATTTTTTTCCTCATTTTTCTTTCCCTTTTCCTTTTTCCCTCCTTTTCTTTCTTTCCTTCCTTTTTCCCTCCTTTTCTTTCTTTCCTTTCTTTTTCCCTTTTCTTTCTTTTTCTTCCTTTTCTTCTTCCTCTTCTTTCCCTTTTCCTTCTTCCCTTCCTTCTCTCTTTCTTTTTCCCCAACCTCCAACCCATTCACGTAAAGGGGGGATTTCCTTTTTCATTAGGTCATTAAGACCTAGGTTAGAGAAGAATTAAAACCTAAGTTTAAAAACCAAAAAAAAAACGGAAGAGAGAGAACGGCTGCCTCTTCTCTAACCATTCTCACGTCTCTCTCTCTCTCTCTCTCTCTCTCTCTCTCTCTCTCTCCTCTCCCCTTGGCTGCTGCAGCCTCTCTCAGCTTCCAGCCATTGAAACAGCCCCACAGCAACTCTTTTTTTTTTTTTGTAGCAGCCATTGCTCCACCTTGAAGCACCAGTCGGCAGCCACTTCCTCAAGCCGTAGTTTCAGCCGGCGCGCCACCATCCACTCCAGCCACCTCTCACTGCAGCAACACACAGCCACAACTCTCAACTCTTCTTCAACTTCCAGCAAGCCAATAGGTACCCGCCATGCTGTGGTAGCAACTGGTGCTACCTCAACTTCCAACCACCGGTCCAGCTCCCTTTGCAGCCATAGCAGCCACCTGCACCATTCCAGCCGGTACCATAGTTTCCACGACTCCCACAACCCCTCCTTCAACCGGATCAAGCAAAGCTATTCTTCTCAAGGTAAAGTCTCTTTCATTTATTTTTCTTACATGAGTTTAGAATGAGTCTACGTTGTATGGTTGCTGTGGGAAACCCGAATTGGGTTTGTACAAGTTAAAAATGGATCGGATCCCTCTCATTTCAATGGCCCATATCAAATATAAACCATACCCCCTCCCCTTGGATATTTCTTTTCTTTTTATTAAATTCATGTAAGTTGCATGTTTTAGCATTACATTTAGGCTCATTGCATGTCTTAAGTAGTTATTATTTTCATATAGCATAGGTTTTACTAATTTCGTCTAAAATTTCTTAAGCTTTGATTTTTTGCGTATTCCAGTTATGATGCTATGTTTTGATTTTGTGTCAATAAATCTTGAAAACTTTATTATGAAACATCTTTATTTATTTTTGATATTCTGTCGAAATCTTGGTTCAATTGGGATTTTGGAATCCTTCTAAACAAATCAAATCTCAAAATCGGGTTTTCTGCCTCCTGGAAAATCCAAATTTAATTTAGCAGAAAAGAGCCTCCGAAATCACCCTCGTGGGAGATTTGGATTTTCCTTTAAAAATCACAGTAGATTTATGATTGAATCTACTAATGATCTGGAAATTTTGAGGTTTTTCTAATTAGTTTTGATCTCTGTAAAAAATTGGATTTCTCAGACCTCTGGGAAAATATCGATTTTCTTTCGTCAGGGTATAGACAGACCCTAATGCACCAAGTCCATCCAATCTGTAACTCTTCTGCAAAAATTTTCAATATGAAAGTTGTTTCTAACATAATTTACTTTCATTTCACAAAATTTGTGAGTTTTTTAATCTGTTTCATTATTTTTCCCGGATTTTCCCTTTCTGTCTAACAGATTCCAATGTCCAGAAATCTCAGAGATTTAGGTCTCTGATAACAGTATGACCTTTTCCAAACCATAACCCGAATTCCAATGGTGTCAAAAGATCAAATATTCCTATGTTTGTCAGGGACATTTTCCCACAATTTCAGCCTTTTTGCCATCTGTCTTCCATTTTTCCCATGTTTTCTACCGAAACTTGTCTGTTTCCCATAAATCCTAGAGTCGCCGGATTCTGATCGTACTTGCCGGAGTGTCACAGCTCCGACCATAGGTCAAAACCAGAAAGTGTAAAATGAAAAAATTCTTGTCTTACTGTCCTCTGTCACCCCATAAAATTTGGGAATTTGTTATGGAAATTTGATATCCTAAATCCCCTTTAGAATCAAAATTTTAGGCAAAAATTACAAAATTTAGGGTTTTTATTTGAATTTCCATATTTAAAAATATAAACAAATTAGATTTTCGAGCTCCATTATGTTTATAGGGTTATTTTAGGTGTCCATGCCAAATTTGGTTTAATTCCAAGTTCATTTTCTCCATGTGTTAGTTTATCTTTAAATTCAAAAGCGAAAATCAGGCAAAAATCAGGTTAAATTTGATATTTATGATATTTTCGCCATTTTAGGGTTTTTATCATGTACATAAGCATGTAGAATCATATTAGGGTTAATTTCAATCTCCTTTGCATTTCATATTTTTCAATTTTGCAAAATTTATTTCAGAAAACCCTGGTTTGAAGGCCATAGTCTTGTTATCAGGGGTATTTTGGTCATTTTGACCTAAATTTCGAAATTTCAATTTCTAATTCTATAAAATTTCATGCATATCATCATATTTTATCATATTATGTTTGATTTATTTCATTTGATTTTCAAAATTCCAAAATTTATAAAAATTCTTTCAGAAAACCCTGATTTCAAGGTCATCAGGGGTATTTTGGTCATTTTGACCCCAATTTCGAATTTTCAAGTTTATTTTCGAAATTTATTCATTATTTATCATGTTTATATCAAATGGGGTATGAATTTGGGTTTATATCTGAATAATATCCGATAATTTCCCATATTTTCAGATAAATTCAGAAAAACCTACATTTTTGTGCTAACCTTATTTTCTAGTTTTGCAGGAACATTCAAGAAGAAGACTTAGCTTTTATTTTTTTTATTTCAATTCAATGTAACCTCAAATGTAATAATTTGGAATAAGAATTACTTTTCTGCTTAGAATAGGGTTGCATTGCATATAGTTTAATTTATGCAAATTTCAATATGTGATGTATGATTCATGCACATTATTTCAAATTCACTATGGTTTACACGAATGGCACGTGCACAAGATCTTATGGAGTTTATAAACTCGGTGGGATTCGTATTTATGGCCATAGTCAGAATACGAAGAAAACCAAGATTTATGATCTTCGTATTAGCGACATTCAGCCTACACACTTAGGCTAACTTCAAAAATGCACTGCATTTTTCAAAACTTCAAAAGGATTTCTCAATTCCTCAATGAAATTCCCTTTTCAAATTCATATTCATTCATTCATATTATTCAAATTGCATTGTTTTCAAATTCATTTTCCAATTTCAATTTCAAAAAAATTCAGTTTTCTCAAGAATTTCCAAGTCTTTCTCAGGATCTGATTTTCTCAAAATCCTAAGTTTTCAAATGACATTTCAAAGCATTTCTTAAGTTCAAATCAAGATTTTCCTATGTTTTCAAATTCTCAAATTTCAAAATCCTAAGTTTTCAGAAATCGATTTTCTCATATTTTCCAGTTTTCCTGAGAATTCATTTTCCATTTCAAAAGTCATTTTCCAATGAATTTCTTAGATTTTCTCAGAATTCTCAAATCCATTTTCTCAGAAAAGCAATTCCAAATTTCAAAATCGATTTTCTAAAGTTCAAATTTTCCTGAGAAATCACTTTCCAATGCAAATTTCTGATTTCCAATAAAATTCAATGATTTTCTCAGGAATTCCATTTTCAAGCATTTTCCAGTCTTTTTCTAAATGCATTTCAATTTTCCAAAGCAAACATCATATTTTTTCAAACTTGCATTTTTCAAAATTCCATAGCACAAGCCTGATTCTTTGTGCATTCTAGAAAAAATAGAGCATAATTTATATATTTGAATCAAGTTAAAGCACATAATTGGTCCTTGGTTCAATTACCCCTGGTAAAGGCGCCAGGAACGGTTGAACCTCGTACCGACAGGTGGATCCCATTCCATGGAATTTTCCCAGAAATTTTCAAAACGGAGGCGAGTAAATTTTCAAAACAATTTTCAAAACTTTGGTCGAGTTTGACTCGCAAATTCGTTTCTCTCTCGCAAGGGAAGGGAAAAATTTTGCGATGATAACAGGTTTGGCGACTATGATGGGACCTGTCTTCGCCTGATCAATTATGTGCTTTAACTTAGCTAATTTATCAAAATTATGTTCTATGGAATGTCAGCTTTAATTCCTGATATCATGTGAACCTAGGAGCCTAGACTTGAACCCAGCTGACATGGATTACATGTAGACTAGGCATGGTTTGGTAGGACCATATTGAGGAGAATTATGCATGCTCACTTAGACTTAGGTCTGAAATACAACACTCCTCAATCTAGGACTTGTATGAAAACAATGTTTGCTTCTTCAAAAGTTTTCAAAATTCTATCTCTTTAGGACTTAAAGCCCTCTGTTTGCCTGCATGTGATCATATTTCAAAAACCACCCCACCTATGTCTACCCGGTTTTAACGTTGCTGGGCTCTCTTCCAGAACCATAGTTTGGGACAGAGCCTCACAACTGGGCCACTTATTTGGGCTAACGCCCCCCTGCCACGTACCAAGGGCCATAGTCTAAAGTATATCGGCAGGCGCTCAAGGATGTTGGGAAAACATAAGCCTAGAACCGAAGATGAATTTTTATGCCACGTACATCGAGCCTCGGCTCGGGTATATC
The DNA here is from genome assembly GCF_984573655.1 of Nuphar pumila. Taxonomy (NCBI): domain Eukaryota; kingdom Viridiplantae; phylum Streptophyta; class Magnoliopsida; order Nymphaeales; family Nymphaeaceae; genus Nuphar; species Nuphar pumila. Next base: position 92,948,002 of record NC_143256.1, on the reverse strand, counting down.
GGCATAACTGGATTGGACACAGTTGATCTGAGCCTAGAGTCAGGATTAGGGTCCTAAAGCTCTTTCAAAATCAATGCATTTAGAGTTGGCTTCTTAGGGATTGTTGTATGTGCATAATTGTTTGTAATTGAATGTATGATATTCATTTTCGTCTTATTTTCTCATATTTTTCCCAATTTTTCTAAAATACCGAACAAATTTCCAAAATACCTCATTTTTCATCTTTTATGAAATATCTCTTTTTTCTCAAAAACCCTGGACGATTTTTCTCAAATTATCCACTTTTTCTTCAAAACTCCAGGTGATTTTTCATTCTTTCGTTTCTCTGGACTTCTAATTTTCAGCATTTCACTTTATCCTGCTTGCAATTTTCAAAATTCTTGTATTTTTCCAAAGTCTAATTTCAATCTTCCTATCTTTCACTTCAATGGCATCCAGTCAGCTTGATTCTATTTTTTCTGAGGGTCACATCTCCTACGAGGTGCGACAAATTCTTTCCGAGCATCGAGCTCTTAGCACCGGACCATTCTTCCCCCGGTGGTACTATGTCTGGTTCAAAAACTTCTCTTGTATGTTTCCGGACCACTTGAGCGATTGTGGGTTGGAACTGGCCTCCGTAGTGGGAAAATTGACAGTCAACGGCAATCTGATTCATGCACTGGCAGAGCGGTGGAATCTGCGCACTTGCACATTCTGGTTCCCGTGGGGCAAGATGACACTACTGATGGATGAATTTTCAGAGATTATGGGACTGCCCGATCCAGCCGGTCAGCCTGGAGATCCGTTAGAGCAGCAGTTTCTGATCAATGTCAAGGGTCTGGACCCCAAAGATGTCGTAGCTCGCATGACAGGGCGCAAATCTTGGCCATTGATTGAAGAAAATGGGAATGAGTACATGAGCCTGATCGAGATCTACCGACAGTATGGAGAATTTGCAGAAGTCAGCTCGCTGTCTAGAACAGCTCGAGAGAGAATTCAGCATGCGATGGTTTTGTGCACTGTGGGACTTGCTTTCTTTCCAGACGGACAGAACTATGTGGATGTTAGAATAGTTCAGCTTCTAAGGAGATGGGGAAGTCGACAGACCAACCGTCTTTTGATAGACATGGCTGCGCTTGCTTTTCTATAGAGAGGACTGACCCGCTTCACACTTGGAGAGTCCATCTTAGTCGAGGGATGTACTTATGCTCTTCAGTCTTGGTTCCTTCAGCATGTGCCGACCAGAGCTAGTTCGTTCAGATACAATGGCAAGGAACTTCTTCCAGTTGCACGGTACCGATTCATGATCGATTATCTGCAGGAAGAAGAAGTGGTGTGGGACTATTTTGATCGAGAATTATCGCCTCCCAGATACACCTATGCATATGGCAAGAGATTCAAGTTGCTTGGTCCATTCTTTTGTGCTTACTATCATCCAGAGTGGTGTGTTCGACCATTTTCTCAGAGACAGAAGCACATAGAGATGCGGCTGCTATCAGAAGTCGTGCCAGAGTTTGACCTTACATCAGCACAGTGGTCTGGAGCATACCATTCTGCCAGATATGGCTGGGACTCTTTTGTTACTCTTCCGCTTTTTCCCGGTCCTCGTGTCTCTGCTAGTTATAAAGAGTGGTGGCAAATTGTCTGTCTGCCCCCTCTTTCCCAAGTTTATTATTGATGCAATCATGCTTTCTTTCAATAAATAAAAATCTTGTAAATTCTTCAATTCTTGGTTTGACGACCTCGCCTAGGTAACAAGGCATGATTTTCAGTTGTTTATTTTCTTTGAAGAGGAATGACAACACAATTGTCGTAATCCCAGCGATGACTCAATCCCTAGTAATGGGATATTCTTTCAATTGTCTACCAAAATTCTCAGCAAATATCTTTCTTCCAGTCAAAATCTCTTTCGAAAGCTTAACCCTCAATCTTGCCCTGCAGAGAGCATTCATGACATTCAATGGTTCAGACAAGGTCAGGGAAGAAAACTGCACAAGTTGAAGGCATCGCATATTCAACAGTATTGGACGAAGAGATGGATTCCCCGCGCTCGGGCAAAAATCAAGGGCAGCAGGTTGAGGATGACATTGATCCTCAGATGTATGCCATGTTCAAGAAGATGATGACCAAGATGCTGGCAGAGCAAGCTGAAGCCAATACAGAGAAAACACAGGTAAAGCAAAAGACAAAAGGTCAGACAGTCAAGAAAGCCGCGAAGATATCTAAAAATCCTACCCAGAATATTGATACAACTGATGAAGAGGGATCAACAGAGGATTCAGATGAAGAGTTTGAGACTCATCAGGCATTCCGCAAATCTACTCAGGGGCAGGGGTCAGCCCACAGATTCAAAGAGCAGTCCATCAATGACTCTGACCAGCCGCAGTTCAAAGATGTGGTCAGAATGCTTCGAGACCTACAGGCCCGCGACAAGGGCAAGAAAGTCTTCACCAGCGAAGACTTCTATGATGGTTTGGATGGGGACGACAATCTCGAGAATCTCCCCAGAAAGTTTATCAAATTTGATGGTTCTGGCGATCCTAAAGCTCATCTCGCCATGTTTTTTGCTGAATGCTCCAAATTCAAGCGAGACAATCAGGCACTTTTCCTTTGTTTCCCTCGCAGTCTGGAGGGAACAACAACAAAATGGTATTCAGAACATGTCAATCCTATCGAGCTGAAAGAATTTGACAAAGTGGTGAACATGTTCATCGAGCGATTCCTCTTCAATGCCGAGGCGCTTCCCACCCTCAGTAACCTACGTGGCCTCAAACAGAGAGAAAATGAGAAGGCCAGAGATTTCATTCACCGTTGGAGGTCAGCTTGCAACAAGATGGGGGACCCCATATCAGAGGGACATGCTCTGTCCCTAATTCTGAGTAACTTCTCACAACCTCTAAGAGGTCTCATTTCTACTGCACCATCGAGGACATTCATTGATTTGACACAGCGAGCCGAATGGCTCGAATTGAGTATGGAAAATGGTTTCTATGAAGGTTTCACCTTCACTAAAAACAACGGCCAAACTGAGCAGAAGATGAAGACTCACTTCACTCATTCTGTCAGAAATAATAATTGGAACCACCGTAAGGGGCAGAACAGAGATTTCTGTTATGGGGCAGGAAGTTCAAACAAGAATTACCAAAAAGGCAAGTCAGTTCCTCAATTCAATAAGCCACTTCAACTAGAGCAGGGACCAAAGCCCCGAGAAAAAGTAAAGCATGAAGGGTGGAGTTATGACAGGAAATTCACTCCGCTGAATCAATCACTCGAGACTGTACTCGAGTATATGTTGACCAAGGAGATGGTCAAACTGCCTAGGTTGGCCGATCCCCCTGTTCCCATGGGAAAATTCAAAGATCAGTTCTGTAAATTTCACAGAACAGTGGGACATAATACTGCGAACTGCTTTGTTCTCAAAAATATCGTCCAAGACCTCATCGACAAGAATCTTCTGGTAGAGGGTGTCGAAGATGAAAATAGGGATATTCTAAAGAAACCCTTTCCCCATCATTCTACGGCAGTCATCTCTGAACAGCCTTTTCAGCCGCAGGAGCATATTAGGCCATGCTCTAAAAGGGATATTGTGATCATCGCAAAATTTTTCCTCTCTTATTGGTTTCTCTCTCTTCCTTCTCTTTTCCCTTTTCTAACCTCTATTCTCCTCCTTTTTGAAGGAAGAAGAATAAAAGAAAGAAAGAGAGAAGAGAAAAGAAGAGAAAGAGAGAGAAGAGGAACTCTTTTGCGCGGTTTTCACTTGACCTTTATTTGAAAACATTTAGAAAATTACTCGCCTCCGTTTTGAAAATTCGCGGGAAAAATGGAGAGACGGGATTCGCTCGTCGGTACGAGGTTCGACCGTTCCTGGCGCCTTTACCAGGGGTAATCGAACCAAGGATCGAATCTATACCTTTTGCTTTGCCTTAATATAATCTAAGAATTTATTCTAACTCTAAATGCACAAAGAATCATGCTTGTGCAAATGCAAAAATGTATGCTCCTTTTGAAAATTGATTTGGAAATTTCCAAGTATTCTGAGATGAACTTGGGAGGGAAGTGAAGGAATGATTGAATCTAACTTAGAACTTGGGATAGATCAGAGAAGTTCTAAGTTTTTGAAGTAAATCAGAGTTTTGGAAGAATGAATCTTGACTTGGAGAAAGAATGATCTAAAGCTTTGAAATGAAAAGGAAATGAATTTTCAAAGTCAGAAATGGACTTTGAATTTAATCATGGGTTTAGGAGAAGAAGATGAAATTTTAAAGTGATATTGGCTTTGAATCTTAGAATGGGTCTGAGAAAATCAAATGGTATTTAATAATGGAAATGGATTTAAGAAATCCGGATTAGATCCGAAAATGGAATTGAAATCTAGAATTGGAATTGGATTCTGAATCCTAAAAAGAATGGGATCCAAGGTTTTAGAATCTAAGATGGATTTTTGGGTTCTGGATCCTGAAATGGAATGGATCTGAAATCTGAGATCCAATATGGAGTTGGGTTCTGGATCCTAAGATAGATTGTGGATCTGAAGTCTGAGATCCAATGTAGAGTTGGGTTCTGGACCCTAAGATAGGTTGTGGATCGGAAGTCTGAGATCCAATGTAGAGTTTGGTTCTGGATCCTAAGATAGATTGTGGATCTGAAGTCTGAGATCCAATGTAGAGTTGGACTCTGGATCCTAAGATGGATTTGGATCTGAAGTCTGAGATCCAAGGTGAGATTGGATTCTGGATCCTAAGATGGTTTTGGATTTGAAGTCTTAGATTCAAAGTGAAATTGGAGTCTGGATCCTAAAGAGGAATTGGATCTGAAGTCTGAGATCCAATATGAGTATTTGAATCCTGGATCCTAAAATGGATGTGGATTTAAATTCAGAAGATGAATCAAGAACTTTTAAAATTGAACTTGAGATTTAGAATTTGAATATACAAAACGAATTTCAAAGTCAATTTAGACCTTGAATTTTTTTGAATTTGGAATTTGAAATGAAGATGGAAGGAATCTCAAAGTTAATTTGAACTTTGGATTTGATTTGGAATTTTTGAATATAAATGAATTTGGAATTTCAAAGTTAAATTGAACTTTGAAATCTGATTTGAATATAAAATGACTTTGAAATCTCAAAGTTAGATTGAACTTTTGAGATTTGAAAATGAAATAGAATTTTGGAAATTGAAAGAATGAATTGGATTTGAGAAGAATTGAAGATAGATTGAGGAAGGTATTTACATTACTTGGAGTTTTTGAAAAAGACATTTTGAAAATATGATGCAAATCTATCCTGAATGATGAATGAATTTGAAGATTTTGAAATTGGATTTTTGAAAAAGCTATCTTATTCTTGAAATGAATTAAAATAAGATTGAAGATATAATACGTCCCTGACTATGGTCATTGAATGTATTATATAATAATCTATATTTAAATTCAGGTGAAGAATAAAACACATTTGGTGCTTTTATAGAATTTAAAATGAAATTAACTCTCAACATACCCTGACTATGGCCATTGGTATATATTTTGAGTCAATTTTAAGTTAAATTCTAATAAAAGGAGAAAATATTTAAGGAAAATATGATGAATTTTGAAAACGGATCCAGTGTGGGTCCAGTGTTATTTCGTAAAAGATAAAAATCCTAAGTTTTGTCCATACCCTCACTATGGCCATTGATGTGGATCATCAACTTAGGATTGATTTACCTCTTACAAAATGGTGCACGTGCCATTCGTGTTTCACCAATGTGAGATTTTGAGAAATAAAGGAAAAATGTATGGAAAATAGGCAATTTATAATGCTCATTCATTCTATCTAAGAGCTGAAAATATAACATTTTCATTAATGTTTAGCTATTACAATATTGAATTGAATTGAGATCAAACTCCTAAAGAAAGAAAAATGATTTCTATCTAATTCCTGCAAAGTCCCAGGTTAGTATAAGCAATACGGATGGGGAATGTTATACTAGAAGCTGAACTACATGTATATGATTAAGGGACAAGATGGAATGTGTACATTTGAGATGCATGGATGGCATTCTAAGTTGATGGGAAAAATAAATGTGGTCCTACCTACCTATACTATCATTGGAAATATACACATGTTAATCTTTGAGCCCAATGAAAACCTACATGAGGAGGTGCATGTAATGGTGTAGGCTGAAACTAAATCAAAATTCATATAGTTTACAACAAATCAAACACCGATTATGAGCTGATGAACCAGAGCCTTTCCCAAAAAAAAAAAAAAAAAGGGCTCAGTCAATATTGCAGCAGGATGCCAAAATAGCGATCCAAATGGGACTGAATAATGCAAAGAGATATAGGTCGTGATAACCTGTGCACTGAGTATTGTTGCTAAAGGTGAGCATGCGGGTACTGTTTATGTGTTTGCAACAGGTGGCCGAAGAGGGGTTAGTGACAGGGTATTTACAGCAAAGCAAGTGATGAGATGATTGTGGTGTAAAATGGCGAAAATGCTTGTGCTAAGAATAATCGAATTGTGAAGATGACTGGAGATATATACAGTATCTACAGCAGGCTGAGTGTATTTTACAGGAAGTGTGAACATATGGATGTTATGGGTAAGATGAGGGGACTATGCAATGGGCGACAACGGGGTGTTGTTGAGATGCCTAAGAGTGCTGGTAGAAAAGAAAAATGACGGGCATGATGCTATTAGTGCAATGTAATGAAAATACACACAGTAAGAAGACGTCGGATATCAATATACCCGAATATATGATATACTCATGAGTATCTCTAATGGCGGGTTATATGCTGTAACTTAATGGAGTTACTGTCTCACAATCTATCCAACCAAAGTTTTTGTGACGATGTAATCATCAAAATGAGGACCTTTCTCCCCTCGTTTTTGGATGCAAATATCTCAGCCTTTCCCAGGGCCGGTGACGTGATCATAGACTGAAGGAAGACCCTGATGACTTAGTGTCAATATTGGTGACAATTTCAGAATGTCACTCTCCGGCGGGACTCTCGTGGATTGGGTCCACATCCCAGAATTTCTTGATTTGGTTTTAATGTAACTATTATTTGAAGAGAAATTTTGTATTTCTATATCGAAGCATTCGGCTACTTGTGAATTGATTATACCCAACATATGTCATAGAGTTAAGCCAACATAGCACTAATCTATAGAGATCTGAAATTTTACAAGATGGTCTACACAAATTATAAGAACACAAATCCAGTTTCGTGAGATGACTGAGTTTTTAAAAAAAATCACCATGGCCTTATGGCAATTTCTAAACAGAAATTAGGTCAGGAAGTCAACAACAAAGAGAAGAATGGACACTGGAAAGGAAATTTTCAAACCTGTTGTAGACTGATATTGTTTGTGAGTCACTGATAACCTGTCATGAACAGACATGCACCCGATCAAAAATCAATTTGCAGTAGTATCAGCAAGATGAATTTCAATGATATTAATAAATAAGTCTTAATGCGGTGCAGGCAAGCTATGAGCTATAACCAAGAACCGAATGGACTGTTTTTGTAGGATCTGAAGCTGGACTATTGCCGCGGCCGAATGGGGACAATCATCATTCTTGACATTTTCGTCCATCCCTTACCTGAGCAGAACTGATACTTTCCTGGTTCAGAGGCTGTTGAGGTATCATTGATCTATCGGCAGGTCGACGCAAGACAGCAAGAGATCCCATAAGACCATCAAGGGAATGCGTCATTCACTTCTAAAGCTTTTGTAGTATATCATATCCGATCTTGGGAGGCTGGTCCAGTACGGTGATAAAAAAAAAAAATGTCGACATCCATAGGAGTCACGGGATTGGTATATTGATGCTAGAGAGAATAAAGTGGAAGTGAAACTAAAAGAAACAGATGGATAATACTGTATGTATCAGTTTGAAATACGCATACCATGATACCCAGGGCATAATATAATGAAAAGAAAAGGGAAAAGTGAATATGCATCAATGGCAATGTAAGAGATACTCAAAACATCGAACATGAGTATTCGATTTTATCATTATAATAGCCTGATTAGGATCATTTACTCAGACATCTTCATGAAAAATAAATATCTCCATAGAACAGAGGCATTTACTTAACCCCTTTCATGGAATTCTGACAGAATATCCATTTGAATATCTTTAATGGAGACTCCATTTCAAGCATCAACAGCAGCTCTTACCCAAACATTCTTATGAAATCGAGACATGACTTAGGCATCTCTCATGGTAAAAAAAAATGTTCTAAACAATTTAAGAAAAGATACGGATGCAAGGGAATCTATTACTCGTAGAAGAACTTTACATTGAATCTGCAGAGCTGAAAGCATAAATAACCCAAAATTCACTAAACAGGGGAGGCAAAACATGATAAAAATAAACCATACGTAATGAATAAAGTTACAGGAATTCACAAAGAAGGCAAGCCGTAATGGTATTGAACGTTAGTGCGACCTGCAATCGTTAATGCCTGTTGCTGGAGATCGCAACAACAACCTTAGTGAGAATAACAACATTATCAAAAATATGAAAGCAAAGGAGGGGTCACAACAGATAAAAAAAAACGATCCGACGCCGGGTCAGATAGGGTATTACTTGCAGAGGCCATCTTTTATTTTGAGACAATCGGTGCTAAAGTGGCTATATGATGGAGGAAATATAATGAACAATAAATTTCATGCCATATAGCAGAAAAAGCATCAAAAGAAGACATAACCCAAGCGTTAAAACCAGAGATAAAGTTATGCAATATAGCCTGACAATGCAGTGAGCATTTAAACAGAGGCAATGTTTGTTGTTGTCCACGAGTCTGCGATAGGCAGGTCAGCGATACCAGTCTGCCTTTCAGTGAACAATGAAATGAAAGAAAGAAAAGAAAAGAAAGAAAAAAAAAAAAAGAAAAAAAAAAAGGAGAGGCGATGGAGGCTCACCGGATGGAGATTTGTTAGATGCCTGGTGTTGATCCTCCCAAAAGGTAAGCAATCGGAAGATCGGAACTGAATACAGGGGCCCGATTGGGGCTTTTCTTCTGAGAGCGTCAGGTGGTAGAGATGCTTCTTAGGCCAAACGAGAGACGCCTGAGTTCAACGAGCGATGATTGATCAAAAGGGATATGGAGAACACCTTAATCACTGATGCGAGGATGATGGATGAGAAGAACCACTAAAGCAGAAAGGCCAATGAAAATGGGTTGTAACGGATGCCAATGGGTTCCTCCTTTTTTCACTCCCCTGGCCCTGTTTATATAGGGACAGAAGAAATATCGAGAGAGAGGGGAGGTTAGGGATCGACGGTCATCCCTGGAAGGTGATGATCGGAGGGTAGATGAAGGTGAACGCACCTGTTGGCGTGCGATGTTGTTGATGATGAACGAAGGGGATTGGAGGGGAAGGCCTGTGAGGCCGTTGGCCATCGACGGTGCTGGGGCCATCGCTATGGAGTTTGCAATGAGGGGAGTGCGGGGGATGAGAAGAAACTTCTGGAAGAGGGCAGAAAGACGCCGCCCCTGGACCTCCGACCCTTTCTCGCTAGGGGTTCTCAAAACCCCTAAAAAAAAACTTTTCCCCGAGCCTTTTTTGGGTTAAAAATATTTATGACAAAAAGGGGGGCTCTTTTCGGGATTTTTCAAGATGGTGGTTTTTCTTTTCAAGTTTTCCTAAAAAGGTGGTTAAAAGGTGAGTTTTTCAGAAAAGTTTTTTTTTTTTTCCAAAAACCACGTAGTTTTTCCTAATTTCTTTGATTTTTTTGCATGATTTTTCCATTTTTTTGTATTTTTAGAATAAAATCCTAAAGAAAACAAGGATTAAAACTAATTTTTTATATATTTTTTTTCATTTTTTTTATTTTTGTAATAGAAAAACTAAGATTTAAAACACTAAATTTTTGTATTTTTCTAAGAAATATTTAAAAATGTTTTCTCAAGAATTTCGGGCCATCTTGGGGAAGATCTCTTCAGAAAAAGGGGTTTTGGACCCAGGTTTTGAGGAAATGTTCAAGTTTTTAAACCTCGAATCGAAAAATACAACTCGATGGATCCAAACGGATACCGGACGAAGTGTCTGATCTTTGCAAAAGATTATTTTGGTAATTTTGAGAATTTAATTTAAAATTGGATAATGAAGCTCAGATTTGGATTTTGATAATGGATCCGGATCCGAAATTGAGTCAGATATGGAAAATGAATTTAATTTCAACCAAATTTTGAGAAACAAAAGGGGATTTAGATTTAAAACTGACTCAATTACCCAGAAAATGGGGACAAAGGGCAGAAAGGGGATATTTACAACATTTTGAAAAATTTGGGGTGTTCACAGATGCCCCTCTTTGCTACTAAGCCGGTTGAAAGCCGAGCTTAGTGGCAAAGAAACACTCCAGATTTTGAAAAATGCCTCAGTCAGCCGATCTGAACTGAGTGTGGAAGAATTTATTTTTAAAACATGACTTTTCAGGCTTAAGACCTTATCCTGAACGGTCCTGGGGGGATGAAATCCTCGACAATGATACGACTGAATGATAGAAATGAGGAAATCGTGATGGGACTTTGGGTGAAATATTCAGGGATGGTGAGAGATAAGAATTTTGATCAAGTTTCATGGGTGAGATAAGATCAGCCCTTTGGAATGACTCAGGTTTAGCCCTTAACCTGGATGGGACGAAGATAGATCAAGATAATTTGGATGGGGGAGGAATATAGGTAGACCTCGATGGGACATTTTTGAGGAAAATGCCTCATGAGATGAAACTCAAGGACGATCCTTTCCTGGATGGATGCAGAATCCTCGAGGAGCGAGGAAACGGTGATGGGACTAGAAAGGATATCTTGTCGGAATGGGACTCAGGTTTTAACCCTAACTTGAACGGAAGGTACCTCGTGGAGCGAGGTTCCGGTTTAACCCTTAACCTGAAAGGGACGACCATACGGAATCCTCGGATGAAGAAATCATGATGGGGGCCTTCGGAATTTGGACGAACAAATTCAAAAGGGGTTTGCGAGAAGAGAAAATCAAGGGATTCCCTAAAGCTTGGAAAAGGGATGATCTTGGGCGCCTCATTGCTGAGACTAAAATTAGCTTTCTAAAAACAGACGACCTCTCGCAGAAGGTTTTTTGGTTACACCTCGAGGAGCGAGGTGACAGGTTTAATCCTTAGCCTGAATGGATACAGAATCCTCGAGGAGCGAGGAAAACTGTGATGGGCCTCTAGACTTTGCACAACAAGTCCAAGAGGGGTTTTTGCAAAAGGATAAAAATGGGGGTCCCTAAAGCTTGAAAAGGGATTGTTCTTGGGTGCCTCATTGCTGAGACTGAAAATAGCTTTTGACAATAACAGATCTTTTGCAAAAAGTTCAGGTTTAACCCTTATCCTGAGCGGGTACTGTCTATGGCAGGACAGTGGGGAGCATAGGGAAGTGTGTGAATCTGAGAGCGCTCAGATCAGCCGGAAGGAAAGGACTTTTCAGTCCTAAGGAGGGATGACGTCAGGATACGTCAAAACGATCTCAAGTTCACACTTCATGTTGGGATAATTAGAAAATATTGCCAATAAAATGCCAAAAATTGTAGTTGATTCAAAATGATTGAATTGTGCTCATGTGTGAAGATATCACCTCTTTCTACCTAGAGTATTAGCTTCAATTGGGCTAACTCTGTAGATTTTGAGATCTAAAATTCAAATTTGTTGCTGTTGAGTTTCCTCAAGGAAGATATCAATTTCCCTAATATGAAAAGAAGAGGAAACATTCTTAGCTTCATAAAAGCAATTAAGTGAAAAGACATTGATAAAGAATTTCACATAGATAAAGATGATTCTTGACAGTTTCGGGCAGTTTGATATCCTGGGCATTTCCCATGATGATCTGTTTGCACTCTTTTTGAACCATGGATCTTTTCTGGGTTCTTTAACATCCTCCTTCATTTTGGAGATGTCCTGACTTTTCTCTCTTTTTCGAGGAAGGGTACGTCACAAACTCCTTCATCTTGGAGATGTTCCGATCCTTCTTTTTCTTTCTCAGGAATTATGACATTGGTCCTTGGGTTGAAATCTCTAAATGATAGCAGAAATCAAATATCTTTTAGGGTTTGTCGGTAGGTCCATCGCATTCGCCTTCATCTCGACGGTGATCCGAACTTTCCCTGGAAGGATCTGTCGCAAACTCCGTCATCTTGGAGATGTTTCAAATCTTCTTTGGCCCCGGGGATCCACTCGCTTAATTCGCCTTCATCTTGACGACAATTGAGAGATCCCTTTTGCGGATATTTGATTGCAGCTTAACCTGGATGACTGAGGATATATGGATTGGGTAGGTTCTTTTTACTGCCCAGGATATTTCCACTGTCTTACTGCAAAAGAATACTCTTTAAGCATGCGCCATAGCTATGATCAATATTAGCTCACTCATGGCTTTTCATCATCATTGAATTTTCCTCTACCGATCATATCGAAGATTTTTCTTCATCCTCTAGGTTGACCAACAGAATAAGCTTGAATTTAGCTCTTATTTCGCAAGAGTCTTGCTCTTTTGAAAATGATACTGAAGGTAGCTTGAGATAATTCTTTTGTGCGATGAAAATTTTGAGATCAACAATGACTTTTGATAGCAAATTGGCAACGTATTCTAAAAAAACCTTGACGAAGGTCGCTTGACATCGAGCCGACACATCCATGACAAAATTCTCCTCTCTTTTCCCCCAAAAAGCGAGACTCAGGCTTAAGCCCTTACCTGAATGGGAAGTTGGAAATACTCCTCTCTTCCCTGAAAGAGGAGGTGTTTGCAAAACGGAACTTTTGAAGAGAAATTAAGTTTTCGTCAAAACTCCCTATCTCTAGGCTTCTCTTATGGAAAGGTGGCCGAAAAACAAAGTTGAAAGTATCACAGAGGAACGAGTCCATCACACTCTCCCTAGGAGAGGGTCCTCTGTGAAGGGGTTGGCCAAAGATGATAAAACGAGGGCCACAAAAGAAACGAGCTTCCGTCGAAGCTCTCCCTGGAAAAAGGGTTGTGTAAAGTTGATTGTCGTTTTGCAAACTGTTCGCAAAGAAAACGAGTCCCTTCAAACTCTCCCTGGAAGAGGGTCCTTACGAACGAAAGATGGTTGCATGCGAAAAGAATGAGCTCCCTCGAACTCTCCCTGAAGATGGTCCTTCGCAAGAAAAGATTGATTTTTGATGAAATGATAACCCGAAGGTTGAAATTGAGAATTTATAGTTTGAAATGATGATGTTTGGTTAGCACAAAGACTGAACCTGGATGGCTAACTGATTAGTCAGCCAAACACTAGCACGAGCGCTAGATGCACCAGCACGAGTGCTGGATTTCGAAAAAAATGTCCCAGTACGAGCGCTGGTTTTTTGAAAAATGCACACCAGTACGAGCACTGGATGGTTTAATAGGAGAATTTGAAAATGAGACCGACATTCGAAGATACTTGAGAATTAAGCGAGAATGATTGCCGGTGTTTCAGGAGTATCCCTTATCCTGAAGGGGAAGTTCAAGGAGGAACTTTGAGAAAATAAGGATATACACAAGCGAAAAATCCAAGTCGGAACTCGGTTTTTCAAATATAAGAAAATGAGTGAGAATCGAGTTTGAAAACTCGAATTCTCAATCCAACAATTTTGTCCAACACGAGCATTGGATTCAAAAGAAAGTTCAAGTAGGAACTTGAGACTTCAAATGGTATATAAAAGGAAAAACCCGAGTCGGAACCCGGATCTTTTAAAAACGATGATAAAGATGGGGAATCCGAGTTTCGAAAACTCGAATCTTCAAGGGTACGATCGGTTCCAACACGAGCGTTGAATCCGATAGGAAGTCCGAGACGGAACTCGAGACTTCAAACGATATATAAAGAAGGGAAAACCCGAGTCGAAACACGGATCTTAAAAAAAATAATGATAAAAAGTGGAAGAACCCGAGTTTTGAAAAACTCGAATCTTCAATGGTACGATCGGTTCCAATCACGAGCGTTGAATCCGATAGGAAGTCCGAGTCGGAACTCGAAACTTCAAACGATATAAAAAAGGGAAAACCCGAGTCGGAACCCGGATCTTCAAAATAATGATAAAAATGGAAGAACTCGAGTTTTGAAAAACTCGAATCTTCAAGGGTACGATCGGTTCCAATCACGAGCGTTGAATCCGATAGGAAGTCCGAGTCGCAACTCGAAACTTCAAACGATATAAAAAAGGGAAAACCCGAGTCGGAACCCGGATCTTCAAAATAATGATAAAAATGGAAGAACCCGAGTTTTGAAAAACTCGAATCTTCAAGGGTACGATCGGTTCCAACACGAGCGTTGAATCCGATAGGAAGTCCGAGTCGGAACTCGAAACTCCAAACGATATAAAAAAGGGAAAACCCGAGTCGGAACCCGGATCTTTAAAATAATGATAAAAATGGAAGAACCCGAGTTTTGAAAAACTCGAATCTTCAAGGGTATGATCGGTTCCAACACGAGCGTTGAATCAGATAGGAAGTCCGAGTCGCAACTCGAAACTTCAAACGATATATAAAAGGGAAAACCCGAGTCGGAACCCGGATCTTCAAAATAATGATAAAAATGGAAGAACCCGAGTTTTGAAAAACTCGAATCTTCAAGGGTACGATCGGTTCCAATCACGAGCGTTGAATCCGATAGGAAGTCCGAGTCGGAACTCGAGACTTCAAACGATATATAAAGAAGGCAAAACCCGAGTCGGAACCCGGATCTTTAAAATAAAAACGAAAACAAAAACAAAACAGAAACCTGAGTCAGAACTCAGACAGAAAGGAGATAATTTCTACCCAAGAGTCGGATTTTAGAAGGATTGACAAGATGTATGACTAGATTCCGACAATGAAGAGGAGAGATTTACTCGAGATCCTTGACCCAAGATGGCCTAAGATTCGAATCTATTTATGATGGCTTCAGGGTTTTCCTTTATCCTGAAGGAGTATAGAATAGAATTTGATGTGAATTGAGGAATTTATGAGAAATAATTCAGGTTTATCCCTTAACCTGAGAGGGAAAAGAATAAGATTTAAATGAAGAGAAATTGATATAAATTTGGAAAATCAATAAAGCTTGATGAAACTTGTATTTACAAAAGAATTCTCGCAGGTAGCGTTTGTTGTTCCTACGAGGGGTTTCAGGGTTATCCCTTATCCTGAGTGGGAGAAGAATAGAATTTAAGAAAATTTAGCGAAGGCAAGTTGATATAAATCTAGAAAATCAAAAAAAAGATTAACAAAACTTATATTTACAAAAGAATCCTCGTAGGTAGCGTTATGGCTCCTACGAGGGATTTTCAGGATTTTCCCTTATCCTGAATGGGGGCACCTCGGACAACGAGGGTCAGGTTTATCCCTTAACCTGAAAGGGTAAAACACCTCGGACAACGAGGGTCAGGTTTATCCCTTAACCTGAAAGGGCGAAAAAAAAAGAAAATTTAGAAAATACCTCATGGGAAAGAGGCATCAGGTTTATCCCTTAACCTGAAAGGGTTTTAAGAATAAAAAAATTGATAGAATTTAATGAAATTGATGAAAACTTGACAAAAAAAATTGACAAAAAATTGATTAAATTGAAGATAAAATGAATGCAACTAATAAAGATAATAAGATTAACTAAAAAATTGAGAAGATTTTTGAAAAAGAGTTTGTTTGATCCTGCCTGCACGTAGGATCTTTAAAGGAAAATGTTTATTTAAGTGAAAAATCATTTTTGGGAAGAAAATCCACCGTAAGAAGAACGATCAGTGCGAGGACTGATCCTTCAAATCAACATGAGAGATCATCATGAGGGTCAATTTTTGAAGGCAATGGTTTGAAATCTAGTTTTAAAAAAAAAAGAATATCAATAGTAGATCTGATTTCTGAAAGTAATAGTTTGAAACTGATAATAAGATCAACACAAGGGTTGATCTTTTTGAATAAATGCTTTTGAAACCAATTTTAGAAGATAAAACCAACACAAGGGTTGATCTTTGAATATAAAGATTTGAAATCCATTTTGGAAGATAAGACCAACACAAGGATTGATCTTTGAATATAAAGGTTTAGAATTCATTTTGGAAGATAAGATCAGCGCAAGGGTTGATCGTTGAACATGACGGTTTTTGAAAAATCACTTTTGGAAAATATGATCAACACAAGATTCGAGACCTATTTTTGGAAGATAAGATCAACACCAGGGTTGATCCTTAAATGCAATGGCTCAAAAAGAATCTATTTTGGAAGACATGATCAACACGAGGGTTGATTGCCAATGCAATAGTTCAAAAACCTATTTTTTGAAGATATGATCAACACGAGGGTTGATTTTTGACAAAGGTCGGGTCAAAGAACATTTGAACTCTTTGGTCATAACAAAGATTTTCAAAATTTCATGATTTTTTGAAAAGCCCTCATAGGTAATATCATTTCTCTCATGAATGATGTCAGGATTGTCTCGCATTCTGAAAAGAAAAAGAATTTAAATGCCCCAGTATGGCAAAAGAAGAAAGTATTTGAATATCAAAGATATAAAGAAAACTTGACATTTCATTGATAAGTAAAGGTTTGCTGACAAAAACTGAATATTTACAAGAACTTTAAAAGGAAAAGATCCGTAGAAGGCTGAACTGACTTGCCCCTACAAGATAACTAACAAAAAGAGATGAAAGCAGGAAACTTTAGTTTTTATCAATTCTTCGGGTGATCCGGAAGAGTCTAGATTGGAACTGCAGGTTGCTCCCCTCCTTCATCTGGTACCAAAATTTCTTTGTCGATGAAATCCTGTATGATGTTTTTGAGGACGAAGCAATGCTCTGTATCGTGCCCCCTTACTTGATGAAATTTGCAAAAACACTCTTTCCATTTTCCCATGGTGACTGAAGGATCAACTCCCCTGGGAAGCTTGATCATATCTTCCGTGAGCAGGTATTCGAGAACCTCCTCAACTGGCTGACCTAAAGGAGAAAACTGGCGATCATAACTCCAACCAACATGCTTTGTCTCCTTTGGCTTGCCTGATTTTTGTCGAGAGCCGTCCCTTTCCTGAGAGCTAGACTGAGCATGCTTGGTTAGGGGAATCGGGCACTTTTCTTCTTCGTCTTCAACAAAAAGATTCCTATCAATGCAGTCTTGAATAATATTTTTGAAAACAAAGCAATGATCAGTGTCATGTCCTGTTGTTCGATGGAATTTGCAGAATTGGTTCTTGTATTTTCCCAAGATAGTGGAAGGACTCGTGGCTTTTGGGAGCCTGACTAGTCTCTTGGTTAACATGTATTCAAGAACTTTATCCAGCGGCTCATCCAAGGGAGTGAAATTTCGGTTGCTACTCCAATCATTACGCTTTAGCTTTTCCTGATTCTTCTCCTTCTGCGGAGGATTGGATTGAAGTGGTTCATCTTGGTTTCTGCTGAACTTTCCCTTCTGGTTTCTAGATGACTCCAAATTGCTGTTTTGATTGCCCGGGTTGCCTTTGTTGCTGCCCCCGCTGGTTTTAGAACTTCCTGCACTACCATCGTTGTGTTTGCTCGTTCGGAAAGTAACAGGTGTCTCTTCCTTGGTGGGAGCTTTTCCAAAACTGGCTTTAGCCTGCTCGGATAATATCTCAACCATCATCTTTTTGAACAACCGATATATGGCAGGATCAATCTCATTCTGGCTGTCCTGACCTCCTTCTCTGGCAAACCTCTGAGAGTCCATTTCTCAATTCTTGCTTTTGACTGGTGCGGCCTCTGATCTTAGTCTGAACCACCCGTTAATACCGAATGCTCTCTCTGGTAGGACAAAATGGGACCCTTTTAGAAAGATTTTGGAGGAAACTTTGATAAAGGAAGAAATCAAATTGACAAAGAGATATCCCACTACTAGGGATTGAGCCCGCACGAGAGGCACGACAGTCGTATTATTTTCCCGTGAGAAGAAATAAACAATTTAGAATATGATTAAAAGGACATCTCTTGATGAAAGAGATTTTTGTTACAAAATAGATTTAGAAGATATGTAGAAGAAAAATTTTAGAATAATGGATGGTAAATTTTGAAAAGTTGGAAAAATTGCAGGCAGGATCAGAAAAGAATTTAAAGAAATCAAGAAAAGAAGAAGAAAAACAGATACACCTGGGGTTTTAAAAGAGGAAATTTTAAATAATATATACCCGGGGTTTTGGAAAGGTTTGATATATATAAGAGAATACAATAAAAAATTACACAATCATGGCTGCACAAACAAGGTTGCGCACATAGCACTCCCTAAAGGCTGACTCTATATGCAATATTTGAAATAGCTTGTAGGACCTTAATCCTAACTCTATGGTTCAGATCATCTGATTCCAATCAAGGTACGCCGATATATTCAAGCCGAAGCTCGAAGTACGTGGCATATAAGATATCTCTCCGGTTCTAAGGTAAGGGCTTCCCAACATCCTTGAGCACCTACCGATATACCTCGGACTATGGCCCTTAGGTACGTGGTAGGGGGGCACGAACCCAAATAAGTGGTCCAGTTGTGAGGCTCTCTCCCGAACTATGGTTCAGTGAGACAGCCCAGCAACGTGAAGACCGGAACAATATAGGTAGGGATGTTTTCAAAATATGATCAATATGCAATAAAATCAGAAGGCTCTAATGCAAGTCCTAAAGAGATAGATTTAAATAAGAAGAAGCATACACTTGCATACATTGTTTTTGCATTCAATCCCTAAGATTGAGGAGAGTTGTATTTAAAACCTAAGTCTAATGTGAACATGGATATAATCTCCTCAATATGGTCCTACCAAACCATACTTAGATCCTATATGAAAATAATGTCAGCTTAGGACAGAGTCTAGGCTCCTAAGGTTTGCATGGAAATGTAGCTGACATATGTTAGAATAAAGACTTAGATCATATAAAAGCAAAGCAAAGGTATAGATCCAACCGGACGAAGACGAGTCCCATCACGGTCGCCAAACCTGTGATCATCGCAAAATTTTTCCTCTCTTATTGGTTTCTCTCTCTTCCTTCACTTTTCCCTTTTCTAACCTCTATTCTCCTCCTTTTTGAAGGAAGAAGAATAAAAGAAAGAAAGAGAGAAGAGAAAAGAAGAGAAAGAGAGAGAAGAGGAACTCTTTTGCGCGGTTTTCACTTGACCTTTATTTGAAAACATTTAGAAAATTACTCGCCTCCGTTTTGAAAATTCGCGGGAAAAATGGAGAGACGGGATTCGCTCGTCGGTACGAGGTTCGACCGTTCCTGGCGCCTTTACCAGGGGTAATCGAACCAAGGATCGAATCTATACCTTTTGCTTTGCCTAAATATAATCTAAGAATTTATTCTAACTCTAAATGCACAAAGAATCATGCTTGTGCAAATGCAAAAATGTATGTTCCTTTTGAAAATTGATTTGGAAATTTCCAAGTATTCTGAGATGAACTTGGGAGGGAAGTGAAGGAATGATTGAATCTAACTTAGAACTTGGGATAGATCAGAGAAGTTCTAAGTTTTTGAAGTAAATCAGAGTTTTGGAAGAATGAATCTTGACTTGGAGAAAGAATGATCTAAAGCTTTGAAATGAAAAGGAAATGAATTTTCAAAGTCAAAAATGGACTTTGAATTTAATCATGGGTTTAGGAGAAGAAGATGAAATTTTAAAGTGATATTGGCTTTGAATCTTAGAATGGGTCTGAGAAAATCAAATGGTATTTAATAATGGAAATGGATTTAAGAAATCCGGATTAGATCCGAAAATGGAATTGAAATCTAGAATTGGAATTGGATTCTGAATCCTAAAAAGAATGGGATCCTGTTGAGAAATTCGGTTTTGATGTCACATAATATGATACACTGTCTTATTTGATTTTGTATGATATGATAATATGTTCTCTTGAAATAATGTTATATTATGACTGAATATGTTTTGCCTTAAATCTAACGAGTATTTGATGCAAGGATATTTCACCCAATAAGGATGGAGACTTCTTGTTCAAGTACAACTATGGTGCAATCATACTCCTTGAAGAAAAAGCTTGATGAGCCATGCTTTCCTAAAAGCTCAAATGAAGAAATCGGCTACCTCAAGATGAAGATTTTTTCTCTTTAAAGTCATATGTAACAGAACCTTCAGGAACTTGCATTTTGCATATTACATACTCATTCATACATACTATATCATAAAAGTATACGATAGTTTCAAAAAGCTTCTTTTTTGAAAACCAATAAGTATACCTTCTTACAACCTTTTATGAAAAAGATATTTTGTCATATAATAATTATACCTTCTTACAACCTTTTATGAAAAAGATATTTTGTCATATAATAATTGTACCTTCTTACAACCTTTTATGAAAAAGATATTTTGTCATATAATAATTGTACCTTCTTACAACCTTTTATGAAAAAGACATTTTGTCATTGTACCTTACAAGACAACATGAAAAAGGAATGTAGGAAAAAGACAAAAACATAAAATCGGCTACATAAGAAAAATAAATTAAAATTTTTAAGGACTCTAGTTACCTTTTTCTCATAACCATAGAATGTCGACTTACTTGAAGTCATCATTCTCTCTACAAAGCATTAAATGCCTTCTGTAACAAATCCCTTCTAAATATCCTTCCCAAAGAATGTCGACCTTCTTTTTGGATCCTCATTCTCTCTGGAGACTTTAAAATACACTACATAAAGAATACACTTGACATGACTATGTACAAATAAATATCTCAAAGCACTCATAGTACTTACACTCATTTAAAGTAAAGAAGTACTAATGTACCTCAAATCATTAATTAGAATAAAGACAAAACTACAACCCAATGTTCAAATGTACTATTGTAAGAAATAGACTTTCTTACATAAAATATGTATTACCTAAAACACTACAACGACTAGTGTACCCTCTATCTTACTCTTCTGGAAAAAGGCATTCTCGATCTTCTCTAAAAGATATTTTTGAAAAGACATAACATTTCATATTTCAAAAAAGTTACAGTTCCAAAATGTAACGACTACTTTTTATAAGCTATATAAACACACACACATAAACTATTCAAACAAGAGGAATGAAATAGACGTGTGAGCTTACGAAGAGAAAAATATTCTATTCGTGATTTGAAAAGAGAGCCTTGAAAAAGAAAGAGAAAAAGAAAAAGAAAGAAAAGAGAAAAAGTCAAGTCCAGCTCTTTGACAAAGAGTATCCTCTGAGTGACAAACAGAACATTCTTAGAATCCTTCATTCGTGCATTCATATCATTCTGAAGGTTCTATAGGAAGTATTGTAACTCTGTTTATTCACTGTACTCCTTTGTTTAAAGAAGTAGACCTCTGTGAAAGAGGGTGTTGCCCTTCTCTGTTGAGAGAAGAAGACCTCTTGGGAAGAGGGTGTTGCCCTTCTCTGTTGAGAGAAGAAGACCTCTTGGGAAGAGGGTGTTGTACTATTTATCCGGTAACTCGGATGTTATAGTGGAATCTCAAGTGATTTGCTTGAGGACTGGATGTAGGTCTGGATATTGACCGAACCAGTATAACTTCTGTGTTTTATGTGTTGTGCCTTATTGCTTAATTATTTTATTTTATCGATCAAAATCAAATTTCACTATTCACCCCCCCTCTAGTGGAATTTCATTTGGTATCAGAGCAGGTTTGCTGGTTTCAACGTAACAAGTCTTCCAGCACAAATGGCATCTACCTCTTATGCTCGTGATATTGAAGGTCAACACGCATCTCGTCCTCCCTTCTTCAATGGCTCCAACTATGGATATTGGAAGTGCAGAATGGCTATCTTTCTCAAATTCATAGACTTTGCTGTATGGAAAATTGTTGAGCATCCATACACATCTCCATCCGCAGACTATAACTTATGGTCTGATGAAGAAAAGAAAATGGCAAACTTAAATGCAAAGGCTATGAATGCCTTATATTGTGCCATTGATCAAAATGAATTCAACAGAATATCTATATGTGAATCTGCATATGACATTTGGCATTCTTTGGAGGTGATTCATGAAGGAACCAACAAAGTTAAAGAAGCCAAAATATCATCTCTTGTTAGAAAATATGAGTTATTCAAAATGAACAAAGATGAACTCATCACAGAGATGTTTACCAGATTCACCAACATCACCAACGATCTGAAATCTCTGGGTGTAACATATTCCCAGACTGAAAAGGTGAAGAAAATCTTGAGATCTCTCACAACTGATTGGGAGAGAAAGACCACTGCTATTGAAGAAGCTCAAGATTTATCTAAACTTACATTGGACGACTTAATAGGCAATCTTATGGCCTATGAAGTCCACATGAAAGAAAGAAGGGAAGATGAGCAACCAGTAAAGAAAACTCTAGCTTTCCCAGCCCTATCTGAGAATGAAGACTCAGATAAAGAATCAGAACTTGCGCTACTTACCAGAAAATTCCAGTGCTTCATGAGAAGGAACCGACTTCCAAACAGGCACAAGGAAAGAAAAGATCTTAAAGAAGATCCCATGTGCTTTCAGTGTAATAAGCCAGGGCACTTAAAACGTGACTGTCCCCTTCTCAAAAGAAAGTCCAAGACTGAGGAACCAAAGAAGAGGTTCTTCAAGAAAAAGGCTCTGCATGCTCAATGGGATGATTCAGAACCATCCACTAGTGAAGAGTCAAGTGATGATGAAGCCGAAACTGCAAATATGTGCTTCATGGCAAACGAAAGTTCGGTAAGTGAAATCTCTGATTTTTCCTTTGAAGAACTTCTAAATGCTTTTCAAGAACTATTTGAAGAATCTAGAAAATTGAGTTTCAAAAATAAAGCTTTAAAATCTGAAAATTTAGAGCTTTCTCAAGAGAATGAAAAACTCAGCAGTGAAAATTCTGAGTTGAAAAAGAAAAATCTTTTGCTTATATCTGAAATTTCTTCTACTAGCTCCAAAACTAAAGATATGCAAGTAGAAATTTCATAGCTAAAAAGTAAAACTGAGAACCTCATGAAAACGGTTTTCAAGTTTACTAAAGGTAAAGAGAACTTGGATAAACTCTTATCCTCTCAGAAGGTCTCCTTTTACAAGAATGGGATTGGCTATTCTCATTTCAAAAAACCTTCTTGTATAAATCAAAAGACCACATTTGTGAAAAGTTCATCTGAACCAATTAAGGAGTATTATATTGATAATCTTTTTAACTCCTCTAAAGAGATAGACAAACCCAAATCCAAATGGATATGGGTTCCAAAGTCTAACAAAAAAGGACCCGATTGGGTACCAAAAAGAAGATTTACTTAATGTTTTGCAGGCTCCAAAGAAGAACAGATGGATACTAGATAGTGGATGTTCAAAGCACATGATAGGACATCCAGACCTTTTTGTTGTTCTTCATCATAAAGAAGGAGGAACCGTCACCTTTGGAGATAACAACAAAGGTTTGATAATTGGTATTGGAAATATTGGTAACATAGACAAACCTCTTATCAAAGACGTTCTCCTTGTTAAAGGCTTAAAACATAACCTACTAAGTATCAGTCAAATGTGTGACACAAGTTATAATGTTAGCTTTAATCATGATGCATGCCTCATAGCTAACACAAATGAAAACATCATCTTAAAAGGTATAAGAAAGAATAATATATACGAACTATACCTAGAAAACATCACAGAACATTGTCTTATAGCTAATAATGACACTCAACATCTATGGCACATGAGAATGGGCCATGTCAATTCAAAATACATGTCCAAACTAGCTAAAAATAAATTAGTACGTGGGTTACCCAACATATCTTTTAAAAAGGATTATTTTTGTGATGCATGTCAATTAGGAAAATTGTCAAAATCTCCTTTCAAATCAAAAAATGTCATCTCAAGTAAAAGACCTTTAGAGCTTCTCCACCTGGACCTTTTTGGTCCTTCTAGGGTAGCTAGCCTTAATCATAATAGATATGTTTTTGTCATTGTAGATGATTACTCAAGATTTACTTGGGTAATATTTTTGAAAAACAAAAGTGACACGTTTTGTCAGTTTGAAATCTTATGTAAAAAATTACAAAACGAAAAATCATGTTCTATTGTTAAAATCCGTAGTGACCATGGAGGAGAATTTGAAAATGAACTTTTTGAAAATTTTTGTAACTTGCATGGTATTTCTCATAACTTTGCCTTCCCTAGAGCTGCACCTCAAAATGGTGTAGTAGAAAGAAAGAATAGAACCCTTCAGGAATCTGCCAGAACTATGCTCCAACACAATAATCTTGTAAAATCTTTTTGGGCAGAAGCTGTTAATACTGCATGCTACATAACAAATAGAGTTCTCATTAGACCCTTATTAAATAAAACTCCCTATGAACTATTCTATGACAGAACTTCAAGAATAGACTACTTCAAAGTCTTTGGATGTAAATGCTTTATCCTAAACACAAAAGATAGCCTGGATAAGTTTGATGCTAAATCTGTTGAAGGCATATTCTTAGGATATTCAAGTCATAGTAAAGCATACAGAGTTTTCAATAAGTGTCATAATACTATTGAAGAATCTATGCATGTTAGTTTTTGTGAATCTATTGATCAATCTGTTCATATACAAACTAATGATGATGTTGAAAGTACAGATTTATTTTTAGATAACACAGCTAAGTCTAATGAAGATGATCACCAAAGAACCTTTGTCGATATCAAAGATCATCCTCAAAAGCAGATTTTGGGAGAACTAACAAAGGGGGTTCAAACTAGAGCTCAGCTAGAACGGATTGCAAACATGGCATTCATTTCTCAACTTGAACCAAAGAAGATTGATGAAGCCATCATTGATGAGTTCTGGATGCTAGCCATGACTGAAGAACTGAATCAATTCCAAAGAAATGACGTTTGGGATCTTGTGCCGAGACCAAAGGATCATCCAATCATTGGGACAAGATGGATCTTCAGAAACAAGCTAGACGAAACAGGTAATGTTATAAGAAACAAGGCCAGACTAGTAGCTCAAGGATACAACCAGGAGGAAGGTATTGACTTTGATGAAACATTTGCTCCTGTTGCTAGACTTGAATCTATTAGAATGCTCTTAGCATATGCAAGCTATATGGATTTCAAATTATTTCAAATGGATGTTAAAAGTGCTTTCTTAAATGGTTTTATAAATGAAGAAGTCTATGTAAAACAACCTCCAGGATTTGAAAATGAACAATACCCAGATCATGTTTTTAAACTCAAACGTGCTTTGTATGGTTTAAAACAAGCACCTCGTGCTTGGTACGAAAGACTAAAAACCTTTTTATTAAAAACTGGTTTTTCTGTTGGCAAAGCAGATTCTACACTATTTGTCAAAGTAGTGGATAATCATACCCTAATTGTTCAAATCTATGTCGACGACATCATCTTTGGATCTTCTAACAGCACTCTCTGTAAAGATTTTTCTAAGTCCATGCAGAAGGAATTCGAAATGAGTATGATGGGAGAACTCACCTACTTTCTTGGACTGCATATTAAGCAAACCAAGGATGGAGTTTTCATCAACCAATCTAAGTATGCTCATGAACTTCTGAAGAGGTTCAACATGAACTCAACTGCTTCAAAATCCACTCCTATGAGCACTACTACTGTGTTGGACAAAGATGAAGATGGTAAGACTGTTGATACAAAGGTATACCGAGGTATGATAGGATCACTTCTTTATTTAACTGCTAGCCGTCTAGATATAATGTTTAGTGTTTGCTTGTGTGCTAGATTCCAGTCAAACCCAAAAGAATCACATCTTAAAGCTGTAAAAAGAATAATGAGATATTTAAAAGACACAGTTGATTTTGGATTATTCTATTCAAAATCTTCTACATTTGATCTAATCTCATACAGTGATGCTGACTTTGCTGGAAGTAAATCTGACAGAAAAAGCACAAGTGGAACATGTCACATGCTAGGGCACTCACTGGTATCATGGTTCAGTAAGAAACAGAATTGTGTATCATTATCAACTACTGAAGCCGAATACATTGCTGCTAGCCTAGCTTGTACTCAAGTTATCTGGATGAAACAAACATTAAAAGATTTTGGTTTAAATTTTGAAAATACAACTATTTTTTGTGATAATACAAGTGCTATAAACCTATCTAAGAATCCTATTTTACACTCACGAACTAAGCACATTCAAATAAGACACCACTTCTTAAGAGAACAAGTCTTAAACAACATAATTAAACTAGAATTCATACCCACTAATCAACAGTTAGCAGACATATTCACTAAACCATTACGACATGAAGACTTCACACGAATTAGAAGAGAACTAGGAATATGTAAACTAAGTGACTTATAAATTAATCACACTTAATATAATACTTCTTATAAGTTTTGTTAAAATCTTATTTTTTTCTTCTTATCGATTTTTGTTAGTCAAACTAAGTTTCCATATTCACGTATACTCTAAACTCTTATAAGACACATTCTTTATGTCTTTCAACTTGTCATCTTTCAAGTACACATCCATAATGACTCCTTGTCCTATCTCCTTTCACTCATATCCATAAGAACTAATTATATTAAAAGCTATCATGACATTGTTCACATCACTCATCTCATATCTCCTTTATTATTTGTTGTCCTTTTGTGAAAACTTCTCTTACGATAAGTTGATTCACCTTCAACATGATAACATATTATTTTATGAGAAATCTTACTTTTCAAATTTTAGTCAAAATCGAATGATGTTTTTTTTTTTTGGTTCTTTTTACCTTCTTCTAAAAATCTAGTTGCTATGTTTTTACGTATAAATTTTACTATATCATTTGTTATATCATATAGTATGTACACTCTATTTTTATCATGTCTTCCTTTCCTCCTATCGACACTTCACTAAGACATTAATGCCCTTCATGAAAAATTCAAATGATTATCCTCTCGTACCACCTTTTAAGTTATTATATTTCACATAAATTTTTACTATATCATCTATTATATCATAGCCTAAGAACAAGCTATTATCATCTCTTCATGGTTTACATCTTTTACGAAAAAGTACTGTAAAATTCTCTTTTCAAAAACTTGTACTCCACTCATTAGTACGTTTTGTATCACCATTTTATCTCTCTCTCTACATTATACGAAGTTCCTTTTCATCCGTGACCATGACTCTCTCATATATTTTATATCTCTCTCCAATCGAAATTCATTAAAACCTTGTCCTTCACTCCACTTTATGTCATACAATTTCTATCCAACTTCAAGTGATTGGTGTCCTTTATGACCACTCTCATTTCTTTTACATATCCGTATCACCCTCCTTTATATCTATTCACACTCCTTTCACGTATATCAAAATATACACTTCTTAAATAAGAAATTATTGCATTTCCTCATACTCTCATGTTTGTCCTATTCCAAACTCCCTCTTCACGATTTTGGAATGCTTTCACATAAAGTAAATTCTTGAAAAAGTTGTTTGTTCTTATTAGGCCATTATTCACTCTCTATTCTTCATGATCGTCACGAAAAACTTTAAAAACTCTTGAATCATTCTTTCTCTTACGTTTAATATGACACTCCATACTCAATTCATGACTCTTCTCACTATCCAACAAGATTGCCCATAGTAAATTTGTTACATATATAGAAAAATTATTTCGAAACTATGTCCTTCTTAATATCTATGCTAATATAATACACTTTCTTCCAAAATTGATTTGATTTGTCATTCACAAGTCTCTTATTTTACAACTCACATCATATCAATAATTATTTTCTTCCTTCTATTTAATCAATTGGTTCATCTCTTACCATTCCATTCGATCTTTTCTATCCTTATACAAATCTTCTCTCGGTTCTAGCTCCTTTCTCTCCTAGTGCTTTATTTTCAAGACACTCAAAATGGCTTCCTCTTCTACCAATGTGATCACCTCCGCCGATCTAAGGTATCCTGATTTGTTTCACACCTACACCTCACTCTGCTCTCGCCCCATTCATGAAGGAAAATTGATCAACTTTGACGACTTCATGTTCTTTGACTTAGACACCTATCTCCCCGAACTCAAACCTCTCATAGGATCTTCATCCCCAGCCGCCTATTATCCTGAACTAGTTCGACTGTTTTATACCAACTTCTCTTCTGATCATGAACAAACCTCAATCACCAGCAAAGTCCGAGGACAACTGATGATTTTCAATGCTTCCGACCTAGGTAGAATTCTAAATCTACCTTCCACCGGTACCGACCTTAACGCCATAGTACCAATCGACCGATCGGTACTTCGAAAAATACTTCTCTGCACCAACTGCTACCAACTTCCGTGGCACATGAGGAATCTCCAACCTCAAGCTCAGCTACTTGCCCAGATTCTTTTCCACAACCTCTATCCCAAGCATCCCCGCCAGGGATTAGTTCCTCGAAAAATCTCTCTTCTTATCTACGCCATCCTTTCTTCTCTTCCGATAAATTGGTCATCCATTATTTTCAACCTATTTATTCGTTATCAGAAATTTGAGCCTCTTCTTTTTGGGTGTTTTATAACTCCCATTTTCAACTACTTTCAAGTACCACTTCACAACGAAGTCATCCTCCGACCCTCTCACGTCCTCGATGCTACCACCTTCAATCTAAGGTCCCTGCACATGCCCGGCTCTGATGAAGCAGATCCAATATCCTCCTTCAATTACTTTTCTGCTATGATGGATATCGAGCAAACTCAAGATCGAATCCTTCGTAATCAAGCCCTGTTGCAGCAGACTCGCAAGCAGAATCGTGCCACCCGGACGCCTTCACCTTCTCCACCTTCGAGATAGACGCATTTTTTTTAGTCTGTAATAACTTTTTTTTGGTCTGTAATAACTTTTTTACTCTGATCCCTCCTTTTTGTCCATGACAAAGGGGGAGAAAACCTGTCTCCATTATTGGAGAAACATTCTCTCTTTAAACATTATTTCACATTTTTATCATATTATTATTTCTATGCATAATGTCTTTTTGACAAAGGGAGCATATTTTGTCATCATCAAAAAGGGGGAGAATGTTGAGAAATTCGGTTTTGATGTCACATAATATGATACACTGTCTTATTTGATTTTGTATGATATGATAATATGTTCTCTTGAAATAATGTTATATTATGACTGAATATGTTTTGCCTTAAATCTAACGAGTATTTGATGCAAGGATATCTCACCCAATAAGGATGGAGACTTCTTGTTCAAGTACAACTATGGTGCAATCATACTCCTTGAAGAAAAAGCTTGATGAGCCATGCTTTCCTAAAAGCTCAAATGAAGAAATCGGCTACCTCAAGATGAAGATTTTTTCTCTTTAAAGTCATATGTAACAGAACCTTCAGGAACTTGCATTTTGCATATTACATACTCATTCATACATACTATATCATAAAAGTATACGATAGTTTCAAAAAGCTTCTTTTTTGAAAACCAATAAGTATACCTTCTTACAACCTTTTATGAAAAAGATATTTTGTCATATAATAATTGTACCTTCTTACAACCTTTTATGAAAAAGATATTTTGTCATATAATAATTGTACCTTCTTACAACCTTTTATGAAAAAGATATTTTGTCATATAATAATTGTACCTTCTTACAACCTTTTATGAAAAAGACATTTTGTCATTGTACCTTACAAGACAACATGAAAAAGGAATGTAGGAAAAAGACAAAAACATAAAATCGGCTACATAAGAAAAATAAATTAAAATTTTTAAGGACTCTAGTTACCTTTTTCTCATAACCATAGAATGTCGACTTACTTGAAGTCATCATTCTCTCTACAAAGCATTAAATGCCTTCTGTAACAAATCCCTTCTAAATATCCTTCCCAAAGAATGTCGACCTTCTTTTTGGGTCCTCATTCTCTCTGGAGACTTTAAAATACACTACATAAAGAATACACTTGACATGACTATGTACAAATAAATATCTCAAAGCACTCATAGTACTTACACTCAT
Organism: Nuphar pumila; assembly: GCF_984573655.1. Classification (NCBI taxonomy): domain Eukaryota; kingdom Viridiplantae; phylum Streptophyta; class Magnoliopsida; order Nymphaeales; family Nymphaeaceae; genus Nuphar; species Nuphar pumila. Next base: position 92,918,189 of record NC_143256.1, on the reverse strand, counting down.
TTAAAGTAAAGAAGTACTAATGTACCTCAAATCATTAATTAGAATAAAGACAAAACTACAACCCAACGTTCAAATGTACTATTGTAAGAAATAGAATTTCTTACATAAAATATGTATTACCTAAAACACTACAACGACTAGTGTACCCTCTATCTTACTCTTCTGGAAAAAGGCATTCTCGATCTTCTCTAAAAGATATTTTTGAAAAGACATAACATTTCATATTTCAAAAAAGTTACAATTCTAAAATGTAACGACTACTTTTTATAAGCTATATAAACACACACACATAAACTATTCAAACAAGAGGAATGAAATAGACGTGTGAGCTTACAAAGAGAAAAATATTCTATTCGTGATTTGAAAAGAGAGCCTTGAAAAAGAAAGAGAAAAAGAAAAAGAAAGAAAAGAGAAAAAGTCAAGTCCAGCTCTTTGACAAAGAGTATCCTCTGAGTGACAAACAGAACATTCTTAGAATCCTTCATTCGTGCATTCATATCATTCTGAAGGTTCTATAGGAAGTATTGTAACTCTGTTTATTCACTGTACTCCTTCTTTGTTTAAAGAAGTAGACCTCTGTGAAAGAGGGTGTTGCCCTTCTCTGTTGAGAGAAGAAGACCTCTTGGGAAGAGGGTGTTGCCCTTCTCTGTTGAGAGAAGAAGACCTCTTGGGAAGAGGGTGTGCCCCTTCTCTGTTGAGAGAAGAAGACCTCTTGGGAAGAGGGTGTTGTACTATTTATCCGGTAACTCGGATGTTATAGTGGAATCTCAAGTGGTTTGCTTGGGGACTGGATGTAGGTCTGGATATTGACCGAACCAGTATAACTTCTGTGTTTTATGTGTTGTGCCTTATTGCTTAATTATTTTATTTTATCGATCAAAATCAAATTTCACTATTCACCCCCCCTCTAGTGGAATTTCAGATCTAAGGTTTTAGAATCTAAGATGGATTTTTGGGTTCTGGATCCTGAAATGGAATGGATCTGAAATCTGAGATCCAATGTGGAGTTGGGTTCTGGATCCTAAGATAGATTGTGGATCTGAAGTCTGAGATCCAATGTAGAGTTGGGTTCTGGACCCTAAGATAGGTTGTGGATCGGAAGTCTGAGATCCAATGTAGAGTTTGGTTCTGGATCCTAAGATAGATTGTGGATCTGAAGTCTGAGATCCAGTGTAGAGTTGGACTCTGGATCCTAAGATGGATTTGGATCTGAAGTCTGAGATCCAAGGTGAGATTGGATTCTGGATCCTAAGATGGTTTTGGATTTGAAGTCTTAGATTCAAAGTGAAATTGGAGTCTGGATCCTAAAGAGGAATTGGATCTGAAGTCTGAGATCCAATATGAGTATTTGAATCCTGGATCCTAAAATGGATGTGGATTTAAATTCAGAAGATGAATCAAGAACTTTTAAAATTGAACTTGAGATTTAGAATTTGAATATACAAAACGAATTTCAAAGTCAATTTAGACCTTGAATTTTTTTGAATTTGGAATTTGAAATGAAGATGGAAGGAATCTCAAAGTTAATTTGAACTTTGGATTTGATTTGAAATTTTTGAATATAAATGAATTTGGAATTTCAAAGTTAAATTGAACTTTGAAATCTGATTTGAATATAAAATGAGTTTGAATTCTCAAAGTTAGATTGAACTTTTGAGATTTGAAAATGAAATAGAATTTTGGAAATTGAAAGAATGAATTGGATTTGAGAAGAATTGAAGATAGATTGAGGGAGGTATTTACATTACTTGGAGTTTTTGAAAAAGACATTTTGAAAATATGATGCAAATCTATCCTGAATGATGAATGAATTTGAAGATTTTGAAATTGGATTTTTGAAAAAGCTATCTTATTCTTGAAATAAATTAAAATAAGATTGAAGATATAATACGTCCCTGACTATGGTCATTGAATGTATTATATAATAATCTATATTTAAATTCAGGTGAAGAATAAAACACATTTGGTGCTTTTATAGAATTTAAAATGAAATTAACTCTCAACATACCCTGACTATGGCCATTGGTATATATTTTGAGTCAATTTTAAGTTAAATTCTAATAAAAGGAGAAAATATTTAAGGAAAATATGATGAATTTTGAAAACGGATCCAGTGTGGGTCCAGTGTTATTTCGTAAAAGATAAAAATCCTAAGTTTTGTCCATACCCTCACTATGGCCATTGATGTGGATCATCAACTTAGGATTGATTTACCTCTTACAAAATGGTGCACGTGCCATTCGTGTTTCACCAATGTGAGATTTTGAGAAATAAAGGAAAAATGTATGGAAAATAGGCAATTTATAATGCTCATTCATTCTATCTAAGAGCTGAAAATATAACATTTTCATTAATGTTTAGCTATTACAATATTGAATTGAATTGAGATCAAACTCCTAAAGAAAGAAAAATGATTTCTATCTAATTCCTGCAAAGTCCCAGGTTAGTATAAGCAATACGGATGAGGAATGTTATACTAGAAGCTGAACTACATGTATATGATTAAGGGACAAGATGGAATGTGTACATTTGAGATGCATGGATGGCATTCTAAGTTGATGGGAAAAATAAATGTGGTCCTACCTACCTATACTATCATTGGAAATATACACATGTTAATCTTTGAGCCCAATGAAAACCTACATGAGGAGGTGCATGTAATGGTGTAGGCTGAAACTAAATCAAAATTCATATAGTTTACAACAAATCAAACACCGATTATGAGCTGATGAACCAGAGCCTTTCCCCAAAAAAAAAAAAAAAAAAGGCTCAGTCAATATTGCAGCAGGATGCCAAAATAGCGATCCAAATGGGACTGAATAATGCAAAGAGATATAGGCCGTGATAACCTGTGCACTGAGTATTGTTGCTAAAGGTGAGCATGCGGGTACTGTTTATGTGTTTGCAACAGGTGGCCGAAGAGGGGTTAGTGACAGGGTATTTACAGCAAAGCAAGTGATGAGATGATTGTGGTGTAAAATGGCGAAAATGCTTGTGCTAAGAATAATCGAATTGTGAAGATGACTGGAGATATATACAGTATCTACAGCAGGCTGAGTGTATTTTACAGGAAGTGTGAACATATGGATGTTATGGGTAAGATGCAGGGGACTATGCAATGGGCGACAACGGGGTGTTGTTGAGATGCCTAAGAGTGCTGGTAGAAAAGAAAAATGACGGGCATGATGCTATTAGTGCAATGTAATGAAAATACACACAGTAAGAAGACGTCAGATATCAATATACCCGAATATATGATATACTCATGAGTATCTCTAATGGCGGGTTATATGTTGTAACTTAATGGAGTTACTGTCTCACAATCTATCCAACCAAAGTTTTTGTGACGATGTAATCATCAAAATGAGGACCTTTCTCCCCTCCTTTTTGGATGCAAATATCTCAGCCTTTCCCAGGGCCGGTGACGTGATCATAGACTGAAGGAAGACCCTGATGACTTAGTGTCAATATTGGTGACAATTTCAGAATGTCACTCTCCGGCGGGACTCTCGTGGATTGGGTCCACATCCCAGAATTTCTTGATTTGGTTTTAATGTAACTATTATTTGAAGAGAAATTTTGTATTTCTATATCGAAGCATTCGGCTACTTGTGAATTGATTATACCCAACAGATGTCATAGAGTTAAGCCAACATAGCACTAATCTATAGAGATCTGAAATTTTACAAGATGGTCTACACAGATTATAAGAACACAAATCCAGTTTCGTGAGATGACTGAGTTTTTAAAAAAAATCACCATGGCCTTATGGCAATTTCTAAACAGAAATTAGGTCAGGAAGTCAACAACAAAGAGAAGAATGGACACTGGAAAGGAAATTTTCAAACCTGTTGTAGACTGATATTGTTTGTGAGTCACTGATAACCTGTCATGAACAGACATGCACCCGATCAAAAATCAATTTGCAGTAGTATCAGCAAGATGAATTTCAATGATATTAATAAATAAGTCTTAATGCGGTGCAGGCAAGCTATGAGCTATAACCAAGAACCGAATGGACTGTTTCTGTAGGATCTGAAGCTGGACTATTGCCGCGGCCGAATGGGGACAATCATCATTCTTGACATTTTCGTCCATCCCTTACCTGAGCAGAACTGATACTTTCCTGGTTCAGAGGCTGTTGAGGTATCATTGGTCTATCGGCAGCCGAACCAATCCCCACAGGTCGACGCAAGACAGCAAGAGATCCCATAAGACCATCAAGGGAATGCGTCAGTCACTTCTAAAGCTTTTGTAGTATATCATATCCGATCTTGGGAGGCTGGTCCAGTACGGTGATAAAAAAAAATGTCGACATCCATAGGAGTCACGGGATTGGTATATTGATGCTAGAGAGAATAAAGTGGAAGTGAAACTAAAAGAAACAGATGGATAATACTGTATGTATCAGTTTGAAATACGCATACCATGATACCCAGGGCATAATATAATGAAAAGAAAAGGGAAAAGTGAATATGCATCAATGGCAATGTAAGAGATACTCAAAACATCGAACATGAGTATTCGATTTTATCATTATAATAGCCTGATTAGGATCATTTACTCAGACATCTTCATGAAAAATAAATATCTCCATAGAACAGAGGCATTTACTTAACCCCTTTCATGGAATTCTGACAGAATATCCATTTGAATATCTTTAATGGAGACTCCATTTCAAGCATCAACAGCAGCTCTTACCCAAACATTCTTATGAAATCGAGACATGACTTAGGCATCTCTCATGGTAAAAAAAAATGTTCTAAACAATTTAAGAAAAGATACGGATGCAAGGGAATCTATTACTCGTAGAAGAACTTTACATTGAATCTGCAGAGCTGAAAGCATAAATAACCCAAAATTCACTAAACAGGGGAGGCAAAACATGATAAAAATAAACCATACGTAATGAATAAAGTTACAGGAATTCACAAAGAAGGCAAGCCGTAATGGTATTGAACGTTAGTGCGACCTGCAATCGTTAATGCCTGTTGCTGGAGATCGCAACAACAACCTTAGTGAGAATAACAACATTATCAAAAATATGAAAGCAAAGGAGGGGTCACAACAGATAAAAAAAAATGATCCGACGCCGGGTCAGATAGGGTATTACTTGCATAGGCCATCTTTTATTTTGAGACAATCGGTGCTAAAGTGGCTATATGATGGAGGAAATATAATGAACAATAAATTTCATGCCATATAGCAGAAAAAGCATCAAAAGAAGACATAACCCAAGCGTTAAAACCAGAGATAAAGTTATGCAATATAGCCTGACAATGCAGTGAGCATTTAAACAGAGGCAATGTTTGTTGTTGTCCACGAGTCTGCGATAGGCAGGTCGGCGATACCAGTCTGCCTTTCAGTGAACAATGAAATGAAAGAAAGAAAAGAAAAGAAAGAAAAAAAAAAAGGAGAGGCGATGGAGGCTCACCGGATGGAGATTTTTTAGATGCCTGGTGTTGATCCTCCCAAAAGGTAAGCAATCGGGAGATCGGAACTGAATACAGGGGCCCGATTGGGGCTTTTCTTCTAAGAGCGTCAGGTGGTAGAGATGCTTCTTAGGCCAAACGAGAGACGCCTGAGTTCAACGAGCGATGATTGATCAAAAGGGATGTGGAGAACACCTTAATCACTGATGCGAGGATGATGGATGAGAAGAACCACTCCAGCAGAAAGGCCAATGAAAATGGGTTGTAACGGATGCCAATGGGTTCCTCCTTTTTTCACTCCCCTGGCTCTGTTTATATAGGGACGGAAGAAATATCGAGAGAGAGGGGAGGTTAGGGATCGACGGTCATCCCTGGAAGGTGATGATCGGAGGGTAGATGAAGGTGAACGCACCTGTTGGCGTGCGATGTTGTTGATGATGAACGAAGGGGATTGGAGGGGAAGGCCTGTGAGGCCGTTGGCCATCGACGGTGCTGGGGCCATCGCTATGGAGTTTGCAATGAGGGGAGTGCGGGGGATGGGAAGAAACTTCTGGAAGAGGGCAGAAAGACGCCGCCCCTGGACCTCCGACCCTTTCTCGCTAGGGGTTCTCAAAACCCCTAAAAAAAAACTTTTCCCCGAGCCCCTTTTGGGTTAAAAATATTTATGACAAAAAGGGGGGCTCTTTTCGAGATTTTTCAAGAAGGTGGTTTTTCTTTTCAAGTTTTCCTAAAAAGGTGGTTAAAGGTGAGTTTTTCGGAAAAGTTTTTTTTTTTTTTTTCCAAAAACCACATAGTTTTTCCTAATTTCTTTGATTTTTTTGCATGATTTTTCCAATTTTTTGTATTTTTAGAATAAAATCCTAAAGAAAACAAGGATTAAAACTAATTTTTTATATATTTTTTTTCATTTTTTGTATTTTTGTAATAGAAAAATTAAGATTTAAAACACTAAATTTTTGTATTTTTCTAAGAAATATTTAAAAATGTTTTCTCAAGAATTTCGAGCCATCTTGGGGAAGATCTCTTCAGAAAAAGGGGTTTTGGACCCAGGTTTTGAGGAAATGTTCGAGTTTTTAAGCCTCGAATCGAAAAATACAACTCGATGGATCCAAACGGATACCGGACGAAGTGTCTGAGCTTTGCAAAAGATTATTTTGGTAATTTTGAGAATTTAATTTAAAATTGGATAATGAAGCTCAGATTTGGATTTTGATAATGGATCCGGATCCGAAATTGAGTCAGATATGGAAAATGAATTTAATTTCAACCAAATTTTGAGAAACAAAAGGGGATTTTGATTTAAAACTGACTCAATTACCCAGAAAATGGGGACAAAGGGCAGAAAGGGGATATTTACAACATTTTGAAAATTTTGGGGTGTTCACAGATATGCAAATCCAACATCAGGTCCTTGTACTGCAGCAGACTCAGTCCAAAGCTCAGAAAATGGATCTCATTGCAGCTTTTGGTAAAATGAAAGTATCTGATAAACCCGCTGGGGTATCTCCTGAGGTGGCTAAAAGAATGCCATAGCTCCCTAAACACTTTATTAAGCCCGCCCCGGAGAAAAGTGAGACATCCAGACCAAAGCCGATAACAGCATTATCCAATGTCTCAATTTTGGACTTAGCTCAAGTTTCCACCAAACACCAGCAGGTGTTGAATGATCTGTTGCAGAAAATCAAAGTGAAACCGAGCATAACTCCAGAAGACATGGCCCAGATAGTCAATCAGGCCATGACAAATGCTCCGATCACTTTCTCAGATAAAGATCTTTCCAAGCCGCATGTGTTTCACAACAACGCTTTGTATGTTGTGATTCGAGCCAGAGGAATGATTGTTCCTCATGTGTTGATAGATGGAGGCAGCAGCCTCAATATATGCCCAGAAATGACAGCCAAAGCTTTGGGCATCAAAGAAGAAGAATATATCCCTGACCCGAGCACTATATATAGGTTTGATAATCATGGTCAGGCAGCGAAAGGAAAAAATTTCTTGGAGATTTTCATCGACTATTCAGTCCACTCTGTCCTTCTCGGGAGACCGTGGATTCACAATACGAACGTTGTGTCGTCTACTCTGCATCAGTGTGTCAAATTGTCAAAAGGTGGAATGATCACAACAGTCTTGGGCGAGGATCAAAAATAGAGGCTTGCACAACCCATGGTTCCTAGGCCCACTTTTACTACTGATATCCCTAGCATTAGGGGCATTGATGAGGTCAGTTTCGAAGAAAACTCAGAAATACTGCAGACGGCTGAACAACCAGCACATACAGTGGCCATGACTCGATGGAGAGGCCCACAGTTTTTCAAGATTAGAGGACGAATTGACTATAGCACATTCAAAGATCATCCATTTTTCTCCCAATTTATGAAGGCCAAAAAGGGATTTGATCTGTTAGTAAAGCATGGGTATCAGCCTTTTCAAGGCCTGGGAAAAAATGGGAATGGTCGTCTCGAGCCAGTAATTCCTTAGCACTATCCTCAGAGGGTCAGATTGGGCTTTAATGGCAGAAGATCTCAAAAGGGCACTATTTTTGTCAAAGGAACCCACTAAGGGCATCTGCTTGTCTTTTCATTTCTATTCTTTTGTTTCCACATTTGGGATGATATCCCGTTTCATTTCAACCGTTGTCATCAATTCAATCTTTCAATAAAGTTGCAAATTTCCTTTGTCTGTCTGGATGCCATTTATCTCTTTACTTCTCATTATCAAATCTTTACAAAATTGCCATTATTCTGCTCTTTTATTTTTCCAATTATTTTCTCAATAAAAGCAGTTTGTTTTATGATGGGCGATTTCCCTGAATCGATTTATTCTTCAATTTTCAGAATGTCTTCCCGATCTATCAAGAAGCTCGTTCTTAATCCAGAGGCCTTTTCTAAGCCAATAGTGATTCATCAGGTTAAAATAAGAGCAAAATGTAGTCAGATTACAAAGCAGTCAAAAGAACCTGCAGAATTTGATTCAGCTCTTCAAGAATTACCAGAATTTGCAGCAATTCAGAAACAAGATGAGCCATCATCCTTAGTTCAGGATCCGACTGAGGATATCAATATTGGATCAGAAGACGATCCTAAAATTCTCAAAATTGGCAGCAGTTTGAGCCCGAAAGAGAAAGAAAGGCTCACCCATTTTCTCAAGCAACATGAAGAAGTGTTCGCGTAGACGTATGAGGACATGCTAGGTGTAGATACCAAATTGGTTGAGCATCGTCTCATCCTAAAACCAGATGTCAAGCCGGTTAAGCAGAAACTGAGAAAGATGGATCCTCAAGTGGAACAACAAGTTAAGGAATGTCTAGAAGACCTACGCAAAGCAGGGTTCATTCGAACCATTGACTATCCAGATTGGCTAGCAAATATTGTTGTTGTTCCCAAGAAAAATGGTAAAGTTCAAATTTGCATCGACTTCAGAGATCTCAATAAAGCGACTCCTAAGGATGATTATCCACTTCCTAATATTGATCTTTTGATTGATAGCACAGCAGGTCATGCTATGTTCTCTTTTATGGATGGATATTCCGGATATAATCAAATCAAGTTGGCCGCTCATGATCAGTCCAAGACGTCTTTCACAACTCCTTGGGGCACTTTTTGTTATACAGTCATGCCATTTGGGCTTAAGAATGCTGGAGCCACTTATCAGCGTGCTATGGCCGTCATTTTCCATGATCAGATACACAAAATCATGGATGCCTATGTCGATGATATTCTGGTAAAGTCCAAAGAAGAGGAAGATCACATCGAGCTCTCAATCAAGTTTTCAAGCGGCTCATTCTTTACAAGCTAAGACTCAATCCACAAAAATGTGTTTTTGGAGTCGAATCTGGCAAATTATTAGGCTTTCTAGTCAGTAAAAAGGGGATAGAAGTTGATCCCGCTAAGGCCAAAGCTATCATTGACATATCTCCCCGACTAATCTGAAAGAATTGCGTAGCCTTCAGGAACGTATGCAATCAATTCGGCGATTCATATCCAATTTGGCCATGAGATGTGAGCCTTTCAATCATTTGCTTAGAAAAGGAGTGAAATTCGAATGGGGACCAGAGTGTCAGCAATCATTCGAACGCATCAAGAAATATTTGCTCAATCCTTCTGTGTTAAAGCCGCCAGAATTCGAGAAACCCCTACTGCTATACATTTCAGTTAATCAAGTGGCTTGTGGCGGATTCTTGGCGCAATACGAAGAAGGCAGCCTGATAGAGCATGCCATTTACTATGTGAGCAAAACCTTCATTGATTATGAGAAGAAATACTCTCAGATAGAGAAGACATGTCTAGCTCTGGTTTGGATGTGTCATAAATTGAGACACTATCTGTTGGCATCTGAAGTCAAGATACTATCCAAATTAAATCCTCTCAAGTATATTCTAGAGCAACCCTTCCTCAGTGGACGGATTGCCAAATGGCAGGTTCTATTGATGCAATACGATTTAGAATATGTCTCTCAGCAATCTATCAAGGGCCAAGCAATTGCAGATCAATTAGCAGATTTTCCTCTAGCAGAGGATGTTAAAGTCAAAGATGATTTCCCCGATGAGCGGATCTGCAATATTCAACAATCCCCAATTTGGAATTTATTCTTTGACGGTTCCAAGAATATGGCAGGCATAGGAATCGGGATTCTGTTGATCACACCTGAGAAGGAAATGATCCCCTTTTCTCTCAAATTAGATTTTCAGTGCACTCATAATATGGCCGAGTATGAAGCTTTGATACAAGGTTTGAAAATTCTACAAGACTTCAATGTTAAAAGAGTGCATGCTTATGGCGACTCTTTGCTCATCGTCGTCGTCAATCAAGTTTTAGCTGAATGGCAAGTGAGGGATCAGAAATTACTTCCTTATCAGAAGATCGTCTCAGCTCTTGTCAGCAATTTCGAAGAATTCCAACTTTTTCATGTCAAGATAGACTTCAATCAAATTGCAGACAGTTTAGCCAATCTGGGATCCATCATGTCTTTCAAGAGCGGAGAATCTTGTCGCTCCTTTGAAATTGGCAGACTTGATCAACCTGCTTTCGTCCCAATAGAACAGATAAACCAGGCTGAGCAAAAGAAGAAGCCTTGGTATTATGACATCAAGAATTTCATTGAAACTGGCGAATTTCCTTCAGAGCTCTCAAAGAAAGAGCGGTGAGCAATTCAGCGCATGTCTGCTCGATATTTTATTTTTGCCAACATCCTTTATCGTCGTGGATTCAGTTCTGAATATTCCAGATGTTTGGATGAAGAAGAAGCCAAAGAAGTTGTTCAAGAAACACATGAAGGCATTTGTGGTGGTCACGTTGGCTACCAAACTCTTGTCAAACAAATCATCCGAGTAGGATATAACTGGAGAACTATGCAACAAGATTGCTATCGTTTTGTGAAGAAGTGTGTTCAATGTCAAATGCATGCACCTTCTATTCATGCGCCAGCGACATACTTGCAATCCGTCGTCTCACCATGGCCATTTTCCCTGTGGGTTTTTGATGTCATAGGCCCCATTACTCCTTTTGCTTCAAATGGTCACAAATATTTTCTTGCTGCAACAGAATATTTTACTAAATGGGTAAAAGCAGTCACTCTACACACAGTAGAAGGTCGACATGTGGTCTCATTCATCCACAAGAATATCCTATGTCGTTTTGGCATACCACATGATATTGTGTCAGATAATGGCAGTCATTTCAAGAATGAGAGAATGAGGACTTTCTGTTTGAAGTTCAAAATCCATCATCATTTTTTCGCTCCTTATTATCCTCAAGTAAATGGCCAAGCAGAGGCCACCAAGAAGATTTTGATTCGAATCTTGGAGCGAACTTTGGAAACAGGCCGTGACTGGCATGAGAAGATTCATGATGCATTGTGTAAACACCCCAAATTTTCATTCACCTCTCCAACATTTTCACCAAGCATCAGCATCCAGCCTCTGAAATCGTCGGAGGGCAAAATGGTCATTTTCTGAGCCCGGACCTTGCAAAAGTCTAAATTTCATCTGGAACTCTCAAAATTTCTCTATTTTAGATCAGATGTTCAAAATTTTATTCCTGACAGAAGACAGGAATCTCCAAGTCTTGGTTCAAGATTATATTGCATAAGACATGGCATTGCATATCATTGCATGAGCACCTCATTGCACTGCACTGCACAGCATGTCATTTCGAGGTCCAGAACTTTGATTTCAAAATTTTCAATCCAGATTAGAATTTCAACTCTTTTCAAAATTGATTTCAAAACCCTGGGTCTTCAAAATTATCAATTCTTCCCATTTTACCCCCAGGACTCTGAATTTCAAAATATTTCCTCAGAAAAATGATCTGGATAGTTTTCAATATGGATTTCAGCCACTTCACCTCAGATTTTGCCCTTTTGTCAGCTATTTCAATTATCTTCCTTTTACAAAATCGCCCTACAGGGGCTAACTCTTTTCAAAATTTCTGTTTTACCAATTAGTCCATATTTTATAAAAAATCCAAAAAAAGGTTTTACTGTCTTGTCCGTATGTCAATAAAAAAGCAATGTGGGACCCACACTGAGGTGGTGTCACATAGGCTTTTCTTTTGAAAAACCTGAATTTTGAAAAAAACCCAAAAATATAGGAGCCTTGTCCCCTGGATTGGCGCCACTTGTCTTTTCTCTCTCCTCTCATCTATCTGCCAAGTGTCAGTGTGGGGGCTATCTTAAGAAGCCGCCACATGTCCTCTTCATTCCATGCCATGTGTCAGCATCCACCATCTTCACCCTGTGCCATGTGTCATTCCAAAGATCACCTTGAGATGCCAAATGTCATGTGTTGTCCTGTCCAAAAATAGCAAAACTTGTCTCCTCTGAGGTGGCGCCATTTGAAGAGTGTCTCCTGCAGAGGACACGTGTCAACCTCTCCCTCTTTCAGAAAAGTAGACTGACACATGTCTCTTCCTACTTTTCTCAAAAAAGTAGGAGACACGTGTCACTCCTAGCTTTCTCCAGAAAAGGTAGGCTTGTCTCCTCTGAGGTGGCGCCATTTGAAGTCTGTCTCTTGCAGAAGACACATGGCATCCTCTACTCTTTTCAGAAAAAGCAGGTGACATGTGTCATTCTCTGCTCTTCTCAGAAAAAGTAGATGCCACGTGTCATTCTCTGCTCTTCTCAAAAAAAGCAAATGACACATGTCATTGTCTGCTATTCTCAGAAAAAGCAAATGACACATGTCATTCTCTTCTCTTCTTAGAAAAAGCAAATGACACATGTCATTCTCTGCTCTTCTCAGAAAAAGCAAATGACACATGTCATTCTCTGCTCTTCTCAGAAAAAACCAAGTGACACATGTCACCCTTTGCTTCTCTCAGAAAAAGCAAATGACACATGTCATTCTCTGCTCTTCTCAGAAAAAAGCAAGTGACACATGTCACCCTTTGCTTCTCTCAGAAAAAGCAAGTGACACATGTCACTCCTTGCTTTTATCAGAAAAAGCAAGTGACACGTGTCATTCTCTGCTCTTCTCAGAAAAAGCAAGTGACACATGTCTCTCTCTGCTTTCTTCAGAAAAAGCAAGTGACACATGTCACTTGCTGCCTCCTTCAGAAAAAACAACAATTCAAATATTCAAACTCCAGGCTGAGGTGGCGCAAATCCTGAAGTCTCCTCCCTAAATTCATTTTTTGAGATGGTGCCACGTGTCCCTTTCCCTCCTTTTTCTCCCTCTTGCCACATGTCATTGTAGGAGCCACCCTGAGATGGCGCCACATGTCAGACTCTCCTTTCCTCTAGAAAAAGCAGAAATTTAAATTTCAAACTCTCTAAGGTGGCACCATCTAAATCCTCTGCCTTTCCTTCTAACACATGTCAATGAAGATGCTCTGAGATGGCGCCACATGTTAGTCTCTCCTTTCATCAGAAAAAGTAGAATTCAAACCCCTCTGAGGTGGCATCTTCTGCTTCCTCTGCTCCTACCTTCTGACACATGGCAGTGTGGAGCCACCCTGAGGTGGCGCCACATGGCAATCTCTCCTTCTTCCAGGAAAACCAAGCTTTGAATTTCAAACTCCAAGAGGACATCCTCTGAGGTGGCGCCATTTGGGAGACTCCTGCAGAGAAAATCAAGCAAGCTTTTTGAAAAAATCCAAATTCTCCTGCTGAGGTGTCTCACTCACAAATATCTCATTTTTATTTTCTCAAAAAATCAAAATGGCATGCCCTGGATGGAGCCACATGAAAGGTCTAGATTCACTGTCTTTGAATTTTGAAAATCTCCAAAATTTCTAAAAATACCCTAGCCCATGCCCAGCTCAGGGAGAGCCCTGTTTGAGAATTGAACTTCAGAATTCTATTTTCTTTCTTTCTTGGTTTCCTCTGGATTCATGCCCCTCTGGAGACCATTGTCAAGGTAGTCGTTCATTTTGGGAGTTCCAAAACCGCAGGAGAACACAAGGTAAGCCCCAATTCCTATCGATTTCATCATGATTTGATTCGTGTTGTCGTTTGAAGAAAGAGCTCATCCGAGGGATGAATCGAGCTATTCTCATAAAACAACATATATAAAAATATTCAATTATGCTTACTTGATGATTTTTAGCATTCATGTATTTAGATAAATTTAATTTGCATATTATTTCGTTAATTTAGCATGTTTCATAGGTTAATTAGGTTTAATTAGGTATTTATTTCAATTCTGCTCAATTTCAGTAACTCTCTGTTTTTGTCAGTCAGTCCACATGTCATTTAATGCATTTATTATTCATAAAAAATTCTAAAAAAATCATGGAATGTGCCCTTAGGTGTCCCTAAAAATGTGCCAAAAATTCGGAAGGATTTGAATTCGTTTACTATGGTAAACGTTCAAAAAGGTGAGTCGGGTTTTATTACCCGGGATGCGTTTTAAAATGTCTTGTCCGATTTGTAAAGTCGAGATCTCCTTCATGAAAGATCCGATTTTCGATCGGAAAGATGTTATGAACTCGGGAGGATGTCTAGTGTTTAACCTGATTTTCTCAGATTTTTTTAATTTTTTTTATATCTGACAAAAATCCGAGAGTGCGGGACACGTGTCAGAGCATGATTTGGGCCTCTGAGACTTTGGATCGACTTAGGTCGATGGGTTATCTTTGGGTATTGATCCAAATCCGCATATGTAAAAAGTGAATGTTATGTCCAAGATGTCCTCTATTTTCATCTGAAAGTCTGTGATTTTTAGAACAGTTGTGATATCCGTTTCGGATTTTTCTTGTCAGTCACCTGTTTGGTCACATTTGTTTATTCTGTCGATTTAGGAATGAAAAGTTATATTTTTATCCATGTTTATGTTGATCAAATGCCAAAATCGTGAACATGAAAGTTGTTCCTATAGGTGTCATGAGTAGCGCTGTTAAATATCAGAAATTTCCATGGCTGTTTTCTATTTTTTTAGCATTTTATATCAGATTAGGTTGATTTCTACCTCCGTCAGAACCAAATCCCTGTTACTGAACTCACCATGGCTCAAATCCCGAGGCTGTAAAAACCAAAAATGTTCCATTTTGGATTATTTAGCTGTCTGAAAAATATAAGAGGTTTCTATGGTTTAAATTTTGCATTATCATATTAAGCATTGCATTTGGTTCGGGCCCATAGGCGAAATCCACCATTTTTAGGATTTTCTTCAAATTTTAGCATTTAAATCATATTATTTCGTGAGTTTTAGCATTCTAGGCTGTTTATCAGAATAGTAAGATGCTTCATACCGAATTTGGTGTAATTTGGAATCCATTTGAGGTTCGGTTTAGCCATAATATCAAAACAGGGCCCCGCGGGACCCGGATCCAAGCGAAAAACAAGCGAAATTCGTTATTTTGGATAAATTGCAAAATGTCCAATTCTTATTTTACAGTCCTAAGGTGTTTAGCAGCATGTCATAATGTCTCATACTGCATTTCATCATCATTTGATTCAATTTGAATATCAAAATCTCAATTTTACCAAGTTTTCCTTCAAAAAACCCTGATTTTAAAGATATAACTTTAATATTAGGGGTATTTTGGTCATTTTGACCACCATTTCGAATTTCAAACTATTTTCTACTAAATTTCCTGCATTTACATCATTTCAAATATCAAGGAAGCATGAGAATAGGGTTTATATCCAATTAAATCCAATAATTTCATAATATTATTGGAAAATCTTGGAAAAACCCACATATTTGAGCTAACCTTATTTCAAGTTTGGCAATGACATTCAAAAGAAGGAGCTAGAGTCTGCAATTTCTTTTATTTCATTTATTTAGTGATGTAATAATGTAAATTTTGGAATAAGAGATTTAATTTTCTGCTTAGACTAGGATGCATATCATATAGTTTGAATTTATGCAATATCCTGCTTATGTGATTCATGCATTTTATTTCAAAAGCACTATGGATGTACACGAATGGCACGTGCACCAACTCTTAGGGAGTTGATGAACTCGGTGGAATCCATATTTACGGCCCTAGTTGGAATATGGACGAGACCCAGATCCATCATCTTTCTACCAGTCACATTGAGCCTACACTCTTAGGGCATCTTAAAATGCACATCATATTTTCAATATTTGCAAAGTATTGTGCATTAAATCAATTAAACTCTGAACATATTCATGGCCACAGTCAGAATATTGGAAGGATTTATTTTGACTTAATACACATTTTTCCAACAAATTTCTTAGAAAATCTTTCAAAGTGCATTCATTCACTCATATCATTTGCATCATGAAATCCTTGGTTTTCACATGATTTTCTTAAGAAAACTTCATTCTCAAAGAAATCGATTTCTCAAGAAACTATGAGTATTTTCCAAAATCGGTTTTCCCAAGTCAAGTGTTCACAGTTTTCCATGGAAACTAGTCTCTCAAGAAACTTCTAAGTTGGATTTCCAAAATCCAAGTTTCCTTCGTTTTTCCTTGGAAATGTTATTTTCTTGAGATTTTCAAAAAGAGTTTTCCAATCTTCCTCAAAGATCAAAATCGATTTCCAAGTATTTCAAGGGTAAGATTCCCAGGATTTCAATTTCCCAAGTTTCCGTTTTTCCTCTCCAATGAGTTTTCCTATAAACTTTTCATCATTTTCCTAAGAAAATTCTCAAAGTTCAAGTTTTCCTGAGAAGTGTTTCCCTTTTCAAATGTTCACCCTTTTCACAAGAATTCTTGCCATTTTATCAGGATTTTCATCCATTCATGATTTTCCCAAATCTTTATGAACTTTCTCATGATTTCAAAAACCCCTTTCATCTGAGTTTCTTGAGAAATCGATTTCCATCTTTTTCATGAGAAATATTTTCCATTCCCAAAGCATTCTCTGAGCATACATCATGTTTTTCCTACTTCCATTTTCCAAAATCTCATAGCACATGCCTGAATTCTCTGTGCATATAGGATAGAACACGATTTTGATGATTTAACTAAGTCAAGCACAATTTTGGTCCTTGGTTCGATTACCCCTATTAAAGGCGGCAGGAACGGTCGAACCTCGTATCGACAGGTCGAGCCCCATCCCATGGATTTTCCCGCAATTTTAAAAAACGGAGGCAAGTATTTCAAAACAATTTTCCAAAAATCCGGTCAAGTTTGAATCGCGAAAGCGTTTCCCTCTCTTTCTTCCGCAAGGAAGGGAAGGCGGGGAAAATTTCGCGACGAGAACAGGTTTGGCGACCGTGATGGGACTTGTCCTTGTCTGATTAAAAGTGTGCTTGACTTCATTCAATTATCAAAACTATGTTCACAAAATGTCAGCTCTTTACTTTCTGATATCATGCGAACCTAGGAGCCTAGATTTTGACCTAGCTGACATTAACTGCATATAGACTAGGCATGGTTTGGTAGGACCAGATTGAGGAGATACTTTCATGTTCACATAGACTTAGGTCTAAACACAACTCTCCTCAATTTAGGATCTGAATGCAAACAATGTATGCTCCTTCAAAAGTTTTCAAAATCTATCTCTCTAGGATTTAGAGCCCTCTATTTCTTGCATGTGATCATTTTTCAAAATCTCCATTACCTATCATTACCCGGTCTTCACGTTGTTGGGCTGTCTTCCAGAACCCTAGTTTGGGACAGAGCCTCACAACTGGGGCACTTATTTGGGTTAACGCCCCCCTACCACGTACCGCGGGCCACAGTCTGAAGTATATTGGTAGGCGCTCAAGGATGTTGGAAAACCTTACCTTAGAACCAGAGTTGAGAATGTATGCCACGTACCTCGAATTTCAATTCGGGTATATCGGCATAACTGGATTGGACAAAGATGATATGAACCTAAAGTTAGGATTAGGGTCCTACAACTGTTTTTCAAAATGATGCATCTAGAGTCAGCCTTTTAGGGAGTGCTAAATGTGCATAAATGTTTGTGCAGGATGTGATTGTTTGTTACCTTTATTTCCCTCATATTTTCCCAAAATATTTTCAAATTTCCATATTCTCACCTTTTCCTTTATTTTCTCAAACCCTGGATGATTTTTTCAAATATCCAATTTCTTTCAAAACTCCAGGTGTTTTTCCATTCTCCCTTTCTACTGGATCTCGAATTTCCAGCTGCATTTTTATCCTGCCTGCAATTTTCCAAAACCATATGTTTTCTCTCATTGGATTTTCAATCCTTTTGTCTATTTGCAAAATTCTTCATCTTATTTTCCTCAGGCATACCTTGATTATTGTGCTGGAAATTGTTTACCCACTTGCCTTCTCCTTATTCTAAATCCATTTTCGGATTGTTTTTCTAAAAGATATCTCTTTCCTTCAAAATGGTGTTTTCCTCGTGGTTGACGACCTCGCCTAGGTAACAAGGCACATTTTCCGTTGTTTATTTTCCTTGCAAAAGGATGACAACACAATTGTCGTAATCCTTACGATGACTCAATCCCTAGTAATGGGATAATCTTTCAATGGTCTACCATATTTTTTTTCCAAAAATCCAAAAAAAAATCCTCAAAATCTGATCATGTCTTTGCCCCGCAGAGTCCTGCAAAGAAAGAGAACACAAGAGAGCCTTCATAGCATTTGATGGTTCAGACAAGGTCTGGAAGGAAAACATTATCACAGCGTATCAGCTACTCATCAACATCAGAAGGAGAGATGAATTCGCCAAGGTCAGACAAAGACCAAGAGCAGCCAGAAGATGATGGCATCGACCCTCAGATGTACGCGATGTTTCAGAAAATGATGAAGAGGATGATGAGTGAGCAGGCTGGCACCAGCTCAGACAAAAATCCATTCAGTCAGAGAATTAGAGATCGTGTGGCAAAGAGGTCAACCAAGTCCTCTGAGAAGAATGTTCAAGATACTTCAGACGAAGATGATACCGATGAAGAATATGAGGTGCCTCCAGCATTTCAGAAACGTGGCCAAAGGAGGAGTCACAAATCAAAAAGCCAAGTCGCAGAAGAGCCCCTGCAGGCACAATTCAGGGAAATGGCCAGAGTGGTAAAAGATCTGCAAGCCCGCGACAAGGGCAAGAAAGTCTTCACCAGCAAGGACTTCTATGATGGCCTCGAAGGGGATGATGATCTCGAAAACCTTCCCCGTAAATTCATCAAGTTCGACGGTTCTGGCGACCCGAAAGCACATCTCGCCATGTTCTTCGCTGAAAGCTCTAGGTTCAAGAGAGACAATAGAGCATTGTTCTTATGCTTTCCCCGCAGCCTGGAAGGAGTCGCGGCCAAATGGTACGCGGAACATATCAATCCTATAGAACTGAAAGAGTTCGACAAAGTTGTGAATTTGTTCGTTGAACGATTCTTGTTCAATATTGAAGCGCTCCCAACATTGAGCCATCTCTGCAATCTAAGGCAGAATGAAAATGAAAAGGCAAGGGACTTCATTCGCAGATGGAGAGAGACCTGCAACAAAATGAGGGATCCTATATCAGAAAGGCATGCTTTATCCCTGATCCTCAACAATTTTTCGCAACCTCTGAGAGGATTAATTTCTACCTCACCATCCAAATCTTTCGTTGAACTCATTGAGCGAGCAGAATGGCTCAAGCTGAGCGTGGGAATGGAGTCTATGAAAGCTTCACATTTTCCAAGAATAACCCTCAAGGTGAACAAAAGAAGAAGGCTCACTTCACTTTTGCGGCCAAATCTTTCAATAATAGCAAAGGCAACCAGAATGATCATGGCAACAGTTTGGAGAGAATCAAAAAGCAAAAAGGGAAGGACATCAACAGTGATAAACCTCTTCAATCCAGCCCTCAGCATCAAAAGAAAGATCAGGAAAAATCAAAGCGCAAGGACTGGAGAACTGATAGAGAATTCACCCCTCTAGATCAGACACTCGAGAGTATACTGTAAACACCCCAAATTTTCATGCACCTCTCCAACATTTCCACAAAGCATCAGCATCCAGCCTCTGAAATCGTCGGAGGGCAAAATGGTCATTTTTTGAGCCCGGACCTTGCAAAAGTCTGAATTTCATCTGCAACTCTCAAAATTTCTCTATTTCCGCTCAGATGTTCAAAATTCTACTCCTCACAGGAGACGGGAATCTCCAAAGCCCAATTCAAGATTATATTGCATAAGACATGACATTGCATATCATTGCATGAGCATCTCATATCACTGCATTGCACAGCATGTCATTTCGAGGTCCAGAACTCTTGATTTCAAAATTTTCAATCCAGATTCGAGTTTCAACTCTTTTTAAAATCAATTTCAAAACCCTGGGTATTCAAAATTATCAATTCTTCCCATTTTACCCCAGGGCTCTGAATTTCAAAATATTTCCTCAGGAAAACAATCTGGATAATTTTCAATAAAGTTCAACTCAGATTTTGCCTTTTGTCAGCTATTTCAACTATCTTCATTTTACAAAATCGTCCTACACGGGCTAACCCTTTTCAAAATTTCTGTTTTACCAATTAGTCATGATTTTATAAAAATTCCAAAAAGAGGTTTTACTGTCTTGTCCTTATGTCAATAAAGAAACAATGTGGGACCCACATTGAGGTGGTGTCACATAGGCTTTTCTTTTGAAAAATTTGAATTTTGAAAAACCCAAAAATATAGGAGCCTTGTCCCTTGGATTGGCGCCACTTGTCTTTTCTCTCTCCTCCCATTTATCTGCCATGTGTCAGTGTGGGGCTACCTTAAGAAGCCGCCACATGTCATTAGACCCCCTCTTATTTCCATGCCATGTGTCAGCATCCACCATTTTCACCCTGCGCCATGTGTCATTCCAAGGTCACCATGAGATGCCACGTGTCATGTGTTGTCCTGTTCACAAAAAGTAGAGCTTGTCTCCCCTGAGGTGGCACCATTTGAATTATGTCTCCTGCAAGTGACACATGTCACTCTCTCCTTTCCTTAGGAAAAGCAAATGACACATGTCATCCTCTGCTCTTCTCAGAAAAGCAAGTGACACGTGTCATTCTCTGCTCTTCTTAGAAAAAGCAAATGACACATGTCATTCTCTGCTCTTCTCAGAAAAAGCAAATGACACATGTCATTCTCTGCTCTTTTTAGAAAAAGCAAATGACACATGTCATTTTCTGCCTCCTTCAGAAAAAGCAACAATTCAAATATTCAAACTCCAGGATGAGGTGGCGCAAATCCTGAAGTCTCCTCCCTAAATTCATTTTTTGAGATGGTGCCACGTGTCCCTTTCCCTCCTTTTCCTCCCTCTTGCCACATGTCATTGTAGGAGCCATCCTGAGGTGGTGCCACATGGCAGTCTCTTCTTTCCTCTAGAAAAAGCAGAAATTTAAATTTCAAACTCTCTCTGAGGTGGCACCATCTGAATCCTCTGCCTTTCCTTCTGACACATGTCAATGAAGATGCTCTGAGATGGCGCCACATGTCAGTCTCTCCTTTCATCAATAAAAGTAGAATTCAAACCCCTCTGAGGTGGCATCTTCTGCTTCTTCTGCTCCTACCTTCTGACACATGGCAGTGTACAGCCACCCTGAGGTGGCGCCACATGGCAATCTCTCATTCTTCCAGAAAAACCAAGCTTTGAATTTCAAACTCCAAGAGGACATCCTCTGAGGTGGCTCCATTTGGCAGACTCCTGCAGAGAAAATCAAGCAAGCTTTTTGAAAAATTCCAAATTAACCTGCTGAGGTGTCTCACTCACAAAATTCTTATTTTTATTTTCTCAAAAAATCAAAATGGCATGCCCTGAGATGGCGCCACATGAAACGTCCAGATTCGCTGTGTTTGAATTTTGAAAATCTCCAAAATTTCTACAAATACTCTAGCCCATGCCCAGCTCAGGAGAGCTCTGTTTGAGAATTGAACTTCATAATTCCATTTTTTTTTGGTGTCCTTTGGATTCACACTCCTCTGGAACCCCTTATCAAGGTAGCCGCTCTTTTCAGGAGTTCCAAAACCTCTGGAGAACACAAGGTAAGCCTCCATTCCTATTGATTTCACCATGATAATGCTTTTGGTTTGATTCATGTGTCGTTTGAAGAAAGAGCTCATCCGAGGAATGGATTGAGCTATTCTCATAAAATGACATATATAAAAATACATGATTATGCTTCTTTGATGATTTTTAACATTTATGCATTTAGCTAGATTTAATTTGCATTTTATTTCGTTAATTTAGCATGTTTCATGAGTTAATTAGAATTAATTTAGCATTTATTTCAATTCTGCTCAGTTTCAGTAGTTCTTTGTTTTTGTCAGTCAGTTCACACATCATTTCATGCATTTAATTTTTGTTTAAAATTCTAAAAAAATCATGGAATGCTCCCTTATGTGTCCCTAGAAATGTGCAAAAAATTCGGAAGCATTTGAATTCGTTTACTGTGGTAAACATTCAAAACGGTAAGGCGGGTTTTACTACTCGGGATGCATTTCAAAATATCTTTTACAACTTGTAAAATCGAGATCTCCATCATGAAAGATCAGATTTTCAATCCAAAAGTTGTTCTGAACTAGAAAAAATGTCTAGTTTTTAACCTGATTTTATCAGAGTTTTATGATTTTGTTTATTGTCTGACAAAAATCCAAGAGTTCGTAACACGTGTTAGAGCCTGATTTGGGCCTCTGAGATTTTGGATCAACTTAGGGCTATGGGTTCTCTTTGTGTGTTGCTCAAAATCCAAAACTGTAAAAAGTTAAAGTTATGTCCGATGTCCTCTGTTTGCATCTGGAAGATCATGATTTTTTAAAAATCTGTGATATCTTTTTCGGATTTTTCTTGTCAGTCCTCTGTTTTGTCACATTTGTCTGTCCTGTTGATTTAGATAGAAAAAGTTATATTTTTATCTGTGTTTCTATTGACCCAATGCCAAAGTCATGAACATGAAAGTTGTTCATATATGTGTCATGAGAATCTATATTAAATATTAGAAATTTCCATGGCTGTTTTCTATTTATTTAGCATTTTATGTTAGATCAGGTCGATTTTTACCTCTGTCAGAACCAAATCCATGTTACCAAACTCATCATGACTCAAATCCCGAGGCTGTAAACACCAAAAATGTTCCATTTAGTATCCTTTATCAGTATGCAAAATATCAGAAGTTTTCATGGTGTAAATCTTGCATTATCATATTAAGCATTGCATTTGGTTCGGGTCCATAGGCAAAATCCATCCTTTTTAGGACTTTCTTTAAATTTTAGCATTCAAATCATATCATTTCGTGAATTTTAGCATTCTAGGCTGTTTATCAGAGTAGTTAGATGCGTCATACCGAATTTGGTGTAATTTGGAATTCATTTGAGGCTTGGTTTAGCCATATCATCAAAACAGGGCCCCGCGGGACCCGGATCCAAGCGAAAAATGAGCGAAAATCGTTATTTTGGATAAATTGCAAAATTTCAAATTCTGATTTTACAGTCTTAATGTGTTTAGCAGCATGTCATCATCTCTCTTACTGCATTTCATCATCATTTGATTCAATTTGAATTTCAAAATCTCAATTTTACCAAGTTTTCCTTCAAAAAACCCTAATTTTAAAGGTGTAACTTTATAATTAGGGGTATTTTGGTCATTTTGACCCCAATTCCGAATTTCAAACTATTTTCCACTGATATTCTTGCATTTTCATCATTTCAAATATCAAGGAAGCATGAGAATAGGGTTCATATCCAATTAAATCCAATAATTTCATAATATTATTGGAAAATCTTGGAAAAACCCACATATTTGAGCTAACCTTATTTCAAGATTTGGCAGAGACATTCAAAAGAAGGAGTTGAAGTCTGCAATTTTCTTTATTTCATTTATTTAGTGATGTAATAATGTAAACCTTGGAATAAGATTTTAATTTCCTGCTTAGACTAGGATGCATATCATATAGTTTGAATTTATGCAATATCCTGTTTATGTGATTCATGCATTTTATTTCAAAAGCACTATGGATGTCCACGAATGAAACGTGCACCAACTCTTAGGGAGTTGATGAACTCGGTGGAATCCATATTTACGGCCCTAGTCGGAATATGGACGAGACCGAGATCCATCATCTTTCTACCAGTGACATTGAGCCTACACTCTTAGGCTATCTTAAAAATGCACATCATATTTCTAATATTTTCAAAGTATTGTGCATTAAATCAATTAAACTCTGAACATATTCATGGCCACAGTCAGAATATGTGAAGGATTTATTTTGACTTAATGCACATTTTCCAACGAATTTCTTAGAAAATCTTCCAAAATGCATTCATTCTCTCATATCATTTGCATCATGAAATCATTGGTTTTCTCATAATTTTCCCAAGAAAGTTTCATTCTCAAGAAATCAATTTCTCGATAAACTCTAAGGATTTTCCAAAATCGGTTTTCCCAAGTTAAGTTTTCACAGTTTTCCATGGAAACCAGTCTCTCAAGAAACTTATAAGTTGGACTTCCAAAATCAAAGTTTTCCCCTCGATTTTCCCTGGAAAATGTTATTTTCTTAAGATTTTCAAAAAGAGTTTTCCAATCTTTCTCAAGAATCAAAAAATCAAATTTTCAAGGATTTTAAGGCTAAGATTCCTAGGATTTCAATTTCCCAAGTTTCAATTTTCTTCTCCACAAGGGTTTTCCAATGAATTTCAATCATTTTCCAAAGAAACTTTTCAAAACTTGAAGCTTTTCCTGACAAGCAATTTTCTTTCAAGTGTTCACCTTTTTCTCAAGAATCACTTCTATTTTCCGAGGATTTTCAACCATTCATGATTTCCCACAACTTTATGAACTTTCTCGTGATTTCAAAACCCCTTTCCATCTGAGTTTTCCTGAGAAATTGACATTTTTCCTGAGAACTATTTCCAACTCTAAATATTTTCTAAGCATACATCATGTTTCTCAAGCTGCATTTTCTAAAATCTCATAGCACATGCCTGAATTCTCTGTGCATTTAGGATAGAACACAATTTCGATAATTTCACTAAGTAAAGCACAATTTTGGTCCTTGGTTCGATTACCCCTGTTAAAGGCGGCAGGAACGGTCGAACCTCGTACCGACAGGTCGAGCCCCATCCCATGGATTTTCCCGCAATTTTCAAAACGGAGGCGAGTATTTCAAAACATTTTCCAAAATCCGGTCAAGTTTGAATCGCGAAAGCGTTTCTTCCTCTCTCTTCCGCAAGGAAGGGGAAGGCGGGAAAAATTTCGCGACGATAACAGGTTTTGCGACCGTGATGGGACCTATTATCGTTGCGAAAATTTTAGCATTCTGACCTAGGAGGTTCGATTACCCCATCTCGGGTTTTGCGACGATAACAGGTTTTGCGACCGATGCAAAGAGAGGACATCTCGGACATAACTTTAACTTTTTACAGTTTTGGATTTTGAGCAACACACAAAGAGAACCCATAGCCCTAAGTCGATCCAAAATCTCAGATGCCCAAATCAGGCTCTAACACGTGTCACGAACTCTTGGATTTTTTTCAGACATTAAACAAAATCATAAAAATCTGATAAAATCAAGTTAAAAACTAGACATTTTCTCGAGTTCAGAACAACTTTCGGATTGAAAATCGGATCTTTCATGAGGGAGATCTCGATTTTACAAATCGTAAAAGATATTTTGAAATGCATCCCGAGTAGTAAAACCCGCCTTACCTTTTTGAATGTTTACCACAGTAAACGAATTCAAATGCTTCCGACTTTTTTGCACATTTCTAGGGACACCTAAGGGCGCATTCCATGATTTTTTTAGAATTTTAAACAAAAATTAAATGCATGAAATGACGTGTGAACTGACTGACAAAAACAAAGAACTACTGAAACTGAGCAGAATTGAAATAAATGCTAAATTAATCCTAATTAACTCATGAAACATGCTAAATTAACGAAATAAAATGCAAATTAAATCTAGCTAAATGCATGAATGTTAAAAATCATCAAAGAAGCATAATCATGTATTTTTATATATGTCGTTTTATGAGAATAGCTCAATCCATTCTTCGGATGAGCTCTTTCTTCAAACGACACGTGAATCAAACCAAAAGCATTATCATGCTGAAATCAATAGGAATGGAGGCTTACCTTGTGTTCTCCAGAGGTTTTGGAACTCCCGAAAAGAGCGGCTACCTTGATAAGGGGTTCCAGAGGGGTGTGAATCCAAATGACACCAAAAAAAAATGGAATTATGAAGTTCAATTCTCAAACAGAGCTCTCCTGAGCTGGGCATGGGCTAGAGTATTTGTAGAAATTTTGGAGATTTTCAAAATTCAAACACAGCGAATCTGGACCTTTCATGTGGCGCCATCTTAGGGCATGCCATTTTGATTTTTTGAGAAAATAAAAATAAGAATTTTGTGAGTGAGACACCTCAGCAGGTTAATTTGGAATTTTTTAAAAAGCTTGCTTGATTTTCTCTGCAGGAGTCTCCCAAATGGCGCCACCTCAGAGGATGTCCTCTTGGAGTTTGAAATTCAAAGCTTGGTTTTCCTGGAAGAAGGAGAGATTGCCATGTGGCGCCACCTCAGGGTGGCTCCACACTGCCATGTGTCAGAAGGTAGGAGCAGAGGAAGCAGAAGATGCCACCTCAGAGGGGTTTGAATTCTACTTTTTCTGATGAAAGGAGAGACTGACATGTGGCGCCATCTCAGAGCATCTTCATTGACATGTGTCAGAAGGAAAGGCAGAGGATTCAGATGGTGCCACCTCAGAGAGAGTTTGAAATTTAAATTTCTGCTTTTTCTAGAGGAAAGGAGAGACTGCCATGTGGCACCACCTCAGGATGGCTCCTACAATGACATGTGGCAAGAGGGAGGAAAAAGAGGGAAAGGGACACGTGGCACCATCTCAAAAAATGAATTTAGGGAGGAGACTTCAGGATTTGCGCCACCTCATCCTGGAGTTTGAATATTTGAATTGTTGCTTTTTCTGAAGGAGGCAGAAAGTGACATGTGTCACTTGCTTTTTCTGAAGAAAGCAGAGAGAGACACGTGTCCCTTGCTTTTTCTGAGAGGAGCAGAGGGTGACATGTGTCACTTGCTTTTTCTGAGAAAAGCAGAGAGTGACATGTGTCACTTGCTTTTTCTGAGAAGAGCAGAGAATGACACGTGTCACTTGCTTTTCTGAGAAGAGCAGAGGATGACATGTGTCATTTGCTTTTCCTAAGGAAAGGAGAGAGTGACATGTGTCACTTGCAGGAGACATAATTCAAATGGTGCCACCTTAGGGGAGACAAGCTCTACTTTTTGTGAACAGGACAACACATGACACGTGGCATCTCATGGTGACCTTGGAATGACACATGGCGCAGGGTGAAGATGGTGGATGCTTACACATGGCATGGAATGAAGAGGGGGTCTAATGACATGTGGCGGCTTCTTAAGGTAGCCCCACACTGACACTTGGCAGATAAATGGGAGGAGAGAGAAAAGACAAGTGGCGCCAATCCAGGGGACAAGGCTCCTATATTTTTGGGTTTTTCAAAATTCAAATTTTTCAAAAGAAAAGCCTATGTGACACCACCTCAATGTGGGTCCCACATTGCTTCTTTATTGACATAAGGACAAGACAGTAAAACCTCTTTTTGGAATTTTTATAAAATCTGGACTAATTGGTAAAACAGAAATTTTGAAAAGGGTTAGCCCCTGTAGGACGATTTTGTAAAATGAAGATAGTTGAAATAGCTGACAAAAGGCAAAATCTGAGTTGAACTTTATTGAAAATTATCCAGATTGTTTTCCTGAGGAAATATTTTGAAATTCAGAGCCCTGCGGTAAAATGGGAAGAATTGATAATTTTGAATACCCAGGGTTTTGAAATTGATTTTAAAAAGAGTTGAAACTCGAATCTGGATTAAAAATTTTGAAATCAAGAGTTCTAGACCTCGAAATGACATGCTGTGCAATGCAGTATGAGATGCTCATGCAATGATATGCAATGTCATGTCTTATGCAATATAATCTTGAATTGGGCTTTGGAGATTCCCGTCTCCTGTCAAGAGTAGAATTTTGAACATCTGAGCGGAAATAGAGAAATTTTGAGAGTTGCAGATGATATTCAAACTTTTGCAAGGTCCGGGCTCAGAAAATGACCATTTTGCCCTCCGACGATTTCAGAGGCTGGATGCTGATGCTTTGTGGAAATGTTGGAGAGGTGCATGAAAATTTGGGGTGTTTACATATACTCGAGTATATGCTTGAGAAAGACATTGTCCGGTTGCCTAAAGCAGCTGATCCTCCAACAATTATGGGCAGATTCAAAGAATAGTTTTGCAAGTTTCATCGAGCAGTAGGGCACGATACAGAAAACTGCTTCATCCTTAAAAACATTGTTCAAGACTGCATTGAAAAAAAGCTCCTCATTGAAGATGAAAAGGCGGACTAGTCATACTGACAAAGATTTTTTCTACAATCATTCAAGAAGATGACAATTCCAATAATTTCCCATTCCCCATCTTGCTTTTTTAAAAAGAATGATGTAATCCCATTTTCTTTCCATGATTTCAAAATATCAATAAAATCATCAAATTTTTCAATAGCTTGGCGCCATATTATTTGTTTCTCCTTCCTTTTCACAATGTCTATTGTGAGGAATGATCTTGAGAATGTCTATCGGTCAAGAAGCTTGTCGCCTTATTCATCAATTATCCTTCTTTTATTCAAAATTTTCCTCCCTAGTTACACTGGGGCATTTTTTTTTTTTTGAAAATTTATCTTTACCTCAAAACATCCTGTATGCAGGCAAGATAAACCATTCTCTCATATTGCATATATATGCACTCATTTGCATTAATTTTGCATTCATTTGCACTTCATTTGCATGTGCATTGCATTTGCATTAACTATGCACCCAATTCCATTCCCCGTTCAGGATAAGGGGTTAATCCTGAAAATCAGACCACATACATCTAAATATGATGGTCTTTTTCATTGCAAGTCAAATAATTCAGTCCTCGAACTGGCCATTCTCAAAACTTTCAATCCAGTCCCCGCAATGACAATTTGCAAAATTTTGATCCCCTAACTGGGTTCTCCTCTGAAGATCTGAATTCCAATCCAAGCTCCTTTTCCTTCAAACTCCAACTTTTAAATTGGTCCATATTTTTCTTCTGTTGATCCGAGTTTCGACTCGTGATCTCTTTACCTTATTCGAGCTTTGTGATCATCGCAAAATTTTTCCTCTCTTGTGGTTTCTCTCTCTTCCTTCTCTTTTCCTTTTCTAGCCTCTATTTTCCTCCCTTTTGAAGGGAGAAAAATAAAAGAGAGAAAAGAAGAGAGAAGAGAAAAGAAAGAAAGAGAGAGAGAGAAGAGGAACTCTTTTGCGGGTTTTCACTTGACCTTGATTTGAAAGGTATTTAGCAAATAACTCGCCTCTGTTTTGAAAATTTGCGGGAAAAAGATGGAGAGACGGGATTCACTCGTCGGTACGAGGTTCGACCGTTCCTGGCGCCTTTACTAGGAGTAATCGGACCAAGGATCGAATCTATGCCTTTTGCTTTGCCTAAATATAATCTAAGAATTAATTCTAACTCTAAATGCACAAAGAATCATGCTTGTGCAATGCAAGAATGTATGCTCCTTTTGAAAGATGTTTTGAAAATTTCTAAGTATTCTGAGATGAACTTGATAATAGAGTGAAGAAATGGTTGAATCTAACTTTAGAACTTGAGATAGATCAAAGAAGTTCTAAGTTTTTGAAGTATAACAGAGCTGGGAGAATAAATTTTGATTTTGAAAAAAAGAATGATGTGAAGCTTTGAAAATGAAGTTTCGAAGTCAAATATGGACTTTGACTTTAATCATGGATTTAGGAGAAGAAGATGAAGTTTTGAAGTGACATTGAATTTGAATTTTAGAATGGATCTGGAAAAAATCAAATGGTATTTAAGAATAGAAATGGATTTAAGAGATTCAGATTAGATCCGAAAATGGATTTAGAATCTAGAATTGGATTCCGGATCCTAAACAGAAAGGGATCCGAGATTTGAAATCCAAGATGGACTTTGGGTTCTGGATCCTAAAATGGAGTGGATCTGAAGTCTGAGATCCAAATGTAGAATTGGGTTCTGGATCCTAAGATGGATTTGGATCTGAAGTCTAAGATCCAAAGTAGAGTTGAACTTTGGATCCTAAGATGGATTTGGATCTAAAGTCTAAGATCCAAAGTACAATTGGAGTTTGGATCCTAAAGAGGAACTGGATCTGAAGTCTAAGATCCAAATTGAGTGTTGAATCCTGGATCCTAAAATGAATTTGGAGTTGGTTTAAATTCAGAAAGTGAATCCAAAACTTCCAGATGAAATTTAGAATTTGAATCTTGAATATACAAATGAATTTCAAAGTCAAATTAGACCTTGAATTTGAAGTTTGAATTTGAAATTTAGAAGATAAAGAGAATCTCAAAGTTAATTTAAACTTTGGATTTGATTGGAGTTTTGAATATATAAAATGAATTTCAAAGTCAATTTGGACTTTGAATTTGAAGTTAGAATTTGAATTTTAGATATACAAATGGATTTCAAAGTCAATTTGGATTTTAAACTTAAGCTAGAGTTTGGATTTTCAAATACAAGATGATTCTGAAGTTTCAAAGTCAAATGGGACTTTGAAATTGATTTCTTGAATCCTTTTGAGAAATAGAATTGAATTTGAATTTATGAATAGGATTTGATCTGAGAAATGAAGGAAAGAATTACTTGGATTTATGAAAAAGGAAATTTTAAAAATATGATGCAATTCTACCCTATATGATGAATGAATTTAAATTTTTAAAATTGGATTTTGAAAAGCTACTCCATTCTTTAAATGAATTAAAATAGGATTGAAGATATAATACATCCTTGACTATGGTCATTGAATGTATTATATAATCATCTATATTTAAATTCAAATGAAGAATAAAACATATTTTTGTGCTTTTATAGAGTTTAAAATGGAATGAACTCTCAATATACCATGACTATGGCCATTGGTATATATTTTGAGTCAATTCTAAGTTAAACTCTAATAAAAGAAGAAAATATTTGAAAATATGATGATTTTTGAAGAGGGTCCAGTGCGGATCCAATGTTATTTTATAAAAGATAAAAATCCTAAGTTTTGTTTACACCCTGACTATGGCCATTGATGTAAAACATCAACTTAGGGTTAATTACCTCTTACGAAATGGTGCACGTGCCCTTCGTGTTTCCATTTGTGGGATTTTGGAAAATAAAGGTAAAAGTATGAAAAATAAACAGTTTATGATATTTACAATGCTCATTCATCATATCTAAGAGCTGGAAACGTAAATTCTCATTTAAGATCTAACTATTACAATACATCAAAACTGAATTTACAACTCCCAATGATGATATATTCCACATATTCCCTGCAAAACACCTGATTAGTATGAAGATGGAGAAAAATTGCACATATCATATGGATATCAATTGTAAAAGATGTTCGCATGCCAAGGTATTTAAGAGCTAAAGTGTGGAAAGATGAAGATGATATATGTCTATGTACATATATACATGCATACATATATATATGTATATATATATATATATATATATATATATATATATATATATATATATATATATATATATATATAGATGACATTTATGAAACTAACACCTAAAGGGTGGGTGTGATATTGTGCAACAGTGAAAATATATACAGGAAATGCAAGAAGTGTGCATAGGTCGAGCTGACTAGTGAAGATGCCATGAGAGGCAGCAAGGTGCTGCTATCAATGGAAAGGATATACAGGTAGGTATAATTTATTAATAACACACCAAGTGCTATGAGGCATTGGATGTTACAAGTAGGAATTCACAGGTGGTAACATGCTAATAGTGGAAGGCCATTGATAGAGAGTGTCATGGAGGTTAGTTCAGCAAATGTGGGGTGTCATGATCCTGCAGGTGATGAACATGAAGTGAAAACGTGAGTGTAGCTGTGTGCATATGGAGGAAGGAATTGCCTTGTTGTGAAATAGTGACAGGTAGTATGATGCAGAAAATGAAAGCCTTGTTTCATGTTAGCAGGTGGAAGGTTGTGAGCTGGAGCCCGCTGGAGTAGAGGTGTGTAAGTATGTACAGCTGGGACTGTATTGACAACAGGAGGTAAGCAAGTGTGCCTAGGTGCAACTGCTATGAGTTTGATCATGCATATAAATCAGGGTTAATTAACATTTAAATATGCATGATTTTATAAAATAATGTTTCAAAAAACCAATTTTATGCTAGTTTTCGAGTAAATGTGCTAAAATGATTTAAAAATAGAAAATGTATGAAAAATAGTTTTATATTTTACATTTTTATACATATTTTAGTTTTTGTTCTATTCATAGTAGTTTAGTTTAGTTTCAATTAAATAAAAAAAATAAACAATAGAGAAAATAGTTTTTTTTAATCATTTTAAATGTTTGTTTTTTTTAGAAAAGAAAAAAAAATATATAGTTAGATTAGTTTTTGATTTTCTTTATAAATAAATAGTTTTGTTTTTGAAATAAAACGATTAATAGGTTTTCTTTATTTTTTATATAAAATAATAAAAACAAATCATTACATGGTTTGTAATTTTTGGAAAATTGAAAATATAATAACACAAACCAGTTGAACCAGTTTGTATTTCTAAAAGAAAATAAAAAAAATATAATAAACAAACCGGCTTGAACCGGTTTGCATTTGTTTCAAACCGGTTCCAGCCGGTTTGTTGTTTTTAAAAAACCCCAAAAACAGAGAAAGAAGGGCGCCTCTTCCATACGCCTGAAGCCCCTTTTTCCCCTCTTTCCCTCTCTTTCCCTCTTTTCTCACCATCCTCCATTAATACCGGCATCTCTTCTTCCCTACCTTCCCCTTCTCCCTCTTTCTCTGTCTACACTCCAGCCGGTAGCAATGGAGGACTCTTCAGTCCGGTGAATGGCGCACGGTGGAGGACGCCGCCCTTCTTTCCCTAATCCCTCTTCTGGTTCACGGTGAGTTTTCTTCCTCTTCTTCTTTTTCATTTCTTCTTCATCCGAATTTTCTTATTCTGCAGCTTCTACTTCTTCCTCCTCTTCATCTTATTCCTCTGATTTCTTCTTCTTCCACTTCTTCAGCCGATCTGTTTTCTTCTTCTTCCAATTTCATCTTCTTCCACTTCTTATTCTTCTTCTTCTTCTAATCTACATCTTCAGCTTTTATTCTTCCACATTCTTCTTCTTCTTCTTCCACATTCTTTTCAATCGATTCTGTCATGATGTGTTTGTTTCAGAAAAACTAAAAAAAAAATTATATAGATCGTTGTTGTTTCAGATTTTTGTTTTTCATCGTCCGATCTTCTATTCTTTAGTTGATTCTTTAGTTAGTTTTCTTTGATTCATTCATTGTTCTATTTGTTTGTTACAGCATAGCATTTTCATTTCATAATTTTCATTCATCGCATTAAATTTTCGATTCTTTCACTTCTTTGTTTTTCTGTTTGTTGTTTTTTTACCTTAATTCTTTGTTTTCCCTGTTTGTTCATTTACTAAAAGTCATTTTCTGCTTTTCTTCAGTTATGCAATTTCCTGTTTGCTCAGTTAAATTGTCCAGCGTGTAACATTCATTTCCTGTTTTTTTTTTTTTTTTTTTCCTATTTTTAAATACATTTCAATTCTTGTCTATTAATTCATTGTGTTGTCTGTTTTTTTTTTTCCTTTCTTTAATGCAGTAAATTCCAGCTTCTCTTACAGTCTGATTTCATGTTTGGTTTAATTGTTTCTAATTTCCTGTTTTTAGTTTTTTTTCGTTTTCCTGTTTTTTTTTTATATTTCATTCAATTTCTGTTTTGCATTCATTTTTAGTTTTCACCTGTTGTTTTCTTGTTTTTTTTCAATACCGAATTCATGTGTGTTCAATGTTTTTCCAGGTTGAAATTCTTGTCTTTGTTATTCATTAATTGCATGATTTTTCATTCATTAATTTTCTGTTTTGCTTTCATATGCTAATTAGAGTACTCTACTATTAGTTAAATGATTAGTTTACTCTATTGTTAGATACTAGTTAATTGAGTTGTAATTAGTTGTTAGTTGGATAATTAGCATTGTTAATTAGTTTGTAATCAGTAATTAGTTAGTTAGATTTAATTAGAATTCATTTTCATTTGAAATTGTCATTTAGAATTCTTGCCTAATTTCCTTTGTAATTTTAGCATTTAGTCAATTTAGTATAGTTTTAGTTTCTATCTCTTGTACTGCTCGTGTTCATTTGAATTGTGCAGGATAGCACAGGATTGGAGCGAAATTGATTACATGACACGAAGTACGAAGAATAAAGCTTCGTTTTACTTTTTAGTTTAGAATTAGAAATTTGAAATTGGGTTTGTAAATATTGCACTTTACGCCCTCTGCGAAGGGTATTCATTTGTTGTAATAGTTAGTTGTTTTTACCTTTTCTGAACATTTTACATTTCAATAATTCGGCAATAAAGAATAGTTTAGATTTGTGTACTTGAATACAATATATTCCCGTTCCCTGAGTTCGACCCGGTCTCATCCACTAGTGAGAACCGGTTTTTATTATTTGATGTCTGGTTTTCACATGTTTTTCATATAAAAATCTTTTCAAAATTACAACGATTTAAAAGAAGACATCAAATTTTTGGCGTCGTTGCCGGGGAACGGCGTAATATTAGTATTCGCTTTATTGCCTAGTGTTTGTGTTGCATTTAGGTTTAAAACCACGTATGTGCATATCTTAGAGAAGAACTTATTTTTCTGCACAGCCCACCTACTAGGACCCTCTTAGAGGTGACTGTGTACGATTGGTACCGTACACATAGATTTTATATTTCTCATGCATAATCTCTGTTATGTGTAACTGCGTGGTGTTTGTTTAGTTTTTGTTGTTTTTAGTTTACTCGCTTTGTGGTTTGCGTGGTTTGGCCGCTTAGTGCGTTAGTTAGGTAGAAAACCCAGAGTTAGGACGTGTGCTACACTGGTCTACTCTAAGGTGTAAGCAATGGCTGACGATCATCAATTGATCCGTCCTTTGAGGGAGTACTTCATGCCAAATACGTATACTCCCGCCTCCTGCATCACGAGACCTGATGTAGGAGCGAGCCATTTTGAGATTAAGGCCAGTGTGATTCAAATGTTACCTTCGTTTTATGGCCTTAGCAATGAGGACCCATATCGTCATCTCGACGAATTCCTTGAGATTTGCTCGACTGTGCGAATCAATAATTTTGGAGAAGATGCTATGAGGTTAACCTTGTTTTCGTTCTCTCTCAAAGATAAAGCCAAGCACTGGTTAAAATCTCTAGAGACGGTTCGTATTACTACTTGGGAAGGAATGTAAAGAGAATTTTTAAAAAAATATTTTCCAATTGGTAAGACGAACCAGTTTCGTAAAGCTATAACCAGTTTTTCTCAAATTGAGGGAGAACAATTTCACGAGTCTTGGGAGAGATTGAAAGATCTTCTCCGCAAGTGTCCCCATCACCAGGTGCCTCGTTGGCAGTTGGTGCAGTATTTTTATGACGGGCTTACTGAGAAGCATCATCAAATGGTTGATTCATCTTGTGGGGGTACTTTTATGCTCAAGAGTGAAGATGAGGCATGGTCTCTATTCGAGACCTTGAGTGAAAACACGATGCATCATACTTTGTCTTCACGGCTCGATAGGACTACATCTCTGTCTAGTGGTCCTAGAAAAGTTGAGATTTCCGAAGTTGGGTCCGAGTTAGAATTGCATACCAAGGTTGACCAGTTGACTAGAAAGTTAGATCAATTCCTAGCCAATTCCTCGAGAAATCCAATAGAAAGAGTGTGCGAGATATGTGCTAGCCCTGCACATTGTGTTGCGGATTGTCCGGCAGCGCCATTATATCCTGAATTCGTTCAGGAGCAGGTGAATGCTGCCCAAGGTTTTGCTAGACCCATGCCTGATTTGTTTACATCATCATATAACCCAGGTTGGCGAAACTAGTCTATTTCCCCATCCCATCAGCCCTCCCAGACACAGTATAGACCCAGTAACCCTTCACAAGGTTACTCGCATCCTATATTTCCACAGGTTCATTCTCAGTATTGTCTACCTTCTCCTCAGGAGCCCATTCCATGTTCATCATTTCAAGAGAAGATGTTAGAAGCCTTTTCTGATATCAAGGCCACTCTTTGTTCTCATACGCAGTCAATAGCCAAGCTAGAGACTCAAATGGGACAGTTAGCTCAGACATTGAGTAGGCAAAGCCAGGGGACCCTTCATAGTCAGTCTGTTGTCTCAAAGGGAGAGGATTCCATGTCATTTGACTTGCAACCCACTGATGCACATCATGAGCAAGTCAAATCTATTACATCCCTTCAGTATGGGAAGGCGTGTCACTCCACTCAGGAATCGACTCATGAACCTCATATCATTTCTACTGAAGAGTCGATCTCCATGATACCTCAGCAGAAGGGGCCTGACCTACATCATGCATTATCATCATATAGAGCCCCATTTTCTCAGCCTTTAGGACCACCAATTTTTAGTAAGCAAGAGGTACAAATGCAGAAGGTGCTTCATCAAGTCAAGCCTGATCATATTCACCACTTGTCTGAAGTTGCATTCATTGGTACTCGGTCGGTCCTAGACTCTCGATTCTTGACCAGTCTCTCAGATGAGACTAATCTTCGTTCTTCATGTCAAGAGAGTCATGGTGCTACATTTGGAGGTAGAAGGGATGGAAACACAGTGCGTAGTGTCACAGATGACACTCTTTTCTTCATAGAGCCCGGTTGAGTCTGACTTCACGTCCATTGATCTCATGGACGATGAAGGATTTTTCCAGGGATCCGTCTGGCTGGGGACGTGAAACTTAGCGCTTTATGGGAGTCAACCCATATTCTGTACAGTATTACATTTGTTGTTAGGATTTGTAGATTTCATTTGGTTTTATTTTTCATTTTCTATCTTTTCTATGAGTTTCATGTTTTGTCATGTATACATTGCATTCATTACATTTATTACCTTCATAGAACGTGTATTTTTAATTCATGTCTACTCTTTTCCTTCATTTATTTCTCTCATGTGCATTCACGTAGTTTCATATAAGCATGGGGGAGTGCCACTGGGACAGTGTCATTCAAGCATGGGGGAGGGTGTAGAGTGCACACCTTGATATTTCTATTTACGTTCTTGTACATGTTTACATATCTCTCATGAAAAGTAGATTTTTAAAGAAAGAGTTTGAACTTATATGAATGTTATTTCAAATCTGATGTTTTTAGAGGATTTTTAAGCCCCACGAAAAAAAAAAATTCTGACATAGATCTAAAAATTATGGTTGTTTATGCGGATTTCAAAGAAATGATGATAGATACATGTTAGAATTTATTTTGAATCATAAATATGAATATGCACAGTTCTATTTTTGAAAAAAACTAAGCAAATGAACAAAAGCGTAAAAATGAGCACAAAAGAAAAAATAGCATGCGTTAGGTTGTTTGGATAATTCCACAATTTTTAGTAGATGGAACTTAGATGTAAGTTGAAACTTTTAATTCCATTTTCGAAAAGGAGAGTGGAAAACTTCGTGATCCTAAGTAACTGAGAACAGATACAAGTTGAAATGTTTGATTCTCATGTTATAAAGGTGAATGAAGGAAGTCACTTTTATGTCTTAGTTGATATCTTTTTGTATGTATTGAAAAACTATAAAAGATATTGATATTGCACAAGGCATAAAAGCAGACCACACGCAAGCTATATGAGAAAAATAAGTGCGCAAAAAGAAAAAGCGTGAAAAGAAAAAAAAGAGAGAAAAGAGCTTAAAAAGAAAGAAAAGTTCAGTGCTTAGAAGTGCGATTGAGAAAACCTGTGCAGAAAACATATGAGTGAGGATAAGTAAATAATAATATGTTTTTATTGGATTTTCTAAGAATTAAACATAAATAATTGTGATATTTAGAAAAGTGAAAGAAATTCTTTTTCTGTGGTGGTATATAAAAGACTCTAATTATGTTTTGATTTAGAAATAACAGGAAATATTTGTGGAAACAAAGTCTTTGATTACCTACTGATTGTGAGGATGTGTAATATTATGCATACATGACAGAGATGTTTGTGGGTAGCATCACTGCAAACCCTCACGAGACCTTACTCGTCCACTGGGGTAACCCAGGGGTTGAAAGGGCTTGTTGCATGAGCTAAATGCAACCGTGATTCCTACGAAAGTGAGTTAGGTGATAGTTTGATTTCATGCATTTTTCTAGTTTGCTCGAGGACTAGCAAAACATAAGCATGGGGGTATTTGATCATGCATATAAATCAGGGTTAATTAACATTTAAATATGCATGATTTTATAAAATAATGTTTCAAAAACCCAATTTTATGCTAGTTTTCGAGTAAATGTGCTAAAATGATTTAAAAATAGAAAATGTATGAAAAATAGTTTTATATTTTACATTTTTATACATATTTTAGTTTTTGTTCTATTCATAGTAGTTTAGTTTAGTTTTCAATTAAATAAAAAAAATAAACAATACAGAAAATAGTTTTTTTTAATCATTTTAAATGTTTGTTTTTTTTAGAAAAGAAAAAAAAATATATAGTTAGATTAGTTTTTTATTTTTTTTATAAATAAATAGTTTTGTTTTTGAAATAAAACGATTAATAGGTTTTCTTTATTTTTTATATAAAATAATAAAAACAAATCATTACATGGTTTGTAATTTTTGGAAAATTGAAAATATAATAACACAAACCAGTTGAACCAGTTTGTATTTCTAAAAGAAAATAAAAAAAATATAATAAACAAACCGGCTTGAACCAGTTTGCATTTGTTTCAAACCGGTTCCAGCCGGTTTGTTGTTTTTAAAAAACCCCAAAAACAGAGAAAGAAGGGCGCCTCTTCCATACGCCTGAAGCCCCTTTTTCCCCTCTTTCCCTCTTTTCTCACCATCCTCCATTAATACCGGCATCTCTTCTGCCCTACCTTCCCCTTCTCCCTCTTTCTCTGTCTACACTCCAGCCGGTAGCAATGGAGGACTCTTCAGTCCGGTGAATGGCGCACGGTGGAGGACGCCGCCCTTCTTTCCCTAATCCCTCTTCTGGTTCACGGTGAGTTTTCTTCCTCTTCTTCTTTTTCATTTCTTCTTCTTCATCCGAATTTTCTTATTCTGCAGCTTCTACTTCTTCCTCCTCTTCATCTTATTCCTCTGATTTCTTCTTCTTCCACTTCTTCAGCCGATCTGTTTTCTTCTTCTTCCAATTTCATCTTCTTCCACTTCCTATTCTTCTTCTTCTTCTAATCTACATCTTCAGCTTTTATTCTTCCACATTCTTCTTCTTCTTCTTCCACATTCTTTTCAATCGATTCTGTCATGATGTGTTTGTTTCAGAAAAACTAAAAAAAAAATTATATAGATCGTTGTTGTTTCAGATTTTTGTTTTTCATCGTCCGATCTTCTATTCTTTAGTTGATTCTTTAGTTAGTTTTCTTTGATTCATTCATTGTTCTATTTGTTTGTTACAGCATAGCATTTTCATTTCATAATTTTCATTCATCGCATTAAATTTTCGATTCTTTCACTTCTTTGTTTTTCTGTTTGTTGTTTTTTTACCTTAATTCTTTGTTTTCCCTGTTTGTTCATTTACTAAAAGTCATTTTCTGCTTTTCTTCAGTTATGCAATTTCCTGTTTGCTCAGTTAAATTGTCCAGCGTGTAACATTCATTTCCTGTTTTTTTTTTTTATTTATTTCCTATTTTTAAATACATTTCAATTCTTGTCTATTAATTCATTGTGTTGTCTGTTTTTTTTTTTCCTTTCTTTAATGCAGTAAATTCCAGCTTCTCTTACAGTCTGATTTCATGTTTGGTTTAATTGTTTCTAATTTCCTGTTTTTAGTTTTTTTTCGTTTTCCTGTTTTTTTTTTATATTTCATTCAATTTCTGTTTTGCATTCATTTTTAGTATGATGCAGAAAATGAAAGCCTTGTTTCATGTTAGCAGGTGGAAGGTTGTGAGCTGGAGCCCGCTGGAGTAGAGGTGTGTAAGTATGTACAGCTGGGACTGTATTGACAACAGGAGGTAAGCAAGTGTGCCTAGGTGCAGCTGCTATGAGTTGCAAGGGTGTAGCTGCCAGTCATATACAGGGTTGCAGCAGAGAGGAATTTGGAGATGGAGCTAGGATTTGGAGCGCTGCTACTGTGTGGGCTGCCACTTGTATTTAGGAAAGATAAGGGGTAAGGCATTCCTCTGAGAAGTATTAATTCAGCACAAATGAAAATATCATTTAAAGAATAAAATCTATCAACCTAAATCTAGTCACTAACAGCACAAGAGCATAAAAAAAGGGCTGGCCAAAGAATGCCAAAATATTGGTTACTGGTAATCGAAATAGTCTTTGTTCTGAATATCTTGAGGGCTGAATGCTTATCATCTCATTCTTCCATTGCATCTCCTTCAGTAACTTCCACCGACTCTTTCAATGGAGTCATTTTTATTGATAATACCACAACGCGACCCTTCTCAAAGGAATAGCCTCCTGAATTGAGATAGGTACAGGGATTTGGCAATTGGTGATTCCTCAAGTATTCCTTAATTATTACACAGACATCCATATTACTTCCACTTCCCAAGTCACTGAAGATACCAGAGCAGACTTGCCTCAAATACAAGTTTTATGCTTCGTCCCTAGTCAGGCCCTCTCTGTATCTTGATTCAAACATTGCCATCACTGCAAGTGACCTAGAACCCATTGTTGCACAGGGAAGGGTGTTAGTTGAACCATGAGGGTATATAATGTGCAAGTGTGGTCTTGTGGCATCAACACCACCAAGTATCAAAGCAGTACTAACATAACCTTGATAACTGAACAAGAGAGATTTTCAGTAGAGTAAGGGCAGTGCCAACCCTGGATTTTGTATCGGCAGTTGCATAGTGATGTAAAGCTAGTTGGGAATTGACCATTTTGGTTACGGGTTCTGTGTCAGCACCAGTTTCCGCTCCACAAGAGTGTATGTTGGGTGCCATACACTGATTTTTTTTTGGTGAGAAAGAAACTATATACAATATACTATTCAAAATTCTTGCATAGAACCATTACAAAAAGCATGGACTTAATAAAAAATCAGAACGTCACATACTTTGTTTATACCCTTGATGGAGTTGAGTGCAAAATAGCACTAAGCAGTCCAAGAATTGGTTGAGTCTTTCTTGTTTTAGGAGGACCATCGCTTTGAAGTGCTGACAACGCTTGAATCCAGAAGCCTCCACGCCAGACTTAGAATCTGCTTCAGTTGAGAGGAAGGAGATCTTCCTTTTGTTCTACTGCAGGGTCGATTGAATTCTCTCCAAGAGAGGAAGAAAAAAAAATGAGAAGGATGGAGAAAAGATGAGGGAAAGAGAAAAGGGGAAGAGATCGTGAATGGGGAGAGGTGAAGACGGGTCAAGAAGAAGAGGATGGAGGGGTCGAAGATGGATCAGATGGCTGACAAGGAGGGTTTGGCGATGAAGGGCTGAAGATGAGGGTCGGCCATGGAGGGTTTGGGTGAGAGGAAGGAGACTGAGAGAGGGAGAGAGAGGCGCCGCCTCCCCTCTTTTCTTACGAAGGTTTTCTAAAGAAACCCTAAAAAGAAACTTACGAAAGGGCCCCTTTGTTTTTAGGATTTTTACAAAGAGGGGGCTCCCTCAAAAAGAGATTTTCACAAAAGTGTTTTTTTCAAAAAGAAAACGAGGTTTTTAGTAAAAACTCATTTGTTTGTCTCGTGATTTTTCCAATTATTTTTCATTTTTTGTATTTTTGGAAGAGAAATTTAAGACTTTACGAGAGAACAAAGATTGGACACTAATTTTTTGTATTTTTGCAAAGTATTTACAAGAGAGAATTTTTCTAAGAGTTCAAGGCTATTTTGAGAAAATTTCTTCAGAAAATGGGTTTGGACCCAGGTTTTGAGAAAATGTTCGAGTTTTTGACACTCGAATCGAGAAATATAATGTGATGGATCCAAACGGATGTCGAATGGACTGTCCGAGCTATTTAAAGACCATTTTTGGTATTTTCTATAATTTTAATTTAAAATTTGAACAAGGAGACTCAGATTTGGATCTGGACAACGGATCCAGATCCAAAATCAATTTAAACATATGAAATGAATTTAATTTCAATAAAAATAGAGAAATGAACTGAAATTTGGATTTGAAATGACCCATTTGCTCAAAAATGAATTTAGGGGCAATAAGGGAATATTTAAAAGATTTTGAAAATTTTGGTGTGTTCACAAGCTTTGACTTGAGCTCTTCATTTTTCCCTGTTGATCCGAGTTCCGACTCGTGATCTCTCTACTTTATTCAAGCTCTAACTCGAGCTCTTCATTTTCCTCTGTTGATCCGAGTTCCGACTCGTGATCTCGTTACTTCATTCGAGCTCAGATTCGAGCTCTTTATTTTCTTTTGTTGATCCGGGTTCCGACTCGAGATCTCTTTATTCATTCAAGCTCAGATTCGAGTTCTTCATTTTCTTTTGTTGATCCGGGTTCCGACTCGAGATCTCTTTATTCATTCGAGCTCTTCATTTTCTTTTGTTGATCCGGGTTCCGACTCGAGATCTCTTTATTCATTTGAGCTCAGATTCGAGCTCTTCATTTTCTTTTGTTGATCCGGGTTCCGACTCGAGATCTCTTTATTCATTCGAGCTCAGATTCGAGCTCTTCATTTTCTTTTGTTGATCCGGGTTCCGACTCGAGATCTCTTTATTCATTCGGGCTCAGATTCGAGCTCTTCATTGTCTTTTGTTGATCCGGGTTCCGACTCGTGATCTCTCTACATCATTCGAGCTTTGATTCGAGCTCTTCATTTGTTGATCCGGGTTCCGACTCGTGATCTATGTATTTTATTTGAGCTCTGACTCGAACTCATCATTCTCCTTTGTTGATCCAAGTCATTTTGATCCTCAGGGTCTGTCAATTGCTCAAAATTGATATTTCGCCCACCAATTCAAATCTTTGGATCAGTCAATTCTCAATTTTGACCCCAGAGTCACCCAATTTCCAACTTCAAATTCCAATTCTCAAATCCAATTACCAAATTCTCAATTTTGACCTCTAGGTCAC
The DNA here is from genome assembly GCF_984573655.1 of Nuphar pumila. Taxonomy (NCBI): domain Eukaryota; kingdom Viridiplantae; phylum Streptophyta; class Magnoliopsida; order Nymphaeales; family Nymphaeaceae; genus Nuphar; species Nuphar pumila. Next base: position 92,875,398 of record NC_143256.1, on the reverse strand, counting down.
TCAATTTCCAATTTTCGACCTTTGGGTTACTCAATTCTCAATTTCGACCGCCATGTCATCCGATTTCTATTCTCCGTTCAGGATAAGGGGATAATCCTGAAACCATTCATAGAAGCAATCCAACTCTCTATAATGGTCTTTGTTCTTTATCGAACTGATAGTGTTCCCAAGTGAACTGATAGTCGTTCTTCATTGAACTGATAGTGTTCCCAAGTGAACTGATAATCGTTCTTCATCGAACTGATAGTGTTCCCAAGTGAACTGATAGTCGTTCTTCATCGAACTGATAGTGTTCCCAAGCGAACTGATAGTCGTTCTTCATTGAACTGATAGTGTTCCAAGCGAACTGATAGTCGTTCTTCATTGAACTGATAGTGTTCCAAGTGAACTGATAGTCGTTCTTCATTGAACTGATAGTCGTTCTTCATCGAACTGATAGTGTTCCCAAGCGAACTGATAGTCGTTCTTCATTGAACTGATAGTGTTCCAAGCGAACTAATAGTCGTTCTTCATTGAACTGATAGTGTTCCAAGCGAACTGATAGTCGTTCTTCATTGAACTTATAGTGTTCCAAGTGAACTGATAGTCGTTCTTTATTGAACTGATAGTGTTCCAAGTGAACTGATAGTCGTTCTTCATTAAACTGATAGTGTTCCAAGCGAACTGATAGTCGTTCTTCATTGAACTGATAGTGTTCCAAGCGAACTGATAGTCGTTCTTCATTGAACTGATAGTGTTCCAAGAGAACTGATAATCGTTCTTCATTGAACTGATAGTGTTCCAAGCGAACTGATAGTCGTTCTTCATTGAACTGATATTGTTCCCAGTGAATTGATAGTCGCTCTTCAGTGAACTGATATAGTTCCCAGCGAACCGATGATCGTTCTTAATTGAACTGATATTATTCCCAGCGATGATCGTTCTTAATTGAACTGATATTGTTCCCAGCGAACCGATGGGCGTTCTTAATTGAACTGATATTATTCCCAGCGATGATCGTTCTTAATTGAACTGATATTGTTCCCAGCGAACCGATGGGCGTTCTTAATTGAACTGATATTGTTTCCAATGAACCAATGGTTGTTCTGACACTGTTCCCAGTGAACTGATAGTCGCCTCCTTTGGGGAAAGGAGAGGATAATTTTCATCAGGGATGTATTGAGCCGGACTTTAAATACTCACTTTCACCAGGGATTTCGAGAAATTTTGTCAATCTGTCAATTTATTTGTTGATTTCAGAATCTTTATTGCACAAATCTCTACATCGATTTACCTTTAGCATCACTTTCAAAAGAGTGAAGCTTTTGCGAAAAGAGATCCAAAATTCAAATTCTTTCTATTGGCCAACCAAAAGGATGAAGAATAAATCCTTGATATGGCCAGCAAAGAAGATTCAGTGTTATTGCAAAGCCATAAATGATCGATATTGATCACAGTCAATGGCACATATTTAAAGACTATTCTTGTAAAATGAAGCAATGGAAATATCCTAAGTGCTAGAAAAGAGAGCATTTATCCAAGCCCTGTCTCCTCCAAATCACCTAAGCTGCAATTAAATATCCGCAAAAGGGATCTCTCACATGTCGTCAAGATGAAGGCGAATTAGGCGAGTAGACCCCCGGGGCCAAAGAAGATTCGAAACATCTCCAAGATGACGGAGTTTGTGACGGATCCTTCCAGGGAAAGTCCAAAGCACTGTCAAGATGAAGGCAGATGCGATGAACCTCTCGACAATCCCTAAAAGATATTTAATTTCAGCTATCATCCAAAGATCTCTAAACCCATCGCCCAAGAAGGATCGAAACATCTCCAAGATGAAGGAGCTTGTGACGTACCCTCCCAAAAAAGAGAAAGAGAGGAAAAAGAAAGAGAGAAAAAGTAAGAACATCTCAAAAATGAAGGAGAATGTAGCCAAAACACCAGAGATTCAAAAGAGTGCAGAAAGATTATCATGAGAGAAGCTCCCAGGATATCAAACTGCCAAATCTATCAAGAATCCTCTTTAAATTTGTGAAATTCTATTATCAATACTCTTTCATCAACGACTTTCATAATATCAAATTCTCTTTCTTGTTCATATCAAGGAAATTGATAACCTCCTGGAAGAAGGTCAATCGCAAGCAATTTGGATGCTAAATCTTGATTCTACGAAGTGAACCTTGTTTGGAGGTAATACTTCAGGTAGAAAAGAAAGAATATTTTGCAACAATGCGTATCATTTTCAAATACTTTGCATCAACAACAAAATTCTTAACATTTTGACAATATTTTCTAGCTAGCATGACGTGAAGTGAGAGCTTGATGTCCGTTTTTGATACATCCTGACACCAATTTTAAATCCCTCCTAAGGACTTGATTCCTCCCCTTCTTTGAGAGCATGAACTCTCAAATTCGCACACTTCCCTGTGTCCCCACTGTCCCACCATAGACAGTCCCATTTCGGTTCGAGGTCGAACCACCAATCATTTCCCGCAAAAGGCAGTTTCAAAAGCTATTTCGTCTCAGCAATGAGGTGCCCAAAATCAATCCCTTTTCAAGCTTTAGGGACCCCATTTTCCTTCCTTTTGCAAGAACCCTGTCGGATTCATTGTGCAAGATCCGAAGGTTCCATCATGGTCTCTTCCTTCGAGGATTCCATCCATTTTCCGTTCGATCAGGTTAAGGGTACAAACCTGAGCCTCATTCAAAGAGGTATTCCATTTTCTGCCCAATCAGGTTAAGGGTACAAACCTGAGCCTCATTCAAAGAGGTATTCCATTTTCTGCCCAATCAGGATAAGGGTATAAACCTAAGCCTCATTTAAAGAGGTATTCCATTTGCCGCCCAATCAGGATAAGGGTACAAACCTGAGCCTCCTTCGATGAGGTATTCCATTTTTCCGCCCAATCAGGATAAGGGTAGAAACCTGAGCCTCCTTTGATGAGGTATTTCATTTTCCGCCCGATCAGGATAGGGGTACAAACCTGAGCCTCAATCAAAGAGGTATTTCATCTTCCGCCCGATCAGGTTAAGGGTACAAACCTGAGTCTCATTTCGATGAGATATTTCATTTCCCAATCAGGTCAAGGGTTCAAACCTGAGCTTCGTTCCATGCGAGGTATTTCTGTCCCATCCAGGTTAAGGGCAAAAACCTGAACTTCGCTCTCATAGAGAAAATCTTTCCTTTTCATTCTCCATTTCATATCTACCATCTTCCTCGGGCTAATTTCTTCACACCCAGTCAGATCCTTGTAACTGGGGCATTTTTTTTATGTATAGCACAAATTTGGTGTGTTTTCCTTTGCCACTAAGCTCGGCCACAAGCCAGCTTAGTAGCAAAGAGGGGCATCTGTAAACACCCCAAATTTTCATTCACCTCTCCAACATTTCCACCAAGCATCAGCATCCAGCCTCTGAAATCGACGGAGGGCAAAATTGTCATTTTCTGAGCCCGGACCTTGCAAAAGTCTAAATTTCTTCTGGAACTCTCAAAATTTCTCTATTTTAGATCAGATGTTCAAAATTTTATTCCTGACAGAAGACAGGAATCTCCAAGTCTTGGTTCAAGATTATATTGCATAAGACATGGCATTGCATATCATTGCATGAGCACCTCATAGCACTGCACTGCACAGCATGTCATTTCGAGGTCCAGAACTCTTGATTTCAAAATTTTCAATCCAGATTAGAATTTCAACTCTTTTCAAAATTGATTTCAAAACCCTGGGTCTTCAAAATTATCAATTCTTCCCATTTTACCCCCAGGACTCTGAATTTCAAAATATTTCCTCAGGAAAATGATTTGGATAGTTTTCAATATGGATTTCAGCCACTTCACCTCAGATTTTGCCCTTTTGTCAGCTATTTCAATTATCCTCCTTTTACAAAATCCCCTATAGGGGCTAACTCTTTTCAAAATTTCTGTTTTACCAATTAGTCCAGATTTTATAAAAAATCCAAAAAAAGGTTTTACTGTCTTGTCCTTATGTCAATAAAGAAGCAATGTGGGACCCACACTGAGGTGGTGTCACATAGGCTTTTCTTTTGAAAAACTTGAATTTTAAAAAAAACCCAAAAATATAGGAGCCTTGTCCCCTGGATTGGCGCCACTTGTCTTTTCTCTCTCCTCTCATCTATCTGCCAAGTGTCAGTGTGGGCTACCTTAAGAAGCCGCCACATGTCCTCTTCATTCCATGCCATGTGTCAGCATCCACCATCTTCACCCTGCGCCATGTGTCATTCCAAAGATCACCCTGAGATGCCAAGTGTCATGTGTTGTCCTGTACAAAAAAAGCAAAACTTGTCTCGTCTGAGGTGGCGCCATTTGAAGAGTGTCTCCTGCAGAGGACACGTGTCAACCTTTCCCTCTTTCAGAAAAGTAGACTGACACATGTCTCTTCCTACTTTTCTCAAAAAAGTAGGAGACACGTGTCACTCCTAGCTTCCTCCAGAAAAGGTAGGCTTGTCTCCTCTGCGGTGCCGCCATTTGAAGTCTGTCTCCTGCAGAAGACACATGCCATCCTCTACTCTTTTTAGAAAAAGCAGGTGACATGTGTCATTCTCTGCTCTTCTCAGAAAAAGTAGATGCCATGTGTCATTCTCTGCTCTTCTCAGAAAAAGCAAATGACACATGTCATTGTATGCTATTCTCAGAAAAAGCAAATGACACATGTCATTCTCTGCTCTTCTTAGAAAAAGCAAATGACACATGTCATTCTCTGCTCTTCTCAGAAAAAGCAAATGACACATGTCATTCTCTGCTCTTCTCAAAAAAAGCAAGTGACACATGTCACCCTCTGCTTCTCTCAGAAAAAGCAAGTGACACATGTCACTCCTTGCTTTTATCAGAAAAAGCAAGTGACACGTGTCATTCTCTGCTCTTCTCAGAAAAAGCAAGTGACACATGTCACTCTCTGCTTTTCTCAGAAAAAGCAAGTGACACATGTCACCCTCTGCTCCTCTCAGAAAAAGCAAGGGACACGTGTCTCTCTCTGCTTTCTTCAGAAAAAGCAAGTGACACATGTCACTTTCTGCCTCCTTCAGAAAAAGCAACAATTCAAATATTCAAACTCCAGGCTGAGGTGGCGCAAATCCTGAAGTCTCCTCCCCAAATTCATTTTTTGAGATGGTGCCACGTGTCTCTTTCCCTCCTTTTTCTCCCTCTTGCCACATGTCATTGTAGGAGCCACCCTGAGATGGCGCCACATGTCAGACTCTCCTTTCCTCTAGAAAAAGCAGAAATTTAAATTTCAAACTCTCTCTGAGGTGGCACCATCTGAATCCTCTGGCTTTCCTTCTGACACATGTCAATGAAGATGCTCTGAGATGGCGCCACATGTCAGTCTCTCCTTTCATCAGAAAAAGTAGAATTCAAACCCCTCTGAGGTGGCATCTTCTGCTTCCTCTGCTCCTACCTTCTGACACATGGCAGTGTGGAGCCACCCTGAGGTGGTGCCACATGGCAATCTCTCCTTCTTCCAGGAAAACCAAGCTTTGAATTTCAAACTCCAAGAGGACATCCTCTGAGGTGGCGCCATTTGGGAGACTCCTGCAGAGAAAATCAAGCAAGCTTTTTGAAAAAATCCAAATTCTCTTGCAGAGGTGTCTCACTCACAAATATCTCATTTTTATTTTCTCAAAAAATCAAAATGGCATGCCCTGAGATGGAGCCACATGAAAGGTCTAGATTCACTGTCTTTGAATTTTGAAAATCTCCAAAATTTCTAAAAATACCCTAGCCCATGCCCAGCTCAGGGAGAGCCCTGTTTGAGAATTGAACTTCAGAATTCCATTTTCTTTCTTTCTTGGTTTCCTCTGGATTCACGCCCCTCTGGAGACCATTGTCAAGGTAGTCGTTCATTTTGGGAGTTCCAAACCGCAGGAGAACACAAGGTAAGCCCCAATTCCAATCGATTTCATCATGATTTGATTCGTGTTGTCGTTTGAAGAAAGAGCTCATCCGAGGGATGGATCGAGCTATTCTCATAAAACAACATATATAAAAATATTCAATTATGCTTACTTGATGATTTTTAGCATTCATGTATTTAGATAAATTTAATTTGCATATTATTTCGGTAATTTAGCATGTTTCATAGGTTAATTAGGTATTTATTTCAATTCTGCTCAATTTCAGTAACTCTCTGTTTTTGTCAGTCAGTCCACACGTCATTTCATGCATTTATTTTTCATAAAAAATTCTGAAAAAATCATGGAATGCGCCCTTAGGTGTCCCTAGAAATGTGCCGAAAATTCGGAATGATTTGAATTCGTTTATTGAGGTAAACGTTCAAAAAGGTGAGTCGGGTTGTATTACCCGGGATGCGTTTTTAAATGTCTTTTCTGACTTGTAAAATAGAGATCTCCCTCATGGGAGATCATATTTTTGATCCAAAAGATGTTATGAACTCGGGAGGATGTCTAGTTTTTAACCTGATTTTATCCGATTTTTATGATTTTGTTTATATCTGACAAAAATCCGAGAGTGCGGGACACATGTCAGAGCATGATTTGGGCCTCTGAGACTTTGGATCGACTTAGGTCGATGGGTTCTCTTTGGGTATTGATCCAAATATGCATCTGTAAAAAGTGAATGTTATGTCCGAGATGTCCTCTATTTTTATCTGAAAGTATGTGATTTTTAGAACAGTTATGATATCTGTTTCGGATTTTTCTTGTCAGTCATCTGTTTGGTCACATTTGTCTATTCTGTCGATTTAGGAATAAAACATTATATTTTTATCCATGTTTCTGTTGATAAAATGCCAAAATTAAAAACATGAAAGTTGTCTATGTAAGTGTCATGAGTAGCTCTGTTAAATATCAGAAATTTCCATGGCTGTTTTCTATTTTTTTAAACATTTTATATCAGATTAGGTTGATTTTTACCTCCGTCAGAACCAAATCCCTGTTACCGAACTCACCATGGCTCAAATCCCGAGGCTGTAAAAACCAAAAATGTTCTATTTTGGGTTATTTAGCAGTCTGCAAAATATCAGAGGTTTCTATGGTGTAAATTTTGCATTATCATATTAAGCAGTGCATTTGGTTCGGGCCCATAGGCGAAATCCACCATTTTTAGGATTTTCTTCAAATTTTAGCATTTAAATCATATCATTTCGTGCGTTTTAGCATTCTAGGCTGTTTATCAGAGTAGGAATATGCTTCATACCGAATTTGGTGTAATGTGGAATCCATTTGAGGTTCGATTTAGCCATAATATCAAAACAGGGCCCCGCGGGACCCGGATCCAAGCGAAAAACAAGCGAAATTCATTATTTTGGATAAATTGCAAAATGTCAAATTCTGATTTTACAGTCCTAAGGTGTTTAGCAGCATGTCATAATGTCTCATACTGCATTTCATCATCATTTGATTCAATTTGAATATCAAAATCTCAATTTTACCAAGTTTTCCTTCAAAAAACCCTGATTTTAAAGGTATAACTTTAATATTAGGGGTATTTTGGTCATTTTGACCACCATTTCGAATTTCAAACTATTTTCTACTAAATTTTCTGCATTTACATCATTTCAAATATCAAGGAAGCATGAGAATAGGGTTTATATCCAATTAAATCCAATAATTTCATAATATTATTGGAAAATCTTGGAAAAACCCACATATTTGAGCTAACCTTATTTCAAGTTTGGCAGGGACATTCAAAAGAAGGAGCTAGAGTCTGCAATTTCTTTTATTTCATTTATTTAGTGATGTAATAATGTAAATTTTGGAATAAGAGATTTAATTTTCTGCTTAGACTAGGATGCATATCATATAGTTTGAATTTATGCAATATCCTACTTATGTGATTCATGCATTTTATTTCAAAAGCACTATGAATGTACACGAATGGCACGTGCACCAACTCTTAGGGAGTTGATGAACTCGGTGGAATCCATATTTACGGCCCTAGTCGGAATATGGACGAGACCCAGATCCATCATCTTTCTACCAATGACATTGAGCCTACACTCTTAGGGCATCTTAAAATGCACATCATATCTTCAATATTTGCAAAGTATTTGTGCATTAAATCAATTAAACTCTGAACATATTCATGGGCACAGTCAGAATATTGGAAGGATTTATTTTGACTTAATACACATTTTTCCTACAAATTTCTTAGAAAATCTTTCAAAGTGCATTCATTCACTCATATCATTTGCATCATGAAATCCTTGGTTTTCCCATGATTTTCTTAAGAAAACTTCATTCTCAAAGAAATCGATTTCTCAAGAAACTATGAGTATTTTCCAAAATCGGTTTTCCCAAGTCAAGTGTTCACAGTTTTCCATGGAAACTAGTCTCTCAAGAAACTTCTAAGTTGGATTTCCAAAATCCAAGTTTCCTTCATTTTTCCTTGGAAATGTTATTTTCTTGAGATTTTCAAAAAGAGTTTTCCAATCTTCCTCAAAGATCAAAATCGATTTCCAAGTATTTCAAGGGTAAGATTCCCAGGATTTCAATTTCCCAAGTTTCCGTTTTTCCTCTCCAATGAGTTTTCCTACAAACTTTTCATCATTTTCCTAAGAAAATTCTCAAAGTTCAAGTTTTCCTTAGAAGTGTTGCCCTTTTCAAATGTTCACCCTTTTCTCAAGAATTCTTGCCATTTTCTCAGAATTTTCATCCATTCATGATTTTCCCAAATCTTTATGAACTTTCTCATGATTTTAAAAACCCCTTTCATCTGAGTTTCTTGAGAAATTGATTTCCATCTTTTTCCTGAGAAATATTTTCCATTCCCAAAGCATTCTCTGAGCATACATCATGTTTTTCCTACTTCCATTTTCCAAAATCTCATAGCACATGCCTGAATTCTCTGTGCATATAGGATAGAACACGATTTTGATGATTTAACTAAGTCAAGCACAATTTTGGTCTTTGGTTCGATTACCCCTGTTAAAGGCGGCAGGAACGGTCGAACCTCGTACCGACAGGTCGAGCCCCATCCCATGGATTTTCCCGCAATTTTAAAAAACGGAGGCGAGTATTTCAAAACAATTTTCCAAAAATCCGGTCAAGTTTGAATCGCGAAAGCGTTTCCCTCTCTCTCTTCCGCAAGGAAGGGAAGGCGGGGAAAATTTCGCGACGAGAACACATTGTGGGCATACAGAACCACCATTCGAACTTCAACCAATGCTACTCCGTCAGAACTTGTCTACGGAACTTAAGTAGTACTGCCTCTACATGTTCAGAAACCTACTCTGAAATTTGCGTCACTTCTAGAATTACCTCTCGATCAGTATCAGCAACAACGGCTAGTGCAGCTTGATTTGCTCGATGAAAGAAGACTCAGAGCAGCAGAGCATGCTCAATCATATCGTCAGAGGATAGCCAGACAATATGCAAAATCCGTCATTGAAAGAAAATTTCAAGTCAATGATCTAGTGCTCAGATCAACGACTTATCTCAAGCACCGCCCAGGTGGCAAGTGGTCACCAAATTGGGAAGGTCCCTATGTTGTCAAAGAAGCATTACCTCGTAATTCATATCGGCTCATCAATGACGACGGAGTGGAATTACCAGATCCCATCAATGCTCGACATTTGAAAAAATTCTATACTTAAATTATTCTTTGTAATTCCTTAAAATTTCTTCAAATAATGATCAGATTCTCCTTTCCCAGTTATACTAGGGCATTTTTAAAAAAAACTTTGTCTTTATCTACAAATACCCTGTACGCAGGTAGGATAAACAAATCTCTCATTTTGCACGCATGTGCATTCATTTATATCATTTTCATATTTGCATACATCTGCATTCACTGGCATGCATTTGCATCAAGTTCGCTACCCATTCAGGATAAGGGATAATCCTGAGACCCCGACAATCATTCTCGTTACAATTCTCAAATATTTTAATAGCATAGGTCTCTTTCAAAAATTCAAATTTCAATTTAAAAACAAGGTATGTTTTCAAAATCTAGTGCTCAAACTGGTACATTTTCAAACTCCAGTGCTCGAACTGGTGTGTTTTTAAAAAATCCAGTGCTCGAACTGGTACATTTTCAAAATCCAATGTCTATGTTGACATAGTTTCAAAACCCGGTATTCATGCTAGTGTTCTTTCAAAGTTGAGCACTCGTGGTTAGTGTCTCTCTGGTTGGTAGTATCACTCAACCTCTCGGGTTCAGTCTTTGTGTTGATCATTCATCAAAGTTCAAATTCCAATTACCAGTTTCGGCCCTTGGGCCATCCAATTTCCAATTTCGGCCTTCGGGCCATCGAATTATCAATTTCGGCCCTCAGGCCACCCAATTTCCAAGATTCCAATTTTGACCTTCAGGTCAATCAATTTCCAAATTTCCAATTTCGACCTTTGGGTCACTCAATTTCCAATTTCGACCTTCGGGCCAATCAATTTCCAAAATTTCCAATTTCGACCTTTGGGTCAATCAATTTCCCAATTTCCAATTTTCAAATTCCAAATTTCTAATTTCGACCTTTGAGTCAACCAATTTCAATTTTGACCTTTGGGTCAATCAATTCTAATTTCGACCTCCGGGTCAATCAATTTCCAATTTCCAAATATCAATTTCCAAATTCTAAATTTTCAAATTTCAAATTTCAAATATCAAATTTCAAAATTTCAATTTCCAATTTCGACCCTTTTGGTCACCCAATACCAATTTCAATCATTTCCTCTTGCGAGAGACCCTTTTTACTGGGAGAGTTCAAGGGAGCTCGTTCTTTTCGCATGCTATCCTTTGTTTACCTAGCCCCTTTTAAGGGAGAGTTTGAAGGGACTCGTGTCTTTGTGAACCGTTTGCAAAACAAAATTCCAATTTCATACAAGGAACCCTTAGTTCAGGGAGAGCTTCGACGGAAGTTCGCCTTCCTTGTGACCACAATTTCGTACTAGGCCATTTCATCATGAAGGACACTCTTTTCAGGGAGAGTGTGATGGACTCGCTTCTTCATGACCAATTCACCGACCTCACCATTACCGGCCCCCTTTCCATAAGAGAAGCCTAATGTTAGGAAGTTTTGACGAAAGCTTAATTTCTCTTCGAAAGTTTGTTTTGCAAACACCTCCTCTTCAGGGAAGAGAGGAGTAATTCCTATTTCCAATTTCTAAATCTTCTCCTTTGGGGAAAGGAGAAGAAAATTTTTGTCATGGATGCGTTGAGTCGTGCTTCAAATGCTCGCTTTCACAAAGGATTTCAAGAAAATTTTGCCAATTTGTCATTAAATATTTGTTGATTTCAAAATCTTTATTGCACAAAATCATTACCTCAGAATACCTTCAGTATGACTTCCGAAAGGACAAAGCTTTCGCGAAAAATGATTTAAAATTCAAAATCTTTCTATTGGCCGACCAAATGGATGAAGAATAAATCCTCGATATGGCCAGCAAAGGAAATTCAATGTTGTTGCAAAGCCATAAGTGATCGGTATTGATCGCAGTCAATGATACATTTTTAAAGATCATTCTTGGAAAATAAAGCAGTCGAAATATCTTGGTTGATACAAAAAAATCCATTCAATCCCTATATCTCCTCAATCACCTAAAGCTGCAATTAAATATCTGCAAAAGGGATCTCTCAACTGTTGTCAAGATGAAGGCGAATTAGGCGAGTAGACCCCCGGGACCAAAGAAGATTTGAATCATCTCCAAGATGACAGAGTTTGTGACGGATCCTTTCAGGGAAAGTTCAGAGCACCGTCAAGATGAAGGCGACTACGATGAGCCTCCCGACAAACCCTAAAGGATATTTAATTTCTGCTATCATCAAGAGATTTCCAACCAAAGAGCCAATAACCGTCAATATAATCCCTGAGAGAAAAGAAGGATCAGAGCATCTCTAAGATGAAGGAGTTTGTGACGTACCCTTCGAAAAAAAAAGAGAGAGAAAAGTCAAGACATCTCCAAAATGAAGGATGATGTAATCTCCAAAAACCCAAGAGAGCTCTAATTCTGCCAAAAAAAAAAGTAGGCAGAAAGATCGTCATGAGAAAAGAATCCCAGGATATCAGACTGCCGAATCTGCCAAAGGATCTTCTTTAATTTTGTGAAATTCTATTATCAATATTCTTTCACCAATTGTTTTCACAATATCAAGAATTCTCTTTTTTCCGTTCATATCAAGGAAATTGATAACTTCCTTGAAAGAAAGCCAATCGCAAGCAATTTGAATTCGAATCTTGATTCTACAGAGTTAAGCCCAGTCAGAGGTAATACTTCAGGTAGAAAAGAAGGAATATTTTCAAAACAATATGCATCACTTTCAATTATTTTGAATCAACAACAATTTTCAACATTTTGACAATATTTTCTAGCCATCCTGACGTGAGGCGAGAGTTTGAGGTTCATCTTTGGCGCATCCTCACATTAGTTGTTATCCCTTTTAGGACTTGATAACGGGAGTTTTCAAGATTTCTTTCCTTCTGTTGGTATAATCTGAGCGCATGGGCTCTCAGATTCTCACACTTCCCTGTGTCCCCACTGTCCCACCATAGACAGTCCAATTTTGGCTTGAGGTTAAGCCATCAATCATTTTCTCGCAAAAGGTTATCAATTTCAAAAGTTATTTAGTCTCAGCAACGAGGTGCCCAAAATCAAACCACTTTTCAAGCTTTAGGGACCCCAATTTCATTCTTTTGCAAAACCCCTATCGGACTCATTGTGCGGAGATCTGAAGGTTCTATCATGGTTTTTTCCTTCGAGGATTCCATTCATTTTCCACCCAATCAGGATAAGGGTACAAACCTGAGCCTCTTTTGATGAGGTATTTCATTTTTCGCCCAATCAGGATAAGGGTACAAACCTGAGCCTCCTTTGATGAGGTATTTCATTTTCCGCCCAATCAGGATAAGGGTACAAACCTGAGCCTCCTTTGATGAGGTATTTCATTTCCCGATCAGGTTAAGGGTTAAGCCTGACCCTCATTTTAATGAGGTATTTCATTTCTCGGTCAGGTTAAGGGTCAAACCTGAGCTTCGTTTCTACACGAGGTATTTTCAGTCCCATCCAGGTTAAGGGCAAAACCTGAATCTCACTTCTTTTGAGGTAAAAATTTTTTCTTCCTTATTCTCCATTTCATATCTACCATTTTCATCAGGGCTAATCTCTTCAAAACCAGTCAGATCCTTCTAACTGGGGCATTTTTATAGCCCAAATTTGGTGTGTTTTTCTTTGCCACTAAGCTCGTCTACAAGCTGGCTTAGTAGCAAAGAGGGGCATCTGTAAACACCCCAAATTTTCCACATCCATTCTCAAACAACCCTCCTCGGGTAGTGCCAACCCTGTCAGGTCAGTGTAGGAGTTAAACCCCGAGTCAGTTGCAGAAAATCACCATTTTACCCATTTTTATTAGGAAAATTACCATTTTACCCCTAGGTCATCCCAGACTCCAGTCAGTCGGAGTCAACCAAGCTCATTGGTCATTTCAGAACATTTAGAATATCAATCATTTCAAGCACATATGAGCTCACGATGAACAGACCATTTCCATTTCTGACCATTCCTGCCAAAATGGGATCATTTCTTCAGAAATGAGCTCATTTCTCACTCAAATCCAAGCCAAGTGTCTCTGAGTCAGTCATTCATAGTCAGTCATACTCCCCAGAGTCTAACTTGAGCTCACCAGGAGTTCGAGTTCTTCCGTTTCAGTTCAAAACCATTTCTAAGTGTTCAGGAGCCCATTTTAGTCCATTTCAGCTCTTTCAGCTGAAATTGAACCGAGTTCAGTCAATTGAGCTAGTGTTCGAGCTTCGATTTTAGCTCATGTCAATATTATTGACATTTTTTTTTTAGCTCAAAGTCAGCTCAAGTTCGTAATTCACTTCACTCCAGTGACCATTCAGTACCATTTCTCTAAAAATGGCAGCTTTTCTTGAAAATTAAGTCGGAAAGGTCAGTTGAGTCAGTGCCTGGTCAGTTCATTTGAGTTCTGAAACTCTAAAACCCAGCTCAATCTAGCTCATCTCAGTTCAATCCAGCTCGAACCCAAATTTTCAGTGTTACTCTGACCCAGTAGAGTCCCAAAAACCATTTCTTCAACCATTTTGGAAATTTTATCAGTTTTAATGCTTTTTAAACTGGTACAAGTGTTAATCCGGGTTTAAAATCCAAAATTCTTCATTCAGGGTCTGCATTTTGCATGTCATTTCTCATCATTTCATATCATTTCTCAGCATTTCATAACATTTCATCACATTTCATTTCATTTTCGAAGTCCAGAACTCCAGTTTTATAAATTTCAATCCAGATCGAGTTTTAAAAGCTTTCAGAAATCAATTTCAAACCCTGGGTTTCCAAAATTGACACTTTTACCCCTGGGAGTCTAAATTTGGAAATATTTTCTTAAGAAAAATAATCTGGATTTATTTCAAACACAAATTTTTGAATTCTACACTGGATTTGTTTCGCAACGAAGTATTGAACTTCAAAATCCGAGCTTATTTCAAAAACTGTCAAAAATAGCTTGTTTCGTCTGGAAATAAATTTGGAAGTATTTTCTCGACAAAAACAAACTGGATTTCTTCCAAAATTAAAATTTTAAATTCTACATTGGATTTGCTTTGCAATGAGGTATTGAACTTCAAAATCCGATCTCGTTTCAAAAACTGCCAAAAATAGCTCATTTCGTCTGGAAACTTTCTTAAAAAACTATTTTACCCCTCTAATCATCAAAATGAATTTCAAAATCAGAATTTGGACCCGCTCTAAGATGGCCCATTCATTTACATTTCTACTTTATTAAAAAAAAATGTTTCTTTTTATTTGTTTGTTTTGTTTTTATTTATTTTATTTTATTTTAGAGAGGAGGTGGGACCCACAAGGTGGTCACCTAAGCCTTCAGCCCCACTTTCCATTTTTTTCCTCATTTTTCTTTCCCTTTTCCTTTTTTCCTCCTTTTCTTTCTTTCCTTTCTTTTTCCCTTTTCTTTCTTTTTCTTCCTTTTCTTCTTCCTCTTCTTTCCCTTTTCCTTCTTCCCTTCCTTCTCTCTTTCTTTTTCCCCAACCTCCAACCCATTCACGTAAAGGGGTGATTTCCTTTTTCATTAGGTCATTAAGACCTAGGTTAGAGAAGAATTAAAACCTAAGTTTAAAAACCAAAAAAAAAAGGAAGAGAGAGAACGGCTGCCTCTTCTCTAACCATTCTCTCTCTCTCTCTCTCTCTCTCTCTCTCTCTCTCTCTCTCTCTCTCTCTCTCTCTCCTCTCCCCTTGGCTGCTGCAGCCTCTCTCAGCTTCCAGCCATTGAAACAGCCCCACAGCAACTCTTTCTTTTTTTGTAGCAGCCATTGCTCCACCTTGAAGCACCAGTCGGCAGCCACTTCCTCAAGCCGTAGTTTCAGTCGGCGCGCCACCATCCACTCCAGCCACCTCTCACTGCAGCAACACACAGCCACAACTCTCAACTCTTCTTCAACTTCCAGCAAGCCAATAGGTACCCGCCATGCTGTGGTAGCAACTGGTGCTACCTCAACTTCCAACCACCGGTCCAGCTCCCTTTGCAGCCATAGCAGCCACCTGCACCATTCCAGCCGGTACCATAGTTTCCACGACTCCCACAACCCCTCCTTCAATCGGATCAAGCAGAGCTATTCTTCTCAAGGTAAAGTCTCTTTCATTTATTTTTCTTACATGAGTTTAGAATGAGTCCACGTTGTATGGTTGCTGTGGGAAACCCGAATTGGGTTTGTACAAGTTAAAACAGTTTTGTGGAATTCGTGTTTTGGCCATGTGAGAGAAGGGATTCATCCGATAAATGGATCGGATCCCTCTCATTTCAATGGCCCATATCAAATATAAACCATACCCCCTCCCCTTGGATATTTCTTTTCTATTTATTAAATTCATGTAAGTTGCATGTTTTAGCATTACATTTAGGCTCATTGCATGTCTTAAGTAGTTATTATTTTCATATAGCATAGGTTTTACTAATTTCGTCTAAAATTTCTTAAGCTTTGATTTTTTGCGTATTCCAGTTATGAGGCTATGTTTGATTTTGTGTCAATAAATCTTGAAAAATTTATTATGAAACATCTTTATTTATTTTTGATATTTTGTCGAAATCTTGGTTAAATTGGGATTTTGGAATCCTTCTAAACAAATCAAATCTTAAAATCGGGTTTTCTGCCTCCTGGAAAATCCAAATTTAATTTAGCAGACAAAAGCCTCCGAAATCACCCTCGTGGGAGATCTGGATTTTCCCCTAAAAATCATAGTAGATTCATGATTGAATCTACTAATGATCTGAAATTTTGAGGTTTTTCTAATTAGTTTTGATCTCTGTTAAAAATCGGATTTCTCAGACCCCTGGGAAAATATCGATTTTCTTTTGTCAGGGTATAGACAGACCCTAATGCACCGAGTCCAATCAATCTGTAACCCTTCTGCAAAAACTTTCAACATTAAAGTTATTCCTAACATAATTTCCTTTCATTTCCCAAAATTTGAATTTTTTTGAATCTGTTTCATTATTTTTCCCGAATTTTCTCTTTCTGTCTAACAGATTCCAATGTCCAGAAATCTCAAAGATTTAGGTCTCTGATAACAGTACGGCCTTTTCCAAACCATAACCCGAATTCCAATGGTGTCAAAAGATCAAATCTTTTTCTGTTTGTCAGGGACATTTTACCATAATTTCAGCCTTTTTCTCATCTGTCTTTCATTTTCCCCATGTTTTCTACCGAAACCTGTCTGTTTCCCCTAAATCCTAGAGTCGCCGGATTCCGATCCGACTTGCCGGAGTGTCACAGCTCCGACCATAGGTCAAAACCAGAAAGTGTAAAAGGAAACAATTCTTGCCTTACTGTCCTCTGTCACCCCATAAAATTTGGGAAATGTTTATGGAAATTTGATATCCTAAATCCCCTTTAAAATCAACATTTTAGGCAAAAATCACAAAATTTAGGGTTTTTATTTGAATTTCCATATTTAAAAATACAAAAAAATTAGATTTTCGAGATCCATTATGTTTTTAGGGTTAGTTTAGGTGTCCATGCCAAATTTGGTTTAATTTCAAGTTCATTTTCACCCATGTGTTAGTTTATCTTTAAATTCAGAAGCGAAAATCAGGTTAAATTTGATATTTATGATATTTTCACCATTTTAGGGTTTTTATCATGTACATAAGCATGTAGAATCATATTAGGGTTAATTTCAATCTCCTTTGCATTTCATATTTTTCAATTTTGCAAAATTTATTTCAGAAAACCCTGGTTTCAAGGCCATAGTCTTGTTATCGGGGGTATTTTGGTCATTTTGACCTAAATTTTGAAATTTCAATTTCTAATTCTCCAAAATTTCATGCATATCATCATATTTTATGATATTATGTTTGATTTATTTCATTTAATTTTCAAAATTCCAAAATTTATAAAAATTCTTTTAGAAAACCCTGATTTCAAGGTCATCAGGGGTATTTTGGTCATTTTGACCCCAATTTCGAATTTTCAAGTTTATTTTCGAAATTTATTCATTATTTATCATGTTTATGTCAAAGGGGGTATGAATTTGGGTTTATATTTGAATAATATCCGATAATTTCCCATATTTTCGGATAAATTCAGAAAAACCTATATTTTTGTGCTAACCTTGTTTTCTAGTTTTGCAGGAACATTCAAGAAGAAGACTTAGCTTTTATTTTTTTTATTTCAATTCAATGTAACCTTAAATGTAATAATTTGGAATAAGAATTACTTTTCTGCTTAGAATAGGGTTGCATTGCATATAGTTTAATTTATGCAAATTTCAATATGTGATGTATAATTCATGCACATTATTTCAAATTCACTATGGTTTACACGAATGACACATGCACAAGCTCTTATGGAGTTTATAAACTCGGTGGGATTCGTATTTACGGCCATAGTCAGAATACGAAGAAAACCAAGATTTATGATCTTCATATTAGCCACATTCAGCCTACACACTTAGGCTAACTTAAAAAATGCACTGCATTTTTTAAAACTTCAAAAAGATTTCTCAATTCCTCAATGAAATTCCCTTTTTAAATTCATATTCATTCATTCATATTATTCAAATTGCATTGTTTTCAAATTCATTTTCCAATTTCAATTTCAAAAAAAATTAGTTTTCTTAAGAATTTCCAAGTCTTTCTCAGGATCTGATTTTCTCAAAATCCTAAGTTTTCAAATGACATTTCAAAGCATTTCCCAAGTTCAAATCAAGATTTTCCTATGTTTTCAAATTCTCAAATTTTAAAATCCCAAGTTTTCAGAAATCGATTTTCTCATATTTTCCAATTTTCCTGAGAATTCATTTTCCATTTCAAAAGTCATTTTCCAATGAATTTCTTAGATTTTCTCAGAATTCTCAAATCCATTTTCTCAGAAAAGCAATTCCAAATTTCAAAATCGATTTTCTAAAGTTCAAATTTTCCTGAGAGATCACTTTCCAATGCAAATTTCTGATTTCCAATAAAATTCAATGATTTTCTCAGGAATTCCATTTTCAAGCATTTTCCAATCCTTTTCTAAATGCATTTCAATTTTCCAAAGCAAACATCATATTTTCTAAAACTTGCATTTTTCAAAATTCCATAGCACAAGCCTGATTCTTTGTGCATTCTAGGAAAAATAGAGCATAATTTAGATATTTGAATCAAGTTAAAGCACATAATTTGTCCTTGGTTCAATTACCCCTGGTAAAGGCGCCAGGAACGGTTGAACCTCGTACCGACAGGCGGATCCCATTCCATGGAATTTTCCCGCAAATTTTCAAAACGGAGGCGAGTAAATTTTCAAAACAATTTTCAAAACTTTGGTCGAGTTTGACTCGCAAATTCGTTTCTCTCTCGCAAGGGAGGGGAAAATTTTTGCGATGATAACAATGTCCTTCACATGTTTTCATTTATCAAGGAAGCACGAGAACACACTCTCACGTAAGCACATATTGTAGACACATAATTTTCTATATGCATATGATAATGAAACTCATTTAGATCAGGAGCAAGTATGTCTCGTTATGTAATGCCCAAAATTTCAAATTTGCAAACCTTTTCAGAAAATAGGCAAGCGACTAGAAATATCTCTTTCCTTCAGAGTTTGTTTATGAAATCAACGAAAAGCTATTTTTTTGTTAAATTCAAAAAGGCAAGCTGACAACTTTGGGTGCATTAGCTAAAAGAACCAAAACACACCAACCATGATACTTGGAAAAGCTACTTCTATTAAAAGTAGTTTCCAAATAGTACAAAATTCAGATATCCCAAGAAAAATCTGTTACAAAACCTCAAACGTCCAGGATGCGAGCTAAGAGCAGGAAGAAGAAAGTCTTGGAGCCATCTTGCCATCACGCCATCGCCCGTGGTGTACCTAATCATCACCTGTACCCATAGAATGGGTTATTTTCACGAAAAACTAGTAGGTGCACAAGAGAGACTACAAAAAACTGAATTATGTACATTTAATTCAGTAGGTTACGCAGTTTAAAGCAGATATGCAGTTAAAGAGGTCAGCAATGCAAGCAGGTAAATAGTGCAACCGCGTAAGTAATACAAGCAAATAAGTAGTGCAAGCGAATATGTAGTGCAAGCGAATAAGTAGTGCAAGCGAATAAGTAGTGCGAACGAGTAAGTAGTGCAAGCGAGTAAGTAGTGAAAGTGAATCAGTAGTGCAAGCGAATCTCACGACCCAACAACCAGTGTGAACAAACTTTATGTTTCGATATTACTGGCTTGCGGGTATGCACAGGCAAAACGTAGAAACAACTGAGACTAGTTCGAGCGTCTGTTATTCTATGTATTTTGAATAACCCGAATAGCTAGTTGAGTCCGCTCCTAAAAGGATGACTTTAGCCGAGAGAGAATTCCCCAAAGGCTGATAAACAGTGTCACGGATGATTCCAACTTCTGCAGAAGTGTTGAGCTAATTATTGTAGCCCCTTTTCCCTAACTCCAATGACTGGGGAGGCCGAATCATTGCCCGTAGGGTGGTTATTAACAACCTGTCAATTAGAGTTTTGTACCGCTCTGTCCTCTCCCTTGACAGACAACAAGAAGCGAATGGGTGCGTTAGGGGTTGTTTAACTAACGACCCATTCTATGTTGTGGTCTTTAAACCACTCGAGCATCTTGCCTGTGAAGGTGAATGTGAGGCCATTTTATGTGATTACAGCATTGTGCATTTAATACTGTTCGAGGTCGCACGACCGTCTCATCCAATCATCGCAGTACTAGACGTGTCGTGCACGACTACAAGTACTCTAGGATGAAGGGGATATAGCTCCTCAATAGAAGCCTTAAAAGCAGTGTTTCACAAAGATGTAATGTTTATCAACTTTACTTTTGACATTCTTTATCTTTTGAAACAGCAGTACCTTGTGCCAACATTTTGCATGCGATTTTCTAGAATCTCATCCGCTATCGGGGTATCTACATGCCTTGCATGACTCGATACCGACCTCGATAGACGGGATACAGGTTTCTCAACAAAACCTCTGCTAAGTAGTTCGCTCGAAGCCCAACTTGTCTGCAGGACTGCATACTCGAAGAGTCAGGATCCTTGCAAGGTATTCCTCTCCTTGGACGAGGATGTAACGCTAGCTCCCAACTCAACTCTCGTCGCAAGAGAGAGAGTGGCAAATGCCCCTTGCATCCTCCACGAGGATGCCTTTAAGGCATACACAAAGAGCAAGAACCTGTACGTCATCTACAATAGCAAGGCAATACCAACACTTGCAAAAGCAAGAACCTAGACACAAAGCACGACGACAAGGTAAAGGTTGTAAGGAGAAGTGCAACGCAAAACCTCGGCACAACAGACAATGACAAGTAAAAACTGTAAGCAGGCGTGCAATGCAAAACTTTGACGCGATGCGCGACGGCAAGTAAAGACTGATAGAAGGTAAAGGGCAAGGATCGTGAAATCGCGTTTTTGAGTTAAGTGCATACTCGTATAAATATATATATTTGTATATATATATATATATATATATATATATATATATATATATATATATATATATATATATATATATATATATATATATATATATATATTTAATGATCATTTTTAGTTTAATTGAACTTAATTCAATTATCCAAGTCTTCCATGCAATCTTCCCCTACCTCAGAGAGTTGCAAGCTTGCTGGCGTCTGCGGGTGTACACGATTGACGGCTCGAGTCGCGGAGCGCGAGCGGGATCTGTCGTAGCTGCAAATATGCGATATTAACATGCAACCAAGACAAAAGCAAAAATAAGGAGAAGACTCAACCTCTCTAATACACAGGGTTGGGGCAGGGCCGAACGACTCTTGCCGTCAAAGAATAGGTGCAGGGGCCATCGGCCCCCGCTGGTTATTTAAAAAGGCAGGGGCCTTCAGCCCCTGCTGGAAATTTAAAAGAAAAGAAAACTGATCATGCATATATTTTAGGGATATTTCATATAAAAATATGCATGCTTTCATAAAAAATTGATTTAAAAAACCCAATTTTATGCTAGTGTTTAGTAAATGAGCTAGAATGATTTCGAAATAGAAAATGTATGAAAAATAGATTTATTTTTATATTTTTAGGCATATTTTAGTTTTTGGCTTAAATATAGTAGTTTAGTTTAAAAATAAAAATTAAAAAATAAAAAAATAACAAAAATTAGAATAGAGTTAGTTAGTTTTAAAACATAAGTTGAAATGAGGTTTCTTGTAAATAATTTTTTTTAGGAAGTAGTTTTTAGAATTTTAAAACAACCCAACCATGTTCTTTAAAAACTCAAGAAAGGGGAAAACCCAATCTGTCTCCCCTCTTGCGCCTAAGCTTCCCTCTTTCCCCTTTGTTGCATTTCTTTCCCCCTTCTCCAAACCGCTGGATTCCTCTGTTCCCTCTCTTTTCTCCTTCTTCTTCCTCCTTTTTCCCTTTCTTCCCCTTCTCCCTCCTTCTAATCTTCCTCAATCTGGTAAAAAACACTCAGTCCGGCTGTAGCGTGAGCAGTGGAGACCGACTTCTCTTCAAATCCCTCTGATTCCAGCTACAGTAAGTTTTTTTTCTTCAGCTTTTTCTTCTTCTTCTTTATTCCTTCTTTCCTGTTGTAGGATTAGTTTAGTTGAGAAAAGAATCAATGAAAAAAAATTAGGCATCGTCTGATTTCTGTTTTTTATGCCTCATCTGATTTTCGTTTGTTGTTTCAATGCATCATCTAATGTGAAGTTCTTGTTTATCGTCATCTGATTTCTTGTTCTTTCATTAATTTTCTGTTTGTCTGTTTGTTTTTACAATGTCATAATTTTTTATTTCATTTCCTGTTTCTGCAGTCTGATTGAGTCATCATATAGATTTCCTGGTTTTGCATTAATCGTGTTTCCTATGTAACGTTTTGTTTTGTTTTCTCTTTCAAGTCAGTTTCCTGCCTTTCAATTTCGTGTGTGTCAAAGAATTTCCTGCTTTCTTCGAGTGAAATTTCCTGTTTTTGCTTTTACATTCATTCTCTGCTTTCATTTACTTCATTTTCCAGTTTTTAGTTTAATTCCTGTTTTCTTTAAAATTCCTATTTCCATTTTCGAATCCTGTTTTCATTTTAGTTTAGCAATTTCGGTTCAAGCATGAATTTCAGTTCACCAATTTTTTCTTTTCCTAAACTCTGATTTAAGTTCAGTAGTTTCGGTTTTGATTATGCATTAAATTCCATTTTTTTTTTAATTCTGAATTTCTGTTTTGTTGAATCATTTCTAATTTTTTGTTTTTAATTTTTTTCATTTTCCTGTTTTTTTTTTCTTTCATTCAATTTCTGTTTTGCAGTCATTTGTTTAGTTTTTCTGTTTTTGTCTGTTTTGTTTGTGTTTCTAGTTTTTCGTTTTCTGTTTTTTTTTATTTGTTTCTGTTTTGATCATTTACTATTTTTTCTGTTTTTTTCCTTTCTTGTTTTTTTTATTACTCGTTAACTTGTTGTTTTTCAACTCATTTTCCTGTTTTTTCTGTGTTGTTTTCCCAGTAAATTCCTGTTTTACTCTTAAATCATGTATTGTTTTCTTTATTAAAATTCCTGTTTTCATTCTTTTCATTTCAGACTCTTGTTTTCTCTGATTGTTTGCATTCTTTGTTTTCAATGTTTTTATTTCATGTTCATTTTTTTCAATTTACTTCGTTCAATAATTTTCCCTGTTTAGTATTTCCTAGTTTGTTGCTGAATTTCACTATTTTGTTACTGTTTCATTTACTGTTTTGCTTTTCATTACATAAATCTCGTATTTTGTCTATTCCTTGTTTTTATTAGACATTAGTTAATTGAATATTAGTTATTGTTAGATGTTAGTAAGTAATTTGCTAGATTTAACTAGTTGTTGTTACTTACTTTGTTATTAGCTTAAGTAGTTACATGTTTAGCATTTCTTAGTGAATTGTGATTTCATTGTTAGCATTTAGTTAGTATATTTCTATCTCTTGTACTGCTTGTGTTCGCTTAATTTGTGCAGGATAGCACAGGAGTGGAGCTGAAGCGCATATGCGACACAGAAGCACAAGAATAGAAGACTTTTTACTTTTCAGTTTAGAATTAGGAATTTAATTATGGGTTTGTAAATATTGTTTTTTACGCCCTCTGCGAAGGGTATTCATTTGTTGTAATAGTTAGTTGTTTTTACTTTTCTCGTATATTTTATATTTTATAATTCGGCAATAAAGAAATAGTTTAGATTTGTGTGCTTGAATACGAAATATTCTTGTTCCCTGAGTTCGACCCGGTCTCATCCACTAGTGAGAACCGGTTTTTATTATTTGATGTTTGGTTTTCACATGTTTTACATATAAAAATCTTTCAAAACTACAACAGATTTCAAAATAGACATCAAATTTGTGGCGCTGTTGTCGGGGAACGGCAAAATACTAGTATTCACTTTATTGCCTAGTGTTTGTTTGCATTTAGGTTTAGAACCACGTGTGTGCATATCGTAGGGACGAGCTTACTTTTCTGCACAGCCCACCTACTAGGATCCCCTTAGAGGTGACTGTGTACGATTGGTATCGTACACATAGATTTCATACTTTCTTTGCATAATCTCTACTTTGTGCAACTGCGTGGTGTTTGTTTATTTTTTGTTGTTTTTAGTTTACTCGCTTTGTGGTTTGCGTGGTTTGACCGCTTAGTGTGTTAGTTAGGTAGAAAACCCAAAGTTAGGACGTGTGCTACACCGGTCTACTCCAAGGTGTACGCAATGGCTGATGATCATCATTTGATCCGTCCTTTGAGGGAGTACTTCATGCCAAATACGTATACTCCCGCCTCCTGCATCACGAGACCTGATGTAGGAGGGAGCCATTTTGAGATTAAGGCCAGTGTGATTCAAATGCTACCTTCGTTTTATGGCCTTAGCAATGAAGACCCATCGTCATCTCAACAAATTCCTTGAGATTTGCTCGACTGTGCGAATCAATAACTTTGGAGATGATGCTATGAGGTTAACTTTGTTTCTGTTCTCTCTCAAGGATAAAGCCAAGCACTAGCTAAAAGCTCTTGAGACGGTTCATATTACTACTTGGGAAGGAATGCATCGCGAATTCCTCAAAAAGTACTTCCCAATTGGTAAAACGAATCAGTTCCGTAAAGCTATAACCAGTTTTTCCCAAATTGAGAGAGAACAGTTTCACGAGTCTTGGGAGAGATTGAAAGATCTTCTCTGCAAGTGTCCCCATCACCAGATGCCTCATTGGCAGTTGGTGCAGTATTTTTATGACGGTCTTACTGAGAAGCACCGTCAAATGGTTGATTCGTCTTGTGGGGGCACTTTTATGCTCAAGAGTGAGGATGCGGTGTGGTCTCTATTTGAGACCTTGAGTGAAAACACGATGCATCATGCTTTGTCTTCACGGCTCGATAGGACTACACCTATGTCTAGTGGTCTTAGGAAAGTAGGGATTTCAGAAGTAGGGTCCGAGTTAGATTTACGTACCAAGGTTGACCAGTTGACTAGGAAGTTAGATCAACTGTTAGCCAATTATTCGCGAAGTCCAGTAGGAAGAGTGTGCGAGCTATGTGCTACCCTGCACAGTGTGTTTTAGAGTGTCCGGCAGCACCACTATATCCTGAATTCGTTCAGAAGCAGGTGAATGCTACCCAAGGTTTCACTAAGACCGAGCATGATTCATTTGCACCTTCATATAACTTGGGATGGCAAAACCACCTTATCAGTCCACCCCCTAACCCTTCGCAGAGCCAACCCAGGCAAGGCGGTTATGCACCCAAATTTCATCAATCAAGTTACCTCCTAGCCCAACCTGTTTATACTCAGCCCCATTCTCATGAGCCTTCACCTAGTCAATCCTTCCAAGATAGGATATTACAAGTTTTGAGCTCTCATACGCCTAGAGACTCAAATGGGACAGTTGGTTGAGACCTTCAGTAGGCAAAGCAAGGGGAATCCATCTAGTAGGCTTGTTGTCTCAAAGAGAGAGGATTCTGTGTCATTTAACCTGCATCCCAACGATTCACATCATGAACAAGTTAAATCTGTTACATCCCTTTAGTATGGGAAGGCATATCATCCCATTCAGGAATCGACTCATGAGCCCCATATCATTTCTACTGATGAGTCGATTTCCATTATACCTCAGCAGAAGGGGCAAGGCCCTCAGTTGTTACATTCTTCACATATCCATAAAGCCCCGTTTTCTCAGCCTTTAGGATCACCGATTGCTTTTAGCAAGCAAGAGGTACAGATGCAGAAGGTGCTTGACCAAGTCAAGCCAGATCATATTCACCACTTGTCTGAAGTTGCATTCATTGATAGTTGGTCGGTCCTAAACTCTCATTTCCTGATCAGTCTCTCAGATGAGACTAATCTCCGTTCTTCTTGTCAAGGGAGTCATGATATCACATTTAGAGGTAGACGGGATGGTAACACAGTGCGCAGTGTCACAGATGACACTCTTTTCACAGAGAGCCTGATTGAACCTGACTTCATGTCCATTGATCTCATGGACGATGAAGGTTTTTTCAGGGATCCGTCTGGTTGGGGACATCAAACTTAGCGCTTTATGGGAGGCAACCCATATTTTGTACAGTATTATATTCACTTTTAGGATTTGTAGATTTTATTTGGTTTTATTTTTCGTTTTTTATCTCTTTCTATGAGTTTCATGTTTTGTCATGTATACATTGCATTAATAGAACGTGCATTTTTAATTCATGTTAGGTCATTCTACTCTTTTCCCTCATTTATTATGTCTCATGTGCATTCATTTAGTTTCATATAAGCATGGGGGAGTGCCACTGGGATAGTGTCATTCAAGCGTGGGGGAGGGTGTAGTTTGCACACCTTGATATTTTTGTTTACGTTCTTGCACATGTTTACATATCTCTCATGAAAAGTAGGTTTTTAAAGAAAGAGTTTGAACTTATATGAATGTTATTTTAAATCTAATGTTTTTAGAGGATTTTTAAGCCCCACAAATTTTTTTTCTAACATAGATCTAAAAATTATGGTTGTTTATGCGAATTTCGAAGAAATGATAATAGATACATGTTAGAATTTATTTTGAATCACAAATATGAATATGCATAGTTCTATTTTTGAAAAACTAAGCAAATGAACAAAAGCGCAAAAATAAGCTCAAAAAATGAAAAAGAGCATGTGTTAGGTTGTTTGGATAATTTTACAATCCTGAGTAGATGGGACTTTGATGTAAGTTGAAACTTTTGAATTCCATTTCGAAAAGAATAGTGGAAAACTTTGTGATCCTTAGTAGCTGAGAACAGACACAAGTTGAAGTGTTTGACTCTCATGTTGCAAAGGTGAATGAAGGAAGTCACTTTTATGTCTTAGTTGATATCTTTTGGTATGCATTGAAAAAATATATAAGATATTGACATTGCACAAGGAATAAAAGCAGACCACACGCAAGCTATAAGAGAAGAATGAATGCGAAAAAAGAAAAAGAAAAAGCGTGAAAAATGAAAAATCAAGAAAAGAGCTTAAAAGGAAAGAAAAGTTCAATGCTTAGAAGTGTGATTGAGAAAACATGTGCAAGAAAAACATATGAGTGATGATAAATAAATAATAACTTGTTTTTATTGGATTTTCCAAGAATAAAACATAAATAATTGTGATATTTAGAAAAGTGAAAGAAATTCTTTTTCTGTGGTGGTATATAAAAGACTGTAATTATGTTTTGATTTTGAAATAACAGGAAATATTTGTGAAAATAAAGCCTTTAATTACCTACTACTTGTGAAGATGTGTAATATTTTGCATACATGACAGAGATGTTTGTGGGTAGCATCACTGCAAACCCTCACGAGACCTTACTCGTCCACTAGGGTAACCCAGGGGTTGAAAGGGCTTATTCCATGAGCTAAATGCAACCGTGATTCCTACGAAAGTGAGTTATGTGATAGTTTTCATTTCATGCATTTGTCTAGTTTGCTCGAGGACTAGCAAAACATAAGCATGGGGGTATTTGATCATGCATATATTTTAGGGATATTTCATATAAAAATATGCATGATTTCATAAAAAATTGATTTAAAAAACCCAATTTTATGCTAGTGTTCAGTAAATGAGCTAAAATGATTTCAAAATAGAAAATGTATGAAAAATAGCATTATTTTTATATTTTTAGGAATATTTTAGTTTTTGGCTTAAATGTAGTAGTTTAGTTTTTTTTTTTAAATAAAAAAATAAAAAATAAAATAAAATAAAAAAATAACAAAAATTAGAATAGAGTTAGTTAGTTTTAAAACATAAGTTGAAATGAGGTTTCTTGTAAATAATTTTTTTTTAGGAAGTAGTTTTTAGAATTTTAAAACAACCCAGCCGTGTTCTTTAAAAACTCAAGAAAGGGGAAAACCCAATCCGTCTCCCTTCTTGTGCCTAAGCTTCCCTCTTTCCCCTCTGTTGCATTTCTTTCCCCCTTCTCCAAACCGTCGGATTCCTCTGTTCCCTCTCTTTTCTCCTTCTTCTTCCTCCTTTTTCCCTTTCTTCCCCTCTTGCGCCTAAGGATCCTTTAATATTTAAATGACACACTTGGAGATGGGCTTTGTTATCATAAAAACTATAACAATGATAACAAGTTGACAATAATGGTTTTCTCAGATGAAGATTGGGTTGGAAACCCTGACGAGAGAGATCTTTTTTTCTAGATATTGTGTTTTTATTGAACAAAATTTAGTTTCGTGGAGTAGTAAAAAGTATAGAGCCTTATCTCGTTCCAGTACTGAGGCGAAATATAGATCCATGGCAGCAGCTTCATCTGAAATCACATGGATTAAATATCTACTATCTGATTTGAATCAATGACTGCCAAGCTCAATATTGTTTTGTGACAATCCAAGTGCCATTAAGATATCACTCAATCCTATTCAACACAAGAGAACTAAACATATTGAGATCGATCAACACTTTATCAGAAGCAAGATTGAAAGTGGTGAAATCACAACACAATTTATTGAAACTCGGGATCAAGTGGCCAATCTATTCACAAAGAGATTAAGCAAGCATAGATTTTGGTACTTGAAGAGCAAGTTGTCCATGCTCCTTACCATGCACAACTTGAGGGAGACTATTGGAACATGAGGTTTCAGGTCTGAATTAGAATCTGGATCCAGACCCATGATGACGTCTTTATAATGCTTGTAATAGTCATGTGCTTTATTACTTTTATCTTTCTTTTATTACCCCCTATCTTATTTGTATTCTCATGTATATTGAATGGGGGTATTTTTCTAACAGTTTAATGTTATTGATATATAGCCATCCACAACCCACAATGGGCTGTGTGGAATCTGTTTTGGCTGCAGCCCTATTTTCTTTTCTCTCATCTTCCCTCTCTTCCATCTTTGCTCTTGGCGATGCTGCATTTTTACAGGACATGCCCTTAGTGGAGAAATGAACTCATTCCGCTGCTTATACCAGAAGGTTGGGCAGGATGTTATGCGGGCTAGCCATGGTTGAAAAACACGGGGAGTTAACTCATGACTCGGCCGAGTTGACTTATATTGGCACCAAACCGAGTTAAAAACTAGTATAATTCGGTTTAGACCAAACTCGGTTGAGTCTTTCCATTGACTCGGTCGAGTAAACCAAAACTCAGCCGAATCAACAAGTTTTAACATTGACTCGGTCAAGTCAACCGAGTCATAGTTAAAACTCATTAAAAAACAAAAAAAAAAAACAATCAAATAAGACAAAGAAACATCTGCTTTTAAATGGGCAAAGAGGTAAATTGAAGGTATAGCCGTAAATGCTATATTTAAAGCCCTAACCAAAGTGGAACGTGTGTACCTTTAAATGGGCAAAAAGGTAAATTGAAGGTATAGGCGGAATGGCGAAATATAGATCCATGGCAGCGGAAGGCCTATTTATATAGTACATGTTAGATGGCCATTCCGCCTTCCACTCTTTCCCATCGATATGGGGCTATTTTTCTGCACATACACAGTACTACACATGACAAGAGTACTATCACCAAGGGACCATTCACTAGGCAAGGTTGCTAGCTTCTTTTAACTAGGCGTGGTTGTTGGCTTTTATAGTATATTAAGAATAATATAACAAAAAAAGTTCTTTTAACTAGGAAGAAATAAAATGAGATTCCAACTATATTGTAGGTACAATCGATTGTAGCAAATATATATATATATATATATATATATACACACACACAGAGACGGAAGGTATGGCCGGGGAATTTATAAGTGTGGATTCTAGGATATGGATGTGTGTGTGTGTGTGTGTGTATATATATATATATATATATATATATATATATGTGTGTGTGTGTGTGTGTGTGTGTGTGTGTGTACAAGGGGGCACATGCGGGCACAACCATAACCTTGAACCTACACTTCTATAAGTTTCCCTATCATGCCTTATGTGTTTGTACCCATACTTGTGCCCTATGTCACAGGGACTCGACAAAAGGGCCGTCGCACCCAGGGCGGCAAACACGTCAGAGAGAGAGAGAGGGGGGGGGGTTGTCGTCCTTCTCATTTTGCTTCTTCGTAACCCCCCCCCCCCCCACCACACACACACACACACAGAAGGTGGGGCTGGGTCCTTCCTGGCTCCTCCATCTTCTTCATCTTCTCCTCGTTCACTTTCATGGAGAGAGAGAGAGAGGCGGTGGGGATGACTAATAAAAAGGGGATGGAGTCACGAAGTACCCCTTCCCCTTTTATAATAAAAGGGTAACCCCCCATCCCCTTTTATAAGAAAAGGGGGATAGGGAGTTACTTAATAGAAAGGGATGGGGTTACGGGCTACCCTTCCCCTTATGATAAAAGAGTAACCCCATCCCCATTTATTTTTAAAAGTAAATATTAAATGATGTATATATGCCCTCCCACAACCTCGCACCCAATTTTTTTTAAAGTGCCGCACCCGCATCCGCATCCGCGGGATGGAAGAAAATTACTCTTCTATACCATAAAATTGCCTTTATAAGGGGGTTCAACTCACTGCTTTTTTACTTTCTCAAAATAGGGAAAAAAAGAACAACTTTCTGGTTGTGTTTGTACATAGCTGTTATTAACTCTTTCCTATTTCCATGTTCTTATTTATTTGTGACGGATGGAGTGGCTCTCTTTCTCTATCTATGTCTAATTTGGCACACCAGAGATCCAAATACTTTGTACTGGTATTGACATATCCAAAATGTTTCTTGTTACTTCTTTAGCCTCTCATTATGAAGTTTAGGATCTGAATTACTCCACAAGCAAATGGTACAAGTGTGCCATGCTATTGTAATATCACATAATGCATTGCAAACACAAGTGGCTGGTTGGCAAAGGTGGTCAGAACAATTGCATGATTTGAAGATACAGTAGATCATAGCTTGGCCAAAAAACTTCTACTATGGTGCTTAGGACTTGGAAGCTGGATTTCTTTTTTGGCCGCAATTTTTCATGGATTTGAAATTCTTCCAAATTTGGCACCTTTTCCAATTCATGTATGCAAGATTCTCATAGGGAAGAATAAGTGTTGATAAAAATCAAGGCTTGAATGTACATTAAGGGTGACTAGCTGTGAACACCCCAAATTTTTCAAAATCTTTTAAATATTCCCCCTTTTGCCCCTGATTCCATTTTCTGAGAAAATCAAAGCTAATTTTCAGTTGTTCTTCGGATTTTTTTGGATCAAATTCCATTCAAAATTGACTTCAAAGCCGAACCCGGTGTTTTAAATCCAAATCTGAGCCTCGTTGTCCGATTTCCAAACTAAAATTACAAAAATACCAAAAAATGGTTCTAAATGGCTCAGGCAATTCATTCGGCGCTCTGTTGGATCCACAACCCTATATTTCTCAGTCCGAGGTTGTAAAACCTCAAATATTTCTTAAAATTCCAGATATAAATCCATTTTCTAAAGAAATTTTCTCGAAAATCGCCTTGAGTTCTCAGAAAAAACCCCTTGTGTAAATATTTTACAAAAAACACAAAAAAATTAGTTTTAATCTTTGTTTTCCCGTAAGACTTTAGGATTTTATTCCAAAAGACACAAAATGAAAAATAAACACAAAAAACAAAAAAAATGGAAAAACTACAAAAAAAACAAATGGTTTTGAAACTTTTTAAGTTGATTTTTCTAAAAAACTCACTTTTTAACCATTTTACAAAAATTTCCTAAAAAGGGGACCTCCTTTATGGAAAAAGGGGAAAATTCTAACGGATTCCTTCCCGCGCGTTTCCCCCTCCTCTCTCCATCATCCGATCCTCAACAAACCTTCATCTCTCCACCCTTAATCTTCAACCATTTCCTCTCACGAAGCCTCTATGATCTCTTTAAGAAGAGACATCGATCTTCTGTTGAGGATCATCCATTTATTTTTCCTCTAGTGTCGATCATCTAACTTTCACATGCCCATTACAATCCAGCAACTTCAACAGTTTTTCTTCAAAACGAAGAATTTCAATCCATTCTCCATCCAACAAGCTTCCCCTCCAGGCTACTGAAGAATTCCCTCCTTCCAGATCTCTGCAGCAAGAATACAGATCTATTATCAACATCCTCCATTTCCATCACACAGCGACCCTCCTTCCTTTCCTGGTTTTCTGAAGATTCAGTAGAAAGGAGAAGAAGCCATCTCCCTTCCTTCAGAAATCCTGCGAACAGGAAGGTTGATCCACCTTCCCCTCTCAATTAGAAAAAGAGACTAAGAAAGGCCCTTCCTGACTCCCACAAGCAAATCGGGTAAGCCATCTATACCCCCCCATCTCCGTTGTCTTACCTGAAATTCCTATTTAGCTTCTTTTATTTTATTTTATTTTCTTCTTTTTCTTTTCCTTTTTTTTTCTTCCCTCTCTTCTTTATCTTCTTTTTGCTTCTTCTTTCTCCATTTCGTTTTAACGCACCCCTGGCAGTGTTGAGTTGCTCGGGCAACATCAACCTACCTCTATGCAATAATAAAAGGACATTTGTTCCCATAATTTCTTCTCATGTTTATCGATTTCCCTTAAATTTTAGATGTACTATCTGTTTATATTCAGCCCCTCATTAGCATCACAGTCTCTTCTTTTTTCTTTTTTTCTTTTTTTTTTTCATTTCGATCATGAGATTTACTTTGGATCCTTAAATTCTCTTTTGATGGAAATCAATGATGCCTCCCAATCGTATCATTGTTTTGGCCTCAATCATATCTAAAGGAAGAGATGACCTCCCCAAGTGATGTCCTATCTGGTCCAGTATTAGATCGGATTTTCTTTGTTGTGGTCTCTCGTTCATGTTTTACCAAATGCCTATTATTCATTTCATCTGAAGCACTGATGCGTGCTTTGATCTCTTTTTTTTTTATATCTCCAGCCTCCTGCGTCAATGGCGTACATAGTTATTACCCATACAGCTTGCTCAAGTCATAACATCCAGTATCTATATTTTGTATATATTTTTTTTATTATTTTGGTCTATTTTGTTGAAATTCTACGGTCTATACAAATAAAAATATCAGTTCATGATCGATGCACCCTCTGTGTCTTCTTTTTTTTTTCTGTGCATTCATGAATCATCTTCTATTATACATTTCATTCACATACTCTATCTCTCATTAAGGTTTATCATCTCCTTATGATTTACTACAAAATTTATTCAATACATTACATGCAATACACTCTGTTAAAACCATAACCAGGGAGGGGCGCCTTAATATAACATCAGTGATATCCGATTCTATAGTATATAGAATCTCTTTTTTTTTTCATGCACTCAATTTTCCTTGTTTGAAATCATGTGTCCATTCCCCAACTCACGCATGTTGTGTTCTCCAGTCATGGCGTTACTATTGTAGAGCCATTTGCCTAAATTTATCTTATCAGCATTTCTGGTTATTAGGATTTTGTCTTCTGCTTCAATTTGGTTTGTATAATAGATCAACTCACTCTTCTGTTTCTATGATTTGTAGTTTCTGTTTCTGTTTTGTGTAAAGAAGAAGATACCAAGCTTCTTGATGAGTTACGAAAAGTGTACATTAAGAAGAAAGAGAGATTAATTACTTGACTTGGAGTAAACTACTAATCAATCTCTCAGAATAACCAGTCAATATGTTCAGGAAATCAGAGTCACTTACTAGGTCAGATCATATAAGAACAAGGCTTCATGGTGTCTTCATGGGTTTCTTGAATTTCATCAACCACATTATTTAATAAATTGTATATATGTCTTCACTTTAGGCTGGTTACCCCTCTTTTCTTGAAAGAAGATATCTACAGGTATGTATTCTCTTTATATTTTCTGGGGGCATTGGGTTCTGTTATTATATCAAATTCCTGTTATGTTATAACAAATCATGTTTCAGTATATATGTATTTTCAATTCTCAGTTCACTGCAGTAACTTGCACTTCATTACAACAATCCTTCTTTCATTGCATGCACATTTGTTGATTTACTGCATTACACACACTCCCGGTTACAGCTCCACTTGCATATACCTCTTCGCTGCCATATTGCTTCCCTTGTCATATAAGTGCACTTTCACAAAGCCCCTGCAAGTAAGTTAGTTGCTGCAAAGAAACCTTTCTTGACGATGGTCCACATTTATTGTGCCGTTTGTCACTGCGTTTGCCAAATCAAATTTCCACTCATACCATTTCACAGTTGCTGTGATCCACTTAGCAATTATCATATAGCATAGCAACCTGCCCACACCATCATAGGGTATTTCGAAATTTTCAGCTGATATCTGCAGCCATCCCCTGCATTCCATATCCCATCTTCTGTAAACACCCCAAATTTTCATTCACCTCTCCAACATTTCCACCAAGCATCATCATACAGCCTTTGAAATTGCTGAAGGGCAAAATGGTCATTTTCTGAGCTCGGACCTTACAAAAGTCCAAATTTCATCTGCAACTCTCAAAATTTCTCTAAATTTAGCTCAGATGTTCAAAATTCTACTCCTGATAGGAGACGAGAATCTCCAAAGCCCGATTCAGGATTACATTTCATAAGACATGTCATTGCATAGCATTGCATGAGCATTTCATATCACTTTACTGCACAGCATGTCATTTCGAGATCCAGAACTCTCGATTTCAAAATTTTTAATCCAGATTAGAATTTCAACTCTTTTTAAAATCGATTTCAAAACCCTGGGTCTTCAAAATTATCAATTCTTTCCATTTTACCCCCAAGACTCTGAATTTCAAAATATTTTCTCAGGAAAACGATCTGGATAGTTTTCAATATGGATTTTAGCCACTTTATCTCAGATTTTGCCCTTTTGTCAACAATTTCAAATATCTTCCTTTTACAAAATCGCCCTACAGGGGCTAACTCTTTTCAAAATTTCTATTTTGCCAATTAGTCCAAAATTTTATGACAATTCCAAAAAAGAGGTTTTGTTGTCTTGTCTTTATTTCAATAAAGAAGCAACGTGGGACCCACACTGAGGTGGTGTCACATAGGCTTTTCTTTTGAAAAACCTGAATTTTGAAAAACCCAAAAATATAGGAGCCTTGTCCCTGGATTGGCGCCACTGGGTCTTTTTCTCTCTCCCATTTCCTTGCCATGTGTTAGCGTGGGGTCCACCTAGAGGTGGCGCCACATGTCATTAGACATCCTCTTCATTTCATGCCACGTGTCAGTGTCCACCATCTTCACCCTGTGCCATGTGTCATTCCAAGGTCACCATGAGATGCCACGTGTCATGTGTTGTCCTGTTCAGAAAAAGTAAAGCTTGTATCCCCTTAGATGGCGCCAGTTGAAGTGTGTCTCCTGCAAAGGACACGTGTCACTCTCTCCTTCCTTCAGAAAAAGCAGGATGACACATGTCTCTCCTTACTTTTCTCAGAAAAAGTGACACATGTCACTCCTAGATTCCTTCAGAAAAAGTAGAGGACACGTGTCACTCTTGGCCTTCTTCAGAAAAAGCAACCATTCAAAAATTTTCAGACAAGGCCTAGGTGGCGCAAATGCTGATTTTCCTGCATAAACTCACCTTTATTTTATTTTTGAAGTGGTGCCACATGGTTCTTCCTCTCTCACCAACCGCCACATGTCACTGTAGGATCTCCCAGAGGAGGCGCCACATGTCCATTCTCCATTCCTCCAGAGCCAACCCCATTTGAATTTCAAATCTCCCTCTGAGGTGGCGCCATTTGAGAAGACTCCTTCAGCCAGCTGACACTTGTCAGAAGCAGAGCCATCCTGAACTGCCACATGGCCAGACCTCCCTGCATAAGAAAAAGTAGGAACAACTCCCCTCTGAGGTGGCGTCTTTTGATTTTTCAGCTCCTGCCTCCTGACACATGTCAATGTGGAGCCACCCTGAGGTGGCGCCATATGTCAGTCTCTCCTTTCCTCTAGAAAAAGCAGAAATTTAAATTTCAAACTCTCTCTGAGGTGGCACCATCTGAATCCTCTGCCTTTCCTTCTGACACATGTCAATGTGGATGCTCTGAGATGGTGCCACATGGCAGTCTCTCCTCCTTCCAGAATAAAGCAGAATTTGAATTTCAAACTCCAAGACAACACCCTCTAAGATGACCCCACATAGAGGACTCGGATTAAGCCTCTTTGAATTTTAAAATTTTCCAAAAAATTCTATAAATACAAGGCCCCATGCCCCGCCTAGGGGAGCTCCCTTTGGATTTAGCATTTTCACTCTGAGTGCCCTACTACACAGTTTTGAATTTTGGAATTCACGCCCCCTTGGGCTCAGTTGAGAGGGTGCATTGAAGCACCAAGCTTGCTCGCATCAATTCCAACTCGATCTAAGCATGTGGATCGAATGTCGTGAACCTTCCGAAGCTCGGATCGAAGGACGAGAGAAGCCATTCATACCCACTCATTTTGGGAGTTCCAAAGCTGCAGAAAAACACAAGGTGCACTTCTATCCCTATTGATTTCATTATAGTAATATCTTTATTAAATTCGTATTGTCGTTTTGAGAAAAGAGCTCATTCGAAGGATGGATCAAGCTATTCTCGTAAAATGACATATAGCAAACGAGTTTTTCATGCTTTATTGACTCAAATTTTAGCATTTCATCACGTTCATGCATTAAAATAAGATAGTTTATGTCTTATTTCATTAAAATAGCATCGTTTAGGAATTTATTTGATGTTTCATGTATCCTGTGTTATTTCAGTGATTCTCTATTTTTGTCAGTCAGTGCACTCATCATTTCATGTACTTATTTTTCTTTAAAAACCCCAAACAAATCACAGTACGCGTCCCTAGGTGTCCCTAGCAATCTGCCAAAAATACGGAATGATTTCAATTTATTTACTGCAGTAAATGTTCGAAATGGTAGGTCGGGTTTTGTTACCCGGGATACGTTTTGAAAATTTACTTCCGACTTGTAAAATCGAGATAACTTTCATATGAGATCTTATTTTAGATCAAAAAAATGTCCTGAATTCTGGATGATGTCTAGTATTTAATATGATTTTATAAGAATTTTATCTATTTTTTTGATGTTTAAAAAAATCCGAGCTTTCGGAACACATGTTAGAGCCTGATTTGGGCTTCTGAGACTTTGGATAGAATTAAGTCGATGGGTTCTCTTTAGATATTATTCCAAATCCAAATATGTAAAAAGTGAATGTCATGTTAGAGATGTCCTCTATTTGAATCTGAAAGCGTATGATTTTTAAAACAGTTTTGATATCTGTTTCGGATTTTTTTTGTCAGTCTCCTGTTTTGTGATATTCGTCTGCTCTGTTAATTTAGACATGAAAAGTCATATTTTTATCTCTGTTTCTGTTGCTCAAATGCCAAAATAATAAAAATGAAAGTTGTTCCTGTGTGCGTCTTTAGTTTCTCTGTTAAATATCAGAAATTTCTATGGTGGGATGCTATTTTTTACACAATTGTATATTGGATCAGATTGATTTTGCCTCCATCAGAACCAAATTCTCATTACCGAACTCACCGTAGTTCAAATCCCGGGGCTGTAAAAGACAAAATTGCTTATTTTCAAGTA
The DNA here is from genome assembly GCF_984573655.1 of Nuphar pumila. Lineage (NCBI taxonomy): Eukaryota > Viridiplantae > Streptophyta > Magnoliopsida > Nymphaeales > Nymphaeaceae > Nuphar > Nuphar pumila. The sequence goes on along the minus strand of NC_143256.1, from coordinate 92,838,102 downwards.
CTTTAGCAGTCTGAAAAATTTAAGATGTTTCTATGGTGTAATCTTGGCATTATCTCATTAAGTGTTACATTTGGTTTGGGTCCGTAGGCGAAATTCGCGCTTTTTAGGATTTTCTTTAAATTTTAGTATCTAAACCATGTCATTTCGTGATTTTTAGCATTCTAGGCTGTTTATCAGGATATAAAGATGCTTCATACCGAATTTGACAGCATTTGGAATTCATTTGAGGCTCGGTTTAGCCATATCATCAAAATAGGGCCCCGCGGGACCCTGATCCAAGCGAAATTCATTATTTCGGATGAATTGCAAAATGTCAAATTCTGATTTTACAGTCCTAAGGTATTTATCAGCATGTCATCATGTCTCATCATGCATTTCATCATTATTTGTTTCAATTCGAATTTCAAAATCTCAATTTTACCAAAATTTCCTTCAAAAAACCCTGATTTTAAAGGTGTAACTTCAATATTAGGGGTATTTTGGTCATTTTTACCATAATTTCGAATTTCAAACTATTTTCTACTGAATTTCTTGCATTTACATCATTTCAAATATCAAGAAAGCATGAAAATAGGGTTTATATTCGATTAAGTCCAATAATTTCATAATATTATTCGAAAATGTTGGAAAAACCCACATATTTGAGCTAACCCCGTTTCAAGTTTGGCAGGGACATTCAAAAGAAGGAACTGAAGACTACAATTTCCCTTTATTTCATTTATTTAGTGATGTAATAATGTAAATTTTGGAATAAGAGATTTAATTTTCTGCTTAGATTAGGATGCATATCATATAGTTTAAATTCATGCAATATCCTGTTTAAGTGATTCATGCATTTTATTCCAAAAGCACCATGGATGTACACGAATGGCACGCGCACCAACTCTTAGGGAGTTAATGAACTCGGTGGAGTATATATTTACGGCCCTAGTCAGAATATGGACGAGACCCAGATCCATCATCTCTCTACCAGTCACATTGAGCCTACACTCTTAGGCTATCTTAAAATGCACATCATATTTCCAATTTTGCAAAGTATTATGCATTAAATCAATTAAGCTCTGAACATGTTCATGGCCATAGTCAGAATATGTGAAGAATTTACTTTGGTTTAATACACATTTTCCAACAAATTTCTCAGAAAATCTTTTCAAAGTGCATTCATTCACTCATATCATTTGCATCATGAAATCATTGGTTTTCTCAAGAAAATTTCATTCACAAGAAATCGATTTCTCAAGAAACTCTGAGAATTTTTCAAAATCGATTTTCCCAAGTCAAGTTTTTCCACAGTTTTCCTTGAAAACGGTTATTTTCTCAAGATTTTCAAAAGAAATCTCTCATCTTTCTCAAAGATCAAAATCAATTTCCAAGTGTTTCAAGGCTAAGATTCTCAGGATTTCAGTTTCCCGAGTTTCAATTTTCCTTCCCCAAACGGGTTTTCCAATGAATTTCAATCATTTTTCAAAGAAAGCTTTCAAAACTTGAAGCTTTTCCTGACAAGCATTTTCCCTTCAAATGTTTACCCTTTTCTCAAGAATTCTTTCCATTTTCTCAGGATTTTCATCCATTCATGATTTTCCCACACCTTTATGAACTTTCTCGTGATTTCAAAACCCCTTTCATCTGAGTTTTTTGAGAAATTGACTTTCACCTTTTCTCTGAGAAATATCTTTCAACTCCAAATATTTTCCAAGCATACATTATGTTTTTCCTACTTCCATTTTCCAAAATCTCATAGCACATGCCTGAATTCTCTGTGCATTTAGGATAGAACACGATCTTGATGATTTAACTAAGTCAAGCATAGTTTTGGTCCTTGGTTCGATTACCCCTGTTAAAGGCGGCAGGAACGGTCGAACCTCGTACCAACAGGTCGAGCCCCATCCCATGGATTTTCCCGCAATTTTCAAAACGGAGGCGAGTATTTCAAAACAATTTCCAAAATCCAGTCAAGTTTGAATCGCGAAAGCATTTTCCTCTCTCTTCCTTAAGGAAGGGAAGACGGGAAAAATTTTGCGACGATAACATCTTCCCGCTGCATTTTTATCCTTACCTCACTGTTGCACGTTGTGTTCACCACACAACACATTTTGCTATGCATCTTGTCTCATAGCATTTGCGTGTCTCTTATCACTTCATAATCCACAGCATAGCCTCCGGCAATGCCTTGACCTGTCATCCATCTACAGCCCAGCAGAACCACCACTCTTGCACAACCTTTTGCACTTCTAGCATATTATTTGACATGCTTTTAGCATGTCATGGGACATGTCGTTAGCATATCAATCAAGGTATTAAAAGCATATACTCTGCTATCAAAAGCACCAGAGTTGACTCCCCCTCACTGTACATGTTCCATCCTGAGAACATAGGAATCTCATATAGCCAACTGTGGCTATACCCATACCTTCACATTTCTGCACTTATTTTCCTATAACTGTGTATATTCACTGCACTACCAGCACACCATTGTCCCTCCAGCCCTATCAAGCCTCCAATGATAGTCGGACCCTGTCTTTAATCTCAGCCATGATAGTCGAAAAGCTAGGACATCAGTAATTCCATTTGTTGCAGCTTTTTTCTGCATAGCTTAAACAACAAAATAGGTTGTGAGCTTGCTTTATCTGGTTCATGCAAGGCCTTGGCCAATGACTTCCAATCAACTAAGGCCCCATTACAATAGTCACTAGTGGGGAAGGGTCTGATATGAACTCGGCTTCTCCACAATAGCTTTCCCCTGTTGTATTCCTTTTCTCAAACACCTGTAAATAGCATGGCAACATATCAATAGCACTTCTTCCCAGCCTGTAGATGCCAGTATCACTCTCATCTATCTATGTTGCATGTATGTCACCGGAGGTGTATATATATATATATGTATATATCATTTTCCATCCTTTTTGTCATATATATCTTGGCATATGAGCCTTTTCACTATTGATTTCCATATGATATGTGTGATTTTCCTTCTCTTTTCATACTAACCCGGTTGTTTTGCAGGGAATATGTGGATAAAGTCATTGCTTTGAGTTGTAAATTCAATTTTGTATATTGTAATAAATTAGATCTTAATAAGAATTTATATTTCTTGCTTTAGATAGAATGTATGAGCATTGTAAATGTCATAAATGGCTCATTTTCATGCTTTTTGTCTTTATTTCTCAAATTCTCACAATGGTGAAACACGAATGACACGTGCACCATTTCATAAGAGGTAATTAATTCTAAGTTGATGATTTACATCAATGGCCATAGTCAGGATGTAAACAAGACTTAGTATTTTTATCTTTTATAAAATAACACTGGATCCATACTGGATCCTTTTAAAAAATCATCATATTTTCTTTAAATATTTTCCTCTTTTATCAGAATTTAATTTAAAATTAATTCAATACATATACCAATGGTCATAGTCAGGGTATATTGAGAGTTAATTTCATTTTAAATTCTATAAAAGCACAAAAAATATATATATATTTTATTCTTCACTTGAATTTAAATGTGGTTATTATATAATATATTCAATGACCATAGTCAGGGATATATTAGATCTTTAACCTCATTCTTAATTCACTTAAAGAATGGAATAGCTCTTCAAAGTCCTATTTCAAAATCATTCAAATTCATTCATCATTTAGGATAGAAGTGCATCATATTTTCAAAATTCTTTTTCAAAAACCCAAGTGATTTTGAACATCTTTCTTCAATTTCTATTTCAAATTCCAATTCTATCTCAATTTCAAAGTCCAATTTGACTTTGGAATCTTAAAAAGAAAATCATCTTACATTCAAATTCAAAATTCAAATTCCAAATTCAATTCAATTCCATTTTTTTAAAGTTCAATTTAACTTTGAAACTTCTGAGTTATCTTTGATTTCACATTCGAAATCAAGTTCATCTTCAAAAATCAAAATCAAAAGTTGAGATTGATTTTGAATCTCAAAATTTGACTCTTTTTAAAATTTTAAATTCAATCTGGGTTTTTAAAACCCAGATCCATCTTCAATAGACCCATTTGGATTTTTGAAATCCAAATCCAAATCCAAAGTCGGATCCTAATCCCAACTTGGATCCAGATTTCCAAGTGCAAATCTCCATTTGTTGAATCTCAGATCTCAGATCCAAAACCCATCTTAGGATCCAGAATCCATTTCCACCTTGGATCTGAGGCTTCAGATCCAAAATCCAGTATAGGATCCAGAATCCAATTTCACCTTGGATCTCAAACTTCAGATCCAAAATCCATTTTAGGATCCAGAATCCAATCTCATCTTGGATCTCAGATTTTAGATCCAAAATCCATTCTAGGATCCAGATCCCAATTCTACCTTGGATCTCAGATTTCAGATCCAAAATCCATCTTAGGATCCAGAATCCAACTTCACCTCGGATCTTAGACTTCAGATCCAAATTCCATTCCAGACTTCAGATCCAAATTCCATTTCAAATTTTGGATCTAATTCCACCTTGGATCTCAGACTTCAGATCCGAATTCCATCTCGGATTCCAAATCTTGGATCCAATTCTATTTAAAATTCAGAATTCCACTTCATCATTTGATCTCGGATTTCAGATTCAACTCCTATTTAGGATTCTAAATCCAGAATTCAATTCCATCTTGGATTTCAACTCTATTTAGGATCCAAACTTTGGATTCAAATTCCATCTTGAATTCCAACTTTCAAATCAATTCCATTTCTCAATTCTACTTAGATTTCCCACATTTCATTTTTTATTTCAAATTTCAAAGTTAGAATTCAATTCCATTTCATCTCATCTCTATTCTGATTCAAAGTCCATTTATGATTTTGAAATTTCCTTTTTCTTTTATCTCAACTTCAGAACCATTCCTTTCAAAGTCAAGATTCATTCTCAAATTCTGATTATTCCAAAAACTTAGAACTTTAAATCTTAAATTCTAAGTTAGAAACCATTCCTTCACTTTATCATTAGATTCGTCTCAGAAACACTTGAAAAAATTCTAATCATTTTCAAAAAAAGAGCATACATCTTTGCATTCGCACAAGCATGATTCTTTGTGCATTTAGACTTAGAATAAATTCTTAGATTATATTTTAGCAAAGCAAAAAGGCATGAATTCGACCCATGGTTCGATTACCCCCAGTAAAGGCGCCAGGAACGGTCGAACCTTGTACCGACAAGCGGATCCCGTCTCTCAATTTTCCCGCAAATATTTCAAAAACAGAGGTGAGTTATTTTCTTGAATATTTTCAAAAATTAAGGTCAAGTGAGACCCCGCAAAAGAGTTCCTCTTCTCTTCTCTTTCTTTTCTTTTCTCTTCTCACTTCTTTTCTGTCTTTTATTTTCTCCCTTCAAAAAGGAGGAAATAAAGAGTAGAAAGGAAAAGAGAGAATATTACGAGAGAAATTTTTTTGCGATGATCACAGTTTTGGCGACCGAGATGGGACTCGTCTTCATCCGGTCGAATTTAATATCTTTTCCTTTGCTTTGATATTTCTAAGTTTTTATTCTACATATGTCAACTTCATTTCCATGCAAACCTTAGGAGCCTAGACTCTGTCCTAAGCTGGCATCATTGCATATAGGATTTAAGTATGGTTTGGTAGGACCATATTGAGGAGATTATTCCATGCTCACATTAGACTTAGGTCTGAAATACAACCCTCCTCAATTCTAGAGATTGAATGTAAACAATATATGCAAGTCTATGGTTCTTTTCATTTAAATTCTATCTCTTTAGGACTTGCATTAGAGCTTTTCTGGTTTATCTGCATGCTGAACATGTTTTTGAAAACATCCCTACCTATATTGTCCCGGTCTTCACGTTGCTGGGTTGTCTTACTGAACCATAGTTCGGGAGAGAGCCTCACAACTGGACCACTTATTTGGGTCCGCGCCCCCCTACCACGTACCTAAGGGCCATAGTCCGAGGTATATCGGTAGGTGCTCAAGGATGTTGGGAAACCTTACCTTAGAACCGAAGAATTATTTCTATGCCACGTACTTCAAGCTTAGGCTTGAGTATATCAGCATACCTTGATTGGAATCAGATGATCTGAACCATAGAGTTAGGATTAGGGTCCTACAAGCCATTTCAAATATTGCATTTAAAGTCAGCCTTTAGGGAGTGTTGTGTGAACATCCTTGCAGCTATGATTGTTTAATATTTCCTTGTATTCTCGTGTATATATCAAACCCTTTTCAAAACCCTGGGTGTACTATTCAAAATTTCCCTTTATTTTCAAAAACCCCAGGCATATACTTTTCCTTTACCAACATTCTTTTCTCTTTTGTGTCAAATTTTCTTTAAAAACCCTGGAAACCCCTTTTCCTAAATTTCCTTGATCTTTCCAGGATTTGTGTTTATCCTCTTCTTTTATCAAGAGTCTATCCGTAAGTCCTGCATTCTATCTGATTCTCTCCCTCTTTTGCCTCAGTATCATTCCGATGGCGTCTGAATCTCTCGATGCTATCTTTCCCAGGGATCATGTATTCTGTCAAATAAAGGATGGAACCCCGGATCATCGGGTTATCCAGTCTCATTCCTTCTTCCCATGGTGGTATTATTCTTGGTCCGCCACCTTCTCGCGTATGTTCCCAGACCACTTGGATGATTGTGGATTGGAAATGGCATCGGCAGTGGGCAAGCGAACCATCAATGACAGTCTGATTCAAGCTATGGCAGAACGATGGAATCCGCATACCTGCACATTCTGGTTTCCATGGGGAGAGATGACTCTGCTAATGGACAAATTCAGTGATATCATGAGATTACCAGAACCAACTGGTCAACCAGATGATTCGGTCGAGCAGCAGTTCCTGATCAATGTCAAGGGGATAGACGTTCGAGAAGCATTAGCCAAAGTGATAGGGAGCAGATCTTGTCCTCTCACCGAGATCAACGGGAGTCAGTTCATCGACCTGTTCGGACTCTATCGCAAGTATGGTGCCTACAAATAAATTAACACCTTATCCCGAGCAGCAAAAGAAAGGATCCAGCACGCCATGGTCCTATGCACAGTGGGATTAGCGTTCTTTTAGGACGGTCATAATTTTATCGATATCAGAGTCGCCCAACTCTTTCGAAGATGGGGAAGCAAGCAAACCCGTCAACTTTCAGTGTCCATGGCAGCTCTAGCCTTTCTCTACAGAGGCTTAGCTCATTTCGCCCTCGGAGAGACCATTTTGGTGGAAGGATGCACGTATGCCTTGCAGTCGTGGTTTCTGCGACATGTTCCATCGAAGGCCAGTTCCTTCAGATTCAATAGCAAGAAGCCAAAGTCTGTGGTTCAGTACCGAACTTTGATCGAGAAACTACATCAGGAAGAGATCCTCTGGGATTACTTTGACACACGAGAATCAGTTCCTCGCTACACTTATGCTCGTAGCAAGCATTACAGATTGCCCGACCCTTTCTTCTGTGTCGACTATCAGCCAGAGAGGTGTCTCAGACAATTTTTGCAGCGGCAGGTTCGTGTCAACACTCGCTTCCCAACGGGCCACATGCCAGAGTTCGATCTACAGTTGGATCAGTGGTCTGGGGCATACCATGTAACCAAGTACACTTGGGACTCCTTCATTCCTTTGTCTATGTTTCCTGGTCCTAATGTATCTTCAGAATATCGAGAATGGTGGCAAACTGTCTGCCCACCTTCTCTTTGTATTTAAATTTTGTCATCAATAAAAATGCAACTTTTGTTCTGATAAAAAGCTCTTTATGGCCAAATTTTATTTTGTTTTATATGGTCACGATCCTCGTGACGACCTCATCCCTGGTGATGAGACCTTTTTCTTATATTCTTCTTCGATTATCTCTCAACGTGATGGACGACCTCGCCTAGGTCATAAGGCGCATTTTTGTAGCCGCAAAATGGTGACACAAGTATCGCAAAATTTGTGATGACCCAATCCCTGGTGATGGGATAACTTGTCTAAATTGTCTGTCAATTCCTCTTTTCTTGTCTTTTTCTCAAAAGAGCTTCATTTTTCAAAAAACTCCTCCGATCTCTAACCGTTCCTTTATCTCTGCAGAAATCACTGGCATTGGCAAGATGGTTCAAACCAGAGCCGGAAAAGAAACTGCCCCTCAGCACAGCGACAATGAAGCCGAGACAACGAACTCTCCTAAGTCAGTCAGAGGGCAGAATCAAAATCAAACCGATGATATAGATCCAGCCATGTACAACCTGTTCAAGAGAATGATGACCAGAATGATGTCAGAACAGGTTGAGGCCAGTCAGAAGGAGGTTGCTCCGAAAAACAAACCAAAGAAGAAAGCTGTGAAAAAATCGGTCAGGATCGTCAGAAAGAAAGTACAACCTGACACCACTTCTGAAGAAACAGAATCAGCTGAGGAAGAATCAGAAGAGGAAAAACAGTTTGTTTATCATCAGAATCCTCCATTGCAGTTTGTAAAGACCGCTGCAGAGCCCGAATCAATAAACAAGCCTATTCCAGCTAATGATCCGATGCAAGAGCAGATGAAAGAAATGAATCAGGTCATCAAGGATATTCAAGCCAAAAGCAAAGGCAAGCAAACTTACTCTGGTGAAGATTTTTACCATGGCCTAGATGGGGATGACAATCTGGAAAATTTCCCTCAGAAGTTCCTCAAATTTGACAAAACAGGCAATCCTAGGGATCATTTGGCCACTTTCTATGCTGAGTGCGGCCGTTTCAGGAAAGACAACCAGGCGCTATTCATTTGCTTTCCTCGAAGTCTAGAAGGAACAACCGCCAGGTGGTATGCAGACCACATTAATCCTATCGAACTACGAGAGTTCGATAAAGTTGTTAACTTGTTCATTGAGCGCTTCATGTTCAATGTTGAAGCCTCTCTAACTCTTAACCATCTGTACAATCTGAAACATAACGAGAATGAGAAGGCTAACGAATTCATCCACAGGTGGAGGAGCATCTGTAACAGAATGAAGGTTCCCATCCCAGAGGAGCACGCCTTGCAAATTATTTTGAGCAACTTTGCTCAGCCTTTGAGGAACCTCATTTCTACATCGCCTGCCAAATCATTCATCAAATTGATTGAGAGAGCCGAATGGCTCGAGACCGGCTTGGAAAATGGTTTGTATGAAGGATACCCTTTTGTCAGAGGGAATCCTGATTAGAAGAAGAAGGTACACGTCGCCTACTCCACAGAGTTTTCAGATCATGGCGGCAGCTCTAGCAGCAAAAAGAGCAAGAAAAACCGCAACAAGAATGACAGTCACTCTAGGGACGAAAGGACTAACTCTGCAGCCCAGAATGGAAAATTTGTTAAGCCACAACTCGTCCAGTCAGCACCTCAGCCAGAAGCAAAGCAACAAGATAAGACGAAACACGAGGGTTGGAGTTATGATCGAGAGTTCACAGCTCTGGAGCAGTTCCGCGAAGACATCTTGGAATATATGATGTCTAAAAAAATGATCAAACTCCCCAAGGTGGCAGATCCTCCCGTCGCTATGGGAAAATGGACTGATAAGTTTTGCAAATTTCACTGGACTGTTGGACATGACACCGAGCATTGTTTTGTCCTTAAAAACATCATTCAGGATTGTATTGACAAGAATTTACTGATCGAGGATAAAGAAGAACAACCAAAAATCTTGTTCAAGCCATTTCCCAAGCATTCAACTTCAGTCATCACAGAGCAGACATTCTCTCTTCAAGACAGCATCCAGCCGTGTTCTAGTCAGGACATTCAGGATCAACATTAGGTCCTGGTCCTTCGTCAAGCGCAGTCTTCCCCCAAGAGGGTGGATATCACTGCATTTTCCAGCAACAAGAAGACAACCAAAGAACCAGCTAGAGTAATGGCAGAAATTGCCAAGCTAGTCCTCAGGATTCTGAAGCGCTTCGTCAAGGCAACTTCGAAGAAAGAAGAAGCTTCAAGGTCAGTACAAAAGCCAATTACTGCTTTATCCAACATTTCTATCCTAGATCTGACCCTTGCTTCCCCAGAGCACCAGCAAGTGCTAGAAGACCTGCTCAGAAAGATCAAGGTCAAGCCTAACACAACACCATAGGATATGGCACAGATTGTCAACCAGGCCATGACAAACGCACCCATTACTTTTTCTGATGAGGATTTGCCAAAACCTCATTCATTTCACAACAATGCCTTATACATAGTGGTGTGAAACAGGGGCATGACAGTCCCTCATATGCTAGTTGACGGGGGCAGCAGCCTAAATATCTGTCCAGAAATGACAGCTAAGGCTTTGGGTCTGAAGGAAGAAGAATATACCCCAGATCCGATCACGATCTATGGTTTTGATAACCACGGACAGACAGCCAAGGGAAAGGTTTTTCTCAAAAATTTTATCAACTATTCAGTGCATACAGTCTTGTTTCACGTGGTCAATGTGCCGCCCACATACAATCTTTTGCTCGGGCGCACTTGGATCCACAATGCCAACGTTGTTCCTTCAACCCTTCACCAATGTATCAAGTGGTCAAAGGGAGGTATGATCACCACGGTCCTAGGAGAGGATCCGGAAGAGCGACTCCCGCAGCCGATGATTCCCCGTCCTACCTTTACTGCCGACATCCCAAGCATCAGGGAAGTTTATGAAATCAATCTAAGTGAAAACCTGAACATGCTGAAATTGAAAGAAGTCCAGCCAACAGAAAATATGGCAGCAGTGACCCAGTGGCAGGGACCTCGCTTCTTCAAGTTAGGCGGGCGCCTTAATTGCACTTCACTCAAAGATCACCCTCTGTTCCCTCAATTCTCGAAAGCTAAGAAAGGGTTTGATCTTCTGATGAAGCACAGTTATCAGCCCTTTAGGGGCCTGGGCAGAAATGAAGACGACATCTTGGAGCCAATCGTCCCCGCTCGGCATATTGAGGGTACAGGCTTAGGTTTTACAGGTCAATCGTCCGACAGGAAGACCACCTTCGTCAGGGGAGCCCAGTGAAGAAGACAATGCCAGTGTTTTCTGCTTTCTTTTCTTTTCATGTCATCCTGTAGGGGCACAAAATCCGCCCCAGTTTCCTTCTTTTCTTCAAAGCATATGTAAATATCAAGAATATTTCAAATCAATGAAATTTTGATTCCTATTTCTCATCTTGGTATACACAAATTCTTCCCTTATATCCTTGTCTATATTGTCATTCTCTGTTTCTGTACAAAAGGCTATTTTCGAACGTTTTACCCTTTTCTCAAAAACCTTCTTTGCGTTTTCAGGATTGCCGGAATCATGGCTCCTAAATTGCTCAAAAAGCTCGTTATCAATACCAACTTTTCTCCAAATAAATCCAAACCGACCAGGATCTGCAAGGCAAAAGCAGGGGCAGAAGTCAGCAAGATAACAATGCAGATCGAAGAGTTAGCAGAATTCGACTCAGCGATTCAGGATTTGCCAGTATTGAGAAGCAAGATGAACCATCACCATTGGTTCAAGATCCAACAGAGGATGTCAACATCGGTTCAGAAGATGATCCAAAAATCCTCAAAATTGGCTCCAGCTTAAGTTCAGATGAGAAGGAGAAACTCATCCATTTCCTCAAAAAGCATCAAGAAGTCTTTGCTTGGACTTACGAGGATATGCCAAGCTTAGATCCCAAGTTGGTCGAGCATCGCCTTGTACTGAAACCAGATTACAAACCAATCAAGCAGAAATTAAGAAAAATGGATCCCCGAGTGGCACCGCAAGTTAAGGAAGGACTTGAAGAGTTGTTAAAAGCAGGATTCATCCGGACTATTGAGTATCCAGATTGGTTGGCGAACATCGTGGCGGTCCCCAAAAAGAATGGAAAAGTCTGGATTTGTATTGATTTCAGAGATCTGAACAAGGCCACCCCGAAAAGATGATTATCCACTCCCCAACATTGATCTTTTAATCAATAGCACGACAGGCCATGCTATGTTTTCCTTTATGGATGGATACTCAGGCTACAATCAAATTAAATTGGCCGCTCGTGACCAATCCTAAACTTCTTTTACTACACCTTGGGGTACCTTTTGCTACACAATCATGCCATTCGGGCTCAAGAATGTTGGGGCAACCTATCAGAGAGCAATGACAGTTATTTTCCATGACCAGATGCACAAGAACATGGATGCTTATATGGATGCCATCTTGGTCAAATCAAAAGAAGGAGAGGATCATTTTGATGCTCTCGACCAAGTCTTTGAAAGGCTTATTCTCTACAAGTTGAGTCTCAATCCACAGAAGTGCGTCTTTGGAGTAGAATCAGGCAAACTGCTTGGCTACATGATCAGCAAGAAAGGCATAGAGGTGGATTCTGCCAAGGCAAAGGCAATCATTGATATGCCGTCTCCCACCAATCTCAAAGAACTGCGAAGCCTTCAAGGTCGAATTTAGTCAATTCGGCGCTTCATCTATAATTTGTCCATGAGATGCGAGCCCTTTAATCACTTGTTAAGAAAAGAAGTGAAATTTGAGTGGGGACCAGAATGTCAGCTCTCATTTGAGCGCATCAAGCACTATCTCCTCAATCCACCTGTTCTGAAGCCACCAGAACTTGGAAAGCCACTCCTTTTATATATTTCCGTCAACCATAATGCTTGTGGCGGATTTCTTGCACAGTATGAGGAAGGTAGCCGGATAGAGCACGCCATCTACTACATCAGCAAGACCTTCATCGATTATGAGAAAAGATACTCTCAGATGGAAAAGACATGTCTAGCCTTAGTATGGATGTGTCAGAAGCTGAGACATTATCTCTTGGCGTCAGAAATCAAAATTTTATCAACACTCAATCCTCTCAAGTACATCCTTAAGCAGCCTTTTCTTACTGGACGGATTGCAAAATGGAAAGTCCTTCTGATGCAGTATGATTTAAAATATGTTTCTCAGAAGTCAGTCAAAGGTCAGTCCATTGCGGACCAGTTGGCAGATTTCTCATTGACAAAAGAGATCAAAGCGAAAGATGATTTTCCCGATGATCGCATCTGCAGCGTTCAGGAGTCCCCAGTTTGGACTCTATTCTTTGATGGAGCCAGGAATATGTCTGGTATAGGGATTGGGATCTTGTTGATCACTCCCGAAAAGGAGATGCTCCCTTATTCCCTCAAGCTCAACTTTCAATGTACTCACAACATGGCCGAGTATGAAGCTCTAATACAAGGCCTCAAGAATTTGCAAGACTTTGATGTCAAGAGAATACACACCTTCGGTGACTCATTGCTTGTTGTTAGCCAAGTTAATGTTGAATGGCAAGTGAAGGATTCAAAGTTGATCCCTTATCAGAAGATTGCCTTAGCCCTCATAGGCAACTTTGAAGAATTTTAGCTCAACCATGTCAAGAGGGAATACAACCACATAGCGGATGGCCTACCCTGTCTGGGTTCCATTTTGTCTTTTAAAGAGAGTGAATCCTGTCGTTCCTTCGAGATTGGCAGACTCGATCAACCTGCCTACATTTCGGCTGAACAAGTGAACCAAGCCACTCAGAAAGAGAAGCCTTGGTACAAAGAAATCAAAAGCTTTATTGAAACTAGTGAATTCCCAGCGGAAATGCCAAGAAAGGAGCATCATGCGATCCAACGAATGTCGTCCCGTTATTTCATCCTTGCCAATACTCTTTACCGTCGTGGATTCAGTTTTGAGTACGCTAGATGCTTAGACAAGGATGAAGCCATGGAAGTTGTCCGAGAGGCACACGAGGGAATTTGTGGTGATCACGTCGGCTACCAAACACTCGTCAAACAAATCATCCGGGCAGGGTATTACTGGAAAACCATGCAGCAGGATTGCCATTAATTTGTAAGGAAGTGCGTCAAATACACGCGCCTTCCATTCACGCGCCAACTGCATACTTGCAGTTTATGGTTTCTCCTTGGCCTTTTTCGATGTGAGCCTTCGACGTGGTAGGCCACATCACTCCTTTAGCTTCTAATGGCCACCGATACTTCCTCGCGGCTACAGAATACTTCACCAAATGGGTCGAAGTTGTAACCCTGCGAACAATAGAAGGCCGACATGTGGTTTCGTTTAGTCATAAGAATCTTCTTTGTCGCTTTGGCGTCCCACATGATATTGTGTCAGACAATGGCAGTCACTTCAAGAATGAGAAGATGAAGACCTTCTGCTCGAAGTTCATGATTCATCACCACTTCTCAGCTCCTTACTATCCTCAGGGAAATGGCCAGGCAGAGGCCACCAACAAGATTTTGATCCGCATTTTGGAAAGAACTGTGGAAACAGGCCGCGATTGGCACGAGAAGATGCATGATGCACTTTGGGCATACCGAACCACCATTCGGACCCCAACCAATGCTACTCCTTCAGAGCTTGTCTACGGGACCGGGGTAGTATTACCTCTCTACGTTCAGAAGCCCGCAACTCAAATTTGCATCGCTCATCGAACTTCCGCTTGATCAGTATCAGCAGCAGAGGTTGGTAAAGCTTGATCTGTTAGATGAGAAAAGGCTCAAGGCAGCAGAGCATGCTCAAGCCTATCATTAGAGGATAGCTCGACACTACGCCAAATCAGTTATTGAGAGAAGGTTCCGAGTCAATGATCTTGTGCTCAGATCGACAGCTCATCTCAAGCATCAGCCGAAGGGAAAATGTCACCCAATTGGGAAGGCTCTTATGTGGTTAAGAAAGCGCTGCCTCAAAAGGGGAAATCCGAGTCGGAACTCGGTTTTCAAAAAATAAAGATAAAAAGGATGAATGAGAATCGAGTTTGAGAACTCGAATTCTCGACATGATAATTGGCTCCAATATGAGCATCGGATCCAATAAGGAAGTTCGAGTCAGAACCCGGAAAATAAGAATATACCAAAAGGGGAAAATCCGAGTCGGAACTCGGTTTTCAAAAATAAAGATAAAAAGGATAAATGAGAATCGAGATTGAGAACTCAAATTCTCGACATAACAATTGGTTCCAATATGAGCATTGGATTCAAAAGGAAGTCCAGGTCGGAACCCGAAACTTCTGAAGTTCTGGGTTCTGACTCAGATTTCCTTTTGGATCCAATGCTCGTATTGGAACCAATTGCTGCGTCGAGAATGCGAGTTCTCAAACTCGATTCACACTTATTCTTTTATTTGAAAAGTTGGGTTCCGACTCAGATTTTCGCTTTTATATATTCTTATCTTCTTGAGTTCCGACTCAAAGTTCCCTTGTTCATCCAATGCTCATATTGGACCAAAATCTCTCCTTGCTTTCCCTTTCAGGTTAAGGGACAAACCTGAATTTCCCCTTCAGGATAAGGGATAATCCTGAAACACCGACAATCATTTTCGCTTAATTCTCAAGTATCTTCGAATGTTGGTCACTTTCTCAACTCTCCGTTAGAAGACCCAGTGCTCGTACTGGTGCATTTTTTAAAATCCAGTGCTCGGACTGGTGTGCAATTTCGAAAACCAATGCTCGTACTGGTATGCAGTTTTCAAAACCCAGTGCTCGTGCTGGTGTGCAAGTTCGAAAACCAGTGCTCATACTGGTATGCATTTTTTGAAACCCAGTGCTCGTGTGCTCGTGCTGGTGTGCATTTTTGAAAATCAGTGCTCGTACTGGTATGCACTTTCAAAAACCCAGTGCTCGTACTGGTATGCATTTTCGAAACCCAGCGCTCGTACTAGGGCATTTTTTGAAATCCAGTGCTCGTACTGGTGTATTTTCAAAACCCAGTGCTCGTGCTGGTACATCTTCAAATCCAGTGCTCGTACTGGTACTTCTAGCGCTCGTGCTAGTGTTTGGCTGACTGATCAGTTAGCCCTCCAGGTTCAGTCTTTGTACTAACCAATCATCATCATTCAAGCTCTAAATTCTCACTTCAACCTTTGGGTTATCATTTTGCCAAAAATTCAAATCTTTTTCTCTTGCGAAGGACCCTCTTCAGGGAGAGTTCGAGGGAGCTCGTTCCTTTCACATGCAACTATCTTTTGTTTGCAAGAACCCTCTTCCAGGGAGAGTTTGAAGGGACTCATTTTCTTCGCGAACATTTTGCAAAACAACAACCAACTTTACACGAAAAAACCCCTTTTCCAGGGAGAGCTTCGACGAAAGCTCGTTTCTTTTGTGGCCCCCATTTTTCTCATCTTTGGCCAACCCCTTCACGGAGGACCCTCTTCTAGGGAGAGTGTGATGGACTCGTTCCTCTGTGATACTTTCTCAACTTTATTTTTCGGCCGCCTTTCCATAAGAGAAGCCTAGAGATAGGGAGTTTTGATGAAAACTTAATTTCTCTTCGAAAGTTCCGTTTTGCAAACACCTCCTCTTTGGGGGAAGAGAGGAGTATTTCCAACTTCCCATTCAGGTAAGGGCTTAAGCCTGAGTCTCTCTTTTTGGGGAAAAAGAGAGGAGAATTTTGTCATGGACGTGTCGATTCGATATCAAGCGATTTCTTTCATCAAGGATTTCTAGATTACTTTGCCAAATTGCTATAAAAAATCATTGTTAATCTCAAAATTTTCATAAAGAATTACCTCAAACTACCTTTAGTATTATTTCCAAATAGAGCCAGACTTTTGCGAAATAAGAGCTAAATTCAAGCTTTTTTTTTTGTTGGTCAACCAAGAGGATGAAGAAAAATCTTCGATATGACCAGCAAAGGAAAAATTCAATGATGTTGAAAAGCCATAAGTGAATTGATATTGATCATAGCTATGGCACATTCTTAAAAATCATTCTTTTGGCAATAAGACAGTGAAAATATTCTAGACGGTAAAAAAGAACCTACCCAATCCATATCTCCTCAGTCCTTCAAGGCCTCAATCAAATATCCGCAAAAGAGATTTCTCAATTGTCGTCAAGATGAAGATGAATTATGTGAGCTAGATCTTTGGGGCCAAAGAAGATTTGGATCATCTCCGAGATGAAGGAGTTTGTGAAGGATCCTTCTAGGGAAAGTTCAGATCACCGCTGAGATGAAGGCAAGTGTGATGGACCTACCGACAAACCCTAAAAGATATTTGATTTCTGCTATCATCTAGAGATTTTTACCAATAAACCTATATCATCAAGCCTAATTCCTGAGAAAGAAAGAAGAAGGATCGAAACATCTCCAAGATGAAGGAGTTTGTGACGTACCCTTCCCCAAAAAGAGAGAAAAGTCAGGACATCTCCAAAATGAAGGATGATGTAAAAAGCCCAAGAAAGCTCCATGACTCAAAAGAGTGCAAAAAAATCATCATGGGGAATGCCCAGGATATCAAACTGCCCAAAACTGTCAGGAATCATCTTTATTTATGTGAAATTCTTCTATCAATATCTTTTCGCTCAATCGCTTTAATGAAGCTAAAAATGTTTCCTCTCTTTTCATATCAGAGAAATTGATATCTTCCTTGAAGAAACTCAACAGCGACAAATTTGAATTTGACTCTTGATTCTACAGAGTTAGCCCAATTGGAGCTAATACTTTAGGTAGAAAGAGGTGATATTTTCACATATATGCACAATTCAATCAATTTTTATTCAACTATAATTTTTGACATTTTATTGGCAATACTTTCTCATTACCCCAAAATGAAGTGTGAACTTGATGTTCGTTTTGATGTATCCTGACATCATCCCTCGTTAGGACTGAAATGTTCTTTCCTTCCGTCTGATCTGAGCGCTCTCAGATTCACACACTTCCCTGTGTTCCCCACTGTCCCGCCGTAGACAGTTCCCGCTCAAGAAAAAAGGTTAAAACCTGAACTTTCTGCAAAAGGTCTGTTATTGTCAAAAGCTTTTTTTTCAGTCTTAGCAATAAGGCGCCCAAGATCAATCCCTTTTCAAGCTTTAGGGAGCCCATTTTCATCCTTTTGCAAACCCCTATTGGACTTGTTGTGCAAAGTCTAGAGGTCCCATTACAGTTTCCTCGCTCCTCGAGGATTCTGTATCCATTCAGGCTATGAAATAAACCTGTTACCTCGCTCCTCGAGGTATCACCCAAACCTTCTGCGAGAGGTCGTCTGTTTTTAGAAAGCTGATTCAGTCTCAGCAATGAGATGCCCCAGATCATCCCCTTTCCAAGCTTTAGGGAATCTCTTGTTTTTCTCTTCTCGCAAACCCCTTTTAGATTTGTTCGTCCAAATTCCAAAGGTCCCATCATGGTTTCTTCACCCGAGGATTCCGTATGGTCGCCCCTTTCAGGTTAAGGGTTAAGCCTGAACCTTGCCTCGCGAGGTATCTTTTCTATTCAGGTTATGGTTAAACCTGAGTCTCATTTCGACTGAATATCCTTTCTAGTCCTGCCACGGTTTCTTCATTTGAGGAATTTATGCGATTTCCCCACGCAGGTCAAGGGTTAAACCTGAATCTCGCTTTGGCGATGCATTTCGTTGTCCCATCACGACTTCCTCGTTCG
Organism: Nuphar pumila; assembly: GCF_984573655.1. Taxonomy (NCBI): domain Eukaryota; kingdom Viridiplantae; phylum Streptophyta; class Magnoliopsida; order Nymphaeales; family Nymphaeaceae; genus Nuphar; species Nuphar pumila. The sequence goes on along the minus strand of NC_143256.1, from coordinate 92,819,851 downwards.
AGAATCCTGTATGGTCGCCCCTTTCAGGTTAAGGGTTAAGTCTGAACCTCACCTCGCGAGGTATCTTTTCCATTCAGGTTATGGTTAAACCTGAGTTTCATTTCGACTGGATATCCTTTCTAGTCCCGCCACAGTTTCTTCATTTGAGGAATTCATGCGATTTCCCCACGCAGGTCAAGGGTTAAACCTGAATCTCGCTTTGGCGATGCATTTCGTTGTCCCATCACGTCTTCCTCGTTCAAGGATCCTGTATGGTCGCCCCTTTTAGGATAAGGGTTAAGTCTGAACCTCGTTCCACGAGGTATCTTTCTTTCAGGTTTAGTTTAAACCTGAGTCTCGTTTCGAAGAGGTAATCCTCCAGTCCCATCATGGTTTTCCCCACAAAGGAATTCATGCTCTTTATATATTCATCGAGAAAAGGATCATGCTTGAATTTCATTTCACGAGGCATGTCCCATCGATGTCCGCTTATATTCCTTTCCTCATCCAAAACTATCTTGATCTATCTTCGTCCCATCCAGGCTAAGTGCTAAACCTGACTCATTCCAAAGGGTTGATCTTGTCTCATCCATAAGACTTGATCAAAATTCTTACTTTTCACCATTTTTGGGATCTTCGCCCAAAGCCTCATCACGATTTCCTCATTTTTTATTATTTAGTCATATCATTTTCGAGGATTTCGTCTCCCCAAAGCCATTCAGGATAAGGTCTTAAGCCTGAAAAGCCATGTCTTCGGAATAATCCTTCCACACCCAGTTCAGATCTGCTGACTGGGGCATTTTTCAAAATTTGGAGTGTTTTCTTTGCTACTAAGCTCAGCTTTCAACCGGCTTAGTAGCAAAGAGGGGCATCTGTGAACACCCCAAATTTTTCAAAATCTTTTAAATATTCACCCTTTTGCCCCTGGTTCCATTTTCTGAGAAAATCAAAGCTAATTTTCAGTTGTTCTTTGAATTTTTTTGGATCAAATTCCATTCAAAATCGACTTCGAAGCTGAACCCAGTGTTTTAAATCCAAATCTGAACCTCGTTGTTCGATTTCCAAATTAAAATTACAAAAATACCAAAAAATGGTTCTAAATGGCTTAGGCAATTCATCCGGTGCTCTGTTGGATCCACAACCCTATATTTCTGAGTTCGAGGTTGTAAAACCTCAAATATTTCTTAAAATTTCAGATATAAATCCATTTTCTGAAGAAATTTTCTCAAAAATCGCCTTGAGTTCTCAGAAAAACCCCCTTGTGTAAATATTTTACAAAAAACACAAAAAAAATAGTTTTAATCTTTGTTTTCCCGTAAGACTTTAGGATTTTATTCCAAAAGATACAAAAAAAATAAAAAATAAACACAAAAACCAAAAAAATAGGAAAAACTACGAAAAAAACAAATGGTTTTGAAACTTTTTAAGTTGATTTTTCTAAAAACCTCACTTTTTAACCATTTTACAAAAATTTCCTAAAAGGGGAGCTCCTTTATGGAAAAAGGGGGAAATTCTAACGGATTCCTTCCCACACGTTTCCCCCTCCTCTCTCCATCGTCCGATCCTCAACAAACCTTCTTCTCTCCACCCTTAATCTTCAACCATTTCCTCTCCCGAAGCCTCTATGATCTCTTTAAGAAGAGACATCGATCTTCTGTTGAGGATCATCCATTTTTTTCCTCTGGTGTTGATCATCTAACTTTCACATACCCATTACAATCCAGCAACTTCATCAGTTTTTCTTCAGAACGAAGGATTTCAATCCATTCTCCATCCAACAAGCTTCCCCTCCAGGCTACTGAAGAATTCCCTTCTTTCAGATCTTTGCAACAAGAATATGGATCTATTATCAACATCCTCCATTTCCATCACACAACGACCCTCCTTCCTTTCCTGTTTTTCTGAAGATTCAGTAGAAAGGAGAAGAAGCCATTTCCCTTCCTTCAGAAATCCTGCGAACAGGAAGGTTGATCCACCTTCCCCTCTCAATCAGAAAAAGAGACTAAGAAAGGCCCTTCCTGACTCCCACAAGCAAATCGGGTAAGCCATCTATACCCCCTCCCCCCATCTCCGTTGTCTTACCTGAAATTCCTGTTTAGCTTCTTTTATTTTTTTATTTTTTTCTTCTTTTTCTTTTCCTTTTTTTTTCTTCCCTCTCTTCTTTATCTTCTTTTTGCTTCTTCTTTCTCCATTTCATTTTAACGCACCCCTGGCAGTGTTGAGTTGTTCGGGCAACATCAACCTACCTCTGTGCAATAATAAAGGGACATTTGTTCCCACAATTTCTTCTCATGTTTATCAATTTCCCTCAAATTTTAGATGTACTATCTGTTTATATTCAGCCCCTCATTAGCATTGCAGTCTCTTCTTCTTTTTTTTCATTTCGATCATGAGGTTTACATTGGATCCTTAAATTCTCTTTTGATGGAAATCAATGATGCCTCCCAATCGTATCATTGTTTTGGCCTCAATCATATCTAAAGGAAGAGATGACCTCCCCAAGTGATGTCCGATCTGATCCAGTATCAGATCGGATTTTCTTGGTTGTGGTCTCTCGTTCATGTTTTACCAAATTCCTATTATTCATTTCATCTGAAGCACTGCTGCGTGCTTTGATCTCTTTTTTGCTTATATCTCCAGCCTCCTGCATCAATGGCGTACACAATTATTACCCATACAGCTTGCTCAAGTCATAACATCCAGTATCTATATTTTGTATATATTTTTTTTATTATTTTGGTCTATTTTGTTGAAATTCTACGGTCTATACAAATAAAAATATCAGTTCATGATCGATGCACCCTCTGTCTCTTTTTTTTTTATGTGCATTCATGAATCATCTTCTATTATACATTTCATTCACATACACTATCTCTCATTTTGGTTTATCATCTCCTTATGATTTACTATAAAATTTATTCAATACATTACATGCAATACACTCTGTTAAAACCACAGCCAGGGAGGGGCGTCTTAATATAACATCAGTGATATTCGATTCTGTAGTATATATAATCTCTCTTTTTTTTTTTCATGCACTCAATTTTCCTTGTTTGAAATCATGTGTCCATTCCCCAACTCACGCATGTTCTGTTCTCCAGTCATGGCGTTACTATTGTAGAGCCATTTGCCTAAATTTATCTTATCAGCATTTCTGATTATTAGGATTTCGTCTTCTGCTTCAATTTGGTTTGTATAACAGATCAACTCACTCTTCTGTTTCTATGATTTGTAGTTTCTGTTTTTGTTTTGTGTAAAGAAGAAGATACCAAGCTTCTTGATGAGTTACGAATAGTGTACATTAAGAAGAAAGAGAGATTAATTACTCGACTTGGAGTAAACTACTAATCAATCTCTCAGAATAACCAGTCAATATGTTCAGGAAATCAGAGTCACTAGGTCATATCATATAAGAACAAGGCTTCACGGTGTCTTCATGGGTTTCTTGAATTTCATCAACCACATTATTTGATAAACTGTATATATTTCTTCACTTTAGGCTGGTTACCCCTCTTTTCTTGAAAGAAGATATCTACAGGTATGTATTCTCTTTATATTTTCTTGGGGCATTGGGTTTTGTTATTATATCAAATTTCTGTTATGTTATAACAAATCATGTTTCAGTACATTTGTATTTTCAATTCTCAGTTCACTGCAGTAACTTGCACTTCATTACAACAATCCTTCTTTCATTGCATGCACATCTGTTGATTTACTGCATTACACACACTCCCGGTTACAACTCCACTTGCATATACCTCTTCGCTGCCATATTCCTTCCCCTGTCATATAGGTGCACTTTCACAAAGCCCCTGCAAGTAAGTTAGTTGCTGCAAAGAAACCTTTCTTGACGATGGTCCACATTTATTGTGCCATTTGTCACTGTGTTTGCCAAATCAAATTTCCACTCATACCATTTCACAGTTGTCGTGATCCACTTAGCAATTATCATATAGCATAGCAACCTGCCCATGCCATCATAGGGTATTTTGAAATTTCCAGCTGATATCTGCAGCCATCCCCTGCACACCATATCCCATCTTCCCACACAACACATTTTGCTATGCATCCTGTCTCACAACATTTGTGTGTCTCTTATCACTTCATAATCCACAGCATAGCCTTCGACAATGCCTTGACCTGTCATCCATCTACAGCCCAGTAGAACCACCACTCTTGCACAACCTTTTGCACTTCTAGCATATTATTTAACATGCTTTTAGCATGTCATGGGACATGTCGTCAGCATATTATGATCATCGCAAAATTTTTCCTCTCTTGTGGTTTCTCTCTCTTCCTTCTCTTTTCCTTTTCTAACCTCTATTTTCCTCCTTTTTGATAAGAGAAAAATAAAAGAGAGGAGAAAAGAAAGAAAGAAAGAAAGAGAGAAGAGGAACTCTTTTGCGGGTTTTCACTTGACCTTGATTTGAAAATATTTAGCAAATAACTCGCTTTCGTTTTGAAATATATTGCGGGAAAATGGAGAGACGGGATTCGCTCGTCGGTACGAGGTTCGATCGTTCCTGGTGCCTTTACCAGGGGTAATCAAACCAAGGATCAAATTTATGCCTTTTGCATTGCCTAAATATTATCTAAAAATTTATTCTAAGGATCTAAATGCACGAAGAATTATGCTTGTGCAATGCAAGGATGTATGCTCTTTTTGAAAAGATGTTTTGAAAATTTCCAAGTATTTTGAGGTGAACTTGGTAAAGGAGTGAAGAAAATGATTGAATCTAACTTAGAACTTGAGATAGATCAGAAAAGTTTTAAGTCTTTGAAGTAAATCAGAGTTTGGAAGAATAAATCTTGAATTTGAGAAGCAGTGACTTGAAGATGAGATAAAAAAAGAAAAAAGAAAAGAAATTCCAAAGTCAGAAAATAGACTTTGAACTTAGATTTAGGAGAAGAGATAAAACTTGTAATGAAATTTGAATCTAGAATTTGAAATCATGATGGTTTTGAGAAATCCAAATGGTATTTAGAAATAAAGTGGATTCAGGAAGTTTAGATAAGATCTGAAAAATGAAATTGGATTTGAAATTTAGAATTGGGAATGGAATTGGATCTTAAAATGGATTTAAGATCTGAAATCTGAGATCCAATATGAAATTGGGTTCCGGATCCTAAAATAGATTTTGGATCTGAAGTCTAAGATCCAATGTAGAATTGGGTTCTGGATCCTAAAATAGAATTTGATCTAAAGTTTGAGATCCAAAAGTGGAATTGGATTCTGGACCCTAAAATGGAATTGGATCTGAAGTCTGAGATCCAAAGTAGTATTGGACTCTGGATCCTAAAAATGGAATTTAATATGAAATCTGAGATCTAAAGTGAAATTGGATCCTGGATCCTAAAGTAGAATTGGATCTGAAGTTTGAGATCCAATATGAAAGTTGAATCCTGGATCCTAAAATGGATTTGGAGTTTTTAAATTCAGAGGATGAATCAAGAATTTCCAAGTTTGAATTGAACTTGGAAAATGAAATTTAGAATTTGAATCTTGAATATATAAATGAATTTCAAAGTCAATTTAGACTTTGAATTTGAAGTTTGAATTTGGAATTTAGAAGATGAAAAAGGATCTCAAAATTAAATTAAATTTTGAATTTGATTGGAGTTTTGAATACAAATGAATTTGGAATTTCAAAGTCACATTGAACTTTGAAATCTGGTTTGAATTGGAATTTTTGAATATAAAATGAATTTGAAATCTCAAAGTTTAAATTGGTCTTTGAGATTGAAAATGAAATAGAATTGAAAATGAATAGATGAATTGGATTTTACAAGAATTGAAGATTGATTGAAGGAGATATTAACATCAATTGGATTTCAGAAAAGAATTTTGAAAATATGATGTTGTTCTATCTTAAATGTTGAATGAATTTAAATAACTTTGAAATTGGATTTTGAAAATCATATTTCATTCTTCAAATGAATTAAAATAAGATTAAAAATATAATACATCCTTGACTATGGTCATTGAATGTATTATATAATGATCTATATTTAAATTCAAAAGAAGAATAAAATACATTTTTTTGTGCTTCTATAGAATTTAAAATGAAATTAACTCTCAATATACCCTGACTATGGCCATTGGTATATATTTTGAGTTAATTTTAAGTTAAATTCTAATAAAAGAAGGAAATATTTGAAAATATGATGATTTTTGAAGAGGATCCAGTGTGGATCCAATGTTATTTTTATAAAAGATAAAAATCCTAAGTTTTGTTTACATCCTGACTGTGGCCATTGATGTAAATCATCAACTTAGGATTGATTACCTTTTACGAAATGGTGCACGTGCCATTCGTGTTCTCATTCATGATTTGTTTTGAAAATAAAGGAGAAAATATGAGAAAAAGTAATTCATGATATTTATAATGCTCATTCATTCTAATCTAGAGCTGGAAGTGTAAATTTCTCATTTATATCTAATTTATTACAACTTTGAATTGCAAACATCAGAAATTTTTAGTCCAAGGGAGAAATTCAAGCTTCTTATATCTTCTTGCAAAACATAGTCAGCATAGGACAGACGAACATAGAGAGAAACTTGCAAGTATCATATTAAATTTAGAAATTGATGAAAGGTTCATGTACATGCCTTATGTTAACGTATATAATGAAAACCTATATGAATAGGGCATATACAATACTTTGAGGTAAATGCAGATCTACATGGATTTGCCCTAGTGTGATGAAGACATATTATGAAAGAGATCCCATTCTTCATTGGGCTGATGTGAAGGTTGTGCAGTGGATGAAAGCAAGATCCAGGATGGTCCGAGGTGAACCATCATGAAATGTGGTAGTTTCTGATGAACCGCCTTAGAAAGGAAGAGACACGGTGGTTCATTGTGAGCCACTGTGAAATATGGTAGCTATAGTAGTTCATTATTGAACTAATATAGAGGAAAAGAAGACACAGTGGTTCATTTGTGAACCACTGTGAAAACACAACAATTATGGTAGTTCATTGTTGAACTACCATATAGGAAAGAAGACGCAGTGGTTCATTGTGAACCACTGTGAAAACATAGCCACTATGGTAGTTCATTGCCGAACTGCCATATAGGGAAAGAAGGCATAGTGGTTCATTGTGAACCACTGTGAAAACACAGCAGGGACAACAATAATAGTGAAAATGCAGTTGGCGACTTCCACAAATTTTGGTGATTGAACATGATATGGCAGGGCTTGTGACACTGCACAATGATATGCTAGGGAACATCAAGTGATCCTAGCAAGTTGATGAAGACACAAAGCTGGCAGAGGCTCTTGTCATGAGTGATGTGCCATGAACTAGACCAACAACCTGTTAATACTGCCTAATGTGCTGGGATATAGGCATGTAAAGAACAACTAATTGTGTTGGAAGCTATGTGAACAAGATATGGTATGAAAGGGGATGAAGGTGACAAGTGTAGTGAAGGGCTGGAATCTTCAACAGAAGAAGGATGTGTCATGTCGGCACCAAATACTATGGTTGGCACCTTGCTAACAAGTTGGTAAGCTTCTAGTCAATACATCAGCTGGAACGGTGTTTCTTCCACCAACCTTCACATTGACATTTTCTAGGTACTGATTGCTAATCCTAGATACATTCTTCAGTTTGCAGCTTTGGGAGACAATATCTAATTATGTTTCACATAATCATTTCAATTTTCCATACAAGATGGCACTGCTTTCAGGTAAAATTATAACCAATAACTGAAGAATTCCAGCTTTGTTATTTTTCCCCAGAATTTGATCTGCTTCCTTGGGAATTTGCATGAATGTCCTCACCATAGTGGCAGGATGTTGCCCACAGAAAGGAAATACAGGATTGACTGCAGAATCCATATCAATGTTTATGCACATCTTAACTAGTTTCTGACAAAAACTTTTGGGCCATCCCCTGGCAGACTTGCGAGAAGTCCACACAGATGCTTCGAATTAACATCTTTGGCCAAATATTGTGCTGGCCAGCATTAAAATATGACATATGCAACAACTGATAATAAGGAAAAGAATGAAGGAGAGAAAAAAAAAGAATTGGAAGAGAAGTAGCAGCAACAACCATAATAGAAAGAAGCAACTAGAAACCATCATATACCTATTGAACTGTGAAGAACAAAGCGAAACCAAAAAAAAAACATTCCAAAAAACACTAAGCATGACTCACTTTAATTCCTTTGTATGTTCTTGTGTTAATCCCTTAATGTGACATCGCCTATGCGTAATTTCCTCATAAGTCACTTCAACTTTCACCTCAGTAAGAGCCTTCTTAATCTCAGAAATCGAGCCTTTTGTGAAGTCATATCAGTGATTTTCCTTTTCCTGACCGCAACTCCTTTCTTGATGTCAAAACATTTTCATGTCCAACTGTGGAATACATGGCAATAGAATTTGACTCAGTTCGGCTACGACCAGAAACTTTAGCAAGAATGCAGCTACAAGTCTTTGTTAGCAAGGTGCAGGACACCTGATTTTGACTCAGCCAATCAGAGAAAAAAAAATAAACAAAACCAGAAATATGACCAAGGCATTCCATTTCGAACCAGCAATCATAAATTTATAACAAATTATGAACTTGAACTAAACATTTGGTCTTAATTCAGCAAATATGAATAAATCAGAGACTTGATCTTGGGTTAGATAAACAAGATTTTTTTTTTCATAGCAGAGATTTCTGCTGAAACCGATTCAGAAGCCCAACTTTCCCCTTTTTTTTAGCTGTTCTAACTAATTCCACAGCAAAATCGAGAGTGGTTTTTTTTAGAAAATGGAAATAAAACGCTGAATACCCTGATGCCTAATTTTTAAGTTGAATGCATGACATTTAAATATGTATCACCTAACTATTAAGTGGTGAGAAACATAATCCTGGAATGTATGGCAACACGTTTTCCATTATTGACCTCAATCCCCCATATTTTTAGGGAGCGAAATTCCAACCTTGAACTTAACTCATGTGCTGATAGTGATCTTGAAGTCTCATATTTCTGAAAGATCAGACCCACGCAAGGAGTTCCCCTATTGTATTACATGGCAATCTGCTGAAGGTGATTTCTAACCAGATCCAGTTGCAAAGACTGAAAGGGTCGGTCAGAACCCAATTATCCTTGTTTCAATCCTGTAGCCCAGAAATGGACTCCTTACCCAAGCCAGACAACAAACTTTCATTGTAATGACTATGGAAATTACTTTCACTGTCAGGAAACGTACATAGATGTCGATTTCTGGCACCAAGCAGTAACAAATTCTATCAGTAAATCTGAAATGTTAAAATTCTTCAATTGCTTTCTTAACCACTGCCAATTTAACCGATGGCTGTAGGAGTCAAGAAGAGCCTTTCCTAATCCCTTTTCTGATTGAGAAAGGGGGGGAGGCTTTTACCAGATTGTCCTGTTTAAATTGGAGGAGGAGAGGCGTCTCCTATACTCTGTAGCTATGGTAAAGCTCTGAAGATTGATCGGCAAAGGGAAACTGGGGGAAGAAGAAAGGAAAACAGAAGAAGGAGAAAAGGAAAATTTCAAGAGAGAAGCATTGAGAAGATCACGTGGAGGGGTGAAGCGCGGATGTTCCGAAGAGAAGGGTGCGATGGTAGGGTGATAACGGATGATGCGTGAAGAAAAGAGAGGGTTATGTACAGGAAAGGGGAGGGGTGAAGGCGGATCGTGAAGAAGGAAGGAAGTGTTGGGGTGAGAACGGATGGAGAGAAGAGGCCCATGCATGCTTCTCTTAAAGGGAGAGGAGGAGGATTCGGTTGGGGGATGAGAGGCTGAAGATGGAGCTGTTGGCGATGGGTGGCTGGAGGCTTCGAGAAGTGGTTGGAGGCACATGGGTGCTTCTGGAAGGCTATGGAGAGGGGCCATCGGCCATGGAGGTTCAAGGGTGAGAGAGGGAGAAGACGAGAGTTAGGGTTTTCAAAACCCTAACTCGACTCTTAAACAAAAATAAAGTTTTTTCACAAAAGGGGTCTCTTTAAAAAGTGCTTTTTCCAAAAACGGGTTTCCAAAAACTATTTTGAAATTTCCTTCATTTATTTCTGATTTTTTTTTCTTTTCTCAATATTTTTATTTTTTTGTATTTTTGGAATGAAAATCTAAGATTTTACGAGAAAACAAAGATTAAACACTAATTTTTTTGTATTTTTCTGAGAAATATTTACAAAAGTATTTTTCTGAGAATTTTCGACCATTTCGGGGAAATTTCTTCAGAAGAATGGGTTTGGGCCTGAGTTTTGAGAAAATGTTCGAGTTTTGGAACTCGAATCGAGAAATACAACATGATGGATCCAAACAGATGTCGGAGGAACTATCTGAGCTATTTAAAATTTATTTTTTGTATTTTTTGTAATTTTAATTTAAAAGTTTGGATAATGAGACTCAGATTTGGATCTGGATCCGAAATCAATTTAAACATATAAAATAAATTTAATTTTAGTAAAACTTGAGAAATGAACTGGAATTTAGATTTAAAGATGACTCATTTGCTCAAAAATGAATTTATGGGCAAGAAGGAAATATTTAAAAGATTTTGAAAAAATTGGGGTGTTCACAGATGCCCCTCTTTGCTACTAAGTCGGTAAGAAGCCGAGCTTAGTGGCAAAGATAACACTCCAAATTTTGAAAATGCCCCAATCAGCAGATCTGAACTGGGTATGGAAGAATATATTTGAAAGACATGGTTCTTCAGGTTTAAAACTTTATCCTTGAATGGCTTGGGGGAGACAAAATCCTCGAAAATGATATGACTGAATAATAGAGATGAGGAAATCTTGATGGGACTTTAGGTGAAGATCCCAAAATGATGAAAGATAAGAATTTTGATCAAGTCTCATGGGTGAGACAAGATCAGCTTTTCAGAATGACTCAGGTTTTTAGCCCTTAACCTGGATGGGACGAATGTATCTCAAAATAACTTGAATAGGGAAAGGAATATATAATGACCTTGATGGGACATTTTTGAAAAATGTCTCATGAGATGAAGCTCGAGTAGGATCCTATCCTAGATGGATATACAAAGCATGGATTCCTCGATGGGAAGAACCATGATGGGACTTGGAAGAAAACACCTTGTTAAAACGAGGAATCTTGTCGGAATGAGACTCAGGTTTAACCAAAACCTGAAAAGGAAGATACCTCGAGGGGCGAGGTTCAGGATTAAACCCTTTGTGATCATCGCAAAATTTTTCCTCTCTTGTGGTTTCTCTCTCTTCCTTCTCTTTTCCTTTTCTAACCTCTATTTTCCTCCTTTTTGAAGGGAGAAGAATAAAAGAAAGAAAAGAGAAAGAGAAGAGAAAAAGAAAGAAAGAAAGAGAGAAGAGGAACTATTTTGCGCGGTCTCACTTGACCTTGATTTGAAAATATTTAGAAATTTAACTCGCCTCCGTTTTGAAAATATTTGCAGGAAAAATAGAGAGACAGGATTCGCTCGTCGGTACGAGGTTCGACCATTCCTGGCGCCTTTACCAGGGGTAATCGAACCAAGGATCGAATCTATGCCTTTTGCTTTGCCTAAATATAATCTAAGAATTTATCCTAACTCTAAATGCACAAAGAATCATACTTGTGCAATGCAAGAATGTATGCTCTTTTGAAAATTGATTTAGAAATTTCCAAGTATTCTGAGATGAACTTGGTAAAGGAGTGAAGAAATTATTTAATCTAACTCAGAACTTGAGATAGATCAGAGGAGTTCTAAGTTTTTGAAGTAAATCAGGATTGGAAGAATAAATGAGAAAGAATGACTTGAAGCTTTGAAATGAAAGGAAATGAAGTTTCAAAGTCAAAAAAATGGACTTTGAATTTGAATTTAGGAAAGGAAATGAATACTTGAGATGGAAATTGAATTTGGATTTTTAAGTTTGGAATGGATCTGAGATAATCAAATGGTATTTAAAATAGAAATGGGTTTAGGGAGTTCAAATGAGATCTGGAAATAGACTTGGATTTGAAATCTAGAATTGGGAATAGGATTGGATCTTAAAATGGATTTAAGATCTGGGATTTGAGATCCGATATAAAATTGGGTTCTGGACCCTAAGATGGATTTGGATCTGAAGTCTGAGATCCAATGTAGAGTTGGACTCTGGATCCTAAGATGGATTTGGATCTGAAGTCTGAGATCCAATGTAGAGTTGGACTCTGAATCCTAAGATGGATTTGGATCTGAAGTCTAAGATCTAAGGTGAAGTTGGATTCTGGATCCTAACATGGAACTGGATCTGAAGTCTAGGATCCAAAGTGAAATTGGAGTCTGGATCCTAAAGAGGAATTGGATCTGAAGTCTAAGATCCAAAGTGAAACTGGAGTCTGGATCCTAAAGAGGAATTGGAGTTAAATTCAAAAGATGAATCAAGAACTTTTAAATTGAACTTGAAAAATGAAATTTAGAATTTGAATATACAAACAAATTTCAAAGTCTAATCAAGAATCTCAAAGTTAAAATTTAACTTTGAGTTTGATTAGAGTTTTGAATATAAAATGAATTTGGAATTTCAAAGTCAAATTGAACTTTGAAATCAGATTTGAATTTGAATATAAAGATGACTTTGGAATCTCAAAGTTAAATTGAACTTTGAGATTGAAAATAAAATTGAATTTGAAAATGAAAGGATGAATCAGATTTTATAAGAATTGAAGATAGATTGAGGAAGATATTTACACCACTTGGAGTTTTTGAAAAAGGAATTTTGAAAATACGATGCAGTTCTATCCTAAATGATGAATGAATTTGAAGAATTTTGAAATTGGATTTTGAAAAGCTATTTCATTCTTTAGATGAATTAAAACAAGATTGAAGATATAATACATCCTTGACTATGGTCATTGAATGTATTATATAATAATCTATATTTAGATTCAGGTGAAGAATGAAACATATTTGGTGCTTTTATAGAATTTAAAATGAAATTAACTCTCAATATACCCTGACTATGGCCATTGGTATATATTTTGAATTAATTTTAAGTTAAATTCTGATAAAAGAAGAAAATATTTGAGAATATGATGATTTTTGAAGAGGATCCAGTGTTGATCCAGTGTTATTTTATAAAAGATAAAAATCCTAAGTCTTGTTTACATCCTGACTATGGCCATTGATGTAAATCATCAACTTAGGATTAATTACCTATTTATGAAATGGTGCACGTGCCATTCGTGTCTCACTGTGATCATCGCAAAAATTTTCCTCTCATAATATTCTCTCTTCCTTCTCTTTTCCTTTCCAACCTCTTATTTTCCTCCTTTTTTGAAGGGATAAAAGATAAAAGAACGAAAAGAAAGAGAGAAGAGAAAAGAAAGAAGAGAAGAGAAGAGAAGAGAAGAGGAACTCTTTTGCGGGTCTCACTTGACCTTAATTTTGAAAATATTTGAAATAACTCGCCTCCATTTTAAAATATTTGCGGGAAAACTGGGAGACGAGATCCGCTCGTCGGTACGAGGTTCGACCGTTCCTGGCGCCTTTACCAGGGGTAATCGAACCAAGGGTCGAATTAATGCCTTTTGCTTTGCTAAGAAATTATCTAAGTATTTATCCTAAGTCTAAAATGCACAATGAATCATGTTTGTGCAAATGCAAAGATGTATGCTCTTTTTGAATAATGTTTTGAAGAAATCCCAAGTGAATCCAATGAAGTGAAGAAATGTTTTCTAACTTAGAACTTAAGATTAAAGTTCTAAGTTTTTAGAATAATCAGGAGCTTGGGAAAATAAATCTGGAATTTGGAAATTGATCTTGAAGTCTTGAAATAAAAAAGAGAATGAAGGAAATTTTCAAAGTCATAAATGGACTTTGAATTTAGAAGTTTGAACTTGGATGAATATTTGGAATGGAATTGAATTCCACTTTTGAAGTTTTGATTTTAGAAGGAAATGTGGGAAATCTAAAGGAATTGAGGAATGGGATTTGTAACAGTTTGAATTTCAAGATGAAATCTGAATCCAAGTGCTGGATTCTGAATAGAGTTTTGAGTTGATTTTTGGATTTAGGATCTGAAATGGGAACTTGATCTGAAATCTAGAATGAAATGGAATTGGTTTTAAGAATTGGAATTTAAAGTGAAATTTGGATTTGGAATTTTGAATGGAATTGGATCTGAAGTCTGAGATCCAATGTAGGATTGGGTTCTGGATCCTAGAATGGATTTGGATCTAAAGTCTGAGATCCAATGTAGAATTGGTTTCTGGATCCTAAGAATTGGAATTTGGATCTGAATCTGAGATCCAATGGAATGAGGATCTGTATCCTAAATGGAATTTGGATCTGTAACTGGAGATCCAAATGGAATAAGGATTTGGATCCTAAATGGAATTTGGATCTGTAATTGGAGATCCAAAGTGGAATGGAGTTTTATACCTGGAAATCTGGATCCAAGTTGAGACTAGGATTTGATTTTGGATTTGGTTTATGAAAAATCCAAATAGGACCTTTAAAGATGGATCTAGGTTTTTAGAAACCCCAAAATTTAAGTTTTGAGATTTAAATCCAAACCTTGATTGAAGATAAAAGAGGTGAAGTAGACTTTTTTTAAAATCAGAAGATAACTTCAAAGTTAAATTGAACTTTGAATTTGAATTTTTGAATTGATTTTGGAAATTTGAAGTTTGAATATAAAATGATTTTGGAATTTCAAAGTCGAATTTGGCTTTGAAATTGAATTTTTGAATATTGAAATGAGATAGAATTGGATTTGAATAAGATTTGATCTGAGAAATGAAGAGGGATAATCACTTGGAATTTTGAAAAGGAAAATTTTGAAAATATGATGCAATTCTATCCTATATGATGAATGAATTTGAATAAGTTTGAATTTGGATTTAAAAAGCTATTTCATTCTTTAAATGAATTAAAATAAGATTAAAAATATAATACATCCTTGACTATGGTCATTGAATGTATTATATGATAATCTATATTTAAATTCAAAAGAAGAATAAAACACATTTTAGTGCTTTTATAGAATTTAAAATGAAATTAACCCTCAATATACCCTGACTATGGCCATTGGTATATATTTTGAGTTAATTTTAAGTTAAATTCTGATAAAAGAATAAAATATTTTAGGAAAAATATGATGAATTTCTGAAAATGGATCCAGTGTGGATCCAGTGTTATTTTGTAAAAGATAAAAATTCTAAGTTTTGTTTACACCCCGACTATGGCCGTTGATGTAAATCATCAACTTAGAATTAACTTACCTCTTACAAAATGGTGTGCGTGCCATTCGTGTTTCACCATTGTGAGAATTTAAGAAATAAAGAAAAAAAATGCATGAAAAACCAGCAATTCATGACATTTACCATGCTCATTCTTTCTACCTAAAGTAGGAAATGCAAATTTTTATTTAAGATCTAACTATTACAAAAAAAATTGAATTCACAACTCCAAGTAATGATATTTTCCACATGCTCCCTGCAAAAAGACTTGATTAGTAAGATACCACACATAGAAAAAGGATGAAGACATGATCTTAAAGATAAAAGGTGGATATACTCGTTTATGTTCTAATGAGGACATTGATACAAAATTTTCCATGCTTACATTAACAAATGAAATGCCCATATATATCTATATATCTATATATATATATGTATATGAGTATAGCTAGTAAGGCAATGGCTTCTCAAACCAATGGAAACCCATATGTGAGGATAGCCGATGGCATCAACAAAGGTGGACACCTCATTTATATTTACAACAAGAGATGAAATACATAGATGCAGGAAATCAAAAGTAAGTGAAGCATGCAGTAGAGTAGAAGTGTCAGATTGTGGCAAGTGGGTGTTATGTAAATTTGAGTGCTGGCAGGTGGTAAGTGTTTGCAGAAATATACATGTGCAGCAGCTGTGTAACACACAATATACAAAAAATGGGGTGGCGCTGGACGAGCACTTGATACAGTAGAAGTAGAATAACAGGTTTATTGAGAGATCTACCTCCAGTTTCTTGATTACCTCCAGTTTCTTGATTACCTCCAGTTTCTTGATTTGCAGAGGGATAGAAATTCTTCACAGTTTTGTTGGACGCACATCAAAATAAAGAAAATGAAAGGAGGTTGCTTCAGTGATCCACACACTGCTTCATTGATATGCTATTATCTCATCTTATGATTCAACTCAGCTAGCAAACAACTCCGGCAACTCCAGCTCGATTCCCTATCTAGGTAACTTGTTTATCGCTCTTTGTTGGGGCATTCTTATGTACTCCATAGAGGTTTATTTGCTGTATTAGCCTGGTATGATGGCTGATGAAGTGGCATGTGTAGAGAAATCATGCAGTGGCAGGTGGATGAGAACACAGGTAGCATGGAGGGTGCTGCAAGGGTAAGGTGACTGAAGGTTACTGCTGGTTATGGTGAAGGTGTAAAACAGGGTGGCTGAAGGTAACTGCTGGTTATGGTGAAAGTGTAAAACAATGTGGCTGAAGGTGGTATTTATGTAGTGGTGTTGTGACTACATGACAGCAGGATGTTGTTGCTGAAAAAGTGATAATGTTATAGGTGCAAGTGCAGGAGGAGATGTAATAAGTGACATATAAATTAATGTGCTAACGTAATGACATGCCTAACAAAGATTGATCAATATATATAAGGTTTTTATAAAAAATACTACACAGCGTAAGCCTCAAATAGTAAATAAAGCAAATAAATGACTCATACCCTGTTACAATATTTTAACAACTCAATCCCTGTAAAAAAAAAAAAAAACTGTTCAGATATTACAAATTGGTTCTGAATGGTATGCAGCACCTTCAGGATTCTAGAAGTGATTTATAAACACAGGGTGAATAACAAAGTTTGATTCCGACCCCGAAGGAGGTCCTCCTATCTTGCGACCAGCTTTTGATTCACGCCCCTCATCAAGAGGCATAGGGGTATTCAAACATGAAACCAACAGATCTGTAGGTTTGATTTTGAGAAGAAAAAATAAAATAAAAAAATAAAATAAAAAGAAGAAAAGTGGTTACCACATGACCAATATAGTATTCACCAGCATCAACTTAGCCATGCCAATCCAATATTAATGGGTCAAATAATCTGACAGTAACTATATTACAGAATAATAAAGAAAAAAAAAAGAACAAATGGTATGCCATTTACAGGAAATACATAGAGAGACAAGGGAACACTTGTAATATGAGATGCAACATCAGCAAGGGATATGAGAGGCGGCAGGGGATGATTTGTTGCACGATGGTGATAACAATGTTGCTGCAAAAGGGAAGATGGTGCTGGGCATATGCTAACGAAAGCATCCCAAATGGTAAGTACGATGGGTACAATGAAGCTAACATACAAAAATGTTTTACTCAGCAAATTAATACCAAGCCCATACTAAAATTCTGAACAGAGCACTTAATATTTTAATATAACCTACGAACAAAGGAATTTACAGAGTATAAAAGTTGAGATTGCATGCTGCTGACACCCAAAAGGAAACCATAATTAGGTATCAAATCTTACCTGGTGGAGTAAAAGGAGATCTCATACGCAGATACCCAAGCAGTCCTTGTTACAATTAATACTGCAGTACACCAAGATGGGATTCGCCCACCTTTTGGATCTCAAATGAGACATATTAAGAAAACATGAGGATATCCATAACAGCATTGTTATTTTTCTTCAGACGCAAGAAATGAGAGCATCAATAATTGTTTGCTTTTAACCATAGATAAAGCTTTAGAGTGGCTTTATAAATCCAGAAATGATTTAGGCACTTCTCCTTCCGAAGTCATTGATCATGAATTCGATGGGTAATAGAATTTCTGTTACTCCCAAAAGATTCCAACTAAGAGTGATTCCTATTGGATTACGTAATCTCCCCTTTTCTTTTTTTTTAACAGCAATTGTCCTCCTTAAGTCGATTCCATGCTAACGAGACATGGATAACTTATGAAAACCACAGACAAATCTCTAAGAGGAGTGCAGGAGATAGTGTAATGGTAGAGCAAATGGGATGATGCTTTTCCAGGGCAAAACCCTGCTTAAGACCAACAAATCTTTCATTTATGGACTTGCTTCCACCTGAACTTGGCACGGCATCTGGTAAAGTAGATGTGCCCACAACAAATCCTGGCCCACCAAAGGAATCGTTCTAAAGATGATTCTTTCCTTCGATGTGGGCTATAAAGGCATCTCTAACCGAAATCAAATCAGCTGGATTTTAGGCTCTGAACCTTGGCTATCATTCTGATTGGGGGAAGTAATTGTTGCTTTTGATGGGTTGGAAGACCATAGACAAATTCCAGTTGATTCTGAGTGTTTCTCAGGGCAAATGATAAAATAAACAAGAAAACAAGTATGATGAAACGTGGTAATCATCCTCGGTAAAAAGAAAAATGATAAGCAAGGTAAAGGAGCAACAAAAATTAGCATAGTGAGTCAGGAATATAAACAAGAAACCACAGGTAATTAGTAGAAGATAACCAAGGAAACAATAAGAATTCAAACCACAATGCTTATGAGAAACTGAAGGATCACAAGCGTAAGCCAATTATTCAAAGAAAAAAAAAGAAAATAAATAAAACAAAACAAAACAAAATAAAACAGAAAACAGATATAAATCGGAAATTGAAATTAGTAAAGGAAACCAAAGCAGAATGAATCGTAGCCTAGAATGCAATATAAAACAAAATAACGAAATATTAAAAAAAAAAGAATCTAAACCAGAATCATAATACACAGGATAAAGCAGGAAATGCTTTAAACAAAACATGACAGAGATTGAACTCAATGAATCAGATGATGCTAGGTACAAAAAGAAACGGGGAAGATATGAATCGTAATAGGGCATCAGAGAAGAAAAAAAAAAGAAAAAGAAAGAACAAACGATTGATAAAAAAAAAGTGAGCAGGTATTTAAAACTTGCAAAAATCAGAGGGATTCATAGACGGTGAATCAGGCTTTTAGACAAATTACCTCTGGTAACAAGAATGTAATGACGAATAAATATAACATGTAAAGAAAAAATGCTGAAGACTTAAACGGATTGAAGAAAACAAAATTTCAGCAAAAAAAAAAAAAAGAAAAAATATTGGGATACGATTATCCCCTTCGATGTTGCAACAAGCAGGTTGATGCTGCTATAGGCAGATCAACGCTGCAATCTATGCTTTGTGATGAATTGTGAAGATTAAAGATAAAGAAATGTAGGATCAAAATGAAGGATCGCAAATTTACAGAAAAAGTAAAGAAGAAAAGGTAGAATGGCTACTTACCGTGGCTTCATGATGGAGAGTCGGAGAGGAGGAAAAGCCTGGAACAGATGGTAACAGATGCTTCGAGAGGGGAGACGAATTGTGGATGATATTGACAATGGATGAATGAAGACGGATCGTAATAGAGGAGGTGAAAGGGTGAAGCTGGATGAGAAGAAGGAAGAAGAGAGCGTGCGGGGGTGAAGAAGCAGTGAAGGAATGGAGCTTCCTGCAGGCTCCTTTTAAAGAGAAAAGAAAGGGAAGGTTCGGGAAGGGTAGGTAGTTGAGGATGAAGGGTGATGAAGAGGTGTTTAATGGGGGCCGAGATGGAGAGAAGGAGAGGGAGGAGGCGGCTAAGGGTTTCGGCCTTCTTCTGCCCCTTTTGCTTACGAAGGGTTTTAAAAACCTTAAACAAGGCTTTTGCGAATGACCACCTCTGATTTTTGGGTTTTTACAAAAAAAAAGGCTTTCGAGGTTTTTTTGGCAAAAATTGATTTAAAAGTTTTAAACTTATTTGCTTCTTCTCGAAATTTTTTCCAATTTGTTTTGGTTTTTGGTTTATTTTTCAATTTTTTCTATTTTTAGAATAAAATCCTAAAGTTTGTGAGAAGACAAAGGTTAAAACTAATTTTTTTTGGTGTTTTTACAAAAATATTTATAAAAGGGAATTTTTCTGAGAATTTAAGAGCTATTTTGAGAAAATTTATTTAAAAATGGGTTTTGATCCGGATTTTGAAGAATTATGGATTTAAAGTGCTGGATTCGGATCCAGAGTTGATTTTGAATATATCGATATGAATTTTAATTCAGAGAATCTGAAGAAATGACTTGATTTTCTCAGAAAACGGGGTTAGGGGAAAAAGGGTCATTTTTACAAAACTTTGAAAAATTTGGGTGTTCACAGATGCCCCTCTTTGCTACTAAGCCGGTTGAGAGCCGAGCTTAGTGGCAAAGACAACACTCCAAATTTTGAAAATGCCCCAGTCAGCAGGTCTGAACTGGGTGTGGAAGAATTATTTTGAAAATATGGTTTTTCAGGCTTAAAAAACCTTATCCTGAATGGTTTTAGGGAGACGAAATCCTCGAAGATGATATGATTGAGTAGAAAATGAGGAAATCGTGATGGGACTTTAGATGGGAATTCTGAAATGGTGAGAAATGAAAATTTTGATCAGGTCTCATGGGTGAAACAAAATGCTCTTTTTGGACTGATTCAGGTTTAGCCCTTAACCTGGATGGGACGAAGATATATCAAAAATGAATTTGGAAATGAGGAAAGGAATACATGAGTACCTTGATGGGACATTTTGAGAAATGCCTCGTGAATCGAAGCTCGAGTGGAATCCTATCCTGGATATATATAAAGCATGGGTTCCTTGATGGGAAGAACCATGATGGGATTGGAAGAAAACATCTCGTCAAAACGAGGAATTTTGTTGGAACGAGACTCAGGTTTAATCCAAAACCTGCAAGGAAGATACCTCGCGAAGCGAGGTTCCGGGTTAACTCTTAATCTGGATAGGAAATCTACCATATGGGTTTCTCAAAAATGGAGAAAGCATAATGGGACCTTCGGAATTTGGACAAACAAATCCGAGAGGGGTTTTTGCGAAAGGAGAAAATATAGAGTCCCTAAAGCTTCGAAAAGGGGAAGAAATTGGGCGTCTCATTGCTGAGACTGAAATAGCTTTTGAAATTGAATGATCTTTCGCAAATGGTTCAGGTTTGACCCTTATCCTGAGTGGGGGAAATCTACCATACAGGTTTCTCAAAAATAGAGAAAACCATAATGGGACCTTCGGAATTTGGACGAACAAATCCGAGAGGGGTTTTTGCGAAAGGAGGAAATATAGAGTCCCTAAAGCTTTTGAAAAGGGGAAGAAATTGTGCGTCTCATTGCTGAGACTGAAATAGCTTTTGAAATCAATGTTCTTTCGCAAATGGTTCAGGTTTGACCCTTATCCTGAGTGGGGGAAATCTACCATACAGGTTTCTCAAAAATGGAGAAAACCATAATGGGACCTTCGGAATTTGGACGAACAAATCCGAGAGAGGTTTTTGCGAAAGGAGGAAATATAGAGTCCCTAAAGCTTTGAAAAGGGGAAGAAATTGGGCGTCTCATTGCTGAGACTGAAATAGCTTTTGAAATTAAATGATCTTTCGCAAATGGTTCAGGTTTGACCCTTATCCTGAGTGGGGGAAATCTACCATACAGGTTTCTCAAAAATGGAGAAAACCATAATGGGACCTTCGGAATTTGGACGAACAAATCCGAGAGGGGTTTTTACGAAAGGAGGAAATATAGAGTCCCTAAAGCTTTGAAAAGGGGAAGAAATTGGGCGTCTCATTGCTGAGACTGAAATAGCTTTTGAAATTAAATGATCTTTCGCAAATGGTTCAGGTTTGACCCTTATCCTGAGTGGGGGAAATCTACCATACAGGTTTCTTAAAAATGGAGAAAACCATAATGGGACCTTCGGAATTTGGACGAACAAATCCGAGATGGGTTTTTACGAAAGGAGGAAATATGGAGTCCCTAAAGCTTTGAAAAGGTGAAGAAATTGGGCGTCTCATTGCTGAGACTGAAATAGCTTTTGAAATTAAATGATCTTTCGCAAATGGTTCAGGTTTGACCCTTATCCTGAGTGGGTCGTCCCTACAAATTTCTTTAATGAGAAAACCGTGATGGGACAGAAAGAGATACTTACTTCAGAGGCAACTCTTTTTGGGAAATATAAACAATGCTAGGTTGCATCAAAATGGAAATTGAATGTTTATTTTATTTTTGGAATAGCTAGAAAATTTTGCCAATAAGATAAAATCATAGTAGATTCAAATGCTTGGAAATGTGCACGTATGTGCAAAAGATATTCTCTCTTTTACCTAGAGTATTTCCCCCAATGAGGTTAACTTCTCGGTTTTAAGAGTCAAATTCAAAAATTTAGCGCTGATGATTTTCTTCAAGGAAGCTATCCATTTCCCTGATATGAGAATAAAAGAAATATTCTTAACTTCATAAAAGCAAGTAGTGAAAATATATTGATAAAAGAATTTTGCATGAGAAAAGATGACTTTTGGCAACTTTGGCAGTTTGATATCCAGGTGTTTTTCCTTATGATGGTCTTTTTGCACTCTTTTTTGAGTCATTGGGCTTTTCTCGGTTTTTCACATCATCCTTCATTTTGGATGTCCTGACTTTTCTCTCTTCTTTTTCAGGGAAGGGTACGTCACAAACTCCTTCATCTTGGAGATGCTCCGATCCTTCTTTCTCTCAGGGATTATATGTGATGACATTGGCTCAAAAAGGTCTTCAGATGATAGCAGAAATCAAATATCTTTTAGGGTTTGTTGGTAGGTTCATCGCATCTGTCTTCATCTCAACAGTGATCCGAACTTTCCCTGGAAGGATCCGTTACAAACTCCGTCATCTTGGAGATGTTTCAAATCTTCTTTGGCCCCGGGGATCCACTCGCTTAATTCGCCTTCATCTTGACGACAATTGAGAGATCCCTTTTGCGGATATTTGATTGCAACTTTTTAAACGACAATGAGAAGATATGGGTTGAGTGGATTCTTTTATAGCTCCAGATATTTCCACTGCCTGATTGCCAGAAAGTCATTTTAAAACACTCGCCATAGCCAAGATCAATATCAATTCGCTTCTGGCTTTTCAACATCATTGAAGATTTCTTTTATTGATCATATCGAGGATATTTCTTACATCCTTTTGGTTGATCAACAGGAAAAGATTTGAATTTTATCTTTTTCGCAAAAAGTTTCACCTTTTGGAAGAAAATACAAGAGGTAATCTAAGAAAATTCCTTTTGTGCAGTAAGAATATTTAGATTCAACAAATGCTTTTAGCAAATCGGCAAAGTTTTCATGAATTCTTTGTGAAATAATCACTCAATATAGATTTTGATGAGACCTTGAGTTGCAATCTTCGATTCCGGAAATACATGACCAGCAAAAAGCTGGGACTTTTGAAATACATGACCAACGAAAGCTGGAACCTTTGAAATATGTGACCAGCGGAAGCAAGAACCTTTTCGAGATACATGACCAGCGAAGCTGGAACCTTTTTGGAATACATGACAAGTAGATGTTGAGATCTTTTTGAAATACCTGTCCAGCGAAAACTGGAACTTTTGAAATACGTGACCAGCGAGGAGCTAGAACCTTTTGAAATACTTGACCAGTAAAACTGGAACATCTAAAATACATGACCAGTAATAATGCTGGAACATTTTGGAAATACATGACCAACGAGTGTTGGGTCTTTTGGGAAATACACGAATGGTTATGAAAAACTGGGTTTTAATAAAAAGGTTGAGAATGATAGAAATTGGGAGATTTTAACCTGAGGGTTGAGAAAATGATGAATTTTTTGAAAACATTGTACCCAAAGGTTGGAGAATTGATAATCTTGAGAGATTTGAAGATTTAGAAAATGACATATTTGAGAGATTGAAACCCGAAGGTTTGAAAAGAAGAGAATGGAAGAATCGCACCTTGAAGGTTTGATTTATGGAAAATAGGTTGATTTGGGAGCTCGAAAATTGTGAGCTGGTACCTTTTGAAATATATGACCAGCGAGAGCAGGGTCTTTTGAAAATATACGACCAAAAGTTGAGTTCTTTTTTTGGAAATACATGACCAGCAAAGCTGGAACGTTTTGAAATGCGTGACCAGCGAAAAGCTGGAACGTTTGAAATACTTGACCAGCGAAAAAGCTGGAACGTTTGAAATACATGACCAACGAGTGTTGGATCTTTTTTTTGAAAATCCCTGACCAGCGAAAGCTGGAACGTTTGAAATACATGACCAGCGGAATGCTGGAACGTTTGAAATACATGTCCAACGGGTGTTGAATCTTTTGAAATACTTGACCAGCAAAAGCTGGGACGTTTGAAATACCTGACCAGCGAGAAGCTGGAACGTTTGAAATACATAACCAACGAGTGTTGGATCTGACCAGCAAAAAGCTGGAACTTTTGAAATACCTTGACCAGCAAGAAGTTAGAACGTTTGAAATACATGCCCAACGAGTGTTGGATCTTTTGAAATATCTGACCGGCAGAAGCTGGGACATTTGAAATACCTGACCAGCGAGAAGCTGGAACTTTTGGAATATATGACCAACGAGTGTTGGATCCTTTGGAAATACCTGACCAGCAAAAGCTGGAACGTTTGAAATACCTGACCAGCGAGAGGTTGGAACGTTTGATATACATGCCCAACGAGTGTTGGATCTTTTGAAATACCTGACCAGCAAAAGCTGGGACGTTTGAAATACCTGACCAGCGAGAAGCTGGAACGTTTTGAAATATATGACCAACAAGTTGTTGGATCTTTTTAGAAATACCCGACCAGCAAAAGCTGGAACGTTTGAAATACCTGACCAGTAAAAACTGGGACGTTTAAAATACCTGACCAGTAAAAACTGGAACGTTTGAAATACCTCAGCTTTTGGAAGATTTTAAATCAGAACTTAAATTTTGGTAGAAGAAAGGATTTTGATCAAAAGATTTGAATGTAGAAAGTTATTGGTGCGAGGACCGGATCATCCAAATGAGCTCAATATGTGATTGAAAATTTTTGAGAAATAACCAGTGCGAGGACTGGGTTGTAAAGATGAGCTAAATTTGGAAAGTAAAGTATGAGAAATTCTGAATTCAATGGACCATCACATCCTAACTGCTTGGCGGTCTGTTTTCAGGATTTATCCATGTATCCTGAATTGGGAAGAAAGGAAAGAAATACCTCGTTAGCAGGAGGCATCAGGTTTATCCCTTAACCTGAAGGGGTAGAAGAAATGATGGATTTTCAATGCGAGGATTGGATTCAAAAGGAAGTCCTGGTCGGAACTCAGAACTCCAAACGAAAATAATAGAAGAAAAACCCGAGCTGGAACTCGGATTTCTAAAGAAATGATGGATTTCCAATGCGAGGATTGGATTCATAAGGAAGTCCTGGTCGGAACTCAGAACTTCGACTGAAAATAATAGAAGAAAAACCTGAGCTGGAACTCGGATTTCCAACGGAATGAAGGATTTCCAATGCGAGGATTGGATTCACAAGGAAGTCCTGGTCGGAACTCAGAACTCCGAACGAAAAATAATAGAAGAAAAACCCGAGCTGAAACTCGAATTTCCAAAGAAATGAAGGATTTCCAATGCGAGGATTGGATTCAAAAGGAAGTCCTGGTCGGAACTCAGAACTTCGACTGAAAGAATAAAGGGAGAAGTCCGAGTGAAAGCTCGGGTTTTTGACAAGAGATTGAGTTTTTGGAAATTTTCCAGTGCGAGGACCGGACCTGGGATTGAGAATGACCATTTAGGGGACTGAATGATCTGATTGCCCCCTTATCTTGATTGGAGAGGAAAAAAAGAGATAGAAATTGATGGGAGATTTGACAAAAGAGAAGAATCGAGGAAATTTTATGGAAAGAATTCTCACAGGTAGCATTGTTGCTCCTATGAGGGGTTTCAGGATTATCCCTTATCCTGAATGGGAAAGGAATAAAATTTAGGCAAAAAGTTGGTGAGAAAGCTTTAATAAAGAATTGGAAGAATTAAAATTTAATTAAGAAATAAAATTGATAAAATTGGATGAAGAAAAAGATTTAGCAGAGATTAATGAAGCTTTAAAAGAAAAAGACATTTAGGACTATCCCTTATCCTGAAGAAAGAAGGACCTCGTAAGATGAGGTTTCAGGTTTATCCCTTAACCTGAAAGGGGAAAAAGAAAAGAAGGAAAAAGAAATACCTCATGGGAAAGAGGCATCAGGTTTATCCCTTAACCTGAAAGGGTATTTTTGAAAATAAGAATCAAGGAGAAATAAAATGGATAAATAATAATAAAATAAATAAAAATTGATAAAACTGATAAAGAAATGGATAGACAAAAGGTTTGAGAAAAGAATTTGATCCTGCCTGCATGTGGGATCTTTTAAAATGAGAGAAGATTATGAGAAAATCATTTTGAGACCTAATCTTTGAAAGAGGATCATTCATGAGAGATCATCATGAGGGTTAAATTGTTTGAAGCAATGATTTGAAAATCAATTTGTAGAAAAATATGATCAACCCGAGGGTTGATATTTGGAATGCAATGATTCAAAATCAATTTTTTAGAAAATATGATCAACACGGGGGTTGATCTTTGAATGTAATGATTTGAAATCAATTTTTTAGAAAATATGATCAACTCCAGGATTGATCTTTTGAATGCGATAAAATCAAATTTTTGGAAAATGAGATCAGCACAAGGGTTGATTTTTAAATGTAATGAAATCAAATTTTGGAAAATGAGATCAACACAAGGGATTGATCTTTGAATGAAATAAAATCAAATTTTTGGAAAATGAGATCAACACAAGGGATTGATCCTTAAATGAAATGAAATCAAATTTTTGGAAAATGAGATCAACACAAGGGATTGATCTTTGAATGAAATGAAATCAGATTTTTAGAAAATGAGATCAACACAAGGGATTGATCTTTGAATGAAATGGAATCAGATTTTTAGAAAATGAGATCAACACAAGGGATTGATCTTTTGGAAATGTAATGTTTTAAAAACCAAATTTTTAGAAAACATGATCAACACAAAGGTCGATCTTTGAAATGCAATAATTCGAAATCAATTTTCAGAAAACATGATCAACACAAGGTTTGATCTTTGAAATGCAATGATTTGAAATCAATTTGTTTTAGAAAGATATGATCAACACAAGGGTTGATGTTTGAAATGCAATAATCAATATGATCAACTCAAGGGGTTGATCTTTGAAATGCAATGATTTAAAATCAATTTGTAGAAAAATATGATCAACAAAAGGGTTGACCTTTGAAAAAGGTTGTAATAGAAGATTTGAACTAAAATTTTCATGATTTTTGAAAGACCCTCATAGGTAATATCATTTCTCTCATGAATGATGTCAGGATTGTCCTGAATTTTCGAAAAAGAAATTTTAATGCCCCAATATAGCAAAAGGAAGAAAGTATTGAATATCAAAGATATAAAGAAAATCGACTTTTCATTGATAAGCAAAAGTTGATGACAGAACTGAATATTTACAAGTATTTTAACTAGAAAGAAATCACAAAGACTGGGCTGACTTGCCCCTACAAAGTGACTAACAGAAAGGGATGAAAGTGAAAAATTCTTGACATTTCTTAATTCTCTGATTGGTCTGAAAAAGGTCCGACTGAAACTGCAGGCTGTTCTTCTCCTTCTTCTAGTACCAGAAGCTCTTTATCAATATAATCCTGCACAATGTTTTTGAGGACGAAGCAGCGCTCCGTGTCATGCCCCCTTGCTCGATGAAATTTACAAAAGCGATTCTTCCATTTTCCTTTGGTGACAGAGGGATCATCCTACTTTGGGAGCTTGATCATTTCTTTCTCGAGCAGGTATTGGAGAACTTCTTCAACCGGCTGACTTAGAGGGGTAAACTGACGATCATAACCCCAGCCTTCATGCTTTGCTTTCTTCGGCTTGTTTGGCTTCTGCTGAGCACTGACCCTTGCCTGGTAGCTGGACTGAGCTTGCATGTTCAGGAGATCCGGATGCTTTTCTCCTTCATTTTGGACAAAGAGATTTTTATCGAGGCAGTCTTGAACTATATTCTTGAAGATGAAGCAATGCTCAATGTCATGCCCTGTTACTCGATGGTATCCGCAGAACTGGTCTATATATTTTCCCATGACTGTGGAAGGGCTGGCGACTTTTGGGAGCCTGAGTAATCCATTAGACATCATGTATTCGAGGATTTTGTCAAGCGGCTCATCTAAAAGAGTAAATTCTCGATCCTTGCTCCAATCCTTGCGCTTTGGTTCTTCTTGCTTCTTGCCTTTCTGTTGAGGACTGTATTGAGGAAGTCTATCATGTTTTTCACAATATTTCCCAATCTGGCCTTTACACTTTCTCAAGTTGCTGCCTTGATTGCTGCCCCGACAAACTTTAGAATTTCCTGTACTGATATGGCTATGTTCATTCAGGGGGAAAGTGACGGGTGCCTTTCCTTCTGTGGGAGCTTTTCCGCAATTGGCTTCAGCTTGCTCGGATAATATCTCCATCATCATCTTTTTGAATAACTGATATATCGCAGGATCCATCTCACTCTTGTTGTCCTGAACTCCTTCTCTAACAGACTTTTGAGAATCCATTCTTTGCTCTCTCTGCTTGTAACTGGGATGTTAGAGCAGTGTAATCTCCTGAGCTTTGCCTGACTCAACTGATAGCGCTGATGCTCTCTGTAGAGCATAAACGGGCCTTTTTAGAAAAGATCTAGGAATAAATTTTAATAAAATGAGGAAATCATAATTTGAATATGAAAACATCCCATTACGAGGGATTGGGTTGTCACCAAAATTTGGGACAACCGCATTGTTTTTCTGAAAAAGGATAGACAAGTAAAATGTGAATAAAGATAAATTTTGAAAAGGACATATCCTGACAAAAAGATGTTTTATTGTAAATGAGGGTAAGGAATAGAATATAGAAAAGAAAATTTTTGAAGAATTGTAGGCAGGATCAAAAAAGAATTAGAAGGAATTAAGAGAAGAAAAAGGAGAATACACCTAGGTTTTTAAAATAAGGAGGAAATTTTGAATAATATATACCCAGGGTTTTGGAAAATATAGGGAATATCATACAATCGTAGATATACAAACAAGGATGCACAAACAACACTCCCTAGAGGCTGACTCTAAATGCCATATTTTGAAATGGCTTGTAGGACCTTAATCCTAACTCTAGGGTTCAGGTCATCTAATTCCAATCAAGATATGCCGATATACCCAAGCCGAAGCTCGAAGTACGTGGCATAGAAATATTCCTCCAGTTCTAAGGTAATGGCTTCCCAACATCCTTGAGCATCTACAGATATACCTCGGACTATGGCCCTTAGGTACGTGGTAGGGGGGCGCGAACCCAAATAAGTGGTCCAGTTGTGAGGCTCTCGCCCGAACTATGGTTCAGTGAGACAGCCCAGCAACGTGAAGACCGGTACAATATAGGTAAGGAGGTTTTCAAAATATGTTCAACATGCAAGAAATCAGATGGCTCTAATGCAAGTCCTAAAGAGATAGATTAAAATGAAGAGAAGCATACACTTGCATACATTGTTTTTGCATTCAATCCCTAGAATTGAGGAGAGTTGTATTTCAGACCTAACTCTAATGTGAACATGGAATAATCTCCTCAATATGGTCCTACCAAACCATACTTAAATCCTATATGCAATGATGTCAGCTTAGGACAAAATCTAGGCCCCTAAGGTTTGCATGGAGATGAAGCTGACATTTGAAGAATAAAGACTTAGATAATATCAAAGAAAAGAAGAAAAGGCATTAAATTCGATCGGACGAAGACGAGTCCCATCACGGTCGCCAAACCTGTGATCATCGCAAAAATTTTCCTCTCATAATATTATCTCTCTTCCTTCTCTTTTCCTTTCCAACCTCTTATTTTCCTCCTTTTTTGAAGGGAGAAAAGATAAAAGAACGAAAAGAAAGAGAGAAGAGAAAAGAAAGAAGAGAAGAGAAGAGAAGAGGAACTCTTTTGCAGGTCTCACTTGACCTTAATTTTGAAAATATTTGAAATAACTCGCCTCCGTTTTAAAATATTTGCGGGAAAACTGGGAGACGGGATCCGCTCGTCGGTACGAGGTTCGACCGTTCCTGGCGCCTTTACCAGGGGTAATCGAACCAAGGATCGAATTAATGCCTTTTGCTTTGCTAAGAAATTATCTAAGTATTTATCCTAAGTCTAAAATGCACAATGAATCATGTTTGTGCAAATGCAAAGATGTATGCTCTTTTTGAAAAATGTTTTGAAGAAATCCCAAGTGAATCCGATGAAGTGAAGAAATGTTTTCTAACTTAGAACTTAAGATTAAAGTTCTAAGTTTTTAGAATAATCAGGAGCTTGGGAAAATAAATCTGGAATTTGGAAATTGATCTTGAAGTCTTGAAATAAAAAAGAGAATGAAGGAAATTTTCAAAGTCATAAATGGACTTTGAATTTAGAAGTTTGAACTTGGATGAATATTTGGAATGGAATTGAATTCCACTTTTGAAGTTTTGATTTTAGAAGGAAATGTGGGAAATCTAAAGGAATTAAGGAATGGGATTTGTAACAGTTTGAATTTCAAGATGAAATCCGAATCCAAGTGCTGGATTCTGAATAGAGTTTTGAGTTGATTTTTGGATTTAGGATCTGAAATGGGAACTTGATCTGAAATCTGGAATGAAATGGAATTGGTTTTAAGAATTGGAATTTAAAGTGAAATTTGGATTTGGAATTTTGAATGGAATCGGATTCAAGATTTGGAATCCAAGATGATATTTGGATCCGAAATCTGAGATCCAATATAGGGTTGGACTCTGGATCCCAAGATGGAATTGGATCTGAAGTCTGAGATCCAATGTAGGATTGGGTTCTGGATCCTAGAATGGATTTGGATCTAAAGTCTGAGATCCAATGTAGAATTGGTTTCTGGATCCTAAGAATTGGAATTTGGATCTGAATCTGAGATCGAATGGAATGAGGATCTGTATCCTAAATGGAATTTGGATCTGTAACTGGAGATCCAAATGGACTAAGGATTTGGATCCTAAATGGAATTTGGATCTGTAATTGGAGATCCAAAGTGGAATGGAGTTTTATACTTGGAAATCTGGATCCAAGTTGAGACTAGGATTTGATTTTGGATTTGGTTTATGAAAAATCCAAATAGGACTTTTAAAGATGGATCTAGGTTTTTAGAAACCCCAAAATTTAAGTTTTGAGATTTAAATCCAAACCTTGATTGAAGATAAAAGAGGTGAAGTTGACTTTTTTTAAAATCAGAAGATAACTTCAAAGTTAAATTGAACTTTGAATTTGAATTTTTGAATTGATTTTGGAAATTTGAAGTTTGAATATAAAATGATTTTGGAATTTCAAAGTCGAATTTGGCTTTGAAATTGAATTTTTGAATATTGAAATGAGATAGAATTGGATTTGAATAAGATTTGATCTGAGAAATGAAGAGGGATAATCACTTGGAATTTTGAAAAGGAAAATTTTGAAAATATGATGCAATTCTATCCTATATGATGAATGAATTTGAATAAGTTTGAATTTGGATTTAAAAAGCTATTTCATTCTTTAAATGAATTAAAATAAGATTGAAAATATAATACATCCTTGACTATGGTCATTGAATGTATTATATGATAATCTATATTTAAATTCAAAAGAAGAATAAAACACATTTTAGTGCTTTTATAGAATTTAAAATGAAATTAACCCTCAATATACCCTGACTATGGCCATTGGTATATATTTTGAGTTAATTTTAAGTTAAATTCTGATAAAAGAATAAAATATTTTAGGAAAAATATGATGAATTTCTGAAAATGGATCCAGTGTGGATCTAGTGTTATTTTGTAAAAGATAAAAATTCTATGTTTTGTTTACACCCCGACTATAGCCGTTGATGTAAATCGTCAACTTAGAATTAACTTACCTCTTACAAAATGGTGCGCGTGAAATTCGTGTTTCACCATTGTGAGAATTTAAGAAATAAAGAAAAAAAATGCATGAAAAACCAGCAATTCATGACATTTACCATGCTCATTCATTCTACCTAAAGTAGGAAATGCAAATTTTTATTTAAGATCTAACTATTACAAAAAAAATTGAATTCACAACTCCAAGTAATGATATTTTCCACATGCTCCCTGCAAAAAGACTTGATTAGTAAGATACCACACATAGAAAAAGGATGAAGACACGATCATTAAGATAAAAGGTGGATATACTCGTTTATGTTCTAATGAGGACATTGATACAAAATTTTCCATGCTTACATTAACAAATGAAATGCCCATATATATCTATATATATATATATATATATATGTATATGAGTATAGCTAGTAAGGCAATGGCTTCTCAAACCAATGGAAACCCATATGTGAGGATAGCCGATGGCATCAACAAAGGTGGACACCTCATTTATATTTACAACAAGAGATGAAATACATAGATGCAGGAAATCAAAAGTAAGTGAAGCATGCAGCAGAGTAGAAGTGTCAGATTGTGGCAAGTGGGTGTTATGTAAAATTGAGTGCTGGCAGGTGGTAAGTGTTTGCAGAAATATACATGTGCAGCAGCTGTGTAACACACAATATACAAAAAATGGGGTGGCGCTGGACGAGCACTTGATACAGTAGAAGTAGAATAACAGGTTTATTGAGAGATCTACCTCCAGTTTCTTGATTACCTCCAGTTTCTTGATTTGCAGAGGGATAGAAATTCTTCACAGTTTTGTTGGACGCACATCAAAATAAAGAAAATGAAAGGAGGTTGCTTCAGTGATCCACACACTGCTTCATTGATATGCTATTATCTCATCTTATGATTCAACTCAGCTAGCAAACAACTCCGGCAACTCCAGCTCGATTCCCTATCTAGGTAACTTGTTTATCGCTCTTTGTTGGGGCATTCTTATGTACTCCATAGAGGTTTATTTGCTGTATTAGCCTGGTATGATGGCTGATGAAGTGGCATGTGTAGAGAAATGATGCAGTGGCAGGTGGATGAGAACACAGGTAGCATGGAGGGTGCTGCAAGGGTAAGGTGACTGAAGGTTACTGCTGGTTATGGTGAAGGTGTAAAACAGGGTGGCTGAAGGTAACTGCTGGTTATGGTGAAAGTGTAAAACAGGGTGGCTGAAGGTGGTATTTATGTAGTGGTGTTGTGACTACATGACAGCAGGATGTTGTTGCTGAAAAAGTGATAATGATATAGGTGCAAGTGCAGGAGGAGATGTAATAAGTGACATATAAATTAATGTGCTAACGTAATGACATGCCTAACAAAGATTGATCAATATATATAAGGTTTTTATAAAAAATACTACACAGCGTAAGCCTCAAATAGTAAATAAAGCAAATAAATGACTCATACCCTGTTACAATAATTTAACAACAACTCAATTCCTGTAAAAAAAAAAAAAAGAACTGTTCAGATATAACAAATTGGTTCTGAATGGTATGCAGCACCTTCAGGATTCTAGAAGTGATTTATAAACACAGGGAGAATAACAAAGTTTGATTCCGACCCCAAAGGAGGTCCTCCTATCTTGCGACCAGTTTTTGATTCACGCCCCTCATCAAGAGGCATAGGGGTATTCAAACATGAAACCAACAGATCTGTAGGTTTGATTTTGAGAAGAAAAAATAAAATAAAAAGAAGAAAAGTGGTTACCACATGACCAATATAGTATTCACCAGCATCAACTTAGCCATGCCAATCCAATATTAATGGGTCAAATAATCTGACAGTAACTATATTACAGAATAATAAAGAAAAAAAAAAGAACAAATGGTATGCCATTTACAGGAAATACACAGAGAGACAAGGGAACACTTGTAATATGAGATGCAACATCAGCAAGGGATATGAGAGGCGGCAGGGGATGATTTGTTGCACGATGGTGATAACAATGTTGCTGCAAAAGGGAAGATGGTGCTGGGCATATGCTAACGAAAGCATCCCAAATGGTAAGTACGATGGGTACAATGAAGCTAACAAACAAAAGTGTTTTACTCAGCAAATTAATACCAAGCCCATACTAAAATTCTGAACAGAGCACTTAATATTTTAATATAACCTACGAACAAAGGAATTTACAGAGTATAAAAGTTGAGATTGCATGCTGCTGACACCCAAAAGGAAACCATAATTAGGTATCAAATCTTACCTGGTGGAGTAAAAGGAGATCTCATACGCAGATACCCAAGCAGTCCTTGTTACAATTAATACTGCAGTACACCAAGATGGGATTCACCCACCTTTTGGATCTCAAATGAGACATATTAAGAAAACATGAGGATATCCATAACAGCATTGTTATTTTTCTTCAGACGCAAGAAATGAGAGCATCAATAATTGTTTGCTTTTAACCATAGATAAAGCTTTAGAGTGGCTTTATAAATCCAGAAATGATTTAGGCACTTCTCCTTCCGAAGTCATCGATCATGAATTCGATGGGTAATAGAATTTCTGTTACTCCCAAAAGATTCCAACTAAGAGTGATTCCTATTGGATTACGTAATCTCCCCTTTTCTTTTTTTTTAACAGCAATTGTCCTCCTTAAGTCGATTCCATGCTAACGAGACATGGATAACTTATGAAAACCACAGACAAATCTCTGAGAGGAGTGCAGGAGATAGTGTAATGGGAGAGCAAATGGGATGATGCTTTTCCAGGGCAAAACCCTGCTTAAGACCAACAAATCTTTCATTTATGGACTTGCTTCCACCTGAACTTGGCACGGCATCTGGTAAAGTAGATGTGCCCACAACAAATCCTGGCCCACCAAAGGAATCGTTCTAAAGATGATTCTTTCCTTCGATGTGGGCTATAAAGGCAGCTCTAACCGAAATCAAATCAGCTGGATTTTAGGCTTTGAACCTTGGCTATCATTCTGATTGGGGGAAGTAATTGTTGCTTTTGATGGGTTAGAAGACCATAGACAAATTCCAGTTGATTCTGAGTGTTTCTCAGGGCAAATGATAAAATAAACAAGAAAACAAGTATGATGAAACGTGGTAATCATCCTCGGTAAAAAGAAAAATGATAAGCAAGGTAAAGGGGCAACAAAAATTAGCATAGTGAGTCAGGAATATAAACAAGAAACCACAGGTAATTAGTAGAAGATAACCAAGGAAACAATAAGAATTCAAACCACAATGCTTATGAGAAACTGAAGGATCACAAGCGTAAGCCAATTATTCAAAGAAAAAAAAAGAAAATAAATAAAACAAAACAAAACAAAACAAAACAGAAAACAGATATAAATCGGAAATTGAAATTAGTAAAGGAAACCAAAGCAGAATGAATCGTAGCCTAGAATGCAATATAAAACAGAATAACGAAATATTAAAAAAAAAAGAATCTGAACCAGGATCATAATACACAGGATAAAGCAGGAAATGCTTTAAACAAAACATGACAGAGATTGAACTCAATGAATCAGATGATGCTAGGTACAAAAAGAAACGGGGAAGATATGAATCGTAATAGGGCATCAGAGAAGAAAAAAAAAAGAAAAAGAAAGAACAGACGATTGATAAAAAAAAAGTGAGCAGGTATTTAAAACTTGCAAAAATCAGAGGGATTCATAGACGGTGAATCAGGCTTTTAGACAAATTACCTCTGGTAACAAGAATGTAATGACGAATAAATATAACATGTAAAGAAAAAATGCTGAAGACTAAAACGGATTGAAGAAAACAAAATTTTAGCAAAAAAAAAAGAAAAAATATTGGGATACGATTATCCCCTTCGATGTTGCAACAAGCAGGTTGATGCTGCTATAGGCAGATCAACGCTGCAATCTATGCTTCGTGATGAATTGTGAAGATTAAAGATAAAGAAATGTAGGATCAAAATGAAGGATCGCAGATTTACAGAAAAAGTAAAGAAGAAAAGGTAGAATGTCTACTTACCGTGGCTTCGTGATGGAGAGTCGGAGAGGAGGAAAAGCCTGGAACGGATGGTAACAGATGCTTCGAGAGGGGAGACGAATTGTGGATGATATTGACAATGGATGAATGAAGACAGATCGTAATAGAGGAGGTGAAAGGGTGAAGCTGGATGAGAAGAAGGAAGAAGAGAGCGTGCGGGGGTGAAGAAGCGATGAAGGAATGGAGCTTCCTGTAGGCACCTTTTAAAGAGAAAAGAAAGGGAAGGTTCGGGAAGGGTAGGTAGTTAAGGATGAAGGGTGATGAAGAGGTGTTTAATGGGGGCCGAGACGGAGAGAAGGAGAGGGAGGAGGCGGCTGAGGGTTTCGGCCTTCTTCTGCCCCTTTTGCTTACGAAGGGTTTTAAAAACCCTAAACAAGGCTTTTGCGAATGACCACCTCTGATTTTTGGGTTTTTACAAAAAAAAGGCTTCCGAGTTTTTTTTGGTAAAAATTGATTTAAAAGTTTTAAACTTATTTGCTTCTTCTCGAAATTTTTCCAATTTGTTTTGGTTTTTGGTTTATTTGTCAATTTTTTGTATTTTTAGAATAAAATCCTAAAGTTTGTGAGAAGACAAAGGTTAAAACTAATTGTTTTTGGTGTTTTTGCAAAAATATTTATAAAAGGGAATTTTTCTGAGAATTTAAGAGCTATTTTGAGAAAATTTATTTAAAAATGGGTTTTGATCCGGATTTTGAGGAATTATGGATTTAAAGTGCTGGATTCGGATCCGGAGTTGATTTTGAATATATCGATATGAATTTTAATTCAGAGAATCTGAAGAAATGACTTGATTTTCTCAGAAAACGGGGTTAGGGGAAAAAGGGTCATTTTTACAAAACTTTGAAAATTTTGGGTGTTCACACTCACCATTTGTGTACTTTTGAAAATAAAAGAGGAAAATGTCGCGAATCTAGAAATTCTAGAAGATATGTACATGCTCATGTATTCTAATCTAATCTAGAAATGCAAATTTTCTCATTATAATCCAACTATCACGATTCTGAGGTTAATATTTACAATTTCTAAGCTAAGAAGTATGACATTCTCGGTATATTTCCTGCAAAACAAAGTAGATTAGTACAAGACAGATGGCAATGTCCCACGATATCACGGAGATAAATGGTGAAAGGAATTTTAAGATATATACGGACATG
Organism: Nuphar pumila; assembly: GCF_984573655.1. NCBI lineage: Eukaryota > Viridiplantae > Streptophyta > Magnoliopsida > Nymphaeales > Nymphaeaceae > Nuphar > Nuphar pumila. The sequence goes on along the minus strand of NC_143256.1, from coordinate 92,783,002 downwards.
CATATGAATGTGTGTAAAATATACATAAGAAAGAAGAGATACACATGTATTCCTATGATTGAAAGATTTATATAAGAACTAAACATGTGCATGTCATGTATATACAACATGTATATATCTAAGCATGATACCTATGTGATATATCTATCTATAGATGAAGATATCCTCAATGAAAAGGTATGTAGAGTGTGTTTTTCTGACACAGGAATGCATACATGCTTATAAACATAATGGAATATACAAGGGAATGACTTAAATGCTATGGTGATAGCACAATAGAGGGAGCACGGGTGGATGTTGAGCCATATTGAAGATATAACAAAGGTGAGAACTATGATAACTAAGAAAACTTTACCACTAAATGCAAGGGGCTGTGATAGGCAATACCTTTTAGCAGAAAGATGAGGTTCTGATAGGTGTGAAGGTGCAGCAGGGATGACGGTTGCTGATGATACAACAGTGAAGGAAGCTGCGGCTATTGATGAGTTGGAAGGTTGTGTGCTTTGAAAGCATAGGAAATTGCAGCTGTGACCTTTAGCAGAAGAAATGAAGTTCTCTTTTACTTCCGTGCTTCTTTAGCAATTCCATGCTTGCACAAGCTATTTATAATGGCACAATATATAATGTCTTCTGGTGGAATATCCTGTTGCATCATCTCATCCAGCACCTCTATCACCTTTTCTGACTTGATTGATTTACAGGCATGGAGGATGGTATGGGTATACTTGAAGACCACTGATTACATTTCTCAAACAATCTTGAACTAGAAATAAAGCTACTGTAATCTCTCCATCCCACTATCAACCAAGCAAACAATTATTTTTGCTATATGTGAAGGAATTAGGTTCAAAAGCTGAAGCCTTCATTTCCTCATAGAGAGACAACGCCATTGACAGCTTCCCAATGCCATGAATCCCACTTATAAGAATATTGTATATTGAACTGTTGCAATACCCCTTTGTCTTTAACTCGTTGAACACTTTCAATGCTTTCAACACTGTCTTATCCATAGAAGCAATGGCCTAACCGTTGCAACGCTAGGGACAAGACCTGTTATATCACAGGGTGCTGCAAGGTAAGACCATAAACAAAGATGGGCATAAAACTCCAGACTTACCGTGACAAGTGGCATCCTGTGCCATAGAGTTGAATAGTAAGATCATTCACACTTTCAGGCCTTCCAAAAACTGTCAAGATCACTATATTACAGAATTTTCGTTGTGAATGGGTTTAGGGCTCATATACAATGTACAATGAACATGCAGGAAATCACAACTCAGAACTTTAATCAGTAAAGCATGTCTTTAAGATGCACTAAAATCTAGTTTGCAACTAACACTTCAATGGATTTTCAGCAAAACTCAAAACCTGGTTTTGAAACCTCAATGAATTAAATGATCAGGATATCATATATCAAGCAAATATGATTTTAAAGCATGCAATAAGACTTTTTTTTTTTATGCTTTCAAGATTCCATATACAACAAGATCATACTCACTTAAATTTCTACTAATCTTAGAGGCTGTCCAGTATGAGCTCCCCTTTTAGAACAAAAGTGACAAGCACAACTAATATAAAAGATAGTGTTACCTCGAGAATTCTGGGGCGCTGCACCAACAAATCTAAAGATTGTTTGCAGAAATATCCATGCTTGACTTTGACAATGTCTTGACTTGATAAATCATACCAGCCAGTCTGGACATCATATCAACAAAAGCTCCTCCTTCTTACAGTTAAGAAAGCACCATGCCTTCTTCAAATGTTATTGTTACATTATTCCAAAGCATGCATGACCACTCAAAGTATGAATGGTGACAGTTAGCATAAAAGAAGTGCAAGACGCAGATTGCCAGATGACAGGGAATTAACCGGAGTTTGGTTTAGCTGGGGTGTCGTATGATGAAGTATAACCCATTCTACCCGACCTTCTAACACTGAAATTTTCCAAGAAATTTGGACTTCATCATTTAACCCATTAGAGATAGCAGAGTGAATCCTTTTCCAAACGATCCAGCAGTTCTGCCCCCATGCTGATGGTGGGCTGTGTGTGTTAAAGATGTCACTAGCCATCTTGTTCAACAGAGAATAACCAGAAGATGGCAGAGGATTGTGATGCATAGGAGAAATTGTAAGATCATATATACTAACTGATCATCAATAGAATCAAAATGAAGGGACAAATGGAAAGTTACGATAGATGCAGGAAAATTAAAATCAACATAAACCAAAATCCAAAGTTGAATGAGACGGCAAATCACAAAATGAAATAGATTTAGCAGATGACCAAACAGAGGAAGTCAGAATACTCACAACAGATCCGAGTGAATCCGGATGATTATCCTCTAAGAAAAAAAAAGGGAAAAGCTTACACGATATGAAAACGTAAGAGCCATAGAAAAAATGCAATGACAAAATCAAAGCAAACCCATAGCATGACCTGCTTGCGTCTGGAGCCTTAGCACCATTGCATGGTTACTTATCTGGAATCTCCAATGGAATCAGGGAGAGAAGTTCTGGCTTTCATCCCTGTGGGTTTGTTTTAACAGTGAGGTCATTCTCCAGAACTTTTTACATCACCATCTTCGGAATTCAGCACATCAACACAACCACTGCCATTGGGCTAAGACCAAAAAGAAGGCTGAAAGATTTTCAGCGAAATTTCACGTAGGAGCCCTCCATGATTATCACACATAGACTGGATTCAACCAGTAGATGAATCCCATACCCATCTTGACAGACATACTGAGGGTCTGCCACTATTTAGATCTATCGTGGCACAACCTCTTAGAGACTTTGCCTGGCGCAATCACCATTACCCTGCTTTACATTCTCAAGAACATATACCACTTAAAATACCAGAAATAGATCCGAAACTCAGTGGAGAAACAACATATCAGACATTGAACGTGTAAGTATAACATAGTGGATGTGAGGTAAAGGAGATGAGAAATCTAAAGGGGAGGAAAGTTTGCAAAAATAAAAAAATGTTGGAACGATTCATTCCCTTTACTATTGCATAAGGAGGTGTTGAAATTGCTGTAGACAATTCAACACTCTCCATGATGCGTCAACGGAAACCAATGCAAAGGGGGGGACTGGACAAGAAATCAAGACAATCAAAAGGGGGAAATGAAAATAAATGAGACGATGAACAAAAACAACATGATATAATGATGAAATTAAAACAAGAAACGAAAATATACAGATGCAATGAAGAAACATCATCAAAGGTAAATCGACACTACGGATGATGCCCCCTTGGTAAACAATAAAACGAAGAAGAAAAAGAAAAAAAAGAAAAAAAAGACGTAAAAGAAGCAGAGATATAGTTGACATCAGATTGCAAGAGGGAGATGGAGAAATTTAAAAGGAAAGAGGAGAAAGAAATAGTTACCTATTGTGGTCTCATGTTTACATGATTGGCTCCTTTCAGTTGATGGAGAAGGGAACCAGGGGAAGCTCCTTTTAGCTGATCGAAAGGAGAGGCTCCGAGAAGCAGGAAAATAGAAAAATGAAAGGCTGATCTCCATCCTTGATGCTGCAACTTATTGGTGCTGCAACTCTCTTATTGCTTGAGGGGACTCCCTCTACGGAGAAGGAAAATCCTCGAGAGGAAGGAGAGAGATGGTGTGGTGAAAACGATCCGAGAAGAAGAAATGGGGAGGTGAAGAAGCGGTCATGCATGAAGAAGGGTGCGGGGGTGATAACGGGTGACCTTGAGAGGGGAAGGAGAGGTTCTCTTAAAGAGAAGGAGGAGGGTTCGGAAAAAAAAATTGGTTGAAGATGGGTGGAGGAGGATGAGAATGAAGGTTTGTTGCAGATGGACGAAGGAGAGGGCGATGGAGGAGCTCGCACATGGGGGCGTGCGGCTGTTTGGAGAGGAGAAGCTGTAAGAGGGAAAACTCGAGAGGGTCTCCCCCCCGAAACCCTAACTCGATTTTGTGAGCTTTGCAAGAGGTTTTACTTTTTCCAAAAGAGGCCTCCTTATAAAAAGTTTTTTCAAAAACGGGTTTCTCTTAAAAAACCATTTCTATTTTTTGCAATTTTCTTTCATTATTTTTGTTTTTTTTGTTCTTTTCTGAGTATTTTGATTTTTTTGTATTTTTGGAATGAAAATCTGAGAAAATAAAGACTAAACCCTATTTTTTTTGTATTTTTCTAAAAAGAATATTTACAAAAGTATCTTCCTGAGGATTTCAGACCATTTCGGGAAAATTTCTTCAAAAAAGAGGGTTTGGACCCAGGTTTTGAGAAAATGTTCGAGTTTTGACACTTGAATCGAGAAATTCAATGTGATGGATCCAAACGGATGTCGAATGGACTATCCGAGCTATTTAAAGGCTATTTTTGGTATTTTCTATAATTTTATTTTAAAATTTGGACAAGGAGATTCAGATTTGGATCTGGACAATGGATCCAGACCCGAAATCAATTTAAACATATAAATGAATTTAATTTCAATAAAGCTTGAGATTTAGATTTAAAAGAGACTCAATTGCTCAGAAAATGATGTCAGGGGCAAAAAAGGGAATATTTAAAAGATTTTGAAAAATTTGGGGTGTTCACAGATGCCCCTCTTTGCTACTAAGCCGGTTTGAAAGCCGAGCTTAGTGGCAAAGAAAACACTCCAAATTTTGAAAAATGCCCCAGTCAGCAGATCTGAACTGGGTGTGGAAGAATTTTTTCAAAAGACATGGTTTTTCAGGTTTAAAATTTTATCCTTGAATGGCTTAAGGGAGACAAAATCCTCGAAAATGATATGACTGAATAGATAGAAATGAGGAAATCGTGATGGGACTCTGGGTAAAGATCCCAAAATGATGAAAGATAAGAATTTTGATCAAGTCTCATGGGTGAGACAAAATCAGTTTTTCAGGGTGACTCAGGTTTATCCCTTAACCTGGATGGGACGGATATATCTCAACATGACTTGAATGGGGAAGGGAATATATGATGACCTTGATGGGACATTTTTTAGAAAATGCCTCATGAGATGAAGCTCAAGTAGGATTTTATTCCGGATGGATATACAAAGCATGGATTCCTTGATAGGAAGAGTCATGATGGGACTGGAGGAAGAAACACCTCGTCGAAACGAGACTCAGGTTTAACTCAAACCTAAAAGAGGAAGATACCTCGATGCACGAGGTTCAGGCTTAACCCTTAACCTGAAGGGGACGACCATATGGAATCCTCGAGTGAAGAGACCATAATGGGACCTTCGGAGTTTGGACGAACAAATCCGAAAGGGGTTTGCGAAAGGAGGAAGGAAATGGGGTTCCCTAAAGCTTTGAAAAAAAGGGATGAACTTGGACGTCTCATTGCTGAGACTAAATCAGCTTTTGAATTTAATGACCTCTCGCAGAGAGTACAGGTTTTGACCCTTAACCTGAGTGGGAACAACTATACGGATTTCTTGAAACCGTGATGGGACAGGAGAGATACTTCAACTGAATGGGGTAACTCTTTTGGAAGATATAAACAACGCTAGGTTGCACCAAAAATGGATATCGAATATTTATTTCATTCTTTAAAATATCTAGAAAATTTTGCCAATAAGATAAATTTATAATTGACTTCAACGCTTGAAAATGTGCTCATGTGTGCAAAGATATTCCCTCTTTTACCTAGAGTATTTCCTCCAACGAGGTTAACTTCTTGGTTTAAAGAGTCAAATTCAAAGTTTTTAGCGCTGATGATTTTCTTCAAGGAAGTTATCCATTTTCCTGATATGAGAAGAGAAGAAATATTCTCAATTTCGTAAAAACAAGTAGTGAAAAGAAATTGATAACATATATTTTGCATAAGAAAAGGTGACTTCTGGCAATTTTGGCAGTTCAATATCTGAGTGTTTTCTCATGGTGATCTTCTTGCACTCTTTTTGAGTCGTTAAGCTTTTTTCGGGCTTTTACATCATCCCTCATTTTGGATGTTCCTGACTTTTCTCTCTTTTTCAGGGGGAGGGTACGTCACAAACTCCTTCATCTTGGAGATGTTCCAATCCTTCATTTTCTCAGGGATTATATATGATGGTTCAAAGGTCTTTAGATGATAGCTGAAATCAAATATCATTTAGGGTTTGTCGGTAGGTCCATCACACTCGTTTTCATCTCGACGGTGATCTGAACTTTCCTTGGAAGGATCCTTCACAAACTCCTTCATCTTGGTAGATGATCGAAATCTTCTTTGGCCCCGGGGGTCTACTCGCTTAATTCGCCTTCATCTTGACGACAATTGAGAGATCCCTTTTGCAGATATTTGATTGCAACTTTAGAATGAGAAGATATGGATTAAGTGAATTCTTTTATAGCTCAGGATATTTCCACTATCTAATTGCCAGAAAATCATCTTTAAACATGTGTCATAGCCATGATCAATATCAATTCGTTTCTGTTTTTTCAACATCATTGAATATTTATTTCACTAATCATACCAAGGATATTTCTTTCAACCTTTTGGTTGATCAACAGGAAAAAGATTTGAATTTTACCTCTTTTTCGCAAAAGTTTCACCTTTTATGAAGAAAATACTAGAGGTAATCTGAGGTAATTCTTTTATGCAGTAAGATTTATTTGGGAATCAACAAATATTTTTAGCAAATTGGCAAAGTTTTCATGACTTCTATGTGAAATATTTACTCAATATAGATTTTGATGCGACCTTTAGTTGTAATTTATGATTTTGGACATTCTGACCAATAAAACTGGAACCTTTCATTTAGCGACCAGCGAAGGAACTGGAACCTTTCATTTAACGACCAGTAAAACTAGGACCTTTTATTTAACGACCAGCGAAGGAGCTGGAACATTTTATTTAATGACCAGTAAAAACTGGGACCTTTCATTTAGCGACCAGCAAGGTAGCTGGAACCTTTCATTTAATGACCAGTGAAAACTGGGACATTTCATTTAACGACCAACGAAGGAGTTGGAACATTTCATTTAACGACCAGCGAAGTAGCTGGGACATTTCATTTAGCGACCAACGAAGTAGCTGGGACATTTCATTTAACGACCAGCGAAGTAGCTGGGACATTTCATTTAGCGACCAGCGAAGTAGCTGGGACATTTCATTTAATCATTTAGCGACCAGCGAAGTAGCTGGGACATTTCATTTAATCATTTAACGACCAGCGAAGTAGCTGGGACTTTTCATTTAATCATTTAACGACCAGCGAAGTAGCTGGGACTTTTCATTTAATCATTTAACGACCAGCGAAGTAGCTGGGACATTTCATTTAATCATTTAACGACCAGCGAAGTAGCTGGGACTTTTCATTTAATCATTTAACGACCAGCGAAGTAGCTGGGACATTTCATTTAATCATTTAACGACCAGCGAAGTAGCTGGGACTTTTCATTTAATTATTTAACGACCAGCGAAGTAGCTGGGACTTTTCATTTAATCATTTAACGACCAGCGAAGTAGCTGTGACTTTTCATTTAATCATTTAACGACCAGCGAAGTAGCTGTGACTTTTCATTTAATCATTTAACGACCAACGAAGTAGCTGGGACATTTCATTTAATCATTTAACGACCAGCAAAGTAGCTGGGACTTTTCATTTAATCATTTAACGACCAACGAAGTAGCTAGAACTTTTCATTTAACGACCTTTGATTTAATGATTTGATCTAAGATTGAGACTTTCTGAGGAACAAACAGCACGAAGACTGAACTTGATCTTTAGATTTGAAAATTTAGCAAAATAACCAGTGCGAACACTAGGTTTTCCAACTGAGAGTCGGGAAGGAGATTGGCCTATTTAAGATATTTGAAGCAAGAAGAATGGTCGGGGTTTCAGGATTATCCTTTATATAGACATTTGATGAGAATTTAGGAAGGAATGATTCAGGTTTACTCCTCGACCTGAAGGGGAAAAGAATATACATTTGATGAGAATTTAGGAAAATAATGATTCAGGTTTATCCCTTAACCTGAAGGGGAAATGAAATAGACATTTGATGAGAATTTAGGAAAAGAATGATTCAGGTTTATCCCTTAACCTGACGGAGAAAATAGAAGATTTTATGAAGAGATAACATGAGACTTGAATTTAGAAGGGATATGACAAGATTTAGAATTTATGATCTATGATTTAGATGGACCAGGTATGTGACGGAGGATATAAAAAGAATAAACTTTGAGAAGACAAAAGGATATAGAACTTTGAAAAAAATGTAGAACATTTGAGGAAAATTTGATTTTATTTTTGTAAAAAGAATTCTCACAGGTAGCATGGTTGCCCCTATGAGTGATCTGAGGATTATCCCTTATCCTGAATGAGGAAAAGAATAGAATTTAAAATGAAGAGAAATTGATATAAATCTAGAAAATCAACAAAGATTTGACAAAACTTGTATTTACAAAAGAATCCTCATAGGTAGCGTTATTGCTCCAACGAGGGGTTTCAGGATTATCCCTTATCCTGAATGGGAACAAAAATAGAATTTAAGAAAATTTTAGCGAAGGCAAATTGATATAAATCTAGAAAATCAATAAAGATTAACAAAACTTGTATTTACAAAAGAATCCTCGTAGGTAGCGTTGTTGCTCCTACAAGGGGTTTCAGGATTACCCCTTATCCTGAATGAGAATAAGAATAGAATTTGAAGAGAAATTGATATAAATTTAGAAATTAATAAAGATCGATAAAACTTGTACTTGCAAAAAGAATTCTCATAGGTAGCATTGTTGCCCCTACGAGAGGTCTCAGGATTATCCCTTATCCTGAATGGGAACACCTCGGACAACGAGGGTCAGGTTTATCCCTTAACCTGAGTGGGAAGCACCTCGGACCACGAGGGTCAGGTTTTATCCCTTAACCTGAAAGGGGATAAAAGAAGATTTAGAAAATACCTCATGGGAAAGAGGCATCAGGTTTTATCCCTTAACCTGAACGGGAAATGAATTGATAAAATTTTAATAGAATTAAGGAAATATTGATAAACTTGATAAAACTTGATAAAATTGATGTAAACTTGATAAAAATATGAATAAAATGAATGAAACTGATAAAGATATCAAAATTAACTGAAGATTTACAAGATTTGAGAAAAAGGAGTTTTTCTGATCCTGCCTGCATATGGGATCTTGAAAAGGAATGTTTATTTAAAAGATAAGTGAGAAATCATTTTTGGGAAGAAAATTCATTTGTAAGAAGAACGATCAGTGCGAGATCTGATCCTTTAAAAAGGAGAGTCATCATGAGAGATCTTCATGAGGTTTGATTTCGAAGACAGTGGTTTAAAAACCAAATTTGAAAGAGAAAACAAAATATGAGGTGATGATTTTGAAGACAAATGGTTCTCGAAACCTAATTTGAAAAAGGAAAAATCAACATGTTAGTTTATTTAAGAGGGATTTAGATCAAAATATTTGAACTTTTGAAAGACTTTTGCAGAAACTTTTGAGATTTTATGATTTTAAAAATCCTCATAGGCAATATCATTTCTCTCATGATGGAGGAAAACAAAATTTTGAAAATAGATGACAAGGATTTAAAAATTTTGAAAAATAGCAGGCAGAATCAAAAAGATTTTGAAGAAATCAGAAAGAAAAGATAATACACCTAGGGTTTTAAAAGAGGAAATTTTGAAAAATATATACCCAGGGTTTTGGAAAATATAAGGAAGATATATATATATATATATATATATATATATATATATATATATATATATATAATATCATTTAATCACAGACATACAAGCAAGGATGCAAAAATAGCACTCCCTAAAGCTGACTCTATATGCAATATTTGAAATGGCTGATAGGACCTTAATCCTAACTCTAAGATTTATATCATCTGTTTCCAATCAAGGTATGCCGATATACTCAAGCCGAAGCTCGAAGTACGTGGCATAAAATATCTCTCCGGTTCTAAGGTAAAGGCTTACCATCATCCTTGAGCACCTACCGATATACCTCGGACTATGGCCCTTAGGTACGTGGTAGGGGGGCGCGAACCCAAATAAGTGGTCCAGTTGTGAGGCTCTCTCCCGAACTATGGTTCAGTGAGACAGCCCAGCAACGTGAAGACCAGGACAATATAGGTAGGGATGTTTTCAAAATATGATCAACATGCAATAAAATCAGAAAGTTCTAATGCAAGTCCTAAAGAGATAGATTTAAATAAAGAGAAGCATACACTTGCATACATTGTTTTGCATTCAATCCCTAGAATTGAGGAGAGTTGTATTTCAACCTAAATCTAATGTGAACATGGATATAATCTCCTCAATATGGTCCTACCAAACCATACTTAGATCCTATATGCAATGATGTCAGCTTTAGGACAGAGTCTAGGCTACTAAGGTTTGCATGGAAATGTAGCTCACATAGAAGAATAAAGACTTTAGAAAATATTAAGGCACAACAAAGGCATAATTCGACCAGACGGAGATGGGTCTCATCACGGTCGCCAAAACTATGATCATCGCAAAATTTTTCCTCTCTTGTGGTTTCTCTCTCTTCCTTCTCTTTTCCTTTTCTAACCTCTATTTTCCTCCTTTTTGAAGGGAGAAGAATAAAAGAAAGAAAAGAGAAAGAGAAGAGAAAAAGAAAGAAAGAAAGAGAGAAGATGAACTATTTTTGCGCGATCTCACTTGACCTTGATTTGAAAATATTTAGAAATTTAACTCGCCTCCATTTTGAAAATATTTGCGGGAAAAATGGAGAGACGGGATTCGCTCGTCGGTACGAGGTTTGACCGTTCCTGGCGCCTTTACCATGGGTAATCGAACCAAGGATCGAATCTATGCCTTTTGCTTTGCCTACATATAATCTAAGAATTTATCCTAACTCTAAATTCACAAAGAATCATACTTGTGCAATGCAAGAATGTATGCTCTTTTGAAAATTGATTTAGAAATTTCCAAGTATTCTGAGATGAACTTGGTAAAGGAGTGAAGAAATGATTCAATCTAACTTAGAACTTGAGATAGATCAGAGGAGTTCTAAGTTTTTGAAGTAAATCAGGATTGGAAGAATAAATGAGAAAGAATGACTTGAAGCTTTGAAATGAAAGGAAATGAAGTTTCAAAGTCAAAAAAATGGACTTTGAATTTGAATTTGAATTTAGGAAAGGAAATGAATACTTGAGATGGAAATTGAATTTGGATTTTTAAGTTTGGAATGGATCTGAGATAATCAAATGGTATTTAAAATAGAAATGGGTTTAGGGAGTTCAAATGAGATCTGGAAATAGACTTGGATTTGAAATCTAGAATTGGGAATAGGATTGGATCTTAAAATGGATTTAAGATCTGGGATTTGAGATCCGATGTAAAATTGGGTTCTGGACCCTAAGATGGATTTGGATCTGAAGTCTGAGATCCAATGTAGAGTTGGACTCTGGATCCTAAGATGAATTTGGATCTGAAGTCTGAGATCCAATGTAGAGTTGGACTCTGGATCCTAAGATGGATTTGGATCTGAAGTCTGAGATTTAAGGTGAAGTTGGATTCTGGATCCTAACATGGAATTGGATCTGAAGTCTAGGATCTAAAGTGAAATTGGAGTCTGGATCCTAAAGAGGAATTGGATCTGAAGTCTAAGATCCAAAGTGAAACTGGAGTCTGGATCCTAAAGAGGAATTGGAGTTAAATTCAGAAGATGAATCAAGAACTTTTAAATTGAACTTGAAAAATGAAATTTAGAATTTGAATATACAAACAAATTTCAAAGTCAAATTAGACCTTGAATTTTTGAATTTCGAATTTAGAAGATGAATCAAGAGTCTCAAAGTTAAAATTGAACTTTGAGTTTGAATAGAGTTTTGAATATAAAATGAATTTGGAATTTCAAAGTCAAATTGAACTTTGAAATCTGATTTGAATTTGAATATAAAAATGACTTTGGAATCTCAAAGTTAAATTGAACTTTGAGATTGAAAATAAAATTGAATTTGAAAATGAAAGGATGAATTGGATTTTATAAGAATTGAAGATAGATTGAGGAAGATATTTACACCACTTGGAGTTTTTGAAAAAGGAATTTTGAAAATATGATGCAGTTCTATCCTAAATGATGAATGAATTTGAAGAATTTTGAAATTGGATTTTGAAAAGCTATTTCATTCTTTAGATGAATTAAAACAAGATTGAAGATATAATACATCCTTGACTATGGTCTTTGAATGTATTATATAATAATCTATCTTTAGATTCAGGTGAAGAATGAAACATATTTGGTGCTTTTATAGAATTTAAAATGAAATTAACTCTCAATATACCCTAACTATGGCCATTGATATATATTTTGAATTAATTTTAAGTTAAATTCTGATAAAAGAAGAAAATATTTGAGAATATGATGATTTTTGAAGAGGATCCAGTGTGGATCTAGTGTTATTTTATAAAAGATAAAAATCCTAAGTCTTGTTTACATCCTGACTATGGCCATTGATGTAAATCATCAACTTAGGATTAATTACCTATTTATGAAATGGTGCACGTGCCATTCGTGTCTCACCATTTGTGTACTTTTGAAAATAAAAGAGGAAAATGTTGCAAATCTAGAAATTCTAGAAGATATGTACATGCTCATGTATTTTAATCTAAGCTAGAAATGCAAATTTTCTCATTATAATCCAACTATCACGATTCTGAGGTTAATATTTACAATTTCTAAGCTCAGAAGAAGTATGACATTCTCGGTATATTTCCTGCAAAACAAAGTAGATTAGTACAAGACAGATGGCAATGTCCCACGATATGACGGAGATAAATGGTGAAAGGAATTTTAAGATATATACGGACATGCATATGAATGTGTGTAAAATATACATAAGAAAGAAGAGATACACATGTATTCCTATGATTGAAAGATTTATATAAGAACTAAACATGTGCATGTCATGTATATACAACATGTATATATCTAAGCATGATACCTATGTGATATATCTATCTATAGATGAAGATATCCTCAATGAAAAGGTATGTAGAGTGTGTTTTTCTGACACAGGAATGCATACATGCTTATAAACATAATGGAATATACAAGGGAATGACTTAAATGCTATGGTGATAGCACAATAGAGGGAGCACGGGTGGATGTTGAGCCATATTGAAGATATAACAAAGGTGAGAACTATGATAACTAAGAAAACTTTACCACTAAATGCAAGGGGCTGTGATAGGCAATACCTTTTAGCAGAAAGATGAGGTTCTGATAGGTGTGAAGGTGCAGCAGGGATGACGGTTGCTGATGATACAACAGTGAAGGAAGCTGCGGCTATTGATGAGTTGGAAGGTTGTGTGCTTTGAAAGCATAGGAAATCGCAGTTGTGACCTTTAGCAGAAGAAATGAAGTTCTCTTTTACTTCCGTGCTTCTTTAGCAATTCCATGCTTGCACAAGCTATTTATAATGGCACAATATATAATGTCTTCTGGTGGAATATCCTGTTGCATCATCTCATTCAGCACCTCTATCACCTTTTTTGACTTGATTGATTTACAAGCATGGAGGATGGTATGGGTATACTTGAAGACCACTGATTACATTTCTCAAACAATCTTGAACTAGAAATAAAGCTACTGTAATCTCTCCATCCCACTATCAACCAAGCAAACAATTATTTTTGCTATATGTGAAGGAATTAGGTTCAAAAGCTGAAGCCTTCATTTCCTCATAGAGAGACAACGCCATTGACAGCTTCCCAATGCCATGAATCCCACTTATAAGAATATTGTATATTGAACTGTTGCAATACCCCTTTGTCTTTAACTCGTTGAACACTTTCAATGCTTTCAACACTGTCTTATCCATAGAAGCAATGGCCTAACCGTTGCAACGCTAGGGACAAGACCTGTTATATCACAGGGTGCTGCAAGGTAAGACCAGAAACGAAGATGGGCATAAAACTCCAGACTTACCGTGACAAGTGGCATCTTGTGCCATAGAGTTGAATAGTAAGATCATTCACACTTTCAGGCTTTCCAAAAACTGTCAAGATCACTATATTACAGAATTTTCGTTGTGAATGGGTTTAGGGCTCATATACAATGTACAATGAACATGCAGGAAATCACAACTCAGAACTTTAATCAGTAAAGCATGTCTTTAAGATGCACTAAAATCTAGTTTGCAACTAACACTTCAATGGATTTTCAGCAAAACTCAAAACCTGGTTTTGAAACATCAATGAATTAAATGATCAGGATATCATATATCAAGCAAATATGATTTTAAAGCATGCAATAAGACTTTTTTTTTTTATGCTTTCAAGATTCCATATACAACAAGATCATACTCACTTAAATTTCTACTAACCTTAGAGGCTGTCCAGTATGAGCTCCCCTTTTAGAACAAAAGTGACAAGCACAGCTAATATAAAAGATAGTGTTACCTCGAGAATTCTGGGGCACTGCACCAACAGATCTAAAGCTTGTTTGCAGAAATATCCATACTTGACTTTGACAATGTCTTGACTTGATAAATCATACCAGCCAGTCTGGACTTCATATCAACAAAAGCTCCTCCTTCTTACAGTTAAGAAAGCACCATGCCTTCTTTAAATGTTATTGTTACATTATTCCAAAGCATGCATGACTACTCAAAGTATGAATGGTGACAGTTAGCATAAAAGAAGTGCAAGACGCAGATTGCCAGATGCTAGGGAATTAACCGGAGTTTGGTTCAGCTGGGGTGTCGTATGATGAAGTATAACCCATTCTACCCGACCTTCTAACACTGAAATTTTCCAAGAAATTTGGACTTCATCATTTAACCCATTAGATATAGCATAGCGAATCCTTTTCCAAACGATCCAGCAGTTCTGCCCCCATGCTGATGGTGGGCTGTGTGTGTTAAAGATGTCACTAGCCATCTTGTTCAACAGAGAATAACCAGAAGATGGCAGGGGATTGCGATGCATAGGAGAAATTGTAAGATCATATATACTAACTGATCATCAATAGAATTAAAATGAAGGGACAAATAGAAAGTTACGATAGATGCAGGAAAATTAAAATCAACATAAACCAAAATGCAAAGTTGAATAAGACGGCAAATCACAAAATGAAATAGATTTAGCAGATGACCAAACAGAGGAAGTCACAATACTCACAACAGATCCGAGTGAATCCGGATGATTATCCTCTAAGAAAAAAAAAAGGGAAAAGCTTACACTATATGAAAACGTAAGAGCCATAGAAAAAATGCAATGACAAAATCAAAGCAAACCCATAGCATGACCTGCTTGCGTCTGGAGCCTTAGCACCATTGCGTGGTTACTTATCTGGAATCTCCAATGGAATCAGGGAGAGAAGTTCTGGCTTTCATCCTTGTGGATTTGTTTTAACAGTGAGGTCATTCTCCAGAACTTTTTACATCACCATCTTCGGAATTCAGCACATCAACACAACCCCTGCCATTGGGCTAAGGCCAAAAAGAAGGCTGAAAGATTTTCAGCGAAATTTCACGTAGGAGCCCTCCATGATTATCACACATAGACTGGATTCAACCAGTAGATGAATCCCATACCCATCTTGACAGACATACTAAGGGTCTGCACTATTTAGATCTATCGTGGCACAACCTCTTAGAGACTTTGTCTGGCGCAATCACCATTACCCTGCTTTACATTCTCAAGAACATATACCACTTAAAATACCAGAAATAGATCCGAAACTCAGCGGAGAAACAACATATCAGACATTGAACGTGTAAGTATCACATAGTGGATGTGAGGTAAAGGAGATGAGAAATCTAAAGGGGTGGAAAGTTTGCAAAAATAAAAAAATGTTGGAACGATTCGTTCCCTTTACTATTGCATAAGGAGGTGTTGAAATTGCTGTAGACAATTCAACACTCTCCATGATGCGTCAACAGAAACCAACGCAAAGGGGGGGACTGGACGAGAAATCAAGACAATCAAAAGTGAGAAATTAAAATAAATGAGACGATGAACAAAAGCAACATGATATAATGATGAAATTAAAACAAGAAACGAAAATGTACAGATGCAATGAAGAAACAACATCAAAGGTAAATCGACACTACGGATGATGCCCCCTTGGTAAACAATAAAATGAAGAAGAAAAAAAAAGAAAAGAAAAGAAAAAAACGTAAAAGAAGCAGAGATATAGTTGACATCAGATTGCAACAGGGAGATGGAGAAATTTAAAAGGAAAGAGGAGAAAGAAATAGTTACCTATCGTGGTCTCATGTTTACACGATTGGCTCCTTTCAGTTGACGGAGAATGGAACCAGGGGAAGCTCCTTTTAGCTGATCGAAAGGAGAGGCTCCGAGAAGCAGGAAAATAGAAAAACGAAAGGTTGATCTCCATCCTTGATGCTGCAACTTATTGGTGCTGCAACTCTCTTATTGCTTGAGGGGACTCCCTCTACGGAGAAGGAAAATCCTCGAGAGGAAGGAGAGAGATGGTGTGGTGAAAACGATCCGAGAAGAAGAAATGGGGAGGTGAAGAAGCGGTCATGCATGAAGAAGGGTGTGGGGGTGATAACGGGTGACCTTGAGAGGGGAAGGAGAGGTTCTCTTAAAGAGAAGGAGGAGGGTTCGAGAAAAAAAATTGGTTGAAGATGGGTGGAGGAGGATGAGAATGAAGGTTTGTTGCAGATGGACGAAGTAGAGGGCGATGGAGGAGCTCGCACATGGGGGCGTGCGGCTGTTTGGAGAGGAGAAACCGTAAGAAAGAAAACTCGAGAGGGTCTCCCCCCCCCGAAACCCTAACTCGATTTTGTGAGCTTTGCAAGAGGTTTTACTTTTTCCAAAAGAGGCCTCCTTATAAAAAGTTTTTCAAAAACGGGTTTCTCTTAAAAAACCATTTCTATTTTTTGCAATTTTCTTTCATTATTTTTTATTTTTTTGTTCTTTTCTGAGTATTTTGATTTTTTTGTATTTTTGGAATGAAAATCTGAGAAAATAAAGACTAAACCCTAATTGTTTTGTATTTTTCTAAAAAGAATATTTACAAAAGTATCTTCCTGAGGATTTCAGACCATTTCGGGAAAATTTCTTCAAAAAAGAGGGTTTGGACCCAGGTTTTGAGAAAATGTTCGCGTTTTGACACTCGAATCGATAAATTCAATGTGATGGATCCAAACGGATGTCGAATGGACTATCCGAGCTATTTAAAGGCTATTTTTAGTATTTTCTATAATTTTATTTTAAAATTTGGACAAGGAGATTCAGATTTGGATCTGGACAATGGATCCAGACCGGAAATCAATTTAAACATATAAATGAATTTAATTTCAATAAAGCTTGAGATTTAGATTTAAAAGAGACTCAATTGCTCAGAAAATGATGTCAGGGGCAAAAAAGGGAATATTTAAAAGATTTTAAAAAATTTGGGGTTTTCACACCCTTAACCTAAAGGGGACGACCATACAAAATTCTCGAGTGAAGAGACCATGATGGGACCTTCGGAGTTTGGACAAACAAATCCGAAAGGGATTTGCGAGAGGAGGAAGGAAATGGGGTTCCCTAAAGCTTTGAAAAAGGGGTGAACTTGGGAGTCTCATTGCTGAGACTGAATCAACTTTAAAAATTGACGACCTCTCGCAAAAAATACAGGTTTGACTCTTAACCTGAGTGGGTACGACCATACGAATTTCTCAAAACCGTGATGGGACAGGAGAAATACTTCAGCTGAATGAGGCAACTCTTTTGGAAATGTGAGATATGGAAAATAAGGAGATGTGAGGCAATGAACGATGAATAAGGAAAATAGGAGATTAATCTTTTGATGGGGTGAAAGATGAATAAGGCGAACCTTTTATCAAGGAGACGAATCTCTTGACAAGGTGAAAGATGGAAGAGGGCAAATCCTTTGGACAGGAGAAGATGAAAGCGAAATATGAAGATGGTGATGAAGATGGCAATCCTTTTAGTAAGGAGAAGGTAAAATATGAAGATATGAAGATGGTAATTATTTTCGCAAGGAGAAGACAAAAGTGAAATATGAAGAAGGCATTCCTTTTGGTAAGGAGAAGGTAGAATGTAAAATATGAAGAAGGCAATCCTTTTAACAAGGAGAAGGCAAAATGTAAAATATGAAGAAGGCAATCCTTTTAACAAGGAGAAGGCAAAATGTAAAATATGAAGAAGGCAATTCTTTTAACAAGGAGAAGGCAAGATGTGAAATATGAAGAAGGCAATCCTTTTAACAAGGAGAAGGCAAAAATTTTAATCAAGGCAAAAGATGAATAAGGCAATCCTTTTATCAATGAGAAGGCGAATCTTTCGACAAAGGGAAAGACGAAGAAGGCAATCCTTTTATCAAGGAGAAGGCGAGTCTCTCGACAAAGCGAAAGACGAAGAAGGCAATCCTTTTAGAAATGAGAAGGCGAGTCTCTCGATCAAAGCAAAAGACGAGGAAGGCAATCCTTTTAGAAAGAAGAAGGCGAGTCTCTCGACAAAATGAAAGACGGGGAAGGCGATCCTTTTATCAAGGAGAAGGCGAGTCTCTCAACAAAGCAAAAGACGAAGAAGGCAATCCTTTCATCAAAGAGAAGGCAAGTCTCTCGACAAAGCGAAAGACGAGGAAGGCAATCCTTTTATCAAGGAGAAGGCGAGTCTCTCGACAAAGCGAAAGACGGGGAATGTAAACAACTCTAGATTGCATCCAAATGGATATTGAATATTTATTTCATTCTTAGAATATCTAGAAAATTTTGCCAATAAGATAAAATTGTAGTTGACTCAAAACGCTTTAAAATGTGCACGTATGTGCGAAAGAGATTCCCTCTTTTACCTAGAGTATTTCCTCCATCGAGGTTAACTCCTCGGTCTTTAAGAGTCAAATTCAAAATTTCAGCGCTGATGACTTTCTTTAAGAAAGCTATCCATTTCCTTGATATGAGAAGAGAAGAAATATTCTTAATTTCATAAAAGCAAGTAGTGAAAAGATATAGATAAAAGAATTTTGCATGAGAGAAGATGACTTCTGGCAATTTAGGTAGTTTGATATCTGGGTTTTTTTTCCCATGATGATCTTCTTGTACTCTTTTTGAGTCATTGAACTTTTTCGGGCTTTTACATCATCCTTCATTTGGATGTGTCCTGACTTTTCTCTCTTTTTCAGGGGAAGGGTACGTCACAAACTCCTTCATCTTGGAGATGTTTCGATCCTTCTTTTATCTCAGGAATTCTATTGATGATATTGGCTCAAAAGGTCTATTTGATGATAGCAGAAATCAAATATCATTTAGGGTTTGTCGGTAGGTTCATCACACTCGCCTTCATCTCGATGGTGATTTGAACTTTCCCTGGAAGGATCCTTCACAAACTCCTTCATCTCGGTAGATGATCCAAATCTTCTTTGGCCCCGGGGATCTAGCTTGCATAATTCACCTTCATCTTGACGACAATTGAGAGATCCCTTTTGCAGATATTTGATTGCAACTTTAAAAT
Source organism: Nuphar pumila (assembly GCF_984573655.1). Taxonomy (NCBI): domain Eukaryota; kingdom Viridiplantae; phylum Streptophyta; class Magnoliopsida; order Nymphaeales; family Nymphaeaceae; genus Nuphar; species Nuphar pumila. The sequence goes on along the minus strand of NC_143256.1, from coordinate 92,763,617 downwards.
GGATAAGGGGATATGGATTGAGTGGATTCTTTTTATCGCTCAGGATACCTCCACTGCCTAATTGCCAGCAAATCATCATTAAACATGTGTCATAGCCATGATCAATATCAATTCGCTTCTGGCTTTTCAATGTCATCAAATATTTCTTTCGCTAATCATATCAAGGATATTTCTTACCTCCTTTTGGTTGATCAACAGGAAAAGATCTGAATTTTACCTCTTTTTTGCAAAAAGTTTCACCTTTTTGGAAAAAATACTAGAGGTAATTTGAGGTAATTCTTTTGTGCAGTAAGAATATTGGAATCAATAAATACTTTTAGCAAATTGGCAAATTTTTCATGAATTCTTTGTGAAATAATCACTCAATATAGATTTTGATACGACCTTTAGCTGCAATTTATGGTTTTAGTCACTCTGACTAGCAAAACTGGGACCTTTCATTTAACGACCAGCGAAGTAGCTGGAACCTTTCATTTAACGACCAGTAAAAACTGGGACCTTTCATTTAACGGCCAACAAAGTAGCTGGAACCTTTCATTTAACGACCAACGAAGTAGCTGGAACCTTTCATTTAATGACCAGTAAAAACTGGGACCTTTCATTTAATGACCAGTAAAAACTGGGACTTTTCATTTAACGACCAACGAAGTAGCTGGGACATTTCATTTAATGACCAGTAACAACTGGGACCTTTCATTTAATGACCAGCAAAGTAGCTGGGACATTTTATTTAACGACCAACGAAGTAGCTGGGACATTTCATTTAACGACCAGCGAAGTAGCTGGAACATTTCATTTAATCATTTAACGACCAGCGAAGTAGCTGAGACATTTTATTTAATCATTTAATGACCAGCGAAGTAGCTGGGACATTTCATTTAATCATTTAACGACCAACGAAGTAGCTGGGACATTTCATTTAATCATTTAACGACCAACGAAGTAGCTGGGACATTTCATTTAATCATTTAACGACCAGCGAAGTAGCTGGGACATTTCATTTAATCATTTAACGACCAGCGAAGTAGCTGGGACTTTTCATTTAATCATTTAACGACCAACAAAGTAGCTGGGACTTTTCATTTAATGACGTGATTTAAGTTCAAAACTTTTGAAAGACAACCAGTACGAGGACTGAACTTGATCTTTAGATTTAAAAACTTTAGCAAAATAACCAATGCGAGCACCGGGTTTTTCCAACTGAGAGTCGGGAAGGAGACCAGCATTCTTAAGATATTTAGAGATTGAAACAGGAATGACTGTCGAGGTTTCCGGATTATCCCTTATCCTGAAGGGGAAATAGAAGATTTTATGAAGAGATAACCTGAGACTTGAATTTAGAAGGGTGTGATCATCGCAAAAATTTTCCTCTCTTGTGAGTTTCTCTCTCTTCCTTCTCTTTTCCTTTTCTAACCTCTATTTTTCTCCTTTTTGAAGGGAGTAAAATAAAAGAAAGAAAAGAAAGAGAGAAGAGAAAGAAAAGAAAAGAAAAAGAGAAGAGGTACTCTTTTGCGCGGTCTCACTTGACCTTAATTTGAAAATATTTAGAAATTTAACTCGCCTCCGTTTTTGAAATGTTTTGCGGGAAAAATGGAGAGACGGGATTCGCTCGTCGGTACGAGGTTCGACCGTTCCTGGCGCCTTTACCAGGGGTAATCGAACCAAGGATCAAATCTATGCCTTTTGCTTTGCCTAAACATTATCTAAGAATTTATCCTAAAGACCTAAATGCACAAAGAATCATGCTTGTGCAATGCAAGGATGTATGCTCTTTTCGAAAATTTGATTTGAAAATTTCCAAGTATTCTGAGATGAACTTTGTAAAGGAGTGAAGAAATGATTGAATCTAACTTAGAACTTAAGATAGATCAGAGAAGTTCTAAGTTTTTGAAGTAAATCAGAGTTGGAAAAATAAAACTTGACTTTGAGAAAGAATGATTTAAAGCTTTGAAATGAAAGGAAATGAAGTTTCAAAGTCAAAAATGGACTTTGAATTTAATCATGGATTTAGGAGAAAAAAATGAAGTTTCGAAGTGATATTAAATTTGAATCTTAGAATGGATTTGAGAGAATCAAATGTATTAAAAATAGAAATGGATTTAGGGAGTTCAAATGAGATCTGAAAATGGACTTGGATTTTAAATCTAGATTTTGAAGTGGAATTGGATCTTAGAGTGGATTTAAGATCCGAGATCTGAGATCCGATGTAGAATTGGGTTCTGGATCCTGAGATAGATTTGGATCTGAAGTCTGAGATCCAATGTAGAATTGGACTCTGGACCCTAAGATGGAATTGGATCTGAAGTCTAAGATCCAAAGTAGAATTGGATTCTAGATCCTAAAGTGGAATTGGATCTCAAGTCTGAGATCCAAGGTGAAATTGGATTCTGGATCCTAAATGAAATTTTGGATCTGAAGTCTGAGATCCAAGGTGAAATTGGATTCTGGATCCTACAAGGAAATTGGATCTGAAGTCTGAGATCCAATATGAATGTTAAATTCTGGATCCTAAAATGGATTTGGAGTTGTTAAATTCAGAAGATGAACTTTCAAGTTTGAATTGAACTTTTTAAAAAAAAAACAAAATTTAGAATTTGAATCTTGAATATACAAATGAATTTCAAAGTCAAATTAGACCTTGAAGTTTGAATTTGGAATTTAGAAGATGAATCAAGAATCTCAAAGTTAAATTAAACTTTGAGTTTGATTGGAGTTTTGAATGAAAAATGAATTGGAATTTCAAAGTCAAATTGAACTTTGAAATCTGATTTGAATTTGAATATAAAAAATGACTTTGAAATCTCAAAGTTAAATTGAACTTTGAGATTGAAAAAAATAAAATAGAATTTTGAAAAATGAAAGGATGAATCAGATTTGATAAGGATTGAAGATAGATTGAGGAAGATATTTACATCACTTGGATTTTGGAAAAGAAATTTTTGAAGACATGATGCAGTTCTATCCTAACTGATGAATGAATTTGAAGAATTTGAATTTGGATTTTTGAAAAGCTATTCCATTCTTTAGATGAATTAAAATAAGATTGAAGATATAATACATCCTTGACTATGGTCATTGAATGTATTATACAACAATCTGTATTTAAATTCAAGAGAAGAATAAAATACATTTGGTGCTTTTATAAAATTTAAAATGAAATGAACTCTCAATATACCTTGACTATGGCCATTGGTATATATTATGAGTTAATTTTAAGTTAAATTCTGATAAAAGAAGAAAATATTTAAGGAAAATATGATGAATTTTAAAAACGGATCCAGTGTGGATCCAGTGTTATTTCGTAAAAGATAAAAATCCTAAGTCTTGTTTACATCCCGACTATGGTCGTTGATGTAAATCATCAACTTAGGATTAATTTACCTCTTACGAAATGGTGCACGTGCCATTCGTGTTTCCATTGTGAGATTTTGAAAATAAAGGAGTAAATATGAGAACAAGTAATTCATGATATTTATACTGCTCATTCATTCTATCTAAAAGCTGAAAATTTAAATTTCTCATTTATACCTAATTTATTACAACTTGGAATGGTAAATATCAGAAATTTCTAGTCCAAAGGAGAAATTCAAGCTTCTTATATCTTCCTGCAAAATAGGGTTAGCACAGGACATATAATAGATGGATGTTTATATTAAGAACTGATATACATCTATGTAGGCAATGTACATATATACATATATCTATATATATAGATATTCACATATATGTATATATATATGTATATAGCGAGAGAGAGAGAGAACTGGGTATTGGTGGTGGTTGTAGTTGCAAGAGATATATTGGATATAAATGAGATATAGCTGAACCCATCTAATGTTGAATAACCAATGCATAGTATCATTAAAAAGCGCAAAACACAAGTGCCTGCTGTTTTATTCTTACAGGAGTTAGAACTTCAGCAAGCAAAGAATTGGAGCCAGTAACTTCTAGTGGGAAAGAGGGGCTTCTCCAAGTTGCTAAATCACAAATGTTATCACCCATCAGGGATTAATGAGCAGCTATCCATTTATAAGCACAACTATCACACCATTGGTCTCTACAATGTTGCTGGACTGTCATGACTTGAAACTTCATTCCCAGCGATATCTTGAGCAACTGATTCAGCGTGTTCATATGGAATTGAGATGCTGACCTCTTTATCAGAAATTCGCTTGGTTGTGTTAAGTGACACAAGCTTTTGCAGAAGTTGCATACTGTCAATGAGTATTCTTATTGTTTTGTATGAATGCCAGACATGGTAAACTCCAGAAGGGAACACTTGAAAGTGGAAAAAAAAAAAGCAATAAGAGATGGTGATCAGCTGGGAATATGCAGTTTGTGTGATGAATGGCAAATTGAAGGAAGTGTTATATGACAGATGAAGCTGCTATAGAGATGGGAGGTGGCTGTGATAGTACTAAGGTTAGTAGCAAAGAAGTGGCTGGCAATGAATGTAGCCATAAGATAAATGTGTTGGATAGGTGAAGAAGGATGTGGGGTTTGTGTGATAAAAGTAGGTGACAGATGAAGGCAAGTGATTAAGTGGAATGCTAGAATATGGTGATATACATGTGCTGGAGGTAGTGGGTGATGATGGAGCTAGGATACAAAGGTCCAGCATAGTGTAAGGCTACTGCTACAATCGCAGCAGATGAAAAGAGGTGTTTGAGAGAAGGTGAAAGTTGCAATTTGGGATGACTACAACAATGGGCTACGTGCTTGGTCACTAAGAAGGGTAAATAACAGTGGGGAAAGGAAGCTATTAACAGAGGATATGATGTTGTGATATGCAAGTATGAGATGCAAAGTGGGGATGTAGAAGCAGTAGATGGCAAACTATAAGTGGAGATGATGCTAGATGAAGTATGGGGAGGGATATGAATATACAACAATACGTATCTGTGAAAATACAAAAAAAAAAAAAACAGGTGCAATGGCATGGCTGAAGGTGCGGAAAGACTGCTGTGCTGTAAATGCACGTGGATGGCTGGGAGTTACAGGTAAGTGCAGCATACAAGAGACATTTGAAAATGGCATATGGTAGAAGAGATAAGCGAAATGGTGTGAAATGGCATGTTGTGTAAGCCGTTGCAAATGTGGTATAGGGGAATGGTGTTGGCTGAAGATGAAGATCAGGAGCAAGCCATAACAACCATCAGGGTGCTATTCTTACGTATGCACAAGAAGTAGTGTGAATGAAGAGGGACTGTGAGATAATTTAGCAGGAAAGGTTGTGCATGTGTTGAACTTGTAGATGGCAAGTGGATACATGAGTGTGATATATGAAATAAAGAGTCAATTCCTTAGAAAACAGGATATATAATCCTTACATTTTCTGAAGCTTCACAATAATTTTTTTTTTTTTTGTAAAGAAAAGGATATGGTGAATCCTAATTTAAATTTCTGTCTGCATTTTATTTGCTAAAGGGTTAATTTTTTTTCACCTTAACACAATAAAGGGGGCGTGATTTAGGGCTTTGATTTGGCTGATTTCAGGTGATGCAGATTTCAACAGAATATATTCTCAACAAGCTCAAAGTATATGTATATTGCTACTATATTCAGGAATAAAGAAAAAGAGTTTTCTGGAATGAAATGGTGCTATTCATTGTTCGTGATGCATCAATATACGACACAATCCACTAGAAAAGACAACAAAGGAAAGAGGGGCTTTGGCCAGGTGGTAACCACGAAATGGGGGGGGGGGAACGTGTCAGGCTGAAGTATACCATTCATAATCTTGCTTGGACCTCGCACCTTTTAGGCCCTCGGTACCACTTATTAACAATTGGGTCTACGTATGAGACCCATGTGGGCATCCTCAATTCACCACCAGAATTCATATTCTTGATACTATCCAAGTTTTCCATGGGGCTTATATGCTAATGACCAGTATTACCCCAAAATAGGGAAACCTTTAGTTCAAAAACAACATTTTGGTTGCCTAAAGAAGCAAAGTTTAGGAAAATGCCAGGAAGAGCACCATCGTCTCTGTTCATGCTATCACTCAATGAAGGTTTTTTTTTTTCACAACACTAACACTTCTTCTGTTTGTAACATATGAACATATGAAAAAAAAAAAATTCTAGATAACAGCTGAAATCATGTTTAACGAATTGAAACCTTTGATGGAATTTAATGTAATAAATACACAGAAATACATACCTGCGTGGGCATATACACCCACGGTCTCTCCACCCTCGACCATTTGAAGTCTTTTTTTTTTTTTTTGAATACCATGGCCTGGCTTGAGTTAACTCCTACGAATTTGCTTGAATTAGACCCTCAATCTTTGGGCGCAACCAGAATCCCTTTGGCCATCAACGCATTTGATTTTAAAAGAGAGGGATCAAAATCTTTGCTGCTATTGAATCCATGACTCACAAAATCTCATCCTCCATGCCCTCATGAGATAATATTGTGACCACAACTTGTATTCGTGCCATAAATAAATGATTACGACAAAGATTCATATTTATGTTATAACTGATTATGAAGATCCATTACACGTGATGCTTAAAGGAGAGATCAAGATAACAAGAAAAAGAAAAGAAATAAGAAGCAGACGAACAACTTATAGATATCACAGAGATTCAAACGATGTATGTGAACTAACATCACAAGGTGATAGGCAGACATAGTGCAGATCGAACTATGATAAGATGACTAAATAAAACATAACTTGCTGAGTGATTACCATGCTTTCAGTAAAATCAACCATGAAACGAGTAAGCGTGCCGATCAAAAGAGATCACTAAAACCAAATACAAAGAAATATGATGGAAGACAACCCAGACACAAATCTGAAACTAGTGAGTTCGCAGATCTATTGTCTTGATCAAATCCTAATGATGGATGCAAAGGTAAATACTAAGCCGAGATGATGAATATCACATGACGCGCAGAGGGATGAGAGATGTAAAGTATAATGATCAATTTGAAAGTCGAAGAATGATTGAAAACATAATGCTAACATAAAAGCATACATATAGAATTGTAGGGACAGGAAAAAAAATGTTGGAATGTGATCATTCCATTTTATATTTGCACATAGATAGACTAATTTGTTATAAGCAAATCAAGTGCTATCAAAGGTGCTTAAAAGGACATATGAGCAAGAAAATCTAGAACTACAGAGATAATCAAGAAAGGGGGGGGGGGCTTACCGAAGCGTTGGAGAAATTATGATATAAACGAAATTATGAAAGATTACGGAAAATATGTTGAAACAGAATCGTTCTGTTGCTATCACACCAGGGTGGACAGAAATTGCCATGAGCAACTTGGTACCACCGGACATGCTTTCAGTAGGATAAGAAATATAAAACTGAAGTTCAACGTTCAGATGTGTTGACGATGCCATTGCGAGGCATCGTCGATCATCATTAAGTAAGCAAAGGTATATAAAACGAAAAATCCATTATGAAACAGAAATGAACACAAGAATTTGAAGGGCCGATGAAGAGTTATCTGTAAACAGATAATGAGGATGAAAACAGAAGAAATCGACCTATAAACATACCTTAAAATTTCTATGAAAATCAAAGAAAACTCAGAGATACATGGTGGAAAACGGGGATCCTTACCTTTGTTTTGCAGGAAATTTGAAGGAGGAAACTGATACTCCTTTGGTGGCTTAGAGGGGGGGGGGGGGGGGGGGGTTGGAACGCGATCCCCAGGAAGAGAGTCTTCGTCCCTTTTAAAAGATGGAGAGGAGAACTTTTGAAGGGAAAAGTTTGTTGAAGATGGACGGGAGGAGAGGGCGATGAAGGCGATGACCGTTGTAATTTCTTTTAAATTCCACAGAGGGGTCTCCTTAATAAATTTTTGCAAAAGAAGTTTTTCTCCAAAACTCGATTTTTCAAAAGGGTGTTTTCAAAAGGTCACCTTTTGTGCTTTTTCTTTTTTCTGTTTATTTTTTTTTGTTTCTTTCTTGACATTTTCTCTCTCTCTCTCTCTCTCTCTATATATATATATATATATATATATATATTGATATATATATATATATATATATATTGACATTTTTAGAATAAAACCCTAAAATCAAAGATTTAAAACTATTTTTTTTGTATTTTCGAAAAATAAAAATAGGGTTTTTCTGAAAAATCAGGGTTATTTTGGGGAAAAATTCTTTCAGAAGAATGGGTTTGGAGCCAAGTTTTGAGAAAATGTTCGAGTTTTGACACTTGAATCGAGAAATACAATGTGATGGATCCAAATGGATGTCGGATGGACTGTCCGAGCTATTTTAAAAACTATTTTTGGTATTTTTTATAATTTTAATTTAAAATTTGGATAACGAGGCTCAGATTCGGATCTTGACAATGGGTCCGGATCCGAAATCAAGTCAGACATATAAAAGAAATTTTAATTTCAGTAAAACTTGAGAAACGAACTGGAATTTAGATTTAAAAGGACTCATTTGCTCAAAAATGAATTTAGGGGTGAAAAGGGAATATTTAAAAAGATTTTGAAAAATTTGGGGTGTTTACATAGGGATATGACAAGATTTAGAATTTATGATCTATGATTTAGATGGACCAGGTATGCGGTCCAATTTTCAGGATTAAACCCTTATCTTGACGGGGGATATAAAAAGAATAAACTTTGAGAAAACATAAGGATATAGAACTTTAAAAAAAAAAATGTAGAATCATTTAAGGAAATTGATTTATTTTTGTAAAAAGAATCCTCACAGGTAGCATGGTTGCTCTTATGAGTAATCTCAGGATTATCCCTCATGGGAAAAAGAATAGAATTTGAAGGAAAATTGATATAAATTTAGAAATCAATAAAGATCGATAAAACTTGTATTTGCAAAAAGAATTCTCATAGGTAGCATTGTTGCCCCTATGAGAGGGCTTAGGATTATCTCTTATCCTGAATGGGAAAAAGAATAGAATTTAAGAAAATTTAGTGAAGGCAAATTGATATAAATCTAGAAAATCAATAAAGATTGGCAAAACTTGTATTTACAAAAGAATCCTCATAGGTAGCGTTATTGCTCCTACGAGGGGTCTCAGGATTTTCCCTTATCCTGAATGGGAAAAAGAATAGAATTTAAAGAGATTTAATAAAGGAAAATTGATATAAATCTAGAAAATCAACAAAGATTGACAAAACTTGTATTTACAAAAGAATCCTCATAGGTAGCGTTATCGCTCCTACGAGGGGTTTCAGGATTTTCTCTTATCCTGAATGGGAACAAAAATAGAATTAAAAGAGATTTAATGAAGGAAAATTGATATAAATCTAGAAAATCAACAAAGATTGACAAAACTTGTATTTACAAAAGAATCCTCATAGGTAGAGTTATTGCTCCTAGGATGGATTTCAGGATTATCCCTTATCCTGAATGGGAACACCTCGGACAACGAGGGTCAGGTTTATCCCTTAACCTGAGCGAGAACACCTCGGACAACGAGGGTCAGGTTTTTCCCTTAACCTGAAAGGGGCACACCTCGGACAACGAGGGTCAGGTTTTTCCCTTAACCTGAAAGGGGTACACTTCGGACAACGAGGGTCAGGTTTGTCCCTTAATCTGAGAGGGAACACCTCAGACAACGAGGGTCAGGTTTATCCCTTAACCTGAAAGGGTACACCTTGGACAACGAGGGTCAGGTTTATCCCTTAACCTGAAAGGGTACACCTCGGACAACGAGAGTCAGGTTTATCCCTTAACCTGAAAGGGCACACCTCGGACAACGAGGGTCAGATTTATCCCTTAACCTGAAAGGGCAAACCTCGGACAACGAGGGTCAGGTTTATCCCTTAACCTGAAAGGGAAAAAAGAAGATTTGGAAAATACCTCATGGGAAAGAGGCATCAGGTTTATCCCTTAACCTGAAAGGGAACAGAATTGATAAAATTTAATAGAATTGAGGAAATATTGATAAACTTGATAAAACTTGATAAAATTGATGTAAACTTGATAAAAATATGAATAAAATGAATGAAACTGATAAAGATATCATAATTAACTGAAAATTTATAAAATTTAAGAGAAAAAAAAGTTTTTCTGATCCTGCCTGCATATGGGACCTTGAAAGGAGAATGGTTTATTTAAAAGATAGGTGAAAAATCATTTTTTGAAAAGAAAATCCACTGTAAGAAGAATGATCAGCGCGAGATCCGATCCTTTAAAAAGGGGAATCAACATGAGAGATCATCATGAGGTTTGGTTTTAAAGATAGTGGTTTAAAAACCAATTTTGAAAAGAAAACAAATACGAGGTGATGATTTTGAAGACAAATGGTTTTCAAAACCTAATTTGGAAAAGGAAAAATCAACATGTTGGTTTATTTAAAAGGGATTTAGATCAAAATATTTGAACTTTTGAAGACTTTTGCAAAAATTATTGAGATTTTATGATTTTTGAAAATCCTCTTAGGTAATATCATTTCTCTCATGATGGAGGAAAACGAATTTTGAAAACAGATGACGAGGATTTAAAATTTTTGAAAAAAAAAAAATAGCAGGCAGGATGAAAAAGATTTTGAAGAAATAAAAAAGAAAAGGCAATACACCTGGGTTTTTAAAAGAGGAAATTTTGAATAATATATACCCAGGGTTTTTGAAAAATATAAGGAAGATATATATATATATATAATATCATTCAATCACAGACATACAAGCAAGGATGCACAAACAACACTCCCTAAAGCTGACTCTAAATGCAATATTTGAAATGACTGATAGGACCTTAATCCTAACTCTAAGATTTAGATCATCTGATTTCAATCAAGGTACGCTGATATACTCAAGCCGAAGCTCGAAGTATGTGGCATAAAGATATCTCTTCGGTTTTAAGGTAAAAAGGCTTCCCAACATCCTTGAGCACCTACCGATATACCTCAGACTATGGCCCTTAAGTACGTGGTAGAGGGGCGCGAACCCAAAAAAGTGATCCAGTTGTGAGGCTCTCTCCCGAACTATGGTTCAGTGAGACAGCCCAGCAACATGAAGACCGGGACAATATAGGTAGGGATGTTTTCAAAACATGATCAACATGCAATTAAATCAGAAGGCTCTAATGCAAGTCCTAAAGAGATAAACTTAAATAAAGAGAAGCATACACTTGCATACATTGTTTTGCATTCAATCCCTAAAATTGAGGAGTGTTGTATTTCAGTCCTAAAATCTAATGTGAACATGGATATAATCTCCTCAATATGGTCCTACCAAACCATACTTAGATCCTATATGCAAATAACGTCAGCTTAGGACAGAGTCTAGGCTCCTAAGGTTTGCATGGAAAATGTAGCTGACATATGTTAGAATAAAGACTTAGATTATATAAAAGCAAAGCAAAGACATAGATTCAACCGGACGAAGACGATGTCCCATCATGGTCGCCAAAACTGTGATCATCGCAAAATTTTTCCTCTCTTATGGTTTCTCTCTCTTCCTTCTCTTTTCCTTTTCTAACCTCTATTTTCCTCATTTTTGAAGGGAGAAAAATAAAAGAGAGAAGAGAAAAGATAGAAAGAAAGAGAGAAGAGGAACTCTTTTGCGGGTTTTCACTTGACCTTGATTTGAAAATATTTAGCAAATAACTCGCCTCCGTTTTGAAATATATTGCGGGAAAATGGAGAGACGGGATTCGCTCGTCGGTACGAGGTTCGACCATTCCTGGCGCCTTTACCAGAGGTAATTGAACCAAGGATCGAATTTATGCCTTTTGCTTTGCCTAAATATTATCTAAAAATTTATTCTAAGGATCTAAATGCACGAAGACTCATGCTTGTGCAATGCAAGGATGTATGCTGTTTTTGAAAAGATGTTTTGAAAATTTCCAAGTATTTTGAGATGAACTTGGTACGGGAGTGAAGAAAATGATTGAATCTAACTTAGAACTTGAGATAGATCAGAGAAGTTCTAAATCTTTGAAGTAAATCAGAGTTTGGAAGAATAAATCTTGATTTTGAGAAGGAGTGACTTGAAGATGAGATAAAAAAAGAAAAAAGGAAAGAAATTCCAAAGTCAGAAAATAGACTTTGAACTTAGATTTAGGAGAAGAGATAAAACTTGTAATGAAATTTGAATCTAGAATTTGAAATCATGATGGTTTTGAGAAATCCAAATGGTATTTAGAAATAAAGTGGATTTAGGAAGTTTAGATGAGATCTGAAAAATGAAATTGGATTTGAAATTTAGAATTGGGAATAGAATTGGATCTTAAAATGGATTTAAGATCTGAAATCTAAGATCCAATATGGAATTGGCTTCCGGATCCAAAAATAGATTTTGGATCTGAAGTCTAAGATCCAATGTAGAATTGGGTTCTGGATCCTAAAATGGAATTGGATCTGAAGTTTGAGATCCAAAAGTGGAATTGGATTCTGGACCCTAAAATGGAATTGGATCTGAAGTCTGAGATCCAAAGTAGTATTGGACTCTGGATCCTAAAAATGGAATTTAATCTGAAATTTGAGATCTAAAGTGAAATTGGATCCTGGATCCTAAAGTGGAATTGGATTTGAAGTCTGAGATCCAATATGAAAGTTGAATCCTGGATCCTAAAATGGATTTGGAGTTTTCAAATTCAGAGGATGAATCAAGAATTTCCAAGTTTGAATTGAACTTGGAAAATGAAATTTAGAATTTGAATCTTGAATATATAAATGAATTTCAAAGTCACTTTAGACTTTGAATTTGAAGTTTGAATTTGGAATTTAGAAGATGAAAAAGGATCTCAAAATTAAATTGAATTTTGAATTTGATTGGAGTTTTGAATACAAATGAATTTGGAATTTCAAAGTCACATTGAACTTTGAAATCTGATTTGAATTAGAATTTTTGAATATAAAATGAATTTGAAATGTCAAAGTTTAAATTGGTCTTTGAGATTGAAAATGAAATAGAATTGCAAATGAATAAATGAATTGGATTTTACAAGAATTGAAGATTGATTGAAGGAGATATTAACATCACTTGGATTTCGGAAAAGAATTTTGAAAATATGATGTTGTTCTATCCTAAATGATGAATGAATTTAAATAACTTTGAAATTGGATTTTGAAAATCATATTTCATTCTTCAAATGAATTAAAATAAGATTTTAAATATAATACATCCTTGACTATGGTCATTGAATGTATTATATAATGATCTATATTTAAATTCAAAAGAAGAATAAAATACATTTTTTTGTGCTTCTATAGAATTTAAAATGAAATAAACTCTCAATATACCCTGACTATGGCCATTGGTATATATTTTGAGTTAATTTTAAGTTAAATTCTAATAAAAGAAGGAAATATTTGAAAATATGATGATTTTTGAAGAGGATCCAGTGTGGATCCAATGTTATTTTATAAAAGATAAAAATCCTAAGTTTTGTTTACATCCTGACTATGGCCATTGATGTAAATCATCAACTTAGGATTGATTACCTTTTACGAAATGGTGCACGTGCCATTTGTGTTCTCATTCGTGATTTTTTTTTGAAAATAAAGGAGAAAATATGAGAACAAGTAATTCATGATATTTACAATGCTCATTCATTCTAATCTAGAGCTGGAAGTGTAAATTTCTCATTTATATCTAATTTATTACAACTTTGAATTGCAAACATGAGAAATTTCTAGTCCAAGGGAAAAATTCAAGCTTCTTATATCTTCCTGCAAAACATAGTTAGCACAGGACAGACGAACATAGAGAGAAACTTGCAAGTATCATATTAAATTTAGAAATTGATGAAAGGTTCATGTACATGCCTTATGTTAACGTATATAATGAAAACCTTTATGAATAGGGCATATACAATACTTTAAGGTAAATGTAGATCTACATGGATTTGCCCTAGTGTGATGAAGACATATTATGAAAGAGATCCCATTCTTCATTGGGCTGATGTGAAGGTTGTGCAGTGGATGAAAGCAAGAGTCAGGATGGTCCGAGGTGAACCATCATGAAATGTGGTAGTTCCTGATGAACCGCCATAGAAAGGAAGAGACACGGTGGTTCATTGTGAGCCACTGTGAAATATGGTAGCTATAGTAGTTCATTATTGAACTACTATAGAGGAAAAGAAGACACAGTGGTTCATTTGTGAACCATTGTGAAAACACAGCAATTATGGTAGTTCATTGTTGAACTACCATATAGGAAAGAAGACGCAGTGGTTCATTGTGAACCACTGTGAAAACACAGCCACTATGGTAGTTCATTGCTGAACTGCCATATAGGGAAATAAGGCACAGTGGTTCATTGTGAACCACTGTGAAAACACAGCAGGGATAACAATAGTAGTGAAAATGCAGCTGGTGACTTCCACAAATTTTGGTGATTGAACAGGATATGGCAGGGCTTGTGACACTGCACAATGATATGCTAGGGAACATCAAGTGATCCTAGCAAGTTGATGAAGACACAAAGCTGGCAGAGGCTCTTGTCATGAGTGATGTGCCATGAACTAGACCAACAACCTGTTAATACTGCCTAATGTGCTGGGATATAGCCATGTAAAGAACAACTAATTGTGTTGGAAGCTATGTGAACAAGATATGGTATGAAAGGGGATGAAGATGACAAGTGTAGTGAAGGGCTGGAATCTTCACCAGAAGAAGGATGTGTCATATCGGCACCAAATACTATGGTTGGCACCTTGCTAACAAGTTGGTAAGCTTCTAGTAAATACATCAGATGGAACGGTGTTTCTTCCACCAACCTTCACATTGACATTTTCTAGGTACTGATTGCTAATCCTAGATACATTCTTCAGTTTGCAGCTTTGGGAGACAATATCTAATTCTGTTTCACATAATCGTTTCAATTTTCCATAAAAGATGGCACTGCTTTCAGGTAAAATTATAACCAATAACTGAAGAATTCCAGCTTTGTTATTTTTCCCCAGAATTTGATCTGCTTCCTTGGGAATTTGCGTGAATGTCCTCACCATAGTGGCAGGATGTTGCCCACAGAAAGGAAATACAGGATTGACTGCAGAATCCATATCAATGTTTATGCACATCTTAACTAGTTCCTGACAAAAACTTTTGGGCCATCCCCTAGCAGACTTGCGAGAAATCCACACAGATGCTTCGAATTAACATCTTTTGGCCAAATATTGTGCTGGTCAGCATTAAAATATGACACATGCAACAGCTGATAATCAGGAAAAGAATGAAGGAGAGAAAAAAAAAAGAATTGGAAGAGAAGTAGCAGCAACAACCATAATAGAAAGAGGCAACTAGAAACCATCATATACCTATTAAACTGTGAAGAACAGAGTGAAACCAAAAAAAAAAAAAAATCCAAAAAACACTAAGCATGACTCACTTTAATTCCTTTGTTTGTTCTTGTGTTAATCCCTTAATGTGACATCGCCTATGCGGAATTTCCTCATAAGTCACTTCAACTTTCACCTCAGTAAGAGCCTTCTTAATCTCAGAAATCGAGCCTTTTGTGAAGTCATATTAGTGATTTTCCTTTTCCTGACCGCAACTCCTTTCTTGATGTCAAAACATTTTCATGTCCAGCCGTGGAATACATGGCAATAGAATTTGACTCAGTTCGGCTACGACCAGAAACTTTAGCAAGAATGCAACTACAAGTCTTTGTTAGCAAGGTGCAGGACACCTGATTTTGACTCAGGCAATCAGAGAAAAAAAAAATAGACAAAACCAGAAATATGACCAAGGCATTCCATTTCGAACCAGCAATCATAAATTTATAACAAATTATGAACTTGAACTAAACATTTGGTCTTAATTTAGCAAATCAGAATAAATCAGAGACTTGATCTTGGGTTAGATAAACAAGAGTTTTTTTTTTCATAGCAGAGATTTCTGCTGAAACCGATTCAGAAGCCCAACTTTCCCTTTTTTTTTTAGATGTTCTAACTGATTCCACAACAAAATCAAGAGTGGTTTTATTTAGAAAATGGAAATAAAATGATGAATACCCTGATGCCTAATTTTTAAGTTGAATGCATGACATTTAAAGATGTATCACCTAACTATTAAGTGGTGAGAAACATAATCCTGGAATGTATGGCAACACGTTTTCCATTATTGACTTCAATCCCCCATATTCAGAAGGGAGCGAAATTCCAACCTTGAACTTAACTCATGTGCTGATAGTGATCTTGAAGTCTCATATTTCTGAAAGATCAGACCCACGCAAGGAGTTCCCCTACTGTATTACATGGCAATTTGCTGAAGGTGATTTCTAACCAGATCCAGTTGCAAAGACTGAAAGGGTCGGTCAGAACCCAATTATCCTTGTTTCAATCCTGTAGCCCAGAAATGGACTCCTTACCCAAGCCAGACAACAAACTTTCATTGTAATGACTATGGAAATTACTTTCACTGTCAGGAAACATACATAGATGTCGGTTTCTGGCACCAAGCAGTAACAGATTCTACCAGTAAATCTGAAATGTTAAAATTCTTCAATTGCTTTCTTAACCACTGCCAATTTAACTGATGGTTGTAGGAGTCAAGAAGGGCCTTTCCTAATTCCTTTTCTGATTGAGAAAGGGGGGGGGAGGCTTTTACCAGATTGTCCTGTTTAAATTGGAGGTGTAGAGGCGTCTCCTATACTCTGTAGCTATGGCTAAGCTCTGAAGATTGATCGGCAAAGGGAAACTGGGGGAAGAAGAAAGGAAAACAGAAGAAGGAGAAAAGGAAAATTTCAAGAGAGAAGCATTGAGAAGATCACGTGGAGGGGTGAAGCGCGGATGTTCCGAAGAGAAGGGTGCGATGGTATGGTGATAACGGATGATGCGTGAAGAAAAGAGAGGGTTATGTACAGGAAAGGGGAGGGGTGAAGGCGGATCGTGAAGAAGGAAGGAAGTGCTGGGGTGAGAACGGATGGAGAGAAGAGGCCCATGCGTGCTTCTCTTAAAGGGAGAGGAGGAGGATTCAGTTGGGGGATGAGAGGCTGAAGATGGAGCTGTTGGCGATGGGTGGCTGGAGGCTTCGAGAAGTGGTTGGAGGCACATGGGTGCTTCCAGAAGGCTATGTCGAGGGGCCATCGGCCATGGAGGTTCAAGGGTGAGAGAGGGAGAAGGCGAGAGTTAGGGTTTTCAAAACCCTAACTCGACTCTTAAACAAAAATAAAGTTTTTCACAAAAGGAGCCTCTTTAAAAAGTTTTTTTTCCAAAAACGGGTTTCCAAAAACTATTTTGAAATTTCCTTCATTTATTTCTGTTTTTTTTGTTATTTTCTCAATATTATTATTTTTTTATATTTTTGGAATGAAAATCTAAGATTTTACGAGAAAACAAAGATTAAACTCTAATTTTTTTATATTTTTTTGAGAAATATTTACAAAAGTATTTTTCTGAGAATTTCCGACCATTTCGGGGAAATTTCTTCAGAAGAATGAGTTCGGACCCGAGTTTTGAGAAAATGTTCGAGTTTTGGAACTCGAATCGAGAAATACAGCATGATGGATCCAAACGAATGTCGGAGGAACTGTCTGAGCTATTTAAAATTTATTTTTTGTATTTTCTGTAATTTTAATTTAAAAGTTTGGATAATGAGACTCAGATTTGGATCTGGACAATGGATCCGGATCTGAAATCAATTTAAACATATAAAATGAATTTAATTTCAGTAAAACTTGAGAAATGAACTGGAATTTAGATTTAAAGATGACTCATTTGCTCAAAAATGAATTTAGGGGTAAGAACAAAATATTTAAAAGATTTTAAAAATTTTGGGGTGTTCACACATATTAATCAAGGTATTAAAAGCATATACTCTACTATCAAAAGCACCAGAGTTGACTCCCCCTCACTGTACATGTTCCATCCTGAGAACATAGGAATCTCATATAGCCAACTGTGGCTATACCCATACCTTCACATTTTTGCACTTATTTTCCTATAACTGTGTATATTCACTGCACTACCAGCACACCATTGTCCCTCCAGCCCTATCAAGCCTCCAATGACAGTCGGACCATGTCTTTAATCTCAGCCGTGATAGTCGAAAAGCTAGGACATCAGTAATTCCATTTGTTGCAGTTTTTTCCTGCATAGCTTAAACAGCAAAACAGGTTGTGAGCTTGCTTTATCTGGTTCATGCAAGGCCCTGGCCAACGACTGCCAATCAACTAAGGCCCCATTACAATAGTCACTGGTGGGGAAGGGTCTGATATGAACTCGGCTTCTCCACAACATCTTTCCCCTGCTGTATTTCTTTTCCCAAACACCTGTAAATAGCATGGCAACATATCAATAGCACTTCTTCCCAGCCTGTAGATGCCAGTATCACTCTCATCTATCTATGTTGCATGTATGTCACCGGAGGTGTATATATATATATCATTTTCCATCCTTTTTGTCATATATATCTTGGCATATGAGCCTTTTCACTATTGATTTACATATGATATGTGTGATTTTCCTTCTCTTTTCATACTAACCCGGTTGTTTTGCAGGGAATATGTGGATAAAGTCATTGCTTTGAGTTGTAAATTCAATTTTGTATATTGTAATAAATTAGATCTTAATAAGAATTTATATTTCTTGCTTTAGATAGAATGTATGAGCATTGTAAATGTCATAAATGGCTCATTTTCATGCTTTTTGTCTTTATTTCTCAAATTCTCACAATGGTGAAACACGAATGACACGTGCACCATTTCATAAGAGGTAATTAATTCTAAGTTGATGATTTACATCAATGGCCATAGTCAGGATGTAAACAAGACTTAGTATTTTTATCTTTTATAAAATAACACTGGATCCACACTGGATCCTTTTCAAAAATCATCATATTTTCTTTAAATATTTTCCTCTTTTATCAGAATTTAATTTAAAATTAATTCAATACATATACCAATGGCCATAGTCAGGGTATATTGAGAGTTAATTTCATTTTAAATTCTATAAAAGCACCAAAAATATATATATATTTTATTCTTTATTTGAATTTAAATGTGGTTATTATATAATATATTCAATGACCATAGTCAGGGATATATTAGATCTTCAACCTCATTTATAATTCACTTAAAGAATGGAATAGCTCTTCAAAGTCCTATTTCAAAATCATTCAAATTCATTCATTATTTAGGATAGAAGTGCATCATATTTTCAAAATTCTTTTTCAAAAACCCAAGTGATTTTGAACATCTTTCTTCAATTTCTATTTCAAATTCCAATTCTATCTTAATTTTAAAGTCCAATTTGACTTTGGAATCTCAAAAAGAAAATCATCTTACATTCAAATTCAAAATTCAAATTCAATTCAATTCAATTCCATTTTTTTAAAGTTCAATTTAAACTTTGAAACTTCTGAGTAATCTTCTGATTTCACATTCGAAATCAAGTTCATCTTCAAAAATCAAAATCAAAAGTTGAGATTGATTTTGAATCTCAAAATTTGACTCTTCTTAAAATTTTAAATTCAATCTGGGTTTTCAAAACCCAGATCCATCTTCAATAGACCCATTTGGATTTTTGGAATCCAAATCCAAAGTGGGATCCTAATCCCAACTTGGATCCAGATTTCCAAGTGCAAATCTCCATTTGTTGAATCTCAGATCTCATATCTGAAACCCATCTTAGGATCCAGAATCCAATTCCACCTTGGATCTCAGGCTTCAGATCCAAAATCCAGTATAGGATCCAGAATTCAATTTCACCTTGGATCTCAGACTTCAGATCCAATTTCATCTTGGATTTCAGATTTCAGATCCAAAATCCATTCTAGGATCCAGATCCCAATTCCACCTTGGATCTCATATTTCAGATCCAAAATCCATCTTAGGATCCAGAATCCAACTTCACCTCGGATCTTAGACTTCAGATCCAAATTCCATTCTAGACTTCAGATCCAAATTCCATTTCAAATTTCGGATCTAATTCCACCTTGGATCTCAGACTTCAGATCCGAATTCCATCTTGGATCCAATTCCATTTAAAATTCAGAATTCCACTTCATCATTTAATCTCGGATTTCAGATTCAACTCCTATTTAGGATTCTAAATCCAGAATTCAATTCCATCTTGGATTTCAACTCTATTTAGGATCCAAACTTTGGATTCAAATTCCATCTTGACTTCCAACTTTCAAATCAATTCCATTTCTCAATTCTACTTAGATTTCCCACATTTCATTTTTTATTTCAAATTTCAAAGTTAGAATTCAATTCCATTTCATCTCTATTCTGATTCAAAGCCCATTTATGATTTTGAAATTTCCTTTTTCTTTTATCTCAACTTCAGAACCATTCCTTTCAAAGTCAAGATTCATTCTCAAATTCTGATTATTCTAAAAACTTAGAACTTTAAATCTAAAATTCTAAGTTAGAAACCATTCCTTCACTTTATCATCAGATTCATCTCAGAAACACTTGAAAAATTTCAAATCATTTTCAAAAAAAGAGCATACATCTTTGCATTCGCACAAGCATGATTTTTTGTGCATTTAGACTTAGAATAAATTCTTAGATTATATTTTAGCAAAGCAAAAAGGCATGAATTTGACTCTTGGTTCGATTACCCCTGGTAAAGGCGCCAGGAACGGTCGAACCTCGTACAGACGAGCGGATCCCGTCTCCCAGTTTTCCCGCAAATATTTCAAAAACAGAGACGAGTAATTTTCTTGAATATTTTCAAAAATTAAGGTCAAGTGAGACCCTGCAAAAGAGTTCCTCTTCTCTTCTCTTTCTTTTCTTTTCTCTTCTCTCTTCTTTTCTGTCTTTTATTTTCTCCCTTCAAAAAGGAGGAAATAAAGGGTAGAAAGGAAAAGAGAAGGAAGAGAGAGAATATTACGAGAGAAAAAATTTTGCGATGATCACACTAGCCATGTCTTTCTTTTTTATCATTGCTGGCTCTTAAAAGAAACTATAACTTTCCAAAGCTTCGTGTTAGTGGAGTTCCTGGTTGTTGACAAAAAGGATATGATGCAGGAAGCTGTTCAAATCTCAATTAAGAGTAGCAAGATAACTGAACATTTTCTGAACTGATAATACTGAAGTTGCTCGTAAGAAAAGAATCTTATACTAGCAATTTTTAGTCACAGAAGTTCCTTGGATGGGAGCTGACTAAGTTAGAAAATCCTTATTTGTAAAGAGGCAGGGTATGCGCTTATCAACTAATTTAGGTCAAAATTCATGTTAATGCTGTAAGGATATTCCTTAAAGGGTCAAGATGATTATGCCTACGCTAGTTTTCTTACCCAAATAGCTTCCTTTATGATTTAGGCATTGGTTCCTTGGTCTAGAAGTTTTGATATGTGTTGCACATGCAATGTAATGACCCCAACTCATACCCCTTGAAAATACAGATTTGTTTTTTTAAAATCAATTGTGGAAATCTTCCCAGAAACCTGGGGCTTTTACAGTTTCACTCTCAATTGGATAAAACAACCAACCACAATAGAGCTTACAATTATCATCCATACCAAACGAAACCTTTATTGAATAATAAGTGATAAGTCTCGAGACAATTGCATAAATAAAGAATTCAGAGTGCAATAACAACTAAATGAAACAAAAAGAAAATAAAAGAAGACTGAGCCACGTTGTCCACCTGTGATCTGTCTAGCAAGTGCGTGACATCCATAACTTCTCCAGAAGTGAGTCGATTCACTGATCACCTGCGGCTGCGAAAAACCACAGAAAGAGAGTATCAATAATCCGAAGAATTCTGTGTACAAATTCCTCTAATGAAATAAATGATCATAAAGAACACATAAGATTTTATGCAATAATTCAGAAGAATACAATTATGACATTTATATAACTCAATTAAGCATTCATACAACATGAAGCATTTATTAATCAGGAAAGAACATTAATCAATAACAGAAATCGCAATTTAAGTAAGTAGGACATTTAACATGCATTAGAAATTAAACATCATGCATCCACCAACATGTAACAATTAAGGGAACAGGTAAAATATGCATGTTCTAATGCATAGCAAAAATATGAATTGATTTATGTGCAATGCATGAATACTTTATTATCTTTCCTTAAGGTTTTCCTTTTTCATATGCATGCCCTATTAAATGCATACAATTTAAGTTCCTCTTTTTAATTACAGTTGCCCGTGGATACACCAAACGGGTAAAATTCTCGAGGTCAAGTTAGGTTCCCAGGGTAGCTTAACACACAATTTGTATTTTATTACTGAGTTACAAACTTAACCCTCGACCGAATCACCTTCGAAACATTAGACCTCCACATCTAATGTTGAGGACACCAGAGACCCTCCATGCCTACAAGTGCCACTTTCTTGGTATACCAAAACAACAATTGTGTCAAACACACCATCTGTAATAAAACAAGATAATATAAAACAATAGTGAAACAAACACAATGCCAACAAAGGGCTTTAATAAACTCACTTAAGGTTGGTCACTAATGGACCAAATACAATCTCAAAAGAGATAAAAATTTCAAACAACACAAGAGGCATACAAGCCTATAAGATGGAAAAAAACTCTAGAGAAAACCCTCAAATGCTTCTAAAAGCATTGAGGAATAACAAGGGAGTGAGACTCTATTTATAGAGCCTCACTCTAGCACATGGGAGGCAGTCCAGCTCTTTGGACTGCCTTCCAACAATCATTATTATGACTGTTGGGTGGCAGTCCAATGTCTAGTTAGACAGTTTATTTAAAACAATGCTAAATTATATTTCAGTCCCTAGTGGACTGTACTATATGATAAAAGACAAAAATACTCTTATCGGGTATTTGAATACAATTTTATTTTTAACACTCCTCAAACTTATGAGGAAATCACTGAAAGTTTGCTAAGAAGATACAAAAATTGAGGCAGTGGAAGAGCTTTGGTGAAGAAGTCTGCAATCTGAAATTCGGACTGAACATATGGCAATGTAATAGTCCCCTTCAAATATTCTTCGCGAACATAGTGACAATCCATCTCAATGTGTTTTGTTCGCTCGTGAAATATGTGATTGATGGCTATATAGATGGCACTTTTATTATCACAACATAGCTTTGAAGGTTCTGAGACATCAACACCCATATCGAAAAGTAGTGCTCTCATCCATACAACTTCAGTGGTTGTGGTAGCCATTGCCCTATACTCAGCTTCCGTAGAGGATAAAGACACTTTCTGTTATTTTTTGCATCGCCAAGAAATGAGAGAATTATCTAAAAACACATAAAAGCCAGTAGTTGAGTGACAGTTATTGAGATCTCCTCCCCAGTCAGAATCAATGTAAGACATAAGACTTAAAGATAAGGAAGAGGATAAAAATAGTCCTTTAGATATAGTTTTCTTGATGTATCAAACTATTCTTAATACTGTACTCATGTGGATAGTTGTGGGCGCATGTTAAAATTGACTTGCAAAATGTACAACATGCACAATATCTAGCCTTGTAATGGACAGATACATCAATGATCCAATGAGTTGTCGATAAGGGGTTGGATCATCTAATAATACTCCATCTTCAGCTCGCATTTTTGCATTTATTACTTCAGGAGTATCAGCATATTTTGTGTCAGTGATTCCTGAACGCTCAACAATATCAACTGCAAACTTGATTTGAGATAAATTGTATCCTCTTGGTGAGTAGGCTACTTCAATTCCTAAACAGTATCTAAAAAAACCAAGATCAGTCATATCAAAGGATTTTTTAAGCAAAATTTTAATATCTTCAATTTTCTTTTGATCATTCCCTGTGATGATCATATCATCAACATACAAAAGAAGAATGATCAATGAGGTACCTGTAGATCTCACAAAAAGAGCAGTGTCAGTGTAACAAGATTTAAATCTAAGTTTTAATATCGTACCACTAAACCGATCATACCATGTTTTAGGGGCTTGTTTAAGCCCATATAGGGCTTTTTGAAGATGAAGGACCATGCCTTTTTCAATACACAGACCAGGGGGAGGATCCATGTATACTTTTTCATTTAAGTTTTCATTCAAGAATGCATTTTTAACATCTAACTGATATATCGGTCATTTTTGAATGGATGCTATAGCAACTAGAGTTCTAACTGTAGTCATACGAGCTATTGAAGCAAAGGTCTCTTCATAATCTATACCATATTCTTCAGAATATCCTTTTGCAACAAGTCTTGCTTTATATCTCTCAAGAGACCTGTCACTTTTTGTTTTAATTTTAAACACCCATTTACACCCTATTGTCTTCTTTCCGATAGGAAGAGGTTGAATTGCCCAAGTGTGAGCCTTGTGTAATGCATCTAATTCAATTTTCATGGCTTCAACCCATTCGTTTATATTTTTGGCCTCGTTATAATTGGATGGTTCATGATAGGAATGAATGGCTAAAAGACATGCCCTGTAGTTTGGTAAGAAGGATTCGTATGAGACAAACCTACTTGGAGGCCTATGTGTTCGTTCTGACCTTCTAACACTAGTTTCTTCAGTATTTGTTAGTTGATTATATCTGTCAAGGGCACATAGATGCTCCCCAATATTTCGTCTAGAGTATTGAAGAAGATCTTGAGATGGTTCACTGCTTGAGTCATTAATAGACTCGAAGGTTTCAATATCATTACTAATACCTTTATTGGGTAACAAATCAAATAAGAAAGCATACTTGGATTCTTCCTTAGGAACATCAAAATCAAATCCATTGTCATTTTCTAGAAAGGTAACATTTCTAGAAACATAGAGTTTATCATTTATTTTATCATAACATCGATATCCTTTTTTATTATCAGCATAACCAAGAAAGACACATTTTATGGCTTTAGAAGAGAGTTTGCTATATTTTTCAAGAAGCACGAAGCATTTAAAACCAAATACCCTTACCCTTTTTAAATCAGGAGAAATTTTAAAGTTTTTCGATAGGAGACTTGTTTTCCAAAGTTTGAGAAGGTATTCTATTTATTAGACGGACTGCGATTAGGGCAGTTTCAGCCCAAAATTGCTTTATAACTTCTTTTTATATAAGTAGAGTTCTAGTAGTTTCAATGATATGATGATGTTTTCTTTTAGAAATCCCATTTTGTTGAGGTGTCCTAGGGCATGATTTTTGATGCACAATTTCATGACTTTTTAGATATAATTGAAATTCATTTGAAAGAAACTCTCCCCCAGAGTCGGAGCAGAAGACTTTAATATTTGTTTTAAATTAATTTTTAACTAGATTATGAAAGTTTTTAAAACATGAAAAACTTCAGATTTGAGTTTTAGAAAGTAAATCCATGTCTACTAAAATCATGTATAAATGTAACATAGTACGAATAACGACCTTTTGACATAACAGGAGCGGGACCCCACACATCCGAATGCACTAATTCAAAATTTTTATGTGTCACAGAGGTTCTAGACCCAAAAGGTATCATTTGCATTTTTCCAAGTATATAATCTTCACATACAAATTTTTTATCTTTACAAAATTTTTCTAAAAATGGAAAAAGAGATAATTTGGATATACTTGGGTGTCCTAATCTTTTATGCCAAAGATCTATATTAATGTCTTTGACATGATTACAAAACGAGTATTTTGGTAAACAAAGGAAATCTATGTAGTAAAGGTCTCCTCGTCTATGGCCTTGCCCAATAAGCTTCTATGGCTAGAGATCCTGCACCCAACACGCCTTAGTTGAGAAGAATACTTTACAACCATGGTCAGTAATTTAAGAGACCAAAAAAAGATTTAAATCCAGTTTGGGAATGACTCTCACTTTTGGAACAAAGAATTTTTTTGAAATATCATTAAGGTTTCATAAGCTTTTGACTTTTAAAGAGGTACCATTGGCAGTTGACACACATGAGAAATATGATTTAGTGCAATCAGATAATAGAGACTCATTATAAGTCATGTGGAAAGAAGCACCTGAGTCTAGAATCCAAGAGGTCTTACCTGGAGGAGACGAGGAAGAGATGATAGCTCCAGATGTAGAAGATGTATCCTTAAGAAGTTGTGAGACGACTTCTGCTATTTGAGCAAGATTTAATTCATTGAAGCTGCCCCCTTTTCTTGATTCTTAAGGTTTTTCACTTAAGACGACCACCTTTTTAAATTTGGGACATTCTGGTCTTATATGTTCGAGTTCCTTACAATGATGACAAATAATTTTTCCTTTGTATCCTCCCTTGTATCCTCCTCCATTGTGTCCTTCCCCATTGAACTTCTTCTCAAAGTGAGGTGGTTTATATGTTTTTATAAAATTGTCGGGTCTTGCCATGGCAAGGACCTCATCATTAGACTTGTTCATTCCAAGTCTTGTCTCTTCTTGACAAATTTGAGCAAGGGCCTCACTTATAGAAGGATAAGTTGTCCTATAAAGTAAGGAAGATCTTACTTGCTCAAATTTCGGTCGAAGGCCATAAAGAAAGGAGAAAAGATTTTCTCTTTCGATTTGGGTCCTTCTCATATCAATAGCCGAACCTTCCCATTTTGGTTCCAACATGGATAATTCATCCCAAATAGGAGATAAAATACCGTAAAAATCTCTTACACTTTTATTTCCTTGTTTTGAATTACGTACCTTGTCTTGGAGATAATAAAGTCTAGCCATATCCTTTTGGATAAAAGTATTTCTTAGAAAGCTCCATGTGTCACATGCCTTCTTGAATTTGATGATATTGGTGGCAATCTTGAACTCCATGGTATTCATAAGCCATGAGAGTATTTGTGCATTGCTTGCCTCCTAATCTTCCAATTTATTTTGGTATTCTTCCAAGGTTTTTTCTTTTTCTTCTTCGGACAAGGCTTTGACTTGATCTCCTTCTCTTCTAGTCAATTTGAGTTGTGGTTCACTAGTAGAACCACTAGTAAAACCCCACAATTTTTTTCCTTTGATATGATTCTCCATAGTCGTCGCCCACATCAAGTAGTTGTTTTCATTGAGTTTGTAGGTGATAACGGTGGCGAACTCTCTTTCTCCCATAATGAATACTTGAGTTTAGAATGAAGGAGATAGAGAATAATCAATGATCGAAGAACACTTCCTTCACAATATTCTTCTTCTTTTAAGAGCCTAGCTCTGATACCATGTAATGAAACAAGGTACAATGAAACAATAGTAAAACAAACATAATGCCAACAAAGGGCTTTAATAAACTCACTTAAGGTTGGTCACTAATGGACCAAATACAATCTCAAAAGAGATAAAAATACCAAACAGCACAAGAGGCATACAAGCCTATAAGATGAAAAAAACTCTAGAGAAAACCCTCAAATACTTTTAAAAGCATTGAGGAATAACAAAGGAGTGAGGCTCTATTTATAGAGCCTCACTCCAGCACATGGGAGGTAGTCCAGCTCTTTGGACTGCCCTCCAATAGTCATTATTATGACTGTTGGGTGGCAGTCCAACGTCTATTTTTGACTGCCTCCCAACAGTCATATTTTGACTGTTGTGCCCAACAGTCATAAATATGACTGTTGGGCAGTTTATTTAAAACAATGTTAAATTACATTTCAGTCCCTAGTGGATTGTACTATATGATAAAAGACAAAAATACCTTTATCGGGTATTTGAATACAATTTTATTTTTAACACCACCCCCAGGTAAAGCAGCAGACTCTCCCTAAAATTGTGGTTAGGAGAAAGAACCTCAATATCGGGTTTAGGGGTCAAAGTAAAGCACACAGAGTTTTTGTATCCTCGTGGTCCCCCAAAACCGAATCTCTAAGATCCCCATTATTTCGATAAGATATCTCAGAACGTATATTACACTATTCTTATTCATTATCTTTTTTATTAAGAGCTAATTATTGAGTTTTGCAATTCAGTATGCAAAAACAAATGCAAAAGCTCGCATCTACTCCTGCGAGAACCATCACAGGACTCCCGCCCGTGGAAATACATAGAACAGTGCAATACATTGCAATAAAAATAAATATGATTTTTGCGATGCATTTTAATAGTAAATAAAGAAAGAACAAATCAAAGCTCGAGGCCCACCCGGCCCACGATGATTCATTTTGATCATCGATCCATCATATGCAAAAATCATGAATAATATACCAGAATGCATTACTTTTGAATGCTTCACAATGCACATTCATGTATATAAATTAAAGATGTGAATAAAAAATTTTAAGCATATGCATGTGCATGAGTTTACAATTTTATATTCATTCCATGCTTTCATTTGATTCATGTACAACTATGTCAAGTGCATTCTTTCATTTGCATACACGCATCCATGCCAATGCATATTCTCTTAAATTTAGGTGCTCATGTAAAGGCATATTTCCATCAAGTGTGTGTGTTCATGTCAATTGCATGATATCAATAAACCTGCATATACATAACAATGCATGTTCCCATCATATGCATACATACTTGTCAATGCGTGCCTTTCAATGGAATAAACATCACATGCACATTTGGATCAAGTGCATATGTAACTATCAATGCACTTTTTTTTTCTGTTTCGAATAAACATTAATGCCTAATTTTTCTTACGTGTGCATATACATGTCAATGCATGTACATAACAATACATAAGTTCAGCAAGTATATACATAATTGTCAATACAACGATTCCTATTGAATATGCATGTTGTCCTTAAGTTTACTTGTGACTGTCAATGCATATTTTCACAAAGTCTGCACTTACCTATTCATACATGTTATCACTAATAATGCATTTCTTTTAAAACATAGGAATGTTTGTGCCCTCCTTTACATGCTACAACTATAATTTCCACATATGCAACAACTGAGTCATACCCTTTTAATTAAAGTATAATTTCCACATATGCAGCAACTGGTATCCTACTGTGTAAACATATGAACCTTTATTACTTTACAAGCATACAGTTAATCTAATTTTTTTTTCTTTGAGTTTCACATCTGAAAAAGAATCACCACATATAATAGATTTCTTTACTCTCCTTTTTTTTCACATTCCCAGCTGCCTACTCGGCTGGGCTCAGCAACTCACCAGGCTCAGCCTGTCAAGTGAGCCAGACTGGGTTCGGCTGGTCTGACAGCTAGCCTACACAAAAACCCTTTTTTTTCTTCACAGCATGTCCCTAAAAAAAATTTACATTGGTAGGTTAGACAATCCCAATCAAGATAATTGATCAACAATAAGAAAATCAAAGTTTGGTTGATTAAGACATACAACAACCATGATTTTTCGACAACCAAGATTTTAGACTTTTTATATATTAAAAATACAGATCTTTATATTAGGCCTAAATCCAGTCAAAAACCTAAATTTAAAATTTACAGGCCCAACGTGAACCAATTCCAAGAACATGCTAACCCAAATTTAAAACCAATACGTTAAAAATTCTCAGCAAGAGTTTCTAAAAGTATTTAGATTTTAATGCATAGCCAGTTTAGGTTATAACACCCCAACCAAGAAAGAGCGCATATTCAGATATTGAACATCAAACGAGAAACAATTGTAAACAAGCATAACCAACTTAGGTTTTAAATCCCAACCAAGGAAAAATGCAGGTTCAGATATTGAACATCAAAACAAAAAAAAATTTGTGTACAGACCAGCAAGAAATCAAGGCATGACGAATCCAAGGTCTGTGCATAAAGACAAATTTTTATTTTTTTTAAATCCTACACTTGATTCAACCCATGCTAGTCTCCTCTTCCATTGGATTAAGAGAGGAACCTGTACCCTTTTCCTTGTTGTGGGCTAAATCTGAAAGAAAGTAGGAGACGTTGATGGAGCTGCAATTTCCCCTCTCTCTCTCTGCCTCCCCTTCTTTCTCTCTCTAAAAAAAATGATGTTACTCTAAAGCACACACCTAACAAGGTATATCTTTCATGGATTAACTTTCTGTTTTACCGTAACATACTTTCCACATGATTTTACTCCAAAAACACCTTTTAAAAAGAGGAAACGACATG
Organism: Nuphar pumila; assembly: GCF_984573655.1. Classification (NCBI taxonomy): domain Eukaryota; kingdom Viridiplantae; phylum Streptophyta; class Magnoliopsida; order Nymphaeales; family Nymphaeaceae; genus Nuphar; species Nuphar pumila. The sequence continues at coordinate 92,733,861 of NC_143256.1, read as the reverse complement.
ACCTCAATCATGGATCTTAGAGTAAATATTTGGTTTTACTCTTTCACATGATTTTATACCAAAATACCACATAGAAATTAAATCCATGTTCCTTTTCTCACTCAAATCACAAGAGAAAACCCGTACCTCAGAATCTGACGCTTGGGGGGAAGCCCAATGATGCCGACAGAGAGGAACAGCTCAAGCGGGGGTCATCGGGGAAAAGGGGCTATCGACCAAAGGTGGCTGCTCGAGAGCGAGGTCAGAGAGAGCAGGGCTCAGAGATTGCTAACAGCTACGATCGCCAGCGTCAGCAGAGAAGGGGACGAAGACGGTTGACAAGCAGAGAGAGAAAAAGGGAGATGGTGAGGTTGTCGGTGTCGAGCGGCCTCTGACGAACTGCAGAGGACAGAGGGGTACCGAGGGAGGTGTCGTCGGAGCTCGGTGGTCACCGAGAAGCGAGGCAGTGGACAGGGAGCCGCAGGAGGAAGAGTGCATGGGTGAGGGCTCCTCCCTCACTGTGATCATCGCAAAATTTTTTTTTCTCTCATAATATTCTCTCTCTTTCTTCTCTTTTCCTTTCCAACCTCTTATTTTCCTCCTTTTTGAAGGGAGAAAAGATAAAAGAACGGAAAGAAAGAGAGAAGAGAAAAGAAAAAAAAGAAGAGAAGAGAAGAGGAACTCTTTTGCGGGTCTCACTTGACCTTAATTTTGAAAATATTTTGAAATAACTCGCCTTCGTTTTTGAAATATTTGCGAGAAAATTGAGAGACGGGATCCGCTCGTCGGTACGAGGTTCGACCGTTCCTGGCGCCTTTACCAGGGGTAATCGAACCAAGGGTCGAATTAATGCCTTTTGCTTTGCTAAGAATTTATCTAAGTATTTATCCTAAGTCTAAATACACAAAGAATCATGCTTGTGCAAATGCAAAGATGTATGCTCTTTTTGAAAATATTTTGAAGATTTTTCCAAGTGAATCAGATAAAGTGAAGAAATGTTTTCTAACTTAGAACTTAAGATTTGAAGTTCTAAGTTTTTAAAATAATCAGAGCTTTAGGAAAATGAATTTGGATCTTTGAGAGAAATGATCTTGAAACTGAAAGAAAGAAAATTTCAAAGTCATAAATGGACTTTGAATTTGGAAGTTTGAACTTGGATGAATATTTGGAATGGAATTGAATTCTAACTTTGAAGTTTTGAAGTTTAGAAGGAAATGTGGGGGATCTAAAGGAATTGAGGAATGGGATTTGTAAAAGTTAGATTTTCAAGATGAAATCCGAATCCAAATTCTGGATTCTGAATAGAGTTTTGAATTGATTTTTAGGATCCGAAATAGGGACTTGGTTTGAATGAAATGGAATTGGCTTTAAGAATTGGAATTTAAGTGGAATTTTGGATTTGGAATTTTTGAAGGGAATTGGATTTAAGACTTGGAATACGAGATGGTATTTGGATTCTGAAATCTGAGATCCAAAATAAGGTTGGACTCTGGATTCTAAGATGGAATTGGATCTGAAATCTGAGATCCAAAATAGAATTGGGTTCTAGATCCTAGAATGGATTTGGATCTGAAGTCTGAGATCCAATGTAGGATTGGATTCTAGATCCTAAGAATTGGATTTTGGATCTGAATCTGAGACCCAAAGTAGGGTTGGATTCTGGATCCTAAGAATTGGAATTTGAATCTGAATCGGAGATCCAATGGTAGAATGAGGATCTGGATCCTAAATGAAATTTGGATCTGTGATCAGAACAGAGTTTTATACTTGGAAATCTGGATCCAAGTTGAGACTAGGATTTGACTTTGGATTTGGGTTTTGAGAAGTCCAAATAGGACTTTCAAAGATGGATCTGGGTTTTTAGAAACCCAAAATTTAAGTTTTGAGATTCAAATCCAAAAAGGGGGGGGAACTTGATTTTAAAATCAGAAGATAACTTCAAAGTTAATATGAACTTTGAAATTGAATTTTGAATTGAGTTGGATTTTTGAAGTTTGAATATGAAATGATTCTAAAATTCCAAAGTCAAATTGGACTTTGAAATTGAGATAGATTTGGAATTTTTGAAATAGAAATTTGAAGAAAGAGGTTCAAAATCACTTGGGTTTTTAAAAAGGAATTTTGAAAAATGATGCAATTCTACCTTAAATGATGTGATGAATTTAAAGATTTTTGAATTTGGAATTTTGAAAAGCTATCCCATTCTTTAAATGAATTAAAATGAAGTTGAAGACATAATACATTCCTGACTATGGTCATTGAATGTATTATGTAATACCTACATTTAAATTCAAGTGAAGAATGAAATACATTTTTGGTGCTTTTACAGAATTTAAAATGAAATTAACTCTCAATATACCCTGACTATGGCCATTGGTATATATTTTGAGTTAATTTTAAGTTAAATTCTAATAAAAGGAGAAAAATATTTAAGGAAACATGATGAGTTTTGAAAATGGATCCAGTGCGAATCCAGTGTTATTTCGTAAAAGATAAAAATACTAAGTTTTGTCCACACCCTGACTATGGCCATTGATGTGGATCATCAACTTAGGATTGATTTACCTCTTACAAAATGGTGCACGTGCCATTCGTGTTTCACCATTGTGAGAATTTGAGAAATAAAGGCAAAAATGCATGAAAAACAAGTAATTCATGATATTTACAATGCTCATTCATTCTATCTAAGGGTTGGAAAACGTAAATTCTCATTATATCTAACTATTACAGTCTTGAAATTGAAATAAAAATTTACAATTCCCTATGCCAAGCAGAAAATAACCCCTTTTCTATATTTTCTGCAAGAAGATAAAGTTAGTATGAAGCCAAGTAGGAAATGGGAGGGAAAACCAAGAGATTATATTAGAATTACAATGCATGTGATGATCCCTCAATGTTGATGAGAGAGTCTTAGGAAGAAAATACAAGATAGATGGAACATGCTATCATGATGTGCAAAGAACATGGAAAGGTGTGGAGAATGATGTCAGTGCATGTAACATATGACCTATGTTATGAAATGCTATTTGAATGAAGGTATAGATGTTAATGAGATTATGAAGATAAATGCAAGAATTGAGAGATTGTTGCACGAACTGGGTGGCAACAGTATATGGGGGTGCTGTGGCATGCATATATTGTATAAATATAAATGAAGGTGAAGTGTGTATGGATGAGAATAGCTAATCTAGGGTAACAATAGGATGTTACTGGATGCTGTGTAGCCTAGATGCTGGAAGAGACCAACATCTTGGTGGATGCCTGAAGTGGAACCACAACAATGCCTAAGTAGGTACTGTTGTAAAAAAAATACAGCAGTGGTGATGGAATATGTGGTTGGTTGTGTGAATGTATGAGATGGTGTGGGATGCCAATGCTGAAGCAAAAGCAGGTGCAGAGTGCTGCTGGGGCTTGTGCTGTTGGAGACAGTGATGACAGCGCGGTAGGTGTTGCAGTAGATATGCTGCGAAATGATGGGTGTCATGAGCTACAGCCATCGTGAGCCACTATGCAGGGCTCACAGCCAAGTGAAGGTTCGGTATGCAATAGAAGGCCAGTACTAATAGAGTGCCTTATACAAACAGGATCAAGCTCCAGGTCATGCCGATGTGGCGGCCTGTTGATGGATTATAGATTTAACAAGGATACAGTGACATACAATATTATATGAGGTTTTATCAACTTCCAACAAAATTGAGACCCGATCCAGGCTTTCGACTGTTTGGCTTTTATATGCTAAAGAGATACTTACAACAGGTGTGTGTGAACTGGTATACAATGGAAGCTGTTGAATGTGAAGGGGCTGTGTAGGCGTGACAGTGTCGGCAGTGATCTATACATAAGTGGAGGCTGGATACAAGGCTCAAGGGATTTGATGATTGGCTGTTTAGTCAGATCCAATGTCTAACCATCTAACTGTATTGACAGATTGTGCTGATGATGGGGATGATTAAGTCATGGATGTAACTGAAATGGTGACTTTTTGGGGTAATATAACCCATGGAGCTTGGTGGCCTGGGCAATGCAGTATGTGCATAAACGGGGATTGAGTGCATGTGTAATGTAAGTGAAGAATGTAGATGTTGACATACGACTCAACACAACCTAGAAGCTGAAATGCATGAATATAAAGTGCAGTGGCATGCACGATGAGTTTTCTGCAGGAAGAATGAAATTCTGCAACATTTGCCGATATTCCATCAAAGGGATGCCAAATGACATTTAGACTTGTTAAACCATTGGTGAAAATGTCACCATCCAGGATAGGAAAGCATGGGTGCCAAGCATACCATGAGGTTTCTAATTGCCAACAAATCTGAGCACCTGTGAGTCCACAAGGGAAACAAACTTCCATGAATGCTAAAATGATCCAAAATGTCGCATTCCTGAAACTGTTTTTTTTTTTTATCATCACAGAGATCTACGCAATTAGCTATATCTGAACATTTTGAAGACTTTGATGTCTCCAAGCAGAAAGTCTGTGAGGACTTCTGGAAAGCTGTTCCTAACAGGTTCTTCTTCATTGAGCCTCTTCCGTGATTTTAGAAAAGGGATTCTCGATGTCACAGTCACTCTAGAGTGGCAAAAACACAGAAAGACAGCGAATCAGAGAGACTCTCCATCACCTCCTTACAAACAGAAAGATAAGTATGCTTTACAGGGTCTAACCAACCTGCAGGACTTCGATTCCCCCTTTTTTTTTAGGGATCAAATTGCAAAACTCAGTAAGATAAAATAAAGACACATAAAATAACTACAGTTAACAAGAAACATAGGAAACATTAAAGAAGGAATGAAATGGCAATCAATCAAAGGATGTTCACAGTAGCCAACCCATGTTTTGATGAGAGCCAAGGCATGTATATCAAAGATATTGAATTGAACAACATATACAGATATGATAATAATACTGAATTCAGGGATTCTAAAACGGTAAATGTCATGAATCATAGCACAGAAGATACTAAAAAAAAAAAGAGTATATATCACATAATAGTGCAAAATGAGTGAAAAATAACCGAATGAATTAAGTGGCTAATATACATTCAACCTAAAAGAGGAAAAGAATAAACAAATAAATAAAGTAGGTATAAAAGAAACATTGAACAGAGAGAAAAATGGAATGGGAAAAAGAAAATCTAAACAATCCGTGGATGAACAAAATATGCCGATGTAGTATTCGCTGAAGTGATGCTGACTGGGAGGTAGCAAATGGACAGGATATGGGGTTCATTAACATAGGCTTCAGATTATACAAATGGCACCAAAAATAAACCAGATACGATGGGTACATACCTAAGATGAAACAAAATTTCTATAAATGGCAGACTACTATTGGTGAGATACTGAAAACATAGGGATTCACGAGGGACCATCAAAGGCATGAGTAGCGTTGGTGGGGTGATGATCTAGTTGCAGAGCCTAAAGGTCCCAGATATCCAACCGGCAAGGTGATTGTAATCCCCAGGACATGGGAAATCAGGGGATCGATTGAAACCTTCTGCAGGATGAACCCAATCCGATATTGAACCAGATCAGACATCCTTTTAGAGGCCATTTTCAAATACAAACGATGATAGATCTAAGTTGAAATTATGTGGATGATAGCACAATGCACACACACGAGAATTACAGAAGTTGTTAAAGCACATTGCGATGAATGTCAGATTTAAACAATATCCGACAACTGAAAATCTAAATACCATGGCCAACCAGGGTAGGAAATCAACGTAAAAAAAAAAGTAACAGAGATCCTATAGGAGATTGGAAATTCAACAGAAAATCAAGATGAAGGTGAATTTTAGCAGTAAAATTAGACTGGGATTCGAATGAACCCTATCAGATTCTTGAATCTGACAGCCTGAGTCCAAAAATCACCGCCTAAACGTGGCAGAAAAATAAATATAAAAAAAAAAAGAAAAAAAGAATGAAACCTATGGGGTCGACATGATGAAATCTAATGGGAAACGAAATATAATTGCCAACTAAACCGACGGCGTTGATCCAGGGCCATAGAAATGTTAAACTATTGAAGCAGAATAAAATGAAGTAAAAAAAAAAAGAAAACGGATGTTGGAACTCCTCTGCTCCTCTTAATATTGCTTATCTGCAACCCGATTTGCTATATGCAAATCAGGAATTGCGGAATATGCGTTAATGGGAAGATTACAACAAAGAAAACAAAACAAAAAAAATGATGAATAGAGGAAAAGGGGAATATAGTCAAAAGAAGGAGATTCAGAGCACAAAAACAATGGAATGCAAGAGATTTGATAGAAATTCCAGAATCGGAAGGGAGGATGGATGCTTACTTGTGGTTTTGTTGATGTTCGACCGATCTTCTGCTGGTTGAGGAAGAAACACCCGAAGGAGGAAGGAAGGAAAGGTCCGTCTCCAGAAAAACAATCGATGCCAGTACAGAGTCGTTGGAAAAGAAATCTGATCCCCCTCAAGGAGATGGGGTGTCTCTTCTTAAAGAGAGGCCGGATGGTTCGAGAATGGAGGCTGTTAAGGATCGAAGGTTGAGGAGAGGGGAGGCTGTTGGAAGATCAACGGTGGAGAGAGAAGGAAAGAGGTGCGGGAGGAATCCGTTAAAGCTTTTTCCTTTTTTCAAAAAGATGGTCCTCTTTTTAGGAAATTTTTACAAAATGGTTTTGAAAATGAGGTTTCTGGTAAAAATGGCTTCAAAAGCTTGAAAATCATCCGTTTTCTTTGTAGCTCTTCTCGATTTTTTTGGTTTTTATGTTATTTCTATATTTTGTTTTTGTATTTTTAGAATAAAATCCTAGAGCTTTACTAGAAATCAAAGATTTAAAACTAATTTTTTGTGTTTTTGTAGAATATTTACAAAAGGGAATTTTTTTGAGCTATTTTGAGAAAATTTCTTCAAAAAATGGGTTTATGTCTGAATTTTTGAGACATATTCGAGGTTTACAACCTGGAACTGAGAAATATAGGGCCGAGGATCCAACAGAGTGCCGAATGAGCCGCCCGAGCCTTTCAAAATCATTTTTTGGTATTTTTGCGATTTTATTTTGGAAGTCGGACAACGGGGTTCAGATTTGGATTTAAAATACCGAGTCCAGACTCGGAGTTGAATTTGAATATATCAATGTGGAATTTAATCCAGAAAATCTGGAGAATGACTGAAATTTGGTTTTGAAATTGCTTTTATCTTCTCAGAGAATGGGGGCTAGGGAAAAAAGTTCATTTTACAATTTTTTGAAAAATTTGGGGTGTTCACACTCACCCTTGCGTGCTCTTAAAGGCACGGGGGCGCGATTTGGGAAACCCCAAAGGGGTTTCCTTCTTCAGTTGAGCGGGAAAGGGGAGAGCGGCGCGGGGGAGGAAGAGGGTTTTAAAAACCTTCTCCCCCCTGCATCGGGTGTTATAACCCTAAAGGGGTTATCGGGTCTGGGTCGGGTCCGAGTCTGGCCCGGGTCCGAAAAAAGTTATATATACACATATATATATATATATATATATACATATATATATATATATATACATATATATATACATATATGATATTATACGTATTTTATCTATGGATTCTGGATCCAAAAACACGGATCCCAGGCCCAAATTTATTGAATTACGAAAACAAAATTTCCAATTGATTAAGAAAATTTTAGGTTATTACATGCAAGCTTTCTTTCCTCTGCTTCTTGAAAAGCCTTTGTTTGAGTTGATTGTCTTGCCACGATCATCTTATCAATGAAAATGGATTTTGGTAACAGATGTCATAGGGAGGGCCATTGCTTGGTGTTGTGGTAAAGTGCTCAGGCTGTCACTAAGGAATGATAGGTTTGAATCCTAAGAGCAACCATTTTTTGCAAATGTCAGAAGGTTAGGACTGTCTTTAGTCTGCCCCTCCCTAGCACCCAGAATATGGACAACATTTAGGTGTGGCCCTTTTTTTACTGAAGTCATAGTTGCATGCATTTTTCATTTTCTTTTTTCTTTTCCCCTTTTCTCTACTCGCTTCATTAGAGCAGGTTTGCTAGAAACTCTATCCACATGTGAGAAACATATTTTAGGGGAAACCATTTCAAAATGTGAAACTCAACATTTTTGAAACTTGAAAAGAACACTATTTATAATTGGAAAAACATGTTTGCTTTCTAGAAAAGGGTTGAGATGAATGTGCTATTTTAAATTTTTATTCAACTTTTTTGGGTAAAATCTTATGCCTTTTTTTTTAAATTTTTTTAATGTTAAAATGTGCTAAATAAAGGGGCCCAGATAAGTTCACAATGTAATGTAACTTGTGTAATTGTTTCTTTCTTGTCTGGCCCTTCTAGATCCTAAAGCTTTACTATGCATTTAAACATTTTATTATGCTTATTATTTCATAAAAGCATTCCTCCCTTTGTAGCTTGTGTAATTGTTTATTTATTTGCAATAAATGAATTCACATAAAAGTTCATTAATTAATTACTAATAGTTATCACGATGTTGGTAAACAAATAGCACGTGAATCTGTAATGTTGCATGCATATTACTATTATATTATACTTTTGCTATGTATATGTAAAAGCCAATTTCTGCAATGGTATACTAATTGATTTGGAGTTTAGAGTCTTTTAACAAGTTAAAAACAATTGTGAGTAAATATATTGCACAATAGTGTTTTGAATTTGTAAAATATTTAAAATTTAAAATAGAAGACATTTGTGCTTCCCATGTCCCCCAAATGTTTCCTAATTCATCCCTTGCTTTTAGTTTCACATGAGCCTAAAAAAACATCATTTCTTGCTTTCATTTCCCAAAACATTCTACTTACTTTTTCTTCTAGGCAACCTTGCATTTGAGAGAGGGAACTTGTAGAACACCCTTGGGAATCTTCTGAGGTGGTGCTCTGATGATGCATAAAATGCACATCATTATAATATAATATTCATGCATTTTTATGTGTTCTTAAGGTTTAGAACCCATGAATGGATGTATTTTGATATAAAGAGGTGTCAGTTTGAATTTCAATCGAATCAGAGTTAAATTGAGTGAGATATTGTAATTTTAGTGCTTGGGCACAAATTTCAAGGCAAATTGTATCAAGATCCGACCCAAATATCCCATTTTGGGTCTTGGATTGGTCCATAAACATCACAATCTAACTCACATGTGATCCAAACCCAATTCATAAACCGTTTTCAGAAAACCCCCTTCAATAGAGGCGCCTAGCATTTAATTTCATTTTAAACCTCTTTTTGAATTTGTAAAAAAAAAATTAGATTAGGTTTAAATATGATTTTCTGAAAACCCTAGGACGTTTTTTCCTTGGATTTGCGCCCAGCAAGAGCTCCTTTTCCTCCTCCATACCTTTCTCTCCATTCCACCTCCATTGATTCTCCTTTCTTTATTGTTTCTTTTCCTTCATGTTTTTCTTCCTCCTCCCTTTTCTCCCCCATCATAGTGTGAAGCATTTAACGTGTGATTTTCTGTATTTTTGCAGGGTTGCAGACCAACGTGGGTGTTCTTCCCAGCTGGTGTGTCGTCTACACCACTAGGAAAGGCCAACTTCTTCCCCTTTCGGCCCTCTTCTCCATTAGGCGCAGCCCTTTCACTTCCACCGCTCGACACCATTCGTTAGGCGTATCCTTGCAACAATACACAGCCATGTTGATGTGAATCATAGCAACAACGAGCTTGGCAGCGAAGTTCCATGGCTTAAATCGCTCCACCTCATCCCCACCTTCGTCGGACTGCCCTAGAGGTTAGTCGTCTTCTTCCTCATTTTCTTTTAGGTTAAATCGAGTCTACCCATGGTTGATTCTTCTCAACCTCAAACCCCTTTTTTTATTTTCTGTTTGTTTGACAGCAAAACCACTGTTTGCATTTAGTGTTAATCTCAGTATTTAGATCGAGCCTCATATGCATTTAAATTGTAATTCATTTTAGAGTTCAATTTTTATCAATTGCAAGAAGCGGCTAGATCTTATCTAGCCGATTTGGGAGAGTTTCCCATGAGTGATTTGTATTACATTGTATGTTGTTCAGGTCATGTCTGTGTCCCACTGTCATTTGCATGTTTAGGTTGAGTTCTAATGTGCTTTAGAGAGTCAAGTTGCTTGGTGTTTAGTCCAATAGGGAAAATCGGCTAAGTCAAGCTTAGCCGATTGTAATGTGTGCCCAGTTTTTATTCTGATAAATTTTTTTTGTTACAGTAGTTAAGTTTAGTGTTTTAGACTTATTAGAATCATATCCAGTCATAGCTTAGCTTAGACTACCTTAGAATTTTGTTTTACTTTTGTTGTGTTTGTTGACAAAATAATTTTTATGTGTAAATTGGAGAAGTCGGGTTTAGTGTGTCAATGGCTGTCGTCTTCTTCATAGGAGAAGACAACCATGGTTGTAACTTAGAGTTTAAGAAGGTTTTGTTTAGGGTCCAGGTTCATTGTATTCAGTTTTAGTAAGTTTTAAGATTTAATTAATTAATTTAGATTTGTGAGTGTTAGCCAAAATAGAATTTTCCGATTTGTGTATTACATTTTATTCTTACCCCAACACTCATTTATGTAGATGTTAGTTAGGTTAGGTTAGTTAGAGCCTAGATTGATTAATCATTTAATTTCAAATTTTAGTATGAAGGGCACATTGGTATTTTTGTTCAATGGATGATTTTGGCATGTGTTGTAGCCCCCCCAAATTCGTGGAATTTAATTGAGGCAAGTTTTGACCTCTCCTTCTAGTCCAGCCAAGATAGAATCATTCTCTCCTTTCAATCTTGGAAATAGATTTGAGTTTCAATTCTATTTCTAAAATTCGTTTGCATGATTTTGGGAAAGATTTTTAAATTGGCAATCTAATTTTAAGGCAAACTTGAAACCGTGTGGGCCCATTGAGCTTGACGAGTTTGACTTTGCAATCCTTCCAAAGGGGTCCTTAAGATAAGAATGCATGGTGATGTCTTTTTTTAAATCGTTGTAATTTTGAAAAGATTTTTAAATGTAAAACATGTGAAAACCAGACATCAAATAATAAAAACCGGTTCTCACTAGTGGATGAGACCGGGTCGAACTCAGGGAACGGGAATATTTCGTATTCAAACACACAATTCTAAACTAATCTTTATTGTCGTATTATGAAATGTAAAATGTACGAGAAAATTAAAAACATCTAACTATTACAACAAATGAATACCCTTCGCAGAGGGCGTAAAGTGCAATATTTACAAACTCAAATTAAATGCCTAAATTCTAAAATAAAAGAAAAATATCTTCTACTCTTTTGCTTCCCCGTGTCATGTAATCACTTCCGCTCCAATCCCTTGCAATCCTGCACAATTCAAATGAAACACGAGCAGTACACGAAAATGAAGTAGAAAATATACTAAACAAAACATACTACTAAGTGCTAAAAATTATGAAAGAACTCTAAATGACAAGTAAAATTCTATTAATTTTGAATTATTTCAAGTCAATTACGTAATCTAATTGCAACTTGTTAAATCAAGCACATGCTAATGCATAAAATGCTACTAAACTAAATTGCCAAATACTAATGTAAAGATCTAATACTAAACACCTAAGTAACCATATGCTAACTATTTACAACTCACTAAGTTAATGGTAATTATGTCAATTAACTAACACTTAACTAGTTACCTAGCTAACATCTAAAACTACTACTCAAAACAATAAAAACCAGTGAAAATCAGTAAAAGCAGTAGTTAAAGATTAACAAACAGTGAATCACATTTATACAATTAGCTGAAAACCACACTGTGAACACCCCAAATTTTCCAAAATTTTGTAAAATGACCCTTTTGCCCCTGATTCCATTTTTTGAGAAAATCAAAAACAATTTCAAAGCTAAATTTCAGTCATTCTTCAGATTTTCTGAATTAACTTCCATATTAATATATTCAAAATCAATTCTGGATCCGAATCCAGCGTTTTAAATCCAAATTTCCTCAAAACCCGGATCCAAACCCATTTCTGAAGAAATTTTCTCAAAATAGCTTTAAAACTCTCAGAAAAAATTCTCTTTTGTAAATATTTTACAAAAACACCAAAAAAATTAGTTTTAACCTTTGATTTCTCGTAAAACTTTAGGATTCTTATTCCAAAAATACAAAAAAATGGAAAACAAACACAAAAACCAAAAAAATTGGAAAAACTACGAAGAAAACAAAATGGTTTAAACTGATTTTTCTAAAAACCTCCTCTTCCAACCATTTTTACAAAAAAAATCCTAAAGGGAGTCCTCTTATTGGAAAATGAGAAAATCTACAACGGTTTGCTCCCGCGCATCCCTTCTCTCGTTCACCATCGTCCATCTTCAACAATCTCTGCATTTTCCCCCTTTCATCTTCAACAAACAGCTTCTCGAATTTTTCCTTCTTCTCTTTAAAGAGGGCATCTCTCTTCTTCCTTCGGCATGCATTATCCGCATCTTCGTCACCGAGCATCCTCTGCAAAAACCCAACACCCATTGCAATCTATCTACTTTCATGCATCCATTTCTCTGGTGAATACCAATCGATCGCCGAGCTTCTCTGCTAAAATCGAAAAAAAAAAATCCACCATCATCGCACTCTCTGTCAAGAAGGCTTTGCTGAAGGAGCCATTACCAATATACACCCCCCGCTGGATCAAAGAAGTCTTGGCTAATCCGTCATCCGTTGTTATTCAAAGTCCCTTCAAGAACGAGAGGAAGAGCATCTCCGCAAGACGTCTTCTCTGCAATCATCTGTAAGAGAGTCAATCCTCAGTGCTTCTGGTAAGGCCGATACCCTTCTTCCTCTTCATTTCCTCTGGGTTAAAATCCCCTTTCGCTTAATTTCTTTTTATAGAAATCCCATCGAAGTTTTCCTGTCCATTTGTTTCACCCTGTTGACGCACCATGGATAATGCCTAAGTTGCCTTTAGCAACTTCGACATGTCCCTGTGCAATAAAAATGGGATTAGCCCAACACCAGCTCAGATGTTCACATTTTTTTTATTTTATTACACTTTCGGTTGATCTTTTGCTTTATTAATGCCCTGTTACCTCCTGATAATCAGGTAGTGCATCGACCCCTTTTAATTTTTTTTTATCTTATTTTATCATTCTATATTTCTTTTTTTTTTTATCGTTTGTTGATCTTGTTCCATTACATTGATCCGAAGTTCCAGTTTACAGCCTATCTATTCCCCTTGCTATTTGATTCTCTCATCGCATCGTTGATTTCTGTTATATTTTCCTTTTTGTTCTTTTCTTTTACCTTTTTTTTTTTAACCCATTTCTGTTACTTTGGTCAGCATTATTGCCAGCTTATTTTGTTACGTTTTTGTGCAGAGCATCGTCTCTATTCCTTTCTAGTACTTTTTTTTATTTTGTGATGTTTAAAACCTCATATGAACATCGTCCCATACCATCAGCCCACTGCAGCAGATAGTGATCTGAAACTCAGATCAGGGTGACTTTGAGACCCGACAAGTGGGTTTATATCAATCTTCACTTGACCTTTTTCTATTTTTTTTTTGGTAAAATCCATTTACACACCTTAGTTTTGCATGATCGTTGCTTCCTGACTTGATCATTTATTATTTCGTTAATGGTTTTTGAGTTCAACACCTATTACCTGAGTTATCTTCATCATGCTTTCAGATTTATATCTGTAATATATGCGAGTTCCCTGATCGAGTCACTTTTTTTTTTATTTTATCTCCTGTACTCTTTACTTATCTTGTTTTGTGGTATTGGATCATCCTACATTTTTTTACTCTCACCTTAGTGCTAATTAATATGATGTCCTATTTTATAGCTTTCTCCCCTGTAGCTTCTGCCTTACGTTTGGATCTACCTGTAATATTTGAGTCTATTTCAGCACAGAGGCTCCAGGTGACAGCATTTGCATTCCTTTGCTCCGGTATAGAGGTATCTTTCGATTTAATCCTCTTTCATATATCGATTTATCATGAATCTTTTCTTTGTTAAGAATAAAATCTTATATTGCAGAATTCATCATAAGTATTTTTATCCTGTTATCGATAGCTTAAATCCTTGTGAAAGCAAATTTCACACTAAACCGATTCACAATTCAGTGGATCATCTCTGTTACACAACAAGTGAAATCGTTTTGCTTTGGATATCCGATTTCTAATACTGATTTGTTGAGTCAGTCAGTTGAAACAGTGGATGACCTTCATAGGCCCGATTGTGGTTATGATGTGGAAATCCTTAAGAACACTCCAATGGATAGGTTCATATTCCAACGTTTTGCTGATAAAACTGGTGTTACAGGAACAATGGGCCTATTATTCACCTCTTCATAAATCAAAATATTTTTTTTTTTTTTTGAAATAATGAGTTGATAGAACATTTCCCATGGGATTCACCAGGTGTCCCTTCAAGATCTCCAGTTGAGGGGTTAAGAACTGTTGTCACATCTATTCTTTGTAATATTTCAAATGCTTCCATGACAGCTTATGCTTATTAGTCTGGCAAAACAAAAAAAAGGAGTAAAGACTTGACTGGAGTTCCACCTCCTGATGTGGTGTCTAGCGGCAAGGCTGGGATCATTGTATATGATGCTAAAGTACCGGTGCTGCTATCATATACCTTGACCCCTCCATCTTGCATACTTACCATGCATCTTATAGCTGCCATGTTTTCAGCCCAGCTTCACGGCAACATCCCAGCACATCTAGGCTTTCACCCTCTCAGCTCTAAAGTTTTGTAGAGCTCAAGTACTTCAATAGATGGCTTTACCGTAATTCAGGATCACAGATTTGCTGCCACTTTGTTGATTCATATATGAATCTTGTCAGTTCCTTTGTTTACTTGACTCAGCCATTTATTCCATATGTTGTTTATCCAACCACCAGTTCATTGGCTCATTTATTGTCTGCCTAATACCACCATCACCTAAGCCTAAAAAAAAAAACTGCTTCATTACTACTTCTTGCATGAGCCTTCCCTGTTAAGAATGAGCATAGTAATTCACGGTTGTTGTATATTTCACACACAGACAAACTTCCCGGCTATTTTAGTATGTCAACAACCATCCCTTGCTACATACCCCATAGCTCACCTCCCACCAGCAAGGGTCTCCTAGTGCCCATAGTGGTTGGCACCACAGTACCTACCTTGCTGCCATTGTTTGGCAGAAAATCTATCATCAGCACCATCTTGTCCACAGCCACCTTGTGGCTATCTACCACACCATTACCCAAATTAGGCAATCTTGCTGCAAACAACACTGTAGCAGTACCCAAAAACCTGTTGCAGCCTCAGTAATATCACTTCCCCCACACCTTAGCACATCTCTCCATTGAATATACCCCTATATGTATATATATGTATATATGCCTATACATAGATATATACATTTATGTGAATATACCTATATATGTATGTATATATATGTATGTAAGTATATAGATATCTTTTCCATCCCTTTTATCATTTTCATCATTTGATTTCCATATATATATATATGATTTTCCCTTTTACTAACCTGGTTGTTTTACAGGAAATATGGAAAAGATATCATTACTTAGGGTTGTATATTTGATTTTATCCATTGTAATAGTTAGATTGAAATAAAAAATTACATTTTCTGCTTTAGGTAGAATGAATGAGCATTATAAAAATCATGAATTGTTTGTTTCCATGCATTTTTTGCCTTTATTTCTCAAAATTCCCACAATGGTGAAACACGAATGGCACATGCACCATTTCGTAAGAGATAATAAATACTAAGTTGATGATCCACATCAATGGCCATAGTCAGGGTGTGGACAAAACTTAGCATTTTTATCTTTTACAAAATAACACTGGATCCACACTGGATCCACTTTCAAAATTCATCATATTTTTCTCAAAATATTTTCTTTCTTTTATCAGAATTTAACTTAGGATTAACTCAAAATATATACCAATGGCCATAGTCAGGGTATATTGAGGGTTAATTTCATTTTAAATTCTATAAAAGCACAAAAAAAATGTATTTCATTCTTCACTTGAATCTAAATGTGATTATTATATAATATATCCAATGACCATAGTCAGGGATATATTATATCTTCAACCCCGTTCTTAATTCACTTAAAGAATGAACTAGCTTTTTAAAATCCAATTTCAAACTTATTCAAATTTACTTTATCATTTAGGATAGAATTGCATCACATTTTTCAAAATTCTTTTTCAAAAACCCAAGTGATTTTGAACATCTTTCTTCAAATTTCTATTTCAAATTCCAAATCTATCTCAATTTCAAAGTCCAATTTGACTTTGGAATTTCAAAAATCATTTCATATTCAAACTCCAAAATTCCAACCCAAATTCAAAATTCAATTTCAAAGTTCAAATTAAAACTTTGAAGCTTCTGATTCATCTTCCGGTTCAAAATCAAGTTTTCTTCAAGTTTTAAATCAAAGTTGAGATTGACTCTAAATCTCAAAATCCAAACCTTCCTAAGTTCAATCTGGGTTTTCAAAACCCAGATCCATCTTTAAAAGTCCTATTTGGACTTTTCAAAACCCAAATCCAAAGTTAAATCCTAGTCTCAACTTGGATCCAGATTTCCAAGTATCAACTCAATTCCCCTTTTATTATCTCAGATTAGAAATCCAAATTTCATTTAGGATCCAGATCCTCATTCCATTTTGGATCTCAGATTACAGATCCAAATTCTATTCTAGGATCCAGAACCCAATTCTACTTTGGATCTCAGACTTCAGATCCAATTCCATTCTTTAGGATCCAGAACCCAACTCATCTTGGATCTCAGACTTCAGATCCAAATCAATTCTAGGATCTAGAACCCAATTCTACTTTGGATCTCAGACTTCAGATCCAATTCCATTCTTTAGGATCCAGAACCCAACTCATCTTGGATCTCAGACTTCAGATCCAAATCAATTCTAGGATCTAGAACCCAATCCTACATTGGATCTCAGACTTCAGATCCAAATCCATTCTAGGAACCAAAATCCAATCCTACATTGGATCTCAGACTTCAGATCCAATTTCATTTAAAATCCAGAGTCCAACCCTATCTTGGATCTCAGATTTCAGATCCAAATACCATCTTGGACTCCAAATATTGAATCCAATTCCATTCAAAATTCCAAATCCAAATTCCACTTTAATTTCAAATTCTTAAAACCAATTCCACTTCATTCCAGATTTTAAATCAAGTTCTCATTTCGGATCCTAAATCCAAAAATTCAACTTTGAACCCTATTCAGAATCCAGATCTTGGATTCGGATTTCATCTTAAAATTCAGTTTCTCAATCAAATTGTATTTCTCAAATTCTATTTTAAATTTCTCACATTTTACTCTGATTTCAAAAACTTCCAAGATAGAATTCAATTCCATTCCAAATATTCATCCAAGTTCAAATTTCTAATTCAAAGTCCATTTATGACTTTGAAATTTCCTTTCTTCTCTTTTCTCTCATCTCAACTTCAAGATCATTTTCCAAATCCAGATTCATATTCCCAAGCTCATGATTATTCTAAAGACTTAGAACTTTAATCTTAAGTTCTAAGTTAGAAATCATTTCTTCACTTTATCAGATTCTCTTGGAAATTCTTCAAAACATTTTTTAAAAAAAAAGAGCATACATCTTTGCATTTGCACAAGCATGATTCTTTGTGCATTTAGACTTAGAATAATTTCTTAGATAATTTCTTAGCAAAGCAAAAGGCATTAATTCAACCCTTGGTTCGATTACCCCTGGTAAAGGCGCCAGGAACGGTCGAATCTCGTACCGACGAGCGGATCCCGTCTCCCAGTTTTCCCACAAATATTTCAAAAACGGAGGCGAGTCATTTTAAATATTTTCAAAAATTAAGGTCAGGTGAGACCCGCAAAAGAATTCCTCTTCTCTTCTTTCTTTTCTCTTCTCTCTTTCTTTCCATCTTTTATCTTTCTCCCTTCAAAAAGGAGGAAAATAAGAGGTTGGAAAGGAAAAGAGAAGGAAGAGAGAGAATATTACGAGAGGAAAAATTTTGCGATGATCACAGTTTTGGCGACCGTGATGGGACACGTCTCCGTCCGGTCGAATTATGCATTTTCTTTTGCTTTGATATTATCTAAGTCTTTATTCTTCATATGTCAGCTTCATTTTCATGCAAACCTTAGAAGCCTAGATTCTGTCCTAAAGCTGACATCATTGCATATAGGATTTAAGTATGGTTTGGTAGGACCATATTGAGGAGATTATTCCATGTTCACATTAGACTTAGGTCTGAAATACAACTCTCCTCAATTTTAGGGATTGAATGCAAACAATGTATGCAAGTGTATGCTTCTCTTCATTTTAAATCTATCTCTTTAAGACTTGCATTAGAGCCATCTGATTTTTGCTTGTTGAACATGTTTTCAAAAACATCCCTTACCTATATTGTCCCGGTTTTCATGTTGCTGGGCTGTCTCACTGAACCATAGTTCGGGAGAGAGCCTCACAACTGGACCACTTATTTGGGTTCGCGCCCCCCTACCACGTACCTAAGGGCCATAGTCCGAGGTATATCGGTAGATGCTCAAGGATGTTGGGAAGCCATTACCTTAGAACCGGAGAAATATTTCTATGCCACGTACTTCAAGCTTTGGCTTGGGTATATCGGCGTATCTTGATTGGAATCAGATGATCTGAACCCTAGAGTTAGGATTAAGGTCCTACAAGCCATTTCAAATATTGCATTTAGAGTCAGCCTTTAGGGATTGCTGTGTGCGCATCCTTGTTTGTGCAGCTTTAGTTGTATGATGATTCTCTTATTCTCTCATATATATGTATCAAACCCTTTTTCAAAATCCTGGGTGTATTATTCAAAACTTACCCTTATTTTCAAAAACCCCAGATGTATATTTCTATCTACCTATTTTTCTTTTTCTCTTTTAGATCAAATTTTCTTCAAAACCCTGGAGAATTCCTTTAAAATTTTCATCAACCTTTTCAAAATTTCCAGGTTTATATCTTCAAAGAGTCTATCCATAAGTCCTGCGTTTTATCTAATTCTCCCTATTTTCTTCTTTTCCCCAGTATCATTTCAATGGCGTCTGATTCTCTCAATACGGTCTTCCCCCAAGATCATGTCTTCTATCAAATCCAGGATGGACCCCCGGATCTGCGGGTTATCCAGTCTCGTCCTTTCTTCCCTCGGTGGTATTATTCTTGGTTCACCACCTTCTCACGTATGTTCCCAGACCACTTGGATGACTGTGGGTTGGAGATGGCATCAGCAGTAGGCAAGCGAACCATTAATGGAGCTTTGGTTCAGGCCATGGCAGAACGGTGGAATCCACGTACCTGCACATTCTGGTTTCCTTGGGGAGAGATGACTCTACTGATGGATGAGTTCAATGACATTATGGGATTGCCCGAACCAGCTGGTCAGCCAGATGATCCTGTTGAGCAACAATTTTTGATCAACATCAAAGGGGTGGATGTTCGAGAAGCCTTAGCAAGAGCAACGGGGAGCAGATCCTGGCCCCTCATTGAGATTAGTGGGAATCAGTTCATCGACCTGTTCGAACTATATCAAAAGTACGGAGCCTACAAAGAGGTTGACACTCTGTCTCGAGCAGCGAAAGACAGGATTCAGCATGCCATGATCCTGTGCACAGTGGGGTTAGCTTTCTTCCAAGATGGTCAGAATTTCATAGATATCAGAGTCGCCCAGCTCTTTCGAAGATGGGGAAGCAAGCAGACCCATCAACTTTCAGTCTCCATGGCCGCATTAGCCTTTCTTTACAGAGGCTTGGCTCAATTTGCTCTTGGGGAGACCATTCTGGTAGAAGGATGCACTTACGCCCTGCAGTCGTGGTTCCTGCGACACGTTCCCTCGAAGGCCAGTTCTTTTAGGTTCAACAGTAAGCAGCCAAAGACAGTCATCCAATGCCGAGCTCTGATCGAGAAGCTGCATCAGAAGGAGATTACCTGGGATTTCTTTGACAGAAGAGAGACTGTTCCTCGATACACTTATGCCCGTGACAAGCGCTACAAGTTGATAGGCCCTTTCTATTGTGTTGATTATCAGCCGGAACGATGTCTGAGGCAGTTTTCATATCGGCAGGTTCGTGCCAACACCCGTTTCCCGACAGGAAACGTGCCAGAATTCAACCTGCAGTCGGATCAGTGGTCTGGGGCATATCATGTCGCCAAATATACCTGGGATTCCTTTATTTCTTTGTCTATATTTCCTGGGCCAAATGTATCATCTGAATATCAAGAGTGGTGGCAAACTGTCTGCCCACCCTCTCTTTGTCTTTGAAAGTTAAAAATATCAATAAAAATTTACTTTTCGGCCAAAAATGTTGTTTTCTGTATTTTTGTTTATAGCACAAATAAAAGTCACAAATTTTGGGTGACGACCTAATCCTGGGTAAAAAGGATATTCCTACCGCATTTCTTTAATATATTTTATCATGGTTGACGACCTCGCCTAGGTAACAAGGCATATCTCTCTGTTATCATCAAAATGGTAACACAATTATCACGAATCATGTGATGACCCAATCCCGGGTAATGGGATAATCTCTTGAAATTGTCTACTGAATTCCTTCATTTCTTGCTTTTTCTCAAAGAAATTATGATTTTCAAAAGCTTCTCCATACTCTAACCATTCCCATATTCTACAGGAAAGCTTTGGCATCTGAAAATGGTTCAGACAAGGGCTGATAAGAGGGCCGCTCAACAACACAGTGACAGCGAGCCAGATGAGATGAATTCTCCCCGATTATCCAAAAGGCATGACTCCGGAGATGAGAGTGATGTTGATCCGGCCATGTACCGGGTTTTTCAATAAATGATGACTAAGATGATGGCCAAGCAGGCTAAGGAAGTTCCAAAGAAGGCCACTTCTAAGAGCAAGGCTAAGAAGAAGTCCATAAAAAAGCCAGTCAAGATCAGCAAGCAGAAAGTACAGCGTGACAGTACTTCTGAAGGCTCTGAGTCAGCGGAAGAGATCTCCGAGGAAGAAGAGCAGCTGATCTACATCCCGAAACATCTGCGGCAATCCAAGAAGCCAGTGGAAGAGCCAGTGTCAGTGAACAAACCCAAATATGGGGCCCTATGATCATCGCAAAATTTTTCCTCTCGTAATATTCTCTCTCTTCCTTCTCTTTTCTTTTTCCGACCTCTATTTTCCTCCTTTTTGAAGGGAGAAAAAAAATAAAAGAGAGAAAAGAAGAGAGAAGAGAAAAGAAAGAAGAGAAGAGGAATTATTTTTGCGGGTCTCACTTGACCTTAATTTTGAAAATATTCGAAATAACTCGCCTCCGTTTTGAAATATTTGCAGGAAAACTGGGAGACGGGATCCGCTCGTCGGTACGAGGTTCGACCGTTCCTGGCGCCTTTACCAGGGGTAATCGAACCAAGGGTCGAATTAATGCCTTTTTGTTTTGCTAAGAATTTATCCAAGAATTTATCCTAAGTCTAAAATGCACAAAGAATCATGCTTGTGCAAATGCAAAAATGTATGCTCCTTTTGAAAATATTTTGAAGAATTCCTAAGTGTTTGAGATGAATCTGATAAAATGAAGAAAATGTTTTTCTTTTTAACTTAGAACTTGAGATTAAAGTTCTAAGTTTTTGGAGTAATCAAGAGTTTGGGAAAATAAACCTGGATTTGGAAAATGATTTTGAAGTTTTGAGATAAAAGAAGAAGAAAGAAATTTTCAAAGTCATGAATGGACTTTGAATCAGAATAGAAATGAAATTGAATTAGAAGGAAAGATAGAATTGGGAAATCTGAATAAAATTGAGAAATGGATTTGATTAAAAGTTGGATTTTCAAGGTAAAATCCGAATCTAAGATATGGATTATGAATAGAGTTCAAAGTTGAATTTTGAATTTAGGATTTGGAATGAAATGAAATTGGTTTTAAGAATTGGAATTAAAGTGGGATTTGGATTTGGAATTTTGAAGGGAATTGGACTCAAGATTTGGAATGAAATCTGAGATAGAATTGGATTCTGGACCCTAAGATGAAAATTGGATATGAAGTCTGAGATCCAAAGTGATGTTTGGATTCTGGACCCTAAAATGGAATTGGATCTGAAGTCTGAGATCCAAAGTAGAATTGGGTTCTGGATCCTAAGGAGGATTTGGATCTGTAATCTGAGGTCCAAAGTCAGAGATCCAAGGTAGATTGGATTCTGGATCCTAGAATGGAATTTGGATCTGTAATCTGAGATCCAGAGTAGATTGGATTCTGGATCCTAGAATGGAATTTGGATCTGAATCTGAGATCCAAAGTAGATTGGATTCTGGATCCTAGAATGGAATTTGGATCTGAATCTGAGATCCAATGTGAAGTCGAATTCTGGATCCTAAAATGGATTTGGAGTTAAATTCAAAAGATGAATCAAGAATTTCTAAGTTTAATTTGAACTTAAAAAAAATGAAATTTAGAACTTGAATATACAGATGATTTTCAAAGTCAAATTAAACCTTGAATTTCTGAATTTGGAATTTAGAAGATGAATCGAGAGTCTCAAAGTTAAAATTGAACTTTGAGTTTTGATTAGAGTTTTGAATACAAAATGAATTTGGAATTTCAAAGTCAAATTGAACTTTGAAATCTGATTTGAATTTGAATATAAAAATGATTTTGGAATCTCAAAGTTAAATTGAACCTTGAGATTTGAAAAGAAATTTTTGAAAATTGAAAGAATGAATTGGATTTGATAATGATTGAAGGTAGATTTGAGGAAGGAGAATCACTTGGAATTTTTTTGAAAAGGAAATTTTTGAAAATATGATACAGTTCTATCCTAAATGATGAATGAATTTAAAGAATTTGAAATTGGATTTGAAAATCATATTTCATTCTTCAAATGAATTTAAATAAGATTAGTTATATAATACACTCTTGACTATGGTCATTGAATGTATTATATAATAGTCATATCTAAATTCAAAATGAAAAATAAAATACCTTTTTGGTGCTTTTATAGAATTTAAAATGAAATTAACTCTCAATATACCCTGACTATGGCCATTGGTATATATTTTGAGTTAATTTTAAGTTAAATTCTAATAAAAGAAGAAAATATTGAAGGAAAATATGATGAATTTTGAAAAATGGATCTAGTGTGGATCCAGTGTTATTTTATAAAAGATAAAAACACTAAGTCTTGTTTACATCCCGACTATGGCCGTTGATGTAAATCATCAACTTAGGATTAATTTACCTCTTACGAAATGGTGCACGTGCCATTCGTGTTTCACCATTGTGAGAATTTAAGAAATAAATATACGCATGCGGATATGGACATATACATGTATATTTATACATGAATATAGAACATCAAGTGAAAAACTACTTATGAAAGAGACATTCAGAATTTTTGCCTTGGAGTAAATGAGAGAATGTCTTTTTACACAGTTTACTTACTGTGTAGTGAATGGTATACCATGCACACACACAGTGATTTAGTGAATGTGAGAAATTAGCAGATATACCAGCATTAGAGAAGAGGCCTGGGCACTGCTATGGATGTGAAAGTGGTTACAACAGAGCTAGGCACTGCTGTAAATACGTGGCAGGTGTAACAGCTAAGGGAAAACATTGTGAAGTGATGGTACCGCAACACATACACGGTTTCAGCAGGTGGCTTTTTAAGATGTCTTGCAGCAGAGTGTTGCTGCAACTCCAAGAAGTGGGTAAATGACGTACACCAGCTGTGTGCAGGATAGAAGACGCCAAAGGCAATGGGTAAGTGATTAATTTTATTTGTAGGTAAAATATGACTGAAGGTGGAATGTAGGACAGTGGAATTGAAGCTGGAACTGAAGCATGTGCAGGGTGTGGATGGAGCAGAAAGTAATGATGTTTAGCCTTACCTGTAACGACAGTGTTGCCAAGCTCCACAATGCACAAACATTTAGTCATAAATATAAAACACATGCATACTGTAATATTAACATTTAGAAAAGCCCAGCAAATTAGGACCTTGGACTAAGCTGGACTCCCCTGTTTCATGGCTGCCACATGTCATGCCTGCCTTGAAACCAAAAAAAGAATAAAAGAACCAACCCAAAAGCGACACAGGATAATGCTTATAAATCTGAAAGAACTGAGCTAAAGACCACCCTACAGCAGCTTGGGCAAATTTAATTTGGAATTAGAACTGAAATGTTATACTTCATAAAAAGAAATCGCCAATGTGGACAGTGGACAATAATTCTCCAGAAGTTTCTAAAAGTAATAGAGAACAATGCATGGTAGAGGAAAATTTATGTTAAAAGTCTATACATCCTTTAGCAGTTCATTCACAGGAAACACAATATTTCTGCATAAAATTTCCAAACGAGATATTAAGATTTGAGGATATAATAGCAAGAAAAAGCAGCCTGGTGACTTTACAAGAACAAGAAAACAAATGATAAATTGCATTCCAAGTATATCAAGCGTGTTTTAACATTCCTTTGACAAGAGATACAAAATGTTTGACAGTGTCAAAGTTCAAGACCTCTAAGATATAAACCCCAAAATGAGATAGAGGATGCATAAGCTCTTGTAACATGGTGCACCTTATCCTTACCTGCACAACATATGTGCACACGCACATTCATGAACATGGGTCTGTTGATATCAGAATTTTCTGAATGGTGAAATGTTATAAAATCATATATCTAAAGACCCCTCAAACAGGATGCACATTGTAGTCTCAAAATTGTAGTGAAATAAGATCCAAAGAGGGAAAAGAAATGGGACACAGAGCAACATGCTTATTACAAACATAAAAAAAAAAAACGAATAAGAGAGATGCACAGGAGATTGACTCCCTGATATTGAAGACGAATGCACATGAAAGCAAATGGGAGATGCTGCAGCTATCATATCAGGAAAATGAACATTTCCTTTTCCATCATCAGCGAGATTCTTTGGATAATTGAACTGAATATCACTTGACTTAGCCATGATTTCTGAGATTTAGGCTTATGACAATGAAAGAGGAATCAGGCTTCTCTAACGCCATCCTTGCCACAGACTGCTCTGTAATAGGGGTTGATGCTGGTATATTTTTCATATAGAGCCTCCTTGATGGTCGAATGGCTTCTGTCAGCTGAACAATGTCTTTTGAGGCATTGTTTTCAACTGAGGATGTGGCATTTATAGTAACTCCATTATGGCTGGGTATGAAACAGGAAGAACTTGCTGCCATGGTTGAGAGAATTGTGGGGCTTTGATGCCCAATGAGAGTTTAAACAGACGCCTCTGTTGCGAGTCCACCTGTAATATAAAATGTCCAATTCACTTAATAAATTCAATTATAGGAATCATTTGAATAGAACAGAATCATACCTGACAGAATTCATTAGTCATCAGTAAGAGTTCTTACTCAAGGCAGCAACTTTTAAACTTGTAGGAAATTGCATTTTCTCTCAGTTCAATGTCATCCTCAAATCACCAGTACGAACTAAAGAGATACAAGTTTTCCTGCAAATTCATTTTTTCGAACATAAGAGCTCCAGATTCTCACAGGATTTGACTAAAATGAACATGATTAAGCTGAAACTATCGTGAAACGTGAGTTTTGTTACTGCAACTGACAGATTTCTTAGTTGTACTTCATCATTGGTCATTACCATTGGGCGAATGAATTGATCTTGTAACTTCCCAACTAAAATGACTTTTAATGAACAAAATTTTATTCAGGCATATTTAATCTCAGAACTTTTGTTAACTGTGGAAGCCTATTTGAAAAGTGTTACAAGTATATGATCTAAAAATTATACCTCAATTTTGAAGATCAATTCGAGAAACAGAACTAACTTGGTTAGTTCTTCGAAGATCTGCAATCTTCAGTAGAGAAGCATATAAATGAATTCACTTGCGCATAGAGATGAAATGGAACAAATGGAAACAAAATCTGGCTATGGTGTAAAATGAAATTAAGAACCTGTTGGTCTCAGCCCTTGCATGAAAGATCTCCAACAACCCATACGGAGCGAGCAAATTAGACTTACTGTGGAATAGTCTTGATAATCTGTTGTTCATTTGACAACAGGGTCGTGGCCCATTACTGCATAATCCCTTTTGCATCGGCAGCATATCTTAATACTGTAATATAGCAATTTAAAACAGGAAGGGAACACTGATTTTGCAATGTAAGACCCAGGAAAACACATTTGACTAGATCATTTATGCGATTCAGAATGTTCCTGTCATAAGCTCTGTCGCATCTTTGAGTAGATGATCCTCTTACTCCACAGAATTTTCACCAACACCTTAAAACCTAATTGATGAAGCTTCATCCTCCTCAACATATTGGCCAAATGCAAGAGATCTTCCACGGTGGACCCTTTTCGTGAATCTAACTAGCTTTAGCAGAGGGGTTCCATCCGCAAAATGAACTTCGGTAATCAATCTTAATTGAAAAGGGTAACTCGACATTGCTTATCGAGCTCTATTTGCACAATGAATGTTTAACATGGATGCCATTTAAATCCTCATTGGATGATATTTTACCAACATCCATGCTCGTATCTATGAGATGCCAGGGAGGAAATATGCATATATGAAAACACAGACACAATGCAATGGTAAACACGAAACAGTAAAATCAAAGATTAGTCAGAAAATTGTATAAATACAGGTAAGCACAATGTTAACGAAGACAGAGGAAAGAAAAGAGAAAAAGGGCATCAAATGACAGTTCAACCAAAATCAATATGAGACTAAGAGGCAAACGGTGATGAGGCTTAAAACAGAAAGCGAGAATGGGCAAATATGGTGAAGAATCATAAAACAGCATTCAAACTAAATATACATAATATATGGAAACCAAAAAAAAAAAAATATAGAAACATAAAAAGGAAATGTAGGCATGCGAAGATTCCGTCGATATTGCACAGAGGTAGGTCAGTGTTGACATAGGCAATCCGACCCTACCTTTTGTGCTTTTATAGAATAAAGACAGGAAAAGTAGGAAATAAAAAATAAACGATAGAAGAAGGAGGATTACTTACCTTTTTTAACTATTGTCGCTGGGGCCGAGCCTCTTTTGATCTTGATTACATTATTGGACTGAAGCCAAGAAGATGAGGGAGAAGAAGGCGACGTTCTGAAGGAGAGAGCAAGGAGGAAGGGGTGGAAGCAGATCGAGAAGTTGAAGAAAGTGCCAGGGTCAAGAGCGATCGTGAAGGAGAAGAAAGTGGAGAGGCAGAAGATGGATCAAAAGGGGAGAAGGGAGAAAGGAACAGGCCGGAGTGATAACGAAGAGAGGAGATTTTATGCACCGAAGGTGGAGGGGTGGAAACGGATGCCTAGGGTTTCCTCATCGTGCCCCTCTTAAGGAGGGGGACGAAGGTTCGGGAGGGATTCAGTTAGAGATCGACGGGAGAAAAGGGGGGGTGATCGGTGGAAATGGAAGGTGGAGATGGAGAGAAGGAGGTGTCGGGGAAAGTGGCGAGAGTGAAAGAGAGGGGGACGATTAGGGTTTATTTGTGAAAAAATTTCGGTTTTTTCCAAAAAGAGGCTCCCTTAACAAAAAATTTCATAAAAATGTTTTAAAAATGATTTTTTTAGCAAAATCGACTTTACAAAGTTTAAACTCATTCATTTTTCTTGAAATTTTCTATTTTTTTTGGTTTTTGTTTTATTTTTCAATTTTTTTGTATTTTAGAATAAAATCCTAAAGTTTGTGAGAAAACAAAGGTTAAAACTAATTTTTTTGTGTTTTTGCAAAAATATTTACAAAAAGGAATTTTTTTTCTTAGAATTTAAAAACTATTTTGAGAAAATTTCTTCAGAAATGGGTTTTGATCCGAATTTTGAGAAAATATGGATTTAAAGTACTGGATTCGGATCCGAAATTAATTTTGATTATACCAATATGGATTTTAATTCAGAAAATCTGAAGAAATGATTTGATTTTCTCAGAAAATGGGGTTAGGGGCAAAAGGGTCATTTTTACAAAATTTTGAAAAATTTGGGGTGTTCACAGATGCCCCTTTTTGTTACTAAGCCGGTTGAAAGCCGAGTTTAGTGGCAAAGATAACACTCCAAATTTTGAAAAATGCCCAGTCAGCAGATCTGAACTGGGTGTGGAAGAATTATTTTGAAAATATGGCTTCTCAGGCTTTGAAACCTTATCCTGAATGGTTTTGGGGAGACAAAATCCTCGAAGATGATGTGATTGAGTAGAAAATGAGGAAATCGTGATGGGACTTTAGATGGAAATTCTGAAATGGTGGGAAATGAAAATTTTGATCAGGTCTCATGGGTGAGACAATATACTCTTTTTGGAATGATTCAGGTTTAGCCCTTAACCTGGATGGGACAGGAAGGGATACTTCACTGGATGAGGCAACTCTTTTAGAAGATATGAACAACGCTAGGTTGCACCAGAATGGATATTGAATGTTTATTTCATTCTTGGAATGGCTATAAAATTTTTCCAATAAGATAAAATCATAGTAGATTCAAAATGTGCACGTATGTGCAAAGATATTCCCTCTTTTACCTAGAGTATTTCCTCCAATGAGGTTAACTCCTCAGTTTTAAGAGTCAAATTCAAAAATTTAGCGCTGATGATTTTCTTCAAGGAAGCTATCCATTTCCCTGATATGAGAATAAAAGAAATATTCTTAGTTTCATAAAAGCAGGAAATGAAGAGATATTGACAAAAGAATTTTGCATGAGAAAAGATGACTTCTGGCAACTTCGGCAGTTTGATATCTGGGTGTTTTCCCACGATGATCTTTTTGCACTCTTTTTGAGTCATTGGGCTTTCTCGAGTTTTTTTTTTCATCATCCTTCATGTGGATGTCCTGACTTTTTTCTCTTTTTCAGGGAAGGGTACATCACAAACTCCTTCATCTCGGAGATGCTCCGATCCTTCTTTCTCTCAAGGATTATATATGATATTGGCTCAAAAAGGGGTTTTAGATAGCAGAAATCAAATATCTTTTAGGGTTTTGTCGGTAGGTTCATCACACTCGCCTTCATCTCGACGGTGATCTGAACTTTCCCTGGAAGGATCCGTCACAAACTCCGTCATCTTGGAGATGTTTCAAATCTTCTTTGGCCCCGGGGTCTACTCGCTTAATTCGCCTTCATCTTGACGACAATTGAGAGATCCCTTTTGCGGATATTTGATTACAACTTTAGAATGAAAAGATATGGATTAAGTGGGTTCTTTTTGTAGCTCAAGATATTTCCACAGCCTGATTGCCAGAAAGTCATTTTTAAAACATGCGCCATAGCCACGATTAATATCAATTTGCTTCTGGCTTTTCAACATCATTGAAGATTTCTTTTATTGATCATATCAAGGGCGTTTCTTACATCCTTTTGGTTGATCAACAGGAAAAGATTTGAATTTTACCTCTTTTTCGCAAAAAGTTTCACCTTTTTGGAAGGAAATACTGGAGGTAATCTGAGGAAATTCTCTTTGTACAGTAAGAATATTTAGAATCAACAAATGTTTTTAGCAAATTGGCAAAGTTTTCACGAATTCTTTGTGAAATAATCACTCAATATAGATTTTGATGAGAACTTGAGTTGCAATCTTCGATTTTGGAAATACATGACCAGCAAAAAGCTGGGACTTTTGAAATACATGACCAGCGAAAGCTGGAACCTTTGAAATACGTGACCAGCGAAAGCTGAAACCTTTTCGAGATACATGATCAGCGAAAGCTGGAACCTTTTGGAATACATGACAAAATAGACGTTGAGATCTTTTAAAATACCTGTCCAGCGAAAGCTGGAACCTTTAAAATACGTGACCAGCGAGGAGTTGGAACCTTTTTGAAATACTTGACCAGTAAAACTGGAACATTTAAAATACATGACCAACAATAAGGCTGGAACATCTTGGAAATACATGACCAACGAATGTTGGGTCTTTTGGGAAATACACGAATGGTTATGAAAAACTGGCTTTTAATAAAAAAGATTGAGAATGATCGAAATTGGGAGATTATAACCCGAGGGTTGAGAAAATGGTGAATTTTTTGAAAATATTGTACCCAGAGGTTGGAGAGTTGATAATCTTGAGAGATTTGAAGATTAGGAAATGACATATTTGAGAGATTGAAACCCGAAGGTTTGGAAAGAAGAGAATGGAGGAATCGCACCCTGAAGGTTTGATTTATGGAAAATAGGTTGATTTGGGAGCTCGAAAATTCTGAGCTGGGATTTTTTGAAATATATGACCAGCGAGAGCTGGGTCTTTTGAAAATACACGACCAAAAGCTGAGTTCTATTTTGGGAATACATGACCAGCAAAGCTGGAACGTTTGAAATGCGTGACCAGCGAAAAGCTGGAACGTTTGAAATACCTGACCAGCGTAAAACTGGAACGTTTGAAATACATGACCAACAAGTGTTGGATCTTTTTTGGAAATACCTGACCAGCAAAAGCTAGAACATTTGAAATACATGACCAGCAAAATGCTGGAACTTTTGAAATACATGACCAACGAGTGTTGGATCTTTTGAGATACCTGACCAGCAGAAGCTGGGACGTTTGAAATACCTGACCAGCGAGAAGCTGGAACGTTTGAAATACATGACCAACGAGTGTTGGATCTTTTGGAAATACCTGACCAGCAAAAGCTGGAACGTTTGAAATACCTGACCAGCAAGAAGCTGGAACGTTTGAGATACATGCCCAACGAGTGTTGGATCTTTTGAAATACCTGACCAGCAAAAGCTGGGACGTTTGAAATACCTGACCAGCTAGAAGCTGGAACGTTTGAAATACATGACCAACGAGTGTTGGATCTTTTGGAAATACCTGACCAGCAAAAGCTGGAACATTTGAATTACCTGACCAGCAAGAAGCTGGAACGTTTGAGATACATGCCCAACGAGTGTTGGATCTTTTGAAATACCTGACCAGCAAAAGCTGGGACGTTTGAAATACCTGACCAACGAGAAGCTGGGACGTTTGAAATATATGACCAACAAGTTGTTGGATCTTTTGGAAATACCTGACCAGCAAAAGCTGGAACGTTTGAAATACCTGACCAGCAAGAAGCTGGAACGTTTGAAATACCTAACCAGTAAAAACTGGGACGTTTGAAATACATCAGCTTTTTGGGAGATTTTAAATCAGAACTTGAATTTTGGTAGAAGAAAGAATTTTGATCAAAAGATTGAATGTAGAAAGTTATCGGTGCGAGGACCAGATCCTTCAAATGAGCTCAATATGTGATTGAAAAAAAAAATTGAGAAATAACCAGTGCGAGGACTGGGTTGTGAAGATGAGCTAGAAAAGTAAAATTTGATGAGAAATTCTGAATTCAATGGACCATCCTAACTGCATGTAGTCTGTTTTCAGGATTTATCTCCTTATCCTGAACGGGGAAAGAAGAAAAGAAATACCTCGTTAGCAGGAGGCATTAGGTTTATCCCTTAACCTGAAAGGGGTAGAAATGAAGAATTTATAATGCGAGGATTGGATTCAAAAGGAAGCCCTGGTCGGAACTCAGAACTTCGACTGAAAATAATAGAAGGAAAACCCGAGCTGGAACTCGGATTTCCGAAGGAATGAAGGATTTCCAATGCGAGGATTGGATTCAAAAGGAAGTCCTGGTCGGAACTCAGAACTTCGACTGAAGAAAAACCCGAGCTGGAACTCGGATTTCCAAAGGAATGAAGGATTTCCAATGCGAGGATTGAATTCAAAAGGAAGTCCTGGTCGGAACTCAGAACTTCGAACGAAAATAATAGAAGAAAAACCCGAGCTAGAACTCGGATTTCCGAAGAGATGAAGGATTTCCAATGCGAGGATTGGATTCAAAAGGAAGTCCTGGTCGGAACTCAGAACTTCGACCGGAAAATAATAGAAGAAAAACCTGAGCTGGAACTCGGATTCCCAAAGGAATGAAGGATTTCCAATGCGAGGATTGGATTCAAAAGGAAGTCCTGGTCGAAACTCAGAACTTCGACTGAAAATAATAGAAGAAAAACCCGAGCTGGAACTCGGATTTTCAAAAGAATGAAGGATTTCCAATGCGAGGATTGGATTCAAAAGGAAGTCCTGGTCGGAACTCAGAACTTCGACTGAAAATAATAGAAGAAAAACCCGAGCTAGAACTCGGATTTCCGAAGAGATGAAGGATTTCCAATGCGAGGATTGGATTCAAAAGGAAGTCCTGGTCGGAACTCAGAACTTCGACCGGAAAATAATAGAAGAAAAACCTGAGCTGGAACTCGGATTCCCAAAGGAATGAAGGATTTCCAATGCGAGGATTGGATTCAAAAGGAAGTCCTGGTCGAAACTCAGAACTTCGACTGAAAATAATAGAAGAAAAACCCGAGCTGGAACTCGGATTTTCAAAAGAATGAAGGATTTCCAATGCGAGGATTGGATTCAAAAGGAAGTCCTGGTCGGAACTCAGAACTTCGACTGAAAATAATAGAAGAAAAACCCGAGCTAGAACTCAGATTTCCAAAGAAATGAAGGATTTCCAATGCGAGGATTGGATTCAAAAGAAAGTCCTGGTCGAAACTCAGAACTTCGACTGAAAATAATAGAAGAAAAACCCGAGCTGGAACTCGGATTTCCAAAGGAATGAAGGATTTCCAATGCGAGGATTGGATTCAAAAGGAAGTCCTGGTCGGAACTCAGAACTTCGACTGAAAACAATAGAAGAAAAACCCGAGCTGGAACTCGGATTCCCAAAGGAATGAAGGATTTCCAATGCGAGGATTGGATTCAAAAGGAAGTCCTGGTCGGAACTCAGAACTTCGAACAAAAAAATAAAGGGAGAAGCCCGAGTGAAAACTTGGGTTTTTGACAAGAGATTGAGTTTTTGGAAATTTGCCAGTGCGAGGACCGGACCTGGGATTGATAATGACCATTTAGGGGACTGAGTGATCTGATTGCCCCCTTATCTTGATTGGAGAGGAAAATAAAATTTAAAAGAACAAAGGAGAAGAGGTAGAAATTGATGGGAGATTTGACGAAAGAGAAGAATCAAGGAGTTTTTATGGAAGTAATTCTTACAGGTAGCATTGTTGCTCCTATGAGGGGTTTCAGGATTATCCCTTATCCTGAATGGGAAAAGAATAAAATTTAAGCAAAAGCTGATAAAAAAAACTTTGATAAAGAATTGGAAGAATTAAAATTTAATTAAGAAATAAAATTGATAAAATTGAATGAAGAAAAAGATTTAGCAGAGATTAATGAAGCTTGAAAAGAGAAAGACATTCAGGACTATCCCTTATCCTAAAGAAAGAAGGACCTCGTAGGATGAGGTTTCAGGTTTATCCCTTAACCTGAAGGGGGGAAAAAGAAAAGAAGGAAAAAGAAATACCTCATGGGAAAGAGGCATCAGGTTTATCCCTTAACCTGAAAGGGAATAGATTTGAAAATAAGAATCAAGAAGAATTAAAATGGATGAATAATAATAAAATGAATAAAAATTGATAAACTGATAAAGATGGATAAACAAAAGGTTGATAAAAGTTGAGAAAAAGAGTTTGATCTTGCCTGCATGTGGATCTTTAAAATGAGAGAAGAAGATGAGAAAATCATTTTTTGGAAAGAAGGATTACCCACGAGAGCTAATCTTTGAAAGGGGATCATTCATGAGAGATCATCATGAGGGTTAATTTTTTGAAGCAATGATTTGAAAATCAATTTGTAGAAAATATGACCAACACGAGGGTTGATATTCGAATGTAATGATTCAAAATCAATTTTTTTAGAAAATATGATCAACGCAAGGGTTGATCTTTGAATGCAATGATTTGAAATCAACTTTTTTTTAAAAAAAATATGATCAACACAAGAGTTGATGTTTGAATGTAATGAAATCAATTTTTTGGAAAATGAGATCAACACAAGGGTTAATCTTTGAATGAAATCAAATTTTTGGAAAATGAGATCAGCACAAGGGATTAATCCTTGAATGAAATGAAATCAAATTTTTGGAAAATGAGATCAACACAAGGGATTGATCTTTGAATGAAATGAAATCAAATTTTTGGAAAATGAGATCAACACAAGGGATTGATCATGGAATGAAATGAAATCAAATTTTTGGAAAATGAGATCAACACAAGGGATTGATCCTGGAATGAAATGAAATCAAATTTTTGGAAAATGAGATCAACACAAGGGATTGATCTTTGAAATGTAATGGTTTGAAAACCAAATTTTTAGAAAATATGATCAACACAAAGGGTCGATCTTTGAAATGCAATAATTTGAAATCAATATGATCAACACAAGGGTTGATCTTTGAAATGCAATGATTCAAAATCAATTTGTAGAAAAATATGATCAACACAAGGGTCGATCTTTGAAAAAGGTTGTAATAAAATGTTTGGACTAAGATTTTCATGGTTTTTGAAAGACCCTCATAGGTAATATCATTTCTCTCACGAATGATGTCAGGATTGTCCCATATTTTTGAAAAAGAAAAAGGAATTTAATGCCCAAATATAGCAAAAAAGAAGAAGGAAGTATTGAATATCAAAAAAAGAAAAAGAAAATCGACATTTCATTGATAAGCAAAAGTTGATAACAGAACTGAATATTTACAAGTATTTTAACTAAAAAGAAGTTACAAAGACTGGGCTGACTTGCCCCTACAAAGCGACTGACAGAAAGGGAGGTAAGCGAAAACTCTTGGTATTTTCAATTCTCTGAGTAGTATGGAAATGGTTTGGGCGGAACTGCAGTCTGCTCTTCTCCTTCCTCTTGTACTAGAAGCTCTTTATCAATGTAGTCCTGCACAATGTTTTTGAGGACGAAGCAGTGCTCCGTGTCATGCCCCCTTACTCGATGAAACTTGCAGAAGCGATCTTTCCATTTTCCCTTGGTGACAGAGGGATCATCCTGCTTTGGGAGTTTGATCATGCCTTTCTCGAGCAGGTATTGGAGAACTTCTTTGATTGGCTGGCCTAGGGGGGTAAGCTCGCGATCATAACCCCAGCCCTCATGCTTTGCTTTCTTCGATTTGCTTGATTTTCACTGAGTGCTGACCCCTGTCTGATAACTAGACTGAGCTTGCATGTTTAGGAGATCCGGATGCTTTTCTCCTTCACTTTGGACAAAGAGATTTTTATCAAGGCAATCCTGAACGATATTCTTGAAGATGAAGCAATGCTCAGTGTCGTGCCCTGTTACTCGATGGTATCCGCAGAACTGGTCTATATATTTTCCCATGATTGTGGAAGGGCTGGCAGCTTTTGGGAGCCTGAGTAATCCGCTAGACATCATGTATTCGAGGATTTTGTCAAGCGGTTCATCTAAAGGAGTGAAATCTCGATCTTTGCTCCAATCCTTACGCTGTGGTTCTTCTTGCTTCTTGCCTTTTTGCTGAGGACTTTATTGAAGAGGTCTATCATGGTTTTCACAATATTTCCCAATCTGGCTTTTATGCTCTCTTATGTTGCTGCCCTGATTGCCTTGATTGCTACCTCTGCTGGCTTTAGCATTTCCTACGCTGATATGGCTGTGTTCAGTTATGGGGAAGGTGACAGGTGCCTTTTCTTCTGTGGGAGCTTTTCCGCAATTGGCTTCAGCTTGTTCAGACAAGATCTCAACCATCATCTTTTTGAATAATTGGTATATTGCGGGATCGATCTCACTTTTGCTGTCCTGAACTCCCTTTCTGACAGATTTTTGAGAATCCATTCCTTACTCTCTGCTTGTAACTGGGAGGTTAGAGCAGTGTAATCTCCTGAGCTTTGCCTGACTCAACTGATAGTGCCAATGCTCTCTGTAGAGCATAAACGGGCCTTTTTAGAAAAGATCTAGGAAGAAATTTTAATAAATGAGGAAATCATAATTTGAATATGAAAACATCCCATTACGAGGGATTGGGTTGTCACCAAAATTTGCGACAACCGCATTGTTTTTCTGGAAAAGGATAGACAAGTAAAATGTGAATAAAGATAAATTTTGAAAAGGACATATCCTAACAAAAAGATGTTTTATTGTAAATGAAGGTAGGGAATGGAATATAGAAAAGAAAATTTTTGAAGAATTGCAGGCAGGATCAAAAAAGAATTAGAAGAAATCAAGAGAAGAAAAGGAAAATACACCTGGGTTTTAAAATAAAGAGGAAATTTTGAATAATATATACCCAGGGTTAGAAAAATATATATAGGGGAAATATAAAACATTACACAATTTACAAATAGACAAACAAGGATGCACAAATAGCACTCCCTAGAGGCTGACTCTAAATGCAATATTTGAAATGGCTTGTAGGACCTTAATCCTAACTCTAGGGTTCAGATCATCTGATTTCAATCAAGATACGCCGATATACTCAAGCCGAAGCTCGAAGTACGTGGCATAGAAATATTCCTCCGGTTCTAAGGTAATGGCTTCCCAACATCCTTGAGCACCTACCGATATACCTCGGACTATGGCCCTTAGGTACGTGGTAGGGGGGCGCGAACCCAAATAAGTGGTCCAGTTGTGAGGCTCTCTCCCGAACTATGGTTCAGTGAGACAGCCCAGCAACGTGAAGACCGGGACAATATAGGTAAGGAGGTTTTCAAAATATGCTCAACATGCAAGAAATCGGATGGCTCTAAGGCAAGTCCTAAAGAGATAGATAAAAAAAAATGAAGAGAAGCATACACTTGCATACATTGTTTTGCATTCAATCCCTAAAATTGAGGAGAGTTGTATTTCAGACCTAAGTCTAATGTGAGCATGGAATAATCTCCTCAATATGGTCCTATCAAACCATACTTAAATCCTATATGCAATGATGTCAGCTTTTAGGATAGAGTCTAGGCTCCTAAGGTTTGCATGAAAATGAAGCTGACATATATAGAATAAAGACTTAGATAATATCAAAGCAAAGCAAAGGAAAAGGCATTAAATTCGACCGGACGAAGACGAGTCCCATCACGGTCGCCAAACCTGTGATCATCGCAAAATTTTTCCACTCGTAATATTCTCCCTCTTTTCCTTCTCTTTTCTTTTTCCGACCTCTATTTTCCTCCTTTTTGAAGGGAGAAAAAAAATAAAAGAGAGAAAAGAAGAGAGAAGAGAAAAGAAAGAAGAGAAGAGGAATTATTTTTGCGGGTCTCACTTGACCTTAATTTTGAAAATATTCGAAATAACTCGCCTCCGTTTTGAAATATTTGAGGGAAAACAGGGAGACGGGATCCGCTCGTCGGTACGAGGTTCGACCGTTCTTGGTGCCTTTACCAGGGGTAATCGAACCAAGGGTCGAATTAATGCCTTTTTGTTTTGCTAAGAATTTATCCAAGAAATTATCCTAAGTCTAAAATGCACAAAGAATCATGCTTGTGCAAATGCAAAAATGTATGCTCCTTTTCAAAAAATTTTGAAGAATTCCCAAGTGTTTGAGATGAATCTGATAAAATGAAGAAAATGTTTTTTTTTTTTTTAACTTAGAACTTGAGATTAAAGTTCTAAGTTTTTGGAGTAATCAAGAGTTTGGGAAAATAAACCTGGATTTGGAAAATGATTTTGAAGTTTTGAGATAAAAGAAGAAGAAAGAAATTTTCAAAGTCATGAATGGACTTTGAATCAGAATAGAAATGAAATTGAATTAGAAGGAAAGATAGAATTGGGAAATCTGAATAAAATTGAGAAATGGATTTGATTAAAAGTTGGATTTTCAAGGTAAAATCCGAATCTAAGATATGGATTATGAATAGAGTTCAAAGTTGAATTTTGAATTTAGGATTTGGAATGAAATGAAATTGGTTTTAAGAATTGGAATTAAAGTGGGATTTGGATTTGGAATTTTGAAGGGAATTGGACTCAAGATTTGGAATGAAATCTGAGATAGAATTGGACTCTGGACCCTAAGATGAAAATTGGATATGAAGTCTGAGATCCAAAGTGATGTTTGGATTCTGGACCCTAAAATGGAATTGGATCTGAAGTCTGAGATCCAAAGTAGAATTGGGTTCTGGATCCTAAGGAGGATTTGGATCTGTAATCTGAGGTCCAAAGTCAGAGATCCAATGTAGATTGGATTCTGGATCCTAGAATGGAATTTGGATCTGTAATCTGAGATCCAGAGTAGATTGGATTCTGGATCCTAGAATGGAATTTGGATCTGAATCTAAGATCCAAAGTAGATTGGATTCTGGATCCTAGAATGGAATTTGGATCTGAATCTGAGATCCAATGTGAAGTCGAATTCTGGATCCTAAAATGGATTTGGAGTTAAATTCAGAAGATGAATCAAGAATTTCTAAGTTTAATTTGAACTTAAAAAAAATGAAATTTAGAACTTGAATATACAGATGATTCTCAAAGTCAAATTAAACCTTGAATTTCTGAATTTGGAATTTAGAAGATAAATCGAGAGTCTCAAAGTTAAAATTGAACTTTGAGTTTTGATTAGAGTTTTGAATACAAAATGAATTTGGAATTTCAAAGTCAAATTGAACTTTGAAATCTGATTTGAATTTGAATATAAAAATGATTTTGGAATCTCAAGGTTAAATTGAACCTTGAGATTTGAAAAGAAATTTTTGAAAATTGAAAGAATGAATTAGATTTGATAATGATTGAAGATAGATTTGAGGAAGGAGAATCAATTGGAATTTTTTTGAAAAGGAAATTTTTGAAAATATGATACAGTTCTATCCTAAATGATGAATGAATTTAAAGAATTTGAAATTGGATTTGAAAATCATATTTCATTCTTCAAATGAATTTAAATAAGATTAGTTATATAATACACTCTTAACTATGGTCATTGAATGTATTATATAATAGTCATATCTAAATTCAAAATGAAAAATAAAGTACCTTTTTGGTGCTTTTATAGAATTTAAAATGAAATTAACTCTCAATATACCCTGACTATGGCCATTGGTATATATTTTGAGTTAATTTTAAGTTAAATTCTAATAAAAGAAGAAAATATTGAAGGAAAATATGATGAATTTTGAAAAATGGATCTAGTGTGGATCCAGTGTTATTTTATAAAAGATAAAAACACTAAGTCTTGTTTACATCCCGACTATGGCCGTTGATGTAAATCATCAACTTAGGATTAATTTACCTCTTACGAAATGGTGCACGTGCCATTCGTGTTTCACCATTGTGAGAATTTAAGAAATAAAGACAGAAATGCATGAGAACAAGCAATTTATGATGTTTACAATGCTCATCCATTCTACCTAAAGCAGCAAATGTAAATTTTCATTCAACTCTAGCTATTACAATATACAAAATCAAATTTACAACCCCAAGTAATGATATCTTCTACATATTTCCTGCAAAAGACTTGATTAGTAGAAGAAAATAAAGGGAATTGTATATATCACATAGATGTCCAAAGTGTTTATGCATGATGAAAAAGATGGGAAATGATATATATATACATCTATATACATACATATATATGTATATGGGTATATATATATATACATATACATATAGGTATATATATATCAATAACTTGGGAAAATATAGGGGTATACATGGATATATATGTATATATATGCATATATACATATACGTATACGCATGTGGATATGGACATATACATGTATATTTATACATGAATATAGAACATCAAGTGAAAAACTACTTATGAAAGAGACATTCAGAATTTTTGCCTTGGAGTAAATGAGAGAATGTCTTTTTACACCGTTTACTTACTGTGTAGTGAATGGTATACCATGCACACACACAGTGATTTAGTGAATGTGAGAAATTAGCAGATATACCAGCATTAGAGAAGAGGCCTGGGCCTCGGTGCATGAATCATAGCAGTGCCTGGGCACTGCTATGGATGTGAAAGTGGTTACAGCAGTGCTAGGCACTGCTGTAAATACGTGGCAGGTGTAACAGCTGAGGGAAAACATTGTGAAGTGATGGTACCGCAACACATACACGGTTTCAGCAGGTGGCTTTTTAAGATGTCTTGCAGCAGAGTGTTGCTGCAACTCCAAGAAGTGGGTAAATGACGTACACCAGCTGTGTGCAGGATGGAAGACGCCAAAGGCAATGGGTAAGTGATTAATTTTATTTGTAGGTAAAATATGACTGAAGGTGGAATGTAGGACAGTGGAATTGAAGCTGGAACTGAAGCATGTGCAGGGTGTGGATGGAGCAGAAAGTAATGATGTTTAGCCTTACCTGTAACGACAGTGTTGCCAAGCTCCACAATGCACAAACATTTAGTCATAAATATAAAACACATGCATACTGTAATATTAACATTTAGAAGAGCCCAGCAAATTAGGACCTTGGACTAAGCTGGACTCCCCTGTTTCGTGGCTGCCACATGTCGTGCCTGCCTTGAAACCAAAAAAAAAAAGAATAAAAGAACCAACCCAAAAGCGACACAGGATAATGCTTATAAATCTGAAAGAACTGAGCTAAAGACCACCCTACAACAACTTGGGCAAATTTAATTTGGAATTAGAACTGAAATGTTATACTTCATAAAAAGAAATCGCCAATGTGGACAGTGGACAATAATTCTCCAGAAGTTTCTAAAAGTAATAGAGAACAATGCATGGTAGAGGAAAATTTATGTTAAAAGTCTATACATCCTTTAGCAGTTCATTCACAGGAAACACAATATTTCTGCATAAAATTTTCAAACGAGATATTAAGATTTGAGGATATAATAGCAAGAAAAAGCAGCCTGGTGACTTTCCAAGAACAAGAAAACAAATGATAAATTGCATTCCAAGTATATCAAGCGTGTTTTAACATTCCTTTGACAAGAGATACAAAATGTTTGACAGTGTCAAAGTTCAAGACCTCTAAGATATAAACCCCAAAATGAGATAGAGGATGCATAAGCTCTTGTAACATGGTGCACCTTATCCTTACCTGCACAACATATGTGCACACGCACATTCATGAACATGGGTCTGTTGATATCAGAATTTTCTGAATGGTGAAATGTTATAAAATCATATATCTAAAGACCCCTCAAACAGGATGCACATTGTAGTCTCAAAATTGTAGTGAAATAAGATCCAAAGAGGGAAAAGAAATGGGACACAGAGCAACATGCTTATTACAAACATAAAAAAAAAATTAATAAGAGAGATGCACAGGAGATTGACTCCCTGATATAAGTAGAGATGAGATGTAGATATTGAAGACGAATGCACCTGAAAGCAAATGGGAGATGATGCAGCTATCATATCAGTAAAATGAACATTTCCTTTTCCATCATCAGCGAGATTCTTTGGATAATTGAACTGAATATCACTTGACTTAGCCATGATTTCTGAGATTTAGGCTTATGACAATGAAAGAGGAATCAGGCTTCTCTAACGCCATCCTTGCCACAGACTGCTCTGTAATAGGGGTTGATGCTGGTATATTTTTCATATAGAGCCTCCTTGATGGTCGAATGGCTTCTGTCAGCTGAACAATGTCTTTTGAGGCATTGTTTTCA
The DNA here is from genome assembly GCF_984573655.1 of Nuphar pumila. Lineage (NCBI taxonomy): Eukaryota > Viridiplantae > Streptophyta > Magnoliopsida > Nymphaeales > Nymphaeaceae > Nuphar > Nuphar pumila. The sequence continues at coordinate 92,692,589 of NC_143256.1, read as the reverse complement.
ACTGAGGATGCGGCATTTATAGTAACTCCATTATGGCTGGGTATGAAACAGGAAGAACTTGCTGCCATGGTTGAGAGAATTGTGGGGCTTTGATGCCCAATGAGAGTTTAAACAGACGCCTCTGTTGCGAGTCCACCTGTAATATAAAATGTCCAATTCACTTAATAAATTCAATTATAGGAATCATTTGAATAGAACAGAATCATACCTGACAGAATTCATTAGTCATCAGTAAGAGTTCTTACTCAAGGCAGCAACTTTTAAACTTGTAGGAAATTGCATTTTCTCTCAGTTCGACGTCATCCTCAAATCACCAGTACGAACTAAAGAGATACAAGTTTTCCAGGAAATTCATTTTTTCGAACATAAGAGCTCCAGATTCTCACATGTTTGACTAAAATGAACATGATTAAGCTGAAACTATCGTGAAACGTGAGTTTTGTTACTGCAACTGACAGATTTCTTACTTGTACTTCATCATTGGTCATTACCATTGGGCGAATGAATTGATCTTGTAACTTCCCAACTAAAATGACTTTTAATGAACAAAATTTTATTCAGGCATATTTAATCTCAGAACTTTTGTTAACTGTGGAAGCCTATTTGAAAAGTGTTACAAGTATATGATCTAAAAATTATACCTCAATTTTGAAGATCAATTCGAGAAACAGAACTAACTTGGTTAGTTCTTCGAAGATCTGCAATCTTCAGTAGAGAAGCATATAAATGAATTCACTTGCGCATAGAGATGAAATGGAACAAATGGAAACAAAATCTGGCTATGGTGTAAAATGAAATTAAGAACCTGTTGGTCTCAGCCCTTGCATGAAAGATCTCCAACAACCCATACGGAGCGAGCAAATTAGACTTACTGTGGAATAGTCTTGATAATCTGTTGTTCATTTGACAACAGGGTCGTGGCCCATTACTGCATAATCCCTTTTGCATCGGCAGCATATCTTAATACTGTAATATAGCAATTTAAAACAGGAAGGGAACACTGATTTTGCAATGTAAGACCCAGGAAAACACATTTGACCAGATCATTTATGCGATTCAGAATGTTCCTGTCATAAGCTCTGTCGCATCTTTGAGTAGATGATCCTCTTACTCCACAGAATTTTCACCAACACCTTAAAACCTAATTGATGAAGCTTCATCCTCCTCAACATATTGGCCAAATGCAAGAGATCTTCCACGGTGGACCCCTTTCGTGAATCTAACTAGCTTTAGCAGAGGGGTTCCATCCGCAAAATGAACTTCGGTAATCAATCTTAATTGAAAAGGGTAACTCGACATTGCTTATCGAGCTCTATTTGCACAATGAATGTTTAACATGGATGCCATTTAAATCCTCATTGGATGATATTTTACCAACATCCATGCTCGTATCTATGAGATGCCAGGGAGGAAATATGCATATATGAAAACACAAACACAATGCAATGGTAAACACGAAACAGTAAAATCAAAGATTAGTCAGAAAACTGTATAAATACAGGTAAGCACAATGTTAACGAAGACAGAGGAAAGAAAAGAGAAAAGGGGCATCAAATGACAGTTCAACCAAAATCAAGATGAGACTAAGAGGCAAACGGTCATGAGGCTTAAAACAGAAAGCGAGAATGGGCAAATATGGTGAAGAATCATAAAACAACATTCAAACTAAATATACATAATATATGAAAAAAAAAATATATATATAGAAACATAAAAAGGAAATGTAGGCATGCGAAGATTCCGTCGATATTGCACAGAGGTAGGTCGGTGTTGACATAGGCAATCCGACCCTACCTTTCGTGCTTTTTTAGAATAAAGACAGGAAAAGTAGGAAATAAAAAATAAACGATAGAAGGAGGATTACTTACCTTTTTTAACTACTGCCGCTGGGGCCGAGCCTCTTTTGATCTTGATTACGTTATTGAACTGAAGCCAAGAAGATGAGGGAGAAGAAGGCGACGTTCTGAAGGAGAGAGCAAGGAGGAAGGGGTGGAAGCAGATCGAGAAGTTGAAGAAAGTGCCAGGGTCAAGAGCGATCGTGAAGGAGAAGAAAGTGGAGAGGTAGAAGATGGATCAAAAGGGGAGAAGGGAGAAAGGAACAGGCCGGAGTGATAACGAAGAGAGGAGATTTTATGCACCGAAGGTGGAGGGGTGGAAACGGATGCCTAGGGTTTCCTCATCGTGCCCCTCTTAAGGAGGGGGACGAAGGTTCGGGAGGGATTCGGTTAGAGATCGACGGGAGAAAAGGGGGGGCGATCGGTGGAAATGGAAGGTGGAGATGGAGAGAAGGAGGTGTCGGGGAAAGTGGCGAGAGTGAAAGAGAGGGGGGCGATTAGGGTTTATTTGTGAAAAAATTTCGGTTTTTTCCAAAAAGAGGCTCCCTTAACAAAAAATTTCATAAAAATGGTTTAAAAATGATTTTTTTAGCAAAATCGACTTTACAAAGTTTAAACTCATTCATTTTTTTTGAAATTTTCTATTTTTTTGGTTTTTGTTTTATTTTTCAATTTTTTTTGTATTTTAGAATAAAATCCTAAAGTTTGTGAGAAAACAAAGGTTAAAACTAATTTTTTGTGTTTTTGCAAAAATATTTACAAAAAGGAATTTTTCTTCTGAGAATTTAAAAACTATTTTGAGAAAATTTCTTCAGAAATGGGTTTTGATCCGGATTTTGAGAAGATATGGATTTAAAGTACTGGATTCGGATCCGAAATTAATTTTGAATATACCAATATGGATTTTAATTCAGAAAAATCTGAAGAAATGATTTGATTTTCTCAGAAAATGGGGTTAGGGGCAAAAGGGTTATTTTTACAAAATTTTGAAAAATTTGGGGTGTTCACACGCCCCTTCAGAGGACTCGATTCAGGCACTGACAAAAATGGTCAAAGACCTACAAGTCCGGGATAAAGGAAAAAGGTCATACACTAGGCAGGATTTTTATCTCGGCTTGGAAGGGGACATCAATCTGGAGAACCTCCCCAGAAAATTCATTAAGTTTGATGGATCCGGGGATCCTAAGGCTCATCTTGCCATGTTCTTTGCGGAATGCGCTCGGTTCAGCGAAGACAACCGTGCCCTATTTCTCTGTTTTCCACGCAGTCTGGAGGGGATAGCTGTCAAATGGTATGCTGAGCATGTCAATCCCATTGAGCTAAGGGATTTTGACAAAGTGGTCAACATGTTTGTTGAACGCTTCTTGTTCAACACGGAAGCTCTGCCCACCCTAAACCACCTGTGCAACCTGAAGCAGGAACCCAATGAAAAGGCCAGGGACTTCATTCACAAATGGAGGAGCCTGTGCAACAAAATGAGGAACCCTATTTCTGAGGAGCATGCTCTCCAAGTCATTCTCAACAACTTCTCCCAGCCTCTAAAAAGCCTCCTCTTCCCATACCCCTCCAAATCCTTTATCGAACTGACAGAGCGAGCAGAATGGCTCGAGATGGGGGTGGAGAACGGAATGTATGAAGGTGTCGCCTTGGCCAAGAATATCTTGGACCCAAAGAAAAAGGCACACTTCACTTACTTCGCAGAGGTTCCCGAGGATAATCAGGGCAGTAGCAGCAAGCAAGGCAGTGGCAGTGGTACGAAGCATGAGCAGAATAGAGGCAGAAAGGGCAAATTCTTCAAGAACAATGACAAGCCTCTCCCGACAGGTCCTCAACAAAAAGGGGACCTTCAAGAAAAGCCCAAACATATAAACTGGAGCAGGGATCGAAAGTTCACTCCCCTCGACCAGCCACTGGAGAAAATTCTGGAATACTTGCTATCTCACGGGATGGTGAAACTTCCCAAAGTTGCAGATCCGCCAGTACTCATGAGAAGATTTAAGGAACAGTACTGCAAGTTCCATAGAGCTATGGGCCATGACACTAAATATTGCTTCGTCCTGAAGCATCTGATCCAGGATTGCATCGATAAAAGCATCCTCATCGAGGATGAAGAAGAGGGCAAAATGGACATCTTGTCCGCCCCATTTCCGAAGCACTTGGCATCAACCATTTCAGAAGATTTTTTTCTCCCACAGAGTCACATACATCCTTGTTCCAGCGAGGAAATAAGTTTGCAGCATCAGGTAATGGTTCTACGTCAGGATCAGCCTGCATCTCAGAGAGGGGATATCCTCTCATTTTTTAACATCAGAAACATGCCAGTTGAGATTGGAAAAACCCAAGTTTTTCAAAGAAGATTTCTGAGAAAGGAAGCCTGCACAGAGAAAGCAGAAACCTCAGAAGCAGCAGAAGAGCGGGCCAAAGGCCTTCAAAAGCCTATTACAGCGCTCTCCAACATCTCCATTTTCGAGTTGACTCATGATTCTCCCCAGCATCGGGAAAAGTTAGATGATTTACTAAGGAAGATCAAGGTGAAGTCGGGCACCATGCCCGAAGACATGGCACAAATAGTAAATCAGGCGATGACAAATGCGCCTGTCACCTTCTCTGATGAGGACCTGCCAAAGCCTCACTCATTCCACAACAATGCATTATACATCGTAGTCAGGACCAGAGGCATGATTGTCCCACATGTACTTGTTGATGGGGGCAGCAGTCTGAATATTTGCCCAGAGATGACAACGAAAGCATTGGGATTGAAAGAGGAAGAATATGTGCCTGATCCCATCACCATCTACGGCTTTGATAATCACAGGCAGACTGCCAAGGGCAAGATCTTCCTAGAAATCTTCATCAACTACTCAGTGCACACAGTTTTATTCCATGTCGTCAACGTGCCACCAACTTACAATATGTTGTTGGGACGAACATGGATCCACAATGCCAATGCCGTTCCGTCAACTCTCCACCAGTGCATCAAGTGGTCCAAGGGCGGCATGATTACTACTATCTTGGGCGACGACCCTGAAGAAAGGCTGTCACAGCCTATGATTCCCCGTCCGACATTTACAGCAGATATTCCCAGCATCCGAGAAGCGGATGAGATCAATCTCAGTGACAGTCTAGAGATGCTGAAACTAAAAGATGTCATGGATGAAGAGAATGTTGCAACCACGGTCCAATGGCAGGGACCTTGTCTCTTTAAGCTAGGAGGACGGATCAATTACACCTCCTTCAAAGATCATCCCTTATTTCTTCAGTTTTCTAAAGCAAGAAAGGGATTCGATCTGTTGATCAAGCATGGATACCAGCCGTTCTGAGGCATGGGAAAAGATAAAGATGGCATGATAGAGCCCATCATTCCAGTTCGGCACGCGGACAGTTCAGGGTTGGGGTTCACCGGCCAGGATTCGAGCAAAAAGACAGTTTTCGTCAGGGGAAACAAGTGAAGATGATGCCTCATTTTTCCTGCCTTTTCTGATTATCATTTCTTTGTTTAAATCTTGTAGGGACAATACAATCCCATCTTTTGTCAGAGTCTTGTAAATACTTTGCTTCAATCAATGAAAGATCAATCTTTTTCCTCATATTTGGGCATCTATCATTTCCTTCTTATACTTTGTCTATGTCATTGTTCTTTACTTTATACAAAAATTTGATTTGGCTCGTACTTTCTCTTAAAAACAACCTCTTTTTGCGTTTTCAGGACCATTAACTCCTGAATCAATGACAAGATTTATTATCAATCCCAAGTATCTAAAATTGGCAAGATTTCCTGAGATGAAAGACAGAGCAGAGGTCAGTCAGGCAGGAGAACAGACTGAAGAACCAGCCAAATTTGATTCCACCATTCAGGAATTGCCAGAATTTGCTTACATTCAGAAGCAGGATGAACCCTCATCTTTGGTTCAAGATCCAACTGAGGATATCAACATTGGGTCGGAAGATGATCCAAAAATTATCAAAATCGGGTCAAGTCTAAGCGAAATTGAAAAAGCTAGACTCATCCAATTCCTCGAAAAGCATCAGGAAGTATTTGCCTAGACTTATGAAGATATGCCAGGATTGGATATCAAGCTGGTTGAGCATTGACTCAAGTTGAAACCAGAAGCCAGACCAATCAAGCAGAAATTGAGAAAGTTAGACCCTCGAATTGAGCAGCAAGTCAAGGAAGGACTTGAAGATTTGCTAAAAGCAGTCTTCATCCGGGCCATTGACTACCCAGATTGGCTAGCAAATATCGTGGCAGTTCCTAAAAAGAACGGAAAAGTTCGGATTTGCATTGATTTCAGGGATCTCAATAAGGCCACCCAGAAAGACAATTATCTGCTTCCCAATATTGACCTGTTGATCGATAGCATAGCAGGTCATGCCATGTTTTCCTTCATGGACGGATATTCAGGTTATAATCAGATTAAATTGGCCGTTCGCGATCAGTCGAAAACTTCATTTACTACCCCATGTGGAACTTTTTGCTACACTGTGATGCAATTTGGGCTCAAAAATGCCGGGGCAACCTATCAAAGGGCGATGGCCGTTATTTTCCATGATCAAATGCACAAAAATATGGATGCATATGTGGACGACATTCTGGTTAAATCTAAAGAAGAAGAGGATCATCTCGATGCTCTTAGTCAAGTTTTTGAAAGACTTATTCTTTACAAATTGAGACTTAACCCTCAGAAATGTGTTTTTGGAGTGGAGTCTGGCAAATTACTCGGCTTTATTATTAGCAAGAAAGGGATCGAGGTGGATCCGGCCAAGGCAAAAGCCATTATTGACATGCCGCCTCCAACTAATCTTAGGGAACTGCGAAGCCTTCAAGGGCGTATTCAGTCTATTCGCAGATTCATCTCTAATTTGGCTATGAGATGCGAGCCTTTCAACCATTTGCTAAGAAAAGGAGTTAAATTTGAATGGGGATCAGAATGCCAGCTCTCATTTGAGCGCATCAAGCAGTATCTCCTTAATCCACCAGTTTTGAAGCCTCCTAAACTGGGAAAACCTCTCCTACTATATATTTCTGTCAATCAGAATGCCTGCGGTGGATTTCTCGCGCAGTATGAAGAAGGCAGCCTGATAGAGCACGCCATCTACTACGTGAGCAAAACTTTCATTGATTATGAAAAGAAGTATTCTCAGATGGAGAAAACTTGTCTAGCCCTGGTTTGGATGTGCCAGAAGTTAAGACATTACTTACTGGCTTCTGAAATCAAATTTCTGTCAAAACTTAATCCGCTCAGATATATCTTGGAACAACCATTTCTCACTGGACGAATTGCGAAGTGGCAAGTCCTTCTAATGCAATATGACCTAGAGTATGTTTCTCAAAAGTCAATTAAAGGCCAAGCGATCGCAGATCAGTTGGCAGATTTCCTTTTGACGGAAGAAATTAAAGCAGAAGATGACTTTCCTGATGAGCACATCTGTAATATCCAACAGCCCCCAGTTTGGAATATGTTTTTCGATGGTTCTAAAAATATGTCTGGCATCGAAATTGGACTCTTGCTAATCACTCCAGAAAAAGAAATGATCCCTTATTCCCTCAAACTTAGCTTCCAATGCACTCATAATATGGCCGAGTATGAAGCTTTAATACAAGGCCTCAAAATCTTGCAAAATTTTGATGTCAAGAGAGTGCACGCCTTTGGCGATTCACTACTTGTTGTCAGTCAAGTTAACACTGAATGGCAAGTGAAAGATTCCAAATTGATTCCGTATCAGAAGATCGTCTTAGCTCTTGTGGACAGCTTCGAAGAATTTCAGCTCAGACACATCAGAAGAGAGCATAATCAGATAGTTGATGGTTTGGCGAGTTTGGGCTCCATTCTATCCTTCAAAGGTGGTGAATCATGTCGTTCCTTTGAAGTTGGAAGACTTGAGCAACCTGCTTTCGATTCAATTATGCAAATAAACCAGGTTAATCAGAAGGAGAAACCTTGGTATCAAAATATCAAAAATTTCATTGAGTCTGGTGAATTTCCACCAGAGATGCCAAAAAGGGAGCAACGCACGATTCAGCGTATGTCTACCCGATATTTCATTCTTGACAATATCCTCTATCGCCGTGGTTTCAGTTCTGAGTACTCAAGGTGCTTAGACAAAGAAGAAGCTATGGAAGTTATCCAAGAGGCGCATGAAGGGATTTGTGGTGGCCATGTCGGCTATCAGACTCTCGTCAAGCAGATCGTACGAGCAGGGTACTATTGGAATACCATGCAGCAGGACTGTCATAGATTTGTAAAGAAGTGCGTCAAGTGCAAATTACACACGCCTTACATTCATGCTCCGGCCACATATCTACAATCAGTTGTTTCCCCTTGGACATTTTCCATGTGGGCTTTTGACGTTGTCAGCCCAATTACCCCTTCTGCTTCCAACGACCACAAATACTTCCTGGCCGCAACAGAGTATTTCACGAAATAGGTTGAAGCTGTTACTTTACGCACAGTAGAAGGCCGCCATGTGATTTCTTTCATTCACAAGAACATTCTTTGCCGCTTCGGCATACCACACGATATTGTTTCAGACAATGGAACTCATTTTAAAAATGAGAGGATGAAAACCTTCTGTTCTAAATTTAGAATTTGCCATCATTTCTCAGCTCCCTATTATCCTTAAGGGAACGGCCAAGCAGAGGCTACCAACAAAATATTGATCAGTATCCTGGAAAGGACTGTGAAAACAGGTCGAGACTGGCATGAGAAAATTCATGACGCACTTTGGGCATATCGAACCACCATTCGGACCCCGACTAATGCCACTCCTTCAGAACTTGTTTACGGAACTGAAGTAGTATTGCCTCTCCATGTCCAAAAGCCCGCTCTCAAATTTGCTTCCCTTATAGAATTGCCACTTAATCAGTACCAGCAGCAGAGATTGGTGCAACTAGATTTACTGGATGAAAAGAGGCTCAAGGCAGCAGAGCATGCTCAAGCTTATCGACAGAGGATGGCTCGACACTATGCCAAGTTCGTCATTGAGAGAAAATTTCGAGTTAACGATTTGGTACTCAGATCAACGACTCATCTCAAGCATCGACCAAGGGGCAAGTGGTCACCCAATTGGGAGGGGCCTTATGTGGTTAAGGAAGCGCTTCCTCGCAATTCATATCGTTTAATCAACGTAGATGGAGTGGAGATGCCAGATCCCATCAATGCTCTACATTTGAAGAAATTTTATACTTAGAATTTTCATTCTAAAGCCTTTATACTATTCAAAGAGTCATTTTAATAAAACAATGATCTCCTATCAATTCTTACATTCTTCTCGATGATATTGGGGAATTTTATTTTAAATACATAATCATCTTCCTCATCATATGCAGGCAGGATTAGACGAAAGCTCTTTTCCTCAGATTTTGTTAATTCTTAATTGATCTTGTGATCTTTATTGTCTTTTCATTTTCACTTCATGCTTGATCTTTATTTACATCATGCTAATGCTCATTTACGTCAAGTTTTAAACAAATTTTTCAATCTTAAATTCCATCTACTTTTATCTTTAAAAATACCCCTTCAAGTTAAGGGATAAACCTGATGCCTCCTTTCAATGAGGTATTCTTTTTATTATTTCCCCCGTTCAGGATAAGGGGATAAATCCTGAATTATTTTCTAAAACTCATCTTGAAAATCTAGCTCATCTTCAAAACCCAGTTCTGTGAACACCCCAAATTTTTCAAAATGTTGTAAATATCCCCTTCTCTGCCCTTTGCCCCCATTTTCTGGGTAATTGAGTCAGTTTTAAATCTAAATTCCATTTTGTTTCTCAAAATTTGGTTGAAATTAAATTCATTTTCCATATCTGACTCAATTTCGGATCCGGATCCAAATCTGAGCTTCGTTGTCCAATTTTTAATCAAATTCTAAAAATTACCAAAATAACTTTTTGAAAAGCTCAGACACTTTGTCCGATATCTGTTTGGATCCATCATATTATAGTCCTCAAATCGAGGTTTAAAACTCGAATGTTTTCTCAAAACTTGGATCCAAACCCATTCTTCTAAAGAAATTTTCCTGAAATAGTCTGAAATTCTCAGGAAAATACTTTTGTAAATATCTCTCAGAAAAATACAAAAAAATTAGTTTTAATCCTTGTTTTCTTACAAACTTTAGGATTTTATTCTAAAAATACAAAAAATGGAAAAATCATGCAAAAAACCAAAGAAATTAGGGAAGACTACACGGTTTTTGAAGATTTTACCGAAAAACTCACCTTCAAACCATCTTTTTAGAAAACCTGAAGAGGAGGCCTGTTTTTGGAAAAACTAAGTTTCGAGGTTTGAGGGTCGAGTTAGGGTTTTTGAAAACCCTAACTCGCCTCCCTCCCTCGGCCATTCTCTCTCTCCCTCCATGGCCAACCACCCTCGGGTGCATCCTTCATCCTTCAACCATCCGATTTTCGCCGTCTTCTTCCTCAACCCTAGATCCCCGATGATCTCCAGAAGCTTCCAGAGCCAACGGCCTCGCACGCCTTCCTTCGATCACCACGGCCTTTGGCCTCAGCCCTCCATCGCCAATAGCTTGCCGCACCCTTTCACCTGGCCTTCATCTTCAACTTCCCCCCACCTTCACGAGGCTTCCCCCGATAGCCCCATGTGCGACCTCCATCCAAAACCCTCCATCTTGCTCGATCACTTCGACCGTTGATCCTCAACCAACCTTCACCCTCTCGAGCCTTCCATTCTTCCTTTAAAGAGAGACCTCCAGGCTCCCTGAAGGGGGGGAGTTATTCTTTCATGGTCGCCCCATCCTCTTTTTTTTTTAAGCTTTGAAATCCCGCAGCAGAACTTCAGCCTTCGGATGGTCCTGGCCTTTTCCCTTCAAACATCCAGCCTTTCATCCATCTAGTTTCACACCACCAATCAAGTTCTTCCTCTAATATCGGTTTCACTCTGAGCGAGGAAAGACCTCTCTTCTGAAGCATCCATCCATTCTCATCATCGGACTGGGCCTCTGGAGGATCAATCACCTGCAGAATAAAGAGGAGGCTCTCCCCATCCTACAAAAACCCCTGCAGAACAAGGTGAGGATACTTCCAGCCCTCGTATCTAATTTCTTTGGGATTTGCTTTCGTTTCTATCCCACCAAAGCACTGCTGTGGATGTCAGTTTCGTATATAACAAACACTGATCCATGTATATTGTGCGATAACAAACGGAATTCCCTCATTCCGACATTCCTTCTGTATTTCCCCTTTTTATTTTGATCGATATACCCTGAGTTTCATTAGATTTTTTTTATTTTTTTATTTTTTTTCTTTTTCTCGTTAATCCTGTGTTTACTTATGAATTCTACTTTCAATGGCTGATTTATGTTTAAGGTTAATTCCTCCGCTTACAATCTGAATTTGATTTCCTAGTGTTTTCTCGTAAGTTCCATCATCTTTCATAAATCATTTTTAGTTCCCCTTAGTTTTTCGCACATTCTGTCTTATGCTTCTTGCATCTCAGAAATAGCTTCCTCCTCTTTCCCCATTACGCACCTTGCATTGCCTGTCTGCAAATTGGTGATGGTAATACTGATCATCGGGCAGGATCCAAGAATCTCTGGCTGAATCGGCTTATCTGCCCATCTGGTAAGTCATCCGGCATCCTCTGCTTCAGCCTGAATAGATTCACATCTCTTCTAAAAGAAGCTGGTGCCTCCATTCTTAAGCCATCGTGAAGTGCATGTCATTGTTTGCTACTAGACTTTGGGATCAGTTTGTTGTTTTTTTTTTTTTAATCTTAGTGGTGTTTTGCTCGAGCATAAGTTCGAACCTCGGTTTGCTGTTCGAGGTTTCAGTCAATGATTTAGATGTTTAAGTCCACTGTAAGTTTTTTCTTCTGCAATGGTTGAAACCCCATCACGGTAAGATTCTCCCTTCTTTTGGACGTCAACGGATCATATCCCTTTTGTTTTAAAAATTTCGCATCACTCCTCATTATTTTTGCATTCGTATGTCATCGCATTGCCGATGGCAACATCTCTATAGTGACATCAACGTCTGTTAAAGGCTACAGGACCATTGAGCCTCAATAATCTTGTATCAGCTCATGCATTCACATTGAGTACGGTGACAAATGAAGTTGCAAGGATAGTTTCACCTGTTCAGCAACGTGTCTCCAGCAGAAGTAATATTTTTAGGTGTTCTGACCTCTGGTGTCAATGCTTCAACTTGGTCTGATGTTAAGGTGGTATTTCTGTTGCTCGCTGTATGCTTTGTTGTTTCTAGCATTCGCATCAGATAGTCTGAATTTGAGTTGGTGTACATCTCTGTTTGCTCTCCTGAATTGGTCTGGTGAATAACAGATAACAGAGATAAAAACGTGAGTAGTAGGGTACTGGAAGAGGAATTTTATCTCTTTTTACCCTATTATGGATGATAATACAGTGCCAGAACGCCCAAATAATCAGTGGGCTGCGGGGTGTGTCATCAGATGTTTCTGGGAGCGGCAGAAATCATTAGCATTAACATTATGGCAACTGATATGCTGAACTCTCTGTAACTGCAGAACAAGAGTGTTGTTGATCGATCATCTGGATCGACAAATTGATAGTTCAAAGCCGCGTTTCGCAGTCATAGCCAGTTGCCATCAGGTATTATTACATTTGGAGTATTGTGCGAAGTAGTTAGTCTATGTCATATATATATTGTTAGCATCATATATCAGTCCTTATAGACGTGCATTACTAAATATCGCATCTCCAGCATGATGCTGATAAGGTATAAGGTGTAAAATACAAATGAAAACTGAATTTTGAATATTAATAGTTAATGTATGACAGTTTCCCCTTTAGCCACATATGTGATTTGTAGGTCTGAATTAACAGTGCATGATTCAAAATGTGCATAAGTAATGTAGTGTAAAACAGTGTGCTTTAAACTTCATCATCATGTTGTTAATATGCGTATTAACCTTGCGTAATTTAGTAATCTGCATCAGTGGTTCGCTGGGCCAAGTACGTTGGATAATGTATAAGCAGTACAGCAGGGAGATGGGTTAATAATGACACTAGGCGTACATTGGCAATGCACATAGGTTTAACCTGGTTATTCATTTGGATCAGAAAACTATGTAATTCAACTGTGTTAGCAGTATATTAGATAGTATGGGTTTATGTAATCCACACCATGATTAGTATAATGTATCAGGCAACAATGTTATAATCATTGTTCACCTACGGAGTTTCGCATCTAAGTCTTGCAACTGAATTACCAGCCTGGTATATCTGAATATTGTTCTGATTCATTCATCATAAAATAGCAATTTTCAATATCTCTTGGATTGCTGAATACTTTACTAATCCTTCATGTTCTCAAGCATATATAACGGCAGGTCCAGTATGTCATAGCATACATTAGCACCAGTTTTAATGTGTGTTAGGTCCTCTGCATGATGTGTTTCAAGCATTGTCATATACATCACTGATACATATTTTATACCACATATATATTTCCATTCCCTCACTAACATTTAGATTTTATCATGTATATATTCTAAAATAATCTCTGAATTTCTTTTATGATTTGCATTTTACTAACCCTATTTTGCAGGAAATATTTGGAAATATTTATTTTCTCTCCTAGCTTAGGAATGCTGGCTTCAAAATTCAATTTTAAGGATTGTAACAACTCAGACATTAATGAGAAAATTCACATTTCTCGCTTAGATTAGAATGAATGAGCATTGTAAATATCATGAGTTATTTGTTTTTCATGCATTTTTGCCTTTATTTCCCAAAATCTCACATTGGTGAAACACGAATGACACGAGCACCATTTCGTAAGAGGTAAATCAATCCTAAGTTGATGATCCACATCAATGGCCATAGTCAGGGTGTGGACAAAACTTAGGATTTTTATCTTTTACAAAATAACACCGGATCCACACTGGATCCATTTTTCAAAATTCATCATATTTACTCAAATATTTTCTTCTTTTATTAGAGTTTAACTTAGAATTAATTCAATATATATACCAATGGCCATAGTCAGGGTATATTGAGAGTTAATTTCATTTTAAACTCTATAAAAGCACCAAAATGTATTTTATTCTTCACCTGAATTTAAATATAGATTATTATATAATACATTCAATGACCATAGTCAAGGATGTATTATATCCTCAATCTTATTTTAATTCATCCAAAGAATGAAATAGCTTTTCAAAATCCAATTTCAAAATTCTTTTTAAATCATTCATCATTTAGGATAGAACTGCATCATATTTCAAAATTATTTTTTCAAAACTCCAAGTGATGTAAATATCTTCTTCAATCAAATCGTCAAATCCTGTTCATCTTTTCCAAATTCTATTTCATTTTACCATCTCAGAGTCCAATTTAACTTTGAGATTTCAATTTCATTCCATATTCAAAAATCCCAAATCATTTTCAAAGTTCAATTTTACTTTGAAAATTCAAATTCATTTTCAAAAGCTCCAATCAAAAGGTTCAATCTTAACTTTGAGATTCTTGATTCATTTCAAACTTCAAATCCCAGGACTAAATTGACTTAGGATTCATCTGTATATTCAACATTCAACTTCTAAAAATTCCCTTTTCCCAAACTCAAATCAGACTTAGAAATTCTTGAATTAATTCCAAGTCTATTTTTTCTAAAAATTCAGCACTCATATTGGATCTCAGACTTCAGATCCAATTTCTCTTTAGGATCTAGAATTCAACACTCATGTTGGATCTTAGACTTCGGATCCAATTCCTCTTTAGGATCCAGAGTCCAATTTCACTTTTGGATCTCAGACTCCAGATCCAATCCCTCTTTAGGATCCAGAGTCCAATTTCACTTCTGGATCTCAGACTCCAGATCCAACTCCCAATTAGGATCCAGAATCCAATTCTATTTTGGATCTCAGGCTTTTAGATCCAAAAATCCATCTTAGGATCCAGAATTCAATGACACTTTGGATCTCAGACTTCAGATCCGAATCTATTTTAGGATCCGAAACCCAATCTCCATTCCCAATTCTAGGTTTCAAACCCAATTCCATTTTTCAGATCTCACCTGAACTCCCTAAATCAATTTCTATTCTTAAATACCATTTGGATCCCTCAGATCTATTCTAGATTTCAAACTTCAAAATCTAAATTTAAATTCATCTCAAGCATTTCATTTCCTTTCCTAAAATTCAAATTCAGATTCAAAATCCATTTTTCTTAAACTTTGAAACTTCATCTCCTTCTATTTTCAAAGCTTCAAGTCATTTCCTCCTCATTTATTTTCTTCCAAAAATTCTGACCTACTTCTCTGATCCATCTCAAGTGCTAAGTGAGATTTAAACATTTCTTCACTCCCGTACCAAGTTCATCTCAGAATACTTGGAAATTTCCAAAACCTTCTTTTCAAAAGAGCATAACATTCTTGCATTGCACAAGCATGATTCTTTGTGCATTTAGAGTTAGAATAAATTCTTAGATTATGTTTAGGCAAAGCAAAAGGCATAGACTCGATCCTTGGGTCGATTACCCCTGGTAAAGGCGCCAGGAACGGTCGAACCTCGTACCGACGAGCGAATCCCGTCTCTCCATTTTCCCGCAATATTTTCAAAAACGGAGGCGAGTTATTTGCTAAATATTTTCAAATTAAGGTCAAGTGAGACCGCGTAAAATAGATCCTCTTCTCTCTTTCTTTCTTTCTTTTCTCTTCTCTATTTCTTTTTCTTTTATTTCACTCCCTTCCAAAAAGGAGGAGAATAGAGGTTAGAAAAAGGAAAAGAGAAGGAAGAGAGAGAAACCACAAAAGAATAGGAAAATTTTTGCGATGATCACAGATTTGGCGACCGTGATGGGACCTCGTCTTCGTCCGGTTGAATCTATGCCTTTTCTTTTGCTTCAATATTATCTAAGTCTTTATTCTAACATATGTCAGCTACATTTTCATGCAAACCTTAGGAAACCTAGACTTTGTCCTAAGCTGACATCATTGTATATAGGATCTAAGTATGCTTTGGTAGGACTATATTGAGGAGATTACTTCATGTTCACATTAGACTTAGGTCTTAAATACAACTCTCCTCAATCTTAGGGATTGACTGCAAACAATGTATGCAAGTGTATGCTTTTCTTTATTTAAATCTATCTCTTTAGGACTTGCATTAGAGCCTTCTGATTTTATTTGCATGTTGATCATATTTTGAAAACATCCATACCTATATTGTCCCGGTCTTCACGTTGCTGGGCTATCTCACTAAACCATAGTTCGGGAGAGAGCCTCACAACTGGACCACTTATTTGGGTTCGCGCCCCCCTACCACGTACCTAAGGGCCATAGTCCGAGGTATATCGGTAGGTGCTCAAGGATGTTGGGAAGCCTTACCTTAGAACCGGAGAAATATCTTATAGGCCACGTACTTCGAGCTTCGGCTTGAGTATATCGGCATACCTTGATTGGAATCAGATGATCTGAACCATAGAGTTAGGATTAAGGTCCTACAAGCTATTTCAAGTATTGCATATAGAGTCAGACTTTAGGGAGTGCTGTGTGCGCATCCTTGTTTATGCAGCTATGATTATGTGATGTTTTCCTTGTGTTCTCCTATATCGACCTCTTTTAAAACCCTGGATGTACTCTTTAAAACTTCCTCTATTTTCAAAAACCCCAGGTGCATATTTTTTCCCTTTGCCTATATTTCTTTTTTTTTCCTTTTGTATGTCAAATTTTTTTCTTAAAAACCCTGAGAAGTCTTTTTCAAATCTCCTGTTCTTTCCAAAATTTCCAGGATTAATGTTTGTCCCCTTCTTTCATCAAAAAGTCTATATGTAAGTCCTGCATTCTACCTGACTCTCTTCCTCTTTTTTTGCCTCAGTATCACTCTGATGGCATCCGAATCTCCCGATGCTATCTTTCCTTGGGATCATGTCTTCTATCAAGTAAGGGATGGAACCCCAGATCATTGGGTCATTCAGTCTCGTACCTTCTTCCCTTGGTGGTACTATTCTTGGTTCACCGCCTTCTCGCGTATGTTCCCAGACCACTTGGATGATTGTGGATTGAAGATGGCATCGGCAGTTGGCAAACGAACCATCAACGACAGTCTAATTCAAGCTATGGCAGAACGATGGAATCCGCGTACCTGCACATTTTGGTTTCCGTGGGGAGAGATGACTATGCTAATGGACAAATTCAATGATATCATGGGATTGTCAGAACCAGCTGGTCAGCCAGATGATCCGGTCGAGCAACAATTTTTTATCAATGTCAAAGGGGTAGATGTTTGAGAAGCATTGGCCAGAGCTACAGGGAGCAGATTCTGGCCTCTCACAGAGATCAGCGGAAATCAGTTCATCGACCTGTTCGAACTTTACAACAAATATGGGACCTACGAAGAAGTCGATACCTTATCTCGAGCAGCGAAAGAAAGGATCCAGCATGCCATGGTCCTATGCACAGTGGGGCTGGCATTCTTTCAGGATGGTCAGAATTTCATCGATATAAGAGTCTCCCAGCTTTTTCGAAGATGGGGAAGCAAGCAGACCCGTCAGCTTTCAGTATCCATGGTAGCTCTAGCTTTTCTCTACAGAGGTTTAGCACGTTTCGCCCTCGGAGAGACCATTCTGGTGGAAGGATTCACGTATGCCTTGCAGTCATGGTTCCTGCGACATGTACCAACAAAAGCCAGTTCTTTCAAATTCAGCAGCAAGCAGCCAAAGTCAGCCATTCAGTGCCGAGTTTTGATCGAGAAACTGCATCAGGAGGAAATCGTTTGGGACTTCTTCGACAGAAGAGAGACCATTCCTCGTTACACCTATGCTCGTGACAAGCGTTACAAACTGCTCGGCCCTTTCTTCTGCGTAGACTATCAGCCAGAGAGATGTCTCAGACAGTTTTCGCAGCGGCAGGTTCGTGCCAACACTCGCTTCCCGACAAGCCGCATGCCATAGTTCGATCTACGGTCAGATCAGTGGTCTGGAGCATACCACGTCGCCAAATACACTTGGGACTCCTTTATTCCTTTGTCTATATTTCCTGGTCCTAATGTATCATCAGAGTATCGAGAATGGTGGCTAACTGTCTGCCCACCTTCTCTTTGTATTTAAATTTTGTCAATCAATGAAAATGCAAAACTTTTATTTTGTGGCCAAATCTTATTTTATTTCATATAGTTACGGATTCATCCCCAGCGATGAGACTCCTTTTTGTCTGTTCTCGCCTAGGTCATAAGGCGCATTTTTGTCACCATAAAAGGATGACGCGATCATTGCAAAAGTTTGCCAAAATTCCTTCCCTCATGTCTTTTTCTAAAAATCACATTTCCAAAAAATTCCTCCAAACCCTAATCATTCTTTTCAAAATATTTAACAGGAATCACTGGCATTGGCAAAATGGTCGTAACAAGGGCAGGAAAAGAAACAGTTCCTCAACACAGCGACAGCGAGGCCGAAGGGATGGATTCTCCCAAATCGGTTAGAGGACAAAATCAGAATCAAACAGATGATATCGATCTAGCCATGTATAATCTGTTTAAAAGAATGATGACCAAAATGATGGCTGAGCAGGCCGAGGCCAGTAAAAAAGAAGCCGTTCCGAAGAGCAAGCCAAAGAAGAAGGCCGTGAAGAAGCCAGTCAGGATTGTTAGGAAGCAAGTACAGCCCGACACCACTTCTGAAGAAACAGAATCAGTTGAGGAATCATAAGAAGAAGAGCAGCTTGTCTATCAGAATCCTCCACCGCAGTTTGCAAAGACCACTGCAGAGCCCGAATCAATCAACAAGCCCGTTCCAACTAATGACCCGATGCAGGAGCAAATGAAAGAAATGAATCGGGCCATCAAGGATATTCAAGCTAAAAGCAAGGGCAAGCAGACCTACTCCGGTGAAGACTTCTATCATGGTCTGGACGGGGATGACAATTTGGAGAATCTCCCTCGAAAGTTTCTTAAATTCGATGGAACCAGTAACCCCAAGGCTCATTTGGCCACCTTTTATGCCGAGTGCGGCCGCTTCAGAAAAGATAATCGGGCGTTATTCATATGCTTTCCTCGCAGCCTTGAAGGGGTAGCGGCCAGGTGGTATGCAGACCACATTAATCCTATCGAACTACGAGAGTTCGATAAAGTTGTCAACTTATTCATTGAGCGCTTCATGTTCAATGTTGAAGCCTCACCAACCCTCAATCATCTGTATAATTTAAAACAGATGGAGAATGAGAAAGCCAGTGAGTTCATCCACAGGTGGAGGAGCACCTGTAATAGAATGAAGGTCCCCATCCCGGAGGATTACGCCCTGCAGATTATTCTGAATAATTTCGCTCAGCCTTTGAGGAACCTCATTTCCACTTCACCTGCCAAGTCATTCATCAAATTACTTGAGAGAGCTGAGTGGCTCGAGACCGGCCTGGACAATGGTCTATACGAAGGATATCCTTTTGTCAGAGGAAATCCTGATCAAAAGAAAAAGGCGCACGTCGCCTATGCCGCAGAATTGATAGATCAGGGCAGCAGTGGTTCCGGCAAAAAGAAGAACAAGAAGGGCCGCAACAAGAACTCAGGACATCCTAGTACCGAAAGGACAAACTCGGCAGCCCAGAAAGGAAAATTTGTTAAGCCCATCCAACCAGCGCCCCAGCCAGAAGCGAAGCAGCCAGAAAAGCCGAAGCACGAAGGTTGGAGTTATGATCGGGAATTCTCAGCCTTAGAACAGTCCCGCGAAGACATCTTAGAATATATGATGTCGAAAGGAATGATTAAAATCCCCAAGGTGGCGGATCCTCCTGTCGCTATGGGTAAATGGACTGACAAGTTCTGCAAGTTCCATCGGACTGTCGGACACGACACCGAACATTGCTTTGTTCTCAAGAATATCATTCAGGACTGTATTGACAAGAACATGTTAATTGAGGACGAGGATGAGCAGCAGCCAGAAGTCTTGTCCAAACCATTCCCTAAGCATTCAGCTTCGGTCATCTCAGAGCAAGCATTCTCTTTGCAAAACAGTATCCAACCATGTTCTAGGCAGGACATTCAGGATCAACATCAGGTCCTAGTCCTTCGTCAGGCACAGTCATCCGTCAAGAGGGCAGATGTCACCCCATTTTCCAATAAATCAACAAAGGCAGCAACAGGAACTGCCAAAGTAGTCCCTAGGATCCCGATCGCTTTATCAAGGCAGCTTCGAGGAAAGAAGAGGCTTCAGGGTCAATTCAGAAGCCGATTACTGCATTATCCAACATCTCTATCTTGGACCTGACCCACGCTTCATCTGAGCACCAACAAGCGCTAGAAGATCTTCTCAGAAAGATCAAAGTCAAGCCTAGCACGACTCCGCAAGATATGGCTCAGATTGTCAATCAGGCCATGACGAATGCACCAATCACCTTTTCTGATGAGGATTTGCCAAAGCCTCATTCGTTTCATAACAACGCCCTATACATAGTAGTGCGGACCAGGGGCATGACAGTCCCTCATGTGCTCGTCGATGGAGGCAGCAGCCTAAATATCTGTCCAGAAATGACAGCCAAGGCTTTGGGATTAAAAGAAGAGGAATACACCCTAGATCCGATCACGATCTACGGTTTTGATAACCATGGACAGACAGCCAAGGGGAAGATATTTCTCGAAATTTTCATCAACTATTCGGTACATACGGTCCTGTTTCATGTAGTAAATGTGCCACCTACATACAATCTGCTCCTAGGATGCACTTGGATTCATAACGCCAATGCGGTCCCATCAACCTTGCACCAATGCATCAAATGGTCGAAGGGAGGCATGATCACCACGGTTCTAGGAGAGGATCCGGAAGAACGACTCCCGCAGCCGATGATTCCCCGTCCCACTTTCACTGCCGACATCCCGAGCATCCGGGAAGCCGAAAAAATTGATCTAAGTGAAAGTCTGGATATGCTAAATTTGAAAGAAATCCAGCCTACAGAAAATGTCACTGCAGTTGTTTAGTGGCAGGGGCCCCGCTTCTTCAAGCTAGGAGGACGCCTCGATTGCACCTCAATTAAAGATCACCCTCTGTTTCCTCGATTCTCAAAATCAAGGAAAGGATTTGATCTCCTAATGAAGCACGGGTATCAGCCTTTCAGGGGTTTGGGCAAAGATGAAGACGACATCCTGGAGCCGATCATCCCTGTTCAGCATGCCACCGGCACAGGCTTGGGTTTCACAGGTCAGTCATCAGGCAGAAAGACCATCTTCGTCAAGGGAGCTCAGTAATGAAGACAATGCCAGTGTTTTCTGTTCTCTTTCCTTTTCATCGTCTTGTAAGGGCAAGATCCGCCCTGGTTTCTTTCTTTCCCTCAAACGATCACTTGTAAATATCAAAGTTTATTCAATCAATGAAAAGTTTGTGTGCACGAATTCTTTGCTTATGTTTTTGTCTATATTGTCATTCTTCATTTTCGTACAAAAGGCTATTTTTCGAACATTTTTTCTAAAAAGGCCTCCTTTTCACCTTCAGGATTGCCAGCATCATGGCTCCTAAATCGTTCAAAAAGCTCGTTATCAACACCAACCTTTTTCAAAATAAACCAGCCAAAGCATGCAAAACAAAGGCAGGAGCAGAAGTCAGCAAAATGACAGAGCGAATTGAGGAGTTGGCAGAATTCAACTCGACAGTTCAAGATTTGCCAGAATTTGCCAGCATTCAGAAGCAGGATGAACCATCGTCGTTAGTTCAAGATCCAACAGAGGATGTCAATATTGGTTCAGAAGATGATCCAAGAATCCTCAAAATTGGTTCCAGTCTAAGTTTAGATGAGAAGGAAAGGCTCATCTACTTCCTCAAACAGCATCAGGAAGTCTTCGCTTGGACTTATGAAGATATGCCAGGTTTAGACTCCAAGTTAGTCGAACATCGCCTGGCGTTAAAACCAGATTGCAAGCCAATCAAACAAAAACTAAGAAAAATGGATCCTCGAGTGGCACCACAAGTTAAAGAAGGACTTCAAGAGTTATTAAAAGCAGGGTTCATTCGGACCATCGAACACCCAGATTGGTTGGCGAACATTGTGGCAGTCCCCAAAAAGAATGGCAAAGTTCGAATCTGCATTGACTTCAGAGATCTGAACAAAGCAACCCCGAAAGATGATTATCCACTCCCTAACATCGATCTTCTGATCGATAGCACGGCAGGCCATGCCATGTTCTCCTTCATGGATGGATACTCAGGCTATAATCAGATCAAATTGGCTGCTCGTGACCAATCCAAAACTTCCTTCACCACGCCTTGGGGTACTTTTTGCTATACAGTCATGCCATTTGGACTCAAGAACGCAGGGGCAACCTATCAGAGAGCAATGGCAGTTATCTTTCATGACCAGATGCACAAAAACATGGATGCCTATGTGGATGACATCCTGGTCAAATCTAAAGAAGGAGAGGACCATCTCGATGCTCTCGGCCAAGTCTTTGAAAGACTTATCCTCTACAAATTACGACTCAATCCGCAGAAATGTGTCTTCGGGGTAGAGTCAGGCAAGCTGCTTGGCTACATGATCAGCAAGAAAGGCATAGAGGTGGATCCGACCAAAGCAAAGGCAATCATCGACATGCCGCCTCCCACCAACCTCAAAGAATTAAGGAGCCTTCAGGGGCGCATTCAGTCTATTCGACGTTTCATCTCAAATTTGGCCATGAGATGCGAGCCCTTCAATCACTTGCTAAGAAAAGAAGTGAAATTTGAATGGGGATCAGAATGCCAACTCTCATTTGAGCGCATCAAAAAGTATCTCCTCAATCCACCAGTTCTGAAGCCACCAGAACTCTGAAAGCCGCTGCTCTTATATATTTCTGTCAACCACAATGCTTGTGGCGGATTTATTGCACAGTATGAGGAAGGAAGCCGGATAGAGCATGCCATCTACTACATCAGCAAGACCTTCATCGATTACGAGAAGAGATATTCTCAGATAGAAAAGACATGTCTAGCCTTAGTGTGGATGTGTCAGAAGCTGAGACATTATCTAATGGCATCAGAAATCAAGATCCTGTCGAGACTCAACCCTCTCAAATACATCCTTGAGCAGCCTTTTCTTACTGGACGGATTGCGAAATGGCAAGTCCTCCTGATGCAGTACGATTTGGAGTACGTTTCTCAGAAGTCAGTCAAGGGTCAGTCCATCGCAGATCAGTTGGCAGATTTCCCGTTAACAGAAGAAATCAAAGCGGAAGATGATTTTCCTGACGATCGAATTTGCAGTATTCAAGAATCTCCAGTTTGGACTCTATTCTTTGATGGAGCCAGAAATATGTCTGGTATAGGGATTGGGATCTTGTTAATCACTCCTGAAAAGGAGATGCTCCCTTATTCCCTCAAGCTCAATTTCCAATGTACTCATAACATGGCCGAGTACGAAGCTCTAATACAAGGCCTCAAAATTTTGCAAAGCTTTGATGTCAAGAGAGTACACGCCTTCGGTGACTCATTACTCGTTATCAGCCAAGTTAATGCTGAATGGCAAGTCAAGGATTCAAAGTTAATCCCTTATCAGAAGATCGCCTTGGCTCTCATAAGCGACTTTGAAGAATTTCAGCTCAATCATGTCAATAGGGAATACAATCACATAGCCGATGGCTTAGCCTGCTTAGGCTCTATTTTGTCTTTCAAAGATAGTGAATCCTGTCGTTCCTTCGAGATCGGCAGACTTGATCAACCTGCCTACATTCCAATTGAGCAAGTGAACCAGGCCGCTCAGAAAGAAAAACCTTGGTACCAAGACATCAAAAGCTTTATCGAAACTGGAGAATTCCCACCAGACATGCCAAGAAGGGAACAACGTGCAATTCAACGCATGTCAGTTCGCTATTTCATCCTTGCCAATACTCTCTACCATCGTGGGTTCAGTTCTGAGTATGCCAGATGCTTAGACAAAGACGAAGCCATGGAAGTTATCCAAGAGGTGCACGAAGGAGTTTGTGGTGGCCACGTCGGCTACCAAACACTCGTCAAGCAAATTATCCGCGCAGGATATTACTGGAAAACCATGCAGCAAGATTGCCATCAATTTGTAAGGAAATGCGTCAAGTGTCAAATGCACGCACCTTCCATTCATGCGCCAGCCGCATACTTGCAGTCAGTGGTCTCTCCTTGGCCCTTTTCAATGTGGGCCTTCGACGTGGTGGGTCCAATCACTCCTTCTGCATCTAATGGGCACAAATACTTTCTCGCGGCTACAGAATACTTCACCAAATGGGTCGAGGTTGTAACTCTGCGAATAGTAGAAGGCCGGCATGTGGTTTCATTTATTCATAAAAATCTCCTCTATCGCTTCGGCGTCCCACATGATATTGTGTCAGATAATGGCAGCCATTTCAAAAATGAGAAGATGAAGACCTTCTGCTTGAAGTTCGGGATTCATCACCACTTCTCAGCTCCTTACTATCCTCAAGGGAACGGTCAGGCAGAGGCCACCAACAAGATTTTGATCCGCATTCTGGAAAGAACAGTGGAAACAGGTCGTGATTGGCACGAGAAGATGCACGATGCACTTTGGGCCTACCGAACCACCATTCGAACCCCAACAAATGCTACGCCTTCAGAACTTGTTTATGGAACAGAGGTGGTGTTACCTCTACATGTTCAGAAGCCCGCACTCAAGTTTGCGTCACTCGTTGAACTTCCGCTTGATCAGTATCAGCAGCAGAGATTGGTACAGCTTGATCTACTAGACGAGAAAAGGCTCAAGGCAGCAGAGCACGCTCAGGCCTATCGTCAGAGGATAGCTAGGCACTACACCAAATCAGTTATTGAGAGAAGGTTTCGAGTTAATGATCTTGTGCTCAGATCGACAACTTATCTCAAGCGTCGGCCGAAGGCCAAATGGTCACCCAATTGGGAAGGCCCTTATGTAGTTAAGGAAGCTTTGCCCCGTAATTCCTATCGTCTGATCAATGCAGATGGAGCGGAATTGCCAGATCCTATTAATGCTTTACATTTGAAGAGATTTTACACTTAAATTCCTAGCCTTTTGTACTCTTCAGAAGAATCTCTCTCAATAAAGCGACGATTTTTCTATTAAATTCTCACATCTTCTCCCTGATACTGGGGCATTTTTTATTGTTGATCTATACATGTCTTCCTTCGTCATATGCAGGCAGGATTAGACGAACTCTTTTTCTGAAAAACTTGTCAACTTTTCAGTTGATCTATTTTTATTTGGCATCTATTTCATTTTCCAATTTAATTGAATTTCCATCAATTTGTTCATTTTGTCAAGTTTTTATCAAGTTTTTATCAAACTTTTAAATTTTATCGATCTTTTATTTTACATCCCTTTCAGGTTAAGGGATAAAACCTGAACTACTTCCCATAAACTCTTCAATTCATATCAATCTTTTATTCATTCTTCCCCTTCAGGATAAGGGATAATCCTGAAACGCCGGCAATCACTTTCACTCAATTCTCAAATATCTTCGAATGTCGGTCTCATTTTTCAAATCCTCCTTCTGAAAAAGCCAGTGCTCGTACTGGTGAGCATTTCGAAAACCCAGTGCTCGTACTGGTGTGCATTTTTCGAAAACCCAGCGCTCGTACTGGAGCATTTTTTTCGAAATCCAGTCCTCGTGCTGGCACATCTAGCGCTCGTGCTAGTGTTTGGCTGACTAATCAGTTAGCCTTCCAGGTTCAGTCTTTGTGCTAACCAAGCATCATCATTTCAAAGTTCTAAATTCTCAATTTCAACCTTCGAGTTATCATTTTATCAAAAATCAATCTTTTTCTCTTGCGAAGGACCCTCTTCAGGGAGAGTTCGAGGGAGCTCGTTCCTTTCGCATACAACCATCTTTCGTTCGCAAGAACCCTTTTCCAGGGAGAGTTTGAAGGGACTCGTTCTTCTTCGCGAACAGTTTGCAAAACAACAACCAACTTTACACAAAAGAACCCTTTTTCCAGGGAAAGCTTCGACAGAAGCTCGTTTCTTTTGTGGCCCCTGTTTTTATCATCTTTGGCCAACCCCTTCACAGAGGACCCTCTTCTAGGGAGAGTGTGATGGACTCGTTGCTCTATGATACTTTCTCAACTTTGTTTTTCGGCCGTCTTTCCATAAGAGAAGCCTAGAGATAGGGAGTTTTGACGAAAACTTAATTTCTTTTAGAAAGTTCCGTTTTTCAAACACCTCCTCTTTCAGGGAAGAGAGGAGTATTTCCAACTTCCCATTCAGGTAAGGGCTTAAGCCTGAGTCTCTCTTTTTGGGAAAAAAGAGAGGAGAATTTTGTCATGGACGTGTCGATTCGATATCAAGTGATTTCTTTCGTCAAGGATTTTCTAGAATACGTTGCCAATTTAATATCAAAAGTCATTGTTGATCTCAAAGTTTTCATCGCACACAAAAATTATCTCAAACTACCTTCAATATCATTTTCAAAAGAGCAAGACTCTTGCGAAGTAAGAGCTAAATTCAAGCTTATTCTGTTGGTCAACCGAGAGGATGAAGAAAAAATCTTTGATATGACCGACAAAGGAAAATTCAATGATGTTGAAAAGCCGTAAGTGAGCTGATATTAATCATAGCTATGGCGCATTCTTAAAGATTATTCTTTTGCGGTAAGACAGTGGAAATATCCTGGGCAGTAAAAAGAACCTACCCAATCCATATATCCTCAGTCATCCAAGCTAAGCTGCAATCAAATATCCGCAAAAGGGATCTCTCAATTGTCGTCAAGATGAAGGCAAATTAAGCGAGTGGATCCCCGGGGCCAAAGAAGATTTGAAACATCTCCAAGATGACGGAGTTTGTGACGGATCCTTCCAGGGAAAGTTCGGATCACCGTCGAGATGAAGGCGGATGCGATGAACCTACCGACAAACCCTAAAAGATATTTGATTTCTGCTATCATTTAGAGATTTCAACCCAAGAACCAATCCCTGAGAAAGGAAAGAAGGATCGGAGCATCTCCAAGATGAAGGAGTTTGTGACGTACCCTTCCTCGAAAAAGAGAGAAAAGTCAGGACATCTCCAAAATAAAGGAGGATGTAAAAGAGCCCAGAAAAGATCCATGGTTCAAAAAGAGTGCAAACAGATCATCATGGGAAATGCCCAGGATATCAAACTGCCCGAAACTGTCAAGAATCATCTCTATCTATGTGAAATTCTTTATCAATGTCTTTTCGCTCAATTGCTTTTATGAAGCTAAGAATGTTTTCTCTTCTTTTCATATTAGGGAAATTGATATCCTCCTTGAGGAAACTCAACAGCAACAAATTTGAATTTTAGATCTCAAATTCTATAGAGTTAGCCCAATTGAAGTTAATACTTCAAGTAGAAAGAGGTGATATTTTCACACATGAGCACAATTCAATCATTCTGAATCAACTACAATTTTTGACAACTTATTGGCAATATTTTCTAATAATCCCAACATGAAGTGTGAACTTGAGGTCGTTTTGACGTATCCTGACGTCATCCCTCCTTAGGACTGAAAAGTCCTTTCCTTCCGTCTGATCTGAGCGCTCTCGGATCCGCACACTTCCCTGTGTCCCCCACTGTCCCGCCATAGACAGTTCCCGCTCAGGATAAGGGTAAAACCTGAACTTTTGCAAAAGGTCTGTTATTGTCAAAAGCCATTTTCAGTCTCAGCAATGAGGCGCCCAAGAATAACCCCTTTTCAAGCTTTAGGGACCCCCATTTTTATCCTTTTGCAAAAACCCCTCTTGGATTTGTTGTGCAAAGTCTAGAGGCCCATCACAGTTTTCCTCGCTCCTCGAGGATTCTGCATCCATTCAGGCTAAGGATTAAACCTGTTACCTCGCTCTTCGAGGCACAAACCAAAACCTTATGCGAGAGGTCGTCTGTTTTTAGAAAGCTGATTTTAGTCTCAGCAATGAGGCGCCCAAGATCATCCCCTTTCCAAGCTTTAGGGAAACCCTTGTTTTTTTCTTCTCGCGAACCCCCTCTGGATTTGTTCGTCCAAATTCCAAGGACCCCATCATGGTTTCTTCATCCGAGGATTCCGTATGGTCATCCCTTTCAGGTTAAGGGTTAAGCCTGAACCTCGCTCTATGAGGTACCTTCCGTTCAGGTTAGGGTTAAACCTGAGTCCCATTTCCGACTAGATATCTTTTCTAGTCCCACCACGGTTTCTCCATTTGAAGATTTCGTGTCATCTCCCACTCAGGTCAAGGGTTAAACCTGAATCTCGTTTCGGCGATGCATTTGTTGTCCCATCACGGATTCTTCACTCAAAGATTCTGTATGGTCGCCCTTTTTAGGATAAGGTTGAAGCCTGCACCTCGCTCCGCGAGTTACCTTCCTTTCAGGTTTGGGTTAAACATGAGCCTCGTTTAAACGAGGTAATCCTTCCCGTCCCATCATGGTTTTCCCCACAAAGGAATCCATGCTCTGTACATCCATCCAAGAAAGGATCATGTTTTAAATTTCATCTCACAAGACATTTCTCTCAAAATGTCCCATCGAGGTCCGTTTATATTTCCTTTCCCCATCCAAATTATCCTGATCTATCTTTGTCCCATCCAGGTTAAGGGCTAAACCTGAGTCATTCCAAAGGGTTGATCTTGTCTCACCCATGAGACTTGATCAAAATTCTTATCTTTCACCATCCCTGGGATTTTCACCCAAAGTCCCATCACGATTTCCTCACTTCTATCATTCAGTCGTATCATAGTCGAGGATTTCATCCCCCCAGAACCATTCAGGATAAGGTTTTAAGCCTGAAAAACCATGTTTTTGAAATAATTCTTCCACACCCAGCTCAGATCTGCTGACTGGGGCATTTTTCAAAATTTAGAGTGTTTCTTTGCCACTAAGCTCGGCTTTCAACCGGCTTAGTAGCAAAGAGGGGCATCTGTGAACACCCCAAATTTTTCAAAATGTTGTAAATATCCCCTTCTCTGCCCTTTGCCCCCATTTTCTGGGTAATTGAGTCAGTTTTAAATCTAAATTCCATTTTGTTTCTCAAAATTTGGTTGAAATTAAATTCATTTTACATATCTGACTCAATTTCGGATCCAGATCCATTATCAAGATCCAAATCTGAGCTTCATTGTCCAATTTTTAATCAAATTCTAAAAATTACCAAAATAACTTTTTGAAAAGCTCAGACACTTTGTCCGATATCCGTTTGGATCCATCATATTATAGTCCTCAAATCGAGGTTTAAAACTCGAATGTTTTCTCAAAACTTGGATCCAAACCCATTCTTCTGAAGAAATTTTCCTGAAATAGTCTGAAATTCTCAGGAAAATACTTTTGTAAATATCTCTCAGAAAAATACAAAAAAATTAGTTTTAATCCTTTTTTTCTTACAAACTTTAGGATTTTATTCTAAAAATACAAAAAATGGAAAAATCATGCAAAAAACCAAAGAAATTAGGGAAGACTACACGGTTTTTGAAGATTTTGCCGAAAAACTCACCTTCAAACCATCTTTTTAGAAAATCTGAAGAGGAGGCCTGTTTTTGGAAAAACTAAGTTTCGAGGTTTGAGGGTCGAGTTAGGGTTTTTGAAAACCCTAACTCGCCTCCCTCCCTTGGCCATTCTCTCTCTCCCTCCATGGACAACCACCCCCGGGTGCATCCTTCATCCTTCAACCATCCGATTTTCGTCGTCTTCTTCCTCAACCCTAGATCCCCGATGATCTCCAGAAGCTTCCAGGACCAACGCCTCGCACGCCTTCCTTCGATCACCACGGCCTTTGGCCTCAGCCCTCCATCGCCAACAGCTTGTCGCACCCCCTCACCTGGCCTTCATCTTCAACTTCCCCCCACCTTCACGAGGCTTCCCCTGATAGCCCCATGTGCGACCTCCATCCAAAACCCTCCATCTCGCTCGATCACTTCGACCATTGATCCTCAACCAACCTTCACCCTCTCGAGCCTTCCATTCTTCCTTTAAAGAGAGACCTCCAGGCTCCCTGGAGGGGGGGAGTTATTCTTTCATGGTCGCCCCATCCTCTTTTTTTTTTAAGCTTTGAAATCCCGCAGCAGAACTTCAGCCTTCGGATGGTCCTAGCCTTTTCCCTTCAAACATCCAGCCTTTCATCCATCTAGTTTCACACCACCGATCAAGTTCTTCCTCTAATATCAGTTTCACTCTGAGCGAGGAAAGACCTCTCTTCTGAAGCATCCATCCATTCTCATCATCGGACTGGGCCTCTGGAGGATCAATCACCTGCAGAATAAAGAGGAGGCTCTCCCCATCCTACAAAAACCCCTGCAGAACAAGGTGAGGATACTTCCAGCCCTCGTTTCTAATTTCTTTGGGATTTGCTTTCGTTTCTATTCCACCAAAGCACTGCCGTGGATGTCAGTTTCGTATATAACAAACACTGATCCATGTATATTGTGCGATAACAAACGGAATTCCCTCATTCCGACATTCCTTCTGTATTTCCCCTTTTTATTTTGATCGATATACCCTGAGTTTCATTAGATTTTTTTGATTTTTTATTTTTTTTTTCTTTTTCTCGTTAATCCTGTGTTTACTTCTGAATTCTACTTTCAATGGCCGATTTATGTTTAAGGTTAATTCCTCCGCTTACAATCTGAATTTGATTTCCTAGTGTTTTCTCGTAAGTTCCATCGTCTTTCATAAATCATTTTTAGTTCCCCTTAGTTTTTCGCACATTCTGTCTTATGCTTCTTGCATCTCGGAAATAGCTTCCTCCTCTTTCCCCATTACGCACCTTGTATTGCCTGTCTGCAAATTGGTGATGGTAATACTGATCATCGGGCGGGATCCAAGAATCTCTGGCTGAATCGGCTTATCTGCCCATCTGGTAAGTCATCCGACATCCTCTGCTTCAGCCTGAATAGATTCACATCTCGTCTAAAAGAAGCTGGTGCCTCCATTCTTAAGCCATCGTGAAGTGCATGTCATGGTTTGCTACTCGACTTTGGGATCAGTTTGTTGTTTTTTTTTTTTAATCTTAGTGGTGTTTTGCTCAAGCATAAGTTCGAACCTCGGTTTGTTGTTCGAGGTTTCAGTCAATGATTTAGATGTTTAAGTCCACTGTAAGTTTTTTCTTCTGCAATGGTTGAAACCCCATCACGGTAAGATTCTCCCTTCGTTTGGACGTCAAGGGATCATATCCCTTTTGTTTTAAAAATTTCGCATCACTCCTCATTATTTTGGCATTCGTATGTCATCGCATTGCCGATGGCAACATCTCTATAGTGACATCAACGCCTGTTAAAGGCTACAGGACCATTGAGACTCAATAATCTTGTATCAGCTCATGCATTCACATTGAGTACGGTGACAAATGAAGTTGCAAGGATAGTTTCACCTGTTCAGCAACGTGTCTCCAGCAGAAGTAATATTTTTAGGTGTTCTGACCTCTGGTGTCAATGCTTCAACTTGGTCTAATGTTAAGGTGGTATTTCTGTTGCTCACTGTATGCTTTGTTGTTTCTAGCATTCGCATCAGATAGTCTGAATTTGAGTTGGTGTACATCTCTGTTTGCTCTCCTGAATTGGTCTGGTGAATAACAGATAACAGAGATAAAAACGTGAGTAGTACGGTACTGGAAGAGGAATTTTATCTCTTTTTACCCTATTATGGATGATAATACAGTGCCAGAACGCCCAAATAATCAGTGGGCTGCGGGGTGTGTCATCAGATGTTTCTGGGAGCGGCAGAAATCATTAGCATTAACATTATGGCAACTGATATGCTGAACTCTCTGTAACTGCAGAACAAGAGTGTTGTTGATCGATCATCTGGATCGACAAATTGATAGTTCAAAGCCGCATTTCGCAGTCATAGCCAGCTGCCATCAGGTATTATTACATTTGGAGTATTGTGCGAAGTAGTTAGTCTATGTCATATATATTCTTAGCATCATATATCAGTCCTTATAGACGTGCATTACTAAATATCGCATCTCCAGCATGATGCTGATAAGGTATAAGGTGTAAAATACAAATGAAAACTGAATTTTGAATATTAATAGTTAATGTATGACAGTTTCCCCTTTAGCCACATATGTGATTTGCAGGTCTGAATTAACAGTGCATGATTCAAAATGTGCATAAGTAATGTAGTGTAAAACAGTGTGCTTTAAACTTCATCATCATGTTGTTAATATGCGTATTAACCTTGCGTAATTTAGTAATCTGCATCAGTGGTTCGCTGGGCCAAGTACGTTGGATAATGTATAAGCAGTACAGCAGGGAGATGGGTTAATAATGACACTAGGCGTACATTGGCAATGCACATAGGTTTAACCTGGTTATTCATTTGGATCAGAAAACTATGTAATTTCAACTGTGTTAGCAGTATATTAGATAGTATGGGTTTATGTAATCCACACCATGATTAGTATAATGTATCAGGCAACAATGTTATAATCATTGTTCACCTACGGAGTTTCGCATCTAAGTCTTGCAACTGAATTACCAGCCTGGTATATCTGAATATTGTTCTGATTCATTCATCATAAAATAGCAATTTTCAATCTCTCTTGGATTGCTGAATACTTTACTAATCCTTCATGTTCTCAAGCATATATAACGGCAGGTCCAGTATGTAATAGCATACATTAGCACCAGTTTTAATGTGTGTTAGGTCCTCTGCATGATGTGTTTCAAGCATTGTCATATACATCACTGATACATATTTTATACCACATATATATTTCCATTCCCTCACTAACATTCAGATTTTATCATGTATATATTCTAAAATAATCTCTGAATTTCTTTTATGATTTGCATTTTACTAACCCTATTTTGCAGGAAATATTTGGAAATATTTATTTTCTCTCCTAGCTTAGGAATGCTGGCTTCAAAATTCAATTTTAAGGATTGTAACAACTCAGACATTAATGAGAAAATTCACATTTCTCGCTTAGATTAGAATGAATGAGCATTATAAATATCATGAGTTATTTGTTTTTCATGCATTTTTGCCTTTATTTCCCAAAATCTCACATTGGTGAAACACGAATGGCACGAGCACCATTTCGTAAGAGGTAAATCAATCCTAAGTTGATGATCCACATCAATGGCCATAGTCAGGGTGTGGACAAAACTTAGTATTTTTATCTTTTACAAAATAACACCGGATCCACACTGGATCCATTTTTCAAAATTCATCATATTTACTCAAATATTTTCTTCTTTTATTAGAGTTTAACTTAGAATTAATTCAATATATAAACCAATGGCCATAGTCAGGGTATATTGAGAGTTAATTTCATTTTAAACTCTATAAAAGCACCAAAATGTATTTTATTCTTCACCTGAATTTAAATATAGATTATTATATAATACATTCAATGACCATAGTCAAGGATGTATTATATCCTCAATCTTATTTTAATTCATCCAAAGAATGAAATAGCTTTTCAAAATCCAATTTCAAAATTCTTTTTAAATCATTCATCATTTAGGATAGAACTGCATCATATTTCAAAATTACTTTTCCAAAACTCCAAGTGATGTAAATATCTTCTTCAATCAAATCGTCAAATCCTGTTCATCTTTTCCAAATTCTATTTCATTTTACCATCTCAGAGTCCAATTTAACTTTGAGATTTCAATTTCATTCCATATTCAAAAATTCCAAATCATTTTCAAAGTTCAATTTTACTTTGAAAATTCAAATTCATTTTCAAAAGGTTCAATCTTAACTTTGAGATTCTTGATTCATTTCAAACTTCAAATCCCAGGACTAAATTGACTTAGGATTCATCTGTATATTCAACATTCAACTTCTAAAAATTCCCTTTTCCCAAACTCAAATCAGACTTAGAAATTCTTGAATTAATTCCAAGTCTATTTTTTCTAAAAATTCAGCACTCATATTGGATCTCAGACTTCAGATCCAATTTCTCTTTAGGATCCAGAATTCAACACTCATGTTGGATCTTAGACTTCGGATCCAATTCCTCTTTAGGATCCAGAGTCCAATTTCACTTTTGGATCTCAGACTCCAGATCCAATCCCTCTTTAGGATCCAGAGTCCAATTTCACTTTTGGATCTCAGACTCCAGATCCAACTCCCAATTAGGATCCAGAATCCAATTCTATTTTGGATCTCAGGCTTTTAGATCCAAAAATCCATCTTAGGATCCAGAATTCAATCACACTTTGGATCTCAGACTTCAGATCCGAATCTATTTTAGGATCCGAAACCCAATCTCCATTCCCAATTCTAGGTTTCAAACCCAATTCCATTTTTCAGATCTCACCTGAACTCCCTAAATCAATTTCTATTCTTAAATACCATTTGGATCCCTCAGATCTATTCTAGATTTCAAACTTCAAAATCTAAATTTAAATTCATCTCAAGCATTTCATTTCCTTTCCTAAAATTCAAATTCAGATTCAAAATCCATTTTTCTTAAACTTTGAAACTTCATCTCCTTCTATTTTCAAAGCTTCAAGTCATTTCCTCCTCATTTATTTTCTTCCAAAAATTCTTACCTACTTCTCTGATCCATCTCAAGTGCTAAGTGAGATTTAAACATTTCTTCACTCCCGTACCAAGTTCATCTCAGAATACTTGGAAATTTCTAAAACCTTCTTTTCAAAAGAGCATAACATTCTTGCATTGCACAAGCATGATTCTTTGTGCATTTAGAGTTAGAATAAATTCTTAGATTATGTTTAGGCAAAGCAAAAGGCATAGACTCGATCCTTGAGTCGATTACCCCTGGTAAAGGCGCCAGGAACGGTCGAACCTCGCACCGACGAGCGAATCCCATCTCTCCATTTTCCCGCAATATTTTCAAAAACGGAGGCGAGTTATTTGCTAAATATTTTCAAATTAAGGTCAAGTGAGACCGCGTAAAATAGATCATCTTCTCTCTTTCTTTCTTTCTTTTCTCTTCTCTCTTTCTTTTTCTTTTATTCCACTCCCTTCCAAAAAGGAGGAGAATAGAGGTTAGAGAAAGGAAAAGAGAAGGAAGAGAGAGAAACCACAAAAGAATAGGAAAAATTTTGCGATGATCACAAGTTCTCGCACTGGTTATTTCTCAAAATTGAGCTCATTTGGAAAATCCGGTTCTCACACCGGTAACCTTTTAAAATCAGTCTTCTGACCAAAGACCTTTCTCCTTCTAAATTCAAGTTCTGACTTAAGTCTCCCAAAACTTCATGTATTTTCAAAAGATCCAGCATCTCGCTGGTCATGTATTTCCAAAAGATCCAGCATCTCGTTGGTCCTGTATTCCAAAAGGATCCAGCTCCCGTTGGTCGCGTATTCCAAAAGATCAAACCCTTAGGGTGCGATTCCTCAATTCTACCATTTTCAAGATCTTCAAATTCTATCAGTTTCCCAACCTTTGGTTGCAATATCTTCAAATTCTCATCATTTTCGCAACCCTCGGGTCATAACCTCCCAAATTCAATCACTTTCAAACCATTAGATTAAATCCTTCATTTTTGAAATCCAGTTTTCATAACTGGTCGGGATTTGAAATCCAGTATTTTTCACTGGTCGGGATTTGAAAATCCAGTATTTTTCACTGGTCGGGATTTGAAATCCAGTTTTCATAACTGTTTGGGATTTGAAAATCCAGTATTTTTCACTGGTCGGGATTTGAAATCCAGTTTTCATAATTGGTCGGGATTTGAAATCCAGTATTTTTCACTGGTCGGGATTTGAAATCCAGTTTTCATAATTGGTTGGGATTTGAAATCTAGTATTTTTCACTGGTCGGGATTTGAAATCCAATTTTCATAACTGGTCGGGATTTGAAATCCAGTTTTCATAACTGGTCGGGATTTGAAAATCTAGTATTTTTCAAAACTGGTCAGGATTTGAAATCCAGTTTTCATAACTGGTCGGGATTTGAAATCCATTAATTTTTTTTTTGCTGGTCAGGATTTTGAAATCCATTTTTTTTCACTGGTCGCGATTATCAAAAATCCAGTTTCTCATAAACTGGTCGGGATTTCCAAAACCTAATGTATTTCATCAGTCCATTTTTCTAAAGTCTGATTTCTTACACCATTTCTTTAAATTACAGCTAAGCGTCTCATCAAAATCTATATTGAGTGATTATTTCACAAAGAATTCATGAAAATTTTGCCAATTTGCTAAAAACATTTGTTGATTCTAAATATTCTTACTACACAAAAAGAATTTTCTCAGATTACCTCCTGTATTTCCTTTCAAAAAGTGAAACTCTTTACAAAAAAGAGGTAAAATTCAAATCTTTTCCTGTTGATCAACCAAAAGGACGTAAGAAATATCTTCGATATGATCAATGAAAGAAATTTTCAATGATGTTGAAAAGCCAAAAGCGAATTGATATTGATCGTGGCTATGGCGGGTGTTTTAAAAATGACTTTCTGGCAATCAGGCAGTGGAAATATCTTGAGCTATAAAAAGAATCCACTTAATCCATATCTTCTCATTTCCTAAGCTGCAATCAAATATCCGCAAAAGGGATCTCTCAATTGTCGTCAAGATGAAGGCGAATTAAGCGAGTAGACCCTCGGGGCCAAAGAAGATTTGAAACATCTCCAAGATGACGGAGTTTGTGATGGATCCTTCCAGGGAAAGTTCGGATCACTGTCAAGATGAAGGCAGATGTAATGGGCCTATCGACAAACCCTAAAAGATATTTGATTCCAGCTATCATCTAAAGACATTTTGAGCCAATATCACATATAATCCCTGAGAGAAAGAAGGATCGGAGCATCTCCGAGATGAAGGAGTTTGTGACGTACCCTTCCCTGAAAAAGAGAAAAAAGTCAGGACATCCAAATGAAGGATGATGAGAAAAACCCAAGAAATCCCAATGACTCAAAAAGAGTGCAAAAAGATTATCGTGGGAAAACACCCAGATATCAAACTGCCAAAGTTGCCAGAAGTCATCTTTTGTCATGCAAAATTCTTTTATCAATATCTCTTCACTTCCTGCTTTTATGAAATTA
The DNA here is from genome assembly GCF_984573655.1 of Nuphar pumila. Lineage (NCBI taxonomy): Eukaryota > Viridiplantae > Streptophyta > Magnoliopsida > Nymphaeales > Nymphaeaceae > Nuphar > Nuphar pumila. The sequence goes on along the minus strand of NC_143256.1, from coordinate 92,655,964 downwards.
AGAATATTTCTTTTTCTCATATCAGGGAAATGGATAGCTTCCTTGAAGAAAATCATCAGCACTAAATTTTTGAATTTGACTCTTAAAATCGAGGAGTTAACCTCATTGGAGGAAATACTCTAGGTAAAAGAGGAAATATCTTTTGCACATACATGCACATTTCTAAGCGTTTGAATCAGCTATAATTTTTATCTTATTGGCAAAATTTATTTAGCCATTTCAAGAATAAAATAAACATTCAAAATCTATTTTGATGCAACCTAGCATTGTTTATATCTTCCAGAAGAGTTGCCTCATTCAGAAGAAGTAACTCTTCCTGTCCCATCACGGTTTTCTCATTAACGAATTCCGTATGGATGACCCACTCAGGATAAGGGTCAAACCTGAACCATTTGCGAAAGAACATTTAATTTCAAAAGCTATTTCAGTCTCAGCAATGAGACGCCCAATTTCTTCCCCTTTTCAAAGCTTTAGGGACTCTATATTTCCTCCTTTCGCAAAAACCCCTCTCGGATTTGTTCGTCCAAATTCCGAATGTCCCATTATGGTTTTCTCCATTTTTGAGAAACCTGTATGGTAGATTTCCCCCACTCAGGATAAGGGTCAAACCTGAACCATTTGCGAAAGAACATTTAATTTCAAAAGCTATTTCAGTCTCAGCAATGAGACGCCCAATTTTTTCTCCTTTTCAAAGCTTTAGGGACTCTATATTTCCTCCTTTCGCAAAAACCCCTCTCGGATTTGTTTGTCCAAATTCCGAAGGTCCCATCGTGCTTTCTCCATCTTTGAGAAACCTGTATGGTAGATTTCCCCCACTCAGGATAAGGGTCAAACCTGAACCATTTGCGAAAGAACATTTAATTTCAAAAGCTATTTCAGTCTCAGCAATGAGACGCCCAATTTCTTCCCCTTTTCAAACTTTAGGGACTCTATATTTCCTCCTTTCGCAAAAACCCCTCTCGGATTTGTTCGTCCAAATTCCGAATGTCCCATTATGGTTTTCTCCATTTTTGAGAAACCTGTATGGTAGATTTCCCCCACTCAGGATAAGGGTCAAACCTGAAACATTTGCGAAAGAACATTTAATTTCAAAAGCTATTTCAGTCTCAGCAATGAGACACCCAATTTCTTCCCCTTTTCAAAACTTTAGGGACTCCATATTTCCTCATTTCGCAAAAACCCCTCTCGGATTTGTTTGTCCAAATTCCGAAGGTCCCATCGTGCTTTCTCCATCTTTGAGAAACCTGTATGGTAGATTTCCCCCACTCAGGATAAGGGTCAAAAACCTGAACCATTTGCAAAAGAACATTTAATTTCAAAAGCTATTTCAGTCTCAGCAATGAGATGCCCAATTTCTTTCCCTTTTCAAAGCTTTAGGGACTCTATATTTCCTCCTTTCGCAAAAACCCCTCTTGGATTTGTTCGTCCAAATTCCGAAGGTCCCATCGTGCTTTCTCTATCTTTGAGAAACCTGTATGGTAGATTTCCCCCACTCAGGATAAGGGTCAAACCTGAACCATTTGCGAAAGAACATTTAATTTCAAAAGCTATTTCATTCTCAGCAATAAGACACCCAATTTCTTCCCCTTTTCAAAGCTTTAGGGACTTTATATTTTCTCCTTTCGCAAAAACCCCTCTCGGATTTGTTCGTCCAAATTCCGAAGGTCCCATCGTGCTTTCTCCATTTTTGAGAAACCTATATGTTGGATTTCCCCCACTCAGGATAAGGGTCAAACCTGAACCATTTGCGAAAGAACATTTAATTTCAAAAGCTATTTCAGTCTCAGCAATGAGACGCCCAATTTTTTCTCCTTTTCAAAGCTTTAGGGACTCTATATTTCCTCCTTTCGCAAAAACCCCTCTCGGATTTGTTTGTCCAAATTCCGAAGGTCCCATCGTGCTTTCTCCATCTTTGAGAAACCTGTATGGTAGATTTCCCCCACTCAGGATAAGGGTCAAACCTGAACCATTTGCGAAAGAACATTTAATTTCAAAAGCTATTTCAGTCTCAGCAATGAGACGCCCAATTTCTTCCCCTTTTCAAAGCTTTAGGGACTCTATATTTCCTCCTTTCGCAAAAACCTCTCTCGGATTTGTTCGTCCAAATTCCGAAGGTCCCATCGTGCTTTCTCCATCTTTGAGAAACCTGTATGGTAGATTTCCCCCACTCAGGATAAGGGTCAAAAACCTGAACCATTTGCGAAAGAACATTTAATTTCAAAAGCTATTTCAGTCTCAGCAATGAGGCACCCAATTTCTGCCCCTTTTCAAAGCTTTAGGGACTCTATATTTCCTCCTTTCGCAAAAACCCCTCTCGGATTTGTTCGTCCAAATTCCGAAGGTCCCATCGTGCTTTCTCCATCTTTGAGAAACCTGTATGGTAGATTTCCCCCACTCAGGATAAGGGTCAAAAACCTTAACCATTGGCAAAAGAACATTTAATTTCAAAAGCTATTTCAGTCTCAGCAATGAGACGCCCCATTTCTTCCCCTTTTCGAAGCTTTAGGGAACCCTATATTTCCTCATTTCGCAAAAACCCCTCTCGGATTTGTTCGTCCAAATTCCGAAGGTCCCATCGTGCTTTCTCCATTTTTGAGAAACCCGTATGGTAGATTTCCTATCCAGATTAAGAGTTAACCCGGAACCTCGCTTCGCGAGGTATCTTCCTTGCAGGTTTGGGTTAAACCTGAGTCTTGTTCCTACAAAATTCCTCATTTTAACAAAATGATTTTCTCTCAGTCCCATCATGGCTCTTCTTAATGAGGAATCCATGCTTTGTATATCCATCCAAGAAAGGATTTTACTTGAGCTTCGTCTCGCGAGACATTTTTCCAAAAAATGTCCCATCAAGGTCCTCATGTGTTCCTTTCTTCATTTCAAATTCATTTTGATATATCTTCGTCCCATCCAGGTTAAGGGCTAAACCTGAATCATTCCAAAAAGAGTATCTTGTCTCATCCAGGAGATCTGATCAAAATTCTCATTTCCCATCATTTCAAGATTTTCACTCAAAGTCCCATCACGATTTCCTCATTTCTATCATTTGATCACCTCATCTTCGAGGATTTCGTCTCCCCAAAACCATTCAGGATAAGGTTTCAAAGCCTGAGAAGCCATGTTTCACAAATAAATTCTTCCACACCCAGTTCAGATCTGCTGACTGGGGCATTTTCAAAATTTGGAGTGTTGTCTTTGCCACTGAGCTCGGCTTTCAACCGGCTTAGTAGCAAAGAGGGGCATCTGTGAACACCCCAAATTTTCCAAAATTTTGTAAAATGACCCTTTTTCCCCTGATTCCATTTTCTGAGAAAATCAAAAACAATTTCAAAGCTAAATTTCAGTCATTCTTCAGATTTTCTGAATTAAATTCCATATTAATGTATTCAAAATCAATTCCGGATCCGAATCCAGCGTTTTAAATCCAAATTTCCTCAAAACCCGGATCCAAACCCATTTCTAAAGAAATTTTCTCAAAATAGCTTTAAAACTCTCAGAAAAAATTCTCTTTTGTAAATATTTTACAAAAACACCAAAAAAAATAGTTTTAACCTTTGATTTCTCGTAAAACTTTAGGATTCTTATTCCAAAAATACAAAAAAATAGAAAACAAACACAAAAACCAAAAAAAATGGAAAAACTACGAAGAAAACAAAATGGTTTAAGCTAATTTTTCTAAAAACCTCCTCTTCCAACCATTTTTACAAAAAAATTCCTAAAGGGAGTCCTCTTATTGGAAAATGAGAAAATCTACAACGGTTTGCTTCCGCGCATCCCTTCTCTCGTTCACCATCGTCCATCTTCAACAATCTCTGCATTTTACACCTTTCATCTTCAACAAACAGCTTCTCGAATTTTTCCTTCTTCTCTTTAAAGAGGGCATCTCTCTTCTTCCTTCGGCATCCATTATCCGCATCTTCATCACCGAGCGTCCTCTGCAAAAACCCAACACCCATTGCAATCTATCTACTTTCACGCATCCATTTCTCTGGTGAATACCAATCGATCGCCGAGCTTCTCTGCTAAAATCGAAAAAAAAAATCCACCATCATCGCACTCTCTGTCAAGAAGGCTTTGCTGAAGGAGCCGTTACCAATATATACCCCCCGCTGGATCAAAGAAGTCTCGACTAATCCGTCATCCGTTGTTATTCAAAGTCCCTGCAAGAACGAGAGGAAGAGCATCTCCGCAAGACGTCTTCTCTGCAATCATCTGTAAGAGAGTCAATCCTCAGTGCTTCTGGTAAGGCCGATACCCTTCTTCCTCTTCATTTCCTCTGAGTTAAAATCCCCTTTCGCTTAATTTCTTTTTATAGAAATTCCATTGAAGTTTTCCTGTCCATTTGTTTCACCTTGTTGACGCACCATGGATAATGCCTAAGTTGCCTTTAGCAACTTCGACATGTCCCTGTGCAATAAAAATGGGATTAGCCCAACACCAGCTCAAATGTTCACATTTTTTTTATTTTATTACACTTTCGGTTGATCTTTTGCTTTATTAATGCCCTGTTACCTCCTGATAATCAGGTAGTGCATCAACCCCTTTTAATTTTTTTTTATCTTATTTTATCATTCTATATTTCTTTTTTTTTTTATCGTTTGTTGATCTGGTTCCATTACATTGATCCGAAGTTCCAGTTTACAGCCTATCCATTCCCCTTGCTATTTGATTCTCTCATCGCATCGTTGATTTCTGTTATATTTTCCTTTTTGTTCTTTTCTTTTACCTTTTTTTTTTTAACCCATTTCTGTTACTTTGGTCAGCATTATTGCCAGCTTATTTTGTTACGTTTCTGTGCAGAGCATCGTCTCTATTCCTTTCTAGTACTTTTTTTATTTTGTGATGTTTAAAACCTCATATGAACATCGTCCCATACCATCAGCCCACTGCAGCAGATAGTGATCTGAAACTCAGATCAGGGTGACTTTGAGACCCGACAAGTGGGTTTATATCAATCTTCACTTGACCTTTTTCTATTTATTTTTTTTTGGTAAAATCCATTTACACACCTTAGTTTTGCATGATCGTTGCTTCCTGACTTGATCATTTATTATTTCGTTAATGGTTTTTGAGTTCAACACCTATTACCTGAGTTATCTTCATCATGCTTTCAGATTTATATCTGTAATATATGCCAGTTCCCTGATCGAGTCACTTTTTTTTTATTTTTTATTTATCTCCTGTAGTCTTTACTTATCTTGTTTTGTGGTATTGGATCATCCTACATTTTTTTACTCTCACCTCAGTGCTAATTAATTTGATGTCCTATTTTATAGCTTTCTCCTCTGTAGCTTCTGCCTTACGTTTGGATCTACCTATAATATTTGAGTCTATTTCAGCACAGAGGCTCCAGGTGACAGCATTTGCATTCCTTTGCTCCGGTATAGAGGTATCTTTCGATTTAATCCTCTTTCATATATCGATTTATCATGAATCTTTTCTTTGTTAAGAATAAAATCTTATATTGCAGAATTCATCATAAGTATTTTTATCCTGTTATCGATAGCTTAAATCCTTGTGAAAGCAAATTTCACACTAAACGGATTCACAATTCAGTGGATCATCTCTGTTGCACAACAAGTGAAATCGTTTTGCTTTGGATATCCGATTTCTAATACTGATTTGCTGAGTCAGTCAGTTGAAACAGTGGATGACCTTCATAGGCCCGATTGTGGTTATGATGTGGAAATCCTTAAGAACACTCTAATGGAAAGGTTCATATTCCAACGTTTTGCTGATAAAACTGGTGTTACAGGAACAATGGGCCTATTATCCACCTCTTCATAAATCAAAATCTTTTTTTTTTTTTTTGAAATAATGAGTTGATAGAACATTTCCCATGGGATTCACCAGGTGTCCCTTCAGGATCTCCAGTTGAGGGGTTAAGAACTGTTGTCACATCTTTTCTTTGTAATATTTCAAATGCTTCCATGACAACTTATGCTTATTAGTCTGGCAAAAAAAAAAAAAGGAGTAAAGACTTGACTGGAGTTCCACCTCCTGATGTGGTGTCTAGCGGCAAGGCTGGGATCATTGTATATGATGCTAAAGTACCGGTGCTGCTATCATATACCTTGACCCCTCCATCTTGCATACTTACCATGCATCTTATAGCTGCCATGTTTTCAGCCCAGCTTCACGGCAACATCCCAGCACATCTAGGCTTTCACCCTCTCAGCTCTAAAGTTTTGAAGAGCTCAAGTACTTCAATAGATGGCTTTACCGGAATTCATTCAACAAGGTTTTACTGGGGACTCTAATTCAGGCCAGGATTTTAGTCCTGTGTTATGTCAATAGGACCAATCGGATCACAGATTTGCTGCCACTTTGTTGATTCATATATGAATCTTGTCAGTTCCTTTGTTTACTTGACTCAGCCATTTATTCCATATGTTGTTTATCCAACCACCAGTTCATTGGCTCATTTATTGTCTGCCTAATACCACCATCACCTAAGCCTCAAAAAAAAAACTGCTTCATTACTACTTCTTGCATGAGCCTTCCCTGTTAAGAATGAGCATAGTAATTCACGGTTGTTGTATATTTCACACACAGACAAACTTCCCGGCTATTTTAGTATGTCAACAACCATCCCCTGCTACATACCCCATAGCTCACCTCCCACCAGCAAGGGTCTCCTAGTGCCCATAGTGGTTGGCACCACAGTACCTACCTTGCTGCCATTGTTTGGCAGAAAATCTATCATCAGCACCATCTTGTCCACAGCCACGTTGTGGCTATCTACCACACCATTACCCAAATTAGGCAATCCTGCTGCAAACAACACTGTAGCAGTACCCAAAAACCTGTTGCAGCCTCAGTAATATCACTTCCCCCACAACTTAGCACATCTCTCCATTGAATATACCCCTATATGTATATATATGTATATATGCCTATACATAGATATATACATTTATGTGAATATACCTATATATGTATGTATATATATGTATGTAAGTATATAGATATCTTTTCCATCCCTTTTATCATTTTCATCATTTGATTTCCATATATATATATATGATTTCCCCTTTTACTAACCTGGTTGTTTTACAGAAAATATGGAAAAGATATCATTACTTAGAGTTGTACATTTGATTTTATCCATTGTAATAGTTAGATTGGAATAAAAATTTACATTTTCTGCTTTAGGTAGAATGAATGAGCATTATAAAAATCATGAATTGTTTGTTTCCATGCATTTTTTGCCTTTATTTCTCAAAATTCCCACAATGGTGAAACACGAATGGCACATGCACCATTTCGTAAGAGATAATAAATACTAAGTTGATGATCCACATCAATGGCCATAGTCAAGGTGTGGACAAAACTTAGCATTTTTATCTTTTACAAAATAACACTGGATCCACTTTCAAAATTCATCATATTTTTCTCAAAATATTTTCTTTCTTTTATCAGAATTTAACTTAGGATTAACTCAAAATATATACCAATGGCCATAGTCAGGGTATATTGAGGGTTAATTTCATTTTAAATTCTATAAAAGCACAAAAAAAAATATATTTCATTCTTCACTTGAATCTAAATGTGGTTATTATATAATATATCCAATGACCATAGTCAGGGATATATTATATCTTCAACCCCATTCTTAATTCACTTAAAGAATGAAATAGCTTTTTAAAATCCAATTTCAAACTTATTCAAATTCACTTCATCATTTAGGATAAAATTGCATCACATTTTTCAAAATTCTTTTTCAAAAACCCAAGTGATTTTGAACATCTTTCTTCAAATTTCTATTTTAAATTCCAAATCTATCTCAATTTCAAAGTCCAATTTGACTTTGGAATTTCAAAAATCATTTCATATTCAAACTCCAAAATTCCAACCCAAATTCAAAATTCAATTTCAAAGTTCAAATTAAAACTTTGAAGCTTCTGATTCATCTTCCGGTTCAAAATCAAGTTTTCTTCAAGTTTTAAATCAAAGTTGAGATTGACTCTGAATCTCAAAATCCAAACCTTCCTAAGTTCAATCTGGGTTTTCAAAACCCAGATCCATCTTTAAAAGTCCTATTTGGACTTTTCAAAACCCAAATCCAAAGTTAAATCCTAGTCTCAACTTGGATCCAGATTTCCAAGTATCAACTCAATTCCCCTTTTAGGATCTCAGATTACAGATCCAAATTTCATTTAGGATCCAGATCCTCATTTCATTTTGGATCTCAGATTACAGATCCAAATTCTATTCTAGGATCCAGAACCCAATTCTACTTTGGATCTCAGACTTCAGATCCAATTCCATTCTTTAGGATCCAGAACCCAACTCATCTTGGATCTCAGACTTCAGATCCAAATCAATTCTAGGATCCAGAACCCAATTCTACTTTGGATCTCAGACTTCAGATCCAATTCCATTCTTTAGGATCCAGAACCCAACTCATCTTGGATCTCAGACTTCAGATCCAAATCAATTCTAGGATCCAGAATCCAATCCTACATTGGATCTCAAACTTCAGATCCAAATCCATTCTAGGAACCAGAATCCAATCCTACATTGGATCTCAGACTTCAGATCCAATTTCATTTAAAATCCAGAGTCCAACCCTATCTTGGATCTCAGATTTCAGATCCAAATACCATCTTGGACTCCAAATATTGAATCTAATTCCATTCAAAATTCTAAATCCAAATTCCACTTTAATTTCAAATTCTTAAAACCAATTCCACTTCATTCCAGATTTCAAATCAAGTTCCCATTTCGGATCCTAAATCCAAAAATTCAACTTTGAACCCTATTCAGAATCCAGATCTTGGATTCGGATTTCATCTTAAAATTCCAGTTTCCCAATCAAATTGTATTTCTCAAATTCTATTTTAAATTTCTCACATTTTACTCTCATTTCAAAAACTTCCAAGATAGAATTCAATTCCATTCCAAATATTCATCCAAGTTCAAATTTCTAATTCAAAGTCCATTTATGACTTTGAAATTTTCTTTCTTCTCTTTTCTCTCATCTCAACTTCAAGATCATTTTCCAAATCCAGATTCATATTCCCAATCTCATGATTATTCTAAAGACTTAGAACTTTAATCTTAAGTTCTAAGTTAGAAATCATTTCTTCACTTTATCAGATTCACTTGGAAATTCTTCAAAACATTTTTAAAAAAAAAAGAGCATACATCTTTGCATTTGCACAAGCATGATTCTTTGTGCATTTAGACTTAGAATAATTTCTTAGATAATTTCTTAGCAAAGCAAAAGGCATTAAATCGACCCTTGGTTCGATTACCCCTGGTAAAGGCGCCAGGAATGGTCGAACCTCGTACCGACAAGCGGATCCCGTCTTCCAGTTTTCCCGCAAATATTTCAAAAACGGAGGCGAGTCATTTTAAATATTTTCAAAAATTAAGGTCAGGTGAGACCCGCAAAAGAATTCCTCTTCTCTTCTTTCTTTTCTCTTCTCTCTTTCTTTCCATTTTTTATCTTTCTCCCTTCAAAAAAGAGGAAAATAAGAGGTTGGAAAGGAAAAGAGAAGGAAGAGAGAGAATATTAGGAGAGGAAAAATTTTGCGATGATCACACACACCAGAAATCAATTTTATTCAAGAAAATAGTAACATCAATAGAAATATTAGCTCAGCACTCAAACTGGATCCAAATATCCAGTTTAACCAGCTTAACCGATCAACATCACAACCGATAACCGAATGATCAAATTATTGACAAAAACGGATGAAAATCGATCAAATGCAATGATAATCCTTCACACAACCAACTTCTGTTGTGTAACACACCAGAATGCCATTACACTGTGACTATGAGGTGCCAATCAACTTTGAGGTGCTACTCCGGCGGATTGGAGCAGATTCTGACCTCAGTCACATGAATTTCGGCGGATGAAAAGGTATCTTCTGTGAACCAAATCAGACATTGGCTTTCATAGAAATGAATAGCCAGATGTTGTTACCGATAATCGATTGATTGAAATGATCTATTCAATCCAGAAATCAAACAATCAAACCATTCCACCGTGAAACAGATTTTCACAGTGAAGAAAAAAATTCTGGCAAAGCAGAGTGGATTCCGGCAAGAAGAAGAGAACGATCAACTAGATCTGAACTCTTAAGATCTGATCAACTCTATTCCAATGGATGTACAGATGTTGGGCCAAATGCTATTCTTATAAACATCTTCACGGTGGATTACAGGATCTTTCAGATGAAGAGGGATTTGAAGTGCAATTTTGGTCAGCTGAAGGTGATTCCGGCGACTGTATTGATGCCAGCAATTACAATGTGATTTACGGCAGGAGGACACCAGTGAGCGTGATCTGAATTCCTATTCAGATTTGGATCCGCTAGATGCTATGCAGATCACGTAACTTGAAGAACAACAAAAACTAAAAAAAGAATTAAAATGCTAATGCTACAGAAAAATTGTTAATGCAATGAAACAAACAGAAAAAAAACACAGTCCGATCAAATTCTGATTTAGAAACCATCATCTGATCGAATACTTATTCAAACAATGCATTGATGTTTTAACAAAAATTAATCAGACATGAATTCAAAATGCCTATCTATAAGCAGATTAAAGAAATTAGATGTAACTCAAACAACCAGAGAAAAGGTTAAAAGAAGAAGAGAAGAAGAAGAAGAAGAAGAAGAGGAAGAAGAGGAAGAAGAGGATAAGAAGAAGAAGAACTTAATACTTAACCTGGAAGGGTTAGAAGAGAGGTGGAATCCTCTCTCTTGCTTCAGCCTTTGTTGAAATTCTCCACCGGAAAGAAGATGAGAAAAAGAGGGGAAAATAGGGAGAAGGAGAAGAAGAGGTAAGAAGAGGTGGAGAAGAAGGGGAAGAAGAGAGGGCTTAGGCAAGAAAGAGAAGACAAGCCTCTCTTCCCTCTACGTATCATATTTAAAGATTTGAAATTTTCTCCATAAGTCCCTCTTCTTTTTAAAATTGCATTTCAAAAACCTCTCTTCAAAAAGTTATTTACAAAACAACTCAAAATGACTATGTTTTAGAAAATACAAAACTAAGTCTATTTTAACTCTAATTTTTTTTATGATTTTCAAAAACTAAACTACTACAATTATGTCAAACACTAAAATATGCATTAAAATGTAAAATAACACTATTTTTCATGCATTTCCTATTCTTATATTATTTTAGCACATTTACTCGAAACTAACATAAAATTGGGTTTTTAAATCATTTTCTCATGAAATCATGCATATTTTTATATGAAATATCCCTAAAATATATGCATGATCACATGGGCTCCACTCACTTCCAAATTCGCCACTTAGTATTTATATGCCCTCTTTTAATTACATAGCTTATCATAGTATAGATATGACATTAACCATTTTAGTAGGTTTTGACTTTACTTTAGGCTTTCAAAAACGTGTTTAGCAATTTAGGAAAGTAAGTTGTCTTTGTAGTTGTTTTGATTTAATTACTGATTTTATTTTTAGGCTAAAGTCTTGTTTTAGGATTACATATTTAGTTTCCAATTCTAATTGATTAACCTCTTAGTAATTAGGTTAGTTATTAGAAGTTAACCAAAATCGTGTAGGTGTCCTTGTTTAGTAAGTCTAAGCCTTACTAACCCTAGTGGGTCCATCTAGGGTGGCGTGAACCTAAGTCTAAGACCCATTCTAGCCGTCCCCTAGACTAAACCTAGTTAGTCACTAACCTTAGTTACAGTTCAAGTAGTATTAACTTCATTTAAATAGATAGGTTTAGAATTAATGTTCATGCTTGTAGTTAATTAGTTAGTTCATATTAATTCAATTATCTTAGGTTAGTTGATTTCATTAGTGTAAATTTCCTTAACACTTGCATGCATTTTAGTATTCCATTTGAGCATTAATGTGTATTTCTCACAAAATATTGTAGGTAGCAATTTAGATTTTATTTTATTAGTGTAATTAGTTTTATTTTCTGTTAGTAGTTAGTATTAGGAATATGAATGATTGTTTTTGTATGGATTCTAAGAGATAGTGCACAAATTGGATTTTTTCAAATGAATAGTACACTGAAATAAAAACCAGAATTTTGCACTGCCTTGCACTCGTTATTTTATGTAAAAATTTTCTGAGTTTTTCTGAAATTATTATTCTATTCTATTCATTAACATGTTAACTGTTTACAAACCGAAATTCAGCTCATTACAAGTTGATTTGGTTTGACTTTTAAGCATTTTTCAAAATCTGTTTTTTCGCGTTTTTAAATTTCGGGACACACAATTTCCAGATTTTATACGAACTTGAAACGCTTATATCCGAAGTTTCCGGATGAGTTTTTCAAATCTGTAAAGTCTGACAGATTTTGAATCTATCAGAAACAGAAAAAAAGAAAAATCATTAAAATCGGACTTCATTTGCCCCTTCAAATTCACTGTTTGTGAAAACCTATCAGAATCCAGTTTTGCACTATTTGAGGACAAAATAGTCATTTTACTAGTTGTGTGATTTTCGGTAGTTCTTTTTGTTTTTCTGCATTTTAGTTAGTATATTTGCAGCAATTAGCTTAGTTAGATCTAGAATAATTAGTTGATTTAATGAGAAATGATATTTTAGTTAATCTTGATTTTTAATTATAATTTAGTTTAGTAATTCCTCATAGAATTAGGTTTAGTATAATTTTTAGAATCATTTATTATAATTGTGCACTAATTTTATGTTTTATTGTGTTTTAGGTTGATAAAGTTTACAACAGGTCAAAAAGGTGAATTCAGAGTGAAAGTGTGAGTGCACATGTGGTGAAAAGATGAAATTACCCCTGGAGATCTGGAGAAGACTTTAGAAACCTGTTTCGAGTTAACTTTAGTTTTTAGTTTGTAATTTCATTAGAATTGTATTGTTTGACTTAGTATAACATTCAGATATTAATAAATTGAAGTTTTTAGAAGTAAATTGAATATTTCCTGTTCCCTGAGGATTCGACCCGTACTTGTCACATTCGTGGAAAGTCGGTTTTTATTATCTTTGGTTGACGATTTTCCAAATGCTTTTAATGAAAATAATGTTTTAAAAATACAACTCCAAAAAGATCAACCAAGTTTTTGGCGCCGTTGCCGGGGAACAACAATTATATTCTATTATTTTTGAAATTTTAGTTTATTAATAATTGTTTAGTTAATTGTTTGATTTGTTCTAGTAGTAGGATTAACATAGTTAGTAAATATTGGATTCACTTACTGTTTTCTTAGGATTCACTAGAATACATACTTCAAGGAGCGATTAGACAGGTGGGTTTTAGCGAACATAGTTTGTGATTTCCTATATCTGTTTATTTTGGTGATTTAGATTAGATTTTGTTCTGTTATTCTTATAGAATAGTTAGTTAATTCTGACATAGTTAGAGTAATATTGTTATTTACTCTTTGCTTTTATGATTTTAATTGCAGTATTTAGATTAGTTTAGTTTAGATAGATTTAGGTCGTTCCATACATCTGGTCTTATCACCAGTGTATGCAGGGGCGAAGAGCTTTGGGTACTTCATTGCATCCTTTTGTTGACAACCCAGAGAGAATTTTATATTCTCCTCGAAGTTCGAGAACAATGGGTGATATGGATCCTCCAGCTCCAGTTCCTCCCCGTGCTCTGAGGGAGTACTTCACTCCCACAGACTATGTCCAGGCATCCTGCATTCGGAGACCCGATGTAGGAGCGCCTCATTATGAGATTAAGGCCAGTATCATTCAGATGCTCCCATCCTTTTACGATCGTAGTCATGAGGATCCCTATAGGTACCTTGATGAGTTCCTCAAAATATGTTCTACAATGAAGATACATAATTTCGATGACGATGCTTTGAGATTGACCCTATTCTCATTCTCATTGAAGGACAAGGCCAAGTATTGGCTGAAATCCTTAGATTCCATAGAAATAGTGTCCTGGGATCAAATGCAACAAGAGTTCCTAAGAAAATACTTTCTCATAGGTAGGACAAACCAGTTTAGGCGAGCCATCACTAGCTTCTCAGAGCTAGATAGTGAGCAGTTTCATGAACCTGAGAGAGGATGAATGATCCCCTTAGGAAGTGTCCCCATCATCAGGTGCCGAGATGGCAACTGGTGCGGAGTTTCTACGATGGATTGTCTGACAGAAACCGTGAGATGATTGACTCTTCTTGCGGGGGGACATTCATGTTGAAGAGTGAAGATGAAGCATAGAGACTGTTTGACACTTTAGCAAAGAATTCCCTCCATCATGCCTCTAGCTCTCATTCTGAGAGACCCACACCCAGCATTCCCAAGAAAGGTGGCGTTCTTAAAATTGGTCCATCTACTGCATTACAATGCAAAGTGGATATGCTTGCATAAAAGCTGGATCAACTTCTCGCGGGCCCATCCCCCAGCCATCAGGTGTGTACTCTCTGTGCCAGTCCAGCACATTTGGTCACTGAGTGCCCTTCGACAGCTCAGTATCCTGAATTTGTGCAAGAGCAAGTTCAGGCCGCTCAGGGTTACGCCTGACCCACGAACAACCCATATTCATCTACATATAACCTGGGGTGGCGTAACCATCCTAACTTCTCGTGGAAGAATCCTCAGACTTCTACTCAGCTCCCCCCTTCTCAGCCTACTCGACCGCCATTGTTTACTCAGACATTTCAGAGGCCGAGTTTTTCTCATACCACTCCTTTTTCTCCTCAGCTCTCACAAGAGTCTGCTCAGCAGACTTCTTTCAAGGAGAGACTTCTCCAAGGATTCTAAGAGGTGAAAACCTCTAATCAAAATGCCTTCGAGAAGTGCAGCTAGATATTAAGTTCTCATACTCAATCCATTGCAAAGTTAGAATCACAGATGGGACAGTTAGCAAAAGCGATAAGTCAGACACCTGAGGGTAGTTTGCCAAGTCAGACCGTGATGAACCCAAAGGGCAAGGAACCAATGACAGGAAGCCTGTACATAACAGAGTCACAACAACAGGCCAAAGTTGTTATGACCCTTAGGAGCGGACATGAGTATCACGTTGAGAGTAGAGTGAGGACAGATGAGCCAGAATCGAGCATACCATCTTCTGCGGCTCAGGCCTCCACCCCAGTTCAGAAGCAGGATAAGGGTGAGCCTTCTCACAAAGAGGAGGATCCCAAGACGTATATTCCAAAACCAACCTATCCCAAAGCGTTAGAATCTCCCATTGGCAGAGGAAAGCAAAGCACGAAGTTCCAGGACATGCTTGAGATCTTCAAGCATATATAGATCAACCTGCCTTTGCTAGATGCCATCCAGCAGGTGCCGGCTTATGCCAAATTCCTCAAGGAACTCTATACCCAGAAGTGAAAATCTAGAGGAAGAGTTCCTACCAAGGTCCATCTGATTGAACAGGTGAGTTCAGTGCTTCAACACCAGACTCCACCAAAGCTCAAGGACCCTGGAGCCCCCATCATCGCATGCACCCTAGGAAACATCCGGATAGAACGCGCCTTGCTTGACCTTGGAGCAAGCGTGAACATCCTGCCCAGATATTTCTATGATTCATTTGGGCTAGGAGAAATGAGATCGACCCCGATTACACTCCAGCTAGCAAATCGTTCTGTCAAGGTACCGAGAGGTATCTTGGAAGATGTGCTAGTGAAAGTGGATGAGTTCTACTTTTTGGTCGATTTCATTATCCTTGACATAGAGGAAAATTATAGCCAGCACCAGTCTCCGATCATTCTGGGCAGACCATTTTTGGCGACAACCAATGCCTGCATCAATTGCAGAACCGGAGCCATGGACTTGTCGTTCGGCAACCGAAAGGTCAGGCTGAACATCTTCAATGCTGCGATGGGTCCAGTGGAAGATACGGAGTGGTTCCAGGTTGATATAGCACAGGATTTAGTAGAAGCACATCTGGAGTTGTATATGATAGAGGAGTCCCTTGATATGTACTATACAGAAGATGATAGTTGTAGAGTTAGTGTAGATGTGTCGTTAGCATCGTCAGGATCCCATCATTGGAGAAGGAGCATTTAGCCTCTCCCACCACTTGCTGAGACCCCAGCCAAATCATCGATAGAGTCGCCCCCACAACTTGAGTTGAAACCCTTACCAGATTCACTCAAGTAGGCATACCTAGGAGTTGGTGAGACTTTACCTGTGATCATCTCGTCAATGCTCACAGAGGAGCAGGAACATAGACTGATAGACATTTTGCGAGAGCACAAGGCAACGATTGGTTGGGAGGTCGCAGATTTGAAAGGGATTGATCCTTCATTCTGCATGCATTGGATTCATTGTGACGAAGAATCCAAGTCGGTGTGTGACATGTAGAGAAGATTAAACCCTAATATGAAAGAAGTGGTGAAAAATGAAGTGGTCAAGTGGTTGAATTCTCGGATCATATACCCCATTTCTGATAGCCAGTGGGTCAGTCTGATTCAGGTCATGCCGAAGAAATCTGGACTCACTGTTGTGGAGAACGAAAAGGGGGAGATCATTCCAATGAGGACCACCACATAGTGGCGAGTCTGTATTGATTATAGGTAGCTGAATGCAGCAACACGGAAGGATCACTTCCCATTGTCATTCATTGATCAAATTTTGGAAAGACTCGTCGGACAGAGCTACTACTGTTTTTTGGACGGATATTCTGGATATAATCAAGTAGCTATCCATCCTAACGACCAGGAGAAAACCATATTTACCTGAATGTATGGCACCTTCACATTTAGATGTATGTCATTTGGGCTCTGCAATGCCCCGACAACTTTTCAGAAGTGCATGATAGCTATCTTCTCTGACATGGTGGACGATGTCATGGAAGTTTTCATGAATGATTTTTCTGTGTATGGGTCTTCCTTTGAGGATTGCCTCTAGAAACTTACTTGAGTACTGAGTAGGTGTATGGAGACGAACCTAGTATTGAGTTGGGAGAAGAGTCATTTTATGGTCCAAGAGAGGATTATGCTCGGACACATTGTGTCCAAAAGAGGGATAGAGGTTGATCGAGCGAAGGTTGAGTCAATTTCACGATTGACTCCACCCACCACTATTAGGCAGGTACGTTCATTCTTTGGGCATGCCAGATTTTACAGGCGGTTGATCAAAGATTTTAGCAAAATGTCTTGACCGCTCTGCTCATTATTGGCAAAGGATCAGCCCTTTGAGTTTGGTGATGACTACATGAAGGCTTTTGAGATACTCAAAGGGGCCTTAACCACTGCGCTCATTTTGAGATCTTCGAATTGGATGCTTCCATTAGAGATCATGTGTGATGCGTCCGACTATGTGATGAGAGCCATTTTAGGACAACGGGTTGACAAGAAGCCTTATGTGATATATTATGCGAGCAGAACTCTGTCTGATGCTCAGATGAACTACACCACAACAGAGAAGGAACTGCTCGCAGTAGTATTCACTTTGGATAAGTTTAGGTCCTATCTTCTTGGTTCGAAAGTGGTTGTCTATTTTGATCACGCTGCATTGAAGTACCTTCTCAGTAAGAAAGACACCAAACTGAGGCTCATCCGATGGGTCCTGCTACTACAGGAGTTTGATCTCGAGATTCGAGATAAGAAGGGAAGTGAGAATATAGTAGCAGACCATCTCTCTAGACTGATCGTGGAGTCCACTCAAGATTAGAGGCCAATCAGTGATTCTTTCCCCGATGAGCAGATTATGGTTGTCAGAACATCGCAGTTACCCTAGTTCGCAGATATTGTGAAATATCTGGTTTCGAGGCAGATTCCTGTGCATTGGAATAAGAATCAGTGAGAGCACTTATTATCACAGGTGAGGCAGTTCTATTGGGATGAACCAAAATTGTTCAGATATTGCGCAGACCAGATCATCAGAAGGTGCGTCCCTGAGGAGGAGTGTGAGTCCATCCTCAGTTTTTGTCATTCGCTAGCTTGTGGAGGGCATTTTAGTAGTAGGAAGACAACTGCAAAGGTTTTGCAATCTGGATTTTTTTTGCCCACACTCCACAGAGATGCACATGAGTTCTGCAGAAAGTGCATTCGTTCTCAGCAGACAGGGAATATCTCCAAGAGGGACATGATGCCTTGCTCCCGATCTTAATTATTGAGATTTTTGATGTTTGGGGAATAGATTTTATGGGCCCATTCCCGCCGTCGTTCGGCAATTTGTATATCTTAGTTGCGGTTAATTATGTGTCCAAATGGGTCGAGGCTGTGGCAACCAAGACCAATGATCACAGAGTTGTGCTTAAGTTCATTAAGCATAATATTTTAAGTCGTTTTGGTGTGCCACGTGCGATGATAAGTGATGGTGGAAAGCATTTCAGGAATGTACAGGTAGCTTCTCTTCTGAGAAAGTATTCTGTCAATCATCGGTTCACCACTCCTTATCATCCGCAGACCAGTGGGCAGGTTGAGGTTTCTAATAGGAAAATCAAGCGGATCTTAGAAAAGACAGTCCGCCCGGACCGCAAGGATTGGTCCCAGTGCTTAGATGATGTTCTTTGGACATACAGGACTGTGTTTAAAACCCCCATTGGCATGTCCCCGTATCATCTGGTTTTCGAGAAAGCGTGCCACCTCCCTGTCGAGCTAGAACACAGGGCTTACTGGGCAATCAAGAAGTTTAATTTTGACATCACCTAGGCTGGCAAAGAGCGATCATTGCAGCTCACTGAGCTAGAAGAGCTCAATAATGATGCATACGAGAATGCCAAGTTATATAAAGCTCGCACTAAGACCTTTCATGATAGGCACATTATCAGAAAAGTGTTTGATCCGGATCAGAAAGTTTGGTTATTCAATTCTCATTTGCATCTGTTTCCAGGTAAATTAAGGTCAAGATGGGATAGACCCTATATTGTGAGAGAAGTATTCCTGCATGGGGCAGTGGCATTATTTGACCCACGTACCAGAGGCACATTCAAGGTGAATGGGCAACGACTGAAGCCCTACATCTCTGATACCTTACAGGTCGGTGAGTGTGAGGTCTGGGATCTCACAAAGGAATAAGATTTGAGCGGAAGAATGTATCATATGTAGATAGTAGAATTAGGTTTTTCAGTTTTAGCATTTGTTTTTGTTCAGTCATTCAATTTCATATGAGTTTACAATTGTTCTGATTCATGCAGGTTTATCTGATATTCAATGTGTGAGTATAGGTTACCAGGTGCAGAGCACAGCCTTCAAAGTAGACCATTGACCAGATTAGCAGAAAACTATGCATTCGTATATGCGTAGTGGTGGTGCAAAGTCAAGTCAATCATCAACTTCAGAGGCCCGATACATATCAGGTTGTATCTATCCTTTCTCCCGTATTTATTTTATTGGTCTTTAGTGTGCATTTGCATTGCATGTTTGAATATCTTATATGCCACTAGGGACAGTGTCATTCAAGCATGGGGGGATGGTTTAGATGCAAACTAAAATTTGGTTTATTATCTCTGGTAACTAGGTCTTTAAGAACTAGTTTATAGCATATATCATTGTTTTTGCATAATCTAACAATTTAGATTTTTTTAAGCCCCATGTGAATTTTTTTTCTGATCTGATCCAAAAAGAGTAGTTATTTATGAAACAATTCAAAGAAAAGATAGTATTTGAATGTTAGAATTTTTTGAATCACTTTAGTATAAGTATGCACAGTATGTTTGTGAAAGAACTAAGCAATTGAAAAATATTTAGAAATATGAGCTTAAAAGAAAAGTACTATGTTTAGTTGTTGATGTCTTCGCGATTCCCAGTAGTTAAGCTCAGACACAAGTTGAAGTGTTTGAAGTCTCATGACGAAAAGGATAACAAAAGAGATCATCTTCTTGTCTAGTCGATATCTATGGCCTATGTGGTTTAAGTAAGTAGAGTCTGAAGGGTGTTTTACACCTGGTGCCCTAAAGCCATCTGGTTTGGGAGCCACCGACTCGAAGGCTCGTTACATGAACTTCATAGAAAGCCTAAGAGATAGAGACATTGCAGATGATGAGAGGAAGACTATACGTAAACTATTAAAATGAAAGGTCTAGTGACTCGAGAAATTAAGTCTGAGGGATACTCTGTATTTGGTGCCCTAAGGTCGTCTGGCCTGAGAGTCACTGACCTAAAGCTCATTACACGGGTCACGAAACCGGATATTTGAAATAGTGCTCAATTGAGAAGAATTGAAAAATGGTGAAAAATTAAAAATCAAAAGAAAAAGAATGAGCTTAATGAGGAAAATTCATTGCTTAAGAATAATTATGAAATACTGTGCAGAAAACATACAAGTGACGATAAATAATAACATGATAGTACTTGACTTTCTGAGAAAAATCATAAATAATTACAAGTTTAGAAAAGTGAAAGAAAAAGGTTTTTATTGTGGTGGCATAAGAATTCTAATTTTTTTATGAGAGTGTAAATTACATGAAATATTTGCTTAAATTGATTTCTTAATTGCCTAATATTTTTGAAAAATAATTTTAATTCCTGCACGACATTGATGTTTGTGGGTAGCATCTCTGCAAACCTTCACGAGACCTTACTCGTCCACTGGGGTAACCTAGGGGTTTAAAGGGCTTGTTGCATGAGCTAAATGCAACCGTGATTCCTACGAAAGTGAGTTAGATATTTTAATTGTTTATTGCATATTTGTTTATTTTCAAATTTCATAACTTAGTTTAGTTTAGTTTGTTAAGGGACTAGCAAACATTCAAGCATGGGGGTATTTGATGATGCATGAAATGCACATCATTATAATATAATATTCATGAATTTTTATGTGTTCTTAAGGTTTAGAACCCATGAATGAATGTATTTTGATATAAAGAGGTGTCGGTTCGAATTTCAATCGAATCAGAGTTAAATTGAGTGAGATATTGCAATTTTAGTGCTTGGGCACAAATTTCAAGGCAAATCGGATCAAGATCTGACCCAAATATCCCATTTTGGGTCTTGGATTAGTCCATAAACATCACAATCCAACTCACATGTGATCCAAACCCAATTCATAAACCGTTTTCAGAAAACCCCCTTCAAAAGAGGCGCCTAGCATTTAATTTCATTTTAAACATCTTTTTGAATTTGTAAAAAAAACTTTAGATTAGGTTTAAATATGATTTTCTAAAAACCCTAAGGCGTTTTTTCCTTGGATTTGCGCCCATCCAGAGCTCCTCTTCCTCCTCCATACCTTCCTCTCCATTCCACCTCCATTGATTCTCCTTTCTTTATTGTTTCTTTTCCTTCATGTTTTTCTTCCTCCTCCCTTTTCTCCCCCATCATAGTGTGAAGCATTTAACGTGTGATTTGCTGTATTTTTGCAGGGTTGCAGACCAACGTGGGTGTTCTTCCCAGCTGGTGTGCCATCTACACCACTAGGAAAGGCCGACTTCTTCCCCTTCCGGCCCTCTTCTCCATTGGGCGCAACCCTTTCACTTCCACCGCTCGGCACCATTCGTTAGGCGTATCCTTGCAACAATACACAGCCACGTTGATGTGAATCACAACAACAACAAGCTTGGCAGCAAAGTTCCATGGCTTAAATCGCTCTACCTCATCCCCACCTTCGTCGGACTGCCCTAGAGGTTAGTCGTCTTCTTCCTCATTTTCTTTTAGGTAAAATCGAGTCTACCCATGGTTGATTCTTCTCAACCTCAAACCTTTTTTCTTATTTTCTGTTTGTTTGATAGCAAAACCACTGTTTGCACTAAGTGTTCATCTCAGTATTTAGATCGAGCCTCATATGCATTTAAATTGTAATTCATTTTAGAGTTCAATTTTTATCAATTGCAAGAAGCGGCTAGATCTTATCTAGCCGATTTGGGGGAGTTTCCCATGAGTGATTTGTATTACATTGTATGTTGTTCAGGTCATGTCTGTGTCCCACTATCATTTGCATGTTTAGGTTGAGTTCTAATGTGCTTTAGAGAGTCAAGTTGCTTGGTGTTTAGTCCAATAGGGAAAATCTGCTAAGTCTAGCTTAGCCGATTGTAATGTGTGCCCAGTTTTTATTGTGATAAATTTTTTTGTTACAGTAGTTTAGTTTAATGTTTTAGACTTATTAGAATTATATCCAGTCATAGCTTAGCTTAGACTACCTTAGAATTTTTTTTTACCTTTGTTGTGTTTGTTGACAAAATAATTTTTATGTGTAAATTAGAGAAGTCGGGTTTAGTGTGTCAATGGCTGTCGTCTTCTTCATAGGAGAAGACAGCCATGGTTGTAACTTAGAGTTTAAGAAGGTTTTGTTTAGGGTCCAGGTTCATTGTGTTCAATTTTAGTAAGTTTTAAGATTTAATTAATTAATTTAGATTTGTGAGTGTTAGCCAAAATAGCATTTTTCGATTTGTGTATTACATTTTATTCATACCCCAACACTCATTTATGTAGATGTTAGTTAGGTTAGGTTAGTTAGAGCCTAGATTGACTAATCATTTAATTTCAAATTTTAGTATGAAGGGCACATTGGTATTTTTGTTTAAGGGACGATTTTGGCATGTGTTGTAGCCCCCCCAAATTCGTGAAATTTAATTGAGGCAAGTTTTGACATCTCCTTCTAGTCCAGCCAAGATAGAATCATTCTCTCCTTTCAATCTTGGAAATAGATTTGAGTTTCAATTCTATTTATAAAATTGGTTTGCATGATTTTGGGAAAGATTTTCAAATTGGCAATCTAATTTTAAGGCAAACTTGAAACCGTGTGGGCCCATTGAGCTTGAAGAGTTTGACTTTGCAATCCTTCCAAAGGGGTCCTTAAGATAAGAATGCATGGGCTCCACTAACTGCCAAAACCGCCACTTAGTATTTATATGCCCTCTTTTAATTACATAGCTGTGATCATCGCAAAAAATTTTCCTCTCTTGTGGTTTCTCTCTCTTCCTTCTCTTTTCATTTTCTAACCTCTATTTTCCTCATTTTTGAAGGGAGAAAAATAAAAGACAGGAAAAGAAGAGAGGAGAGAAGAGAAAAGAAAGAAGAGAGAAGATGAACTCTTTTTGCGGGGTCTCACTTGACCTTAATTTGAAAATATTTAGAAAATTTAACTCGCCTCCGTTTTTGAAATATATTGTGGGAAAATGGAGAGACGGTATTCGCTCGTAGGTATGAGGTTCGACCATTCCTGGCGCCTTTACCAGGGGTAATCGAACCAAGGATCGAATTTATGCCTTTTGTTTTGCCTAAATATCATCTAAAAATTTATCCTAAATCTAAATGCACAAAGAATCATGCTTGTGCAATGCAAAGATGTATGCTCTTTTTTTGAAAATGATTGGAAATTTTCCAAGTGTTTCTGAGATGAATCTAATGATAGAGTGAAGAAATGGTTTTTAACTCAGAACTTAAGATTTAAAGTTCTGAGTTTTTGGAATAATCAGAGCTTGGGAAAATAATCTAGATTTTTGAAAGGAAGGATCTTGAAATTGAGATAAAAGGAGAAGAAAAGAAATTTCAAAGTCATAAATGGACTTTGAATCAGAATAGAGGTGAAATGGAATTGAATCATAACTTTTGAAGTTTTTGAAATCAGAATGAAATGTGGGAAATATAAATGAAATTGAGAAATAGAATTGATTTGAAATCTGGAATTCAAATTTGAAGTCTGGATCTTAAGATGGATTTAGATCTGAAATCTGAGGTCCGAAGTAGAATTAGATTCTGGATCCTAAAATGAAATTTGGATCTGAAGTCTCAGATCCAAAGTAGAATTGGATTCTGGATCCTAAAATGGATTTGGATCTGAAGTCTGAGATCCAAAAATGACATTGGATTCTGGATCCTAAAGGAGATTTTGGATCTGAAATATGAGATCTGAAATAGAACTGAATTTTGGATCCTAAATGGATTGTGGATTTGAAGTCTGAGATCCAAAAGTGGAGATTGTATTTAGAAATCTGGATCCAAGTTGATCTAACTTTGGATTTGGACTTTAAAAGTCCAAATAGGACTTTTGAAGATGGATCTGGGTTTTAAAAACCCAGATTTAAAACTTAAAAAAAGACTTGAATTTTGAGATTCAGAATCAATCTCAAACTTTGATTTTGAATTTGAAGAAAATAAACTTAATTTTGAATTCGAAACCAGAAGGTAGATCAGAAACTTCAAAGTTAAATTGAACTTTTGAAGTTTGATTTTGAATTTTGAATTTGGAATTTAGAAAAATGAATCAAGAATTTAAATTGAACTTTGAATTTGATTGGAGTTTTGAATATAAAATGAATTTGGAATTTCAAAGTCAAATTAAACTTTGAAATCTAATTTGAATTGGAAATTTAGAATACAAAATGAATTTGAAATCTCAATGTTAAATTGGACTTTGAGATTAAAAAAATGAAATAGAATTGAAAATGAAAGGATGAATTGGATTTTACAAGAATTGAAGATTGATTGAAGAAGATATTAACATCACTTGAAATTTTAAAAAAGGAATTTTGAAAATATGATGCAATTCTATCCTAAATGATGAATGAATTTAAAGAATTTTGAAATTGGATTTTGAAAAACGTATTTCATTCTTTTAAATGAATGTAAATAAGATTGAAGATATAATACATCCTTGACTATGGTCATTGAATGTATTATATAATAATCTATATTTAAATTCAAGTGAAGAATAAAACACATTTTTTGGTGCTTTTATAGAGTTTAAAATGAAATTGATTCTCAATATATCCTGACTATGGACATTGATATATGTATTGAACCAATTTTAAACTAAACTCTGATAAAAGAGAAAATTATTTAAAGAAGACATGATGAATTTTGAAAAAGGATCCAGTGTGGACCCAGTGTTATTTTATAAAAGATAAAAATGCTAAGTTTTGTTTACATCCTGACTATTGCCATTGATGTAAATCATCAACTTAGGATTAATTACCTCTTACAAAATGGTGCACGTGCCATTCGTGTTTCTCCATTGTGAGATTTTGAGAAATAAAGGCAAAAAGCATGAAAATAAGCAATTTATGACATTTACAATGCTCATTCATTCCATCTAAAACAGGAAATGTAATTTTTCATTAAGATCTAACTATTACAACACATAAAATTGAATTTACAACTCTAAGTAATGATATTTTCCATGTATTCCCTGCAAAACAACTTGATTAGTAAAAAAAAAAAAAAATGGAGAAGAATTGCACATATCATATGGATATCAATGGTAAAAGAATGCTCACATGCCAAGGTATTCAAGATCTAAAGTGTGGAAAAATGATATATATCTATGTACATATATACCTGCATATATATATACATGTATATTTACATACATATGTGTACATGATTATATTTATATATATAGGTGGAATGGTGCGCAGTAGATGGGCTGTGATACATTGCACCAATTTTGAGATGATAACATGAGTGTTATTAGATGACATTGGATGATCTCTATGATGAACATAAAACTGGGAATACAAGCTTTGTGATAATCCTAAATCATCAAGTGAGATATTATCTCTCAAGACAATGAGACACAGATGTATATATTTAATTTAGTATATACATAAGTAAGGTATGAAAGATGCTTTTTGACAGAAATATGAATATGTTGAGATAGAAATGGGACAGATGCTGTGAGTTTGTTGTATTGATAGTGAAATGATGGAGACATAGCAGTATCTTGCACTACTGCGAATGTAAGTATACCACAGCAGTACTTTGTACCGCTGCAAAATGCCAGGTCCATACAGTATTGCACTATTGTTGGCTTAGGGAAATCACAACTGCACCTTACATTGCTAAGAATGCAAGTAGAAGCTGGAGAATGCAGCAGCTGACACCAGGTGTGCTGTTGAAGATATGCAGAGTATGGGTACGTAGATGGTAGCTACAGGGGAAAAGAAAAAAAAATGATGTTTGAGCATAATGAAATTGTAATGGCCCCCTAACTATGAAACAGAAGGACTCAAATGAATAGATGGAAATTTGATCATGTCTACAGTGCCATGTTCAGATCTGCCAACTTCAACTTGAAGAGGCTCCTGCGTGATTTGGTAGGAGTGCACCATGGACAGGAAATTATTACAATGAACGTCACAATTAATAGGGCAAACACTATATGATTGCCATATGAGGGCAACTTTATGGCTGGACATGCTCTTGGAATATTGCCAAGGAGATCTTATGATCAGCTTCTGCAAACTTCTGAACAGGTTGCTTTTGACATTCGAACTGTGGGAGTGATTAGAATAGTTGGCAAAACCTGGAGATAGTTCAAGAGGGCCTTCTGAATTAAGAGTGACATCCATCCGCCCATCTTCAAAAACATTTGTGTCAGCAGGGGAGGTCAAAAGAGTATGCTGGAGAACCTGATTTGAACTTTATCCAGTAGCTTTGTGGGATGCTCCATTGATGGCACATCTTCCCTATGCCACGGAAAACATTCAAAAATCAAAGAACGATGCGAATTTGAAACAATGTTGCTGAACTGAAACAATGTTGCTAAGTATCTATACATAGCTATCATGAATAATAACAATAATAAAAGAAATATAACAGATAAATAAAAAAAAACAATTTTCTATCAATAAGCATGCTCCTCATCGGAATTAGAATACTATACCAAGAAACAATGAAGGATCAGGCTTCTAAAGAAGTTTATTACAGCAAGACATACCTGGATTTTTAGTACATTACAACCTTGATATCAAGAATTGTTACTTTCAGGACAAGGTGAAAGAGAACACTCCAGATCAATGGGGCGTTGGATGATTCCTTAGCAAGTCTTTGGCAAGATCCTTCAGCCTACTGACATTTCTTGAAATGCAAGTCTGCTAATTGCTCTTCATCCAAGGCTCACAGTGAGGAGTAATATGGATGAAAGTGTACAGGTGGTTTTGTATTGATAGCATCCAGCAGATACACAAGTTTCCTCTAACTTTTGATAAAGCACAGTCATACTGCCTTTAACTTCCAGTCCAGTTTCCTACAAATCTGTCATTGATCCTGTGTCACTTGGAGATTTTCACAATGAAGGAATCAAACTAGCCACGTTGATCTTTGCCCATGAGATCAGCCCTCATTAACATCCTCTAAATAGTCACCCGAACTTCTGATTTTCAGAGGATGTATAAAAATGGGATAAGGTTAGCCAACGATGCCCCAGACCTTGGGCAAGGGACCCGACCTTTAATGTGCAGAATGACATGGAAAGTAAAATTGACAGACTTCCATTTTAGGAATATAAAGATCATGATTCAAAAATAAGGGTAAGCTATAAACAACCTGACAAGCCATGATAAACACATCGAGAATAGATCATTTCTCAAATAAAACTCCATAAACTTAAATGGAATAATTATTTCTACTAACCTGCACACGAGTAAGCAAACCTGTAGAATTTCAGAAAAACGTTGACTTAAGAAAGCAAGTAATTCCACTGATATGCCTGTCGGTGTCACTCCCACCTTATACCAATTCTCACTGTTATTCTGGTCTTGATCAACGAAACCACCAAGATTTCGTTATCTTATTCATCATCTTAATGGCGCCAATTTTATTGAGTCTGATGTCCTATTCACTGTATCTTGAAGGACAAATTTATGTATAAAAGAGTACGAACCCAAGTTAGAGCATGAGTTTCATATTCATTCAAATTATGGCTTTCAGTCTAATAACAGGAAAATGAAATTCATAACCTTCAACGATCCCCTGTTCCCTTAGATTCTTTATGAACCTGTAACAACAATATCAATTTTGACATGTATGAAATGTTCTTAACACTAGGGAAATTCACCCCTGGATTGATCTAATGATAGGAGGATTTCTAGCAGATTATTAGAAACACTGAATTGATGTCAAACCATATGAACAAGGGAAATAAGAAAATCTGATTCTGAATTGGCCTTCTTTAGAGTCATCACCTCTTCTCGTGTCATGTTAGCCTCTGAATTTTCTGGACAAATGTCAGCTCTAGCTTAACTGATACAAAGAAATTTTAGCCTGAGGGACAATGGCCTCGTTCCATCCAATTTAAACAAAAATGGGACATTAAAGAAGCTGGAATCTTCTACTTTGATTCTGGAACCAGCAATCCACGGAAATGGAATGCTCAACACAACATCAGCTTAAATCAATCTAATTTCAATAAAACAGAGGCAAATCATGCCATTCTCAATGGCAGAGAAGGAAAAGAGACTTCACGAAGTAAAGACCCTTTCATGGTGCCTATGCATTTGGAAATAAGCAAGAGACTTATGTATGTTCGGCAGACATGAGTTTCAAGCCTTTCTGGGGAGCACAAAAGCTTTGTGCCTTCCAGGGCGTCAGCATGGTTATCCTCCTTCAAACATAGCTCGACCCTCCAAAAAAAAGGATAGACATGATACACGATTGTAAGATCATAATATAAGGCCCAAATGCAGAAAACTAAATCGCACAAATGCATGTTTGCAAATGATAGAACAATACAGTATATGATGTTGCAGGTTATCAAAAACAGGAAACCCAGATTCGTGGATGATCAAAGATGAATATAGCACTTAAAGATCGCACGGAAGATCAATACATGAACTAATGGACTTCAAAAACTGAATGTCACACAACAACTGCAATGAAAACAAAATGAACTAAGATATAGATTGAAGTCATAATATACAGGGTTGATGAAATTCAACATGAAAGAGAGGGGAAAACAATGAATCTGATAATATAAAAGCTAGAAAATCTCACGCATACAGATAATCACGACTAATTAGAAAAGTAAAGAAAACGAAAATCAAAATGTTGACCGAATCATTTTGAGAGGATCAGGCTTTCTATATAAAAAAAAGGGGGTCGACTACGGATTAGAAACCGATACAGACAGCATAATAAACGGGAAAAAAAAAATAAAGCGATGTTGGAACGCCTCCATTCCTTTTGATATAGCAGCGGGTAGATCGACTCTGCTATATGCATATCAATTCTACTGTAGATGCATTTAAGATAAAATGGAAAGAAACAACACAAAAAAAGGGATAATTTAGAATGAAGGGGCCACTTACCTGTGACTACAGATACTTTGTGGTCGCCTTCCTTTGATCCGATGGAATAAAAACTCAGGAAATGAGAAAAAATGGAGAAGAGGAAGATGGACCAGTAGATGATGGGAACAATGGGAAAATGAGGAGGCAGTTGTTCAGAAGAGAAGGGTGAAGGCGGATTAGAGAGAATGAAGAAAGATGCTGGGGTGAAGAAGTGGTCCCTTTGGAGGAATAATGGGGTTTGTTAAATAGGGGAAGAGGGAAGAACCAAGAAGGTGATTCGGTTGGTGATGAAGGGCTTAGGGATGAAGTTGTTGGTGATGGGTGGTGGTTGGAGGCTTCGAGAAGTGGTTGGAGGCACATGGGTGCTTTCAGAAGGTCATGGATAGGGGCGATCGGCCATGGAGGTTCGAGGGTGAGAGGGGGAGAAGGCGAGAGTGAGGAAGAAGGCGAGAGTTAGGGTTTTTTTAAAACCCTAACTCGACTCTTAAGCATTGAAAACAAGGTTTTCCCCAAAAGGGCCTATTTAAAAAGTTTTTTTCTAAAACGGATTTCTAAAAACCATTTTTTTGCAATTTCCTTTATTTATTTTTTATTTTTTTGTTCTTTTCTCGGTATTTTCCATTTTTTTGTATTTTTTGAAATAAAATCCTAAAGTTTTACGGGAAAACTATTTTTTTGTGTTTTTCTCGAGAAATGTTTACAAAATAAGGTTTTCAAGGCTATTCGGAGGAAATTTCTCCAGAAAATGGGTTTGGACCCAAGTTTTTGAGAAAATGTTCGAGTTTTGAAACTTGAATCGAGAAATACAACATGATGGATCCAAAAGGATACCAGACGAATTGTCTGAGCCTTTTAAAAGGTTATTTTGGTAATTTTGAGAATTTGATTTAAAATTGGATAACAAAGCTCAGATTTGGATCTTGACAATAGGTCCAGATCCGAAATCAAGTCAGACATATAAAAGAAATTTAATTTCAGTAAAATTCAAGAAATGAACTGGGATTTAGATTTAAACTGAATCGATTGCTCAGAAAATGGGGTCAAAGGGCAGAATGGGAATATTTACAATATTTTGAAAAAAAAATTGGGGTGTTCACAGATGCCCCTCTTTGCTACTAAGCTGGTTGAAAGCCGAGCTTAGTGGCAAAAAAATACTCCAAATTTTGAAAATGTCCCAGTCAACAGATCTGAACTGGGTGTGGAAGAATTTATTTGAAAGACATGGTTTTCAGGCTTAAAACCTTATCCTGAATGGCTTGGGGAGACGAAATCCTCGAAAATGATATGACTGAATAATAGAAATGAGGAAATCGTGATGGGACTTTGGGTGAAGATCCCGAAGTGATGAAAAGTTAAGAATTTAGATCAAGTCTCGTGGGTGAGATAAAAGCAGCTTTTTGGAATGACTCGGGTTTAGCCCTTAACCTGGATGGGACGAAGATATCTCAAGATAACCTAAATAGGAAAATGAATATATGAGGACCTTGATGGGACATTTTTGCGAAAATGCCTCGTGAGATGAAGCTCAAGTAGGATCCTGTCCTAGATGGATATACAAAGCATGGATTCCTCGATGGGAAGATCCATGATGGGACTGGAAGGAAACACCTCGTTAAAACGAGGTTCAGGTTTAACCCAAACCTGAACGGAAGATACCTCGTGGAATGAGGTTCAGGCTTAACCCTTATCCTTAAGGGGACGACCAAATGGAATCCTCGAGTGAAGAGACCATGATGGGACAAGAGAGATACTTCAACTGAATGAGGCAACTCTTCTGGAAAATATAAACAATGCTAGGTTGCATCAAAATGGATATTGAATATTTATTTCATTCTTAGAATATCTAGAAACTTTTGTCAATAAGATAAATTTATAGTTCACTTCAACACTTGAAAGTGTGCACATGTGTTCAAAGATATTCCCTCTTTTACCCAGAGTATTTCCTCCAACGAGGTTAACCTCTCAGTCTTTTAAGAGTCAAATTCAAAATTTTAGCGCTGATGACTTTTTTCAAGGAATCTATCTATTTCCTTGATATGAGAAGAGAAGAAATATTCTCAATTTCATAAAAGCAAGTAGTGAAAAGACATTGATAAAAGAATTTCCCATAAGAAAAGATAACTTCTGGCAATTTTGGCAGTTTGATATCGGGGTGTTTTCCCATGATGATCTTTTTGCACTCCTTTTAAGTCATTGAACTTTTTCGGGCTTTTTACATCATCCTTTATTTTGTAGATGTCCTGACTTTTCTCGCTTTTTCAGGGAAGGATACGTCACAAACTCCTTAATCTTGGAGATGTTTTGATCCTTCTTTTTCTCAAGGATTCTATTGATGATATTGGCTCAAAAAGGTCTTTTAGATGATAGCAGAAATCAAATATTATTTAGGGTTTGTCGGTAGGTTCATCACACTCGTCCTCATCTCGACGGTGATCTAAACTTTCCCTGGAAGGATCCTTCACAAACTCCTTCATCTCGGAGATGATCCAAAACCTTCTTTGGCCCCGTGGGTCTAACTCGCCTATTCTTCTTCATCTTGACGACAATTGAGAGATCCCTTTTGCAAATATTTGATTGCAGCTTTAAATGAATGGAAGAGACATGGATTGAGTGGATTCTTTTATAGCTCAGGGTATTTTCACTGTCTGATTGCCAGAAAATCATCTTTAAACATGCGTTATAGCCATGATCGATATCACTTCACTTCTGGCTTTTCAACATCATTGAATATTTCTTTCGCTAATCATGCCGAGGATATTTCTTTCATCCTTTTGGTTGATCAACAGGAAAAGATTTGAATTTTACCTCTTTTTCGCGAAAAGTTTCACCTTTTTGGAAAGACTACTAGAGGTAATCAGAGGTAATTCTTTTGTGCAGTAAGATTTATTGGAATCACCATATGCTTTTAACAAATTGGCAAAGTTTACACGAATTCTTTGTGAAATAATCTCTCAATATAGAATTTGATGCGACCTTTAGCTAAAACTTTTGAGAAGGAATATTTAGATTTTTGTTTTGATTGACCAACTCGAAAGCAGGATTTTGGATGAAAGTACCAGCTCGAAAGCAGGATTTTGTTTGACCGACCAGCTCGAAAGCAGGATTTGTTTGCCCGACCAGCTCGAAAGCAGGATTTGTTTGACCGACCAGCTCGAAAGCAGGATTTGTTTGCCCGACCAGCTTGAAAGCAGGATTTGTTTGCCCGATGAGCTCGAAAGCAGGATTTGTTTGACCGACCAGATTGAAAGCAGGATTTGTTTGACCGACCAGCTTGAAAGCAGGATTTCGAATGGAAGTACTAGCTTGAAAGCAGGATTTTGTTTGACCGACCAGCTCAAAAGCAGGATTTGTTTGACCCGGCAGCTCGAAAGCAGGATTTGTTTGACCGACTAGCCCGAAAGCAGGATTTGTTTGCCCGACCAGCTCGAAAGCAGGATTTTTTTTTTGAAGTACCAGCTCGAAAGCAGGATTTGTTTGACAAACCAGCTCAAAAGCAGGATTTGTTTGCCCGACCAGCTCAAAAGCAGGATTTGATTGACCGACCAGCTTGAAAGCAGGATTTGATTGACCGACCAGCTCGAAAGCAGGATTTGTTTGACCGACTAGCTCGAAAGCAGGATTTGTTGGCCCGACCAGCTCGAAAGCAGGATTTGTTTGCCCGACCAGCTCGAAAGCAGGATTTGTTTGCCCGTGTGAACACCCCAAATTTCTCAAAGTTTTGTAAAAATGACCCTTTTTGCCCCTAACCTCGTTTTCTGAGAAAACCAAGTCATTTCTTCAGATTCTCTGAATTAAAATTCATATTGATATATTCAAAAACAACTCCGGATCCGAATCCAGCACTTTAAATCCATATTTCCTTAAAATCCGGATCAAAACCCATTTCTGAAGAAATTTTCTCAAAATAGCTTTAAAATTCTCAGAAAAATTCTCTTTTGTAAATATTTTACAAAAAACACAAAAAAAAAATTCTTTGATTTCTCGTAAAGCTTTAGAATTTTCTTCCAAAAATACAAAAAAATAGAAAAATAACATAAAAACCAAAAAAATCGAGAAAAGCCACAAAGAAAACGGGTGATTTTCAAGCTTTTAAAGCCATTTTTGCCAAAAGGCTCATTTCTTAAAACCATCTTTTAAAAATTTCTTAAAAGGGGAACCTCCTTTTTGAAAAAGGAAAACTTTCAAACGGCCCTCTCCTCTCTCCATCGCAGATCTGCAAACGGCCTCCCCCTCTCTCCGTCCTCGATCTTCAACGAAACCACCTTCCGGATCCTTCCTCTTCCCTCAATAAGAAGAGGTGGAGGAGGAGGGGTCGGGCATGAAGGAAATCCGACCTCCATACCCCTGGTGCATTTACTTTCGAGCTTCTCCCTTCTAAAAAGAAAGAAACCCATCTTTTCCTCCAGCAATCGTTGATCATCGCTTCAGATCAAGCATCCCATTTTCCTCTTCAAGCACCCATTATCGACATCATCCATCCTTCGTTTCTCTGCTAATCCACCTCCATACGCCTTTCAGTTGGAGCATCCATCTTCGTTAAGAAGGAGTACCCAAGCCTCTTCTCAGGATCGAGATTTTCTCTAAGGAATCCATTCTGCCTCTGATATCCACATCTTCGAAGCAAAGTCTACGGCAAACTAATCGGAAGGGAATCGATTGATCGACCATCTCTACAGAGTTCACGAAGGATCGATCCCACCCACAATCAACCATCTAAGAGACCTCCACAGAAGAATCGAAGCTTCGGTTCCGTCCTTCGGAACCTCTACAAAAACCACGATAAAGGAATTCCAGCGGGAGGATAAAGGAGGACTACCTTTTCCAAATCATGTAAGTCACGATAAATAGCCATTTCCCTCCATTTTTGTGAATCTATCTCTGTCTGTTGCTTTCGTTTAAATTCCCTTTTATGTTCTGTTGAGGCAACATACGCAATGTCGGGTTGATTGTGGCAACATTGACTTGCGTTTTGCAATAAAATTTTAGCCCCCCTTTCGTTGGCTACATTTTATTTTGTTGATTTTATACATTTGGATTTCCTGTAATATTATGTTTCTTCATTGAACGCCAAATCATCGTGTATAATCCGATGGTTCTGTTATCCCCTGTATATCAATCCAACCCAGGCCGACGTTCCCCTTTCTGATTGCTTCTGCAACATGGCTGCTTCGGTTTTGTTTCGGTTTTCTGGCCCACTATCATGATAATTTCTAGCATGAAGGTACTGAGTCATTTAATGTAACTACACCCCTATGTTCCAGATCTCCTGTTCAATCATGTTATTAGGGATCTTTTAAAGAAGATCTCTAGTTTGTTTATTTCGTATGGGGCGACGGATTCCATCTGACGTAAAATTTTCTGATGAATCGATCCGACGTAGGCTTTGAATGGTAGAGAACCATACATATGTTTTAAGCATGGGTTTACATTTTCTTCCCCAGGTGAGTTCACTTTGCTCATTCGTGTTCTACATCTTATGATTCAGAGTTCTTCTTCTTCTTCTTCTTTTTTATTATTATTTGCATTCTCTCCTTCATAGATTACAATTATATCTTCGTGGTTTGTTTTGATTTTCTGTAATTAATAGCGAGTATATGTTATACATTTGTTTTATCATCCTATCCATTGTGTGTTGTTACTGTGTAGGCATCACCGACCATGCTGTTTTCCTGCAAAGTCACTACCTCGGGTGGTTTATGTTACAAATGTGAATCATAAATGTTGTTTAAGCTTGAAATCTGGAAAACAACACTAAGATCTGACATCTTTTGTGGGCCATTGAGCAATGTTGTCATCATCGTTGTTCCCTGTTACCGTGATTCTGATGACTACACTTTACTTTTTTTTTTTTTTTGCTGTACTGATGTCCAAAAGCATGTACACCATTGGGTTCCTGTCTTACCAGAAATATGGATCTAACCCCCCCCTCGGATAGCTGTGGTCTGTAATGAACCCAATCTCCCATCAGTTGCCTTCAAGAGATGCTAATTTTCATTTAATGTCAAGATATGATTGCTGGACGTAATGGGATTATAAAATCTTGCCAAGAATCACATAGGGTGTTGTCATTACATTAACCTTTTGCAGGTTGCAGTTGTTCATAGGTGGTTCCTACAATTTGTGCTGTTGAATTTAGTGCAAGGTGGCATTTCAACAGGATAGATTTTGAAATCTTCTAAAATGTAAAAACAGATCTCCTGTTTGACCCACTATCTTTGCCGAATTAGGATCGAATCAATCCATCATGTCTTCATTAGCATTCGACTGATCCAGCTGCACTTAATTCATCACATTTCATCATATGGTAAACCTCTGGAAATAAACTTGGGATGGGCTGCGACCTCTAAGAGTGTGGAAGCTGCAGATGCTTCAATCAACACCAAAATTCTCTTGGCCATTTGCAGCAATATTCTCTGTGAACAACTGAAAGGGGCAATGTCGATATCGGGGACAGCAGTTTGATTAAGACAATAGGTTACAGTAGGTCGGTTTCCTGTGTTTGCCAAACAGATGTCTGGGTACCAGGTAAGTGTTATGCTATTTTTTTTTAGCACAGTTATAAAAGGAGAAGTCGTGGTTTCCTGCAAGTTGTATAGGCCTATTTTTCCGTACAGTGTCTTGACTATTTCTACATTTTTTTTTTCTTCTTTCTTCGTACTACATCACTACTTGATGTATGGCTGTATCATCATAACATCACCATCACCTCCAAAATATCCCCTGCATTTCTGCACATATACACTGTCCAGCACCCCATTGCCCTGTGCACATTTCCTTTGTTACACCCACTAATAACCACTATGATTGCTAAGGTTCCATCGTTTGGCTGTGTCATTGCATTGTCAATCTCATCTTTTAAGCATCTTGCTTCATTCAAAGCCCTGGAGTTCTGTTATGGTTTATTAGTTTCAGTTTTACATCCTGTCAGTTTGGTTCCTAACAACGATTGTTTGCTTCTTTTACTGTGTTACTTCTAACTTCATTATAATTTCAACACATTATGCTGTATATGCTTTCACCAGCATTTCATTTATATAAGATATCATCCTGGTATATACCTATGCTTGAATCAGATTCTTGCAGGATGGATCCTGGAAACATGCTGAAGGTTACCCACGCTTCAAAATGAACATGTGGGGATATTTATATTCCAGAAATGAATTGGATTTTCATGGGTCATTGCTCCTCTCAATACTGTTGCAAAACATTTTGTTTTATTATTATTCACTCCCACCTTTTCACATGTTGCACAGCCACTGCCTCATTGGCTGCAGCTTACTACCACTATCACCCAGCCTCACTATTTGCCAACCATTAACTCGTCTCCTTTCTCATGTCATGTATATCCATATATATGGATACATACATATATACCTATATATATAACATATACATGTATATATATATGTATAATCGTATATATCATTCCTTCTGTCTTTTCATCACTCATATGAACATTTCGTAGATATCCACATGATACAGGTAATTTTCCTTCTCCTTCCATTACTAACCCGGTTGTTTTGCAGGAAATATGTGGATAAAGTTATTATTTGAAGCTGTAAAATGGATTTTTATGAGTTGTAATAGCTAGATTTGAATGAAAATTTACATTTCCTGCTTTAGGTAGAATGAATGAGCATTGTAAATATTATTGAATTACCTGTTTTTCAGGCATTTTGCCTTTAATTTTCAAATTCTCACAAATGAGAACACGAATGACACGTGCACCATTTCGTAAGAGATAATAAATATTAAGTTGATGATCCACATCAATGGCCATAGTCAGGGTGTGGACAAAACTTAGCATTTTTATCTTTTACAAAATAACACTGGATCCACACTGGATCCATTTTCAAAATTCATCATATTTTTCTTAAAATATTCTATTCTTTTATCAAAATTTAACTTAAAATTAACTCAAAATATATACCAATGACCATAGTCAGGGTATATTGAGGGTTAATTTCATTTTAAATTCTATAAAAGCACCAAATGTGTTTCTTTTTTCTCTTGAATTTAAATACAGATTATTATATAATACATTCAATGACCATAGTCAAGGATGTATTATATTTTCAATCTTGTTTTAATTCATTTAAAAGAATGGAATAGCTTTTTCAAAAATTTAATTTCAAATTCTTTAAATTCATTCATCATATAGGGTAGAATTGCATCATATTTTCAAAAACTTCCTTTTCAAAATCCCAAGTGTTTCTTCTTCTTCATCAGATCTTATTCAAATACAATTTTATCTCACTTTTAAGATTCAAAATTTCAATTTCAAAGTCCAACTTGACTTTGAAACTCCTTTATATTCAAAACTTCAAATTTCCAACTCAATTCAAAATCCAATTTTAAAGTTCAATTTAACTTTGAAATTATCTTCTGATTTCAAAATCAAGTTCATCCCCTTATCTTTAATCAAGGTTTGGATTTGAATCTCAAGTTTAAATTTGGATTTCTAAGATCCAGACCCATCTTTAAAGGTCCTATTTAGACTTTTTCATAATCCAAAGTTAAATCCTAAATCTCAACTTGGATCCAGATTTCCAAGTATTAACTCAATTCCACTTTGGATCTCCAAATTACAGATCCAAATTCCATTTAGGATCCAGATCCTCATTCTACTTTGAATCTCGAATTACAGATCCAGATTCCATTTAGGATCCAGATCCCCATTCTACTTTGGATCTCAAATTGCAGATCCAAATTCCATTTAGGATCCAGGACCCAATTCTACCTTGGATCTCAGACTTCAGATCCAATTTCATTCTAGAATCCAGAATCCAACTTCATCTTGGATCT
This sequence comes from Nuphar pumila, assembly GCF_984573655.1. NCBI lineage: Eukaryota > Viridiplantae > Streptophyta > Magnoliopsida > Nymphaeales > Nymphaeaceae > Nuphar > Nuphar pumila. Next base: position 92,618,332 of record NC_143256.1, on the reverse strand, counting down.
CAAATTGAAGATCCGAATTTCATTTAGGATCTAGAATCCAACTTTACTTTGGATCCCTGACTTCAAATCCAAATTTCATCTTGGATTCCAAATCTCGGATCCAATTCCATTCAAAACTTTAGATCCAATTCTATCTAGGATCCAAAGATCCAACTTTACTTTGGATCTCCAACTTCAGATCCCAATTCCATTTTTATTCCAAATCTTGAATCCAATTCCATTCAAAATTTCAAATCCAAATTTCACTTTAATTCTAAAAGCCAATTCCATTTCATTCCTGATTTCAAATCAAGTTCCCATTTCAGATCCTAAATTCAAAATTCAACTTTGAACTCTATTCAGAATCCAGATATTGGATTCGGATTTCATCTTGAAAATCCAACTTTTAAATCAATTTCATTTCTCAATTTTGTTCAAATTTCCCAATTCTATATTTCCTTCTGATTCAATTCCATTTTCATTTTTATTCTAATTCAAAGTCCATTTATGACTTTGAAAAATCCCTTTTATCAAAACTTCAAAATCATTTTCCAAAATCCAGATTTATTTTCCCAAGCTCATGATCATTCTAAAAACTTAGAACTCTAATCTTTAGTTCTAAGTTAGAAATCATTTCTTTATTTTATCAGATTCACTTGAAAATTCTTCAAAACATTTTTTTTAAAAAAGAGCATACCTCTTTGCATTTGCACAAGCATGATTCTTTGTGCATTTAGATTTAGAATAAATTCTTAGATAATTTCTTAGCAAAGCAAAAGGCATAAATTCGACCCTTGGTTCGATTACCCCTGGTAAAGGCGCCAGGAATGGTCGAACCTCATACCGACGAGCAGATCCCGTCTCCCAGTTTTCCCGCAAATATTTAAAAAACGGAGGCGAGTTATTTCAAAAATTTTCTAAATTAAGGTCAAGTGAGACCGCGCAAAATAGTTCCTCTTCTCTTTTTCTTTCTTTCTTTTCCCTTCTCTCTTTCTTTTCTGTCTTTTATTTTCCTCCCTTCAAAAAGGAGGAAAATAGAGGTTAGAAAAGGAAAAGAGAAGGAAGAGAGAAAAACCACAAGAGAGGAAAATTTTTACGATGATCACAGTTTTGGCGACCGTGATGGGACTCGTCTTCGTCCAGTCGAATTCAATGCCGTTTTGCTTTACTTTGATATTATCTAAGTCTTTATTCTTTAAATGTCAGCCTCATTTCCATGCAAAACCTTAGGAGCCTAGACTCTGTCCTAAGCTGACATCATTGCATATAGGATTTAAGTATGGTTTGGTAGGACCATATTGAGGAGATTATCCATGTTCACATTAGATTTAGGTCTTAAATACAACTCTCCTCAATTCTAGGGATTGAATGCAGACAATGTATGCAAGTGTATGCTTCTTTTCATTTAAATCTATCTCTTTAGGAATTGCATTAGAGCCTTCTGATTTTATTGCATGTTGATCATGTTTTGAAAACATCCCTACCTATATTGTCCCGGTCTTCACGTTGCTGGGCTATCTCACTGAACCATAGTTCGGGAGAGAGCCTCACAACTGGACCACTTATTTGGGTTCGCGCCCCCCTACCACGTACCTAAGGGCCATAGTCCGAGGTATATCGGTAGGTGCTCAAGGATGTTGGGAAGCCATTACCTTAGAACCGGAGAAATATTTCTATGCCACGTACTTCGAGCTTCGGCTTGGGTATATCGGCGTATCTTGATCGGAATCAGATAATTTGAACCCTAGAGTTAGGATTAAGGTCCTACAAGCCATTTCAAATATTGCATTTAGAGTCAGCCTTTAGGGAGTGCTGTATGTGCATCCTTGTTTGTGCAGCTTTAATTGTATGATAATTCTCTTATTCCTTCATATATATGTATCAGACCCTTTTCAAAAAACCCTGGGTGTATTATTCAAAACTTACCCTTATTTTCAAAAAAAAAAAAAAACCAGGTGTATATTTTTATCTACCTACATTTCTTTTTTCTCTTTTAGATTAAATTTTCTTCAAAACCCTGGAAAATTCTTTTAAAATTTTATCAACCTTTTCAAAATTTCCAGGTTGATTCTTTAAAGAGTCTATCCATAAGTCCTGCATTATATCTAATTCCCCTTATTTTCTTTGCCCTAGTATCCTCTCAATGGCGTCAAATTCCCTCGATGTTGTCTTTCCCCGAGATCATGTCTTCTATCAGATTCAGGATGGACCTCCGGATCTGCGGGTCATCCAGTCTCGTCCTTTCTTCCCTCGGTGGTATTATTCTTGGTTCGCCACCTTCTCACGTATGTTCCCAGACCACTTGGATGACTGTGGGTTGGAGATGGCATCAGCGGCAGGCAAGCGAACCATCAATGGAGCCCTGATTCAGGCTATGGCAGAACGGTGGAATCCACGTACCTGCACATTCTGGTTTCCTTGGGGGGAAATGACGCTACTGATGGATGAGTTTAACGATATCATGGGATTGCCCGAACCAGCTGGTCAGCCAGATGATCCTGTCGAGCAGCAGTTTTTATCAACATCAAAGGGGTGGATGTTTGAGAAGCCTTGGCCAGAGCAACAGGGAGCAGATCCTGGCCCCTTATTGAGATTAGTGGGAATCAGTTCATCAACCTGTTCGAACTATATCAAAAGTACGGAGCCTACAAAGAGGTTGGCACTCTATCTCGAGCAGCGAAGGACAGGATTCAGCATGCCATGATCCTGTGCACAGTGGGGTTAGCCTTCTTTCAAGATGGCCAGAATTTCATAAATATCAGAGTCGCTCAGCTCTTTCGAAGATGGGAAAACAAGCAGACCCGTCAGCTTTCAGTCTCCATGGCCGCATTAGCCTTTCTTTACAGAGGCTTGGCTCGATTTGCTCTTGGGGAGACCATTCTGGTAGAAGGATGCACTTACGCCCTGCAGTTGTGGTTCCTGCGACACGTTCCCTCGAAGGCCAGTTCTTTCAGGTTCAACAGTAAGCAGCCAAAGACAGTCATCCAATGCTGAGCTCTGATCGAGAAGCTGCATCAGGAGGAGATTACGGGGGACTTCTTTGACAGAAGAGAGACTTTTCCTCGATACACCTATGCTCGAGACAAGCGCTACAAGTTGATGGGCCCTTTCTTTTGTGTTGATTATTAGCCGGAACGATGTCTGAGGCAGTTTTCGCAACGGCAGGTTCGTGCCAACACCCGTTTCCCGACAGGCAACGTGCCAGAATTCAACCTGTAGTCAGATCAGTGGTCTGGGGCATATCATGTCGCCAAATATACCTGGGATTCCTTTATTTCTCTGTCTATATTTCCTGGGCCAAATGTATCATCTCAATATCAAGAGTGGTGGCAAACTGTCTGCCCACCCTCTCTTTGTCTTTGAAAGCTAAAAATATCAATAAAAATTTACTTTTCGGCTAAAAAAATGTTGTTTTCTGTATTTTTGTTTATAGCACAAATAAAAGTCACAAATTTTGGGTGACGACCTAATCCTGGGTAAAAGGGATATTCCTTCTGCATTTCTTCAATATATTTTATCATGGTTGACGACCTCGCCTGGGTAACAAGGCATATTTCTCTGTTATAATCAAAATGGTAACACAATTATCACAAATCGTGTGATGACCCAATCCCGGGTAATGGGATAATCTCTTGAAATTGTCTACCAAATCCCTTCAATTCTTGCTTTTTCTCAAAGAAATTGTGATTTTCAAAAAAGCTTCTCCATACTCTAACCATTCACATATTCTACAGGAAAACTTTGGCATCTGAAAATGGTTCAGACAAGGGCTGATAAGAGGGCTGCTCAACAGCACAGTGACAGCGAGCCAGAGGAGATGAATTCCCCTAGACATTCCAAAAGGCAAGCCTCAGGGGATGAGAGCGACGTTGATCCGGCCATGTACCGGATTTTTCAAAAGATGATGACCAAAATGATGGTCGAGCAGGCTAAGGCTGCTCCCAAGAAGGCAGCTCCTAAAGGCAAAGACAAGAAAAAACCCATGAAGAAGCCAGTCAAAATCAGCAAACAGAAAGTACAGCATGACAGTACTTCGGAGGATTCAGAATCAGCAGAAGAGAACTCCAAAGAAGAGCAACTGATCTACATCCCGAAACATCTGCGGCAGTCCAAGAGGCCGGTAGAAGAGCCAGTGTCAGTGAACAAGCCCAAATATGGGGCCCCTGCAGAGGACTCGATCCAGGCGCTGACAAAAATGGTCAAAGACCTGCAAGTTCGGGATAAAGGGAAAAGCTCATACACTAGACAGGATTTTTACCTCGGCTTGGAAGGGGACATCAATCTGGAGAACCTCCCTAGAAAGTTCATTAAATTTGATGGATCCGGGGATCCCAAGGCTCACCTTGCCATGTTCTTTGCGGAATGCGCTCGGTTCAGCGAAGACAACCGTGCCCTATTTCTCTATTTTCCCCGCAGTCTGGAGGGGATAGCTGCCAAATGGTACGTCGAGCACGTCAATCCCATTGAGTTAAGGGATTTTGACAAAGTCGTCAATATGTTTGTTGAATGCTTTCTGTTCAACACAGAAGCTCTGCCCACCCTGAACCACCTGTGCAACCTGAAGCAGGAGCCCAATGAGAAGGCCAGAGACTTCATTCACAAATAGAGGAGCCTGTGCAACAAAATGAGGAATCCTATTTCTGAGGAGCATGCCCTCCAAGTCATTCTCAATAATTTCTCTCAGCCCCTAAAAAGCCTCCTCTTCCCATACCCCCTCCAAATCCTTTATCGAACTGACAGAGCGAGCAAAATGGCTCGAGATGGGGGTGGAGAACGGAATGTATGAAGGTGTTGCCTTGGCCAAAAATATCCCAGACCCAAAGAAAAGGCACACTTCACCTACTCCGCCGAGGTTCCCGGGGATGATCAGGGCAGTAGCAGCAAGCAGAGCAGTGGTACGAAGCCTGAGCAGAATAGAGGCAGAAAGGGCAAATTCTTCAAGAACAATGACAAGCCTCTCCCGACAGGTCCTCAACAAAAGGGGGACCTTCAAGAAAATCCCAAACATATAAACTGGAGCAGGGATCGGAAATTCACTCCCCTCGACCAGCCTTTGGAGAAAATTCTGGAATACTTGTTGTCTCATGGGATGGTGAAACTTCCCAAAGTTGCAGATCCACCAGTGCTCATGGGAAGATTCAAGGAACAGTACTGCAAGTTCCACAGGGCAATGGGCCATGACACTGAATATTGCTTCGTCCTGAAGCATCTGATCCAGGATTGCATCGATAAAAGCATCCTCATCGAGGATGAAGAAGAGGGCAAAATGGACATCCTATCCGCCCCATTCCCAAAGCATTCTGCATCAACCGTTTCTGAACATTCCTTCCTACCGCAAAGTCACATACATTCTTGTTCTGAAGAGGAGATGAGTCTGCAGCATCAGGTAATGGTTCTACGCCAGGACCAGCCTGCATCTCAGAGAGGGGATATCCTCTCATTTTTTAACATCAGAAACACGTCAGTAGAGAGTGGGAAAACCCAAGTTTTTCCAAAAAGATTTCTGAGACAGAAGACCTGCGCAGAGGAAGCAGAAACCTCAGAAGCAGCAGAAGAGCATACCAAAGGCCTTCAAAAGCCTATTACAGCGCTCTCCAACATCTCCATTTTCGAGTTGACTCATGATTCCCCCCAGCACCAGGAAAAGCTAAATGATCTACTAAAGAAGATCAAAGTGAAGCCGGACACCACGCCCGAAGACATGGCGCAAATAGTAAATCAGGCAATGACAAATGCGCCCATTACTTTTTCAGATGAGGACCTGCTAAAGCCTCACTCATTCCACAATAACGCACTGTATATTGTGGTCAGGACCAGGGGCATGACTGTCCCACATGTACTTGTTGATGGGGCAGCAGCCTGAATATTTGCCCAGAAATGACAGCGAAAGCATTGGGATTGAAAGAGGAAGAATATGTGTCTGATCACATCACCATCTACGGCTTTGATAATCACGGGCAGACCGCCAAGGGAAAGATCTTCCTAGAAATCTTCATTAATTACTCAGTGCATACGATGCTATTCCATGTCGTCAACGTGACGCCAACTTACAATCTATTGTTGGGACGAACATGGATCCACAACGCCAATGCAGTTCCATCAACTCTCCACCAGTGCATCAAGTGGTCTAATGGTGGAATGATTACTACTGTTTTGGGCGAAGACCCTAAAGAAAGGCTGCCACAACCTTTGATTCCTCGTCCCACATTTACAGCAGATATCCCCAGCATCCGATAGGCAGATGAGATCAATCTTAGTGATAGCCTGGAGATGCTAAAGTTAAAAGATGTCATGGAAGAGGAGAATATTGCAGCTACGGTCCAATGGCAGGGACCTTGTTTCTTCAAGTTAGGAGGACGCATTGATTACGCCTCCTTCAAAGATCACCCTTTATTCCCTCAGTTCTCCAAAGCCAGAAAGGGATTTGATTAGCTGATAAAACATGGATATCAGCTATTCCGAGGCATGGGGAAAGATGAAGACGGCATGATAGAGCCCATCATTCCAGTTCGGCATGCGGACAGTTCAGGGTTGGGGTTCACCGGTCAGGATTCTAGCAACAAGACAGTTTTTATCAGAGGAAGCCAATGAAGAGATGATGCCTTAGTTTTCCTGCTTTCTTTTCTTCTCTTTTATCTTGTAGGGACAATACAGTCCCATCTTTTGTTAAAATCTTGTAAATACTTTACTTCAATCAATGAAAGATCAAAATTTTCTCTTCGAGTATCCATCATTTCCTTCTTATACTTTGTCTATGTCATTGCTCTTGCTTTATACAAAAATTTTGATTTGGCTCGTACTTTCTCTTAAAAACAACCTCTTTTGGCATTTTCAGGACCATTAACTTCTGAATCAATGATAAGATTCGTTATCAATCCCAAATATCTAAAATTGGCAAGGTTTTCTGAGATGAAAGACAGAGCAGAGGTCAGTCAGACAGCAGAGCAGACCGAAGAGCCAGCTGAATTTGATTGCACCATTCAAGAATTGCCAGAATTTGCTCACATTCAGAAGCAGGATGAACCATCATCTTTAGTTCAAGATCCAACTGAGGATATCAACATTGGATCGGAAGATGATCCGAAAATTCTCAAAATCGGGTCGAGTCTAAGCGAAATTGAAAAGGCTAGACTCATCCAATTCCTCAAAAAGCATCAAGAAGTATTTGCCTGGACTTACGAAGATATGCCAGGATTGGATATCAAGCTGGTTGAGCATCGACTCAAATTGAAGCCAGAACCAGACCAATCAAGCAGAAACTGAGGAAGTTAGACCCTCGAATTGAGCAGCAAGTCAAGGAAGGACTTGAAGATTTGTTAAAAGCAGGCTTCATCCGGGCCATTGATTACCCAGATTGGTTGGCAAATATCGTAGCAGTCCCTAAAAAGAAAGGAAAAGTTCGGATTTGCATTGATTTCAGGGATCTCAATAAGGCCACCCCAAAAGATGATTATCCACTTCCTAATATTGACCTCTTGATCGATAGCACAGCAGGTCATGCCTTGTTTTCTTTCATGGACGGATATTCAGGTTATAATCAGATCAAGCTGGCCGTTCGTGATCAGTCCAAGACTTCATTTACTACACCATGGGGAACCTTTTGCTATACAGTCATGCCATTCGGACTCAAAAATGCCGGGGCAACCTATCAAAGGGCGATGGCCGTTATTTTCCACGATCAAATGCACAAGAATATGGATGCATATGTGGATGACATTTTGGTTAAGTCTAAAGAAGAAGAGGATCACCTCGATGCTCTTAGTCAAGTTTTTGAAAGACTTATTCTTTACAAATTGAGACTTAACCCTCAGAAATGTGTTTTTGGAGTAGAGTCCGGCAAACTGCTCGGCTTCATTATCAGCAAGAAAGGGATCGAGGTGGATCCGGCTAAGGCAAAAGCCATTATTGATATGCCGCCTCCAACTAATCTCAGGGAACTGCAAAGCCTTCAAGGGCGTATTCAGTCTATTCGCAGGTTCATCTCCAATTTGGCTATGAGATGTGAGTCTTTTAACCATTTGCTAAGAAAAGGAGTTAAATTCGAATGGGGATCAGAATGCCAACTCTCGTTTGAGCGCATCAAGCAATATCTCCTTAATCCACCAGTTTTGAAGCCGCCAAAGCTGGGAAAGCCTCTCTTACTATACATTTCTGTCAATCAGAATGCCTGTGGTGGATTCCTCGCACAATATGAAGAGGGCAGCCTGATAGAGCACGCCATCTACTACGTGAGCAAAACATTCATTGATTATGAAAAGAAGTATTCTCAGATGGAGAAAACTTGTCTAGCTCTGGTTTGGATGTGCCAGAAATTGAGACATTACCTATTGGCTTCTGAAATTAAGTTCTTATCAAAGCTTAATCCTCTCAGATACATTTTAAAACAACCCTTTCTCACTGGACGGATTGCGAAGTGGCAAGTCCTTCTAATGCAATATGACTTAGAGTATGTCTCTCAAAAGTCGATTAAAGGCCAAGCAATCGCAGATCAGTTGGCGGATTTCTCCCTGACTGAAGAAATTAAAGCAGAAGATGATTTTCCTGATGAGCACATCTGTAATATCCAACAGCCCCCAGTTTGGAATATGTTCTTTGATGGCTCTAAAAACATGTCTGGCATCGGGATTGGAGTCTTGCTAATCACTCAAGAAAAAGAAATGATCCCTTATTCTCTTAAGCTTGGTTTCCAATGCACTCATAATATGGTCGAGTATGAAGCTTTAATACAAGGCCTCAAAATTCTGCAAAGTTTCAATGTCAAAAGAGTACATGCCTTTGGTGATTCCTTACTTGTTGTCAGTCAAGTTAACTCTGAATGGCAAGTGAAAGATTCCAAATTGATTCCGTATCAGAAGATCGTCCTCGCTCTTGTGGACAGCTTCGAAGAATTTCAGCTCAGTCATATCAGAAGAGAGCATAATCAAATAGCTGATGGTTTAGCTAGTCTGGGCTCCATTCTATCCTTTAAAGATGGTGAGTCATGTCGTTCTTTCGAAGTTGGCAGACTCGAGCAACCTGCTTTTGATTCAATTATGCAAGTAAACCAGGTCGATCAGAAGGAGAAGCCTTGGTACCAAAACATCAAAAAATTTATTGAGACGGGTAAATTTCCACCAGAAATGCCTAAAAGGGAGCAACGTGTGATTCAACGCATGTCTACCAGATATTTCATTCTTGCCAATGTCCTCTACCGCCGTGGGTTCAGTTCTGAGTATTCAAGGTGCTTAGACAAAGAAGAGGCTATGAAAGTTATCCAAGAGGCGCATGAAGGGATTTGTGGTGGCCATGTCGGCTATCAGACTCTCGTCAAGCAGATCGTTCGAGCAGGGTACTATTGTTATACCATGCAGCAGGACTGTCATAGATTTGTAAAGAAGTGCGTCAAGTGCCAATTACACGCGCCTTACATTCATTCTCCGGCCGCATATCTACAATCAGTTGTTTCTCCTTGACCATTTTCTATGTGGGCTTTTGACGTCGTCGGCCCAATTACCCCTTCTGCTTCCAACGACCACAAATACTTTCTGGTTGCGACAGAGTATTTCACGAAATGGGTTGAAGTTATTACTCTACGCACAGTAGAAGGCCGCCATGTGGTTTCTTTCATTCACAAGAATATTCTTTGCCGATTCGGCATTCCACATGATATTGTCTCAGATAATGGAACTCATTTTAAAAATGAGAGGATGAAAACATTTTGTTCTAAATTCAGAATTTTCCATCACTTCTCAGCTCCCTACTATCCTCAAGGGAACGACCAAGCAGAGGCTACCAATAAGATCTTGATCCGTATACTGGAAAGGACTGTGAAGACAGGTCGAGATTGGCATGAGAAAATTCATGACGCACTTTGGGCATACCGGACCACCATTCGAACTCCGACTAATGTCACTCCTTCAGAACTTGTTTACGGAACTGAAGTAGTATTGCCTCTCCATGTCCAAAAGCCCGCTCTCAAATTTGCTTCCCTTATGGAACTGCCACTCGATCAGTATCAGCAGCAGAGATTGGTGCAGTTGGATTTACTGGATGAAAAAAGACTCAAGGCAGCGGAACATGCTCAAGCTTATCGGCAGAGGATAGCTCAACACTATGCCAAGTCCGTCATTGAGAGAAAATTTTGAGTTAACGATTTGGTACTCAGATCAACGGCTCATCTCAAGCATCGACCACGGGGCAAGTGGTCACCCAACTGGGAAGGCCCTTATGTGGTTAAGGAAGCACTTCCTCGCAATTCGTATCGTCTAATCAATGCAGATGGAGTGGAAATGTCAGATCCCATCAATGCTCTGCATCTGAAGAAATATTATACTTAGAATTTTCATTCTAAAGCCTTTGTATTATCCAAAGAGCCATTTCAATAAAATAATGATCTTCTATCAATTTTTACATTCTTCTCCATGATACTGGGGCATTTTATTTTGATCTGTAATCATCTCCTTCCATCATATGCAGACAGGATTAGACGAAAAGCTCTTCTCCTCAAATTTTGTTAGTTCTTAATTTGTCTTGTGATCTTTATTTTTTATTTCATTTGATTTATTTTGCTTTGATCAAATTTATGTCAAGCTAATGCTCGTTTATGTCAAGTTTTCAACAAATTTTTCAATCTTAATTACAATTCCATCTACTTTTATCTTTGAAAATACCCTTTCAGGTTAAGGGATAAACCTGATGCCTCCTTTCAATGAGGTATTCTTTTATTATTTTTCCCATTCAGGATAAGGGGATAAATCCTGAATTATCTCCTAAAACTCATTTTGAAAATCTGGCTCATCTTCAAAACCCAGTTCTAGCACTGATTATTCCTCAAACTTTTTCAATCATATATTGAGCTCATTTAAAAAACCTGGTTCTCACACCGGTAACCTATTAAAATCGGTCTTCTGACCAAGGATCTTTCTCCTTCTAAATTCAAGTTCTGACTTAAATCTCTCAAAATTTCATGTATTTTCAAAAGGATCCAGCATCTCGCTGGTCATGTATTTTCAAAAGGATCCAACACTCATTGGTCATGTATTTCCAAAGGATCTAGCATCTCGCTGGTCATGTATTTCCAAAAAGATCCAGCATCTCGCTGGTCATGTATTTCCAAAAGATCCAACATCTCGTTGGTCATGTATTTCCAAAAGATCCAGCATCTCGTTGGTCATGTATTTCCAAAAGATCCAGCATTTCATTGGTCATGTATTTCCAAAAGATCCAGCATCTCGCTGGTCATGTATTTTCAAAGGATCCAGCATCTCGCTGGTCATGTATTTCCGAAAGATCCAGCATCTCGCTGGTCATGTATTTCCAAAAAGATCCAGCATCTCGCTGGTCATGTATTTCCAAAAGATCCAACATCTCGTTGGTCATGTATTTCCAAAAGATCCAGCATCTCGTTGGTCATGTATTTCCAAAAGATCCAGCATTTCATTGGTCATGTATTTCCAAAAGATCCAGCATCTCGCTGGTCATGTATTTTCAAAGGATCCAGCATCTCACTGGTCATGTATTTCCAAAAGATCCAGCATCTCGCTGGTCATGTATTTCTAAAGGATCCAGCATCTCGTTGGTCATGTATTTCCAAAAGATCCAGCATCTCGTTGGTCATGTATTTTCAAAAGATCCAGCATTTCATTGGTCATGTATTTCCAAAGGATCCAGCATCTCGTTGGTCCTGTATTCCAAAAGATCCAGCTTCCGTTGGTCGTGTATTCCAAAAGATCAAACCCTTAGGGTGCGACTCCTCAACTCTATTATTTCCAAACCTTCAAGTTCTCCAATCTCACAATTCTATCAGTTTCCCAACCTCTGGTTGTAATATCCTCAAAATCTTATCATTTTCTCAACCCTCGAGTTATAATCTCCCAAATTCAATTACTTTCAAACCATCAGATTAAATCCTTCATTTTCAAAATCCAGTTTTCATAACTGGTCGAGATTTAAAATCCAGTATTTTTCACTGGTCGGGATTTTGAAATCCAGTTTTCATAACTGGTCGGGATTTGAAATCCAGTTTTCATAACTGGTCGAGATTTGAAATCCATTTTTCATAACTGGTCGAGATTTAAAATCCAGTATTTTTCACTGGTCGGGATTTTGAAATCCAGTTTTCATAACTGGTCGAGATTTGAAATCCAGTTTTCATAACTGGTCGGGATTTGAAATTCAGTTTTCATAACTGGTCGGGATTTGAAATCCAGTATTTTTCACTGGTCGGGATTTGAAATCCAGTTTTCATAACTGGTCGGTATTTAAAATCCAGTATTTTTCACTGGTCGGGATTTTGAAATCCAGTTTTCATAACTGGTCGAGATTTAAAATCCAGTATTTTTCACTGGTCGGGATTTTGAAATCCAGTTTTCATAACTGGTCGAGATTTAAAATCTAGTATTTTCACTGGTTGGGATTTTGAAATCCAGTTTTCATAACTGGTCGAGATTTAAAATCCAGTATTTTTCACTGGTCGGGATTTTGAAATCCAGTTTTCATAACTGGTCGAGATTTGAAATCCAGTTTTCATAACTGGTCGGGATTTGAAATCCAATTTTCATAACTGGTCAAGATTTAAAATCCAGTATTTTTCACATGTCGGGATTTTGAAATCCAGTTTTCATAACTGGTCGAGATTTGAAATCCAGTTTTCATAACTGGTCGGGATTTGAAATCTAGTTTTCATAACTGGTTGGGATTTGAAATCCAGTATTTTTCACTGGTAGGGATTTGAAATCCAGTTTTCATAACTGGTCGGGATTTAAAATCCAGTATTTTTCACTGGTCGGGATTTTGAAATCCAGTTTTCATAACTGGTCGAGATTTAAAATCCAGTATTTTTCACTGGTCGGGATTTTGAAATCCAGTTTTCATAACTGGTCGAGATTTAAAATCCAGTATTTTTCAGTGGTCGAGATTTTGAAATCCAGTTTTCATAACTGGTCGAGATTTAAAATCCAGTATTTTTCACTGGTCGGGATTTTGAAATCCAGTTTTCATAACTGGTCGAGATTTAAAATCCAGTATTTTTCACTGGTCGGGATTTTGTAATCCAGTTTTCATAACTGGTCGAGATTTGAAATCCAGTTTTCATAACTGGTCGGGATTTGAAATCTAGTTTTCATAACTGGTCGGGATTTGAAATCCAGTTTTCATAACTGGTCGGGATTTAAAATCCAGTATTTTTCACTGGTCGGGATTTTGAAATACAGTTTTCATAACTGGTCGAGATTTGAAATCTAGTTTTCATAACTGGTCGAGATTTGAAATCCAGTTTTCATAACTGGTCGGGATTTGAAATCCAGTATTTTTCACTGGTCGGGATTTGAAATCCAATGTCTCTACTGGTCGGGATTATCAAAAATCCAGTTTCTCATAAACTGGTCGGGATTTCCAAAACCTCATGTATTTCATCAAGTCCAGTTTTCTAAAGTCTGATTTCTTACACCATTTCTTTAAATTACAGCTCAAGGTCTCATCAAAATCTATATTGAGTGATTATTTCACAAAGAATTCATGAAAATTTTGCCAATTTGCTTAAAACATTTGTTGATTCTAAATATTCTTACTACACAAAAAGAATTCTCTCAGATTACCTCCTGTATTTCCTTCCAAAAGGTGAAACTTTTTGCGAAGAAGAGTTAAAATTCAAATCTTTTCCTATTGATCAACCAAAAGGATGTAAGAAATATCCTCGATATGATCAATAAAAGAAATCTTCAATGACGTTGAAAAGCCAGAAGCGAATTGATATTGATCTTGGCTATGGCACGTGTTTTAAAATGACTTTCTGGCAATCAGGCAGTGGAAATATCCTGAGCTATAAAAAGAATCCACTAAACCCATATCTTCTCATTTTCGTTTAAAAAGTTGCAATCAAATATCCGCAAAAGGGATCTCTCAATTGTCGTCAAGATGAAGGTGAATTAAGCGAGTAGACCCCCGGGGCCAAAGAAGATTTGAAACATCTCCAAGATGACGGAGTTTGTGACGGATCCTTCCAGGGAAAGTTCAGATCACCGTCAAGATGAAGGCGAGTGTGATGAACCTACCGACAAACCCTAAAAGATATTTGATTCCAGCTATCATCTAAAAAGACCTTTTCAGCCAATATCATATATAATCCCTGAGAGAAAGAAGGATCAGAACATCTCCAAGATGAAGGAGTTTGTGACGTACCCTTCCCTGAAAAAGAGAGAAAAGTCAGGACATCCAAATGAAGGATGATGTGAAAAACCGAGAAAGCCCAATGACTCAAAAGAGTGCAAAAAGATCATCGTGGGAAAACACCCAGATATCAAACTGCCGAAGTTGCCAGAAGTCATCTTTTCTCATGCAAAATTCTTTTATCAATTTCTCTTCATTTCCTGCTTTTATGAAATTAAGAATATTTCTTTTATTCTCATATCAGGGAAATGGATAGCTTCCTTGAAGAAAATCATCAGTGCTAAAATTTTGAATTTGACTCTTATAACTGAGGAGTTAACCTCATTTGGGGGAAATACCCTAGGTAAAAGAGAGAATATCTTTCGCACATACGTGCACATTTCCAAGCGTTTGAATCTACTATGATTTTATCTTATTGGCAAAATTTTCTAGCTATTCCAAAAATAAAATAAACATTCAATATCCATTTTGATGCAACCTTGCGTTGTTTATATTTCTCAAAAGAGTTGCCTCTGAAGGAACTATCTCTTCTTGTCCCATCACGGTTTTTCTCATTAAAGAATTCCGTAGGGACGACCCACTCAGGATAAGGGTTAAACCTGAACCATTTGCGAAAGATCATTAATTTCAAAAGCTATTTCAGTCTCAGCAATGAGACGCCTTATTTCTTCTCCTTTTCAAAGCTTTAGGGACTCTATATTTCCTCCTTTCGCAAAAACCCCTCTCGGATTTGTTCGTCCAAATTCCGAAGGTCCCATCGTGCTTTCTCCATTTTTGATAAACCCAAATGGTAGATTTCCTATCCAGATTAAGAGTTAACCCGGAACCTCGCTTCGCGAGGTATCTTCCTTGCAGGTTTGGGTTAAACCTGAGTCACATTCCAAAGAGATTCCTCGTTTTGACGAGATGTTTTCTTCCAGTCCCATCATGGTTCCTCCCATCAAGGAACCCATGCTTCATACATTCATCCAAGAAAGGATCATACTCGGGCTTTATTTCACAAGGCATTTTTCAAAATGTCCCATCAAGGTCCTCGTGTATCCCTTTCCTCAGTTCAAATTCATCTTGATATATTTTTCGTCTCATCCATGTTAAGGGCTAAACCTGAATCATTCCGATAAGAGTATCTTGTCTCACCCATAAGACCTGATCAAAATTTTAATTAACCACCATTTCAGAATTTCCATCTAAAGTTCCATCACGATTTCCTCATTTTCTACTCAATCATATCATCTTCGAGGATTTCGTCTCCCCAAAACCATTCAGGATAAGGTTTCAAAGCCTGAAAAACCATATTTTCAAAATAATTCTTCCACACCCAGTTCAGACCTGCTGATTGGGGCATTTTTCAAAATTTGGAGTGTTGTCTTTGCCACTAAGCTCGGCTCTCAACCGGCTTAGTAGCAAAGAGGGGCATCTGTGAACACCCCAAATTTCTCAAAGTTTTATAAAAATGACCCTTTTTGCCCCTAACCTTGTTTTCTGAGAAAACCAAGTCATTTCTTCAGATTCTCTGAATTAAAATTCATATTGATATATTCAAAAACAACTCCGGATCCGAATCCAGCACTTTAAATCCATATTTCCTTAAAATCCGGATCAAAACCCATTTCTGAAGAAATTTTCTCAAAATAGCTTTAAAATTCTCAGAAAAATTCTCTTTTGTAAATATTTTACAAAAAACACAAAAAAAAAAATTTCTTTGATTTCTCGTAAAGCTTTAGAATTTTCTTCCAAAAATACAAAAAAATAGAAAAATAACATAAAAACCAAAAAAATCGAGAAAAGCCACAAAGAAAACGGGTGATTTTCAAGCTTTTGAAGCCATTTTTGCCAAAAGGCTCATTTCTTAAAACCATCTTTTAAAAATTTCTTAAAAGGGGAACCTCCTTTTTGAAAAAGGAAAACTTTCAAACGGCCCTCTCCTCTCTCCATCGCAGATCTGCAAACGGCCTCCCCCTCTCTCCGCCCTCGATTTCAACGAAACCACCTTCTGGATCCTTCCTCTTCCCTCAATAAGAAGAGGTGGAGGAGGAGGGGTCGGGCATGAAGGAAATCCGACCTCCATACCCCTGGTGCATTTACTTTTGAGCTTCTCCCTTCTAAAAAGAAAGAAACCCATCTTTTCCTCCAGCAATCGTTGATCATCGCTTCAGATCGAGCATCCCGTTTTCCTCTTCAAGCACCCATTATCGACATCATCCATCCTTCGTTTCTCTGCTAATCCACCTCCATACGCCTTTCAGTTGGAGCATCCATCTTCGTTAAGGAGTACCCAAGCCTCTTCTCAGGATCGAGATTTTCTCTAAGGAATCCATTCTGCCTCTGATATCCACATCTTCGAAGCAAAGTCTACGGCAAACTAATCGGAAGGGAATCGATCGATCGACCATCCCTACAGAGTTCACGAAGGATCGATCCCACCCACAATCAACCATCTAAGAGACCTCCACAGGAGAATCGAAGCTTCGGTTCCGTCCTTCGGAACCTCTACAGAAACCACGATAAAGGAATTCCAGCGGGAGGATAAAGGAGGACTACTTTTTCCAAATCAAGTAAGTCACGATAAATAGCCATTTCCCTCCATTTTTGTGAATCTATCTCTGTCTGTTGCTTTCGTTTAAATTCCCTTTTCTGTTCTGTTGAGGCAACATACGCAATGTCGGATTGATTGTGGCAACATTGACTTGCGTTTTGTAATAAAATTTTAGCCCCCCTTTCGTTGGCTACATTTTATTTTGTTGATTTTATACATTTGGATTTCCTGTAATATTATGTTTCTTCATTGAACGCCAAATCATCATGTATAATCCGATGGTTCTGTTATCCCCTGTATATCAATCCAACCCAGGCCGACGTTCCCTTTTCTGATTGCTTCTGTAACATGGCTGCTTCGGTTTTGTTTCGGTTTTCTGGCCCACTATCATGATAATTTCTAGCATGAAGGTACTGAGTGATTTAATGTAACTACACCCCTATGTTCCAGATCTCCTGTTCAATCATGTTATTAAGGATCTTTTAAAGAAGATCTCTAGTTTGTTTATTTTGTATGGGGCGACGGATTCCATCTGACGTAAAATTTTCTGATGAATCGATCCGACGTAGGCTTTGAATGGTAGAGAACCATACATATGTTTTAAGCATGGGTTTACATTTTCTTCCCCAGGTGAGTTCACTTTGCTCATTTGTGTTCTACATCTTATGATTCAGAGTTCTTCTTCTTTTTTTTTTTTTTATTATTATTTGCATTCTCTCCTTCATAGATTACGATTATATCTTCGTGGTTTGTTTTGATTTTCTGTAATTAATAGCGAGTATATGTTATACATTTGTTTTATCATCCTATCCATTGTGTGTTGTTATTGTGTAGGCATCACCGACCATGCTGTTTTCCTGCAAAGTGACTACCTCGGGTGGTTTATGTTACAAATGTGAATCATAAATGTTGTTTAAGCTTGAAATCTGGAAAACAACACTAAGATCTGACATCTTTTGTCGGCCATTGAGCAATGTTGTCATCATCGTTGTTCCCTGTTACCGTGATTCTGATGACTACACTTTACTTTTTTTTTTTTTGCTGTACTGATGTCCAAAAGCATGTACACCATTGGGTTCCTGTCTTACCAGAAATATGGATCTAACCCCCCCCTCGGATAGCTGTGGTCTGTAATGAACCCAATCTCCCATCAGTTGCCTTCAAGAGATGCTAATTTTCATTTAATGTCAAGATATGACTGCTGGACGTAATGGGATTATAAAATCTTGCCAAGAATCACATAGGGTGTAGTCATTACATTAACCTTTTGCAGGTTGCAGTTGTTCATAGGTGGTTCCTACAATTTGTGCTGTTGAATTTAGTGCAAGGTGGAATTTCAACAGGATAGATTTTGAAATCTTCTAAAATGTACAAACAGATCTCCTGTTTGACCCACTATCTTTGCCGAATTAGGATCGAATCAATCCATCATGTCTTCATTAGCATTTGACTTATCCAGCTGCACTTAATTCATCATATTTCATCATATGGTAAACCTCTGGAAATAAACTTGGGATGGGCTGCGACCTCTAAGAGTGTGGAAGCTGCAGAAGCTTCAATCAACACCAAAATTCTCTTGGCCATTTGCAGCAATATTCTCTGTGAACAACTGAAAGGGGCAATGCCGATATCGGGGACAGTTGATTAAGACAGTAGGTTACAGTAGGTCAGTTTCCTGTGTTTGCCAAACAGATGTCTGGGTACCAGGTAAGTGTTATGATATTTTTTTGTTAGCACAGTTATAAAAGGAGAAGTCGTGGTTTCCTGCAAATTGTATAGGCCTATTTTTCCGTACAATGTCTTGACTATTTACTGCATTTTTTTTTCTTCTTTCTTCGTACTACATCACTACTTGATGTATGGCTGTATCATCATAACATCACCAGCACCTCCAAAATATCCCCTGCATTTCTGCACATATACATTGTCCAGCACCCCATTGCCCTGTGCACGTTTCCTTTGTTACACCCACTAATAACCACTATAATTGCTAAGGTTCCATCGTTTGGCTGTGTCATTGCATTGTCAATCTCATCTTTTAAGCATCTTGCTTCATTCAAAGCCCTGGAGTTCTGTTATGGTTTATTAGTTTCAGTTTTACATCCTGTCAGTTTGGTTCCTAACAACGATTGTTTGCTTCTTTTACTGTGTTACTTCTTACTTCATTATAATTTCAACACATTATGCTGTATAGGCTTTCACCAGCATTTCATTTGTATAAGATATCATCCTGGTATATACCTATGCTTGAATCAGATTCTTGCAGGACGGATCCTGGAAACTTGCTGAAGGTTACCCACGCTTTAAAATGAACATGTGGGGATATTTATATTCCAGAAATGAATTGGATTTTCATGGGTCATTGCTCCTCTCAATACTGTTGCAAAACATTTTGTTTTATTATTATTCATGTTATTATCGCAAAATTTTTAACTTTTTGCGACTCAAACTGACCTTTGAAAAGTTTTTGAAAATAACTCGCCTCCGTTTTAAAATGCGGGAAAATTCCGTAGAATGGGACTCGCCTGTCGGTACGAGGTTCGACCGTTCCTGCCACCTTTAACAGGGGTAATCGAACCAAGGATCAATCTACTGCTCTGCTCTATTCAACTTATCTAAATCATATTCTAATTTCTAAATGTACAAAGAATCAGGCATGTTCTATGAATTTTCTGAAAATGCATATTTGAAAACATGATATTTACTTTGAATATTGAAAATAATTGGAAAATAAACTCTTTGAAAATCATGAATCAAGGTTGAGATACTGTATTTGAGAAAGTGAAAATCGATTTCTGAAGAATCTAGAGATTTTGTGAAAAACGATTTTGAGAAATGTGAAATAACTTTGGAAAACTTGATTTCTTTGAATTCAAACTTTGAAATTGAATATATAACTTGGAAAATCAAATTTGGAACTTGGGAAATACTTGAAATATCATTGGCAAATCCATATTTTGAGAAAATCGATTTTTGAATAAGATTTAGAGAATTTTGAGAAAATGATTTCTCTAAATTGAAATTTGAATTGGAATTGGCAAATGCATGAAATGAATGAATATGATTTTGAGAAATTGGGAAAAACTCTTTGTATTTTTAAGAAATGCAGTGCATTTTTGAAGTTAGCCTAAGAGTGTAGGCTGATTGTGGCTAATGTGAAGATCATAAATCTGGATATCCTTCATATTCTGACTATGGCCATAAATACGAATTCCACCAAGTTTATAAACTTCATAAAAGCTAGTGTATGTGCCATTCGTGTAGACCATAGTGAGTTTGAATATGCATGAATCATCATCCATCACACATTAACATTATTTAAAAAAATAAACTATATGCAATGCAAATCCTAATCTATGCAGGAATTTAAATTCTTATTCCAAAGTTTACATTTAATTTACATCACTATTGAAATTTAAATACATGAAAAATAAAATCTTCAATGTACCTGCAAAACTAGAAAGCTTGGTTAGTGAATATATGTTGGCTTTTCTAGGTTTATCCAGTAATATCTAGAAATTACTGGATTTTGCTAGATATAAGCCTTTTCCATGATTCCCTTAAATCAAAATGATAAAGTATGAAATAAAATTGAATAAATAAGGAAGATAAGATATGAAATTTCGAAATCGGGGTCAAAATGACCAAAATACCCCTAATAACAAGACTATGGCCTTGAAATTAGGGTTTTCAGAAAGATATTTGGTAAATGCAAGTTTTGAAATACAAATAAAAAATAAATCAAACTAAATATGCTATGACATGATTAAAAATATGAAAATTAGGGTTAGGAATTTCGAAATTGAGGTCAAATGACCAAATTGCCCCTGATAGCAAGACTATGGCCTTGAAATCAGGGTTTTTAGAAAATATTTTGGTAAAACTTAGGTTTTATGCACTAAATGAATTCAAATGAGCATCAAATTAAACCTAAAGCATCCTAATATGATTATGAATATGATTAAACCCTAAAAATATATGCTTATGCACAAAAATCCAAGAATATCACAAATTTTGTGATTTTTGCAATGTTTTGGAATTCTTCGGGTACCCTGTTTTGCAATTTGCTTAATTCAGCCATCAATCAGATTCCAAAATTCATCAAATTTGGTACCTACACTTTTTATAACCATAATTTTGAATTAGAATTATAAAAATATTTTTTTGACATTAAATTAACCTGAAAATTGCATCAAACCCTAAAAATATGCTATTTTTGACCTAGTTCACCAACCAGTTTCAGAGTTAGACCCTAATCAGGGGACAATATTTTATGAACATCTCTGAAATTTTACAGAGACAAGCTAGGAAAAAAAACAGAGATTTACCAATTTACAGATCGGAAAAAGTATCTACGGTTAGGGAGAAACCCTTCCGGCAATCTGAACTAAAATCTAACAAATCTAATAGGGGCTAAAACAGATACTTGCAATTGATAATTTTGGGATAAATATAAATGCTAATCTAAAATATCTTATATTTTAGCAGTAAACAGTAGACAGAAAAATAAAAATACTCACTTTTTACAGATCATGAATCGGATCTGTGGTTTGGGATTTATGAATAACACAAGTCTGATTAGGGTTTTGGTAAACCCTAACGAGTTTTAAATTAAAAATCAAAGTCTCTGACATAGGAAAAATATTAAACAGTAATACAAAATTCTGAAAATTTCACAGTAGACAGATCTAATCAATATGAATCCATGGCACTTTACAGATCTAAAATCAAATATAAGATAAGAAAAATATCACCACAGCAAGTTACCCTCTTGATTTTAACAACGATTTTAAAGTTTTAAAAACCCGATTTGATGTCTGATTTTTCTGACAGGGTTCCCAAAGTCCAAAATCTCTGATTTTTTTACAGTAGATCAGTCACATATGCATTCATCACATATAAAAAAATCAGAAATAAACAACACATATTTCAATTCGAAACAGCATGCTCTTTTCTGTTCTAAACTAAAAACACACAGAAATCTAAGAAACTTGAGAAAATATGCATTAACTAATGAAAAACAATAAAATAAACCATAAAACAGTAAAATAAAAATTATTTCTATGCTGGAAAACGTGTAATAAACATGAATAAGCAAATAAAAAAATAAAATACAGGGAATCCATGGCTGGAATTTGCTTTCACCTTTGAAATCATGGATTTAACCCATTTAACGGGTAAATCTCACGTTTCGCCGGTTAAGAACACGAAAAACGTACCTCTCATCGATTCTAATGGATTAGAATCCTTGAAATCACCCTCAAACTGAGTTAGATCATCTTCTTGGGTCGATTTTGGGGTTCTTGGATGAAATCCATGGTTAAATCCATGAACACAAGAGTTTCCATGGTGAAATCCATTGAAAAATCATAAAAACTAATAAAATAATATTAAATAAACTCACCTTGGGGCTGCAGCTGCAATGGAGGAAGGTGAAGGTGCTGGAGAGGAGAGAGAGGCCACGAAAATTTGAGAGAAAAAAAGCTTCCTTTTGACCCCCTTTAGGTCCCCTATTTATAGATTTTCAAAAAGTCACTTAATTAGGGTTAATTAAGAGGTTTTTCATTTTTTCAGGACTCTTTCTAATAAATCCACTAAGGGAAACGATTTATTGTGGTTTTATAACCCTAAATAAACTCTAACTAAACCTTAATTAACACCTAATTAAACCCTAAAGAGTCCAAATGTGGCACCACCTAGTATGAACCCACATTTGGTTTTTAAAACTTGAATTTAAAACCTTTAAAAACCAATGGTTTAAAACTTAAATAAAATGGAATTTTAAAATTTATTTTGACTCCTCTAAACCCCTAACCTAACTAGGACAATGACTAACCCTAGTCTAGCCCTGACTTACTCGAATATGGCGCCACCCCGAGTGGGCCCTACTTGAGTTTTTCAAAAAGCGATTTTAAAACCTGAAATTGAAAGCATTTTCAAAAGCAATCTTGAAATTAAAAGTTTTGAAATTGCATAGGGTTCTAACTGGGTTAGAACTTCTCTGGACATGGTGCCAACTGAGTGGGCCCACATCGAGTTTTGGAAATTTTGAGATAAACACTGAAAATAGCTTTGAAAAGGGGTTAAAATCAATATTTGGAATTCAAGATTTTTGAAAATAGGGCCTCAAGCAAACTGGAACTCCGAGCTAGAGTCCTGAACTCTTAGGACTCTGAGATTTTAGATTTTAAAAACCAAATGAAAGGTTTTTGAAAGATTTTATCAGAAAATGGTGAAATGAGTTGAAAGAACACAGTCAGGGTTAGACTCCTAACTCGACCGAACTCTGAAATAGAGTCCTGAACTAACTGGACTCTGTAAAATGACCTAACTTTTTTAAAAATAAATGGAAATAAATGAAAATGGAATAAAAACAGACTTCAAAACAGACTCCTGACTGGACTAGGACTCTGGGACAGAGTTCTGATCGGACTGAAACTCTAGATTTTTTTGGTATTTTCTGAAAAACAGACGAAAAAACAATGTAAACAATGATAAGTATTGAAATAGAACAGAGTTCTGATTTAACTGACACTCTGTGGACAGAGTCCTGATTGAACTAGAACTCTCAGATTTTTGGATTTTTTGAGAAAACAAATGAGAATTTTGAAAAACAGTTAAAAACAAGATGAAATCAAAGTTTTGGTTCAGAGTCCTGATTTGATTAGGACTTTGAGAAAGAGTCCTGATTCGATCAGAACTCTAAGAATTTTGGTTTTCTGATAAGCAAATGATGAAATTCTAGCAAAGCTTTTTTGAAAACTAGTGAAAATGATGTGAGAAAATCAATTTTGGATAGAGTCCTACTTCGATCAGGACTCTGGGGTAAAGTCCTGATTTGATCAGGACTCTGAGATAAAACCTCAGAATTTTGAAATTCTTTGATAAAAGTGTAACAAATTTGATAAATGGAAAGATTTTTGAAAGATTTTCTCAAAATTGAAATCAGGATCAGAGTCCTGATCCAACTAGGACTCTCTGAACAGAGTCCTGTTTTGACTGAAATTCTGAGTTTCTCACTCATTTTGAAAGATTTTGAAAGATTTGATTGAAAATGAATAAAATAGTTGTAAAAGATTAGAGTCCTAATCCAATTGAAACTCTGAAGAAGAGTCCTGATCCGACTGGACTCTTGAAGAAGAGTCCTGATCCAACCAGGACTCTGAGATTTTGGCCAAAACAGAATATTTAAAAAGGTTTTCTTCAAAGACAGGTAAAAAGGTAGTGAAAAGTAGAGTTTTGATCCGACTAAGACTCTGGAAAAAGAGTCATGATCCAATTAGGACTCTAAATTTTTTGAGATTTTTGATAAATTAAGGAATCCAGAAGCGACACCACCTAAATGGGTCTCATCTGAGAATTGAAATCAATTGAAATTGAGTTTGAAATGAATCCAGATTGTTTTCTGAAAAATACTTCAAAATATAAGGTCCCGGGGGTTTGGAAAATGACAGAATGTTGAATAAAAACCCAGGTTTTAAAATTGTTTTTGAAAGAAAAGTTTTAAAACTCAAATCTGGATTGAATGTTTTGAAAAATAGGAGTGCTGGATCTCGAAAATGGGATGGGATGACATGCAATGCTATGCAATGCAATGAAATGGTATGCCGAATGCATGCAATGATATGCAATGACACATGAAATGTAAGTACTGGATGAGGGTTAAAATTTGGGGTGTTTACAGATGCCCCTCTTTGCTACTAAGCCGGTTGTAAGCCGAGCTTAGTGGCAAAGAAAACACACCAAATTTGGATTATAAAAATGCCCCAGTTAGATAAATCTGACTGGGTATGAAAGAATTAATTCAAATGATGATGGTAGATATGAAATGGAGAATAAGGAGAAAATTTTACTTCAAAAAGAAATGAGATTCAGGTTTTGCCATTAACCTGGATGGGACGGAAAATACCTCGTATGGAACGAAGCTCAGGCTTAACCCTTGACCTGATTGAGAAGAAAATGGAAATACCTCATCAAAGGAGGCCCAGGTTTATACCCTTAACCTGATTGGGCAGAAAATGGAATACCTCATCAAATGAGGCTCAGGTTTATACCCATATCCTGATCGGGCAGAAAATGGAATACCTCATCAAATGAGGCTAAGGTTTATACCCTTATCCTGATTGGGCAGTAAATGGAATGCCTCATCAAAGGAGGCTCAGGTTTATACCCTTAACCTGATTGGGCAGAAAATGGAATACCTCATCAAAGGAGGCTCAGGTTTATACCCTTAACCTGATTGGGCAGAAAATGGAATACCTCATCAAATGAGGCTCAGGTTTATACCCTTATCCTGATCGGGCAGAAAACGAAATACCTCATCAAAGGAGGCTCAGGTTTATACCCTTAACCTGATTGGGCAGAAAATAGAATACCTCATCAAAGGAGGCCCAGGTTTATACCCTTAACCTGATTGGGCAGAAAATGGAATACCTCATCAAAGGAGGCCCAGGTTTATACCCTTAACCTGATTGGGCAGAAAATTGAATACCTCATCAAAGGAGGCCCAGGTTTATACCCTTAACCTGATTGGGCAGAAAATGGAATACCTCATTAAAGGAGGCCCAGGTTTATACCCTTAACCTGATTGGGCAGAAAATGGAATACCTCATCAAAGGAGGCCCAGGTTTATACCCTTAACCTGATTGGGCAGAAAATGGAATACCTCATCAAAGGAGGCCCAGGTTTATACCCTTAACCTGATTGGGCAAAAAAAATGGAATACTTCATCAGAATGAAGCCCAGGTTTATACCCTTAACCTGATTGGGCAGAAAATGGAATACCTCGTCAAAGGAGGCTCAGGTTTATACCCTTAACCTGATTGGGCAGAAAATGGAATACCTCATCAAAGGATGCTCGGGTTTATACCCTTAACCTGATTAGGCAAAAAATGGAATACCTCATCAAAGGAGGCCCAGGTTTATACCCTTAACCTGATTGGGCAGAAAATGGAATACCTCATCAAAGGAGGCCCAGGTTTATACCCTTAACCTGATTGGGCAGAAAATGGAATACCTCATCAAAGGAGGCCCAGGTTTATACCCTTAGCCTGATTGGGCAAAAATGAACGGAATCCTCGAAAGAAGAGACTGTGATGGAACCTTCGGATTTCCGCACAATGAATCCGATAAGGGTTTTGCAAAAGGAAGGAAATTGGGGTCCCTAAAGTTTGAAAGGGATTGATTTTGGGTGCCTCATTGCTGAGACTAATTAACTTTTGAAATTGCCTTTTGCTGAAATTGGTGGCTTAACCTCAAGCCGAAATTGGATTGTCTATGGTGGGACAGTGGGGACACAGGGAAGTGTGCGAATCTGAGAACCCAGGCACTCAGATTATACCGAAGAAGGGAAGGAATCTTGAAAACTCTCGTTATCAAGTCC
This sequence comes from Nuphar pumila, assembly GCF_984573655.1. Classification (NCBI taxonomy): domain Eukaryota; kingdom Viridiplantae; phylum Streptophyta; class Magnoliopsida; order Nymphaeales; family Nymphaeaceae; genus Nuphar; species Nuphar pumila. Next base: position 92,592,290 of record NC_143256.1, on the reverse strand, counting down.
TAAAAAGGGATGGTGTCAAGATGCGCCAAAGATGAACCCCAAGCTCTCGCCTCACGCCAGGATAGCTAGAAAATATTGTCAAAACGTTGAAAATTATTGTTGATTCAAAATAATTGAAAGTGATGCACATTGTTTTGAAAGTATTCCCTCTTTTCTACCTGAAGTATTACCTCCGACTGAGCTTAACTCTGTAGAATCAAGATTCGAATTCAAATTGCTTGCGATTGGCTTTCTTTCAAGGAAGCTATCAATTTCCTTGATATGGACGGGAAAGAAAATATTCTTGATATTGCGAGAGCTATTGGTGAAAGAATATTGATAATAGAATTTCACAAAATTAAAGAAGATTCTTGATAGATTTGGCAGTCTGATATCCTGGGGTTCTTTTCTCATGATGATCTTTCTGCACTCTTTTTGACAGAATTGGAGCTCTCTTGGATTTTTTTTTTGCGGGAATTACATCATCCTTCATTTTGGAGATGTCCTGACTTTTCTCTCTTTTTGGGAAGGGTACGTCATAAACTCCTTCATCTCGGAGATGTTCTGATCCTTCTTTTCTCTCAGGGATTATCTTGACAATTATTGGCTCTTTTGGCGGGAAATCTCTTGATGATAGCGGAAATTAAATATCCTTTAGGATTTGTCGGTAGGCTCATCACACTCGCCTTCATCTCGACGGTGATCTGAACTTTCCCTGGAAGGATCCGTCACAAACTCTGTCATCTTGGAGATGAACCAAATCTTCTTTAGCCCCGGGGGTCGACTCGCTTAATTCGCCTTCATCTTGACGACAATTGAGAGATCCCTTTTGCAGATATTTAATTGCAGCTTAGGTGATTGAGGAGATATGGAAATTGAGTGGATTTTTCTGTGTCACCCAGGATATTTCGACTGCTTTATTTTTCAAGAAAGGTCTTTAAAAATGTGCCATTGACTGCGATCAATATCAATCACTTATGGCTTTGCAACAACATTGAGTTTTCTTTACTGGCCATATCGCGGATTTATTCTTCATCCTTTTGGTTGGCCAATAAAAAGATTTTGAACTTTAAATCCTCATTCGCGAAAGCTTTGTCCTTTCGGAAGTAATACTGAGGGTATTCTAAGGTAATAATTTTGTGCAATAAAGATTTTTGAAATCAACAAATATTTAATGACAAATTGGCAAAATTTTCTTGAAATCCTTTTGTGAAAGCGAGCATTTGAAGCACAACACAACACATCCATGACAAAAATTCTCTTCTCCTTTCCCCAAAGGAGAAGATTCAGAAATTAGAATTGGGAATTACTCCCCTCTTCCCTAAAGAGAAGGTGTTTGCAAAACGAACTTTCTAAGAGAAATTAAGCTTTCGTCAAAACTTCCTAACATTAGGCTTCTCTTATGGAAAGGGGCCGGAATTGGTGAGGTTGGTAAATTGGTCATGAAGGAACGAGTTTATCACACTCTCCCTGAAAACAGGGTCCATGATGAAATGGCCTAGTCTGAAATTATGGGGCCACAAGGAAAGCAAGTCTCCGTCGAGTCTCTCCCTATAAAAAGGGTTCCTTGTGTGAAATTTGGAATTTTGTTTTGCAAACGGTTCACAAAGACACGAGTCCCTTCAAACTCTCCCTGAAAAGGGGCTAAGTGAACGAATTGGATAGCATGCGAAAAGAGCGAGCTCCTTCGAACTCTCCCTATAAAAAGGGTCTCCCGCAAGAGAAAATAATTGAAATTGGGTATTGGGTGACTCAAAAGGGTCAAATTTTGGAAATTGGAATTTTGAAATTTGATATTTGAAATTGGAAATTGGAAATTGGAAATTGGAAATTGGAAATTGGAAATTGGAAATTGGAAATTGGAAATTGGAAATTGGAAATTGGAAATTGGAAATTGGAAATTGATAATTGGAAATTGGAAATTGAAAATTTGGAAATTGATAATTGAAAATTGGAAATTGATTGACCCGAAGGTCGAAATTGTGAATTGGTTTACTGAGAATGACATGGGTTCTATAGGGATTCAGCCTAAGAACGACATTGGTTCTATTGAGAACGACATTGGTTCGATTGAGAACGACATTGGTTCAATTAAGAACAACATTGGTTCAATTGAGAACGACATTGGTTCAATAGGGATTCAGCCTAAGAACGGCATTGGTTCCGCAGGGGTTCGACCTACGAACTGTCAATTCCATAGGAATTCAACCTAAGGATCATAGCTTAAGAAGGAATGATTCCAACTTGTGAGCTTGGAATGGACCAGGTGCTAAACTGAGGTTTTTGAGGGAAGATTCGAATCGGAATTCAACTCTTCAAGGAAAACTAGATGAATTGGATTTTGAAAGACAATTCGAGTCGGAACTCGGATCTTCTAGACCAACTCGCAGGATAGTTTGAGTAGAAGTTCAAACTTGTAAAGGAAAGCTAAGCGAATTGGATTTGAAAGAAAATTCGAGTCAAAACTCTGATTTTCTAGACCAATTCTGAATTGGATTTGGAAGAAGATTCGAATCGGAACTCGACTCTTCTAGACCAATTCTAGAATCTAGAGGAAAGAAAATTATACGAATTGGATTTGTAAGAAAATTCAAGTCGGAACTTGGATTTTCTAGACCAATTCTGAATTGGACTTGGAAGAAGATTCGAATCGGAACTCGACACTTCTAGACCAATTCTAGAATCTAGAGGAAAGAAAATTATACGAATTAGATTTGTAAGAAAATTCAAGTCGGAACTTGGATTTTCTAGACCAATTCTGAATTGGACTTGGAAGAAGATTCGAATCGGAACTCGACTCTTCTAGACCAATTCTAGAATCTAGAGGAAAGAAAATTATACGAATTGGATTTGTAAGAAAATTCAAGTCGGAACTTGGATTTTCAAGACCAATTCTGAATTGGATTTGGAAGAAGATTCGAATCAGAACTCGACTCTGTTGAGAAACTCGGTTTTGATGTCACATAATATGATACACTGTCTCATTTGATTTTATATGATATGATAATATGTTCTCTTGAAATAATGTTATATTATGACTGAATATGTTTTGCCTTAAATCTAACGAGTATTTGATGCAAGGATATCTCACCCAATAAGGATGGAGACTTCCTGTTCAAGTACAACTATGGTGCAATCATACTCCTTGAAGAAAAAGCTTGATGAGCCATGCTTTCCTAAAGTTCAAATGAAGAAATCGGCTACCTCAAGATGAAGATTTTTTTCTTCTTTAGAGTCATATGTAACAGAACCTTCAGGAACTTGCATATTGCATATTACATACTCATTCATAAAAACTATATCATAAAAGTATACGATAGTTTCAAAAAGCTCCTTTTTTGAAAACCAATAAGTGTACCTTCTTACAACCTTTTATGAAAAAGATATTTTGTCATATAATAATTGTACCTTCTTACAACCTTTTATGAAAAAGACATTTTGTCATTGTACCTTACACTATATACAAGACAACATGAAAAAAAGGAATGTAGGAAAAAGACAAAAAACATAACATCGACTATATGGAGAAAACAAATAAAATATGTTTTTTGAAAAGACTCTAGTTTCCCTCTTTAAAGAAATATTGTTTAAGACAAAAACATAAAAACGACTACAAATAAAATATGTTTTTGAAAAGACTTTAGTTATCTTCTTTAATGAAATGTTTCTTAATACAAGAAGAAGACAAAAATAAAAAAACATAAATCGGCTACACATAAGAAAAACAAATATTATATGTTTTTAAAAGAACTCTAGTTACCTTTTTTCATAACCATAGAATGTCGACTTACTTGAAGTCATCATTCTTTCTACAAAGCATTAAATGCCTTCTGTAACAAATCCTTTCTAAATATCATTCCCAAAGAATGTCGACCTTCTTTTGGTCCTCATTCTCTCTAGAGACTTTGAAATACACAATATAAAGAAAACACTTGACATGATTATGTACAAATAAATATCTCAAAGCACTCATAGTACTTACACTCATTTAAAGTAAAGAAGTACTAATGTACCTCAAATCATTAATTAGAATAAAGACAAAACTACAACCCAACATTCAATGTACTATTGTAAGAAATAGACTTTTTACATAAAATATGTATTACCTAAAAATAATACAACGACTAGTGTACCCTCTATTTCACCTTTATGGAAAAAGGCATTCTCGAACTTCTCTAAAAAAATATATATATATATTTTTGAAATGACCTAACATTTCACATTTCAAAAAGTTACAATTCCAAAATGTAACGACTACTTTTTGTAAGCTATATAAACACACACAAACAAACTATTCAACGGATGGAATGAAATAGTCGTGTGAGCTTACAAAGAGAAAAATTTCTATTCGTGATTTGAAAAGAGAGCCTTGAAAAAGAAAGAGAAAAAGAAAAAGAAAGAAAAGAGAAAAAGTCAAGTCCAGCTCTTTGACAAAGAGTATCCTCTGAGTGACAAACAGAACATTCTTAGAATCCTTCATTCGTGCATTCATATCATTCTGAAGGTTCTATAGGAAGTATTGTAACTCTGTTGTTCACTGTATTCCTTCTTTGTTTAAAGAAGTAGACCTCTGTGAAAGAGGGTGTTGCCCTTCTCTGTTGAGAGAAGAAGACCTCTTGGGAAGAGGGTGTGCCCCTTCTCTGTTGAGAGAAGAAGACCTCTTGGGAAGAGGGTGTTGTACTATTTATCCGGTGACTCGGATGTTATAGTGGAAATCTCAAGTGGTTTGCTTGGGGACTGGATGTAGGTCTGGATATTGACCGAACCAGTATAACTTCTGTGTTTTATGTGTTGTGCCTTATTGCTTAATTATTTTATTTTATCGATCATTATCATATTTCACTATTCACCCCCCCTTTAGTGGAATTTCATTTGGTATCAGAGCAGGTTTGTTGGTTTCGACGTAACAAGTCTTCCAGCACAAATGGCATCTACCTCTTATGCTCGTGATATTGAAGGTCAACACGCATCTCATCCTCCTTTCTTCAATGGCTCCAACTATGGATATTGGAAGTGCAGAATGGCTATCTTTCTCAAATCCATAGACTTTGCTGTATGGAAAATTGTTGAGCATCCATACACATCTCCATCCGCAGACTATAACTTATGGTCTGATGAAGAAAAGAAAATGGCAAACCTAAATGCAAAGGCTATGAATGCCTTATATTGTGCCATTGATCAGAATGAATTCAACAAAATATCTATATGTGAATCTGCATATGACATTTGGCATTCTTTGGAGGTTATTCATGAAGGAACCAACAAAGTTAAAGAAGCCAAAATATCATCTCTTGTTAGAAAATATGAGTTGTTCAAAATGAACAAAGATGAACCCATCACAAAGATGTTTACCCGATTCACCAACATCACCAATGATCTGAAATCTCTGGGTGTAACATATTCCCAGACTGAAAAGGTGAAGAAAATCTTGAGATCTCTCACAACTGATTGGGAGAAAAAGACTACTGCTATTGAAGAAGCTCAAGATTTATCTAAACTTACATTGGTTGACTTAATAGGCAATCTTATGGCCTATGAAATCCACATGAAAGAAAGAAGGGAAGAAGAGCAACCAGTAAAGAAAACTCTAGCTTTCCCAGCCCTATCTGAGAATGAAGACTCAGATAAAGAATCAGAAATTGCGCTACTTACCAGAAAATTCCAGCGCTTCATGAGAAGGAACCGGCTTCCAAACAGGCACAAGGAAAGAAAAAATCTTAAAGAAGATCCCATGTGCTTTCAGTGTAATAAGCCAGGCCACTTAAAACGTGATTGTCCCCTTCTCAAAAGAAAGTCCAAAACTGAGGAACCAAAGAAGCGGTTCTTCAAGAAAAATGCTCTGCATGCTCAATGGGATGATTCAGAACCATCCACTAGTGAAGAGTCAAGTGATGATGAAGCCGAAACTGCAAATATGTGCTTCATGGCAAACGAAAGTTTGGTAAGTGAAATCTCTGATTTTTCCTTTGAAGAACTTCTAGATGCTTTTCAAGAACTATTTGAAGAATCTAGAAAATTGAGTTTCAAAAATAAAGTTTTAAAATCTGAAAATTTAAAGCTTTCTCAAGAGAATGAAAAACTCAGCAGTGAAAATTCCGAGTTGAAAAAGAAAAATCTTATGCTTATATCTGAAATTTCTTCTACTAGCTCCAAAACTAAAAATATGCAAGTAGAAATTTCAGAGCTAAAAAGTAAAACTGAGAACCTCATGAAAACGGTTTTCAAGTTTACTAAAGGTAAAGAGAACTTGGATAAACTCTTATCCTCTCAGAAGGTCTCTTTTTACAAGAATGGTATTGGCTATTCTCATTTCAAAAAACCTTCTTGTATAAATCAAAAGACCACGTTTGTGAAAAGTTCATCTGAACCAAATAAGGAGTATTATAATGATAATCTTTTTAACTCCTCTAAAGAGATAGACAAACCCAAATCCAAATGGATATGGGTTCCAAAGTCTAACAAAAAAGGACCCGATTGGGTACCAAAAAGGAGATTTACTTAATGTTTTGCAGGCTCCAAAGAAGAAGAACAGATGGATACTAGATAGTGGATGTTCAAAGCACATGACAGGACATCCAGACCTTTTTGCTGTTCTTCATCATAAAGAAGGAGGAACCGTCACCTTTGGAGATAACAACAAAGGTTTGATAATTGGTATTGGAAATATTGGTAACATAGACAAACCTCTTATCAAAGACGTTCTCCTTGTTAAAGGCTTAAAACATAACCTACTAAGTATCAGTCAAATGTGTGACACAGGTTATAATGTTAGCTTTAATCATGATGCATGCCTCATAGCTGACACCAATGAAAACATCATCTTAAAAGGTATAAGAAAGAATAATATATATGAACTATACCTAGAAAACATCACAGAACATTGCCTCATAGCTAATAATGATACTCAACATCTATGGCACATGAGAATGGGCCATGTCAATTCTAAATACATGTCTAAACTAGCTAAAGATAAGTTAGTACGTGGGTTACCCAACATATCTTTTAAAAAGGATTATTTTTGTGATGCATGTCAATTAGGAAAATTGTCAAAATCTTCTTTCAAATCAAAAAATGTCATTTCAAGTAAAAGACCTTTAGAGCTTCTCCACCTGGACCTTTTTGGTCCTTCTAGGGTAGCTAGCCTTAATCATAATAGATATGCTTTTGTCATTGTAGATGATTACTCAAGATTTACTTGGGTAATATTTTTGAAAAACAAAAGTGACACGTTTTGTCAGTTTGAAATCTTTTGTAACAAATTACAAAACGAAAAATCTTGTTCTATTATTAAAATCCGTAGTGACCATGGAGGAGAATTTGAAAATGAACTCTTCGAAAATTTTTGTAACTTGCATGGTATTTCTCATAACTTTGCCTTTCCTAGAGCTGCACCTCAAAATGGTGTAGTAGAAAGAAAGAATAGAACCCTTCAAGAATCTGCCAGGACTATGCTCCAACACAATAATCTTGCAAAATCTTTTTGGGCAGAAGCTGTTAATACTGCATGCTACATAACAAATAGAGTTCTCATTAGACCCTTATTAAATAAAACTCCCTATGAACTATTCTATGACAGAACTCCAAGAATAGACTATTTCAAAGTCTTTGGATGTAAATGCTTTATCCTAAACACAAAAGATAGCCTGGATAAGTTTGATGCTAAATCTGTTGAAGGCATATTCTTAGGATATTCAAGTCATAGTAAAGCATACAGAGTTTTTAATAAGAGTCTTAATACTATTGAAGAATCTATGCATGTTAGTTTTTGTGAATCTATTGATCAATCTGTTCATATACAAACTAATGATGATGATGTTGAAAGTACAGATTTATTTTTAGATAACACAGCTAAGTCTAATGAAGATGATCACCAAAGAACCTTTGTCGATATCAAAGATCATCCTCAAAAGCAGATTTTGGGAGAACTAACAAAGGGGGTTCAAACTAGAGCTCAGCTAGAACGGATTGCAAACATGGCATTCATTTCTCAACTTGAACCAAAGAAGATTGATGAAGCCATCATTGATGAGTTCTGGATGCTAGCCATGACTGAAGAACTGAATCAATTCCAAAGAAATGACGTTTGGGATCTTGTACCTAGACCAAAGGATCATCCAATCGTTGGGACAAGATGGATCTTCAGAAACAAGCTAGACGAAACAGGTAATGTTATAAGAAACAAGGCCAGACTAGTAGCTCAAGGATACAACCAGGAGGAAGGTATTGACTTTGATGAAACATTTGCTCCTGTTGCTAGACTTGAATCTATTAGAATGCTCTTAGCATATGCAAGCTATATGGATTTCAAATTATTTCAAATGGATGTTAAAAGTGCTTTCTTAAATGGTTTTATAAATGAAGAAGTCTATGTAAAACAACCTCCAGGATTTGAAAATGAACAATACCCAGATCATGTTTTTAAACTCAAACGTGCTTTATATGGTTTAAAACAAGCACCTCGTGCTTGGTACGAAAGACTTAAAACCTTTTTATTAAAAACTGGTTTTTCTGTTGGCAAAACAGATTCTACACTATTTGTCAAAGTAGTGAATAATCATACCCTAATTGTTCAAATTTATGTCGACGACATCATCTTTGGATCTTCTAACAACACTCTCTGTGAAGATTTTTCTAAGTCCATGCAGAATGAATTCGAAATGAGTATGATGGGAGAACTCACCTACTTTCTTGGACTGCATATTAAGCAAACCAAGGATGGAGTTTTCATCAATCAATCTAAGTATGCTCGTGAACTTCTGAAGAGGTTCAACATGAACTCAACTGCTTCAAAATCCACTCCTATGAGCACTACTACTGTGTTGGACAAAGATGAAGATGGTAAGTCTGTTGATACAAAGGTATACCGAGGTATGATAGGATCACTTCTTTATTTAACTGCTAGCCGTCCAGATATAATGTTTAGTGTTTGCTTGTGTGCTAGATTTCAGTCAAATCCAAAAGAATCACATCTTAAAGCTGTAAAAAGAATAATGAGATATTTAAAAGACACAGTTGATTTTGGATTATTCTATTCAAAATCCTCTTCATTTGATCTAATCTCATACAGCGATGCTGACTTTGCTGGAAGTAAATCTGACAGAAAAAGCACAAGTGGAACATGTCACATGCTAGGGCACTCACTAGTATCATGGTTCAGTAAGAAACAAAACTGTGTATCATTATCAACTACTGAAGCCGAATACATTGCTGCTAGCCTAGCTTGTACTCAAGTCATCTGGATGAAACAAACTTTAAAAGATTTTGGTTTAAATTTTGAAAATACAACTATTTTCTGTGATAATACGAGTGCTATAAACCTATCTAAGAATCCTATTTTACACTCACGAACTAAGCACATTCAAATAAGACACCACTTCTTAAGAGAACAAGTCTTAAACAACATAATTAAATTAGAATTCATACCCACTAATCAATAGTTAGCAGACATATTCACTAAACCATTAAAACATGAAGACTTCACACGAATTAGAAGAGAACTAGGAATATGCAAACTAAGTGACTTATAAATTAATCACACTTATTATAATACTTCTTATAAGTCTTGTTTAAATCTTATTTTAAATTGCTTTCCTTCTTATCGATTTTAGTTAGTCAAACTAAGTTTCCATATTCACGTATTCTTATAAGACACATTCTTTATGTCTTTCATCTTGTCATCTTTCAAGTACACATCCATTATAACTCCTTGTCCTATCTCCTTTCTCTTATATCCATAAAAACTAATTGTATTAAAAGCTATCATAACAATGTTCACATCACTCAACTCCTTTATTTTTTAAAACTTGTCTTACGATAAATTGTTTCACCTCTCTACTTAGTTTATGAGAACTCATACTCTTCATTAGTTAAAATCGAATGACTATTTGGTTTCTTTAAAAGATCTAGTTGCTATATTCACACGTAAATTGTTTTTTACTATATCATCTATTATATCATAGCCCAACAAACTATCTATTATCATCTCTTTCGTATACAAATTAAGCCTCCATTCTTGTCAACTCTTGTTTAAAACTTAACCTTGTCGAATTTCTTTAAATAAATCATATCAATCATAACTTTATGTCTTTCATCCACCTTTTTTTTACTTCTTTATCCTTCACAAAAATCCATATATGTCATCTCACTTCTCTCTATGACAACTCACATTTATTACTCTTCATTCATAAATAATTCTTTGTCTCCTCATTTCATCTCTCGAATACATTTTTTATTATACATTTTTGAATCCAACCCCTCCATGTCTATTCTTATTTCAATTCTTATATATTTTTAACTCTTTCTCCTTTTTGTCTCATCATCTCTCTTACCACTAGTCAAAGTCAAAATGTGTCCTTCTCATATCCACGCATACTCATAAAAATTACAAATATTAATCATGAAACATTTTTTTTTGGCACTCTTTTCTTTAAAATGTCATATCTTTCAAAGTACACATCACATGATCACCCTATGACCTTTTTTTTCCATCCGCGACCTTGTCTCTCTCTCTTATTGTATATCTCTCTAAAATCGAGAACCTTTAAAGTCTTGCCTCTAAGCAAACCTTTATTTATTCTAACTCTACTTTATGTCATATCTAAATCAAGAAAATGTTGTCCTTTATCTTCTTTCTCTCCTCTCTAGATATCCACATCATCTTTTTATGTCTTTAACTCTCCATTCACGAATTTAGAATCCCTTCACATAGAGTAACAAGTTGTTTGTCTTATTAGGCCATTATTTTCAAGATCAATCACTTTTTTTTATTCAACATGACACCCCATACTCTATTAATGGTTTCCCTCACTAGTCGATAAACTCATCCATAGTAAAATCTATATATTTCAATAACTATGTCCTCCTCAATCTAATATAATACACTATCCTCAAACATTGATTTGATTTGTCATTCACAAGTCTCTTAACTTACTACTCACCGATTTTCTTATTTGACTAAAATCTAAAAATTACTCACTTTCAATATCATTCATTTCATATCAACAATTATTTTCTCCCTTCTATTTAATCAATTGGTTCATCTCTTACCATTCCATTCGAACTTTTCTATCCTTATACAAACTTTCTCTCGGTTCTAGCTCCTTTCTCTCCTAGTGATTTATTTTCAAGGCATTCAATAATGGCTTCCTCCTCCACCAATCTGATCACCTCCGCTGATCTAAGGTATCCTGATTTGTTTCACACCTACAACTCACTCTGCTCTCGCCCCATTCATGAAGGAAAATTGATCAACTTTGACGACTTCATGTTCTTCGACTTAGACACCTATCTCCCTGAACTCAAACCTCTCATAGGAGCTTCATCTCCAGCTGCCTATTACACCGAACTAGTTTGACTGTTTTATACCAACTTCTCTTCTGATCATGAACAAACCTCAATCACCAGCAAAGTCCGAGGACAGCTGATGATTTTTGATGCTTCCGACCTAGGTAGAATTCTAAACCTACCTTCCACCGGTACCGACCTTAACACCATAGTACCAATCGACCGATCGGTACTTCGAAAAATACTTCTCTGCACCAACTGTTACCAACTTCCGTGGCACATGAGGAATCTCCAACCTCATGCTCAGCTACTTGCCCAGATTCTTCTCCACAACATCTATCCCAAGCGTCCCCGCCAGGGATTAGTTCCTCGAAAAATCTCTCTTCTTATCTACGCAATCCTTTCTTCTCTTCCGATAAATTGGTCATCCATTATTTTCAACCTCTTTATTCGTTATCAGAAATTTGAGCCTCTTCTTTTTGGGTGTTTTATAACTCCCATTCTCAAATACTTCCAAGTACCACTTCACAACGAAGTCATCCTCCATCCCTCTCACGTCCTCGATGGTACCACCTTCAATCTAAGGTCCCTGCACATGCCCGACTCGGATGAAGCAGATCCAATGTCCTCCTTCAATTACTTTTCTGCTATGATGGATATCGAGCAAACTCAAGATCGAATCCTTCGTAATCAAGCCCTGTTGCAGCAGACTCGCAAGCGGAATCGTGCCAACCAGACACCTTCACCTTCTCCACCTTCGAGATAGACTTATTTTTTATTATATATATATATTTGGTCTGTAATAACTTTTAAATACTTTCGGTCTGTAATAATTTTTTTTACTCTAATCCCTCCTTTTTGTCCATGACAAAGGGGGAGAAAACCTGTCTCCATTATTGGAGAAATATTCTCTCTTTAAACATTATTTCACTTTTTTATCATATTATTGTTTCTATGCATAATGTCTTTTTGACAGGGGGAGCATATTTTGTCATCATCAAAATGGGGGAGAATGTTGAGAAACTCGGTTTTGATGTCACATAATATGATACACTGTCTCATTTGATTTTATATGATATGATAATATGTTCTCTTGAAATAATGTTATATTATGACTGAATATGTTTTGCCTTAAATCTAACGAGTATTTGATGCAAGGATATCTCACCCAATAAGGATGGAGACTTCCTGTTCAAGTACAACTATGGTGCAATCATACTCCTTGAAGAAAAAGCTTGATGAGCCATGCTTTCCTAAAGTTCAAATGAAGAAATCGGCTACCTCAAGATGAAGATTTTTTTCTTCTTTAGAGTCATATGTAACAGAACCTTCAGGAACTTGCATATTGCATATTACATACTCATTCATAAAAACTATATCATAAAAGTATACGATAGTTTCAAAAAGCTCCTTTTTTGAAAACCAATAAGTGTACCTTCTTACAACCTTTTATGAAAAAGATATTTTGTCATATAATAATTGTACCTTCTTACAACCTTTTATGAAAAAGACATTTTGTCATTGTACCTTACACTATATACAAGACAACATGAAAAAAAGGAATGTAGGAAAAAGACAAAAAACATAACATCGACTATATGGAGAAAACAAATAAAATATGTTTTTTGAAAAGACTCTAGTTTCCCTCTTTAAAGAAATATTGTTTAAGACAAAAACATAAAAACGACTACAAATAAAATATGTTTTTGAAAAGACTTTAGTTATCTTCTTTAATGAAATGTTTCTTAATACAAGAAGAAGACAAAAATAAAAAAACATAAATCGGCTACACATAAGAAAAACAAATATTATATGTTTTTAAAAGAACTCTAGTTACCTTTTTTCATAACCATAGAATGTCGACTTGAAGTCATCATTCTCTCTACAAAGCATTAAATGCCTTCTGTAACAAATCCTTTCTAAATATCCTTCCCAAAGAATGTCGACCTTCTTTTGGTCCTCATTCTCTCTGGAGACTTTGAAATACACAACATAAAGAAAATACTTGACATGACTATGTACAAATAAATATCTCAAAGCACTCATAGTACTTACACTCATTTAAAGTAAAGAAGTACTAATGTACCTCAAATCATTAATTAGAATAAAGACAAAACTACAACCCAACGTTCAATGTACTATTGTAAGAAATAGACTTTTTACATAAAATATGTATTACCTAAAAATAATACAACGACTAGTGTACCCTCTATTTCACCTTTATGGAAAAAGGCATTCTCGAACTTCTCTAAAAAAATATATACATATTTTTGAAATGACCTAACATTTCACATTTCAAAAAGTTACAATTCCAAAATGTAACGACTACTTTTTATAAGCTATATAAACACACACAAACAAACTATTCAACGAATGGAATGAAATAGTCGTGTGAGCTTACAAAGAGAAAAATTTCTATTCGTGATTTGAAAAGAGAGCCTTGAAAAAGAAAGAGAAAAAGAAAAAGAAAGAAAAGAGAAAAAGTCAAGTCCAGCTCTTTGACAAAGAGTATCCTCTGAGTGACAAACAGAACATTCTTAGAATCTTTCATTCGTGCATTCATATCATTCTGAAGGTTCTATAGGAAGTATTGTAACTCTGTTGTTCACTGTATTCCTTCTTTGTTTAAAGAAGTAGACCTCTGTGAAAGAGGGTGTTGCCCTTCTCTGTTGAGAGAAGAAGACCTCTTGGGAAGAGGGTGTGCCCCTTCTCTGTTGAGAGAAGAAGACCTCTTGGGAAGAGGGTGTTGTACTATTTATCCGGTGACTCGGATGTTATAGTGGAAATCTCAAGTGGTTTGCTTGGGGACTGGATGTAGGTCTGGATATTCACCGAACCAGTATAACTTCTATGTTTTATGTGTTGTGCCTTATTGCTTAATTATTTTATTTTACCGATCATTATCATATTTCACTATTCACCCCCCCTCTAGTGGAATTTCAGACTCTTCTAGACCAATTCAAGACATTTAAAGGAAAGAAAAGTTGATAAGTATAAAGATGACATTTGGGACTAGTTCAACTAGTACGAGCATCAGATTTTGGAAGAGTACCAGTACGAGCACTGGATTTTGAAAGATTACCAGTACGAGCACTGGATTTTAAATGGTTACCAGTATGAGCACTGGGTTTTAAATGATTACCAGTACGAGTACTGGGTTTTGAAAGTTTACCAGCACGAACACTGGATTTTGAAAGTTTACCAGCACGAACATTGGATTTTTGAAAAATTACCAGCACGAACACTGGATTCTGAAGAATTACTAATGGATTTTGATGGAAAATTTTCAGTCTTCACCCTTACGACAACTTGGGCGACTGTCGGGGCCTCAGGATTTATCCCTTATCCTGAATGGGGAGTTCAATGCAAATTGATGTAGATGAATGCAGATGAATGTGAATGAATGCATGCAAATGCAAATGAATGCAGATGGATGCACATGTGTGCAAAATGAGAGATTTGTTTGATCCTGCTTGCATACAGAAAGTTTTGAAGCCAATTTTCAAAATAATGCCCCAGTATAACTGGGGAGTGAGAGTTTGGATGAAAGGATAAGTAGTTGAGATTTGATGAGAATTCTCTGAGGATAACGAGGTAAAAACTGACAATGAGCTTCTTGGTTGATCAGAGAGGCACTTTGAAAAAGGTTACCCCTTATAAGAAGACATTTAAACATTTGCAAATGAGGAATATAAAAGATGACGCCAGGCCATAAGAAAGATTGACAAATTTATTAATGCATTGAAGAAGGAAATAACAAATTGATAGAAGAACTGGGACTACATTGTCCCTTCAAAATGACAAAATGATGAAAGTGACATAGTCTCGACATTGTCAATTTTTAGAAAACTTGCTCAGGATGGTCGACTGGTATTTTCCTCATCTTCAATAAGGATATTCTTGTCGATGCAATCTTGAATGATATTCTTCAGGACAAAACAATTCTCAGTGTCATGTCCCACTGCCCGATGAAATTTGCAAAATTTTCCTTTGAATCTGCCCATGATTGTTGTGGGATCAGCTGCTTTAGGTAAACGGATCATATCTTTCGCGAGCATGTATTCCAAAACACTCTCTAGTGTCTGGTCCAAAGAGGTGAACTTTCGATTCGTACTCCAATCCTTGCACTTTGGCTTTTCTTGATCTTTCTCTTTATGCTGAGGACTAGATTGAAGAGGCCTATCATTGTTGGAGAACTTTCCTTTTTGGCCCTTGGATCCCTCTAAATAGTGATCATGATTCTTCTTATTGCTTTTGCTATCATTGGCAGAAAGAGTGAAGTGAGCCTTCGGAGATCTTACTGTATCTTTCGTGAGCATGTATTCCAAAAAACTTTCAAATATTTGATCCAAAGGGGCCATCTTGCGGTCATGATTTCGATCATCATGTTGTACCTCTTGCCGAGTGCTTGATTTCTGCTGAGACTTGGCAAAGACAGTCGACTGGTATTCTTTCTCACCCTTAACAAAGAAATTCTTGTCGATATAATCTTGGACGATATTCTTAAAGATGAAACAATGTTCAATATCGTGCCCCGTTGTTTGGTGGAATTTGCAGAAGCGGTCTTTCCATTTCCCTAGAGCGACCAGA
Source organism: Nuphar pumila (assembly GCF_984573655.1). NCBI lineage: Eukaryota > Viridiplantae > Streptophyta > Magnoliopsida > Nymphaeales > Nymphaeaceae > Nuphar > Nuphar pumila. The sequence continues at coordinate 92,576,438 of NC_143256.1, read as the reverse complement.
GGATTAGCAATTCTTGGAAGCTTAACCATTCCTTTGCTCAGCATGTATTCAAGGACCTCTTCGAGGGGCTGATCTAGAGGAGTGAATTCACGATCGTAACCCCAACCGTCATGCTTTTTCTTCTCTTTCTGTTGACTCAATTTTTCACTCTGCTTTAAAGATTTCTCTTTCTGACTTGTATGATTGCCTTTGTTATTTTTGCCATCACTGCGATTGGCATCAACGAAGAAGATGTGTTTTGTCTTCTTTTTTGAATCTTGATTATTCCTGACGGAGGTGATGCCATCATGGAAATCTTTGTTCCTGAAGACCTTCTTTCCCTTGTCATGAGCTTGCAAATCTTTAATCATCTTGGCCATTTCCTTCAGCTGTATTTGGACTGGATCATCCATTGCTTGATCTTTCAATTTATAGGCTGTCCCTTGTCTATGAGAGGATCTTTGAAGTGCTTGCCAGACTTCATACTCTTCATTAGTGCCAACTACTGATTCTGATTCATCAGATGTATCCTCGTGTTGGATATGTTTCTTGGATAGTTTTAAAACTTTCTTGGTTGACCGGCCTTTTGCCCTCTGCTTGACCTGGATCTTTTCTGTACTAGCTTTAGCTTGTTCTGTCGACATTTTGGTCATCATCTCTTTGAACATAGCATATATCTGGGGATCAACATCATCCTTTGCTTGCTAACCCTGACTTCTAGCTGATCGAGGTGAGTCAATTTCCTCTTCTAAAGCGACTGAGTATGCCACACCTTCGATTGATGAGGTTTTCTTTCCGGATCTTGTATAAATCATCGAGTATCACAAATGTTCTCCTGAATGTTGCTGATGCTCTCTGCAAGGTAGAACTGATGGTTAGGCTTTTGAAGGAAATTTGGTTGGAGAAGAATATTTGTTGAGAATTTTGGTAGACAATTGAAATAATATCCCATTACTAGGGATTCAGTCGTCGCTAGAGTTTACAACAATTGCGCTGCTATTCTTTGCAAAATAAACAACTAAGAATATGCCTTGTTACCTAGGCGAGGTCGTCAAACCAAAGTGAAATGAAGATTAAAGGAACTTTATCGAAAATATGATTTTAATAATACACTTGACAGAGGAGAGGGGGACAGACAATTTTCCACCACTCCGGATAATCAGAAGACACACGAGGACCAGGAAAAATAGTAAGATTAACAAAGGAATCTCAGCCATGTCTGGTAGAATGGTATGCTCCGGACCACTGATCTGATGCGAGGTCGAATTCTGGCAGAACCCCTGCTAGTGGACGAATCTCTACGCGCTTCTGCCTCTGAGAGAACTGCCTGACGCACCGCTCTGGATGATAGTATGCGCAGAAGAACGGGCCAAGTATCCTGAACCGCTTGCCATAAGCGTAGGTATATCTGGGAGGCGCTTCCTGACGATCAAAGTAATCCCATACGACTTCTTCCTCCTTAAGGTTGTCGATCAAGAACCGGTATCGCGCAACTGACAAAAGCTTTTTTCCATTGTATCTGAATGAACTGGCTCGAGCTGGTACATGCCGGAGGAACCAAGATTGCAACGCGTAGGTGCACCCTTCGACTAGAATTGATTCTCCGAGTGCGAAACGAGTCAGCCCTCGGTATAGAAAGGCGAGTGCGGCCATGGCTATCGAGAGGCGGCTGGTCTGTCGACTTCCCCACCTCCTTAGAAGCTGAACTATTCTGATATCCATATAATTCTGTCCATCAGGAAAGAAAGCCAATCCCACCGTGCACAGAACCATCGCATGCTGAATTCTTTCTCGAGCTGTCCTGAACAACGAGCTGAGTTCTATGAATATCCCATACTGTCTGTAGATTTCGAGCAGGTCCACATATTCATTTCCATCTTCTTCAATCAAAGGCCAAGACTTGCGTCCCGTCATGCGAGCTAAGGCATCTCTAGGGTCTAGACCCTTGACATTAATAAAAAACTGTTTCTCCAATGGATCTCCAGGCTGACCGGCTGGCTCGGGCAATCCCATAATCTCTAAAAATTCATCCATCAGCACCGTCATCTCGCCCCATGGGAACCAGAAGGTAGAAGTGCTCGGATTCCACCGCTCTGCTAGTGCATGGATCAAATTGCTGTTGACTGTCTGCTTTCCCACTGCGGACGCCAGTTCTAACCCACAATCGTCCAAGTGGTCCTGAAACATACGAGAGAAATTCTTGAACCATAAATAGTACCACTGGGGAAAGAAGGATCCGGTGTTGAGGACTCGATGCTCGGGAAGACTTTGTCGCACCTCGTAGGAGATGTGACCCTCAGGGAAGACTGAATCAAGCTGACTGGATGCCATCAGACTGGAAGACATAGAAAATTGGACTAAGACTTGGGAAAATACAGGAATTTTGAAAGAGAATTGCAGGCAGGATAAAATGAAGCAGAAAATTCGAGATTCAGAAGAAAGGAAAGATGGGAAATCACCTGGAGTTTTGAAGAAAATAGCGGAATTTCATGAAAATCGTCCAGGGTTTTAATATTTCATAAAATGGAGTATTTGAAAATCGTCCAGGGTTTAAAACATAGACAGTATATGGACATGGATTGGAAATCGTCCAGTATTTTAGAAAATATGGAAAATATGGAAAATAAAAAAGAAATGACTTTAACACATTTAAACACATCCTACACAATCAAGTATGCACATACAGCATTCCCTAAAAGCTGACTCTAGATGCACAAATTTTGAAATAGCTGTAGGACCTTAATCCTAACTCTAAGGTTCAGATCATCTGTGTCCAATCCAGTTATGCCTATATACTCAAGCCAAGGCTTGATGTACGTGGCATAAAATCAAATTCTCTAGTTCTAGGTTCAAGTTTTCCAACATCCTTGAGCACCTGCCGATATACGTTGGACTATGGCCCTTGGTACGTGGCAAGGGGGTTTTCACCCAAATAAGTGGCCCAGTTGTGAGGCTCTGTCCCGAACTATGGTTCTGGAAGAGAGCCCCGCAACGTGAAGACCGGGACAATATAGGTGGGGTGATTTTTGAAAAACATGAGCACATGCAATCAAACAGAAGGCTCTAAGTCCTAAAGAGATAGAATTTTGAAATATTTGAAGAAGCAAACATTGTTTTCATACAATTTCTAAATTGAGGAGTGTTGTATTAGACCTAAGTCTATGTGAGCATGAATAATTCTCCTCAATATGGTCCTACCAAACCATACCTAGTCTATATGCATTCCATGTCAGCTGGGTTCAAGTCTAGGCTCCTAGGTTCACATGATATCATAAAGCAAAGCTGACATTCCATGGAAATCGATTTTGACAACTTGAACTAAGTAGAGCATTAAATTGATCAGGCAAAGACAGGTCCCATCACGGTCGCCAAACCTGGTATCATCGCAAAATTTTTAACTTTTTGCGAGTCAAACTGACCTTTGAAAAGTTTTTGAAAATAACTCGCCTCCGTTTTAAAATGCGGGAAAATTCTGTAGAATGGGACTCGCCTGTCGGTACGAGGTTCGACCGTTCCTGCCACCTTTAATAGGGGTAATCGAACCAAGGATCAATCTACTGCTCTGCTCTATTCAACTTATCTAAATCATATTCTAATTTCTAAATGCACAAAGAATCAGGCATGTGCTATGAATTTTCTGAAAATGCATATTTGAAAACATGATGTTTACTTTGAATATTGAAAATAATTGGAAAATAAACTCTTTGAAAATCATGAATCAAGGTTGAGATACTGTATTTGAGAAAGTGAAAATCGATTTCTGAAGAATCTAGAGATTTTGTGAAAATCGATTTTGAGAAATGTGAAATAACTTTGGAAAACTTGATTTCTTTGAATTCAAACTTTGAAATTGAATATATAACTTGGAAAATCAAATTTGGAACTTGAGAAATACTTGAAATATCATTGGCAAATCCATATTTTGAGAAAATCGATTTTTGAATAAGATTTAGAGAATTTTGAGAAAATGATTTATCTGAATTGAAATTTGAATTGGAATTGGAAAATGCATGAAATGAATGAATATGATTTTGAGGAATTGGGAAAAACTCTTTGTATTTTTGAGAAATGCAGTGCATTTTTGAAGTTAGCCTAAGAGTGTAGGCTGATTGTGGCTAATGTGAAGATCATAAATCTGGATATCCTTCATATTCTGACTATGGCCATAAATACGAATTCCACCAAGTTTATAAACTTCATAAAAGCTAGTGTATGTGCCATTCGTGTAGACCATAGTGAGTTTGAATATGCATGAATCATCATCCATCACACATTAACATTATTTAAAAAAATAAACTATATGCAATGCAAATCCTAATCTATGCAGGAATTTAAATTCTTATTCTAAAGTTTACATTTAATTTACATCACTATTGAAATTTAAATACATGAAAAATAAAATCTTCAATGTACCTGCAAAACTAGAAAGCTTGGTTAGTGAATATATGTTGGCTTTTCTAGGTTTATCCAGTAATATCTATAAATTATTGGATTTTGCTAGATATAAGCCTTTTCCATGATTCCTTTAAATCAAAATGATAAAGTATGAAATAAAATTGAATAAATAAGGAAGGTAAGATATGAAATTTCGAAATCGGGGTCAAAATGACCAAAATACTCCTAATAACAAGACTATGGCCTTGAAATTAGGGTTTTCAGAAAGATATTTGGTAAATGCAAGTTTTGAAATACAAATAAAAAATAAATCAAACTAAATATGCTATGACATGATTAAAAATATGAAAATTAGGGTTAGGAATTTCGAAATTGAGGTCAAATGACCAAATTGCCCCTGATAGCAAGACTAGGGCCTTGAAATCAAGGTTTTTAGAAAATATTTTGGTAAAACTTAGGTTTTATGCACTAAATGAAATCAAATGAGCATCAAATTAAACTTAAAGCATCCTAATATGATTATGAATATGATTAAACCCTAAAAATATATGCTTATGCACAAAAATCCAAGAATATCACAAATTTTGTGATTTTTGCAATGTTTTGGAATTCTTCGGGTACCCTGTTTTGCAATTTGCTTAATTCAGCCATCAATCAGATTCCAAAATTCATCAAATTTGGTACCTACACTTTTTATAACCATAATTTTGAATTAAAATTATAAAAATATTTTTTTGACATTAAATTAACCCGAAAATTGCATCAAACCCTAAAAATATGCTATTTTTGACCTAGTTCACCAACCAGTTTTAGAGTTAGACCCTAATCAGGGGTCAATATTTTATGAAAATCTCTGAAATTTTACAGAGACAAACTAGGAAGAAAAACAGAGATTTACCAATTTACAGATCGGAAAAAGTATCTACGGTTAGGGAGAAACCCTTCCGGCAATCTGAACTAAAATCTAACAAATCTAATAGGGGCTAAAACAGATACTTTCAATTGATAATTTCGGGATAAATAGAAATACTGATCTAAAATATCTGATATTTTAGCAGTAATCAGTAGACAGAAAAATAACAATACTCACTTTTACAGATCATGAATCGGATCTGTGGTTTGGGATTTATGAATAACACAAGTCTGATTAGGGTTTTGGTAAACCCTAACGAGTTTTAAATTGAAAATCAAAGTCTCTGACATAGGAAAAATATTAAACGGTAATAAAAAATTCTGAACATTTCACAGTAGACAGATCTAATCAATGTGAATCCATGGCACTTTACAGATCTAAAATTGGATATTAGATAAGAAAAATATCACCACAGCAAGTTACCCTCTTGATTTTAACAACGATTTTAAAGTTTTAAAAATCCGATTTGATGTCTGATTTTTCTGACAGAGTTCCCGAAGTCCAAAATCTCTGATTTTTTTACAGTAGATCAATCACATATGCATGCATCACATATAAAAAAATCAGAAATAAACAATACATATTTCAATTCAAAACAGCATGCTCTTTTCTGTTCTAAACTAAAAACACACAGAAATCTAAGAAACTTGAGAAAATATGCATTAACTAATGAAAAACAATAAAATAAACCATAAAACAGTAAAATAAAAATTATTTCTATGCTGGAAAACGTGTAATAAACATGAATAAGCAAATAAAAAAATAAAATACAGGGAATCCATGGCTGGAATTTGCTTTCACCTTTGAAATCATGGATTTAACCCATTTAACGGGTAAATCTCATGTTTCGCCGGTTAAGAACACGAAAAACGTACCTCTCATCGATTCTAATGGATTAGAATCCTTGAAATCACCCTCAAACTGAGTTAGATCATCTTCTTGGGTCGATTTTGGGGTTCTTGGATGAAATCCATGGTTAAATCCATGAACACAAGAGTTTCCATGGTGAAATCTATTGAAAAATCATAAAAACTAATAAAATAATAATAAAATAATATTAAATAAACTCACCTTGGGGCTGCAGCTGCAATGGAGGAAGGTGGAGGTGCTGGAGAGAAGAGAGAGGCCACGAAAATGGGAGAGAAAAAAAGCTTCCTTTTGACCCCCTTTAGGTCCCCTATTTATAGATTTTCAAAAAGTCACTTAATTAGGGTTAATTAAGAGGTTTTTCATTTTTTCAGGACTCTTTCTAATAAATCCACTAAGGGAAACAATTTTTTGTGGTTTCCTAACCCTAAATGAACTCTAACTAAACCTTAATTAACACCTAATTAAACCCTAAAGAGTCCAAATGTGGCACCACATAGTATGAACCCACATTTGGTTTTTAAAACTTGAATTTAAAACCTTTAAAAACCAATGGTTTAAAACTTAAATAAAATGGAATTTTAAAATTAATTTTGACTCCTCTAAACCCCTAACCTAACTAGGACAATGACTAACCCTAGTCTAGCCCTGACTTACTCGAATATGGCGCCACCCCGAGTGGGCCCTACTTGAGTTTTTCAAAAAGCGATTTTAAAACCTGAAATTGAAAGCATTTTCAAAAGGATTTTCAAAAGCAATCTTGAAATTAAAAGTTTTGAAATTGCATAGGGTTCTAACTGGGTTAGAACTTCTCTGGACATGGTGCCAACTGAGTGGACCCACATCGAGTTTTGGAAATTTTGAGATAAACACTGAAAATAGCTTTGAAAAGGGGTTAAAATCAATATTTGGAATTCAAGATTTTTGAAAATAGGGCCTCAAGCGAACTAGAACTCCGAGCTAGAGTCCTGAACTCTTAGGACTCTGAGATTTTAGATTTTAAAAACCAAATGAAAGGTTTTTGAAAGATTTTATCAGAAAATGGTGAAATGAGTTGAAAGAACACAGTCAGGGTTAGACTCCTAACTCGACCGAACTCTGAAATAGAGTCCTGAACTAACTGGACTCTGTAAAATGACCTAACTTTTTTAAAAATAAATGGAAATAAATGAAAATGGAATAAAAACAGACTTCAAAACAGACTCCTGACTGGACTAGGACTCTGGGACAGAGTTCTGATCGGACTGAAACTCTAGATTTTTTTGGTATTTTCTGAAAAATAGACGAAAGAACAATGTAAACAATGATAAGTATTGAAATAGAACAGAGTTCTGATTTAACTGAGACTCTAAGGACAGAGTCCTGATTGAACTAGAACTCTCAGATTTTTGGATTTTCTGAGAAAACAAATGAGAGAATTTTGAAAAACAGTTAAAAACAAGATGAAATCAAAGTTTTGGTTTAGAGTCTTGATTTGATTAGGACTTTGAGAAAGAGTCCTGATTCGATCAGAACTCTAAGAATTTTGGTTTTCTGATAAACAAATGATGAAATTTAAGCAAAGCTTTTTTAAAAACTAGTGAAAATGAAGTGAGAAAATCAATTTTGGATAGAGTCCTACTTCGATCAGGACTCTGGGGCAGAGTCCTGATTTTGATCAGGACTCTGAGATAAAACCTCAGAATTTTGAAATTCTTTGATAAAAGTGTAACAAATTTGATAAATGGAAAGATTTTTGAAAGATTTTCTCAAAATTGAAATCAGGATCAGAGTCCTGATCCAACTAGGACTCTCTGAACAGAGTCCTGTTTTGACTGAAATTCTGAGTTTCTCACTCATTTTGAAAGATTTTGAAAGATTTGATTGAAAATGAATAAAATAGTTGTAAAAGATTAGAGTCTCAATCCAATTGAAACTCTAAAGAAGAGTCCTGATCCGACTGGACTCTTGAAGAAGAGTCCTGATCCAACCAGGACTCTGCGATTTTGGCCAAAACAGAAGATTTTAAAAGGTTTTCTTCAAAGACAGGTAAAAAGGTAGTGAAAAGTAGAGTTTTGATCCGACTAAGACTCTAGAAAAAGAGTCCTGATTCAATTAGGACTCTAAAATTTTTGAGATTTTTGATAAATGAAGGAATCCAGAAGCGACACCACCTAAATGTGTCTCATCTGAGAATTGAAATCAATTGAAATTGAGTTTGAAATGAATCCAGATTGTTTTCTGAGAAAATACTTCAAAATATAAGGTCCCGGGGGTTTGGAAAATGACAGAATGTTGAATAAAAACCCAGGTTTTAAAATTGTTTTTGAAAGAAAAGTTTTAAAACTCAAATCTGGATTAAATGTTTTGAAAAACAGGAGTGCTGGATCTCGAAAATGAGATGGGATGACATGCAATGCTATGCAATGCAATGAAATGGTATGCCGAATGCATGCAATGATATGCAATAACACATGAAATGTAAGTACTGGATGAGGGTGAAAATTTGGGGTGTTTACAATTCACTCCCACCTTTTCACATGTTGCACAGCCACTGCGTCATTGGCTGCAGCTTACTACCACTATCACCCAGCCTCACTATTTGCCAACCATTAACTCGTCTCCTTTCTCATGTCATGTATATCCATATATATGGATACATACATATATACCTATATATATAACATATACATGTATATATATATATGTATAATCGTATATATCATTCCTTCTGTCTTTTCATCACTCATATGAACATTTCGTAGATATCCACATGATACAGGTAATTTTCCTTCTCTTTTCATTACTAACCCGGTTGTTTTGCAGGAAATATGTGGATAAAGTTATTATTTGAAGCTGTAAAATGGATTTTTATGAGTTGTAATAGCTAGATTTGAATGAAAATTTACATTTCCTGCTTTAGGTAGAATGAATGAGCATTGTAAATATTATTGAATTACCTGTTTTTCATGCATTTTGCCTTTAATTTTCAAATTCTCACAAATGGGAACACGAATGGCACGTGCACCATTTCGTAAGAGATAATAAATATTAAGTTGATGATCCACATCAATGGCCATAGTCAGCGTGTGGACAAAACTTAGCATTTTTATCTTTTACAAAATAACACTGGATCCACACTGGATCCATTTTCAAAATTCATCATATTTTTCCTAAAATATTCTATTCTTTTATCAGAATTTAACTTAAAATTAACTCAAAATATATACCAATGACCATAGTCAGGGTATATTGAGGGTTAATTTCATTTTAAATTCTATAAAAGCACCAAATGTATTTTGTTCTTCTCTTGAATTTAAATACAGATTATTATATAATACATTCAATGACCATAGTCAAGGATGTATTATATTTTCAATCTTGTTTTAATTGATTTAAAAGAATGGAATGGATTTTTCAAAAATTCAATTTCAAATTCTTTAAATTCATTCATCATATAGGGTAGAATTGCATCATATTTTCAAAAACTTCCTTTTAAAAATCCCAAGTGTTTCTTCTTCTTTATCAGATCTTATTCAAATACAATTTTATCTCACTTTTAAGATTCAAAATTTCAATTTCAAAGTCCAACTTGACTTTGAAACTCCTTTATATTCAAAACTTCAAATTTCCAACTCAATTCAAAATCCAATTTTAAAGTTCAATTTAACTTTGAAATTATCTTCTGATTTCAAAATCAAGTTCATCCCCTTATCTTCAATCAAGGTTTGGATTTGAATCTCAAGTTTAAATTTGGATTTCTAAGATCCAGACCCATCTTTAAAGGTCCTATTTGGACTTTTTCATAATCCAAAGTTAAATCCTAAATCTCAACTTGGATCCAGATTTCTAAGTATTAACTCAATTCCACTTTGGATCTCCAAATTACAGATCCAAAATCCATTTAGGATCCAGATCCTCATTCTACTTTAAATCTCGAATTACAGATTCAGATTCCATTTAAGATCCAGATCCCCATTCTACTTTGGATCTCAAATTACAGATCCAAATTCCATTTAGGATCTAGGACCCAATTCTACCTTGGATCTCAGACTTCAGATCCAATTTCATTCTAGAATCCAGAATCCAACTTCATCTTGGATCTCAAATTGAAAATCCGAATTTCATTTAGGATCTAGAATCCAACTTTACTTTGGATCCCTGACTTCAGATCCAAATTTCATCTTGGATTCCAAATCTCGAATCCAATTCTATTCAAAACTTTAGATCCAATTCTATCTAGGATCCAAAGATCCAACTTTACTTTGGATCTCCAACTTCAGATCCCAATTCTATTTTTATTCCAAATCTTGAATCCGATTCCATTCAAAATTCCAAATCCAAATTTCACTTTAATTCCAAAAGCCAATTCCATTTCATTCCTGATTTCAAATCAAGTTCCCATTTCAGATCCTAAATTCAAAATTCAACTTTGAACTCTATTCAGAATCCAGATATTGGATTCAGATTTCATCTTGAAAATCCAACTTTTAAATCAATTCCATTTCTCAATTTTGTTCAAATTTCCCAATTCTATATTTCCTTCTGATTCAATTCCATTTTCATTTTTATTCTAATTCAAAGTCCATTTATGACTTTGAAAATTCCCTTTTCTCAAAACTTTAAAATCATTTTCCAAAATCCAGATTTATTTTCCCAAGCTCATGATCATTCTAAAAACATAGAACTCTAATCTTTAGTTCTAAGTTAGAAATCATTTCTTCATTTTATCAGATTCACTTGGAAATTCTTCAAAACATTTTTTTAAAAAAAGAGCATACCTCTTTGCATTTGCACAAGCATGATTCTTTGTGCATTTAGATTTAGAATAAATTCTTAGATAATTTCTTAGCAAAGCAAAAGGCATAAATTCGACCCTTGGTTCATTTGCGCCAGGAACGATCGAACCTCGTACCGACGAGCGGATCCCGTCTTCCAGTTTTCCCGCAAATATTTCAAAAACGGAGGCGAGTTATTTCAAAAAAATTCTAAATTAAGGTCAAGTGAGACCGCACAAAAAAGTTCCTCTTCTCTCTTTCTTTCTTTCTTTTCCCTTCTCTCTTTCTTTTCTGTCTTTTATTTTCCTCCCTTCAAAAAGGAGGAAAATAGAGGTTAGAAAAGGAAAAGAAAAGGAAGAGAGAAAAACCACAAGAGAGGAAAAATTTTGCGATGATCACAGCCCGACCAACTCAAAAGCAGGATTTTGATTGTTCGACCAGCTCGAAAGCAGGATTTGATTGACCGACCAACTCGAAAGCAGGATTTGTTTCACCGACCAGCTCGAAAGCAGGATTTGTTTGCCCGACCAGCTCGAAAGCAGGATTTGTTTGACCGACCAGATCGAAAGCAGGATTTTTTTGACCGACCAGCTCGAAAGCAGGATTTGATTGATCGACCAGCTCGAAAGCCGGATTTTTGATTGACCGACCAGCTCAAAAGCAGGATTTGATTGACCGACCAGCTCGAAAGCAGGATTTGATTGACCGACCAGCTCGAAAGCAGGATTTGTTTGCCCGACCAGCTCAAAAGCAGGATTTGTTTGACCGACCAGCTCGAAAGAAGGATTTTGATTGATAAGAATGATTGACATTAATAGAGTCGTGACCCGAAGGTTTGAGAATGATGGATATTTGATGAGATTGTAACCCGAAGGTTTGAATTTTGATATACATTGATGAGTTTGTAACCCAAAGGCTTGAACTTGATATATATCGATGAATTTTGTAACCCGAAGGCTTGAAAAAGATAGATATTGATGAAATTGTAACCCAAAGGCTTGAAAATGATATACTTTGATGAAGTTGTGACCCGAAGGCTTGAAGATGATAGACATTGATAAAATGGTAACCCGAGGGCTTGATAATGAAAGACATTTGATGAGAATTTTAGGATATAGTAGACAATGATTCAGGTTTATCCCTTAACCTGAAAGGAAAAAGAATACCTCGAAGGCCGAGGTTCAGTTTTGTCCCTCGACCTGAAAGGGAGGAGGGAGATTTTTGAGGATATACTTGAGACTTGAATTTAGAAGGGATATGACACGATTTATGATTTATGATCTATGATTTAAATGGACTGGCAGTTAGCTGTTTGTGGTTTAGTCTTCAGGATTAACCCCTTATCCTGAACGAGAAAAAGAAAGAATAAAATTTGAGAAGATAAAAAGGAGATAGAATTTAATGAAAGATTGACAAAAATGGAGAAAATTTATGAAAATTGATTTTGTAAAGAGAATTCTCACGAGTAGCATTATTGCTCTTATTAGTGTTCTCAGGATTATCCCATGTCATGAGAAAGAATACCTCGAATGTCGAGGTTCAGGTTTCTCCCTTAACCTAAAAGGGGAAAAGAGTTTAAGAAAATTGATATAAATTTAGAAAATTAATTTGATGAAACTTGTATTTGCAAAAAGAATTCTCTTAGGTAACATTATTGCCCCTACGAGAGGTCTCAGGATTATCCCTCATCCTGAATGGGAAGAAGAATAAAGTTTAAGAAAATTTAATGAAGGAAAATTGATATAAATCTAGAAACTCAATAAAGATTGATAAAACTTGTATTTGCAAAAGAATTCTCATAGGTAGCATTATTGCTCCTAAGAGAGGGTTTTCAGGATTATCCCTTATCCTGAATGGGAACACCTCGGACAACGAGGGTCAGGTTTATCCCTTAACCTGAGGGAAAAAAAATAGAATCTAAAGAGAAATTGATATAAATTTAGAAATCAATAAAGATCGATAAAACTTGTATTTGCAAGAGAATTCTCATAGGTAGCATTGTTGCTCCTATGATGGGTTTCAGGATTATCCCGTATCCTGAATGGGAACACCTCGGACAACGAGGGTCAGGTTTATCCCTTAACCTGAGGGGGAAAAAACACCTCGGACACTGAGGGTCAGGTTTATCCCTTAACCTGAAAGGGTAAAAGAAGGATTTAGAAAATACCTCATGGGAAAGAGGCATCAGGTTTTTCCCTTAACCTAAAAGGGTGATGTGATTTGATAAAATTTAATAAAATTGAGGAAAAAAACTTGATAAAATTGATGTAAACTTGATAAAAATATGAATAAAATCAATGAAACTGATAAAGATATCCAAATTAACTGAAAAAATATAAGATTTAAGAGAAAAAGGAGTTTTCTGATCCTGCTTGCATATGGGATCTTGAAAGGAAAATGTTTATTTAAAAGATAGGTGAAAAATTATTTTTGGGAAAAAAAATCCACTACAAGAAAAATGATCAGCGCGAGATCTGATCCCCTTTTTTTTAAAAAAAGGAATCATCATGAGAGATCATCATGAGGGTTAATTTTTGAAGATAATGGTTTGAAACCAATTTTGAAAAAAGAAAACCAACACGAGGGATGATTTTGAAGACAAATGGTTTTCAAAACCTAATTTGGAAAAGAAAAATCAACATGTTAGTTTATTTAAAAAGGATTAGATCAAAATATTTGAACTTTTAAAGACTTTTGCAGAAATTTTTGAGATTTTATGATTTTGAAAATCCTCATAGGAAATATCATTTCTCTCATGATGGAGGAAAATAAATTTTGAAAATAGATGACAAGGATTTAAAATTTTTGAAAAATAGCAGGCAGGATCAAAAGATTTGAATAAATCAGGAGAAGAAAAGGAAAAATACCCCTGGGTTCTTGAAAACAAAGAGGAAATTTTGAATAATATATACCCATGGTTTTGGAAAATATAAGGAAGATATAAAATATCATACAATCACAGATATACAAGCAAGGATGCACAAGCAGCATTCCCTAAAGATGACTCTATATGCAATATTTTGAAATGGCTCATAGGACCTTAATTCTAACTCTAAGATTTAGATCATCTGATTTCAATCAAGGTATGCCGATATACTCAAGCCGAAGCTCGAAGTACGTGACATAAATATATTTCTCCGGTTCTAAGGTAATGGCTTCCCAACATCCTTGAGCACCTACCGATATACCTCAGACTATGGCCCTTAGGTACGTGGTAGGGGGGCGCGAACCCAAATAAGTGGTCCAGTTGTGAGGCTCTCTCCCGAACTATGGTTCAGTGAGACAGCTCAACAACGTGAAGACCAGAACATTATAGGTATGGATGTTTTCAAAAATATGTTCAACATGCAGATAAACCAGAAAGCTCTAATGCAAGTCCTAAAGAGATAGAGTTAAATGAAAAGAAGCATGCACTTGCACACATTGTTTGCATTCATTCCCTAGAATTGAGGAGAGTTGTATTTAAGACCTAAGTCTAATGTGAACATGGAATAATCTCCTCAATATGGTCCTACCAAACCATACTTAGATCCTATATGAAATGATGTCAGCTTTAGGACAGAATCTAGGCTCCTAAGGTTTTGCATAAAAATGAAGCTGACATAGAAGAATAAAGACTTAGAAAATATTAAAGCAAAGCAAAGGCATAATTCGACCAGACGAAGATGGGTCCCATCACAGTCGCCAAAACTATGATCATCGCAAAAAATTTTCCTCTCTTGTGATTTCTCTCTCTTCCTTCTCTTTTCCTTTTCTAACCTCTATTTTCTTCCTTTTTGAAGGGAGAAAAATAAAAGACAGAAAAAGAAGAGAGGAGAGAAGAGAAAAGAAAGAAGAGAGAAGAGGAACTCTTTTTGCGGGGTTTCACTTGACCTTAATTTGAAAATATTTAGAAAATGTAACTCGCCTCCGTTTTTGAAATATATTGCGGGAAAATAGAGAGACGGGATTCGCTCGTCGGTACGAGGTTCGACCGTTCCTGGCGCCTTTACCAGGGGTAATCAAACCAATGAACGAATTTATGCCTTTTGCTTTGCCTAAATATCATCTAAAAATTTATCCTAAATCTAAATGCACAAAGAATCATGCTTGTGCAATGCAAGGATGTATGCTCTTTTTTTTAAAATGATTTGAAATTTTCCAAGTGTTTCTGAGATGAATCTAATGATAGAGTGAAGAAATGGTTTTTAACTCAGAACTTAAGATTTAAAGTTCTGAGTTTTTGGAATAATCAGAGCTTGGGAAAATAATCTAGATTTTTGAAAGGAAGGATCTTGAAATTGAGATAAAAGGAGAAGAAAAGAAATTTCAAAGTCATAAATGGACTTTGAATCAGAATAGAGGTGAAATGGAATTGAATCATAACTTTTGAAGTTTTTGAAATCATAATGAAATGTGGGAAATCTAAATGAAATTGAGAAATAGAATTGATTTGAAATATGGAATTCAAATCCAAATTCTGGATCTTAAGATGTATTTAGATCTGAAATCTGAGGTCCGAAGTAGAATTGGATTTTGGATCCTAAGATGAAATTTGGATCTGAAGTCTGAGATCCAAAGTAGAATTGGATTCTGGATCCTAAAATGGATTTGGATCTAAAGTCTGAGATCCAAAAATGGCATTGGATTCTGGATCCTAAAGGAGATTTTGGATCTGAAATCTGAGATCCGAAATAGAACTGGATTCTGGATCCTAAATGGATTGTGGATCTGAAGTCTGAGATCCAAAAGTGGAGATTGTATTTAGAAATCTGGATCCAAGTTAGTCTAACTTTGGATTTGGACTTTAAAAGTCCAAATGAGACTTTTGAAGATGGATCTTGGTTTTGAAAACCCAGATTTAAAACTTAAAAAAAGACTTGAATTTTGAGATTAAGAATTAATCTCAAACTTTGATTTTGAATTTGAAGAAGATAAACTTAATTTTGAATTTGAAACCAGAAGGTAGATCAGAAACTTTAAAGTTAAATTGAACTTTTGAAGTTTGATTTTGAATTTAGAATTTAGAATTTGGAATTTAGAAAAATGAATCAAGAATTTAAATTGAACTTTGAATTTGATTGGAGTTTTGAATATAAAATGAATTTGAAATTTCAAAGTCAAATTGAACTTTGAAATCTGATTTGAATTGGAAATTTAGAATACAAAATGAATTTGAAATCTCAAAGTTAAATTGGACTTTGAGATTAAAAAAATGAAATAGAATTGAAAATGAAAGGATAAATTGGAATTTACAAGAATTGAAGATTGATTGAAGAAGATATTAACATCACTTGGAATTTTTTTTAAAAAAAATTGAAAATATGATGCAATTCTATCTTAAATGATGAATGAATTTAAAGAATTTTGAAATTGGATTTTGAAAAACGTATTTCATTCTTTTAAATGAATGTAAATAAGATTGAAGATATAATACATCCTTGACTATGGTCATTGAATGTATTATATAATAATCTATATTTAAATTCAAGTGAAGAATAAAACACATTTTTTTGGTGCTTTTATAGAGTTTAAAATGAAATTGATTCTCAATATATCCTGACTATGGCCATTGATATATGTATTGAACCAATTTTAAACTAAACTCTGATAAAAGAGAAAAATATTTAAAGAAGACATGATGAATTTTGAAAAAGGATCCAGTGTGGACCCAATGTTATTTTATAAAAGATAAAAATGCTAAGTTTTGTTTACATCCTGACTATGGCCATTGATGTAAATCATCAACTTAGGATTAATTACCTCTTACGAAATGGTGCATGTGCCATTCATGTTTCTCCATTGTGAGATTTTGAGAAATAAAGGCAAAAAGCATGAAAATAAGCAATTTATGACATTTACAATGCTCATTCATTCCATCTAAAACAGGAAATGTAAATTTTCATTAAGATCTAACTATTACAACACATAAAATTGAATTTACAACTCTAAGTAATGATATTTTCCATGTATTCCCTGCAAAACAACTTGATTAGTAAAAAAAAATGGAGAAGAATTGCACATATCATATGGATATCAATGGTAAAAGAATGCTCACATGCCAAGGTATTCAAGATCTAAAGTGTGGAAAAATGATATATATCTATGTACATATATACCTGCATATATATATACATGTATATTTACATACATATGTGTACATGAATACATTTATATATATAGGTGGAATGGTGCGCAGTAGATGGGTTGTGATACATTGCACCAATTTTGAGATGATAACATGAGTGTTATTAGATGACATTGGATGATCTCTATGATGAACATAAAACCGGAAATACAGGCTTTGTGATAATCCTAAATCATCAAGTGAGATATTATCTCTCAAGACAATGGGACACAGATGTATATATTTAATTTAGTATATACATAAGTAAGGTATGAAAGATGTTTTTTGACAGAAATATGAATATGTTGAGATAGAAATGGGATAGATGATGTGAGTTTGTTGTATTGATAGTGAAATGATGGGAGACATAGCAGTATCTTGCACTACTGTGAATGTAAGTATACCACAGCAGTACTTTGTACCGCTGAAAAAATGCCAGGTACATACAGTATTGCACTATTGTTGGCTTAGGGAAATCACAGCTGCACCTTACATTGCTAAGAATGCAAGTAGAAGCTGGAGAATGCAGCAGCTGACACCGGGTGTGCTGTTGAAGATGTGCAGGGTATGGGTACGTACATGGTAGCTACAGGGGAAAAGAAAAAAAAATGATGTTTGAGCATAATGAAATTGTAATGGCCCCAACACTATGAAACAAAAGGACTCAAATGAATAGATGGAAATTTGATCATGTCTACAGTGCCATGTTCAGATCTGCCAACTTCAACTTGAAGAGGCCCCTGCATGATTTGGTAGGAGTGCACCATGGACAAAAAATTATTACAATGAACGTCGCAATTAATAGGGCAAACACTAAATGATTGCCATATCAGGGCAACTATATGGCAGGACATGCTCTTGGAATATTGCCAAGGCGATCTTATCATCAGCTTCTGCAAACTTCTGAACAGGTTGCTTTTGACATTCGAACTGTGGGAGTGATTAGAATAGTTGGCAAAACCTGGAGATAGTTCAAGAGGGCCTTCTGAATTAAGAGTGACATCCATCCGCCCATCTTCATAAACATCTGTGTCAGCAAGGGAGGTCAAAAGCGTATGTTGGAGAACCTGATTTGAACTTTATCCAGTAGCTTTGTGGGATGCTTCATTGATGGCACACCTTCCCCATGCCAGGGAAAACATTCAAAAAGCAAAGAACGATGCGAATTTGAAACAATGTTGTTGAACTGAAACAATGTTGCTAAGTATCTATACATAGCTATCATGAATAATAACAATAATAAAAGAAATGTAACAGATAAATAAAAAAAAAAACAAATTTCTATCAATAAGCATGCTCCTCATCGGAATTAGAATACTATACTAAGAAACAATGAAGGATCAGGCTTCTGAAGGAGTTTATTAAAGCAAGACATACCCGGATTTTTAGTACATCACAACCTTGATATCAAGAATTGTTACTTTCAGGACAAGGTGAAAGAGAACACTCCAAATCAATGGGGCGTTGGATGATTCTTTAGCAAGTCTTTGGCAAGATCCTTCAGCCTACTGACATTTCTTGAATTGCAAGTCTGCTAATTGCTCTTCATCCAAGGCTCACAGTGAGGAGTAATATGGATGAAAGTGTACAGGTAGTTTTGTATTGATAGCATCCAGCAGATACACAAGTTTCCTCTAACTTTTGATAAAGCACAGTCATACTACATTTAACTTCCAGTCCAGTTTCCTACAAATCTGTCATTGATCCTGTCACTTGAAGATTTTCACAATGAAGGAATCAAACTAGCCACGTTGATCTTTGCCCATGAGATCAGCCCTCATTAACAGCCTCTAAATAGTCACCCGAACTTCTGATTTTCAAAGGATGTATAAAAATTGGGATAAGGTTAGCCAACGATGCCCTAGACCTTGGGCAAGGGACCCGACCTTTAATGTGCAGAATGGCATGGAAAGTAAAATTGACAGACTTCTATTTTAGGAATATAAAGATCATGATTCAAAAATAAGGGTAAGCTATAAACAACCTGACAAGCCATGATAAACACATCGGGAATAGATCATTTTTCAAATAAAACTCCATAAACTTAAATGGAATAATTATTTCTACTAACCTGCACACGAGTAAGCAAACCTGTAGAATTTCAGAAAAACGCTGACTTAAGAAAGCAAATAATTCCACTGATATGCCTGTCGGTGTCACTCCCACCTTATACCAATTCTCAGTGTTATTTTGGTCTTGATCAATGAAACCACCAAGATTTCGTTATCTTATTCATCATCTTAATGGCGCCAATTTTATTGAGTCCGATGTCCTATTCACTGTATCTTGAAGGACAAATTTATGTATAAAAGAGTACAAACCCAAGTAAGAGAATGAGTTTCATATTCATTCAAATTATGACTTTCAGTCTAATAACAGGAAAATGAAATTCATAACCTTCAATGATCGCCTGTTCCCTGAGATTCTTTATGAACCTGTAACATCAATATCAATTTTGACATGTCTGAAATGTTCTTAACACTAGGGAAATTCACCCCTGGACTGATCTAATGATAGGAGGATTTCTAGCAGATTATTAGAAACACTGAATTGATGTCAAACCATATGAACAAGGGAAATAAGAAAATTTGATTCTGAATTGTCCTTCTTTAGAGTCATCACCTCTTCTCGTGTCATGTTAGCCTCTGAATTTTCTGGACAAATGTCAGCTCTAGCTTAACTGATACAAAGAAATTTTAGCGTGAGGGGCAATGGCCTCATTCCATCCAATTTAAACAAAAATGGGACTTTAAAGAAGCTGGAATGTTCTACTTTGATTCTGGAACCAGCAATCCACGGAAATGGAATGCTCAACATCAGCTTAAATCAATCTAATTTCAATAAAACAGAGGCAAATCATGTCATTCTTAATGGCAGAGAAGGAAAAGAGACTTCACGAAGTAAAGACCCTTTGATGGTGCCTATGCATTTGGAAATAAGCAAGAGACTTATGTATGTTCGGCAGACATGAGTTTCAAGCCTTTCTGGGGAGCACAAAAGCTTTGTGCCTTCCAGGGCGTCAGCATGGTTATCCTCCTTCAAACATAGCTCGACCCTCCAAAAAAAAAGGATAGACATGATATACGATTGTAAGATCATAATATAAGGCCCAAATGCAGAAAATTAAATCGCGGAAATGCATGTTTGCAAATGATAGAACAATACAGTATATGATGCTGCAGGTTATCAAAAACAGAAAATCCAGATTTGTGGATGATCAAAGATGAATATAGCACTTAAAGATTGCACAGAAGATCAATATATGAACTAATGGACTTTAAAAACTGAATGCCACACGACAACTGCAATGAAAACAAAATGAACTAAGATATAGATTGAAGTCATAATATACAGGGTTGATGAAATTCAACATGAAAGAGAGGGGAAAACAATGAATCTGATAATATACAAGCCGAAAAATCTCACGCATACAGATAATCACGACTAATTAGAAAAGTAAAGAAAACGAAAATCAAAATGTTTATCGAATCATTTTGAGAGGATCAGGCTTTCTATATAAAAAAAAGGGGGTCGACTACGGATTATAAAGCGATACAGACAGCATAATAAACGAAAGAAAATAAAAATAAAGCGATGTTGGAACACCTCCATTCCTTTTGATACAGCAGCGGGTAGATCGACTCTGCTATATGCAGATCGATTCTACCGTAGATGCATTTAAGATAAAATGGAAAGAAACAACATAAAAAAAGGGATAATTTAGAATGAAGGGGCCACTTACCTATGACTACGGATACTTTGTGGTCGCCTTCCTTTGATCCGATGGAAGAAAAACTCAGGAAATGAGAAAAAAAGGAGAAGAGGAAGATGGATCAGTAGATGATGGGAACAATGGGGAAATGAGGAGGCAATTGTTCAGAAGAGAAGGGTGAAGGCGGATTATAGAGAATGAAGAAAGATGATGGGGTGAAGAAGCGGTCCCTTTGGAGGAATAATGGGATTTGTTAAATAGGGGAAGAGGGAAGAACCGAGAAGGTGATTCGGTTGGTGATGAAGGGATTAGGGATGAAGTTGTTGGTGATGGGTGGTAGTTGGAGGCTTCGAGAAGTGGTTGGAGGCACATGGGTGCTTTCGGAAGGTCATGGAGAGGGGCGATCGGCCATGGAGGTTCGAGGGTAAGAGGGGGAGAAGGCGAGAGTGAGGGAGAAGGCGAGAGTTAGGGTTTTTTTAAAACCCTAACTCGACTCTTAAACTTCGAAAACAAGGTTTTCCCCAAAAGCGCCTCTTTAAAAAGTTTTTTTCTAAAATGGGTTTCTAAAAACCATTTTTTTGCAATTTCCTTAATTTATTTTTGATTTTTTTGTTCTTTTCTCGGTATTTTCCATTTTTTTGTATTTTTTGAAATAAAATCCTAAAGTTTTACGAGAAAACTAATTTTTTGTGTTTTTCTTGAGAAATATTTACAAAAGAAGGTTTTCAAGGCTATTCAGAGGAAATTTCTCCAGAAAATGGGTTTGGACCCAAGTTTTTGAGAAAATGTTCAAGTTTTGAAACTCGAATGGAGAAATACAACATGATGGATCCAAAAGGATACCAGACGAATTGTCTGAGCCTTTTAAAAGGTTATTTTGGTAATTTTGAGAATTTGATTTAAAATTGGATAACAAAGCTCAGATTTGGATCTTGACAATAGGTCCGGATCCGAAATCAAGTCAGACATATAAAAGAAATTTAATTTCAGTAAAATTTGAGAAATGAACTGGGATTTAGATTTAAACTGACTCGATTGCTCAGAAAATGGGGTCAAAGGGCAGAAAGGGAATATTTATAATATTTTGAAAAAAAAAATTGGGGTGTTCACAATAGCTTAGCATAGTATAGATATGACATTAACCATTTTAGTAGGTTTTGACTTTACTTTAGGCTTTTAAAAACGTGTTTAGCAATTTAGGAAAGTAAGTTGTCTTTGTAATTGTTTTGATTTAATTACTGGTTTTATTTTTAGGCTAAAGTATTGTTTTAGGATTGCATATTTAGTTTCCAATTCTAATTGATTAACGTCTTAGTAATTAGGTTAGTTATTAGAAGTTAACCAAAATCATGTAGGTGTCCTTGTTTAGTAAGTCTAAGCCTTACTAACCCTAGTGGGTCCATCTAGGGTGTCGTGAACCTAAGTCTAAGACCCATTCTAGCCGTCCCCTAGACTAAACCTAGATAGTCACTAACCTTAGTTAAAGTTCAAGTAGTATTAACTTTATTTAAATAGATAGGTTTAGAATTAATGTTCATGCTTGTAGTTAATTAGTTATTTGATATTAATTCAATTATCTTAGGTTAGTTGATTTCATTAGTGTAAATTTGCTTAACACTTGCATGCATTATAGTATTCCATTTGAGCATTAATGTGTATTTCTCACAAAATATTGTAGGTAGCAATTTAGATTTTATTTTATTAGTGTAATTTGTTTTATTTTCTGTTAGTAGTTAGTATTAGGACTGTGAATGACTCTTTTTGTATGGATTCTAAGAGATAGTGCACAAATTGGATTTTTACAAATGAATAGTACACTGAAATAAAAACCAGAATTTTGCACTGCCTTGCACTCGTTATTTTATGTAAAAATTTTCTGAGTTTTTCTGAAATTATTGTTTTATTCTATTCATTAACATGTTAATTGTTTACAAACCAAAATTCAGCTCATTACGAGTTGATTTGGTTTGACTTTTAAGCATTTTTCAAAATTAGTTTTTTCGCATTTTTAAATTTCGGGACACAATTTCCAGATTTTATACGAACTTGAAACGCTTATATCCGGAGTTTCTTGATGATTTTTTCAAATCCGTAATATCTGACAAATTTTTTAATATGTCAAGAATAGAACAAAAGAAAAATTCTTAAAATTGGACTTTGTTTGCCCCTTCAAATTCACTGTATGCAAAAACCTCTCAGAATCCAGTTTTGCACTATTTGAGGACAAAACAGTCATTTTACTAGTTGTGTGATTTTCGGTAGTTCTTATTGTTTTTCTGCATTTTAGTTAGTATATTTGCAGCAATTAGCTTAGTTATATCCATATTAATTAGTTGATGTTATGAGAAATGACATTTTAGTTAATCTTGATTTTTAATTATAATTTAGTTCAGTAATTCCTCGTAGAATTAGGTTTAGTATAATTTTTAGAATCATTTATTATAATTGTGCACTAATTTTATGTTTTATTGTGTTTTAGGTTGATAAAGTTTACAACAGGTCAAAAAGGTGAATTCAGAGTGAAAGTGCGAGTGCATATGTGGTGAAAAGATGAAATTTCCCCTGAAGATCTGAAGACTTTAGAAACCTGTTTCTAGTTAACTTTAGTTTTTAGTTTGTAATTTCATTAGAATTGTATTGTTTGACTTAGTATAACATTTTGATATTAATAAATTGAAGTTTTTAGAAGTAAATTGAATATTTCCCGTTCCCTGAGGATTCGACCCGTACTTGCCACAATCGTGGAAAGTCGGTTTTTATTATCTTTGGTTGATGATTTTCCAAATGCTTTTAATGAAAATAATGTTTTAAAAATACCACTGCAAAAAGATCAACCAAGTTTTTCGCGCCGTTGCCGGGGAACAACGATTATATTCTATTATTTCTGAAATTTTAGTTTATTAATAATTGTTTAGTTAATTGTTTTATTTGTTCTAGTAGTAGGATTAACATAGTTAGTAAATATAGGATTCACTTACTGTTTTCTTAGGATTCACTGGAATACATACTTCAAGGAGCGATTAGACAGGTGGGTTTTAGCGAACATAGTTTGTGATTTCCTATATTTGTTTATTTTGGTGAATTAGATTAGATTTTGTTCTGTTATTCTTATAGAATAGTTAGTTAATTCTTGACATAGTTAGAGTAATATTGTTATTTACTCTTTGCTTTTATGATTTTAATTGCAGTATTTAGATTAGTTTAGTTTAGATAGATTTAGGTCGTTCCATACATCTGGTCTTAGCACCAGTGTATGTAGGGGCGAAGAGCTTTGGGTACTCCTGATCATGCATATATTTTAGGGATATTTCATATAAAAATATGCATGATTTCATGAGAAAATGTTTCAAAAACCCAATTTTATGATAGTTTTCGAGTAAATGTGCTAAAATGATTTAAAAATAGAAAATGCATGAAAAATAGTTTTATTTTACATTTTTATGCATATTTTAGTTTTTGTTATAGTCATAGTAGTTTTAGTTTTAGTTTTAGTTTTCAATAAAAATAATAATAAAAATAAAAATAAAAATAAAATAAAAATAAAATAAAAATTAGAGTTAAAAAGAGAGTTAGATATATTTTGAAATAAGGTTAGTGTAAATAATTTTTTTTAGAGTAGTTAGTTAGTTTGAAGTTTTTAGTAAATAGTTTGTTTTTTTTTAAATACTCTTTTAAATAGTTTGTTTTTTTTAACAAACCATTGCACGGTTTGTGTTTTGTTTGAAAATTGAAAAAAACTAAAAAATTTATATATAATAACAAACCGGTTTTACACGGTTTGATTTCTTTGAAAAAACCGAAAAAAAATAATAATAAAACCGGCTTGAACCGGTTTGCATTTTTTTTCAAACCGGTTCCAGCCGGTTTGGGGTTTTTAAAACCCACGAAATGAAATTTTTTCAATGTCTTCATTCATTCATGCCAAAGCTTCCCCGTTTCCCCTCTTTTCCCTCCACCATTTCTTACCTCCTTCTTCTCCTTCTCCCTACTTCTCTCTTCTCTTTCCGGTGGAGGTGGCTACTCAATCCGGCGATGGTGTGGATGGTGGAGGCCATTCTTTTCTAACCCTTCCAGGTGTGATTCACGGTAAGTCAATCCGATTTCTTTTCTTATTCCTCTTCTTCTTCTTCTTCTTCTTCTTCTTCTTCCTCCGATCTTCAGTTCTTTTTCTTCTTCTTCATCTTCTTCTTCATCTTCTTCAGCTTCTTCCGATTTCTTCTTAATCTTCTTCTCTTCCTCTTCTTCTTTTTCAGATCTTTCTTTTCTTCTTCTTCTGATCTAATTTTTTTTCTTCTACTATTTCTTCTTCTTCTTCAGCTTTGTTAATTTTTCTTGAGCTGTGTTGATTTTGAAAAACAGAATAAAAAAAAATTAAAAACGAAAAGAAAGAAAAAAAAATATATCGATAGATGTTTCAGTTTTTGTTTCTTTTTGTATCGTCCGATATTCTATTTTGTAGTTCATTCTTTAGTTAGATTTCCTGTATGTATTCATAATTCTGTTTTTACTCTGTAATTTGTTTTTTTTTTTTTTTTCTGTTTGACATTTTGTTATTTTCCTGTTTTGTTGTTTTTGAAATTTATGTTCATCGTTTAATTTTCTTGTTATACATCTATTTTTTTTCTGTTTTGATTAGCCTGTTATTTTCATAATTTCATTCATTCATTGTTTTGCATTATGTTTTTTTTTACTCATTGCATTAAGTAAATTTCTGTTGTTCAGTTTTTTTTTTTTATCTCCTGTTACCGATTATTCATGTTTTGTTACATTTTTCATTGTAATTTCCTGTTTTTTTTATTGCATCTTTTATTTTCTTTTTAGTGTAATCAATCATTTTCTGTATTTCCTATTTTGCTTAGTATTCTTTGTTTTTCCATTTTTTTACTTACTCATTTCTTGTTTCAAGTGTTTTTCATTTTCTGTATTTCCTGTTTGATTTGTTTGATTTGTTTGTTACAACATTGCAGTTCATCTTCATAAGTTTCCTTCATTAGTTGTTTGCATCATGTTTTCATTATCACATTAAATTTCTGTTTTGCATTTTACTAAGTTGTTTCTGAGTTTACTGAATTTCTGTTGTTTTCCATAAATTCTTGTTGATTACCTGTAATGTAGATCGGTTAAGTGTTGTTTGTTGTTTTGTATTATTTCAGCATGTTAAACCTTTCATTTTATTGTTTTAGTATAGATTTCATTTTACTGTTTTAGCTTTTGTACTGCATTGTATCTAGGTTCTTGAGTTGATTACATATAGTATAGTTGCTTTATAAAGTTTCATCATATCTTAGATCTTTGGTCAGTTCTAGATTTACATTGTTCATAATACACTTGTTAGTATCTTGTACTGCTCGTGTTCATTTGAATTGTGCAGGATAGCACAGACTGGAGCGGAAGCGATTACGTGACACGAAGTACGAAGAATAAAGCTTCTTTTTGCTTTTATTTTTAGAATTAGGAATTTTAATTGGGTTTGTAAATATTGCACTTTACGCCCTCTGCGAAGGGTATTCATTTGTTGTAATAGTTAGTTGTTTTTACCTCTTTTGAAACATTTTACATTTCAATAATTCGGCAATAAAGATTAGTTTAGATTTGTGTGCTTGAATACGATATATTCCCGTTCCCTGAGTTCGACCCGGTCTCATCCACTAGTGAGAACCGGTTTTTATTATTTGATGTCTGGTTTTCACATGTTTTACATTTAAAAATCTTTTCAAAATTACAACGATTTAAAAGAAGACATCAAATTTTTGGCGCCGTTGCTGGGGAACGGCGTAATATTAGTATTCACTTTATTGCCTAGTGTTTGTGTTGCATTTAGGTTTAGAACCACGTATGTGCATATCTTAGAGACGAGCTTACTTTTCTGCACAGCCCACCTATTAGGATTCCTTTAGAGGTGACTGTGTACGATTGGTACCGTACACATAGATTTCATATTTCTTATGCATAATCTCTGTTACTTGTAACTATGTGGTGTTTGTTTAGTTTTTGTTGTTTTTAGTTTACTCGCTTTGTGGTTTGCGTGGTTTGGCCGCTTAGTGCGTTAGTTAGGTAGAAAACCCAAAGTTAGGACGTGTGCTACACCGGTCTACTCTAAGGTGTACGCAATGGCTGACGATCATCATTTGATCCGTCCTTTGAGGGAGTACTTCATGCCAAATACGTATACTCCCACCTCCTGCATCACGAGACCTGATGTAGGAGCGAGCCATTTTGAGATTAAGGCCAGTGTGATTCAAATGTTACCTTCGTTTTATGGCCTTAGCAATGAGGACCCATATCGTCATCTCGACGAATTCCTTGAGATTTGCTCGACTGTGCGAATCAATAATTTTGGAGACGACACTATGAGGTTAACTTTGTTTCCGTTCTCTCTCAAAGATAAAGCCAAGCACTGGCTAAAATTTCTTGAGACGGTTCGTATTACTACTTGGGAAGGAATGCAAAAAGAATTTTTAAAAAAATATTTCCCAATTAGTAAAACGAATCAGTTTCGTAAAGCTATAACTAGTTTTTCACAAATTGAGGGAGAACAATTTCATGAGTCTTGGGAGAGATTGAAAGATCTTCTCCGCAAGTGTCCCCATCACCAGGTGCCTCGTTGGCAGTTGGTGCAGTATTTTTATGACGGGCTTACTGAAAAGCATCGTCAAACGGTTGATTCGTCTTGTGGGGGCACTTTTATGCTCAAGAGTGAAGATGAGGCGTGGTCTCTATTTGAGACCTTGAGTGAAAACACGATGCATCATAATTTGTCTTCACGGTTCGATAGGACTACATCTCTGCCTAGTGGTCCTAGGAAAGTTGGGATTTCTGAAGTTGGGTCCGAATTAGAATTGCGTACCAAGGTTGACCAGTTGACTAGGAAGTTAGATCAATTCCTAGCCAATTCTTCTAGAAGTCCAATAGAAAGAGTGTGCGAGATATGTGCTAGCCCTGCACACTGTGTTGCGGATTGTCCGGCAGCGCCATTATATCCTGAATTCGTTCAGGAACAGGTGAATGTTGCCCAAGGTTTTGCTAGACCCATGCCTGATTCGTTTACATCATCATATAACCCAGGTTGGCGAAACCAGTCTATTTCTCCATCCCATCAGCCCTCCCAGACACAGTATAGACCTAGTAACCCTTCACAAGGTTACTCACATCCTATATTTCCACAGGTTCATCCCCAGTATTGTCTACCTTCACCTCAGGAGCCCATTCCAAGTTCATCATTTCAAGAAAAGATGTTAGAAGCCTTTTCTGATATCAAGGCCACTCTTTGTTCCCATACGCAGTCAATAGCCAAGCTAGAGACTCAAATGGGACAATTAGCTCAGACATTGAGTAGACAAAGTGAGGGGAACCTTCATAGTCAATCTGTTGTCCCTAAGGGAGAGGATTCCATGTCATTTGACTTACAACCCACTGATTCACATCATGAACAAGTCAAATCTATTACATCCCTTCAGTATGGGAAGGCGTGTCACTCCACTCAGGAATCAACTCATGAGCCCCATATCACTTCTACTGACGAGTCGATTTCCATATTACCTCAGCAGAAGGGGCAAGGCCCTCAGTTGTTATA
This sequence comes from Nuphar pumila, assembly GCF_984573655.1. Taxonomy (NCBI): domain Eukaryota; kingdom Viridiplantae; phylum Streptophyta; class Magnoliopsida; order Nymphaeales; family Nymphaeaceae; genus Nuphar; species Nuphar pumila. Next base: position 92,548,136 of record NC_143256.1, on the reverse strand, counting down.
GTCTTCATATAAAGCCCCATTTTCTCAGCCTTTAGGATCACCAATTTTTAGTAAGCAAGAGGTACAGATGCAGAAGGTGCTTGACCAAGTCAAGCCTGATCATATTCACCACTTGTCTGAAGTTGCATTAATTGATACTCGGTCGGTCCTAGACTCTCGATTCTTGACCAGTCTCTCAGATGAGACTAATCTCTGTTCTTCACGTCGAGAGAGTTATGATCCTACATTTGGAGGTAGAAGGGATGGAAACACAGTGCATAGTGTCACAGATGACACTCTTTTCTTCATAGAGCCCGGTTGAGTCTGACTTCATGTCCATTGATCTCATGGATGATGAAGGATTTTTTTCAGAGATCCGTCTGGCTGGGGACATGAAACTTAGCGCTTTATGGGAGGCAACCCATATCTTGTATATTATTAGATTTGATTAGAATTTATAGATTTTATTTTGTTTTTACTTTTTCATGAGTTTTTCATGTTGTTTTTGTTTCATTCATGAGTTTCATGTTTTGTCATATATACATTGCATTCATTACATTCATAGAACGTGCATTTTTAATTCATGTCAGGTCATTCTACTCTTTTCCTTCATTTATTTCTCTCATGTGCATTCACTTAGTGTCATTCAAGCATGGGGGAGTGCCACTGGGACAGTGTCATTCAAGCATGGGGGAGTGCCACTGGGACAGTGTCATTCAAGCATGGGGGAGGGTGTAGAATGCACACCTTGATATTTCTGTTTACGTTCTTGCACATGTTTACATATCTCTCATGAAAAGTAGATTTTTAAAGAAAGAGTTTGAACTTATATGAATGTTATTTCAAATCTGATGATTTTTAGAGGATTTTTTAAGCCCCACGAATTTTTTTTTTCTGACATAGATCTAAAAATTATGGTTGTTTATGCGGATTTCGAAGAAATGATAATAGATACATGTTAGAATTTATTTTGAATCATAAATATGAATATGCACAGTTCTATTTTTGAAAAACTAAGCAAATGAACAAAAGTGTAAAAATGAGCTCAAAAGAAAAAATTATAGCATGTGTTAGGTTGTTTGGATAATTCCACAATTCTTAGTAGATGGAACTTAGATGTAAGTTGAAACTTTTAAGTCCATTTTCATAAAGGAGAGTGAAAAACTTCGTGATCCTAAGTAACTGAGATCAGATACAAGTTGAAATATTTGACTCTCATGTTATAAAGGTGAATGAAGGAAGTCACTTTTATGTCTTAGTTGATATCTTTAGATATGTATTGAAAAAGTATAGAAGATATTGACATTGCACAAGGCATAAAAGCAGACCACACGCAAGCTATATGAGAAAAATAAGTGCGCAAAAAGAAAAAGTGTGAAAAGAGAAAAAAAAAAGAAGAGAGAAAAGAGCTTAAAAAGAAAGAAAAGTTCAATGCTTGGAAGTATGATTGAGAAAATCTGTGCAGAAAACATATGAGTGAGGATAAGTAAATAATAATATGTTTTTATTGGATTTTCTAAGAATAAAACATAAATAATTGTGATATTTATAAAAGTGAAAGAAATTCTTTTTCTGTGGTGGTACATAAAAAAAACTCTAATTATATTTTGATTTTGAAATAATAGGAAATATTTGTGAAAACAAAGTCTTTAATTATCTACTGCTTGTGAGGATGTGTAGGATTATGCATACATGACAGAGATGTTTGTGGGTAGCATCACTGCAAACCCTCACGAGACCTTGCTCATCCACTGGGGTAACCCAGGGGTTGAAAGGGCTTGTTGCATGAGCTAAATGCAACCGTGATTCCTACGAAAGTGAGTTAGGTGATAGTTTGATTTCTTGCATTTTTCTGGTTTGCTCGGGGAGTAGCAAAACATAAGCATGGGGGTAATTGATCATGCATATATTTTAGGGATATTTCATATAAAAATATGCATGATTTCATGAGAAAATGTTTCAAAAACCCAATTTTATGATAGTTTTCGAGTAAATGTGCTAAAATGATTTAAAAATAGAAAATGCATGAAAAATAGTTTTATTTTACATTTTTATGCATATTTTAGTTTTTGTTATAGTCATAGTAGTTTTAGTTTTAGTTTTCAATAAAAATAATAATAAAAATAAAAATAAAAATAAAATAAAAATTAGAGTTAAAAAGAGAGTTAGATATATTTTGAAATAAGGTTAGTGTAAATAATTTTTTTTAGAGTAGTTAGTTAGTTTGAAGTTTTTAGTAAATAGTTTGTTTTTTTTTAAATACTCTTTTAAATAGTTTGTTTTTTTTAACAAACCATTGCACGGTTTGTGTTTTGTTTGAAAATTGAAAAAAACTAAAAAATTTATATATAATAACAAACCGGTTTTACACGGTTTGATTTCTTTGAAAAAATCGAAAAAAAAATAATAATAAAACCGGCTTGAACCGGTTTGCATTTTTTTTCAAACCGGTTCCAGCCGGTTTGGGGTTTTTAAAACCCACGAAATGAAATTTTTTCAATGTCTTCATTCATTCACGCAAAAGCTTCCCCGTTTCTCCTCTTTTCCCTCCACCATTTCTTACCTCCTTCTTCTCCTTCTCCCTACTTCTCTCTTCTCTTTCCGGTGGAGGTGGCTACTCAATCCGGCGATGGTGTGGATGGTGGAGGCCATTCTTTTCTAACCCTTCCAGGTGTGATTCACGGTAAGTCAATCCGATTTCTTTTCTTCTTCCTCTTCTTCTTCTTCTTCTTCCTCCGATCTTCAGTTCTTTTTCTTCTTCTTCAGCTTCTTCTAATTTCTTCTTAATCTTCTTCTCTTCCTCTTCCTCTTCCTCTTTTTCAGATCTTTCTTTTCTTCTTCTTCTGATCTAATTTTTTTTCTTCTACTATTTCTTCTTCTTCTTCAGCTTTGTTAATTTTTCTTCAGCTGTGTTGATTTTAAAAAACAGAATAAAAAAAAATTTAAAAACGAAAAGAAAGAAAAAAAAAATATATCGATAGATGTTTCAGTTTTTGTTTCTTTTTGTATCGTCCGATATTCTATTTTGTAGTTCATTCTTTAGTTAGATTTCCTGTATGTATTCATAATTCTGTTTTTACTCTGTAATTTTTTTTTTTTTTTCTGTTTGACATTTTGTTATTTTCCTGTTTTGTTGTTTTTGAAATTTATGTTCATCGTTTAATTTTCTTGTTATACATCTATTTTTTTCTGTTTTGATTAGCCTGTTATTTTCATAATTTCATTCATTCATTGTTTTGCATTATGTTTTTTTTTACTCATTGCATTAAGTAAATTTCTGTTGTTCAGTTTTTTTTTTTATCTCCTGTTACCGATTATTCATGTTTTGTTACATTTTTCATTGTAATTTCCTGTTTTTTTTATTGCATCTTTTATTTTCTTTTTAGTGTAATCAATCATTTTCTGTATTTCCTATTTTGCTTAGTATTCTTTGTTTTTCCATTTTTTTACTTACTCATTTCTTGTTTCAAGTGTTTTTCATTTTCTGTATTTCCTGTTTGATTTGTTTGATTTGTTTGTTACAACATTGCAGTTCATCTTCATAAGTTTCCTTCATTAGTTGTTTGCATCATGTTTTCATTATCACATTAAATTTCTGTTTTGCATTTTACTAAGTTGTTTCTGAGTTTACTGAATTTCTGTTGTTTTCCATAAATTCTTGTTGATTACCTGTAATGTAGATCGGTTAAGTGTTGTTTGTTGTTTTGTATTATTTCAGCATGTTAAACCTTTCATTTTATTGTTTTAGTATAGATTTCATTTTACTGTTTTAGCTTTTGTACTGCATTGTATCTAGGTTCTTGAGTTGATTACATATAGTATAGTTGCTTTATAAAGTTTCATCATATCTTAGATCTTTGGTCAGTTCTAGATTTACATTGTTCATAATACACTTGTTAGTATCTTGTACTGCTCGTGTTCATTTGAATTGTGCAGGATAGCACAGACTGGAGCGGAAGCGATTACGTGACACGAAGTACGAAGAATAAAGCTTCTTTTTGCTTTTATTTTTAGAATTAGGAATTTTAATTGGGTTTGTAAATATTGCACTTTACGCCCTCTGCGAAGGGTATTCATTTGTTGTAATAGTTAGTTGTTTTTACCTCTTTTGAAACATTTTACATTTCAATAATTCGGCAATAAAGATTAGTTTAGATTTGTGTGCTTGAATACGATATATTCCCGTTCCCTGAGTTCGACCCGGTCTCATCCACTAGTGAGAACCGGTTTTTATTATTTGATGTCTGGTTTTCACATGTTTTACATTTAAAAATCTTTTCAAAATTACAACGATTTAAAAGAAGACATCAACTCCATTGTATCCTTTTGTTGACAACCCAGAGAAAATTTTACATTCTCCTCGAAGTTCGAGAGCAATGGGTGATATGGATCCTCCAGCTCCAGTTCCTCCCCGCGCTCTGAGGGAGTACTTCACTCCCACAGACTATGTCCAGGCATCCTGCATTCGGAGACCCGATGTAGGAGCGCCTCATTATGAGATTAAGGCCAGTATCATTTAGATGCTCCCATCCTTCTACGATCGTAGTCATGAGGATCCCTATAGGTACCTTGATGAGTTCCTCGAAATATGTTCTACAGTGAAGATACAGAATTTCGATGACGGTGCTTTGAGATTGACCCTATTTCCATTCTCATTGAAGGACAAGGCCAAGTATTGGCTGAAATCCTTAGATTCCATAGAAATAGGGTCCTGGGATCAAATGCAGCAAGAGTTCCTGAGAAAATACTTTCTCATAGGTAGGACAAACCAGTTTAGGCGAGCCATCACTAGCTTCTCAGAGCTAGATAGTGAGCAGTTTCATGAGAACTGAGAGAGGATGAATGATCTCCTTAGGAAGTGTCCCAATCATCAGGTGCCGAGATGGCAACTGGTGCAGAGTTTCTACGATGGATTGTCTGACAGGAACCGTCAGATGATCGACTCTTCTTGCGGGGGGACATTCATGTTGAAGAGTGAAGATGAAGCATAGAGACTGTTTGACACTTTAGCAAAGAATTCCCTCCATCATGCCTCTAGCTCTCAATTTGAGAGACCCACACCCAGCATTCCCAAGAAAGGTGGTGTTCTCAAAATTGGTCCATCTATTGCATTACAATGCAAAGTGGATATGCTTTCGTAGAAGCTGGATCAACTTCTCGCGGGCCCATCCCCCAGCCATCAGGTGTGTACTCTTTGTGCCAGTCTGGCACATTCGGTCACTGAGTGCCCTTCGGCAGCTCAATATTCTGAATTTGTGCAAGGGCAAGTTCAGGCTGCTCAGGGTTACGCCTGACCCACGAACAACCCATATTCATCTACATATAACCTGGGGTGGCGTAACCATCCTAACTTCTCGTGGAAGAATCCCTAGAATTCCACTCAGCTCCCCCCTTCTCAGCCTACTTGACCGCCACCGTTTACTCAGACATTTCAAAGGCCGAGTTTTCCTCAGACCACTCCTTTTTCTCCTCAGCTCTCACAAGAGTCTGCTCAGCAGACTTCTTTCGAGGAGAGACTTTTCCAAGCATTCTAAGAGGTGAAAACCTCTAATCAAAATGTCTTCGAGAAGTGCAGCTAGATATTAAGTTCTCATACTCAATCCATTGCGAAGTTAGAATCGCAGATGGGACAGTTAGCAGAAGCGATAAGTCGGAGACCGGAGGACAATTTGCTGAGTCAGAACATGATGAACCCGAAGGGCAAGGAACCAATGACAGAAAGCCTGTACATAACAGGGTCACAACAACAGGCCAAAGCTGTTATGGCCCTTAGGAGCGGACGTGAGTATCACGTTGAGAGTAGAGTGAGGACAGATGAACCAGAATCAAGCATACCATCTTCTGCGGCTCAGGCCTCCACCCCAGTTCAGAAGCAGGATAAGGGTGAGCCTTCTCACAAAGAGGAGGATCCCCAGATGTATATTCCAAAACCAACCTATCCCAAAGCATTAGAATCTCCCGTTGGCAGAGGAAAGCAAAACATGAAGGTCCAGGACATGCTTGAGATCTTCAAGCATATACAAATCAACCTGCCTTTGCTAGATGTCATCCAGCAGGTGCCGGCTTATGCCAAATTCCTCAAGGAACTCTATACCCTAAAGAGGAAATCTAGAAAAAGAATTCCTACCAAGGTGCATCTGACTGAGCAGGTGAGTTTAGTGCTTCAGCACCAGACTCCACCAAAGCTCAAGGACCCTGGAGCCCCCATCATCGCATGCACCCTAGGAAACATTTGGATATAACGCACCTTGCTCGACCTTGAAGCAAGCGTGAACATCCTGCCCGGATATTTCTATGATTCATTTGGGCTAGGAGAAATGAGATCGACCCCGATTACACTCCAGCTAGCATATCGTTCTGTCAAGGTACCGAGAGGTATCTTGGAAGATGTGATAGTGAAAGTGGATGAGTTATACTTTTCGGTCGATTTTATTATCCTTGACATGAAGGGAATTGATAGCCAGCACCAGACTCCGATCATTCTAGGCAGACCATTTTTGGCGACAGCCAATGCCTGCATCAATTGCAGAATCGGAGCCATGGACTTGTCGTTCGACAACCGAAAGGTCAAGTTGAACATCTTCAATGCCGCGATGGGTCCAGTGAGAGATACATAGTGCTTCCAGGTTGATATAGCACAACATTTATTAGAAGCACATCCGGAGTTGTATACGACAGAGGAGTCCCTTGATATGTACTATACAGGAGATGATAGTTGTAGAGTTAGTGTAGATGTATCATTAGCATCGTCAAGATCCCATCATTGGAGAAGGAGCATTGAGCCTCTCCCACCACTTGCTGAGACCCCAGCCAAATCATCGATAGAGTCACCCCCACAACTTGAGTTGAAACCCTTACCAGATTCACTCAAGTAGGCATACCTAGGAGTTTGTGAGACTTTACCTGTGATCATCTCATCAATGCTCACAGAGGAGCAGGAATAGAGATTGATAGACATTTTGCGAGAGCACAAGGAAGTGATTGGTTGGGAGGTCGCAGATTTGAAAGGGATTGATCCTTCATTCTGCATGCATCAGATTCATTGTGACGAAGAATCCAAGCCGGTGCGTGACATGCAGAGAAGATTAAACCCTAATATGAAAGAAGTGGTAAAAATGAAGTGGTCAAGTGGTTGGATTCTGGGATCATATACCCCATTTCTGATAGCCAGTGGGTCAGTCCGATTCAGGTCGTGCCGAAGAAATCTGGACTCACTGTTGTGAAAAATGAAAAGGGGGAGAGCATTCTGATGAGGATCACCACAAGGTGGCGAGTATGTATTGATTATAAGAAGCTGAATGCTGCAACACAGAATGATCGCTTTCCGTTGTTGTTCATTGATTAGATTTTGGAAAGACTTGTCGGACAAAGCTACTATTGTTTTTTGGACAGATATTTTGGATATAATCAAGTAGTTGTCCATCCTGACGACCAGGAGAAAACCACATTTACCTGTCTGTATGGCACCTTCGTGTTTAGATGTATGTCGTTTGGGCTCTGTAATGCCCCAACAACTTTTTAGAGGTGCATGATAGCTATCTTCTCTGACATGGTGGACGATGTCATGAAAGTTTTCATGGATGATTTTTCTGTGTATGGCTCTTTTTTTTGAGGATTGTGTAAGACCCACAATTTTTCAGAAAATATCTGAATAAAATTCATGAGGCATTTACCAGTAAAAATAGCAATTTTTCTCAGAATGCGAAACGAATCAATTCTTGCGAGCCAGTTATACTTAGGATATTTGTCGAATCGCGAATATATGCTCAAACACTCTGGAAGCCATAACTTCCTATCTGAACGAAATCAAAAGATTTTCTCGAGCCAACTTTCTTAGTTATGTCAATACAAAGAGAATGGCGTACTCAGGATTTTTCGGAAAAAAATCACCGAAAAACCGAATTTTTTGCAGGACTCACGAAAATATTGGTTGGACCCACATAATTATTTCTCAGAAAAACATTCTAGAATATTCTAGAATGTTCCAGCACCTTCCAAGACCTTCCAAAGCCTTCTAGCATGTTCCAGCACCTTCCATGGAAGGAATTCTCAAAAAAGCCCAAGGGCAAAAGGGTAAATGGGGTTGCTTAGCCCCTAAGCAACCTCCCCTATAAATAGAGGAGGCCTCCCTTTAGAAAAAATCGCCAACCCCCCCCCTCCCCCTTTGCCTTCTCTCTCTCCTCCTTTTTCCAAACCTCCCCCACCTAGCCCAGTAGGTCTGAGCCTACCTGACCTGGTCTGAGCCTGCCTGACTTAGCCTGAGCCTGCTTGACCTGGTCCTAACTCACCTAACCTAGGTCTGAACCTACTTGACTAAGTCCAAACCCATTTGACTTGGCTTGAACCTAGTTAGGTTTGAAGTCAAAGTCCAAGTCCTTTTTCGTCCGAAGTTCGAAGTTGATCATTTTCGAAGTCGAGCCTCGTTCGAAGCATCGAAGCATTCCGAAGTCGTTTCTTCCACAAATTGAAGTAAGTTCACTTCGTTGATCCATCTCTCTCAAGTATTTGATTGTTTGTATATAGCATATACTTTATGAAGTAGTATCTTGCTTTAGTTCTTGATTGAGCCATTTTTGGACACTTCGGTGTTCACCCGCTTGTCTCGTAACTATCGTCGGATATATATGTGTAAATATGTAGTATATGTGTTCTTCAAAATGGTATCTCGCTTTAGTTCTTGGTTGAGCCCTTTAGAACACTTCGGTGTTCACCCGCTCGCCTCGTAACTATCGTTGGATACGGATCTAGGTATATATCTGTTGATTCTGCCGACGCATCCTATATCGCACAAGCTATGTAATTTACCTTTGCCGTCGCGTCGTATGATGCCAAGGCTCACTGCTTTCTGCAATTTCTGATTATGCATTTACTTACGCCGTCGTGTTGAATGACACAAAGGCTCCTGCTTTCTGCAAATATATATGTAGAATATTTCGTTCGGTTAAACACCCTGAACAATAGTATATGCATTTCTTTACGCCGCCGCTGTATAAAGCACAGGCTTCTGCTTATACTACTTATATGGCGCATAAATGAGCATTCAAATGGAGATCAACTCCAAATCACCAATGCGATTCCCTTACCGCTCCTTGTTCAAGATTCTGCTTGACGAATGAAGCTCCTTGTTCAAAAGTCCTTTCCTTCCGTCTAATCTGAGCGCTCTCAGATTCGCACACTTCCCTGTGTTCCCCACTGTCCCACCATGGACAGTTCCCGCTCAGGATAAGGGTTAAACCTGAACTTTTTGCAAAAGGTCTGTTATTGTCAAAAGCTATTTTCAGTCTCAGCAATGAGGCGCCCAAGAACAATCCCTTTTCAAGCTTTAGGGACCCCCATTTTCATCTTTTTGCAAAACCCCTCTCGGACTTGTTGTGCAAAGTCTAGAAATCCCATCACAGTTTCCCCGCTCTTCGAGGATTTTGTATCCATTCAGGCTAAGGATTAAACCTGTTACCTCACTCCTCGAGGTATAGCCCAAAAACCTTATGCGAGAGGTTGTCTGTTTTTAGAAAGTTGATTTAGTCTCAGCAATGAGACGCCCCAGATCATCCCCTTTTCAAGCTTTAGGGAATCTCTTATTTTTCTCTTCTCGCAAACCCCTCCTGGATTTGTTCGTCCAAATTCCGAAGGTCCCATCATGATTTCTTCATCCAAGGATTTCATATGGTCATCCCTTTCAGGTTAAGGGATAAGCCTGAACCTCGCTCTGCAAGGTGTCCTTCCATTCAGGTCATGGTTAAACCTGAGTCTCATTTCGACTGGATATTCTTTCTAGTCCCACCACGGTTTCTTCATTTGAGGACTTCGTGTGACTCCCCCCACTCAGGTCAAGGGTTAAACCTGAATCTCGCTTCGGCAGTGCATTCGTTGTCCCATCATAGTTTCTTCATTCGAGGATTCTGTGTGGTCGACCCATTCAGGTTAAGGGTTAAGCCTGAAATCTCGTTCCACGAGATATCTTCCTTTTTAGGTTTGGGTTAAACCTGAACCTCGTTTCGACGATGTAATCCTCCCATCCCATCATGGTTTTTCCCCACAAGGAAATTCATACTCTTTTTATATCCATCCAGGAAAGGACCAGGCTTAAAGTTCATCTCATGAAGCATTTTCTCAAAATGTCCCATCGAGGTCCGCTTATGTTCCTTTCATCATCCAAATTTTCTTGATATATCTACGTCCCATCCAGATTAAGGGCTAAACCTGAGTCATTCCAAGAGTTGATCTTGTCTCACCCATGAGACTTGATCAAACTTCTTATCTTTTATCATTTCGGGATCTTCGCCCAAAGTCCCATCATGATTTCCTCATCTCTATCATTCAGTCGTATCATTGTCGAGAATTTCGTCTCCCTCGAGCCATTCAGGACAAGGCTTTAAGCCTGAAAAGCCATAAATTATCCACACCCAGCTCAGATCCACTGATTGGAGCATTTTTCAAAATTTGGAGTGTTATCTTTGTCACTAAGCTCGGTTTCTTACCGGCTTAATAGCAAAGAGGGGCATCTGTGAACACCCAAATTTTTTTTAAAATCTTTTAAATATCCCCTTTTTGCCCCTGATATCATTTTCTAAGCAAATGAGTCATTTTTAAATCTAAATTCTAGTTCATTTCTCAAGTTTTACTGAAGTTAAATTCATTTTATGTGTCTGACTTGATTTCAAATCCGGACCCATTGTCCAAATCCGAATCTGAGTCTCATTGTCTAATTTTTAAATTAAATTTACAGAAAATACCAAAAATAGTTTTTTTTCTTTTAATAGCTCGGACAGCCCCTCCGACATCCATTTGGATCCATCATGTTGTATGTCTCGATTCGAGTCTCAAAACTCTAACATTTCCTCAAAACTTGGATCCAAACCTATTTCTGAAGAAATTTTCTCAAAATAGCTTTTAAAATTCTCAGAAGAATTTCCTTTTGTAAATATTTTTTTGCAAAAACACACAAAAAAAAAATAGTTTTAATCTTTGCTTTCTCACAAACTTCAGTATTTTACTCTAAAAATACAAAAAAAATGGAAAAATACCAAAAAATGGAAAATGCAAAGAAAAAGAAAAAAATATATCTAACAAAAATCATTTTTTTTAAAAATCTCTTTCGGAAAATATCCCTTTTTAAGAAAAACCGCTTTTTTGAAAACTCCCGAAACGAGCCAACCCCCCCCCCCCCTATTTGATAAAATATTTTTTTTTAAGGGGGCCCGTTGAAAGTTTTTTTAGGGTTTCGAGAACCCTTCGCAAGGAGGAGTCGAAGGCCCATGGCGGCGCCTCTCTCCCTCTCTCAATCTCTCTCAACCCTTCAGGAAGCTTCCATGGCCTCCATGGACCCTCCGATCGCTCCACCCTCTCCCTCCTTCGTCCATCTCTAACAAAACCCCCATTCTTAGCCTTCGCCGCCCTTCATCACCTCCTCTTTCACGAAGCTTCCTAAAGAACCCTCATGGCACGCTCCATAGCAATGGCTCTGAAACCCTCAACCATCGATCATCAACCGCTTCCCCTCATCTTCACCTTCCATCTTAAACGACACTTCTCCCTCTCGAAGTTTCTCTTTTCCTCCATAAAGGGAGGCCAGCAAGAGGCGAAAAGAAAAAAAAAGGAGGGAGAGGACCCAACAATCCGCCTTCAGCATATCTTGATTCCTCTCATCGGGTGTTCATCGTTCCTTGGAAGCAAAAAGGAGAACCTCTTGGACCATGGCATCGCCATCTACCAGAGGACCTTCTCTTCTCAATCATCCATCTTTTCGGCATTCATAACCCTCCGACCTCTCCCAGATACAGCCACAGAAGGTATCAATTTCATATTGCGACTAGTGGCATTGCTCCCTCCTAAGTTGCAGCTCCCATAAATCGGGTAAGAATCATTTTCTTTTTCCATTGCCTTTGCATCTTCTCTGGTTTTTCTTAATGTTGTTGCTTTCGTTTCTCACCAGTTAACGCACCCCTGATGATATCAATGTTGTTCATACGACATTGATTCATTTTAGTGCTATAGCAAAAGGGAACGACCATGTTTCCAACAATCCTTTACTTTCAACATTTTTTTTTCCGTTGACCCACGATCAAACGTCTGGTTTCTGGTCCAATTCCAGATAATTAGTTTACATTTAGTCCCTCTTTCTGGATCTTTATCGTTTCCTTTCCTCTACTTTCTGTATTATTTTACAGAAATCCTTTAGTTTATGAAGTATATTTTCCTGTTTGTATTATTTTTGGTCGAGTATTTCCCCTGCAAATTTTTTTTTCCCTTTTAACTTCCTTTTTGTATTCTGCTATTTTTGAGTCTTTATCCCTCGGTCTCATTTACCCTATTATGTGCATATATATCTGACTGAATTCATCTTTACTAATAACCATCTCCCAAGATTATGCTTCTGTCAACGATGCTCTGGATTTTACCAACCCATTTCAGCGATTTGTTGTCTTCGGATGATTTTTTTTCATGTTATTTCCCAGTCATTTCCTATTTCGAATCAATTATATTTGTCACTGTTCATGTTTATCGACATAATGCTGGTACCTTAGACATACCACCGAATGTACCTGAGTTTCCTTAATATTTTTTTTCTTGAGGAAGCGATACTTTGATTAAGAATGGACGTTCCCTGATAAAATCTAGGAAGGTTTTTTTTAGGAAACAATGGCTACTGTCAGTTCGCAGTGACCATGATTGATACAAGGCAAATGATCAAGAAATTTTAAAACAGTCATACTGCATAAATCCTCATATTGTGAGATGCATTTACTGCGAAATTCCTTATTTTCACGGGAAACCCCTTTCTTCGGTGGCCTGCTATGGACTGAATATACCGTGATAAGGAGCTACGGCCTCAGGTATGTCAATTGGGGTCTGTCCGGCAGTTAGAGACCTCACGATCTACGGTGATGACAAAATCCGAACATCCAAGGCATTGAACCTCTGTCGCCAATATCAGCTGATGTGGGCTGGAGAGGCCATCGCAGAAACTGGTCTGGTATCCCACAGATAGGTATAAAGGAAGCATACAGGGTTTTGAAAGCTTGGTGGAAAGGCCTCTATTTTCGGTTCAATATACCCAACTTATCGGACATCTCGTTTCTCTGCTATGGCCTAGTATATGCGTATTGTTCCTGGAAGTTTGCGGTATATCTTATTAAAATCTTGTTGTTGCAGGAAATCAAGGTTGAGATCTCCTCAAGGTAGCATCTTTGCACTATTCTCGGATATACAGGTTAGAGGTTAAAATTAATAGCCTTGTCCTGTATATTAGTGAATGCTAATTTCCTACATTTCATGGTGTTTTCTAGCCAATTTTGATGTATGTTAGAATGGATTTGATGTTGTTGTTATTACTTGCCAGTAAGTTGAAGAAAACTAAAATAGCATGAGAATGTTATGCTTAACCCATATGTTTATCTATCACCAAACCACATCTGTAATCACTTACCCAGCATATCCATTTTATCATATATTCCCCACACCTTGTTATCATGCATAGCACACATTCACGTATCTGTGTCCTTAGTCCCTAAATCTTAATATGGTGAGTGTTTTGGCTTCGATAGCATAGACAGGTGCTTCCATTCCATGACATTATGGGCCATTTTTTTTTATTAGGATAATATTGCAACTCAGTATTCACAAGAGGGAAATGACACCAGCAGGTATGCCAGCAAATTTCAAAGGAGTTTTTCCTTCTTTAGGCAAAAATTGCCTATTCAAACCCAGGCTATTAGGAATCATTTACTTCACCATTGTTTACTGTGAGCTATTGGAGAGACAATTCGTTATGTGCTTGTTCATCCTGATCTATTAGGCTACCTGTAGCCTACCCTTGTCTCGTAATTGTGATCTTAGAATGAGAATTTTACTAGTTAGGAGTCTCATTGTCTGCCATCATATTTTGAGATTGGCATAAGCTGTTCAGAAGGTGTCAAGACCAGGAAATCAGGGCTGGTGATAGATCTACGTGAGCTTCAGCTTGTGAAAAAGGGTTATGTATTATAGTCATTTTATGTTATACCATTCATAACTCCCAGCGCCACCAGTCATTTCTGTGCACTGCCCACTATCAGCACAACCCATTCACCCATACACAGCACCAGATGCTGTCATTATCACTATGAACTAGTCTTCATATCCATCCTGCAGTAGCACCTCGCTGCTCCCACAGCAACCCATCTATTACACTATACCTCTGCGCTGATGGGACATTGTCTTGGTGACATATTCCATATAGCAGCTACTTGCTGCATACCTGCTCACATCTTCATTACCTGTTAGGCCCAACACTCCAACACCACTACATCTCCATACCTACCCACACTTGCACCAAGCTGTACTCTTAAAATGCATCAGCCACTTGCGCATTCCAGGGTATATCCCTGTTAAGTTTCTTTTTGTCTATATTTTCTATATAGTATACACATGGATTTGTGATGTTCGTAATCCTTTAATGCATCTTGTAGATAATAACCTTCGTGAGTCAGTATCTAAGTAAATAGTAGTCTAGGTTAATAATCTCCACACAGAGTATATTCTACCAGTGTTCCATTTCTCATTTCTTCATGTATATCCATTATCATCCTTACAGGAGCATTTAGTTAGTTCATTAATCCACATCTTCATCATGCCAAATAGGTTCTCTTTCATAGAAACCTTCATGTAATTAGCTTAGGTATAATATCCAAATATCTCTAAAGCTCTTCATTTTCTTTGCTAACTCTGTCTTTTGCAGGAAACCCATGTAAAAGGTCAAAATTCCTCCTTAGATTAGAATTGTAATTTCAATTTCAGAACTTGTAATAGTTAGATATAATGAGAATTCTTCACATCTTTAGCTTTTAGATAAGAAGGAATGAGCATTATAAATACCATAAATTGCTTATTTTCATGCTTTTGGCATTTATTTCTCAAAAATTCACAAATGGAAACACGAATGGCACGTGCACCATTTCGTAAGAGGTAATTAATCCTAAGTTGATGATTTACATCAATGGCCATAGTCAGGATGTAAACAAAACTTAGGATTCTTATCTTTTATAAAATGACACTGGATCCACACTGGATCCTCTTCAAAAATCATCATATTTTCCAATATTTCCTTCTTTTATTAGAGTTTAATTTAAAATTGGCTCAAAATATATACCAATGGCCATAGTCAGGGTATATTGAGAGTTAATTTCATTTTAAACTCTATAAAAGTACAAGAATATGTTTTGTTTTTCACCTGAATTTAAATATAGATTATTATATAATACATTCAATGGCCATAGTCAAGAATGTATTATGTTTTCAATCTTATTTCAATTCATATAAAGAACGAAATATGGTTTTTAAAATCCAATTTCAAAAAGTTTAAATTCATTCTTCATTTAAGATAAAGCAACATCATATTTTCAAAATTCTTTTCCAAAATCCAAGTGATCTCAAATGTCTTTTTTTCAATCTTTATTTTAATTCATTCTTCTATCTTATTTCAAAGATTTAAATTTCAATTTCAAAGTGCAATTTGACTTTGAAATTTCAAAATTCAAACTTTATATTCTTGATTCATTCCAAATTCAAAGTCCAATTTGACTTTGAAATTCATTTATATATTCAAAATTCAAATTCAAATCAGATTTTGAAATTCCAAATTCATTTTTATATTTCAAAACTCCAATCAAACTCAAAGTTCAATTTAACTTTGAGATTCTTGATTCATTTTCTAAAATTTCAAATTCAAGCCCCAAATTCAAAGTCCAATTTGACTTTGAAATTCATTTGTATATTCAAATTCTAAATTTCATTTTCCAAGTTCAAATTAAACTTGGAAGTTCTTAATTCATCTTCTGAATTTAACAACTCCAATCCCCCTTTAGGATCCAGGATTCAACATTCATATCGGATCTCGGACTTCAGATCCAGAACTCAATTCTACTTTGGATCTAAGACTTCAGATCCAAAATCCATCTTAGGATCCAGAGTCCAACTCTACATCTTGGATCTTAGACTTCAGATCCAATTCCATTTTAGGATCTAGAAATCAACTTCCATCTTGGATCTCAAACTTCAGATCTAAATCCATTTCAGGGTCCAGAATCCAATTTCACTTTGGATCTCAGACTTCAGATCCAAATCCATTTAGGGTTCAGAATTCAATTCTACTTTGGATCTCAGATTTCAGATATTAAATCCATTTTAAGATCCAATTCCATTTTCAATTCTAGATTTCAAATCTAATTCCATTTTCAGATCACATCTAAATTTCTTAAATTCCTCTCTATATTTTTTACCATTTGGATTTCTCAGGTTCATTCTAAATTCAAATTTCAAAATTTAAATTCAATTCCATCTCAAATATTCATTTCCTTTCCTAAATTCAAGTTCAACTTCAAAGTCCATTTCTGACTTCGAAGCCTCATTTCCTTTGTTATCATCTTCAAATTATTCTCTCTGAATTCAAAGATTTATTTTCCTAAACTTTGATTATTTCAAAGACTGAGAACTTCTCGGATCTATCTCAAGCCCTAAGTTAGATTCAATTATTTCTTCACTCCATTATCAAGATCATCTCAGAATACTTGGAAAATTTTCAAAACATCTTTCAAAAGAGCATACATCCTTGCATTTGCACAAGCATGATTCTTTGTGCATTTAGATTTAGAATAAATTCTTAGATAATGTTTAGGCAAAGCAAAAGGCATAAATTCGATCTTTGGTTAGATTACCATTGGTAAAGGCGCCAGGAACGGTCGAACCTCGTACCGACGAGCGAATCCCGTCTCTCCATTTTTCTCGCAAATTTTCAAAACGGAGGCGAGTTAAATTTCTAAATATTTTCAAATGAAGGTCAAGTGAGACCGCACAAAAGAGTTCCTCTTCTCTTTTTCTTTCTTTCTTTTTTCTTCTCTCTTTCTTTTCTGTCTTTTATTTTCCTCCCTTCAAAAAGGAGGAAAATAGAGGTTAGAAAAGGAAAAGAGAAGGAAGAGAGAGAAACCACCAGAGAGAGAGAGGAAAAATTTTGCGATGATCACAGGTTTGGCGACCGTGATGGGACCCGTCTTCGTCCAGTTGAATCTATGCCTTTTCTTTGCTTTTATATAATCTAAGTCTTTATTCTAACATATGTCAACTTTCTTTTCCATGCAAACCTTAGGAGCCTAGACTCTGTCCTAAAGCTGACATCATTGCATATAGGATCTAAGTATGGTTTGGTAGGACCATATTGAGGAGATTATATCCATGTTCACATTAGATTTAGGTCTTAAATACAACTCTCCTCAATTCTAGGGATTGAATGCAACACAATGTATGCAAGTGTATGCTTCTCTTTATTTAAATTTATCTCTTTAGGACTTGCATTAGAGCCTTCTGGTTTTATCTGCATGTGATTATGTTTTTGAAAACATCCCTTACCTATATTATCCCGGTCTTCATGTTGCTGGGCTGTCTCACTGAACCATAGTTCGGGAGAGAGCCTCACAACTGGGCCACTTATTTGGGTTCGCGCCCCCCTACCACGTACCTAAGGGCCATAGTCCGAGGTATATTGGTAGGTGCTCAAGGATGTTGGGAAACCTTTACCCTAGAACCGGAGAATTACTTTTATGCCACGTACTTCGAGCTTCGGCTTGAGTATATCGGCATACCTTGATTGGAATCAGATGATCTGAACCATAGAGTTAGGATTAAGGTCCTACAAGCTATTTCAAATATTGCATTTAGAGTCAGCCTTTAGGGAGTGCTGTGTGCGCATCCTTGTTTGTGCAGTTCTAATTGTACGATGTCTTCCTTATATCCTCCTATATATATCGAACCTTCTTCAAAACCCTGGGTCTACTATTCAAAATTTCCCTCTATTTTCAAAAACCTCAGGTGCATATTTTTCCTTACCTACATTTTTTTCTCTTTTGTGTGTCAAAAATTTTCTTAAAAACCCTGGAAAGACTCTTCTAAGTCCTTTAATCTCTCAAAATTTCTAGGATTTGTATCTATCCTCTTCTCTCATCAAAAGTCTGCCCGTAAGTCCTGCATTCTATCTGACTCTCTTCTTCTTTGCCCCAGTATCATTCCGATGGCATCCGAACCTCTCGATGCTATCTTTCCCAGGGATCATGTCTTCTATCAAATAAGGGATGGAACCCCAGATCATCGGATCATCCAGTCTCGTACCTTCTTCCCTCGGTGGTACTATTCTTGGTTCGCCACCTTCTCGCGCATGTTCCCAGACCACTTGGATGATTGTGGATTGGAGTTGGCATCGGCAGTTGGCAAGCAAACCATCAACGGCAGTCTGATTCAAGCTATGGCAGAAGGGTGGAATCCACGTACCTGCATGTTCTGGTTTCCGTGGGGAGAAATGACTCTGCTAATGGACGAATTCAGCGACATCATGGGATTGCCAGAGCCAGCTGGTCAGCCAGACGATCCGGTCGAGCAGCAGTTCCTGATCATTGTCAAGGAGATAGATGTTCAAGAAGCATTGGCCAGAGCTACAGGGAGCAGATCTTGGCCTCTCACAGAGATCAATGGAAGTCAGTTCATCGACCTGTTTGGACTCTATCGCAAGTATGGGGCCTACGAAGAAGTCGATACCTTGTCTCGAGCAGCGAAAGAAAGAATCCAGCATGCCATGGTCCTATGCACAGTGGGACTAGCGTTCTTTCAAGATGGTCAGAATTTCATTGATGTCAGAGTCGCCCAACTCTTTCGAAGATGGGGAAGCAGGCAGACCCGCCAGCTTTCGGTGTCCATGGCAGCTCTAGCATTCCTCTATAGAGGTTTAGCTCGTTTCGCCCTCGGAGAGACCATTTTGGTGGAAGGATGCACATATGCCTTGCAGTCGTGGTTCCTGTGACATGTTCCATCTAAAGCCAGTTCCTTCAGGTTCAACAGCAAGAAGCCGAAATCTATTGATGAGTATCGAACATTGATCGAGGGACTGCACCAGGAAGAGATCCACTAGGACTATTTTGACAGACGAGAATCAGTCCCTCGATACACTTATGCTTGTAGCAAGCATTATAGATTGCTCAGCCCTTTCTTCTGCGTCGACTATCAGCCAGAGAGGTGTCTTCGACAGTTCTCACTGCGGCAGACTCGTGTCAACACCCGCTTCCCGACGGTCTGCATGCCAGAGTTCGATCTACGGTCGGATCAGTGGTCTGGATCATACCACGTCACCAAATACACTTGGGACTCTTTCATTCCTTTGTCTATGTTTCCTGGTCCTAATGTATCTTCGGAATATCAAGAATGGTGGCAAACTGTCTGTCCGCCTTCTCTTTGTATTTAAATTTTGTTATCAATAAAAATGCAACTTTTGTTCTGATAAAAAAAGCTTTTTATGGCCAAAGTTTTATTTTGTTGTATATAGTCACGATTCTCATGACAAATTCATCCCCAGTGATGAGACCGCTTTCCTATATTCTTTCTTCGATTATCTCTCCTCATGATGGACGACCTCGCCTAGGTCATAAGGCGCATTTTTGTTGCCGCAAAATGGTGACACAATTATTGCAAAATTTGTGATGACCCAATCCCTGGTAATGGGATAACTTGTTCAAATCGTCGATCAATTCCTTCTTTCATGATTTTTTCTCAAAAGGTTGCATTTTCAAAAAATTCCTCCAGGCTCTAACCATTCTTCTACTTCTACAGAAATCATCTGGCATTGTCAAAATGGTGCAAACCAGAGCAGGAAAGGAAACCGCCCCTCAGCACAACGAAAGCGAAGTCAAGGCAGTCAGCTCTCCTAAGTCAGTCAGGGGACAGAATCAGACCGATGATATAGACCCCGATATGTACAACCTGTTCAAAAGAATGATGACCAGAATGATGTCAGAACAGGCTGAGGCCAGTCAGAAGGAGGCTGCTCCGAAAAGCAAGCCAAAGAAGAAGGCTATAAAGAAACCAGTCAGGATCGTTAGAAAGAAAGTACAGCCTGACACCACTTCTGAAGAAACAGAATCAGCTGAGGAGGAATCAGACGAAGAAGAACAGTTTGTTTATCACCAGAATCCTCTGCCACAGCTTGTAAAAATTAGTGCAGAGCCCGAATCGATAAACAAGCCCGTTCCGACTAATGATCCGATGCAAGAGCAGATGAAAGAAATGAATCAGGCCATCAAAGATATCCAGACCAAAAGCAAGGGCAAGCAGACCTACTCTGGCGAAGATTTTTACCATGGCCTAGACGGGGATGACAATCTAGAAAATCTCCCTCACAAGTTCCTTAAATTTGACGGAACGAGCAACCCTAAGGCTCATTTGGCCACTTTCTATGCTGAATGTGGCCGTTTCAGGAAAGACAACCGGGCGTTGTTCATTTGCTTTCCTCGCAGCCTAGAGGGGGTAGCGGCCAGGTGGTATGCAGACCACATCAATCCTATCGAATTACGAGAGTTTGACAAAGTCGTTAACTTGTTCATTGAGCGCTTCATGTTCAATATTGAAGCCTCACCAACCCTCAATCATCTGTACAATCTGAAACAGAATGAGAATGAGAAAGCCAGTGAATTCATTCACAGGTGGAGAAGCACCTGTAATAGAATGAAGGTTCCCATCCCAGAGGAGCACACCCTACAAATCATTTTGAGCAACTTTGCCCAACCCCTGAGGAACCTCATTTCTACCTCGCCAGCCAAATCATTCATCAAACCAATCGAAAGAGCTGAATGGCTCGAGACCGGCCTGGACAATGGTCTTTACGAAGGATATCCTTTTGTCAGAGGGAATCCTGATCAGAAGAAGAAGGCGCACGTCTCCTACTCTGCAGAATTTTCGAATCAGGGCAGTGACAGCTCCAACAACAAGAAGGGCAAGAGAAATCGTAACAAGAACTCAGAGCATTCTAGGGCCGAGAGAACAAACTCTGCAACCCAGAAAGAAAAATTTGTCAAGCCACAGCCTGTCCAGTCAGTACCTCAGCCCAAAGCAAAGCAGCCAGAGAAGCCGAAACACGAGGGTTGGAGCTATGATCGAGAGTTCACAGCTTTGGAACAATCTCGCGAAGACATCTTGGAATATATGATGTCAAAGGAAATGATCAAACTCCCCAAAGTGGCAGATCCTCCAGTCACTATGGGCAAATGGACGGATAAATTCTGCAAATTTCATCGGACTGTTGGACATAACACAGAGCACTGTTTTGTCCTTAAAAACATCATCCAGGACTATATTGACAAAAACTTGCTAATTGAAGATGAAGAAGAACAGCTAGAAATCTTGTCCAAGCCATTTCCCAAGCATTCAGTTTCAGTCATCACAGAACAGGCATTTTCTCTTCAGGGCAGTATCCAGTCGTGTTCTAGTCAGGACATTCGGGATCAACATCAGGTCCTGGTCCTTCGCCAAGCGCAGTCTTCCGCCAAGAGGGCGGATATTACTGCATTCTCCAGCGACAAGAAACCAGCGAAAGTAACGGCAAACATTGCCAAGCTAGTTTTCAGGATCCCGAATGAACGGATATGGATATATCCGTTCATGAAGGTGGCTGTTTATCAAGACTGCACACCTGCAGAAACAGGAATGAAAAACACATGGATGACACACCTATGAATGGGAATGATGGTGAACGATTAAAAAGAACCGAATTTCTGTATCCTTCCAACTAAAATAACGAAAATATAATGACATGAATTCTGTAGCCTGATCATTATAACATAGGATAGATTTTATGAAAATTGGCATATAAAGATGTAGAGCATGCTAAAATGATATGCAAGGCATTGACAGAACTCAGAAAAAAAAATATTTTGCAGGTATATTATCTTGATTATCAATCACTTGAGCACAAAACATAAAAGAAACATAAAAGAAACTAGATGATATGTAAAACAAAGAGAATCGATGCCAGGTATTGGTAGAACACAAAGCACAGAAAATTGGCAGAACACAGGAAAAAAAATCTGCTCTTAAAGCAATCTGTTGAGAAACTCTGTTTTGATGTCACATAATATGATACACTGTCGTATTTGATTTTATATGATATGATAATATGTTCTCTTGAAAAATGTTATATTATGACTGAATATGTTTTGCCATAAATCTAACGAGTATTTGATGCAAGGATATCTCACCCAAAAAGGATGAAGACTTCATGTTCAAGTACAACTAGTGCAATCATACTCCTTGAAGAAAAAGCTTGATGAGCCATGCATTCTTAAAGATCAACTGAAGAAATCGGCTACCTCAAGATGAAGATTTTTTTCTTCTTTAGAGTCATATGTAACAGAACCTTCAGGAACATGCATATTGCATATTACATACTCATTCATAAAAACTATATCATAAAAGTATACGATAGTTTTAAAAAGCTCCTTTTTGAAAACTAATAATTGTACCTTCTTACAACCCTTTATGAAAAAGATATTTTGACATGTAATAATTGTACCTTACACTATATACAAGACAACATGAAAAAAAATGTAGGAAAAAGACAAAACATGAAATCGGCTACATAAAGAAAACAAATATAATATGTTTTTGAAAAGACTCTAGTTACCTTCTTTAAAGAAATGTTTTTAAATATGGGAAAAAGACAAAAACATGAAATCGGCTACTTAAAGAAAACAAATATAATATGTTTTGAAAAGACTCTAGTTACCTTCTTTAAAGAAATAATTTTAAAATATGGGTAAAAGACAAAACATGAAAATCGGCTACACAAAGAAAACAAATATAAATTATTTTGATAAAGACTCTAGTTACCTTTTTACAAACCCATAGAATGTCGACTTACTTGAAGTCATCATTCTCTTTGTACAAGCATTAAATACCTCCTGTAAGAAATCCTTGTTAATATCCTTCTCAAAGAATGTCGACTTTCTTGTAGTCCTCATTCTCTCTGAAGACTTTGAAAAACACAACATAAAGAAAACACTTGACATGACTGTACAAATAAATATCTCAAAGCACTCATTGTACTTACACTCATTTAAAGTAAAGAAGTACTTATGTACCTCAAATTATTAATTAGAATAAAGACAAAACTACAAATCCAACGTTCAATGTACTATTGTAAGAAATAGACTTTTTACATAAAATATGTATTACCTAAAATATTACAACGACTAAGTGTACCCTATATTTTACTTTTATGGAAAAAGGCATTCTCGAATTTCTCTAAAAGATGTTTTTGAAATGACATAACATTTCATATTTCAAAAAGGCTACGATTTCAAAATGTAACGACTACTTTTTTAAAGCTATATAAACACACTCAAATAAACTATTCACGAAGAGGAATGGAATAGATGTGTGAGCTTACAACGAGAAAAATTCTATTCATTATTTGAAAAGAGAGCCTTGAAAAAGAAAGAGAAAAAGAAAAGAAAGAAAAGAGAAAAAGTCAAGTCCAGCTCTTTGACAAAGAGTATCTTCTGAGTGACAAACAGAACATTCTGAGAATCCTTCATTCGTGCATTCATATCATTCTGAAGGTTCTATAGGAAGTACTGTAACTTTTTGTTATTCACTGTATTCCTTCTTTGTTGAAAGAAGTAGACCTCTGAGAAAGAGGGTGTTGTCCTTCTCTGTTGAGAGAAGAAGACCTCTGTGGAAGAGGGTGTTGTCCTTCTCTGTTGAGAGAAGAAGACCTCTGAGGAAGAGGGTGTTGTACTATTTATCCGGTGACTCGGATGTTATAGTGGAAAGCTCAAGTGGTTTGCTTGGGGACTGGATGTAGGTCTGGGTATTGACCGAACCAGTATAAATTCTGTGTTTTATGTGTTGTGCTTTATTGCCTGTTTATTTTATTTTATCGATCTTTATCATATTTTACTATTCACCCCCCCTCTAGTGAAATTTCATTTGGTATCAGAGCAGGTTTGCTGGTTTCGACATAACAAGTCTTCCAGCATAAATGGTATCTACTTCTTATGCTCGTGATATTGAAGGTCAACACGCATCTCGTCCTCCTTTCTTCAATGGCTCCAACTATGGATACTGGAAGTGCAGAATGGCTATATTTCTCAAATCCATAGATTTTGCTGTATGGAAAATTGTTGAGCATCCATACACATCTCCATCCGCAGACTATAACTTATTGTCTGATGAAGAAAAGGAAATGGCAAACCTAAATGCAAAGGCTATGAATGCCTTATATTGTGTCATTGATCAGAACGAATTCAATAGAATATCTATATGTGAATCTGCATATGACATTTGGCATTCTTTGGAGGTTATTCATGAAGGAACCAACAAAGTAAAAGAAGCCAAAATCTCATCTCTTGTTAGAAAATATGAGTTGTTCAAAATGAACAAAGATGAACCCATCACAGAGATGTTTACCAGATTCACCAACATCACCAACGATCTGAAATCTCTGGGTGTAACATATTCCCAGACAGAAAAGGTAAAGAAAATCTTGAGATCTCTCACAACTGATTGGGAGAAGAAGACTACAGCTATTGAAGAAGCTCAAGATTTATCTAAGCTTACTTTGGACGACTTAATAGGCAATCTTATGGCCTATGAAGTCCACATGAAAGAAAGAAGGGAAGAAGAGCAACCAATAAAGAAAACTCTAGCTTTCCCAGCTCTATCTGAGAATGAAGACTCAGATAAAGAATCCAAAATTGCGCTACTTACCAGAAAATTCCAGCGCTTCATGAGAAGGAACCGGCTTCCAAACAGGCACAAGGAAAGAAAAGATCCTAAGGAAGATCCCATGTGCTATCAGTGTAATAAACCAGGTCACTTAAGGCGTGACTGTCCCCTTCTCAAAAGAAAGTCCAAGACTGAGGAACCAAAGAAGAGGTTCTTCAAGAAAAAGGCTCTGCATGCTTAATGGGATGACTCAGAATCATCCACCAGTGAAGAGTCAAGTGATGATGAAGCCGAAACTGCAAACATGTGCTTCATGGCAAACGAAATAAAATAGAGAGCTGAACCAAAAGATATGGGGGAAAGGGGGGTCAATTCTGACAGATTGCAAAACACGAGAAAACAAAACAGAGAAAAAAAAATAAAGAAAGAAAAAAAAAGAAAATAGGAAATTAGTTGTTGGAATCAAGGGATTCTGTTAATGTTGCAATGGGTGGATCGATCATGCATACATTGCAGGTCGATTCCACCATTTTGCTTTGTAATAAAAAAAAGGAAATGAAGAGGAACAAAAATCAGAACAGATAGATGCTGGAAACAAAGGGAAAGAAATGCTTACAGAAAAATAAAAAAATAGAGGAAGGTGGTCACTTACCTGTAGCTCTGCTGCCAGGATGATCGGTTTCCTTCATCCAGATGGAGAAAAAAAATGGAGGAATCAGAAGAAAAATAAGAAGAGGAAAGGGGAAGAAGAAAGAAGCAGAGGAAGAAGAGAGTAATCGTGAACATGGGAAGATGAATAGCGGATCAGGAGGGCTTCTCTTGCGTGCCTTTTTAAAGAGAAAAAGGAAAATTCTGGAAGAGGGGGAGTCGTTGAAGACGAGCGGGAGGAGAGGATGATAGAGGACGATGGAGGGCATGCGAGAGGGAGAGAGCAATCTCTGCAATCTTCTTTGTAACGGAAAGTCGTTAGGCTTATTTTCAATGGAGGTCCAATATTTTTATGAAATTTTCAAAAGAGGGTTTTATGTTTAAATGTTTTTTCAAAATAATGAAAGAGGCTATTTTCTTTTGAAATCTTTTTCCATGTTTTTGAAAGGAGATCTAAAAACTCAAGGGATTTTTAGGAAAACGGAACCCAAATAAGGCTTGTGAAAGTTTCTTGTAAAAAATATTTGTTTTGAAGTTTAAAGATTTTCTGAAAATGAGGTTTTTGGCAAATAGTAGAGTTAATTTTGGAAATCGAGTTTTAAAAATGGATGTGGGTCCGAGAATTTGTTAAAATTCGGATTTTGAATTGAGATCGGACCCTGAACTGAGAAAAACCTCTGAGAAATATAAAGAATTTGTTTTTTTTGATTTTTTGAAAAATAAGAGATTCAGTTTCAGAATTGGATCTGGATATCAAATTTGGATCTAAGACTGGGTCAGATTGGAAAATTGAGTCTGGATTCTAGCGAATTCAAGGAATGAATGAAAATTTTATCAAAAATTGATCTGATTATTCAAAGATGGACCCAGAGGAAAAAAAAGGAAAATTTTTAGATTTTTTTGGAAAATTTGGGGTGTTCACAGATGCCCCTCTTTGCTACTAAGCCGGTTGTAAGCCAAGCTTAGTGGCAAAGAAGACATGCCAAATTTTCTTAAAAATGCCCTAGTCAGAAAGTCTGAACTGGGTGTGGAAGAATTATTTTGAAAACATTATTCTCAGGTTTGATACCTTATCCTGAAAGGTTTTGGGCAGAAATGAATTCCACTAGAATGAAATTTGGACAGAAGAAAAAAATGAGGAAATCGTGATGGGACTTCATGGTGACTATCCCGAAAGGGTGAAAAAGAAGTTTTATGGAGGAAGACAAAGATAAGAAATTTTAAAAAGACACAGGCTTAGCCCTTAACCTGGATGGGACATTTTTGAAAAATACCTCGTGAGACGAGGTTCAGGTAAAATCTTTATTTGAATGGATATACAAAGCATGGATTCCTTGATGGGAAAAAACCATGATGGGACTGAGAGAAATACCTCACCAGAATGAGGCAATTCTCTTTGAAAAATAGAAACAATGCTAGGTTGTATCAAAATAGATATTGAGCATTTGTTTCATTTTTGGATAACTAGAAAATTTTGCCAATAAGATGAAATTGCAATTGATTCAAATGCTTGAAAATGTGCACGTATGTGCAAAAGATATTCCCTCTTTACCTAGAGTATTTCCTCCAATGAGGTTAACTCCCCGGATTCCAGAGTTAGATTTAAATTTTAAAGTTGTTGAGTTTCTTTAAGGAAGTTACCCATTTCCTTGACATGAATAAAGAAGAAATACTCTTAATTCATAAAAGCGAGTAGTGAAAAGACATTGATGAAAGGATTTTGCATAAGAAAAGATGATTTCTAGCAATTTTGGCAGTTTGATATCGTGAGGCATTTCCCATAATGGTCTTTCTGGCACTCTTTTTGAGATATTGGGCTTTTTGGGTTTCGGGGAAGTTCATTACATCATCCTTCATTTTGGAGATGTCCTGACTTTTCTTTCTTTTTCGGGGAAGGGTACATCACAAACTCCTTCATCTTGGAGATGCTCCGATCCTTCTTTTTCTCAGGAATTATACTGGTGATATTGGCTCATTAGTTTAAAAAAAATCTCTAGATAATAGCAACAATCAAATATCTTTTAGTGTTTGTTGGGAGGTTCAACGTAGTTGTCTTCATCTTGACGATGATCTGAACGTTCCCTGGAAGGATCCGTCACAAACTCCTTCATCTCGAAGATGATCCAAATCTTCTTTGGCCCCGGGGGTCAAACTCGCATATTCGTCTTCAACTTGACGACAATTGAGAAATCCCCTTTGCGGATATTTGATTGTAGCTTGAATGAATAATGAGATATGGATTGAGTGGATTCTTTTTATCGCTCAGGAGATTTCCACTGCCTAATTGTCAAAAAGTCATCTTTAAGCATGCGCCATAGCTATGATCAATATCGATTCGCTTTTGGCCCTTCAACATCATTGAATATTTCTTTCGCTAATCATACCAAGGATATTTCTTACATCCTCTTTGTTGATCAACAGAGAGAAGATTTGAATTTTACTCTTTTTCGCAAAAAGCTTCACTCTTTTGAAAAGAATACTAGAAGTAATCCGAGGTGATTCTTTTGTGCAGTAAATATTGGAATCAACATATTTTTAGCAGATTGGCAAAGTTTTCAAGAATCCTTTGTCAAATAATCACTCAATATAGATTTTGATAGGACCTTTATCTGAAGTTTGAAAGAAATAACATGGAAATATTGGTTTTATCAGACAACATTGACTCAACAGGGACTCAACCTAAGAGTCGTAAAGAATATTTGATCCATAGGGATTCATCCTACAGACTGAATTTTTGAAAGTGAAGTTAATTTAATATGAATTTAACATGAGAATCACAAAAGAATAGTGGGAATTCAACCTACAGATTGGATTTTTGAAAAAAATGAATTTGGTTCAATAGGAATTCAACTTGAGAACCGCAAAAGAATATAGATTAGTAGGAATTCAACCTACAAAGGAGAATTTTGAAAAAATGAATTTGGTTCAATAGGAATTCAACCTGAGAACCGCAAAAGAATATAGATTAGTAGGAATTCAACCTACAAACGGGAATTTTAAAAATGAATTTGGTTCAATAAGAATTCAACCTGAGAACCGCAAAAGAATATAGATTAGTAGGAATTCAACCTACAGATGGGAAAAATGAATTTGGTTCAATAGGACTTCAACCTGAGAACCGAAAAAGAATATAGATTAGTAGGAATTCAACCTACAGACGGGAATTTTGAAAAATGAATTTGGTTCAATAGGAATTCAACCTAAGAACCACAAAAGAATATAGATTAGTAGGAATTCAACCTACAGATTTGATTTTTGAAAAATGAATTTGGTTCAATAGGAATTCAACCTAAGAACCGCCAAAGAATATAGATTAGTAGGAATTCAACCTACAAATGTATATTTTTTTTTGAAGAATGAATTTGGTTCAATAGGAATTCAACCTAAGAACTGCAAAAGAATATGGATCAGTAGGAATTTAACCTACAGATGTATTTTTCTGCAGATGAGATGGGTTCAGAAGGAGTTCAACCGAAAGATTGAGTGAAGGAAAATTGGTTTAAAAATAGTTCAACCTAAGGGCCATGATCAGTAGGAATTCAATCTAAAGATAGACTTTTTGAAGGAAAATTGGTCCATAAGGAGTTCAACCTAAGGAATTTGATCAGTAGGAATTCAACCAAAAGATTGATTTTATTGAAGGAAAATTGGTCCGAAGGAGTTCAACCTAAGGGCTTTGATCAGTAGGAATTCAACCTAAAGATAGACTTTTTGAAGAAAAATTGGTCCATAAGGAATTCAACCTAAGGAATTTGATCAGTAGGGATTCAACCTAAAGATCGATTTTATTGAAGGATCTGAAGGGGGTTCAAAATGAGAACTGCGAATCCGTAGGAGTTCAACCTAAAGATCGCTGATCAGTAGGAGTTCAATCTAAAGATCGATGGAAAAAATGGTCTTAAAGAGGCTCAACCTAAGGACTGTGGATCTGTAGGAGTTCAACCTAAAGACCGCTGATCAGTAGGGGTTCAACCTAAAAATTGCGGATCAGTAGGGGTTCAACCTAAAGATCGATGGAAGGAAAGGGTCCTAAAGGGGTTCAACCTAAGGACTACGGATCTGTAGGAGTTCAACCTAAAGATCATGGATCAGTAGGGGTTCAACCTAAAGATCGATGGAAGAAAAGGATCCTAAAGGGGTTCAACCTAAGGACTGCGAATCAATAGGAGTTCAACCTAAAGATCGCAGATCAGTAGGGGTTCAACCTAAAGATTGATGGAAGAAAAGGGTCCTAAAGGGGTTCAACCTAAGGACTGCGGATCTGTAGGAGTTCAACCTAAAGATCGCGGATCAGTAGGGGTTCAACCTAAAGATCGATGGAAGAAAAGGATCCTAAAGGGGTTCAACCTAAGGACTGCGAATCAATAGGAGTTCAACCTAAAGATAGCGGATCAGTAGGGGTTCAACCTAAAGATCGATGGAAGAAAAGGGTCCTAAAGGAGTTCAACCTAAGGACTGTGGATCTGTAGGAGTTCAACCTAAAGATCGCGGATCAGTAGGGGTTCAACGTAAAGATCGATGAAAGAAAAGGGTCCTAAAGGGGTTCAACCTAAGGACTGCAGATCTGTAGGAGTTCAACCTAAAGATCGCGGATCAGTAGGAGTTCAACCTAAATATCGATGGAAGAAAAGGGTTCTAAAGGGGTTCAACCTAAGGACTGCGGATCTGTAGCAGTTCAACCTAAAGATTCGACTGAAGGAATGGTCCTAAAGGGATTCAATCTAAGGACTGCGGATCTGTAGTAGTTCAACCTAAAGAGCCACTAATTTGAGAAGGACTTCTGGTTCACAAAGGGATTCAACCGGTGATCCATATTGGTTCGATAGGGGTTCGACCTACGAACTATTGATTCTATAGGGGTTCAAGATCATAATTTTAAGAATAGAGGGTTCAACTCGTGGATTGAATGGACCATCATAGTTAGTTGTATGTGGTCTAGTTTTTGAGGATTAACCTCCTATCTTGAATGGGGAAAATAAAGAATAAAATTTGAGAAGATAGAAAGAGATATAATTTGATGGAAGATTGATAAGAATGGAGAAAATTTGAGGAAATTGATGAAGATTTATTTTGTAAAAGAATTATCACAGGTAGCATTGTTGCTCCTATGAGTGGTCTCAGGATTATCCCTTATCCTGAATGGGAAAAGAATAAAATTGGCAAATTTGACAAAATTGATAAAAGGTTGAAAAAGAATTGATAAAGAATGGTAAAGAATCAATAAAATTGATAAAATTGATAAAGAATAAGAATTAATAAAGAATTGACAAAGATTGACAAAGATCTGGTAAAAATTGATAAAATTTAGTGGAAAACTGAGGATACTTGAAAGATGATGAAAAACTTCAGGACTATCCCTTATCCTGAAGGAAGAAGGACCTCGTAGGACGAGGTTCAGGTTTATCCCTTAACCTAAGCGGGAAATTCAGGTTTATCCCTTAACCTGAGTGGGGAAAGAGAAGGAAAAAGGAATACCTCATGGGAAAGAGGCATCAGGTTTATCCCTTAACCTGAAAGGGTAAATTGACAAGAAAAATTGATAAAAAATCAATAAAATTGAAAAAATCGATAAAGATGAATAAAAATTGATAAGACTAATAAAAATTGACAAATAAAAAGAGTTGATTGAGGAATAGAATTTGTTTGATCCTGCCTGCACGTGGGATCTTTAAAATGAGATGAGAATGTTTTATGAGAATTTTTTTTTTTAGAAAGAGGATCAATTGCAAGGTTGATCGACGTGAGAGTTGTTCTTTGAAGAAGGATCAACACGAGGGTTGATTTTGAAGAGAGATCAACATGAGGGTTGATTTTTGAAGACAATGGTTCAAAACCAGTTTTGGAAAAGGAGGATCAATGCGATGTTTGATTTTTGAAAAAGATTGAGCCAAAATATTAAACATTTTATGATCATGACGAAGATTTTGCAGAAAACTTTATGATTTTGAAAAATCCTCATAGGTAATATCATTTCTCTCATGGATGACGTCGGGATTGCCCCTCATCCTAAAAGAATGAGAATTTGATGGCAAAAGAATATTTTGAAGTGTAAATGAAATAAAAGGGTGTCTCAATATGGTGAAAGAAGTAAGAATTGAACACAAAGATATAAAAGGAAATTGACATCCTCATTGATAAGCAAAAATTGAAAAACAAGACTTGAGTATTTAAAAGCAAAAGATCATAAAAGACTGGGGCTGACTTGCCCCTACAAAATGATTGGTAGAGAAAAGCAAGGAAATATTTGGCATTATCAGTTCTTTGAGTGGTCCGGGAAGGGCTTGGTCAGGACAGCGGGCTGCTCTTCGTCTTCATCCTCTATCAAAAGATTTTTATCAATGCAGTCCTGGATGATATTTTTTAGAACAAAGAAGTGCTATGTGTCGTGCCCCACTGTTCGGTGAAACTTGCAGAATTGTTCCTTGAATTTGCCCAAGATTACTAGAGGATCGACAACTTTTGGCAGACGAATCATATTCTTTGTGAGCATATATTCCAAGACCTCTTCGAGTGTTTGTTCCAAAGGGGTGAACTCGCGGTCAGGACTCCAGTCCTTGTGCTTTGGTTTTTCCTGATTGTGATCATCGCAAAATTTTTCTCTCGTAATATTTTCTCTCTTCCTTCTCTTTTCCTCTCCAAACTCTATTTCCTCCTTTTTGAAGGGAGAAAATAAAAAGTCAGAAAGAAAGAGAAAAGAGAAAAGAAAAGAAAAGAAGAGAAGAGGAACTCTTTTGCGGGGTCTCACTTTGACCTTAATTTGAAAATATTTGAGAAAATAACTCGCCTCCATTTTGAAATATTTGCGGGAAAACAGGGAGATGGGATTCGCTCGTCGGTATGAGGTTCGACCGTTCCTGGCGCCTTTACCAGGGGTAATCGAACCAAGGATCGAATTTATGCCTTTTTGCTTTGCTAAAACATCGTCTGAGAATTTATCCTAAGTCTAAATGCACAAAGAATCATGCTTGTGCAATGCAAGGATGTATGCTATTTTCGAAAAATGATTTTGGAAATCTCCAAGTATTTGTGAGATGAAAAAAGTGATGAAATGGTTTCTAACTTAGAACTCAAGATTTAAAATTTTGAATTTTTTTGGAATAATCAGAGCTTAGGAAAATAATCTAGACTTTTGAAAGAAAGGATCTTGAAATTGAGATAAAAGGAGAAGAAAGGAAATTTCAAAGTCATAAATGAACTTTGAATTTAGAAATTTGAATCAGAATAGAGATGAAATTTGGATTTCAGTTGAAAAGCTTGAAATTAAAAATAAGATTTGGGAAATCAAAATAGAATTAAGGAATAGAATTGGTTTTTGGAATTTTGAGAATCAAGGTAAAGTTGGATTTTGGAAATAAAAATGGAATTGGATTTGAAAATAGAAGTTGATTTGAAATCTGGAATTCAAGATGGAATTTGAATCCAAAGTCTGGATTCTAAATAGAGTTTGAGATTGAATGCAGGATTTAGAATCCTTAATGGGAATTGGATCTGAAATCTGAGATCCAATGATGTAATTCAGATCTGAAGTCTGAGATATGAGATGGAATTGAGTTTTGGATCCTAAAATGAAATTGGATCTGAAGTCTGAGATCTAATATGGAATTGGATTCTGGATCCTAAAATGGAGTTGGATCTAAAGTCTGAGATCCAATTTTGAATTGGATTCTGGATCCTAAATGGAATTTGGATCTTGGAGTCTAAGATCCAAGGTAGAATTGGATGCTGGATCCTAAGATGGATTTTGGATCTAAAGTCTGAGATCCAAGGTGAAATTGGGTTCTGGGTCCTAGAATGGATTTTGGATCTAAAGTCTAAGATCCAAGATGATATTGGATTCTGGATCCTAAGATTGGTCTTTGGATCTGACATCCGAGATCCAAGATGAGATTGGGATCTGGATCCTAAGATTGGTCTTTGGATCTGACATCCGAGATCCAAGATGAGATTGGGATCTGGATCCTACAATGGAAATTAGATCTGAAGTCTGAGATCCAAAAGTGGAGTTTACACTTGGAAATCTGGATCCAAGTTGGGTTTTAGGTTTTATCTTTGGATTTGGACTCTGAAAAGTCAAAATGGGACTTTTGAAGATGGATCTGGGTTTCGAAAAACCCAGATTTAAATTTAAAAGTTAGGAAGAGTTGAGATTCAGAATCAATCTCAAACTTTGATTTTGAATTTAGAGATAAGAGAAATAAACTTGATTTTGAATCAGAAGGTGAATCAGAAACTTCAAAGTTTTAAATCGAAATTTGAAGTTTGAATTTTGAATATAAAATGATTTTGAATTTTCAAAGTCAAATTGGACTTTGAATTTTTTGAATCTTGGAATGAGGTAGAATTGAATAAGAATTGATCTGAGAGAATGAAGAAAACACTCAAAAGATCACTTGGAGTTTTTTTTGAAAAGAAATTTTGAAAATATGATGCAATTCTATCTTAAATGATGAATCAATTTAAATAACTTTGAAATTGGATTTGAAATGCATATTTTATTCTTTAAATGAATTAAGAATGAGGTTGAAGATATAATATATCCCTGACTATGGTCATTGAATGTATTATATAATAACCACATTTAAATTCAAGTGAAGAATCAAACATATTTTTGGTGCTTTTATAGAATTTAAAATGAAATTAACTCTCAGTATACCCTGACTATGGCCATTGATATATATGTTGAATTAATTTTAGATTAAATTCTGATAAAAGAAAAAAATATTTAAAGGAAATATGATGATTTTTTAAAAGGATCCAGTGTGGATCCAGTGTTATTTTATAAAATATAAGAATCCTAAGTTTTGTTTACATTCTGACTGTGGCCATTGATGTAAATCATCAACTTAGGATTAATTACCTCTTACGAAATGGTGCACGTGTCATTCGTGTTCCACCATTGTGAGATTTTTGGAAAATAAAGGTCAAAAACATGAAAACAAGCGAATTATTACAATGCTCATTCATTCTATCTAAAACGGGAAATGTAAATTCTCATTAGAATCTAACTATTACAAGACATGAAATTGAATTTACAACTCCAAAAAAATGACCTTTTCCATATATTCCCCTGCAAAACACTTGATTAGTAGAAGAAAATATCACCTTATTTTTAAAGGTGCGAAATGAGATGCTCATATGGACATATGACAAGTGATATATGCCTATATACATACCTGTATATACATACATATATATATGTGTATATACATATATATATATATGTATATAATGTATATATATATGGCCTACATGCAATGTAGATGAAACATGCCAATCATACACGTAATACAATCAAATGGCTAGGAAATGGCAGGGAAATTATGCAGGAGATTTTCAAGATGTTTTTTATAACAATGCAGCGGAGGGTGCAGTGCACCATCATTCAGAAAATTAATCCACAGTCCATGAATAGCAACGTTTGTAAGTTGCTGTAAATTCATTTCAGCAAACTAATCTGTTGCAAGGTTGATGAATTACTTGGTAGTGGATTGGTCTACAGTGAATATGAGATGAAGGGTGTGGTGTTAGTACATTGTTGCTGTGAAAGCAACATGTAGATATGTTGTGCTTAACAAATTTTGTGCATTGTGTAGTGCAGAAACTAAAGTCATAGTGAATGGGTTGTGAGTGCACAATGCATGGATGCTGCAGGTATGCAAAGTGTGAAGTGTTGTGCTAGTGATAATGGATATGAATGGTGTTGTAGGAGTGCAGGATGCTGGATGGAAGATGATATGTAACATGCTGAAGGGTGTAGGAGCTACAGGTGTTACCTGCGATAAAGACCATAAGGATGGTCAGCGGTAGGCTAAGATGGTATATGTTCAAAGAGGAACCTGCAACAGATAATTCCAGCAATATATAGCTGATGGTGGATGGTTGGCAGTTACGGTATGGTGAGGTAGACTGTGATAATGCTGCTGTAAAGATTATAGCAGGTGATGTACAGAGTGTGGCTGGGGTTGTGTGTGTGTGCTGAGACATACACATGCTATGCTGTGTATAATAAGTGAAAGGGGTGGAGCTGGAGATGATTGGTTCAGGAGGAAGGTATATGGATGCAACAGTGTCGTTGCAGCAATGAGGTGGAAGTGGATGTCTTGTATAGAAATACAGAGTAAGGATACTGTACAAGGATATAGTGGGGCTGCAGTGTAATGTCAATGAGTGCGATAGTGGTAATGAAGATGGGCGATACACGCATGTTGTGTATCTTGGAAGATGACTATAGGAATGTTATGGAGTCTTGCATGAAGTGGGCATACATGACTCATAGCCTCTATGAGTTGTAGCTGCTTTTCTCAAGGGTAAAGCTCTTAGCTAGACTTGAAGACTGGAGTCGCCGGGGCCAGTTTATGCTTATCTATTTTCAGTTCTATGTTTCAGCACCAGATACTCTCCTGTAGCTCTTGTACCAGCCAGCGACCAGATCGGAACTGCTAAAATCTCAGCATATGTCTGTTGGTGAAATAATGTGTTGTTTGCTATATTCAACAGTGTACTGCTGCAAGTAGTACTGCAGCAATGGTATGATAGGGTGTACAGGTTTGAGTAGGGGTGGCAATTTCTGACACGACCCGCCAACCCGCCTCTTAGGCGGGTTCGGGTTGGGCTTAAGCCAACCCGTTTAATAAAAGGGTCGACCCGCGTAACCCGTTTATTAAACAGGTCGGGTTCGGGTTGGGGGTATGCCAACCCGGCTGACCCATTTAATAAACGGGTTAGGCGGGTGGGTCGACCCGCCAACCCGCCAACCTGTCTGCCAACCGGCAACCCGCCAACCTGACCCGCCAACCCGGCCCGTCAACCCAACCCGCCAACCTGACCCGCGAACCTGAAAACCCGTTTACCCGACCCAACCCATTTATTAAATGGGTTGGCGGGTCGTGTCGGGTTACCCGTTTATTAAACGGGTCGGGTTCGTGTTTGCCACAGCCGACCCGTTTAATAAACGGGTCGGGTTCGGGTTGAGGTATGCTGACACGCCAACCCGCCAACCCGACCCGATTGCCACCCCTAGGTTTGAGCATTGACAGGAGGGGAAGGTGGAACTGGTAAATGACAGTAAGAAGCTGAAATAAAGATTCAGCAGCTTGGATTGCTTATGGAGGGAGTGTAGGGTGTGAACTGTAACGTAATAACAGGACAATGCACTTGCTGCTGCAAATGAGATTATAGCAGCAGGTGTGTGATGAAGACAGAGAGTTGTGTTTAAGTGAAGTGGCTAAAAAAAAAAATTTTGCAGGTGAATATGCAGAGATGTATAGCGATGTTGTTACTGTAAGTGTAATGAAATGCTGAAGTGAGGGTATAGTTGGTTGAAAGGTGAATGTATGTTGGTATGACGGTGAATGTGCAGCAAGCACAAAGAAGGTGAATAGGGGTTGCTGCATAATGTAATTAGCAGCACGCACTAAATGAATAACATGCAAGAAATGGAAATAATGGGTGCATGGAATATAGTTTGGCCAGAGAATATATATATCAACCATAGATATTAACTAATCTACACCAGGTTAGATATCATAACAATTATACCAAGAAAAGAAATAAAGGAATGTATTGCAAGACACTTCATTACAGTCACTTACTGAGATGAATGTAAAAAAAAAATGAGGATTCATGATAAATCAATATGTGAAAGAGGATTAATCAAAACATACAGAGGAATGCAAATGCTGGCACATGGGGCCTCTGTGCTGCAATGTGCAGAAGTGAGAAGCAAGATGGGATGCAAGAATGGGTATGCCGAAATGCAGGGATAATGATGCAGTAAAAAGAACTTGGATGAAACAGAATTCTGAATGCACATATATATGTATGAAGTTACAAAATGTGGGGAGGGTGAGTGAATGCTGATGCCAGGATAGATGATGCAGAAATAAACATAACAAAATGAAAAGAACATGATCCACTGAAGCCAAAAAAAAAATAAACCCTGAAATGGATAACAATGATCAGAAATACATCAATGAAGCACGACATGATTAATCCGGATGAGATGAAGCTAATAAAATATGATTATCTGCTTATTGAAAACAGAGATTGAATACAAACATAAAATCAAAGGGATTAGTTGTAAGAAATCCAGGTAATGATACTGCCATAAGAATGGAATAATAAAAAAAAAATGAGTAACTGAGATGAATATCACACAATAAGTAAAAAAAAGGGAAAAGAAGAAAATTAAGGAGGAGAATTATCAAGCGGGATGCCATATTTAGCTTAAAATTAATGAAAGGAAATAGAATGTAACCCAATAATGGAGAAAATGTAACCCCAAAGGGGAAAAGGGGTGGAACTTTATTGCAAAATGCAAGTCGGCATTGCCATAGGCAAATCGATGTTGCATGTATTGCTTTTAATGAACATAAAACCCAAAAAAAAAAATGAACGAAAAACTGATAGACAAGATATCATGCGATCGGATGCCACATAGATGAAAATGAAACCCAAATATGTGGCATATCACGAATGAATCTGAGTCGTGAATGGTTAGATGCCATATAGATGGAAACAAAAAAACAAAAAAAAAAACCAAATACGCCATTCAACACAGCTATATGAACGAACTATGATATGGGAACTGCTATAAAAGAAGTGATCTATATATAAAAAAAAAGTGAAAAATATAGTGGAGAATGCTATAGACAATAGGAGGCATGATGATGAATATGATGCTAGTCCATAGTCAAATAGAACCAGATTTAAAACAAGACAGGGTTACTCGGGTTATTTGTCGTCATTCAGAGACTGGATTGAAGTGGAGGATGACGTCTTACCTGATCTGGGGAGGTGAGTTGCAGAAGAATGTAACAGGTTGTTCGGTGTTTTCTGCTGCACAGATCAACAACCTCGTTGGGGCTTCACAGGATTGTTCTCTTTCAGTTTATGGTAAGGACCCTAAGAAAACAGAAAAGGAAGAAATGAAGAAGAGAAAGTGGAAGAAAGATGGGTGTCGATCATGGATGGAATGTTAAGAAATGGATGGATTGTAATCGATTTTTTTTCTCTTTTTGCAGAGGAAACTCGATGCCTTCCAGGAAGAAAAACCGATGGATGCTGGAGGAGAAATTGCTGCGTGAAGATGGATGCTCCAGAACGGATGGGGGGTCTCCTCTTAAAGGGAGATGGATGGTTTGAGAAGAGGAAGTTCGTTGAAGATTGAGGGCAGAGGGGAGAAACCAGTGATCGAAGGGTGGAGAGCGAGCCCGCATGAATCGGCCGTTGTAATTTTTTCCTTTTTTCAAAAAAGAGGTCCTTTTAAAGCAATTTTTTTCATAAAGTGGTTTTTAAAAAGAGGTTTTTAGCAAAACCATCTTTAAAAAGTTTAAAAACCACTCATTCTTCATATAGTTTTTTTTTCGATTTTTTCTTTTGGTTTTTGTGTTGTATTTTTTGGAATAAAATCTAAGATTTTACGAGAAAACAAAGATCAAACATTAATTTTTTGTATTTTTGCAAAAATATTTACAAAAGAGAGTTTTTCTAAGAATTCGAGGCTATTTTGGAAAAATTTCTTCAGAAAATGGGTTCATATCCAAATTTTGAGGAAACATTCGAGGTTTAAATCCTCAAATCGAGAAATACAGAGTTGGGGATCCAACAGAGTGTCGGATGAACTGCCCGAGCCATTCAGAACCATTTTTTTGGTATTTTTATAATTTTAATTTGGAAATCGGACAACGAGGCTCAGATTTGGATTTAAAACACTGGGTTCGGATCCGAAATTGAATTTGAATATATCAATATGGAATTTAATCCAGAAAATCTGAAGAACGATTGAAATTTAGCTTTGGTTTTCTCAGAAAATGAAACCAGGGGCAAAAAGGTCATTTTTACAAACCTTTGAAAAATTTGGGGTGTTCACAGATGCCCCTCTTTGCTACTAAGCCGGTTGAAAGCCGATCTTAGTGGCAAAGATAACACTCCAAATTTTGAAAAATGCCCCAGTCAGCAGATCTGAACTGGGTGTGGAAGAATTAATTTGAAAAGTATGGCTCTTCATGCTTAAAACCTTATTCTGAATGGTTTTTGGGAGACGAAATCCTCGAAAATGACATGACTGAATAATAGAGGATGAGGAAATCGTGATGAGACTTTCGGTGAAGATCCCGAAATGGTGGAATAAGAATTTTGATCAAGTCTCATGGGTGAGACAAGATACGCTTTTTGGAATGATTCAGGTTTAGCTCTTAACCTGGATGGGACAAAGATATATCAAAATAAATTGAATGAGGAAAGGAATACATGAGGACCTTGATGGGACATTTTTGGGAAACGCCTCGTGAAATGAAGCTCAAGTAGGATCCTATCCTGTTGGATGAAGCATGGATTTCTTGATGGGAAGAACCATGATGGGACTGGAAA
Organism: Nuphar pumila; assembly: GCF_984573655.1. Lineage (NCBI taxonomy): Eukaryota > Viridiplantae > Streptophyta > Magnoliopsida > Nymphaeales > Nymphaeaceae > Nuphar > Nuphar pumila. Next base: position 92,508,626 of record NC_143256.1, on the reverse strand, counting down.
AAAACATCTCGTCGAAATGAGGAATCTCGTCGAAGCGAGACTCAGGTTTAATCCAAACCTGAAAAGGAAGATACCTTGCGAAGCGAGGTTCAGGGTTAACCCTTAACCTGAATGGAAAATCTACTATACGGATTTCTCAAATGGAGAAACCACGATGGGACCTTCAGAGTTTGGACGAACAAATCCGAAAGGGGTTTTTGCGAAAGGAGGAAAATAGGGTTCCCTAAAGCTTTGAAAATGGGAAGAAATGGTGCGTCTCAATGCTGAGACTGAAATAGCTTTTGAAATTAATGACCTCTCACAGAAGGTTCAGGTTTGACCCTTAACCTGAGTGGGGAAATCTACCATACGGATTTCTCAAATGGAGAAACCATGATGGGACCTTCGGAGTTTGGATGAAAAAATCTGAAAAGGGTTTTGCAAAAGGAGGAAAATAGAGTTCCCTAAAGCTTTGAAAAGGGGATGAAATCGGGCGTCTTATTGTTGAGACTGAAATAGCTTTTGAAATTGATGACCTCTCGCAGAAAGTTCAGGTTTGACCCTTAACCTGAGTGGGGGACGACCATGCGGAATCTTCGGATGAAGAAACTGTGATGGAACAGGAAGAGATACTTCTTCTGAAGGAGGCAACTTTTCCTGAAAGATATAAACAACGCTAGGTTGCATCAAAATGGATGTTGAATTTTTTATTTCATTCTTAGAATAGCTAGAAAATTTTGCCAATAAGATAAAATTATAGTTGACTCAAACGCTAGAAAAATGTGCACGTATGTGCAAGAAGATATTCCCTCTTTCACCTAGAGTATTTCCTCCATCGAGGTTAACTCCTTGGTTTTAAGAGTCAAATTCAAAATTTTAGCGCTGATGATTTTTTTTTCAAGGAAGCTATTCATTTCCCTGATATGAGAAGAGAAGAAATATTCTTAATTTCATAAAAGCAAGTAGTGATAAGATATTGATAAAAGAATTTTGTATGAGAAAAGATGACTTCTGGCAATCTTGGCAGTTTGATATCTGGGTGTTTTTCCCATGATGATCCTTTTGCACTCTTTTTTGAGTCATTGCACTTTTCTCGGTTTTTCACATCATCCTTCATTTGGATGTGTCCTGACTTTTCTCTCTTTTTCAGGGAAGGGTACGTCGCAAACTTCTTCATCTTGGAGATGTTTCGATGCTTCCTTTATCTTCAGCGATTCTATTGATGATATTGGCTCAAAAGGTCTTTAGATGATAGCAGAAATCAAATATCCTTTAGGGTTTGTCGGTAGGTTCATCACACTTGCTTTCATCTTGACGGTGATCTGAACTTTCCCTGGAAGGATCCTTCACAAACTCCTTCATCTCGGAGATGATCCAAACCTTCTTTGGCCCCGGGGGTCTAACTCGTCTATTCGTCTTCATCTTGATGACAGTTGAGAGATCCCTTTTGCAGATATTTGATTGCTGCTTAAATGGTTGAGAGGACATGGATTGAGTGAATTCTTTTAAAGCTTAAGATATTTCCACTGCCTGATTGCCAGATGGTCGTCTTTAAACATGTGTCATAGCCATGATCAATATCAATTCGCTTCTGGCTTTTCAACATCATTGAAGATTTCTTTCACTGATCATATCGATTTCTTACATCCTTTTGGTTGATAAACAGGAAAAGATTTTGAATTTTACCTCTTTTTGCAAAAAGCTTTACCTTTTTGGAAAGAATACTAGAGGTAATCTGAGGTAATTCTTTTGTGTAGTATAATATATATATATATATATATATATATATATATATATATATATATATATATATATATATATATATATATATATATATATATATATATATTAGAATCAACAAATGTTTTTAGCAAATTGGCATAATGCTCCAGAATTCTTTTGTGAAATAATCACTCAATATGAATTTTGATGAGACTTTTAGCTGTATTTTAGAGGAATGTTATAGAAATCAAACCATGGAAAACTTTGATTGATGAGATATTAGATTTTGGAAATCCCGACCAGTTATGAGAAACTGGATTTTAAATCCCGATCAGTGAAAACATTGGATTTTGAAAATTCCGACTAGTTATGAAAAACTGGATTTCAAATCCCGACCAGTTATGAAAACTGGATTTCAAATCCCGACCAGTTATGAAAACTGGATTTCAAATCTCGACCAGTTATGAAAACTGGATTTCAAATTCCGACCAGTTATGAAAACTGGATTTCAAATCCCGACCAGTGAAAAATACTGGATTTTGAAAAGGTTTTATCTGAAGGCTTGAGAGTGATTGAATTTGAGAAGATTGAAAACCCGGAGGTTTGGAAATGAGAGAATAGAGAAATCATACCTTGAAGGTTTGATTTGTGGAACAGATTGACTTGAGGAGCTTGACACTTGTGAGCTGAGACTTTTCGAAATACATGACCAACAAGATGCTGAGTCCTTTTGGAATACATGACCAGCGGGAGTTGGACCCTTTGGAAGACATGACCAACGAGTGTTGGATCCTTTCGGAAATACATGACCAACGAGGGTTGGATCCTTTTGAAAATACATTACCAGCGAGATGCTGGATCCTTTGGGAATATATGACCGGCAAGATGCTGGATCTTTGGAAAATACATGACCAGCAAGATGTCAGATCTTTTGGAAATATCAAATCTTGGGAAGTTCAAGTTAGAACTTGAATTTTGCAAAAGGAAGGTATTTGATAAGAAGGCTGATGTTAGAAATTTACCGGTGTGAGAACCTGATTTTCTAAATGAGCTCAATATATGATTGAAAAAGTTTGAGAGATAACCAGTGCGAGGATCGGGTTCTGAAGATGAGCTAGAAAAATGTGTTTTTAGAAGATAATTCAGGATTTATCCCCTTATCGGGGGAAGTAACAAAAAGAATACCTCATTGAAAGGAGGCATCAGGTTTATCCCTTAACCTGAAAGGGTATTTTTAAAGATAAAGGTAGATAGTAAATAAGATTGATGAAAATTTGTTAACACTTTGACAAATATTGACAATAATTTGATAAAAACTTGATTTAAGTGTGAAAATATACCATATGAATGAAATTTAATAAAGATTACAAGATCGCTTGAAAATTAGTAGAATTTGATGAAAGAATTTTGTCTAATTCTGCCTGCATATGATTAAAGGAAGATGATTATAGATCAAAAAATAAAATGCCCCAGTATCATGGAGAAGAATGTAAGATTTGATAGAAGATCATTGTTTTATTGAAATGGCTCTTTGAATAGTACAAAAGGCTTTAGAATGAAAATTCTAAGTATAAAATTTCTTCAAATGCAGAGCGTTGACAGGATCTAGCATTTTCACCCCATCTGCGTTGATTAGATGATACGAATTGCGAGGCAATGCTTCCTTAACCACATAAGGACCTTCCCAATTGGGTGACCACTTGCCCCATGGTCGATGCTTGAGATGAGTCGTTGATCTGAGCACCAAATCGTTAACTCGAAATCTCCTCTCAATGACGGACTTGGCATAGTATCGAGCTATCCTCTGTCGATAAGCTTGAGCGTGCTCTGCTGTCTTGTGCCTCTTCTCATCCAGCAAATCCAGCTGCACCAATCTCTACTGCTGATACTGATCGAGTGACAATTCTATAAGGTAAGCAAATTTGAGAGTAGGTTTCTGGACATGAAGAGGCAACACCACTTTAATTCCGTAAACAAGTTCTGAAGGAGTGGCATTGGTTGAAGTCCGAATGGTGGTTCGGTATGCCCAAAGTGCATCATGAGTTTTCTCATGCCAGTCTCGACCTGTCTTCACAGTCCTTTCCAAAATACGGATCAGAATCTTATTGGTGGCTTCTGCTTGGCCATTCCCTTGAGGATAATAGGGAGCTGAGAAATGATGGTAAATTTTGAATTTAGAACAAAATGTTTTCATCCTCTCATTTTTAAAAAGGCTTCCATTGTCTGAGACAATATCATGTGGTATGCCAAAGCAGGAAAGAATGTTCTTGTGAATGAAAGAAACCACATGGCAGCCTTCTACTCTGCGTAGAGTAACAACTTCAACCCATTTTGTGAAATACTCTGTCGCAGCCAGAAAGTATTTGTGGTCGTTGGAAGCAGAATGGGTAATTAAGCCTACGACGTTGAAAGCCCACATAGAAAATGGCCAAGGAGAAACAACTGATTGTAGATAAGTGGTCGGTGCATGAATGGAAAGTGTGTGCATCTGGCACTTGACGCACTTCTTCACAAATCGATGACAGTCCTGCTGCATGGTATTCCAATTGTACCCTGCTCGAACGATCTGCTTGACAAGAGTCTGATAGCAAGCATGGCCACCACAAATCCCTTCATGTGCCTCTTGGATAACTTCCATAGCCTCTTCTTTATCTAAGCATCTTGAATACTCAGAACTGAACCCACGGCGGTAGAAGACATTGGCAAGAATGAAATAATGGGTAGACATACGCTGAATTGCATGTTGCTCCCTTTTTGGCATTTCTGGTGGAAACACACCAGTTTCAATGAAATTTTTGATACTTTGATACCAAGGCTTTTCCTTCTGATCGACCTGGTTTACTTGCATAGTTGAAGCGAAAGCAGGTTGCTCAAGTCTGCCAACTTCGAAAGAACGACATGATTCACTGCCTTTGAAGGATAAAATGGAGCCCAAGCTGGCTAAGCCATCGGCTATCTGATTGTGCTCTATTCTTATATGATTGAGCTGAAATTCTTCGAAGTTGTCCACAAGAGCTAGGACGATCTTCTGATAGGGAATCAATTTAGAATCTTTCACCTGCCATTCAGTGTTAACTTGACTGACAACAAGTAGTGAATCGCCAAAGGCATGTACTCTCTTGACATTGAAACTTTGCAGAATTCTGAGGCCTTGTATCAGAGCTTCGTACTCGCCCATGTTATGAGTGCATTGGAAACCAAGCTTGAGGGAATACAGGATCATTTCTTTTTCTGGAGTGATTAACAGAACTCCAATCCCAATGCCAGACATATTTTTAGAGCCATCGAAAAACAGATTCCAAACTGGAGGCTGTTGGATATTGCAGATGTGCTCATCAGGAAAAATCATCCTCTGCTTTAATTTCTTCTGTTAGAGGAAAATTTGTCAACTGATCTGCGATCGCTTGACCTTTAATCGACTTTTGAGAAACATACTCTAAGTCATATTGTATTAGAAGGACTTGCCACTTCGCAATCCGTCCAGTGAGAAAGGGTTGCTCAAGAATATATCTGAGAGGATTACGCTTTGACAGAAATTTGATTTCAGAAGCCAATAAGTAATGTCTTAATTTCTGACACATCCAAACCAGAGCTAGACAGGTTTTCTCCATCTGAGAATACTTTTTCTCATAGTCAATGAAGGTTTTGCTCACATAGTAGATGGCGTGCTCTATCAGGCTGCCTTCTTCATACTGTGCGAGGAATCCACCGCAGGCATTCTGATTTACGGAAATATATAGTAAGAGAGGTTGCCCCAATTTTGGCGGCTTCAAAACTGGTGGATTAAGGAGATACTGCATGATGCGCTCAAACGAGAGTGGCATTCCGATCCCCATTCGAATTTGACATCTTTTCTTAGCAAATGATTGAAGGGTTCACATCTCATAGCCAAATTGGAGATGAATCTGCGAATAGACTGAATACGCCCTTGAAGGCTTCGCAATTCCCTGAGATTAGTTGGAGGCGGCATGTCAATAATGGCTTTTTCCTTGACTGGATCCACCTCGATTCCTTTCTTGCTGATAATGAAGCCGAGCAATTTGCCGGACTCTACTCCAAAAACACATTTTTGAGGATTAAGTCTTAACTTGTAGAGAATAAGTCTTTCAAAGACTTGACGAAGAGCATCGAGGTGATCCTCTTCTTCTTTAGACTTAATCAGAATGTCATCCACATATGCATCCATATTTTTGTGCATTTGATCATGGAAAATGACGCCCATTGCCCTTTGATAAGTTGCTCTGACATTTTTTAGCCCAAATGGCATTACTGTATAGCAGAAGGTTCCCCATGGTGTAGTAAATAAAGTTTTTGACTGATTCCGAACGGCCAACTTGATCTGATTATAGCCTGAATACCCATCCATAAAAGAAAACATAGCATGACCTGTTGTGCTATCGATCAATAGATTAATGTTGGGAAGTGGATAATCATCTTTCGGGGTAGCCTTGTTGAGATCCCAGAAATCAATGTAGATCTGAACCTTTCCGTTCTTCTTAGGAACTGCTATGATGTTTGCCAACCAATCTGGATAGTCAATGGCTCGGATGAAGCATGCTTTCAACAAATCTTCAAGTCTTTCCTTGACTTGCTGCTCAATTCGAGGGTCTAACTTCCTCAGTTTCTGCTTGATTGGTCTAGAATCTGGTTTCAATTTGAGTCGATGCTCAACCAGTTTGGGATGTAATCATGACATATCTTCATAAGTCCAGGCAAATACTTCCTGATGCTTCTTAAGGAATTGGATGAGTCTTGCTTTTTCAACTTCGCTTACACCCGAACCGATTTTGAAAATTTTCGGATCATCTTCCGAACCAATGTTGATGTCCTCGGTGGGATCTTGAACCAAAGATGAGGGTTCATCCTGCTTCTGAATGTGAGCAAATTCTGGCAATTCTTGGATAGTTGAATCAAATTCGGCTGGCTCTTCGGTCTGCTTTGCTGCCTGGCTGACCTCTGCTCTGTCTTTCATCTCAGGAAACCTTGCTAATTTTAGATACTTGGGATTGATAATGAATTTTTTTATTGATTCAGGAGTTAATGGTCCTAAAAATGTAAGAAAGGTTTTTAAGGGAAAGTACGAGCCAAAACAAACTTTTGTACAAAGTAAAGAACAATGGCATAGACAAAATATAAGAAAGAATGGTAGATGTCCGAATATGAAGAAAAGATTGACCTTTCATTGATTGAAGTATAATATTTACAAAATATCGACAAAAGATGGGACTGTGTTGTCCCTACAAGAGTTAACTGAAAGAACAGAAATGGAAAAGCAAGAAAACTAAGGCATCATCTTCTCATTGGCTTCCTTTGACAAAAACTATTGTTTTATTGGAATCTTGGCTGGTAAACCCCAACCCTGAATTGTCTGAATGCTGAGTAGGAATGATTGGCTCCACTATACCATCTTCATTCTTCCCCATGCCTCGGAATGGCTGATATCCATGTTTTATCAGCAGATCAAATCCCTTTCTGGCTTTGGAAAACTGAGGAAATAAGGGATGATCTTTAAAGGAGGTGTAATTGATGCGTCCTCCTAACTTGAAAAAACAAGGTCCCTGCCATTGAACCGTGGCTGCCAAATTTTCTTCTTCCATGATATCTTTTAGCTTCAGCATCTCTAGACTTTCGCTGAGATTGATTTCATCTGCTTCCCGGATGCTTGGAATATCTGTCGTAAATGTTGGGCGGGCAATCATAGGCTGTGGCAGCCTCTCTTCAGGATCTTTGCCTAGGATGGTAGTAATCATTCCTCCCTTGGACCACTTTATACACTGGTGGAGGGTTGATGGAACGACATTGGCATTGTAGATCCATGTTCGTCCCAACAAGAGATTGTAAGTTGGCGGCACGTTGACGACATCGAAGAGGACAGTGTGCACTGAATAGTTGATGAAAATCTCTAAAAAGATCTTGCTCTTAGCGGTCTGCCCATGATTATCGAATCCATAGATGGTAATGGGATCAGGTACGTATTCCTCTTCTTTCAATCACAGGGCCTTAGTTGTCATTTCTGGGCAGATGTTGAGGTTGCTGCCTCCATCAACAAGCACGTGCGGGACAATCATGCCCCTGGTCCTTACCACAATATATAATGCATTATTGTGGAAAGAATGAGGCCTTGGCAGGTCCTCATCTGAAAAGGTGATAGGCACATTAGTCATCGCCTGATTTACAATCTGTGCCATATCTTCGAGCGTAGTGCCCGGCTTCACTTTGACCTTTCTTAATAAATCATCTAACTTTTCCCGATGCTTGGGAGAATCATGAGTTAACTCAAAAATAGAAATGTTGGAGAGCGCTATAATAGGTTTTTGGAAGCTTTTGGCCTGCTCTTCTGCTGCCTCAGAGGTTTCTGCTTCCTCTGCGCAGGCTTCTTTCTTAAGAAATCTTTTCAGAAAAACTTGAGTTTTTCCGTTCTCAACTGACATATTCCTTAAGTTAAAAAATGAGAGGAGGTTCATCCTTTGAGACGCAGGTTGATCCTGATGTAGAACCATCACCTGATGCTGAAGACTTATATCTTCGCTGGAGCATGGATGTATATGACATTGCGGAACAAAAGAATGTTTTGAAATGGTTGATGCTGAATGTTTTGGGAATGGGGCGGACAAGATATCAATTTTGCCTTCCTCTTCATCTTCGATAAGGATGCTCTTATCGATGCAGTCCTAGATCAAATGCTTCAAGATGAAGCAATATTCTGTATCGTGCCCAGTTGCTCTATGGAACTTGCAATATTGTTCCTTGAATCTTCCCATGATCACTGGTGGATCTGCAACTTTTGAAAGTTTCACCATTCCGTGAGATAGTAAATATTCCAGAACCTTTTCTAGAGGCTGGTCGAGGGGAGTAAATTTTCGATCCCTGCTCTAGTTTATGTGCTTGGGTTTTTCCTGAAGGTCCCCTTTTTGTTGAGGACCGGTCGGGAGAGGCTTGTCATTGTTCTTGAAGAACTTCCCCTTTCTCCCTCTGCTCTGTTCAGGCTTCGCGCCACTGCCGCTGCCATGCTTGCTGCTACTGCCCTTGTCATCCCCTGGAACCTCGGCTGAGTAAGTGAAATGTGCCTTCTTCTTCGAATCCTGGACATTTTTGGCCAGAGCGACACCTTCGTACATTCCATTCTCTACCCCCATTTTGAGTCATTCTGCTCGTTCCATTAGTTCAATAAACGATTTGGATGAATATGGGAAAAGAAGGCTTTTCAGGAGCTGAGAAAAGTTGTTGAGAATGACTTGAAGGGCATGCTCCTCAGAAATGGGATTTCTCATTTTGTTACAAACACTCCTCCATTTATGGATGAAATCCCTGGCTTTCTCATTGGGCTCCTGTTTGAGGTTGCACAAAAGGTTTAGGGTGGGCAGAGCTTCTGTATTGAACAGGAAGCGCTCAACAAACATATTGACCACTTTGTCAAAATCCCTTAGCTCAATGGGATTGACGTGCTCGGCGTACCATTTGGTAGCTATCCCCTCCAGACTGCGGGGAAAATAGAGAAAAAGGGCACGATTATCCTCGCTGAACCAGGCACATTCTGTGAAGAACATGGCGAGATGGGCCTTGGGATCTCCGGATTCGTCAAACTTAATGAATTTTCGGGGGAGGTTTTCCAGATTGTTGTCCCCTTCCAAGCCGATGTAGAAGTCCTGCCTGGTGTACGACCTTTTTCCTTTGTCCTGGATTTGCAGGTCCTTGACTATTTTGGTCAGTGCCTGGATTGAATCCTCTGCGGGGGCCTCATACTTGGGTTTGTTCACTGATAATGGCTCTTCTACTGGCCTTTTAGACAGTCGCAGATGCTTCAGAATGTAAATCAGCTACTCTTCTTCTTCAGAGTTTTCTTCTGCTGATTCTGAATCCTCAGAAGTACTGTCACGCTGTACTTTCTGTTTGCTGATCTTGACGGGCTTTTTCATTGGCTTCTTCTTAACCTTGCTCTTAGAAGCTGCTTTCTTCGGACCAGCCTTAGCCTGCTCGGCCATCATCTTGGACATCATCTTTTGAAAGACCCGGTACATGGCAGGATCGACATCACTCTCGTCCCCTAAGTTAAATTATCTAAATTATGCTCTATTTTCCTAGAATGCACAGAGAATCAGGCACGTGCAATGGAATTTTGAAAAGATGCAAGTTTGAGAAATATAATGTTTGCTTGGAAAATACTTGGAAAAGGAATTCTTTGGAAATCATGAATTTCATTGGAAATCAGAAATTGTATTGGAAAATGGATTCTTAGGAAAACTTAGACTTTGAGAAAATCGATTTTGAGATTTAGAATTGTTTTTTCTGAGAAAATCGATTTCTAAAATGGATTTGAGAATTCTGGGAAAACCAGTTTTCAGAAATAATTCAAAGATTTTGAGAAAATCGATTTTGGGATTTGAAAATGAAATTGAGAATGTTGAAATATTGGGAAATCATGATTTGAACTTGGAAAATACTTTGAAATTTCATTTGAAAATTCAGAGTTCTGAGAAAATCAAATCCTGAGAAAGACTTAGAAAGTTCTGAGAAAATTAATTTTTCAGAAATGGAAATGGGAAATGAGTTTGAAAATGATGCAAATTGAATGAATGAATATGAATTTGAAAGATAATTCATTAAGGATTTGGGAAAATCCTTTTAAAAATTTGAGAAATGCAGTGCATTTTTGAAGTTAGCCTAAGAGTGTAGGCTGAATACGGCTAATACGAAGATCATAAATATGAATTTTCTTCGTATTCTAACTATGGCCATGAATACGAATTCCACCGAGTTTGTGAACTCTCTAAGAACTTGTGCATGTGTCATTCGTGTCAACCATACTGGATTTGGAAAAATATGCTTGAATGATACATCAAGTATTGAAATTTCGCAGAAATTAAACTACATGCAATGCAGTCCTATTCTATGCAGAAAATGTAACTCTTATTCCAAATATTACATTGCTTTTTACATTGAATTGAACAAAAGAAAAAAAACAAAATAACTAAATCTTCTTCTTGAATATTCTTGCAAAACTAGAAAACATGTTAGCATAGAAATGTAGGATTATCTGGATTTATCCAAAAATATTGGAAATTATCGGATATTATCCAAATGTAAACCCTGATTCATACCCCCTTTGATATAAACATAAGAAATAAGTAATAAAATTTGAAAATAAACTTGGAAATTCGAAATTGGAGTAAAAATGACTAAAATACCCCTAATGACTTTAAAATCAAGGTTTTCTGAGAGAATTTTTATAAAATTTAGAAATTTGAAAATCAAATGAAATATAATTAAACACAATATGATGCAATATGATGATATGCATGAAAATTTAGAAAATTGAAGTTTAAAATTTTGAAATTAAGGTCAAAATGACCAAAATACCCCTGATAACAAGACTATGGCCTTGAAACCAGGGTTTTCTGAAATAAATTTTGCAAAAAGTTGAAATATGAAATACAAATGATATTGAAATTAACCCTAATGTGATATGATATGCTTATTCACATGATAAAAACCTTAAAATGGCAAAAATATCATAAATTACTGAATTTAACTTGATTTTTGCCTCTGAATTTAAAAGTAAACTAACACACAAGGCAAATGAACTTAAAATTGAGCCAAATTTGGCATGGACACCTAGACTAACCCTAAAAATAGAATGGTACTCAATTATCTATATTTTTGATATTTTTTTAATATAGAAATTAACTAAAAATCAAGATTTTGCCTAAAATGCTAACTCTAAACTCAATTTTGGGTACTAAACTACCCCAAAATTTCCCAAATTTTATGGGGTGATAGAGGACAGTTAGGCAAAGATTTTTTCCTTTTACAAATTCTGGTTTTGACCTATAGTTGGAGCTTGACAACTCTGGCAAGTTGGATCGGAATCCGGCGACTCTAGGACTTAGAGCAAACTAACAGGTTTCAGGCAAAATTATGGGAAAAATAGAAAACAGTAGAGAAAATGACTAAAATTCTAGGAGAATGTCTCTGACAAACAGAGAAAAAATTCCTCTTTTTGAAAGTTTTGGGATTAAATGAATGGTTTGAAAAAAAGCAGAGGATTATCAAAGATCTAGATCTTTGTAATTCTCATACACTGGAATTTAGCAGATAGGGAATTTAATTTTGTGAAAAATACCTAGATTGCTTCTAAAATTCTTAAATTTTGGGAAATGACAGAGGGAATAGTGAGGAATAACTTCACTGTTGAAAGGTTTAACATCCAACCTACATATTGAAGCATCACAGAGGATTAGAGTCGGTCTAGACCTTGACAAGAAAAAATTGAGATTTTCACAAGTTTCGGGAAAATTTGATTTTTAACAGAGAACAAACCTCATTTAAAAAATCTGGGAAAATACTAAAAAATAATAGATTCTAACAGAGATCCACTATATTTTTTTAAGGAGGATTTGGATCATCCATCTAGGAGATCTCAGGCCGACAAGTCTGCTAAAAGGAATTCTGGAATTTCCAGGGGGTTCAAGACCCTATTTGGGATCCGATTTATTAGAGAGGGTTGGAAAACCAAATCAGTCTGGATTTTTGCAGAGAAATGAAGATTAAACCCATACATCTATCATAAAAATTTTGGAATTTATAGATGAACAATTAAACATGAAACGAAGGTTGGGCTGATGCTTAAAATCAAAACCTATAAACTAATAAGCAAACATTAAAGGAACTAATCAAAATACCTATAAAACATTAAAATAATCTAAATATAAGGCCTATAATACAAAATTTACATGAATTTAATGATAAAATCAAAATAATCAAGGGGGTACAATCTAGACTTAATTTTGGCTATGGTAATAGGGGATCCGATCCATCCATCGGAGGGATCCCCTACTCCATGTAGCCTTAAGCATGAAAATAAAAGAAATAAAAGAGCAAAAAAATGAAGATCTTACCTTGGGTTTGCTGGGATCGGCTGAAGGAGGGTGGATATGGTGGAGATGATCCAAGGTTGAGGAAGTTGAGGTTGTAGGTTGTCTGCACCTTGCTGCTACCAAGGAGTTGGAATGGTGGCTGGGGAAAGTGGTAGGATTCGATGGCTGGAGATACTGGGCAATGGCATTGAAGTGGCTGTAGTGAAGGTGCTTGATGGAGGTAGTGGTTAAAGCAGTGGCTGATGGGGCTGGAGCAATGAAGTTGTGGCTGAGAGAAAGAGAGAAAGAGAGAGATGGCTGGAGAGCTAATGTGAGAGAGAGCTTGAGAGACAAAGTAGGGTGCAACCGTATATTCTTTTTCTTGTTGAACTTAGGGAAAATAGAAATAACTTAGGGTTTAATGAGAGGGGGTAATGAATGAATGGGAAAGGCCTCAGCCGTGAGATGTAGTTTTTAGAAAGAAGAGAAAGAAAGGGAAGAAGAAAAAGAAAGCAGGAAAGAAGAGGTGAAAAAAGAAAGGAAAGAAGGAAAAGGGGAAAATGAAAGGAAAAAAGGAGGGAAAAGGAAGAAGGAAAGGAAAAATCTGGATTTTTATTTTTATTTTTTTATTTTTATATTTTTTTTTACATGTGGCGCCACCTTGGGGTGGGCCCACATGGTTTTTTCAAAAATGGTTTCACAGTGAGAGCCACTTTGGAGTGGGCCCACATGATTTCTAAAAAAAAAAGAAATTTTAAAACCCGAAAAGGTTTCAGTGTGACGCCACTTAGAGTGGGTCCCACTTATTATTTTGAAAGCCAATTTTGGAAACCAAAGGGGTGAAATGGTTTCTCAGAAAACTCTTCGAATGAAATGTGCTATTTTTGGCAGTTTTTGAAACGAGCTCCGAATTTGAAATTTCATAACCGTTGCAAAGCAAATCTAGTTTAGAATTTGAAAATTTGAGTTTAAAAAGAATCCAGATTGTTTTCTTGGGAAAATATTTCCAAATTTAGAATCTTGGGGGTAAAAATGTCAATTTTGGAAACCCAGGGTTTGAAATTGATTTCTAAAAACTTTTAAAACTCAATCTGGATTGGAATTTATAAAAGTGGAGTTCTGGATCTCGAAAATGAAATGGATTATGATGAAATGTTATGAAATGATGAGAAATGACATGAAATGCTATGCAAAATGCAGACCCTCGATAAAGAATTTTGGATATTGGACCTTGATTGACACTTACACAAATTCAAAAAGTGATAATTTTGATAAAAATCACAAAATAGTTCAAGAAATGGTTTTCAGGCTCTATCAGGCTAGAGTGACACTGAAAATTGGGGTGTGAGCTGGATTGAACTGAAATGAACTGGATTGAGCTGGGTTTTAGAGTTTGAGAACTCAAGTGGACTGACAAGACACTGACTCTACTGAACTCCCGGACTAAATTGTCAAGAAAAACTGTCATTTTTTTAGAAATGGTGAGAAATGGTCACTAGAGTGAAGTGAATTACAGACACGATCTGGGTTTGAGCTGGGATAAAGATCGATAATACTGAGATGAACTAAAATTGAAGCTCGAACACTAGCTCAACTGAGTGGACTCAGCTCAATTTCAGCTGAAAGAGCTGAAATGGGCTCCTGGACACTTGGAAATGGTTTTGAATTGAAACTGGAGCACTTGAACTCCTGGTGAACTTAAGCTAGACTCAGAGGACTAGGACTGACTGGTAATGACTGACTCAGAGATAATTGGCTTGGATTTGAGTGAGAAATGAGCTCATTTCTGAAGAAATGATCCCATTTTGGCAGGAATGATCAGAAATGAAAATGGCCTTCTCACTATGAGCTTAGGTGAGCTAAAAATGACTGACATTCTAACTATTCTGAGTTTACAAATGAGCTTAGTTAACTCCGACTGACCAGGGTCTGAGATGACCTAGAGGTGAAATGATAATTTTCCTAATGAAGGTGGGTAAAATGGTAGTTTTCTGAGACAGACTCGAGGTTGAACTCTTATACTGACCTGACAGGGTTGATACTGCACGAGGGAGATTGTCTGAGAATGGATGAGGAAAATTTGGGGTGTTTACAAGCATGCTCAAGCTTATCGTCAAAAGATAGCTTGATATTATGCCAAATCTGTCATTGAGAGAAAATTTTGAGTTAATGATCTTGTGTGCAGATCGACAACTCATCTCAAGCATCGCCCATAGGGCAAGTGGTCACCCAATTGGGAAGGTCCTTATGTGGTTAAGAAAGCATTACCCCACAATTCATATCGTCTGATCAACACAGATGGGGTAGAACTGTCGGATTCTATCAATGCTCTGCATCTGAAGAAGTTTTATACTTAAGATGTCCATTCTAGCCTTTGTATTCTTCAAAGAGCTTTTTCAATAACAATGATCTTCTGTCATTTTATTATTCTTCTCCATAATACTTGGGCATTTCATTATATATATATATATATATATATATATATATATATATATATATATATATATATATTTGTCTTCCCTTCAAGGTGTGCAAGCAGGATCAGACAAACTCTCTTTCCTCAATTTTATCGATTTTTCATTAATCTTTTTGTCAATCTTTATTAGTTTTATCAATTTTTATTCATCTTTATCAATTTTTATCAATTTTTCATCAATTTTATCAATTTTTATCATCCATTTTATGATTTTTTGTCAATCTTTATTCAATCCTCCCCTTTTAGGTTAAGGGATAAACATGAACCTTGTCCCCCGAGGTAGTTCCTTTTCAGGTTAAGGGATAAACCTGAACCTCATCCTACGAGGTCCTTCCCCCTTCAGGATAAGGGATAATCCTGAAACCCTAGCAATCATTTCCGCTTCGATTTCCGGATGTCTTAAGAATGTCGATCTCCTTTTCAATTCTCAGTTGGAAAATTCAATGCTCGTACCAGTACATTTTCAAAAACTAGTGCTTGTACTGGTATATTTTCAAAATCCAGTGCTCGTACTAGTATTTTTAGCGCTCGTGCTAGTGTCTGACTGATTGATTAGTCGTCTTTACAGGTTTAGTCTTTGCACTAACCATTCATCACAATCAAAGCTCTAATTCTCAATTCCAAACTTCAGGTTACCATTCTCTCAAAAATCAAACATTTTCTCTTGCGAAGGACCCTCTTCCGGGGAGAGTTTGAGGGATCTCGTTCCTTTCGCATGCAATCATTATTATAGTTCATAAGAACCCTTTTTTCAGGGTGAGTTTGAATGGACTCGTTTCTTCGCGAACTGTTTGTAAAACAACAACCCAATTTTTACACAAAAGAACCCTTTTTTCAGAGAGAGCTTGGACGGAAGCTCGTTTCTTTTTGTGGCCTCCAATTTCTTATTTTGGCCACCCCCTTCACAGAGGACCCTCTTCAAGGGAGAGTGTGATGGACTCGTTCCTTTGTGATACTTTTCCAACCTTATTTTCGTTCGCCTTTCCATAAGAGAAGCCTAGAGATAGGGAGTTTTGACAAAAAAATTATTTCTCTTCGAAAGTTCTGTTTTGCAAACACCTCCTCTTCATGAAAGAGAGGAGTATTTCCTATTTCCTATTCAGGTAAGGGCCAAGCCTGAGTCTCTCTTTTTGGGAAAAAAGAGAGGAGAATTTTGTCATGGATGTGTCGATTCGATATCAAGCAATTACTTTCATCAAAGATTTCCAGGACATTTTATCAATTTGTCATAAAAACAATGGTTGATCTCTAAATTTTATTGCACAAAATATTTCCTCAAGCTACCTTCAGTATTATTTCCAAAAGGACAAGACTTTTGCGAAGAAAGAAGAAATATCAAGCTTTTTTGTTGGTCAACCAAAAGGATGAAGAAAAATCCTCGATATGACCAGTAAAGAAAAATCCAATGATGTTGAAAAGCCATAAGTGAACCGATATTCATCATAACTATGGCACATTCTTAAAGACCATTCTTCTGGCAGTAAGGTAGTGAAAATATCCTGAGCGATAAAAAGAATTCACTCAATCCATATCTCCTCAGTCATTTAAGCTGCAATCAAATATCTGCAAAAGGGACCTCTCAATCATCGTCAAGTTGAGGACTGGTGGATGAGCTAGATCCCCGGAGCCAAAAAATATTTGAATCATCTCCGAGATGAAGGAATTTGTGACGGATCCTTCCAAGGAAAGTTCAGATCACCGCCAAGTTGAAAGCGGATGCGACGAACCTCCCGACAAACCCTAAAAGATATTTGATTTCTGCTATCATCAAGAGTTTCTCAACCCAAAAAACAATATCATCAGTATAATTCCTGAAAAAAAAAATCAGAATATCTCAAAGTTGAAGGAGTTTGTGACGTACCCTTCCCGAAAAAGAAGGAAGGTCAAGACATCTCCAAAATGAAGGATGATGTGAAAAAAAAAACTTCTCCCTGAAACCCAAGAAAGCTCAATATCTCATAAGAGTGCCAAAAGATCATCGTGAGTAAAACTCATATATCAAACTGCCAAGAATCTTCTTTATTTATGTGAAATTCCTCTATCAATATCTTTTCACACAATTGCTTTTATGAAACTAAAAATATTTCCTCTCTTTTCATATCAAGGAGATGGATAGCTTCCTTGAAGAAACTCAACAACAACAAATTTGAATTTGATTCTTGATTCTACAAAGTTAGCTCAATTGGAGGTAATACTCTAGGTAGAAAGAGGTGATATTTTTCGCACTAAACATACATAGTTCAATCATTTTGAATCAACTACAATTTTTGCATCGTATTGGCAATATTTTTCAGCTATCCCAACATGAAGCAAGAACTTGATGTCCATTTTGACATATCCTGCATTGTCCCTCATTAGGACTGGAAAGTCCTTCCCTTATGTTTTGATCTGAGCGGATAGGCTCTCAGATCTGCACACTTCTCTGTGTTCCCCACTGTCCCGCCATAGACAGTTCTCACTCAAGATAAGGGTTAAACCTGAAATTTTCTGCAAAGGGTCATCTGTTTTAAAAGCTGATTTAGTCTCAGCAATGAGACTCCCAAGATCATCCATTTTCAAGCTTTAAGGACCCCCATTTTTCTCCTTTTGCAAATCCCTCTCAGATTTGTTGTGCAAAATCCGATGGCTCCATCTTGGTTTCTTCTTTCGAAGATTCCATACCCGTTCAGGTCAAGGGTTAATCCTGAACCTCATTTTTTCCATGAGGTATCATCCCCTTCAGGTTAAGGGTTAAGCCTGAACCTCGCTGCTCGAGGTACCACCCGCTCAGGATAAGGGTTAAATCTGATTTTTTTTGTGAAAGTTCATCTGTTTTAAAAGTTAATTTAGTCTCAGCAATGAAGCGCCCAAGATCATCCATTTTCCAAACTTTAGGGAACTCCCTTTCTTCCTTTCGCAAATCCCTCTTAGATTTGTTCATCCAAACTTCGAATGTCCCATCATGGTTTCTTCGTTCGAGGATTTTGTATGGTTGACCCCTTTAGGTTATGGGTTAAGTTTGAACCTCGCTCCGCGAGGTATTATCCCTTTCAGGTTAAGGGTTAAGCTTGAACCTCGCTCCTTGAGGTATCGTCCCCTTCAAGTTAAGGGTTAAGCATGAACCTCATTTTCCATGAGGTACCACCCACTCAGGTTAAGGGTCAAACCTGAACTTTCTACGAAACGTCATCTGTTTTAAAAGCTGATTTAGTCTAAGCAATGAGGCGCCCAAGATCATCCCTTTTCCAAGCTTTAGGAAACCCCCTTTCTTCCTTTCGCAAATCCCTCTCGGATTTGTTCGTCCAAACTCTGAAGGTCCCATCATGGTTTCTTCGTTCGAGGATTTTGTATGGTCGTTCCTTTTAGGTTAAGGGTTAAGCTTGAACATCGCTCCTCGAGGTATCGTCCCCTTCAAGTTAAGGGTTAAGCCTGAACCTCATTTTCCATGAGGTACCACCCACTCAGATTAAGGGTCAAACCTGAACTTTTCGCGAAAGGTCATCTGTTTTAAAAGCTGATTTAGTCTCAGCAATGAGGCACCTAAGATCATCCCTTTTTTAAGCTTTAGGGAACCCCCTTTCTTCCTTTCGCAAATCCCTCTCGGATTTGTTCGTCCAAACTCCGAAGGTTCCATCATGGTTTCCTCGTTCGAGGATTCTGTATGGTCATCCTTTTCAGGTTAAGGGTTAAGCCTGAACCTCGCTCCTTAAGGTATCGTCCCCTTCAGGTTAAGGGTTAAGCCTGAACCTCACTCCTTGAGGTATCGTTCCTTTCAGGTTAAGGGTTAAGCTTGAACCTTATTTTTTCATGAGGTATCATCCCTTTCAGGTTAAGAGTTAAGCCTAAACCTTGTTTTGTCAAGAGGTATCGTCCGTTCAGGTTAGGGTTAAACCTGAATCTCATTTTGATGAGGTAGTTCTCCTAGTCCCATCATGGTTTTCCCCATCAAGGACTTCATGCTCTTCGTATCCATCCAAGAAAGGATGATACTTGAGCATCATCTCATGAGGCATTTGTCTCAAAAATGCCCCATCAGAGTCTTCATGTATTCCTTTCCCATTCAGGTAAGGATAGAACCGAAAATTCATCTTGATATATCTTTGTCCCATCCAGGTTAAGGGCTAAACCTGAATCATTCCAAAAAGCTTATTTTGTCTCAGCCATGAGACCTGATCACAATTCCTATTTTCACCATTTCGGGATCTTCATCCAAAAGTTTCATCACAATTTTCTCATTTTCTGTTATCCAATCACATCATTCTCGAAGATTTCGTCTCTCCAAAATCATTTAGGATAAGGTGTCAAGCATGAAAATAATGTTTTCAAAATAATTCCTTCACACCCAGTTCAGGTTTGCTGACTGGGGCATTTTTCAAAAATTGGAGTGTTTTCTTTGCCACTAAGCTCAGCTTTCAACCGGCTTAGTAGCAAAGAGGGGCATCTGTGAACACCCTAATTTTTTTAAAATTTTATAAAAAAATTCCTTTTTGCCTCTGACCTTCATTTTTTGAATAATTAAGTCAATTTCAATCTACATTCCAGTTATTTCTCGGACTTTACTGAAATCAAACCCATTTTCTATATCTGACTCAATTTCGGATTTGGATCCAGTATCAGAATCCAAATCTGAGCTCCGTTATTCAATTTTTAAATTGAAACTACAAAAATATCAAAAATAGTTTCTGAATGGCTCAGACAGTCCATCCGGTATCTGTTTAGATCCACTGCTCTGTATTTCTCGTTTCGAGGTCTAAAACTTGAATATTTCCTCAAAACCCAGATCCAAACCCATTTTCTGAAGAAATTTCTAAAGAATAACCTTGAATTCTCAGAAAACCCCTCTTTTATAAATATTTTCCAAATTTTCATAAAATAGTTTAAAATCCCTTATTTTCCCATAATTTTAGAGTTTTTATTTTAAAAACATAAAAAAAATAGAAAATACGAAGAAAAGAACAAAAAAATCAAAATGGAAAAACAAAAGACAAAAAAAACATGTTTAGGAGCCCCTTTTGTAAAAGTTTTTAGTATAAACCACTGTTTAGAAAAACCTTTTGAAAGGAGCCACCTTTTTGAAAAATTTCAAAACTCCTTGGACCCAATTTGAAAAATCCCAACGGTCTCTCACTATAAAGAGAGACCGCAGGAAAGGGAGTTTGGCATCCATGAGCGCCTTCATCCATCTGATCCACCATCTCGCTCGCTCTTTCCTTTTTCCCTCTGGGGTTTCCCCTGCAAGTGCTGAAGAACAATCTCTCTTCAAGGCGCCTCCTCTACAGTTGCCTGAAAGAGACCAAATCATCTGCAAAAGCAGGTAAAGAACTCCTCTTCCCATTTCAATTCTCTATGGATACCTTCTTGCATTGTTGTTCTCCATTTTCTTTTTGTTTCATCATCTCTCATTTGTCCTTATATTTCATATTTTTTTGGTTTTACCCCATTAACGCACGATGGGTGGTGTTGGATTGCATATAGCAATCTCAACGCATCTCGTGCAATAGATACGGGATCCTCTAATCCCAACATTTGTTTTCGACTTTAAGATTTACTTTATCGAATTTCTTCAGTTTATGTAAGAGTAGATTCCTGTTTACGTTGTTTCAGATTCAACTTTCCCTTTTAGTTCACCTTTTCAGTTTTCTTTTGTCATTTTCTATTTATAAACTTTGCATTTCGTTATTATCATCCCGCTGTGTGTTTTCCTGTCTCGGCGATTTGCAATTTGGAACGACTAAATTCACCTTAGCGATAGGCATTCTCTAAGATCGCATTTCTATAAATGACAATCTGGAGCTGCCTAATTCATTCTAGCAATTTGTCTTCTCTGGAACGATATTTCCACTGTCAGTGACATTATGATAGTAGTTCATTTTAGCAATTCGTTTTTAAAACAGAAAAATCTGGTTCATCTACATTGTGATTATACTTCATCGCCATCCGCGTCTTTAGCATTCGATCCGACATGTGTTTCATAAGCATTCCATGCTGGCCATCTTTAGTTCTATATCGGAATCAAGCCTGATGGTTCATCCAGGCGATATGGTCACCCTTTGGATCTACTCAAACATCGCCAACTGCTCTAATTCGTGATGCAATGCCGAAGGGGTTATGGTATCAACCTGAAGTTTGAGTGTAAATGAGTCATACCATAGGTCTGTTGGAATCTCATTGTCAGATTTTACCAGTTTCTTCAATCATTGATTCTAGTGTTTCTATGTTATGTAAGCCTTTACATCCGTAAGTTGTGTCTTCTGTGCTCATTATAAATAATTCTGTATCTTAGCTTATATAGTGTATGCTTTTGTATCCTATTCCCTCTCTCATGGGCTCATTCAGAGATTTCAACATTTACGAATGATTTGGTAGGAATTATTTGCATGATTTGATTCATGTTTTGACCCACCATGAAATTCTATTTCATTCATCATGAAGCTTGCTGTGAGTTTTCATGGAAATGTTGGCATGCTGTAAAATTAGATGGACACCCGGCATAAAATTCATATGGGGCCATCTTCAAATCATGAATTCAGGCGTTGGCTTTAGGTTCTAGAGTGGGTAACATTTTGGCTAAAAGGTTGATGATAATAGTAGGTGGAAGATCCCAGTTCAAGATCTGGGATACAAGGCAAAGATATCACAGCATCAATCCTCTGCTAATTCAGAGCTTACACGAATATTCAAATCATCTAAAACCTGTTGTGAAGCTCTCATAGATGACAGAAGAATTTGATATCCCTGATTGAGGGAACTGAAGAGATATTTGGGTTTCTGAAGGCAACCTGGCCAGCATTCAATATCACTAAGAAGATGCATGTCACATCTAATTGACAGGTGCTTCCTCATGAATTTTGCCTCCGCAGGTGAGTCTGCTATACCTTTTGGAGTTGGGAAGCTCTGTGTCTTCTCGACGAGATAAATTCCCAATGAAGTAATACATCATATCTTTATCATCAACGCCATTGTCTGCTTGATGATGACACCCTGCAAAACCATCTGCATTTTAGTTGAATTACTTAGCATATCACTAAAATTTTTGCACCTCGTCATGTATATCAATCTCATTTTCAATACAGTGCATTACAAAACTTTGCATTTCTGTTCATCTCCACTAGCATCACAATGCTGCACATGTTGTAATCACGACAGTCCTGCTCACCACCTCCACCTGTATCCCATATTTTTGCATATTTCCGTTATATCTCAGCATTTTTTTTCTCCCAAACTGTTATAAACTCATTAGGTGCATCCTCAGTTGACACTTCATTGCATACTACTTCAGCATACATCTTGTCATCTGCATTTCTCGCACAAGTATACCAAACATGTCATATCACTTCACTCAGCCCTCACATTTTCATAGCACATTAGCATCTTCACTTCCTCTATGCTTTGATTCCTTGTTCATTTCTATTGAAATTTCAGCATTTCTGTTTGAGTCGCTATGAGTTGTTAGTTTAAATGCAAATTACTGTTTTGGTCAGCTCCCCTTCGACCATCAAATTTATTATAGAAGTGTACACATCACCATTGCTGCACAGTATGCATGCACCTTTTTCTCACTCATTTTTTCACGTATTAATCAATCTTTAGCACCACTATTGCATTCTTTGGCACAACACCTCCATTTAAGCCCCTACAGTGATTCACACTTTCCTACAAAAGTCATTGTTGTAGCACCTACATGTCACCACCATGTTCACACATGTGGTGATTACAGCAGCACTTCATAAACACCCTACATCCATTTAATTTCCTATGCACTTCTTTCACACCACATCCATTTTGTAGCTTCTAGCATACTATCACCTGTAGATTGCCATACATCTTCACTTGTGGCCCAGTCCTATACCCATTTTAGGCATTCACATGCCGTCTTCAATGTATCCCATCACCTGCTAGTCTCATTACTGCCACTCACCCATGCCCATTTGCACAACCGCCTGTTGCAATTCACCTTCATCACATAGCTTAAGAATAACTAGTTGTAAACACCCCAAATTTTCACTCACTTTTCTGACATTTCCACCAATCATCACATTGGGTTCTCTGAGATCACTGGAGGGCAAAATGGTCATTTTCTGATATTGGACCTTGCAGAAAATCCAAAATTCACTCTCAATTCTCCAAATTTCTCTATTTTATCTGCAAATCGCAAATTTTCAAAATCCTACTCTTGACAAGAAGCTAGAATTTCCAATTCCTGATTCAGAATGGCATTTCATGAGACAAGTCTTTGCATATCATCGCATGAGCATTTCATATCATTTCACTGCACAACATGTCATTTCGAGAATCAGAATTCTTGATTTTCAAATTTGTCAATCCAGATTCGAGTTTCAACTTTTTTAAAAAATTGATTTCAAATCCCTGGGTTTTTAAAATTGCCAATTCTTTCCATCTTAACCCCCAGGACTCTGAATTACAAAAGTTTTCTCAGGAAAACAATTTGGATATTTTAATATTTATTTTTTAAAATATTGTCAGTTGGAAAGAAGAGGACGAAGCTTTAAATTTAGAAATTTTATTTCAACTTTTGCAAAAAGACGTCTGAATTCCTTTACAAAATCTATATAGTTTTAATATTTCACCCCAAGGGGCCATTTTTCTTCTAAATTTTTGCAATTCAGCTAAAATTTGCTTTGTATTTTCTAAATTAGTCTAGTCTTATAAAATTTCCCCAAAAAAAATTTGTTTTTTGGTTTTGCTCTTATTTCAAATAAAGAAATGACGTGGGACCCACCCTAAGGTGGCGTCACACTCAAATTCCCAATTATTTCTCTTATTTCAATCTTGATTTCACGCGAGGCCCACCCTAGGGTGGCACAAATTTACCAATTCTTTTCTTTTTATTTTATTTATTTTACAAAATAAGAAAGTGGGCCCATGCATAGGTGGCACCACACTAGAGCTTCCTGTAAAGAAAAAAACAAATAATTTTTTTTTATTTCAAAAGGTTTTCAAATTCGGTTGAGGTGGCACCACCTTAAAAAAAAAGAGAAAACCCGTTTTACCCATCTTTTTGTTTTTACTTTTTCAGCCCCCAAATGGCGCCACAGTGAAGCCCTACCCACAAAATATTCACTTTACCTAAGTTTCAGGTAAATGAACTCAAAAGTTTTTAAATAAAGAAATCGTCCCCCTCCAAGATTGGCGAGATTTCGAAAATTTTCAAAAGTTTGTTGAAAAGTTTCAAATGATTTCAAAAACTTGTTACGAAGCTTCAAAAATCTCTGATTTTTCTAAGAAGTCTTCTGAAAATCTTTAAAAAGGAACCCAAATGATCGCACAAGGGGACCTCCGATTCCAATTTGAACTTCGGCTTCTCCTATCTCTCGAGTTCCTCCGTTTCCTCCATTGTTTTGAGAGTTTTCGTTTAAAAAAAAAAAAACCTTTCATGATCCCAGATTGGACTCTATTTTCTCTTATCTATCAATTTCTCTTCCTCTTCCCCGATCTATATTTCTTCCTCACTGCATTACGATTCTTCTCCCTCTTTTTTTCCACTGTCGTTCAAGAAACAAACCTCCAAAGGTTGGCATTCAGAAGATCCAGTTCGCATGATCAGGTGAGAGGAAGTCTTCTCATTTTCAGAGTAGGGGAATGCTAATAATTTTATTTGAGCCGATATAAACTGTTTCATTTTGTTGTTGTTTGTATCTGTGTTACATGATCTCTTCATTTTCCATACCTATAATTTTAAGAATTGCATATCACAATCATGCCATACATTGCAAATCCATTGCATTAATCAATGTGTTCTGCATCCCTAGTTATCTCTCGCA
Organism: Nuphar pumila; assembly: GCF_984573655.1. Lineage (NCBI taxonomy): Eukaryota > Viridiplantae > Streptophyta > Magnoliopsida > Nymphaeales > Nymphaeaceae > Nuphar > Nuphar pumila. The sequence continues at coordinate 92,483,835 of NC_143256.1, read as the reverse complement.
TGGATGATCGATGACGCCTGGAGATGACATCATCGATCCATCAGAATATTATATTTGACTAAAATATTACTTCTCATCCCGTGGCCAAAATCTTTTCTTGATGGTTTCTGCATCATAAGCTTTATGAAACGATATTTGCCTTTCATCCACCGTTTTCAGGGTCGTGTTAGTGTCATCTTGCATGGCATGTCATTGAGTTTGTCTTTGTGTTTGAAAAATCTTTCAGCAAGAGAGGATTTCAGTAGAATAAAACCTCCTGCTAACTCTCCTTCTTTTCACTATTTTTTTATGTATTTATATAAAATTTTAGTTAGGTGTGTGCATCAAAATGATGTCCAGGCGGATTTATCATAAAATGAATTGTGCCCTTAACTTAGGCACAACATCTTCTACCTGTTCAAATCTTCTTCTTTATATTCAGTTTTCGATGTTTCACTGATCTCTTGTACTGTATCTTATTTTACATCTTATTATATTATTTCCATTATACGTTGCTTTGGCATGTCTGTCGCATTTCAATAGTCCCAACTGGTTGCAGTATGATTACCATTAGCCTGGCGCCTATTGTCAGTTCATCATAAGTTCTATAATTTCTGTTGACCATGGATACAGTAATTCAGGAAACATAGTCGTTAATTGAACAGTTGATTCATAGTTGTCTTTTATAAAACCCAGATTTGGATTTCTGTTGGATCTGTGCAAGAAAACTTTGTTGTAGCAGAGGTGGTACATGTTATCACCATCGTGTGATTCTATTTCCTGGTGCTTGGTTGTGTATTTTTCTTAATATTTGTTAAAATCGATAAAATCTATCATGCGGGTTTTGTATTCCATCCGGTGAGATTTGGGTTATGACATATTATTATATTTCAATGAATATAGCACCTAGTTCCATGTATAAAGAGCCATATCAGTCTCTTGTAAATTGAATCATGTTATAGTTTCATGCCATCAATGATGATGAGTATCTGTAAGTGATTCATCTAACGTGTCAATCTTATGTAATTTCTGAACCATGAAGTTTTACACATTTTAGATTTGCTTCATTGTTTCATTGCTATCTCATCCTTATATCATTTATATCTTAGTAAAAAAAATCTTTTCTTTTCTTAGTTTATCTGCATCTCCTTTTCCGTATTGCTGAAGTTCCCCTGTGATAGTGGTGAACCCATCAGATGGGTCTTGTGTTATTATCGCCTAATGTTTACAAACGAGATGATAGTTTTGTTGATGTTGAGATCACAAGAGTGATGAAGGCTAACTTGATGACAATCAGGTTGAAATCTAGTTGGATTCAATAATGGCTTCTATATTACTAGCTTCATCAATGTATATCATCAGTCTATCACTAAACTTGTATCTGTTTCATTTTTTTATTATTTCATGCCCATTTACATTTATATCTATTGTTTCCCTTTTGCATATTATGCATTTTAACAACACAGTCTTTTCTTTTCCTTCGGAATTTGATTGTTGACTCACTTATTACGGTATATTTGCACCTTCCCCTCTGCACCCCATGGTGGTTTTCAGCCATATCTAGGCATTTTGTATTAGGCATATCATTGACATTGATGTACATATCATATAAATGACACTATTGCATTTAGTTGATGTACAGTAGCTGCATATCTAGTTCACTGTTTCATATCACCTGTAGTATTTGCAATGCCATTTGTATATGACAATACATTATCACCTTCCATCCATTATATCCACAGTCACGGATAATACATCTTCTTCTGCCAAATCATATGGTTATCTTGTTTCATATTTTCCCCTGTGCATACCTACATACTTATAGTCATATGTATTCTTGTATGTTACACCCATTATATGTACATTGCTTTTGTATATTACATGTACAAATTTGATTAGTATATACATTTTCAATTGTAAGAATATATGTATAGATATATATATACATACATATATATGTACATATATATATATATATACATACCTCATATACCTTTTTGTGTGGCATAAGCATTTAGGCACATATATGCTAGGTTCCTCGTTTAGCTTAAAGTATGGCATTTAGATACCTCATATGTATTCCATTCATATTCCAGATATCACATTTTCATTAAATTGTGCAATTCCCCTACAATTCAAGCATAATCACTGGTACATTGCCATTAGTGTGAGACCTTCTCTTTCTTGTATATTGTACTTCTTGTGCCAACTCTCATTTGCAGGAAAATTTGAAAGATGTGGCTTCTTTTGGCTCTATTTTTTTTTATATCAACAATGTAACAATCAAATGTAAATTTGGAATAATATTTACTTTTCCGCTTAGATTAGGATGCATATCATATAGTTTGAATTTCTGCAATATCATGATTATGTGGTTCATGCATTTTATTTAGAAAATCACTGTGGATGAACACGAATGACATGTCCACCAACTCTTAGGGAGTTGACGAACTCGGTGGAGTCTATATTTACGGCCCTAGTTGGAATATGGACGAGACCCAGATTCAGCATCTTTCTACTAGTCACGCCTGCACTCTTAGGCTATCTTCCAAAATTCGCTGCATATCTTCAATTTTTATAAAATATTTTAGAATTAACTAAGTAAATTACAAGCATATTTACTGCCATAGTCAGAATATGTGGTAATCTTACCTTAGTTTAATTCTAAAATTGCATATTTTCCTGAAAAGTTGTTTTCATAAAAAAGACATTCATTCATTTTTCCCTGATTTTCCTGGAAAATATCCTTATCTTAGAAATTCATTTTCAAAATTTCAAAGGAAATTTCCAATTCCTCAAGGTTAGGTTTCTCAAGATTTTAATTTCCTAAGATTTGATCTCCTTTCTCAAAATGGTTTTCCTATGGATCTTCAATCATTTTCCAAAGAAAATTTTCAAATCTGGAGTTTTCCTGACAAGCATTTTCCTTTTCTCAAGAATTCTTTCCATTTGCCAAGGATTTTCACCCATTCATGATTTTTCCAACTCTTTATAAACTCTTTTAAGATTTTAAATCCTTTCTTCAGAGTTTCCTTGAGAAATCGATTTTCATCTTTTGCCTTAGAAACATTTTCCAACTCCAAAATATTTTCCAAGCATACATCATGTTTTTCAACTTGCATTTTACATAATTTCATAACACATGCCTGAATTCTCTGTGCATTTAGGATAGAACACGATTTTGATGATTTAACTAAGTCAAGCACACATTTGATCCTTAGTTCGATTACCCCTATTAAAGGTTGAAGGAACGATCGAACCTCATACTGACAGGTCGAGTCCCATTCTTCAGAATTTTCTCGCTATTTTAAAAAACGAAAGCGAGTATTTCAAAACAAATTTTAAACTCTAGTCAAGTTTGACTCGCAGGATCGTTTCCCCTCTCTCTCGCAGGGAAGGGAAAAATTTTGCGACAATAACAGGTTTGGAGACCGTGATGGGACTTTGTTTTCATCGCACAATTTTTCCCCCTCTTCCCTTCCCTGCGGGAGAGATGGGAAAATGATTCTGCGAGTCAAACTTGACCTGATTTTTGAAAATTGTTTTGAAATACTCGCCTCCATTTTTGAAATAGCGAGAAAATCCATGGGATTGGGCTCGACCTGTCGGTACGAGGTTCGACCGTTCCTGTCGCCTTTAACAGGGGTAATTGAACCAAGGACCAAAAATGTGCTTGACTTAGATAAATCATCGAAATCGTGTTCTATCCTAGATGCACAGAAAATTCAGGCATGTGTTATGAAATTTTGCAAAATGTAGGTTGGAAAACATGATGTATGCTCAAAAAATGCTTTGGAGTTGAAAAGTATTTCTCAGGAAAAAGATGGAAATCAATCTCTCAGAAAATTCTGATGAAAAGGATTTAAAATCTCGAGAAAATTATGAAGTTTTGGGAAAATCATGAATGGTTGAAAATCCTAGGAAAATAGAAGTAATTCTTGAGAAAAGGCAAGCACTTGAAGGGAAAATGCTTATCAAAAGAACTCTAACTTTGAGAATTTTCTTTGGAAAATGATTGAAATTCATTGGAAAATCTTTGGAGAAGGAAAATCGAATCTTAGGAACTTGAAATTCAGAAAATCTTAGCCTTGAGAAATTGGAAATCGATTCTGACTCTGGAAAATGATGAAAAGTTTCCTTTGAAAATTTGAAAATGAACTCTAAGATAAGAAACATTTTCTAGGAAAATCAGGGAAAACTTAGCTTGGGAAAAACACATCTTTGAAGACCTTTTCAGAGCATCTTGAGAAATCGACTTTCTTGAAATAAATTTTTTACAAAGATGCACATGATTTCATGATGTGAACTATCCTGAATGAATGAATGTCTTTTTATGAAAGCTTCTTTTCAGGAAAATATGCAATTTTAAAATTAAACTAAGGTAAGATTACCACATATTCCGACTATGGCCGTGAATATGTTTGTAATTTACTTAGTTAATTCTAAAAGATTTTGTAAACATTGAAAATATGCAATGAATTTTGAAAAATAGCCTAAGAGTGTAGGCTCAGTGTGACTGGTAGAAAGATGTTGATTCTGGGTCTCGTCCATATTCTGACTAAGGTCGTAAATATGGACTCCACCGAGTTCATCAACTCCCTAAGAGTTGGTGCACGTGCCATTCGTGTACATCCATAGTGCTTTTGAAATAAAATGTATGAATTACATATTCAGGATATTGCAAAAATCAAACTATATGATATGCTTCCTAATCTAAGCAGGAAATTAAATCTCTTATTCCAAAATTTACATTATTACATCACTAATTAAATAAAATAAAAAAGAAATTGCAGACTTCATCTCCTTCTTTTGAGTGTCCCTGCCAAATTTGAAATGGGTTAGTTCGAATATGAGGGTTTTTCCAATATTTTCCAATAATATCTTGAGATTATTGGATTTAATTGGATATAAACCCTATTTTCACACTTCCTTGATATTTGAAAATGATGCAAATGCAAGAAAATTCAGTAAGACATAGTTTGAAATTCGAAATTGTGGTCAAAATGACCAAAATACCCCTAATATTGAAGTTATACCTTTAAAATCAGGGTTATTTGAAGAAATTTTGGTAAAATTTGGGATTTTGAAATTTGAATTGAACCAAATGATGATGAAATGCGTGATGGGACATGATGACATGCTGCCAAACATATTAAGACTGTAAAATCAGAATTGGACATTTTGAAACTTCGCTAAAACAACGAATTTCGCTTGGATCAAGGTCCTGCGGGACCCTATTTCGATGATTTGGCTAAACCGATTACCAAAAGTATTCCAAATTAAGCCAAATTTGGTAGGGAGCATCTCTCTATCCTTATAAACAGCCTAAAATGCTAAAACTCATGAAATGACATGGTTTAGATGCAAAAATTTGCAGAAAATCCTAAAATGGGCGAATTTCGCCAACGAACCCGAATCAAATGTAGCACTTAATGCGATAATACAAAAATTCCACCATAGAAACATCTGATATTTTGCAGACTGCTAAATGACATGAAAATAAACAATTTTGGCTTTTACAGCTTTGGAATTTGAACTATGATGAGTTCAGTAATGGGAATTTGGTTCTGATGAAGGTAAAATCAACCTATTATGATGTAAAATTGCATAAAAAACAGCAGCCGACCATAGAAATTTCTGATATTTAAATGAGGAATTAATAACATCTACAGGAACAACTTTCATTTTTATGATTTTGGAATTTGATCAACATAAATAAAGATAAAAATACGACATTACTTGCCTAAATCAATAGAACATATAAGCATAACAAAGCAGGAGACTCACAAGAAAAATCCGAAACTGATATTAAGACTGTCCTAAAAATCATAACAATTCAGAGGCAAACATAGGACATTCCAAGCATGACATTCACTTTTTACAGATTTGGATTTAGAGCAATACCCAAAGAGAACCTATCGACTTAAGTCGATCCAGAGTCTCAGAGACTCAAATCAAGCTCTGACATGTATCCCGAACTCTCGGATTTTTGTCAGATAACAAAAAAATTCAGAAAACTCTTAGAAAATTATATTAAATACTAGACATCATCCCTCATTCAGGACATTTTTTGGATCAAAAATCTGATCTCATATGAGGGAGATCGCGATTTTACAAGTCGGAAATAAATCTTCAGAACGCTTCCTGGGTCACAAAATCCGACCTAACAGTTTGAACTTTTAACGCAGTAAAAAAATTCAAATCATTCCGATTTTTTTGAAGATTTTTAGGGACACCTAAGAACGCGTACTATTATTTTTTTAGCATTTTTAAAGAAAAATAATTACATTAAATAATGAGTGGACTGAGTGACAAAAACAAGGAATTACATAAATGAAGCTAAATGCATGAAATATAAAATAAATTCATGGAACATGCTATTTTAATGAAATAAAACGTAAATCTAACTTATTTTAATGCATGAACATGATGGAATGCGAAAATTTAATCAAGAAAGCATAAAGAATTTATTTGTTATACGTCATTTTCTGAGAATAGCTCGATCCATCCGTCAGATGAGCTCTTTCTTCAAAACGACAATACAAATCAAGGCAATGATATTACTATAATGAAATCAATGGGAATAGAAGTGCACCTTGCATTCTCCTACAGTTTCGGAACTCCCAAAGTGAGCGACTATGAGTGGCTTCCCTCGTCCTTCGATCCGGGCTTCAGAAGGTTCACCAAAAATCAATCCACACATCTAGATCGAATTGGAAGTGATGCGAGCAAGGTTGGTGCTTCAGTGCACACCTTCAACTGAGCCCAGGGGGGGCGTAAATTCAGAAAAGCAAAATTGAGTTCTGAAGAAAATCTAGGTTAAAGTTCAAAATCCAAAAGGAGCCTCCCCTCCCAGCTGGGCGTGGGCTCTGGTTTTTGTAGCCATTTTGGATTTTTTTTTTCAAATTCAAACAGGCTTAATCTAAGCCCTCCATGTGGCACCATCTCAGGGCATGCCACTTGGATTTTTTGAAATAAAAGAAATGTGAATTTTGTGGGTGAGACACCTTAGCAGGGGAGTTTGAAAATTTTCAAAACTTAGCTTGATTTTCTCTGCAGGAGTCTCCCCTATGGCGCCACCTCAGAGGGTGTTGCTTGGGAGTTTGAAATTCGAATTCTACTTTTTCTGAGGCTCCTCATATGGCGCCACCTCATGGTGGGCTACTTTTATTTTGAACAAAATAAAATAAAAAGAAAATGAAGCCAAGTGGAAGCTCTGGAATGGCGCCACCTCAAAAGGAGTTTGAGATTTAAAGCTGGAGGAAGTGGGAGCATGCCATGTGGCGCCACATCAGAGTGGTTTCACACTGACACGTGTCAGAAGAACAGGGCAGTGGGCTCAGGTGGAGCCACCTCTGAGGAATTTAAATGTTTAAATTTTTGCTTTTTCTGGAAGAAGCAGGGGTTGACATGTGGCAGTTCAGAATGGTTCTGCTTCTGACAAGTGTCAGCTAGCTGGAGGAGACTCTTCAAATGGCGCCACCTTAGGGTAAGATTTGAAATTTAAATGAGGCTGGCTCTGGAAGAATTGAGGGTGGACATGTGGCACCACTTTTGGGGGATCCTGCAGTGACACGTGGCGGGAGGAAAGAAAAGGAGGAGAAAAGCCATGTGGCGCCACCTCAAAAAAAAAATAAAAATGAATTTATGGAAGAAAATCAGCATTTGCGCCACCTAAGCCTGTGTTTGAATTTTTTGAATTGTTGTTTTTTCTAAAGGAGGCCAAGAGTGACACGTGTCCTTTGCTTTTTCTGGAGGAAGCTAAGAATGACGTGTCACTTACTTTTCTGAGAAAAGTAGGGAGAGACATGTGTCAGTCTGCTTTTTCTGAAGAAGGGAGGGAGTGACATGTGTCTCTTGCAAGAGACATACTTCAAATGGCGCCACCTCAGAGGAGACAAGCTCTACTTTTTTTCTAGACAGGGCAGCACATGACACGTGGCATCTCAGAGTGGCATTGGAATGACACATGGCAAAGGGTGAAGGTGGTGGACATTGACACGTGGCATAGAATGAAGAGAGTGTCTAATGACATGTGGCGGCATCTTAAGGTGTCCCCACACAGGCACATGTCGGAGGATGGAAGGAGAGAGAAAATGACATGTGGTGCCACCTCTAGGTGAACCCCACGCTGACACATGGCAGGAAAATGGGAGGAGAGAGAAAATGCTCCAGTGGCGCCAATCCAGGGACAAGGCTCCTATATTTTTGGGTTTTTTTTCAAAATTTAGGTTTTTCAAAAGAAATGCCTATGTGACACCACCTCAGGGTGGGCCCCACATGGCTTCTTTATTGAAATAAGGACAAGACAATAAACCTCTTTTTTGGAATTTTCATAAAAATCTAGACTAATTGGCAAAACAGAATTTTTGAAAATAGTTGGCCCTTGTAGGGCGATTTTGTAAAAGGAAGATATTTGGAATTGTTGACAGAAGGGCAAGATCTGAGAGAAAGTGGCTGAAATCCATATTGAAAACTATCCAGATTGTTATCCTGAGAAAATATTTTGAAATTCAGAGTCCTGGGGGTAAAATGGGAAGAATTGACAATTTTGAAGACCCAGGGTTTTGAAAACAATTTTGAAAAGAGTTGAAATTTGTAAACACCCCAAATTTTCCACATCCATTCTCAAACAATCCTCCTCGGGCAATGCCAACCCTGTTAGGTCAGTGTAGGAGTCAAACCCTGAGTCAGTTTCAGAAAATTACCACTTTACCCATTTTCATTAGAAAAATTACCATTTTACCCCTAGGTCATCTCGAACCCCAGTCAGTCGGAGTCAACTAAGCTCATTGGTTAGTTCAGAACATTTAGAATATCAGTCATTTCAAATTCATTTGAGCTCACAGTGAGAAAGTCATTTTCATTTCTGATCATTCCTACCAAAATGGGCTCATTTCTTCAGAAATGAGCTCATTTCTTGCTCAAATCCAAGCCAATTATCTCCGAGAGAGTCATTCATAGTCAGTCATATTCCCCAGAGTCTAACTTGAGCTCACCATAAGCTCAAGCGCTCCAGTTTCAGTTCAAAACCATTTCCAAGTGTCTAGGAGCCCATTTTAGTCCATTTTAGCTCTTTCAGCTGAAATTGAGTTGAGTTCAGTCAATTAAGCTAGTGTTCAAGCTTTGATTTTAGTACATATTAGTATTACTGACCTTTGTTTCAGCTCAAACCCAGTTCAGGTTCGTAATTCACTTCATTCCAATGATCATTTTATACCATTTCTCTAAAAATGGCAGCTTTTCTTGAAAATTCAGTTGGAAAGGTCAGTTGAGTCAGTGTCTGGTGAGTTCAGTTGAGTCAGTGTCTGGTGAGTTCAGTTGAGTTCTGAAACTCTAAAACCTAGCTCAATCTAGCTCATATTAGTTCAATCCAGCTCGATCCCCAATTTTCAGTGTCACTCTGACCCAGTAGAGTCCCGAAAACCATTTCTTAGTTATTTTGCAAATTTTATCAATTTTAATGCTTTTTAAACTGGTACAGCTGCCAATTGGGTTCTAACATCTAAAATTCTCCATTCAGGGTCTGCATTTTGCATGTCATTTCTCATCATTTCTTAGCATTTCATAACATTTCATTTCATTTTCGAAGTCCAGAACTCCAGTTTTATAAATTTCAATCCAGATTGAGTTTTAAAAGTTTTTAGAAATCAATTTCAAACCTCGAGTTTCCAAAATTGACATTTTCACCCCGTGAGTCTAAATTTGGAAATATTTTCTCAAGAAAAATAATCTGGATTTCTTTCAAAATCAAATTTTACACTGGATTTGCTTCTCAATGAGCTATTGAACTTCAAAATCTGAGCTCGTTTCAAAAACTGCCAAAAATAGCTCGTTTTGTTTTAAAAATATTTTTTCTTGAGAAAAATAATCTGGATTTATTTCAAACACAAATTTTTGAATTCTACACTGGATTTGCTTCGCAATGGGGTATTGACCTTCAAAATCCGAGCTCGTTTCAAAAACTACCAAAAATAGCTCGTTTCGTCAGGAAAATAAATTTGGAAATATTTTCTCGAGAAAAACAATGTGGATTTCTTCCAAAATTAAATTTTTAAATTCTACATTGGATTTGCTTCGCAACGGAGTATTGAACTTCAAAATCCGAGCTCGTTTCAAAAACTGCCAAAAATAGCTCGTTTCGTCTGGAAACTTTCTGAAAAGACTCTTTTACCCCTCTAATCTTCAAAATGAATTTCAAAATTGAAATTTGGACCCGCTCTGAGATGGCCCATTCATTTACATTTCTATTTTATTAAAAAAAAAAGATGTTTCTTTTTATTTGCGTGTTTTTGTTTTTATTGATTTTTATTTGTTTATTTTATTTTAGAGAGGTGGGACCCACAAGGTGGTCGCCCAAACCTCCAGCCCCTCTATTTCTCCATTTCCTCTTTCCCTCTCCTTTCTTCCCCTTTCTTTCCTTTTCCTTTTTCCCCTCTTCTTTCCTTTTCCTTCTCTTCCTTCTTTCCCCCTTCTTCCTTACTTCCTTTCCATCTTTTTCAAAAACCAAATGGCTATAGCCATTCACGTAAGCCCATCTCACCTCTTCCCTCATTAAACCCATCATTTCCTAAATAACTTAGGTCTTTTGATGATTTTGGTCTAGGTCATTACAAAAAAAAAAAAACCATACGGCTCCTCTTCCCCATTAAACGTCTCTCTCTCTCTCTCTCTCTCTCTCTCTCTCTCTCTCTCTTGGCCCCCATTGCTGCAGCATTTCTCCAGCTCCCCTTGTAGCATCAACTATTTGCACCAGCCTCATAATCATCTCCAGCTTCAAATGCAACAGCCACCTCCTCCCTTGGCCACGACTTCCTCCAAGCAAGGTATATACAAACTGCAGCCTCTTCATCAACATCGAAGCAACTCCGTCCAACCCTCCATTGGTGCAGCATCCCTACCCAAGCCAAGGTAAGATCCCTCATATGCAAATTCTTCATTATATGCTATATATTTGTTTTTGTTTTTTTTTTAATATATGTATTTCATAGGTTTGCTATTGAAAGAGAAGAATCCGTCCAATCAATGGACCAGATTTCCCTTCTTGTAGCCACAAAAATAAGAATGAATATGATTCATGCCCCTTGAGTTTTTCATGTTTTCTTCTAGGTTTAAATGCATTTTACGTTCTGTATATTGCAGTTAATTTCATTTTTTTGTTTATTTCTTGTTATTTAATTCACTTCATAATGGTAGTTTATCATGTTTCGTCTTAGGCATCTAGTTTAATCATAATTTCATGCAGAAATTATCTTTTATAAATTCTAAAAATTTTACTGTAGTTATGTTATTTTGTCTTCGACACTATGCCAAAAATTTGATTCGATTCGGGTTTTGGAACCCATCCAAATTTGTAAAACCCTAAATCAAGTTTTCTGTCTCTCTGATTCTCCAGTTTATGCTTTAGCAGACTTTAACTTCTGGCACCACCCTTGTGGGAGATCCGGATCATCCTTCTAAAATCACAGTAGATTTATGATTAAATCTACTAATGATATGGAAATTTTGAGGTTTTTCCAATTAGTTTTGACCTCTGTAAAAAATCGGATTTCTCAGACCCTTGGGAAAATATTGATTTCCTTTTGTCAGGGTATAGACAGATCCTAATGCACCGAGTCCATCCAATCTGTAACCGGTCTGAAAAAACTTTCAACATGAAAGTTGTTTCTAACATAATTTCCTGTCATTTACCAAAATTTGGTAATTTTTGGATCTGTGTCATTATTTTTCCCGGATTTTCCCTTTCTGTCTAACAGATTCCAATGTCCATAAATCTCAGAGATCTAGGTCTCTGATAACAGTATGGACTTTTCCAAACCATAACCCGAATCCCAATGGTGTAAAAAGATAAAATCTTCCTCTGTTTGTCAGGGACGTTTTCCCACAATTTCAGCTTTTTTATCATCTGTCTTTCATTTTTCCCATGTTTTCTACCGAAATCTATCTGTTTCCCCTAAATCCTAGAGTCGCCGGATTCCGATCCGACTTGCCGGAGTGGCACAGCTCCGACCATAGGTCAAAACCAGAAAGTGTAAAAGGCACAAACCCTTGACATACTGTCCTATGTCACCCCATAAAATTTGGGAAATTTGTATAGAATCTTGATATCCTAAATCTCCTTTAGAATCAACATTTTAGGCAAAAATCATAAAATTTAGGATTTTTATTTGAATTTTTATGTTTAAAAATATAAAAAAATTATATTTTCGAGATCCATTCTGTTTTTAGGGTTATTTTAGGTGTCCATGCCAAATTTTGTTTAATTCCAAGTTCATTTGCTCCATGTGTTAGTTTATCTTTAAATTCAAAAGCGAAAATCAGGCGAAAATCAGGTTAAATTCGATATTTTATGATATTTTCGACATTTTAGGATTTTTATCATGTACATAAGCATGTAGAATCATATTAGGGTTAATTTTAATCTCCTTTGCATTTCATATTTTTCAATTTTGCAAAATTTATTTTAGAAAACCCTGGTTTCAAGGACATAGTCTTGTTATCGGGGGTATTTTGGTCATTTTGACCTAAATTTCGAAATTTCAATTTCTAATTCTCCAAAATTTCATGCATATCATCATATTTTATCATATTATGTTTGATTTATTTCATTTGATTTTCAAAATTCCAAAATTTATAAAATTTCTTTTAGAAAACCCTGATTTCAAGGTCATTAGGGGTATTTTGGTCATTTTGTCCCCAATTTCGAATTTTCAAGTTTATTTTCAAAATTTATTCATTATTTATCATGTTTATATCAAAGGGGGTATGAATTTAGGTTTAGATCTGAATAATATCCGATAATTTCCCATATTTTCGGATAAATTCAGAAAAACCTACATTTTTGTGCTAACCTTGTTTTCTAGTTTTGCAGGAACATTCAAGAAGAAGACTTAGCTTTTATTTTTTTTATTTCAATTCAATGTAACCTCAAATGTAATAATTTGGAATAAGAGTTACTTTTCTGCTTAGAATAGGGTTGCATTGCATATAGTTTAATTTATGCAAATTTCAATATGTGATGTATGATTCATGCACATTATTTCAAATTCACTATGGTTTACACAAATGACACATGCACAAGCTCTTATGGAGTTTATAAACTCGGTGGGATTCGTATTTATGGCCATAGTCAGAATATGAAGAAAACCAAGATTTATGATCTTCATATTAGCCACATTCAGCCTACACACTTAGGCTAACTTCAAAAATGCACTGCATTTTTCAAAACTTCAAAAGGATTTCTCAATTCCTCAATGAAATTCTCTTTTCAAATTCATATTCATTCATTCATATTATTCAAATTGCATTGTTTTCAAATTCATTTTCCAATTTCAATTTCAAAAAATTCAGTTTTCTCAAGAATTTCTAAGTCTTTCTCAGAATCTGATTTTCTCAAAATCCTAAGTTTTCAAATGACATTTCAAAGCATTTCCCAAGTTCAAATCAAGATTTTCCTATGTTTTCAAATTCTCAAATTTCAAAATCCCAAGTTTTCAGAAATCGATTTTCTCATATTTTCCAGTTTTCCTGAGAATTCATTTTTCATTTCAAAAGTCATTTTCCAATGAATTTCTTAGATTTTCTCAGGATTCTCAAATCCATTTTCTCAGAAAAGCAATTCCAAATTTCAAAATCGATTTTCTAAAGTTCAAATTTTCCTGAGAAATCACTTTCCAATGCAAATTTCTGATTTCCAATAAAATTCAATGATTTTCCCAGGAATTCCATTTTCAAGCTTTTTCCAGTCCTTTTCTAAATGCATTTCAATTTTCCAAAGCAAACATCATATTTTCTCAAACTTGCATTTTTCAAAATTCCATAGCACAAGCCTGATTCTTTGTGCATTCTAGGAAAAATAGAGCATAATTTAGATATTTGAGTCAAGTTAAAGCACATAATTGGTCCTTGGTTCAATTACCCCTGGTAAAGGCGCCAGGAACGGTTGAACCTCGTACCGACAGGCGGATCCCATTCCATGGAATTTTCCCGCAAATTTTCAAAACAGAGGCGAGTAAATTTTCAAAACAATTTTCAAAACTTTGGTTGAGTTTGAATCGCAAATTCGTTTCTCTCTCGCAAGGGAGGGGAAAATTTTTGCGATGATAACAGGTTTGGCGACCGTGATGGGACCTGTCTTCGCCTGATCAATTATATGCTTTAACTTAGCTCAATTATCAAAATTATGTTTTATGGAATGTCAGCTTTAATTTTTGATATCATGTGAACCTAGGAGCCTAGACTTGAACCCAACTAACATGGATTGCATGTAGACTAGGCATGGTTTGGTAGGACCATATTGAGGAGAATTATGCATGCTCACATAGACTTAGGTCTGAAATACAACACTCCTCAATCTAGGACTTGTATGAAAACAATGTTTGCTTCTTCAAAAATTTTCAAAATTCTATCTCTTTAGGACTTAGAGCCCTCTGTTTTTCTGCATGTGATCATATTTCAAAAACCACCCCACCTATGTCTACCCGGTCTTCACGTTGCTGGGCTCTCTTCCAGAACCATAGTTCGGGACAGAGCCTCACAACTGGGCCACTTATTTGGGCTAACGCCCCCCTGCCACGTACCAAGGGCCATAGTCCAACGTATATCGACAGGCGCTCAAGGATGTTGGGAAAACACAAGCCTAGACCCGAAGATGAATTTTATGCCACGTATATCGAGCCTTGGCTCGAGTATATCGGCATAACATGATTGGACACAGTTGATCTGAGCCTAGAGTCAGGATTAGGGTCCTAAAGCTCTTTCAAAATCAATGCATTTAGAGTCAGCTTCTTAGGGATTGTTGTATGTGCATAATTGTTTGTGATTGAATGTATGCTTTTTTTCATCTTATTTTCTCATATTTTTTTCAATTTTACCAAAATATTGGACAATTTTTCAAAAATACCTCATTTTCCATCTTTTGTGAAATATCTCCTTTTTCTCAAAAACCCTGGACGATTTTTCCAAATTATCCACCTTTTCTTCAAAACTCCAGGAGATTTTCCATTCTTTCGTTCCTCTGGACTTCGAATTTCCAGCTTTCATTTTATCTTGCCTGCAATTTTCAAAATTCTTGTATTTTTCCAAAGTCTAATTCCAGTCTTCTTGTCTTTTAGTCCAATGGCATCCAGTCAGCTCGATTCTGTTTTTCCTGAGGGTCACATCTCCTACGAGGTGCGACAAAGTCTTATTGAGCATCGATCTCTTAGCACCGGACCCTTCTTCCCCCGGTGGTACTATGTCTGGTTCAAAAACTTCTCTCGTATGTTTCCGGACCACTTGAGCGATTGTGGGTTGGAATTGGCATCTGCAGTAGGAAAGTTGACAATCACCGGCAATCTGATTCATGCACTGGCAGAGCGGTGGAATCCACGCACTTGCACGTTCTGGTTCCCGTGGGGCTAGATGACACTACTGATGGATGAATTTTCAGAGATTATGGGACTGCCTGAGCCAGCCGGTCAGCCTGGAGATCCGTTAGAGCAGCAGTTTATGATCAATGTCAAGGGTCTGGACCCCAAAGATGCTGTAGCTCGCATGACAGGGCGCAAGTCTTGGCCACTGATTGAAGAAAATGGGAATGAGTACGTGAGCCTGATCGAGATCTACCGACAGTATGAAGAATTTGCAGAAGTCAGCTCGCTGTCCAGAACAGCTCGAGAGAGAATTCAGCATGCGATGGTTTTGTGCACTGTGGGACTTGCTTTCTTTCCAGACGGACAAAACTATATGGATGTCAGAATAGTTCAGCTTCTGAGGAGATGGGGAAGTCGACAGACCAGCCGTCTTTCGATAGCCATGGCCGCGCTTGCTTTTCTATACAGAGGATGACCCGCTTCACACTTGGAGAGTCCATCTTAGTCGAGGGATGTACTTATGCTCTTCAGTCTTGGTTCCTTCAGCATGTACCGACCAGAGCTAGTTCGTTCAGATACAATGACAAGGAACTTCTTCCAGTTGCGCAGTACCGATTCATGATCGACTATCTGCACGAAGAAGAAGTGGTGTGGGACTATTTTGATCGAGAATTATCGCCTCCCAGATACACCTATGCATATGGCAAGAGATTCAAGTTGCTTGGTCCATTCTTCTATGCTTACTATCATCCGGAGCGGTGTGTTCGACAGTTTTCTCAGAGACAGAAGCACATAGAGATGCGACTGCTATCAGGAGTCGTGCCAGAGTTCGACCTTACATCAACACAGTGGTCCGGAGCATACCATTCTGCCAGATATGGCTGGGACTCTTTTGTTACTCTTCTGCTTTTTCCCGGTCCTCGTGTCTCTGCTAGTTATAAAGAGTGGTGGCAAATTGTTTGTCCGCCCCCTCTTTCCCAAGTTTATTATTGATGCAATCATGTTTTCTTTCAATAAATAAAAATCTTGCAAATTCTTCAATTCTTGGTTTAACGACCTCGCCTAGGTAACAAGGCATGATTTTCAGTTGTTTATTTTCTTTGCAAAGGAATGACAACACAATTATCGTAATCCTAGCGACGACTCAATCCCTAGTAATGGGATATTCTTTCAATTATCTACCAAAATTCTCAGCAAATATCTTTCTTCCAGTCAAAATCTCTTTCGAAAGCTTAACCCTCAATCTTGCCCTGCAGAGAGCATTCGTGACATTCAATGGTTCAGACAAGGTCAGGGAAGAAAACTGCACCAGTTGAAGGCATCACATATTCAACAGCTTCGGACGAAGAGATGGATTCCCCACGCTCGGGCAAAAATCAAGGGCAGCAGGTTGAGGATGACATTGATCCTCAGATGTATGCCATGTTCAAGAAGATGATGACCAAGATGCTGGCAGAGCAAGCTGAAGCCAGTACAGAGAAAACACAGGTAAAGCAAAAGACAAAAGGTCGAACATTCAAGAAAGCCGCGAAGATATCTAAAAAGCCTACCCAGAATATTGATACAACTGATGAAGAGGGATCAACAGAGGATTCAGATGAAGAGTTTGAGACTCATCAGGCATTCCGCAAATCTACTCAGGGGCAGGGGTCAGCCCATAAATTCAAAGAGCAGTCCGTCAATGACTCTGACCAGCCGCAGTTCAAAGATGTGGTCAGAATGCTTCGAGACCTGCAGGCCCGCGACATGGGCAAGAAAGTCTTCACCAGCGAAGACTTCTATGATGGTTTGGATGGGGACGACAAACTCGAGAATCTCCCTAGAAAGTTTATCAAATTTGATGGTTCTGGCGATCCTAAAGCTCATCTCGCCATGTTCTTCGCTGAATGCTCCAAATTCAAGCGAGACAACCGGGCACTTTTCCTTTGTTTCCCTCGCAGTCTGGAGGGAACAACAACAAAATGGTATTCAGAACATGTCAATCCTATCGAGCTGAAAGAATTTGACAAAGTGGTGAACATGTTTATCGAGCGATTTCTCTTCAATGCCGAGGCGCTTCCCACTCTCAGTTACCTATGTGGCCTCAAATAGAGAGAAAATGAGAAGGCCAGAGATTTCATTCACCGTTGGAGGTCAGCTTGCAAAAAGATGAGGGACCCCATATCAGAAGGACATGCTCTATCCCTAATTCTGAGTAACTTCTCACAGCCTCTAAGAGGTCTCATTTCTACGACACCATCGAGGACATTCATTGATCTGACAGAGCGAGCCGAATGGCTCGAGTTGAGTATGGAAAATGGTTTCTATGAAGGTTTCACCTTCACTAAGAACAACGGCCAAACTGAGCAGAAGAAGAAGACTCACTTCACTCATTCTGTCAGAAATAATAATTGGAACCACCATAAGGGGCAAAACAGAGATTTCTGTTATGGGGCAGGAAGTTCAAACAAGAATGACCAAAAAGGCAAGTCAGTTCCTTAATTCAATAAGCCACTTCAACTAGAGCAGGGACCAAAGCTCCGAGAAAAAGTAAAGCATGAAGGGTGGAGTTATGACAGGAAATTCACTCTGCTGGATCAATCACTCGAGACTATACTCGAGTATATGTTGACCAAGGAGATGGTCAAACCGCCTAGGTTGGCCGATCCCCCTGTTCCCATGGGAAAATTCAAAGATCAGTTCTGTAAATTTCACAGATCAGTGGGACATAATACTGAGAACTGCTTCGTTCTCAAGAATATTGTTCAGGATCTCATCGATAAGAATCTTCTGGTAGAGGGTGTCGAAGATGAAAATATGGATATTCTAAAGAAACCCTTTCCCCATCATTCTACAGCGGTCATTTCTGAACAGTCTTTTCAGCCGCAGGAGCATATTAGGCCATGCTCTAAAAGGGATATGCAAATCCAACATCAGGTCTTTGTACTGCAGCAAGCTCAGTCCAAAGCTCAGAAAATGGATCTCATTGCAGCTTTTGGTAAAATGAAAGTATTTGATAAACCCGCTGGGGTATCTCCTGAGGTGGCTAAAGAATGCCATGGCTCCCCAAGCACTTTATTAAGCCCGCCCCGGAGAAAAGTGAGACATCCACACCAAAGCCGATAACTGCATTATCCAATGTCTCAATTTTGGACTTAGCTCAAGCTTCCACCAAACACCAGCAGGTGTTGAATGATCTGTTGCGGAAAATCAAAGTGAAACCGAGCATAACTCCTGAAGACGTGGCCCAGATAGTCAATCAGGCCATGACAAATGCTCCGATCACTTTCTCAGATAAAGATCTTTCCAAGCCGCATGTGTTTCACAACAATGCTTTGTATGTGATTCGAGCCAGAGGAATGACTGTTCCTCATGTGCTGATAGATGGAGGCAGCAGCCTCAATATATGCCCAGAAATGACAGCCAAAGCTTTGGGCATCAAAGAAGAGGAATATATCCCGGACCCGATCACTATCTACGGGTTTGATAATCATGGTCAGACAGCGAAAGGAAAATTTTTCTTGGAGATTTTCATTGACTATTCAGTCCACTCTGTCCTTTTTCATGTGATCAATGTGCCACCCACCTATAATCTGCTTCTCGGGAGACCGTGGATTCACAATACGAACGCTGTGTCGTCTACTCTGCATCAGTGTGTCAAATGGTCAAAAGGTGAAATGATCACAACAGTCTTGGGCGAAGATCCAGAACAGAGGCTTGCACAACCCATGGTTCTTAGGCCTACTTTTACTACTGGTATCCCTAGCATTAGAGGCATTGATAAGGCCAGTTTTGAAGAAAACTCAGGAATACTGCAGACGGCTGAACAACCAGCACATACAGTGGCCATGACTCGATGGAGCGGCCCACAGTTTTTCAAGATTGGAGGAAGAATTGACTATAGCACATTCAAAGATCACCCACTGTTCTCCCAATTTATGAAGGCCAAAAATGGATTTGATCTGTTAGTAAAGCATGGTTATCAGCCTTTTCAAAGCCTGGGAAAAAAATGGAGATGGTCGTCTCGAGCCAGTAATTCCTCCGCACTATCCTCAGAGAGCCGGATTGAGCTTTAATGGCAGAAGATCTCAGAAGGGCAATATCTTTGTCAAAGGGACGCACTAAGGGCATCTGCTTGTCTTTCATTTCTATTCTTTTGTTTTTACATTTAGGATGATATCCCGTTTCATTTCAATCATTGTCCTCAATTCAATCTTTCAATAAAGTTGCAAATTTCCTTTGTCTGTCTGGATGCCATTTGTCTCTTTACTTCTCATTATCAAATCTTTACAAAAGTGTCATTATTTTGCTCTTTTATTTTTCTAATTATTTTCTCAATAAAAGCAGTTTGTTTTATGATGGGCGATTTCCCTGAATCGATTTATTCTTCAATTTTCAGAATGTCTTCCCGATCTATCAAGAAACGCGTTCTTAATCCGGAGGCCTTTTCGAAGCCAACAGTGATTCATCAGGTTAAAATAAGAGCAGAATGTAGTCAGATTACAAAGCAGTCAAAAGAACCTGCAAAATTTGATTCAGCTCTTTAAGAATTACCAGAATTTGCAGCAATTCAGAAACAAGATGAGCCATCATCCTTAGTTCAGGATTCGACTGAGGATATCAATATTGGATCAGAAGACGATCCTAAAATTCTCAAGATTGGCAGCAGTTTGAGCCCAGAAGAGAAAGAAAGGCTCACCCATTTTCTCAAGCAACATGAAGAAGTGTTCGCGTGGACGTATGAGGACATGCCAGGTCTAGATACCAAATTAGTTGAGCATTCATCTCATCCTAAAACCAAATGTAAAGCCGGTTAAGCAGAAACTGAGAAAGATGGATCCTCGAGTGGAACAACAAGTTAAGGAAGGTCTGGAAGACCTACTCAAAGCAGGGTTCATTCGAACCATTGACTATCCAGATTGGCTAGCAAATATTGTCGTTGTTCCCAAGAAAAATGGTAAAGTTCGAATTTGCATCAACTTCAGAGATCTCAATAAAGTGACTCCTAAGGATGATTATCCACTTCCTAATATTGATCTTTTGATTGATAGCACAGCAAGTCACGCTATGTTCTCTTTTATGGATGGATATTCCGGATATAATCAGATCAAGTTGGCCGCTCGTGATCAGTCCAAGACGTCTTTCACTACTCCTTGGGGCACTTTTTGTTATACAGTCATGCCATTTGGGCTTAAGAATGCTGGAGCCACTTATCAGCGGGCTATGGCCGTCATTTTCCATGATCAGATGCACAAAATCATGGATGCCTATGTCGATGATATTCTGGTAAAGTCCAAAGAAGAGGAAGATCACATCGAAGCTCTCAATCAAGTTTTCAAGCGGCTGACTCTTTACAAGCTAAGACTCAATCCACAAAAATGTGTTTTTGGAGTCAAATCTGGCAAATTGTTAGGCTTTCTAGTCAGCAAAAAGGGGATAGAAGTTGATCCCGCTAAGGCCAAAGCTATCATTGACATGTCTCCCCCGACTAATCTGAAAGAATTGCGTAGCCTTCAGGGACGTATGCAATCAATTCGGCGATTCATATCCAATTTGGCCATGAGATGTGAGCCTTTCAATCATTTGCTCAGAAAATGAGTGAAATTCGAATGGGGACCAGAGTGTCAACAATCGTTCGAACGCATCAAGAAATATTTGCTCAATCCTCCTGTGTTAAAGCCGCCAGAATTGAGGAAACCCCTACTGCTATACATTTCAGTTAATCAAGTGGCTTGTGGCGGATTCTTGGCGCAATACGAAGAAGGCAGTCTGATAGAGCATGCCATTTACTATGTGAGCAAAACCTTCATTGATTACGAGAAGAAATACTCTCAAATAGAGAAGACATGTCTAGCTCTGGTTTGGATGTGTCAGAAGCTGAGACACTATTTGTTGGCGTCTGAAGTCAAGATTCTATCCAAATTAAATCCTCTTAAGTACATTCTAGAGCAACCCTTCCTCAACGAACGGATTGCCAAATGGCAAGTCCTATTGATGCAATACGATTTGGAATATGTCTCTCAGCAATCTATCAAGGGCCAAGCAATTGCAGATTTTCCCCTAGCAAAGGATGTTAAAGTCGAGGATGATTTCCTCGATGAGCGGATCTGCAATATTCAACAATCCCCAATTTGGAATTTATTCTTTGACGGTTCCAAGAATATGGCAGGCATAGGAATCAGGATTCTGTTGATCACACTTGAGAAGGAGATGATCCCCTTTTCTCTCAAATTAGATTTTCAGTGCACTCATAATATGGCCGAGTATGAAGCTTTGATACAAGGTCTGAAAATTCTACAAGACTTCAATGTCAAAAGAGTGCATGCTTATGGCGACTCTTTGCTCGTCATCAATCAAGTCTTAGTCGAATGGCAAGTGAAGGATCAGAAATTACTTCCTTATCAAAAGATCGTCTCAGCTCTTGTCAGCAATTTCGAAGAATTCCAACTTTTTCATGTCAAGAGAGACTTCAATCAAATTGCAGATAGTTTAACCAATCTGGGATCCATCATGTCTTTCAAGAGCGGAGAATGTTGTCGCTCCTTTGAAAATTGGCAGACTTGATCAACCTGCTTTCGTCCTAGTAGAGCAGACAAACCAGGCTGAGCAAAAGAAGAAGCCTTGGTATCATGACATCAAGAATTTCATTGAAACTGACGAATTTTCTTCAGAACTCTCAAAGAAAGAGCGGCGAGCAATTCAGCGCATGTCAGCTCAATATTTTATTCTTGCTGACATCCTTTATCGTCATGGATTCAGCTCTGAATATTCCAGTTGTTTGGATGCAGAAGAAGCCAAAGAAGTTGTGCAAGAAGCATATGAAGGTATCTGCGGTGGTCATGTTGGCTACCAAACTCTTATCAAACAAATCATCCGAGCAGGATATTACTCGAGAACTATGCAACAAGATTGTTATCGTTTTGTGAAGAAGTGCGTTCAATGCTAGATGCATGCACCTTCCATTCATGCGCCAGCGACATATTTGCAATCTGTCGTCTCGCCATGGCCATTTTCTATGTGGGATTGTGATGTCATAGGCCCCATTACTCCTGCTTCAAATGGCCACAAATATTTTCTTGCTGCAACAGAATATTTTAGTAAATGGGTAGAAGCAGTCACTCTACACACAGTAGAAGGTCGACATGTGGTCTCATTCATCCACAAGAATATCCTATGTCGTTTTGGCATACCACATGATATTGTGTCAGATAATGGCAGTCATTTCAAGAATGAGAGAATGATGACTTTCTGTTTGAAGTTCAAAATCCATCATCATTTCTCCGCTCCTTATTATCTTCAAGGAAATGGCCAAGCAGAGGCCACCAATAAGATTTTGATTTGAATCCTGGAGCGAACTTTGAAAACAGGTCGTGACTGGCATGAGAAGATTCATGATGCATTGTGGGCGTATCGAACCACCATTCGAACTCCAACTAATGCTACTCCGTCAGAACTTGTCTACGGAACCGAAGTAGTATTGCCTCTACATGTTCAGAAACCTGCTCTGAAATTTGCATCACTTCTCGAATTACCTCTTGATCAGTATCAGCAACAGCGGCTAGTACAACTTGATTTGCTAGATGAAAGAAGACTCAGAGCAGCAGAGCACGCTCAATCATATCGTCAGAGGATAGCCAGACAATATGCAAAATTTGTCATTGAAAGAAAATTTCGAGTCAATGATCTAGTGCTCAGATCAACGACTTATCTCAAGCACCGCCTAGGTGTCAAGTGGTCACCAAATTGGGAAGGTCCCTATGTTGTCAAAGAAACATTACCTCGTAATTCATGTCGGCTCATCAATGCCGACGGAGTGGAATTACCAGATCCCATCAATGCTCGACATTTGAAAAAATTCTATACTTAAATTATTATTTGTAATTCCTCAAATTTTCTTCAAATAATGATCAGATTCTCCTTTCCCAGTTATACTGGGGCATTTAAAAAAAAAAAAAAACTTTGTCTTTATCTACAAATACCCTGTACGCAGGCAGGATAAACAAATCTCTCACTTTGCACGCATGTGCACTCATTCATATCATTTTCATATCTGCATACATCTGCATTCATTGGCATGCATTTGCATCAAGTTTGTTACCCATTCAGGATAAGGGATAATCCTGAGACCCCGACAATCATTCTCGTTACAATTCCCAAATATTTTAATAGCATAGGTCTCTTTCAAAAATTCAAATTTCAATTTAAAAACAAGGTAGGTTTTCAAAATCCAGTGCTTGAACTGGTACAATTTCAAAATCCAGTGCTCGAACTGTTGTGTTTTTAAAAAAATCCAGTGCTCGAACTGGTACATTTTCAAAATCCAATGTCTATGTTGACATAGTTTCAAAACCCGGTATTCATGCTGGTGTTCTTTCAAAGTTGAGCACTCGTGGTTACTGTCTCCCTGGTTGGTCGTATCACTCAACCTCTCAGGTTCAGTCTTTGTGTTGATCATTCATCAAATTTCAAATTCCAATTACCAGTTTCGGCCCTTTGGCTATCCAATTTCCAATTTCGGCCTTCGGGCCATCCAATTACCAATTTCGGCCCTCAGGCCACCCAATTTCCAAAATTCCAATTTCGACCTTCAGGTCAATCAATTTCCAAATTTCCAATTTTGATCTTCGGGTCAATCAATTTCCCAATTTCCAATTTTCAAATTCTAAATTTCTAATTTCGACCTTTGAGTCAACCAATTTCAATTTCGACCTTCGGGTCAATCAATTTTCAATTTCCAAATTCCAAATTCTAAATTTCCAATTTCAAATTTCAAAATTTCAAATTTTCCAAATTCCAATTTCGACCTTTTGGTCACTCAATACCAATTTCAGTCATTTCCTCTTGCGAGAGACCCTTTTTACAGGGAGAGTTCAAGGGAGCTCGTTCTTTTCGCATGCTATCCGTTGTTCACCTAGCCCCTTTTCAGGGAGAGTTTGAAGGGACTCGTGTCTTTGTGAACCGTTTGTAAAACAAAATTCCAATTTCATACAAGGAACCGTTAGTTCAGGGAGAGCTTCGACGAAAGTTCGCTTTCCTTGTGACCACAATTTCATACTAGGCCATTTCATCATGAAGGACCCTCTTTTTAAGGAAAGTGTGATGGACTCGTTCTTTCATGACCAATTCACCGACCTCACCATTACCGGCCCCCTTTCTATAAGAGAAGCCTAATGTTAGGAAGTTTTGACGAAAGCTTAATTTCTCTTCGAAAGTTCGTTTTGCAAACACCTCCTCTTCAGGGAAGAGAGGAGTAATTCCTATTTCCAATTTCTGAATCTTCTCCTTTGGGGAAAGGAGAAGAAAATTTTTGTCATGGGTGCGTTGCGTTGTGCTTCAGATGCTCGCTCTCACCAAGGATTTCAAGAACATCTTGCCAATTTGTCATTAAATATTTGTTGATTTCAAAAAATTTTATTGCACAAAAACATTACCTCAGAATACCTTCAGTATTATTTCTGAAAGGTCAAAGCTTTCGTGAAAAAGGATTCAAAATTCAAATTCTTTCTATTGGCCAACCAAAAGGATGAAGAATAAATCCTCGATATGGCTAGCAAAAGGAAATTCAATGTTGTTGCAAAACCATAAGTGATCGGTATTGATCGCAGTCAATGGCACATTTTTAAAGATCATTCTTGGAAAATAAAGCAGTCGAAATATCCTGGGTGATACAGAAAATTTCATTAAATCCCTATATCTCCTCAATCACCTAAGCTGCAATTAAATATCTGCAAAAGGGATCTCTCAATTGTCGTCAAGATGAAGGTGAATTAGGCGAGTAGACCCCCGGGGCCAAAAAAGATTTGAATCATCTCCAAGATGACGGAGTTTGTGACGGATCCTTCCAGGGAAAGTTCAGAGCACCGTCAAGATGAAGGCGACTCTGATGAGCCTCCCGACAAACCCTAAAGGATATTTAATTTATGCTATCATCAAGAGATTTCCAACCAATGAGCCAATAACCGTCGATATAATCCCTAAGAGAAAAAGAAGGATCAGAACATCTCCAAGATGAAGGAGTTTGTGACGTACCCTTCCAAAAAAAAAGAGAGAAAAGTCAAGACATCTCCAAAATGAAGGATGATGTAATCCCCAAAAACCCAAGAGAGCTCCAATTCTGCCAAAAAAAAAAAGAGTAGGCAGAAAGATCGTCATGAGAAAAGAATCCCAAGATATCAGACTGCCGAATCTGCCAAAGGATCTTCTTTAAAATTTGTGAAATTCTATTATCAATATTCCTTCACCAATTGCTTTCACAATATCAAGAATACTCTTTTTTCTATTCATATCAAGGAAATTGATAGACTCCTTGAAAGAAAGTCAGTTGCAAGAAATTTGAATTCGAATCTTGATTCTACGAATGTTAAGCCCAGTCGGAGGTAATACTTCAGGTAGAAAAGAGGAAATATTTTCAAAACAATGTGCATCACTTTCAATCATTTTGAATCAACAATAATTTTCAACATTTTGACAATATTTTCTAGCTATCTTGGCGTGAAGCACGAGTTTGAGGTTCATCTTTGGCGCATCCTGACATTAGTTGTTATCCCTTTTAAGGACTTGATAACGGGAGTTTTCAAGATTCCTTCCCTTCTGTTGGTATAATCTGAGTGCATGGGCTCTCAGATTCGCACACTTCCTTGTGTCCCCACTGTCCCACCATAGACAGTCCAATTTCGGCTTGAGGTTAAGCCACCAATAATTTTCTCACAAAAGGTCACCAATTTCAAAAGTTATTTAGTCTCAGCAATGAGGCGCCCAAAATCAAACCCCTTTTCAAGCTTTAGGGACCCCAATTTCATCCTTTTGCAAAACCCCTATCGGATTCATTGTGCAAAAATCCAAAGGTTCCATCATGGTTTCTTCCTTCGAGGATTCCATTCATTTTCCGCCCAATCAGGATAAGGGTACAAACCTGAGCCTCCTTTCATGAGGTATTTCATTTTCCTCCCAATCAGGATAAGGGTACAAACCTGAGCCTCCTTTGATGAGGTATTTCATTTTCTGCCCAATCAGGATAAGGGTACAAACCTGAGCCTCCTTTGATGAGGTATTTCATTTTCCGCCCAATCAGGATAAGGGTACAAACCTGAGCCTTCTTTGATGAGGTATTTCATTTTCCGCCCAATCAGGATAAGGGTATAAACCTGATCCTCCTCTGAGGAGGTATTTCATTTCCCGATCAGGTTAAGGGTTAAACCTGAGCCTCATTTTGATGAGGTATTTCATTTCCCGGTCAGGTTAAGGGTTAAACCTGAGCTTCGTTTCTACACGAGGTATTTCCTGTCCCATCCAGGTTAAGGGCAAAACCTGAATCTCACTTCTATTGAGGTAATTTTTTTTTTCTTTATTCTCCATTTCATATCTACCATTTTCATCAGGGTTAATATTTTCATATCCAGTCAGATCCTTCTAACTGGGGCATTTTTATAGCCCAAATTTGGTGTGTTTTCTTTGCCACTAAGCTCGTCTTCAAGCTGGCTTAGTAGCAAAGAGGGGCATCTGTAAACACCCAAAATTTTCCACATCCATTCTTAAACAATCCTCCTCGGGCAGTGCCAACCCTGTTAGGTCAGTGTAGGAGTCAAACCCAGAGTCAGTTTCAGAAAATTACCACTTTACCCATTTTCATTATAAAAATTACCATTTTACCCCTAGGTCATCTCGAACCCCAGTCAGTTGGAGTCAACTAAGCTCATTGGTTAGTTCAGAACATTTAGAATATCAGTCATTTCAAATTCATTTGAGCTCACAGTGAGAAAGTCATTTTCATTTCTGATCATTCCTGCCAAAATGGGATCATTTCTTCATAAATGAGCTCATTTCTTGCTCAAATCCAAGCCAATTGTCTTCGAGTCCGTCATTCATAGTCAGTCATATTCCCAAGAGTCTAACTTGAGCTCACCAGAAGCTCAAGCGCTCCAGTTTCAGTTCAAAACCATTTGCAAGTGTCTAGGAGCCCATTTTAGTCCATTTTAGCTCTTTCAGCTGAAATTGAGTTGAGTTCAGTCAATTAAGCTAGTATTCAAGCTTTGATTTTAGTTCATATCAGTATTACTGACCTTTGTTTCAGCTCAAACCCAGTTCAGGTTCGTAATTCACTTCATTCCAATGATCATTCCATACAATTTCTCTAAAAATAGCAGCTTTTCTTGAAAATTCAGTTGGAAAGGTCAGTTGAGTCAGTGTCTGGTGAGTTCAGTTGAGTTCTGAAACTCTAAAACCCAGCTCAATCTAGCTCATATTAGTTCAGTCCAGCTCGAACCCCAATTTTCAGTGTCACTCTGACCCAGTAGGGTCCCGAAAACCATTTCTTGAGCTATTTTGCAAATTTTATCAATTTTAATGCTTTTTAAACTGGTATAGCTGCCAATCGGGGTCTAACATCTAAAATTCTTCATTCAGGGTCTGTATTTCACATGTCATTTCTCATCATTTCATATCATTTCTTAGCATTTCATAACATTTCATTTCATTTTCGAATTCCAGAACTCCAGTTTTATAAATTTCAATCCAGATTGAGTTTTAAAAGTTTTCATAAATCAATTTCAAACCTCGGGTTTCCAAAATTGATATTTTCACCCTGAGAGTCTAAATTTAGAAATATTTTCTCAAGAAAAATAATCTGGATTTCTTTCAAAATCAAATTTTCAAATTTTACACTAGATTTGCTTCGCAATGAGCTATTGAACTTCAAAATCTGAGCTCGTTTCAAAAACTGCCAAAAATAGCTCGTTTCGTTTTAAAAATATTTTTTCTTGAGAAAAACAATCTGGATTTATTTCAAACACAAATTTTTGAATTCTACACTGGATTTGCTTCGCAATGGGGTATTGAACTTCAAAATCCGAGCTTGTTTCAAAAACTACCAAAAATAGCTCGTTTCGTCAGGAAAATAAATTTGGAAATATTTTCTCGAGAAAAACAATGTGGATTTCTTCCAACATTAAATTTTTAAATTCTACATTAGATTTGCTTCGCAACGGAGTATTGAACTTCAAAATCCGAGCTCGTTTCAAAAACTACCAAAAATAGCTCATTTCGTCTGGAAACTTTCTGAAAAGACTATTTCACCCCTCTAATCTTCAAAATGAATTTCAAAATTGAAATTTGGACCCGCTCTAAGATGGCCCATTCATTTACATTTCTATTTTATTAAAAAAAAAAAGATGTTTCTTTTTATTTGCTTGTTTTTGTTTTTATTAATTTTTATTTGTTTATTTTATTTTAGAGAAGTGGGACCCACAAGGTGGTCACCCAAACCTCCAGCCCCTCTATTTCTCCATTTCCTCTTTCCCCCTCCTTTCTTCCCCTTTCTTTCCTTTTCCTTTTCCCCCTCTTCTTTCCTTTTCCTTCTCTTCCTTCTTTCCCCCTTCTTCCTTACTTCCTTTCCATCTTTTTCAAAAACCAAATGGCTACAGCCATTCACGTAAGCCCATCTCACCTCTTCCCTCATTAAACCCATCATTTCCTAAAAAACTTAGGTCTTTTGATGATTTTGACCTAGGTCATTACAAAAAAAAAAAAAAAAGCCATACGGCTCCTCTTCCCCATTAAACGTCTCTCTCTCTCTCTCTCTCTCTCTCTCTCTCTCTCTCTCTCTCTTGGCCCCCATTGCTGCAGCATTTCTCCAGCTCCCCTTGTAGCATCAACTGTTTGCACCAGCCTCATCATCATCTCCAGCTTCAAATGCAACAGCCACCTTCTCCCTTGGCCACGACTTCCTCCAAGCAAGGTATATACAAACTGCAGCCTCTTCATCAACATCGAAGCAACTCCGTCCAACCCTCCATTGGTGCAGCATCCCTACCCAAGCCAAGGTAAGATCCCTCATATGCAAATTCTTCATTATATGCTATATATTTGTTTTTGTTTTGTTTTTTAATATATGTATTTCATAGGATTGCTATTGAAAGAGAAGAATCCGTCCAATCAATGGACCAGATCTTCCCTTCTCGTAGCCACAAAAATAAGAATGAATATGATTCATGCCCCCTGAGTTTTTCATGTTTTTTTCTAGGTTTAAATGCATTTTGCGTTCTGTATATTGCAGTTAATTTCATTTTTTTGTTTATTTCTTGTTATTTAATTCACTTCATAATGGTAGTTTATCATGTTTCGTCTTAGGCATCTAGTTTAATCATAATTTCATGCAGAAATTATCTTTTATAAATTCTAAAAATTTTACTGTAGTTATGTTATCTTGTTTTCGACATTATGCCAAAAATTTGATTTGATTCGGGTTTTGGAACCCATCCAAATTTGTAAAACCCTAAATCGAGTTTTCTGTCTCTCTGATTCTCCAGTTTATGCTTTAGAAGACTTTAACCTCTGGCACCACCCTTGTGGAAGATCCGGATCATCCTCCAAAAATTACAGTAAATTCATGATTAAATCTACTAATGATATGAAAATTTTGAGATTTTTCCAATTAGTTTTGTCCTTTGTAAAAAATCGGATTTCTCAGACCTCTGGGAAAATATTGATTTCCTTTTGTCAGGGTATAGACAGATCCTAATGCACCGAGTCCATCCAATCTGTAACCTGTCTGCAAAAACTTTCAACATGAAAGTTGTTCCTAACATAATTTCCTGTCATTTCCCAAAATTTGGTAATTTTTGGATCTGTTTCATTATTTTTCCCGGATTTTCCGTTTCTGTCTAACAGATTCCAATGTCCAGAAATCTCAGAGATCTAGGTCTCTGATAACAGTATAGACTTTTTCAAACCATAACCCAAATCCCAATGGTGTAAAAAGATAAAATCTTCATATGTTTGTAAGGGACGTTTTCGCACAATTTCAGCTTTTTTCCCATCTGTCTTCCATTTTTCCCATGTTTTCTACCGAAACCTGTCTGTTTCCCCTAAATCCTAGAGTCGCCGGATTCCGATCCAACTTGCCGGAGTGGCACAGCTCCGACCATAGGTCAAAACCAGAAAGTGTAAAATAAAAAAAATCCTTGAAATACTGTCCTCTGTCACCCCATAAAATTTGGGAAATTTTTATGGAAGCTTGATATCCTAAATCTCCTTTAGAATCAACATTTTAGGCAAAAATCATAAAATTTAGGAATTTTATTTGAATTTCTATGTTTAAAAATACAAAAAAATAGATTTTCGAGCTCCATTCTGTTTTTAGGGTTATTTTAGGTGTCCATGCCAAATTT
The DNA here is from genome assembly GCF_984573655.1 of Nuphar pumila. Classification (NCBI taxonomy): domain Eukaryota; kingdom Viridiplantae; phylum Streptophyta; class Magnoliopsida; order Nymphaeales; family Nymphaeaceae; genus Nuphar; species Nuphar pumila. The sequence goes on along the minus strand of NC_143256.1, from coordinate 92,453,360 downwards.
TGTTTAATTACAAGTTCATTTGCTCCATGTGTTAGTTTATCTTTAAATTCAGAAGCGAAAATCAGGCGAAAATTAGGTTAAATTCGATATTTTATGATAATTTCATCATTTTAGGGTTTTTATCATATATATAAGCATGTAGAATCATATTAGGGTTAATTTTAATCTCCTTTGCATTTCATATTTTTCAATTTTACAAAATTTATTTCAGAAAACCCTGGTTTCAAGGCCATAGTCTTGTTATCGGGGGTATTTTGGTCATTTTGACCTAAATTTCAAAATTTCAATTTCTAATTCTCCAAAATTTCATGAATATCATCATATTTTATCATATTATGTTTGATTTATTTCATTTGATTTTCAAAATTCCAAAATTTATAAAAATTCTTTCAGAAAACCATGATTTCAAGGTGATCAGGGGTATTTTGGTCATTTTGACCCCAATTTTGAATTTTCAAGTTTATTTTCGAAATTTATTCATTATTTATCATGTTTATATCAAAGGGGGTATGAATTTGGGTTTATATCTGAATAATATCCGATAATTTCCCATATTTTCGGATAAATTCAGAAAAACCTACATTTTTGTGCTAACCTTGTTTTCTAGTTTTGCAGGAACATTCAAGAAGAAGACTTAGCTTTTATTTTTTTTATTTCAATTCAATGTAACCTCAAATGTAATAATTTGGAATAAGAGTTACTTTTCTGCTTAGAATAGGGTTGCATTGCATATAGTTTAATTTATGCAAATTTCAATATGTGATGTATGATTCATGCACATTATTTCAAATTCACTATGGTTTACACGAATGACACATGCACAAGCTCTTATGGAGTTTATAAACTCGGTGGGATTCGTATTTATAGCCATAGTCAGAATACGAAGAAAACCAAGATTTATGATCTTCATATTAGCCACATTCAGCCTACACACTTAGGCTAACTTCAAAAATGCACTGCATTTTTCAAAAACTTCAAAAGGATTTCTCAATTCCTCAATGAAATTCCCTTTTCAAATTCATATTCATTCATTCATATTATTCAAATTGCATTGTTTTCAAATTCATTTTCCAATTTCAATTTCAAAAAATTTAGTTTTCTCAAGAATTTCTAAGTCTTTCTCAAGATCTGATTTTCTCAAAATCCTAAGTTTTCAAATGACATTTCAAAGCATTTCCCAAGTTCAAATCAAGATTTTCCTATGTTTTCAAATTCTCAAATTTCAAAATCCCAAGTTTTCAGAAATCGATTTTCTCATATTTTCCAGTTTTCCTGAGAATTCATTTTCCATTTCAAAAGTCATTTTCCAATGAATTTCTTAGATTTTCTCAGGATTCTCAAATCCATTTTCTCAGAAAAGCAATTCCAATTTTCAAAATCAATTTTCTAAAGTTCAAATTTTTCTTGAGAAATCACTTTCCAATGCAAATTTCTGATTTCCAATAAAATTCAATGATTTTCCCAGGAATTCCATTTTCAAGCATTTTCCAGTCCTTTTCTAAATGCATTTCAATTTTCCAAAGCAAACATCATATTTTCTCAAACTTGCATTTTTCAAAATTCCATAGCACAAGCCTGATTTTTTGTGCATTATAGGAAAAATAGAGCATAATTTAGATATTTGAGTCAAGTTAAAGCACATAATTGGTCCTTGATTCAATTACCCCTGGTAAAGGCGCTAGGAACGGTTGAACCTCGTACCGATAGGCGGATCCCATTCCATAGAATTTTCCCTCAAATTTTCAAAATGGAGGCGAGTAAATTTTCAAAACAATTTTCAAAACTTTGGTCGAGTTTGAATCACAAATTCGCTTCTCTCTCGCAAGGGAGGGGAAAAATTGTGCGATGATAACAAAATTCAAATCTGGATTGAAAATTTTGAAATCGAGAGTTCTGGACCTCGAAATGACTTGTTGTGCAGTGCAGTGATATGAAATGCTTATGCAATGATATGCAATGACATGTCTTACGAAATATAATCCTGAAACAGGATTTGAAGATTCCTGTCTCCTGTCAAGACTAGAATTTTGAACATCTGAGCTAAAATAGAGAAATTTTGAGAGTTGCAGATGAAATTTGGGCTTTTGCAAGTTTCAGGCTCAGAAAATGACCATTTTGCCCTTCGGCGATTTCAGAGGCTGGATGTTGATGCTTGATGGAAATGTCAGAGAGGTGAGTGAAAATTTGGGGTGTTTACAAATGCCCCTCTTTGCTACTAAGCCGGCTTGTGGCCGAGCTTAGTGGCAAAGAAAAACACACCAAATTTGGGTCGTATAAAATGCCTCATTAAGAAGGAACTGACTGGGTGTGAGGAAGTTAGCCCGATGAAGATGATAGATATGAAATGGGGAATGAAGAGGAACGACTCACTCTATGAGAGTGAAATTCAGGTTGTTGCCCTTATCCTGGATGGGACAGAGAATGCTTCGTATGGAATGAAGCTTAGGTTTGACCCTTAACCTGATTGGGGAATGGAATATCTCATCAAAATGAGACTCAGGTTTGTACCCTTAACCTGATCAGGTGGAAAAATAGAATACTTTATCAAAGGAAGCTCAGGTTTGTACCCTTAACCTGATCGGGCGGAAAATAGAATACCTCATCAAAGGAGGCTCAGGTTTGTACCCTTATCCTGATTGAGCGGAAAATAGAATACCTCATCAAAGGAGGCTCAGGTTTGTACCCTTATCCTGATTGGGCGGAAAATAGAATACCTCCTCAAAGGAGGCTCAGGTTTGTACCCTTATCCTGATTGGGCGGAAAATAGAATATCTCATCAAAGGAGGCTCAGGTTTGTACCCTTAACCTGATCGGGCGGAAAATAGAATACCTCATCAAAGGAGGCTCAAGTTTGTACCCTTAACCTGATCGGGCATAAAATAGAATACCTCATCAAAGGAGGCTCAGGTTTGTACCCTTAACCTGATCGGGCGGAAAATGGATGGAGTCCTCGAAAAAAGAGACCATGTTGGAACCTTCGGATTTTGCACAATAAATCCGATAGGGTCTTTGCAAAAGGAAGGAAAATGGGGTCTCTAAAGCTTGAAAAGGGGTTGGTCTTGGGCGTCTCATTGCTGAGACTAAATAGCTTTTAAAATTGCCTTTTGCGAGAAAATGATTGGTGGTTCAACCTCGAACCGAAATGGGACTGTCTATGGTGGAACAGTGGGGACACAAGGAAGTGTGCGAATCAGAGAGCTCACGCTCTCAAAGAAGGGAAGGAATGAAGTCCTTAAGAGGGATTCAAAATTGGTGTCAGGATGTATCAAAACGGACATCAAGCTCTCACTTCACGTCAAGATAGCTAAAAAATATTGTCAAAATGTTTGAGAATTCTTGTTGTTGATTCAAAGTATTTGAAATTGATGCACACTTTTATAACATTATCCCTCCTTTTCTACCTGAAGTGTTACCTCCAAACGAGATTCACTTCGTAGAATCAAGATTGGGAATCCAAATCACTTGCAATTAACCTTCTTCAAAGAAGCTATCAATTTCCTTGACATGAGCAGGAAAGAGAATTTGATATTATGAAAGTGATCGATGAAAGGATATTGATAATAGCATTTCACAAATTTAAAGAATATTCTTGATAAATGTGGCAGTTTGATATCCTGGGAGTTTCTCTCATGATAATCCTTCTGCACTCTTTTGGCTCTCTTGGGTTTCAGTTACATTCTCCTTCATTTTGGAGATGTCCTGACTTTTCTCTCTTTCTTTTTCCTCTCTTGCTCTCTTTTGGGAAGGGTATGTCACAAACTCCTTCAACTTGAAAATGTTTTGATCCGTCTTTGATGATATTGGCTCATGGGTTAGAGATCTTTTTGGATGATAGCTGAAATTAAATATCTTTCAGGGATTGTCGGGAGGTTCATCGCATCTGCCTTCATCTCGACAATGCTTTGGACTTTCCCTGGAAGGATCCGTCACAAACTCCGTCATCTTGGAGATGATTCAGATCTTCTTTGGCCCTGGGGGTTTGCTCGCTTCATTTGCTTTCATCTTGACGACAATTGAGGGATCCCTTTTGCAGATATTTAATTGCAGCTTAGGTGATTTTGAGGAGACAAGGCTTGGGTGAATTCTCTCTTTTTCTAGTGCTCAGGATATTTTCACTACCTCATTTTCACAAGAATGGTCTTTAAAGAGTGTGCCATAACTGCGATCAATATCAATCATTTTTGGCTTTGCGATAACATTGAATCTTTTTTTCTGGCCATATCGAGGACTTTTCCTTCATCCTTTTGGTTGGCCAATAGAAAAAATTTGAATTTTGAATCTCTTTTCGCAAAAGCTTCACTCTTTTGGAGGTAATGATGAAAGCATTCTGAGGTAAAGATTTGTATAATAAAGTTTTTGAAATCAACAAGTAATTGACTGACAAATTGACAACATGTTCTTGATATCCTGGGTGAAAGAGAGCGTTTGAGGTTCGGCTCAACACATCCGTGACGAAAATTCTCCTCTCTTTTTCCCCAAAAAGAGAGACTCAGGCTTAGCCCTTACCTGAATGAGAAATGAAAATTACTCCTCTCTTCCCTGAAGAGGAGGTGTTTGCAAAATGAACTTTCGAAGAGAAATTAAGCTTTCGTCAAAGCTCCTTAATATTAGGCTTCTCTTATGGAAAGGGGGCCGATAGTAGTGAGGTCAAAAAATTGGGTCATGAAGAAACGAGTCCATCACAGTCTCCCTGAAAAGAGGGTCTTCCACGACAAAAAATGGCCTAGTATGAAATTGGGGGGCCACAAGAAAAGTGAGTCTCCATCGAGCCTCTCCCTATGAAAAGGGTTCCTTGTGTAAAATTGGAAATTGTTTTGCAAATGGTTCACAAAGATGCGAGTTCCTTCAAACTCTCCCTGAAAAGGGGCTAAGTGAATGAATTGGATAGCATGCGAAAAGAATGAGCTCCCTCGAACTCTCCCTAAAAGGGTCTCTCGCAAGAGAAAATGATTGAAATTGGATATTGAGATTGATTCACCCAAAGGTCGAGATTGGAAATTGAGAAATTGATTGTTGGAAATTGGGTGACCCAGAGGTCGAAATTGGATGACCTGATGGTCGAAATTGAGAATTGGTTGACCAAAAGGTCGAAATTGTGTGTCCCGAAGGTCGAAATTGGATAATTCACTGACCTGAGGGACGAAATTGAAGAATTGAATGACCCGAGGGTCGAAATTGAAGAATTGAATGATCCCAAGATTTAAATTGGGAATTGTTGGGCAAAAGGTCAAATTTGAGAAATTGACTGACCCTGAGGATCGAAATGACTAAGATCAACATAGGAGAATAAATGACTCGAGTCAAAGCTCGAATAACGTAAAGAGATCACGAGTCGGAACCCGGATCAACAAAGGAAAATAAAGAACTCAACTCATAGCTCGAATAAGGTAAAGAGATCACGAGTCGGAACTCGGATCAATAAAGGAAAATGAAGAGCTCTGGTCAGAGCTTGAATAAGGTAAAAAGATCACGAGTCGGAACTCGGATCAACAAAGGAAAATGAAGAGCTCGAACCAGAGTTCGAATAAGGTAAAGAGATCACGAGTCGGAACTCGGATCAACAAAGGAAAATGAAGAGCTCGAATCAGAGCTCGCATAAGGTACAAAGATCACGAGTCGGAACTCGGATCAACAAAGGAAAATAATTTGAAGGGAAAACCCAAGTCGGAACTCGGGTTTTCAAAAGGAAAATAATTTGAAGGAAAACCTGAGTCGGAACCCAGCTTTTCAAAGGAAAAATAATTTGAAGGAAAACCTGAGTCGAAACTTGGTTTTTCAAAGGAAAATGATTTTGAGGGAAAACCTGTGTCGGAACTCAGATCTTCCAAGGAAAATACAGACCAGCTTGAAAGTTGGATTTTGAAAATATACCAGTTTGAGCACTGGTTTTTGAGAATGTACCAGTTCGAGCACTAGATTTTTTAGAATACCCCAGTTCGAGTACTGGATTTTGAAAAAACACGAGTTTGAGTGCTGAATTTTGGTTCAGTACTGGTGATTGTCTTTCAATTTTGAATCATTAGGAATTGTGATGGGATTGTTTGCTGACATCCCAATACTGACCAAATTGTTATTAATGCAGTTGAATGCAAATGAATGCAAATTGATGCTCATGAATGCATAAGTGTGTAAAATGATAAATTTCTTTATCCTGCCTGCACACAGAATAAAATTTTTAAAATGCCCCAGTGTATCTGGGAAAAGAAAGTTTGGTCCTTATTGAAGAGAATAGGAAGATTACAAAAGAAGAATAGATGCTTCAAGTATAGAACTTTTTCAAGTGTCGAGCATTAATGGGATGTGATAGTTCTACCCCATCGGCGTTGATGAGCCGATATGAGTTGCGGGGTAATGCTTCTTTGACGACATAGGGACCTTCTCAATTTGGCGACCATTTTCCACCGGGATGATGCTTTAGATAGGCCGTGGCTCGAAGTACTAAATCATTGACTTTGAATCTCCTTTTGATGACCGATTTCGCATATTGCCTGACTATTCTCTGGCGATAGGATTGAGCATGTTCTGTTGCTTTTAACCTTCTCTCATCGAGCAAGTCTAGTTGTACCAGTCTCTGCTGCTGGTATTGATCAAGAGGTAGTTCTAGAAGTGATGCAAATTTCAAAGCGGGCTTCTGAACATGTAACGGCAATACTACTTCTGTTTCATAGACCAGTTCTGATGGAGTAACATTTGTTGGAGTGCGAATGGTGGTCCGGTAGGCCCATAGTGCATCGTGGATCTTCTCATGCCAGTCGCGGCTGGTTTCTACAGTTTGCTCCAAGATACGGATTAAAATCTTGTTGGTAGCTTCTGCCTGACCATTCCCTTGAGGATAGTAGAGAGCGGAAAAATGATGATAGATTTTAAACTTTGAGCAGAAGGTTTTCATTCTTTCATTGTTGAAGTAACTGCCATTGTCTGACACGATGTCATGTGAGATGCCGAAACGACAAAGGATGCTCTTATGAATGAACGAGACCATGTGTCGTCCTTCTACTGTGCGGAGAGTGATAGCTTCTACCCATTTGGTGAAATATTTTGTTGCAGCAAGGAAGTATTTGTGGCCATTTGAAGTAGAAGGAGTGATGGGACCTACGACATCGAAGACCCACATAGAGAATGGCCATAGAGAGACAACAGATTATAAATATGTTGCTGGAGCATGAATAGAAGGTGCATGTATCTGGCATTGGACACACTTCTTCACAAAATGGTAACAATCTTGCTGCATAGTCTTCTAATAGTAACCTGCTCTGATGATCTACTTGACAAGGGTTTGGTAGCCGACATGGCCACCACAAATGCCTTCGTGTGCTTCTCGCACGACTTCTTTGGCTTCGTTTTCGTCTAAACATCTGGAATACTCTGAACTGAATCCACGATGATAGAGGACATTGGCCAGGATAAAATATCGAGTAGACATGCACTGAATTGCTCGCTGCTCTTTCTTTGAGAGTTCTGGAGGAAAGTCACTGGTTTCTATGAAGTTTTTGATATTGTAATACCAAGGCTTCTTCTTTTGCTCAGCTTGATGTACTTGTTCTGTTGGAAGGAAGGCAGGTTGGTCAAGTATGCCAATTTCAAAGGAGCGACAAGATTCTTCATTCTTGAATGCCATAATGGAGCCTAAACTGGCTAGGCTATCGGCCACTTGATTAAAATCTCTCTTGATATGGAAGAGCTGAAATTCTTTGAACTGGCTAGCAAGAGCTGAAACAATTTTCTGATAAGGAAATAATTTCTGATCTTTCACTTGCCATTCGGCTCGGACTTGATTGACAACGAGTAATGAGTCGTCGTAAGCGTGAACTTTCTTGACATTGAAGTCTAATAGAATCTTTAGACCTTGAATCAGGGCTTCATACTCAGCCATATTGTGGGTGCATTGAAAGTCTAACTTGAGAGAAAATGGAATCATCTCCTTCTCTGGAGTGATTAATAAGATCCCAATGCCTATTCCATCCATATTCTTGGAACCGTCGAAAAATAAATTCTAGACTGGAGATTGCTGGATATTGCATATTTGCTTGTCTGGGAAATCATCTTCGGCTTTTGCTTCTTTTGCCAAAGGAAAATCTGCTAATTGATCTGCAATTGATTGTCCTTTAATGGATTGCTGTGAGACATATTCTAAGTCATACTGTATCAGTAAGACTTGCCATTTAGCAACTCGTCCACTGAGAAAAGGTTGCTCTAAAATGTATTTGAGAGGATTAAGTTTAAACAAAATTTTGACTTCAGATGCCAGCAGGTAGTGTCTTAGCTTCTGACACATCCACACCAGAGCTAGGCAGGTCTTCTCTATTTGAGAGTATTTCTTTTCATAGTCTATGAAAGTCTTACTCACATAATAAATGGCGTGCTCTATCAAGTTGTCTTCTTCATACTGCTCGAAGAATCCGCCGCATGCGACTTGATTGACTGAGATATATAACAAAAGAGGTTTTCCCAATTCCGACGGTGATTGATATTTTGGAAGTATTATTTTTGAAACAATATTTTTCAATAAACTCTTTGGAAAATCGTCAACCAAAAGTAAATAATCGACTTTCCACGAAGTGGTAAGTATGCGTCGAATCCACAAAGAACAAGAATTACTCAAGTATTTCTAAGAAATTTAATTTATTAATCAATAAACACTAGTTAGAAGTACAATGCTAAAACAATTACAAATTAACACTACAACTACTGAGAAAAGCTCTTCAGTCTTCTGTTGCACGCCAAGGGTATTTTTGTCTTTTCACCAATTATCCTATCTTCGCACTTGGACAAGAAACCCTGAAAAATAGTTATGCTTTTCAACCTAAAAACATAGGAGAATAAAGAGTTAGTAACTAATTTTAATAACTCAAGCTAGAAATGAAACTAAACCTAATTTTTAAGAAATTAATAAACAAATCCTAATTACGAGAAAATAATCAAATAAAAGATCAAACTAATTCTAAAATCAACTAACCTAAGGCTAACAATGCTGGATGATGCAGATGCAGCACTAAAAATGCAGAAACCGATGAAAACAAACCGAAAATAACTAAAAGAATGAAATTACGAAACTACCCCTAACTAGTGCAAAATAGACTTCTAACAGCTCTTCAGAAAATGACTGTTTGACAAAACAAATGAGGTCCGATTTTCCCGAAATTTATTCTATTCTGTAACTAACAGATTCAAAAACCTGAAAGTTTTTACAGAATTAAAAAATGATATATGGAACTCCAGATATAAGAGTTTCAAAACTGGGAAAAATCAGGATATCGCAGGTCCCGAAATTTTCAAATCCGAAAAAGCAGTTTTCACAAAATGCTTAAAAATCAGATCAAACCAACTCAGATCGAGCTGAAATTTGGTCTGCAGACAGTTAACACGCCTGTAAAGTGAATAGAAAAATAATATTTGGAAAACTCAAAAATTTTGCACATGAAATGACGACAGTGCGACAGGGCAAAAATCGGGTTTTGAGTTCAATGTACTATTCACTTTATAAATCTATTTTAAACACTAAAAATGCAATTTAACCCTAATGCAATCCTAAATGGTACTGAATGACAGTTGATATGCAGCTGATGAATGCAATTATGATAAACAAAATATAAATGAAATACAATATGCAATTTATGACTAAAACTAAATGAACTAATAATGCAATTGCAACTAATGTACTTAAAAGTGCACTTAACTATATGAATGAGTAACTGCAATTAATACAAACTAAATGCACATGATCTAATTGAATTCTAACATAAAAAACAATAAGCAAACACACCTTAAATCAACACTTATTTCTAAAATCTAATTAATTCCATTAAGTGAATAACCAACTACTTATACTAAATTTAATATGAAATAATACTAAGGTCAACTATCCAATTAAACTAATGAGGTATGATTGAGGGTTTGACTAAGACTAAGTTCAACTAGGTTGACTCGGTTGACTCGACTAGGCTTAGACTAGGGACACGACTCACCTAATTGGGTCAACTAGCTTGACTAAGTTAAATTAAATACCTAAATTAGAACTCTAAAATTCAAATCCTAATTAATTACTCCTAATAAGTACCACGACTAACCCTAAACCTTCAACGCCCAATATATTAACTCTAATTAAAACTTAGTTAACTAAGAACCTAATTCCTAACTAAGGTTAACATACTTAACTAAATTAATTAAACCTAATGTAAATGTAGACTTAACTAAAAAGACTTAATATTAATATTTATCTAATTCAATAACACAAAGTAGCCAATGGAGTGACTAATTAATCAAATACGAAATTGACAAGTTGAGAGCCTCCAAATTCGTCCAACTCAAAAAGGGTTACTATCTTTAGAAATCTTCAAAACCAAATTGGAAACTTTGAATAGTTTAAATCATCCAGCACAAATTAGTCTACACTAATTGATCTTGCCTTAAAAGCAATCAAACGATCTTAAATATCTCTCCCAAATCCTTGAAAACTTTTTAAGAAAGGAGTTTGAAATTCAAGATTAGTTTCCAAAAACGTATAGAGGATAGAAGGCTCTATCCTTAGTGGCTTTGAAAGCACTTTAGGAAACTATAAAAGAAGAAACCGTCCATCCCAAATTAGTCCACACGATTTCCTTGGTTTCCCAAAAAGAAAACTTTTCTAGCAATTAAATCCCTTCCAAAAATCGTGTGGAACAATTGTGGCAAGTTAATTTTTGAAATCCCCACTTATTTCCACTTTCGAAAAAGTAGACCCTTGCTCACTTTGCTGGAAAATAAAACTTTTAAAACTTCTTTGGATTGAATCAAGAAGGTCAATAGTTACCTTCCACAAATTTGAAGCAAGCTCACTTATCAAAAATGTTTTTTACTAATACCCTTGATACAATGAATCTAGACTCTAAATTAAATTACCTAACCTAATAAAACATACTAAAAATTTCAATAAAAACGTTTAAGGCAGCCAAGACCTAATACACTACACTGAGACACACTAATTACTTTCTAAATACACAAAACACTTAACAAAAGCAGCCTAGAGCTCTAATGGAGCTCTAATGGCTGACGCCCCACCTTGGGGAAGATGACTCCTAAGCTACTAAAATCAAAAATTTCACTAACTAAAAAAAACAAATGCAAAAATTAAACAAGCCTTGCCACGATAATGATGAATCTAATTAATACTTGACTTGAAATAAATAATTACACTAATTACAGCCTAAACAAGATGTCTAACATGCTGGAAATCATAACACACATAAAATACCACATTATTTAAATGACTAGCCTAATGCACTAAGCATGGAAGATCAAAAACACTAAATCTAATTCCAAAGCAATCTCTAAATTAACTAAACATGAATCAACGAATTATATTATTGGAAAATTTAAACTATATAGCAAACCTATAGTCGGCTGAACAATACTATAAAACCAAGGAAATAATAAAATTCGATTTTTGTATTTTTCCCAATAAAACTAAAACACACAAAACACTAAAACATTAAAACAATATTCAGAACAATCCTAAAATGCTAAACTCGACCAAGACACAATTTGTAAAACTGTAAAATCAACAAAAGGTGCAAGCACACAGCTTGAAGTTGAAGATTACACTCACATCATGATCATGAACTGTAATTCAACGATTATTGTAAAAACAAATCACACGATAATCCTAGACTCAAACCTCACCTAAAACGAAAAAAAAATGACACTGGAACAGCCACCACAAATCATATTTTAGCAGTAGAATCACAGAAAAAATTTACAGCAACTAAACTTACTAAAACCCAAAGATCGGCTAGAATTACTCTAGCCGATTTTTTTTTTCTTTTTAATTGAAATAACAAGCAATCAAATCCAACGACTCAACTAGATCAAAATGAAACTTTTTAAACTGATTTTTCTGTAAAAAGAACACTATAAAACACGCTGGACAGAATTGAAAAATCAGCTAGATGAGGATCTGGTCGATTTTCACATTTTGGGTGAAAAACGATGAAAACTCAAGATTCAAACAATTAAAAATAACACCAAACCTAGATCTACCGTGCTAGTCTGTGCACGAGCTCTATACTAAGGTTGAAACACAAAAAACACAGCAAACACACAGAAAATAACAAAAGAAAAACAACACACACGATTTAGGCTTTAACTAGAAGAAAAGAGAGAAGAAGACCTACCTCAAGGGCAATCCGACGATCATAGAGGAGAAGAGAGCGGACAATGGCCTTGATTTGACATCCCGAACAGTTCGAGAATGCTGGAATATCACCACGAGCAGGGTTTCTACAGCTGCAACACATTGGAGATCCACCGAAGATGGAATGGGTGCCGATTCGCGATCGGAGGGCTCAGAAAACCGAATGGAGGTAGGGCCGGCTCATCTTGTTGGAGTGTTTCGCACTTCCAAGCAAGATTAATGGTCTCCACCTCTGCTACACCTGCAAAAACACAGCAAATGATGAAAAAACGCAGCAAGGATGCTAAAGAAATGAAAAGGAATGGAAAGAGAGATAGACTAATGCTTGATTTCCAAGCAAAAACCCAATCTTCGATGGAAAATGAGATGGAATGAAGGGTTGGAAGGGGCTGGAGTTAGAATCACTGTAGGAGGTGCCTATCTCAATGCCAAAGACATCTAGGGCTCTTCTAAAAAATATATTTATACTTTTGATGATTTTCAGAAACAAGGTTATAAAAAAATATTTCACTAGGCGCCACTTTCTGGGGGGTTTTCTGCAAAACTTTTTGAAATGGATATGGATATGCGTGTGGGTTGGATTTGGGCTTTCTAAAGGTTGATCCAAGGTCCAAAACAGCCTAAATGGGTCAGATATGGATCTGATCCACCTCGAAATTTGTGCCCGAACACTAAAATAGCCATAACTCTCTCATTTTAACTCCAATTTCTCTGAAATTCGAACCGCAACCCCTTACTATCAAAATGCATCTAAACATGGGTTTTAAACCTTAATCTTACCATAAAATGCATGAATAACTCGTTAACATGATGTGCATTTTATGCATCATCAGGCGGCTTCAAGATAGGAGGATTGAGAAGATACTTCTTGATACAATCAAAAGATTGATGACATTCTGGTCCCCATTCAAACCTAACTCCTTTTCTAAGCAAGTGGTTGAAAGGTTCGCATCTCATTGCCAAATTGGAAATGAATCGCCGAATTGATTGCATGCGTCCCTGAAGGCTACGCAATTCTTTGAGAATTTTCAGGGGTGACATATCAATGATAGCCTTTGCTTTGGCGGGGTCAACTTCAATTCTCTTTTTGCTGACCAGAAAACCCAAAAATTTGCCTGATTCGACTCCAAAAACACACTTTTGGGGGTTAAGTCTTAACTTATAAAGAATAAGCCATTTAAAAACTTGATCAAGGGCTTCAAGGTGATCTTATTTCTCTTTGGATTTCACGAGAATATCATCGACATATGCATCTATGATTTTGCGCATCTGATCGTGAAAGATAGCGACCATTGCCCGCTGGTACGTTGCTCCAACATTCTTGAGTCCAAAAGGCATAACTATATAACATAAAGTGCCCCATGGCGTAATGAAGGAAGTTTTTGATTGATCGCGGGCGGCCAACTTAATCTGATTGTAGCCGGAATATCCATCCATAAAGGAGAACATGGCATGTCCTGCCGTGCTGTCGACTAGAAGATCAATGCTTGGAAGCGGATAATCATCTTTCGGGGTCGCTTTATTGAGGTCTCTGAAGTCTATGTAAATCCTTACTTTGCCGCTTTTCTTTGGAACAACGACGATGTTGGCTAACCAATCTGGGTAGTCAATAGCTCGAATGAATCCTGCTTTGAGCAATTCTTCAAGTCCTTCTTTAACTTGTTCTACTCTGGGATCCATTTTCCTCAACTTCTGCTTAACTGGCTTAGCATCTGGCTTCAAAACGAGGTGGTGTTCGACTAATTTGGGGTCTAAACCCGACATGTCTTCATATGAACATGCAAACACTTCTTCATGTTGCTTGAGAAAATTAGTGAGCCTTTCCTTTTCTTTCGGACTTAGACTGGTACCGATCTTTAGAATCTTGGGATTGTCCTTTGAACCGATATTGACATCTTCAATCGGATCTTGTGCTAGAGTAGATGGTTCGTCTTGCTTCTAAACTGAGGCGAACGCTGGTAATTCCTGAAGGGACTGATCATATTCTGCATAATCATCCGACTGCTTTGCAACCTTGCCATCTTATGTGTTTGCTTTGACTTGGTGAATTCCTGCCGATTTCTGGAAAGCCTTTGGGTTGAGAACGAGCTTCTTGATTGCTCGGAAAGACATTCTGAAATTTTGGATAAGAAATTTGATTTAGGGAAAATTGCCCATCATAAGACAAACAATCATTTGAAAAGAACCATGCATAAAATGTCATTAAAATTATAAAATGAGGAGATAGACGAAAAGGAGACAGATGGCATCCAGATAGACAAAGAAACTTGAAATTTTATTTATTTTGAATTGATCAAGGACATTGATAAAATGAGACATTTATTGAAAATAATAGAAAGAAAATAATAAATGGTTCTCAATGTGCCCCTTTGACAAAAACAATTTTCTTTGGTGAGCTTCCACCAGAAAACCCTAGTCCTGCTCTGTGGAGACGATGTTTTTGGATCATTGGATCGACACGACCATCTTCGTTTTTGCCCAGTCCTTTAAAGGGTTGATAACCATGCTTCAGTAGTAAATCAAATCCCTTTCTTGCTTTCATGAATTGTGGGAACAACGGATGATCTTTGATGACACTGTAGTTGATCCAGACTCTAGTCTTGAAGAATTTGGGACCACTCCATCGGGTCATGGCCACAGTGTGCAGAGCTAATTCTGAGGATGTCTGGAGTATTTCTCGATTTTCTCCGAGACTGATTTCTTCACTTTCCCTGATGCTAGGGATATCTGCAGTGAATGATGGTCGAGGGATCATGGGTTGCAGGAGCCTTTCTTCTAGGTCCTCTCCCAATATTGTTGTAATCATTCCACCTTTTGACCATTTTACGCATTAATGAAGAGTGGAAGGCACTGCATTAGCATTATGAATCCATGTCCTTTCGAGCAGCAGATTGTAGGTGGGCGGTACATTGACCACATGAAAGAGGACAGAATGCACTGAGTAATTGATAAACACCTCCAAGAATATCTTGCCTTTAGCTGTTTGACCATGATTGTCAAACCCATAGATAGTGATAGGATCTGGAATGTATTCTTCGTCCTTGATCCCTAATGCTTTTGCTGTCATTTCAGGACATATGTTGAGGTTGCTGCCTCTATCAACTAGCACATGTGGTACTGTCATCCCTCTTACTCGAACGACGATGTACAGAGCATTATTATGAAAGGAATGCGGCTTTGGAAGGTCCTCATCTGAGAAGGTGATTGGTGCATTAGTCATGGCTGAATTCACAATTTGTGCCATGTCTTCAGGTGTGTTACTGGGTTTGACTTTAATCTTTCTGAGCAAATCCTCCAGTACTTGCTGGTGCTTACAGGAATTCTTGGTTAAGTCCAAAATGGAAACATTGGACAGAGCAGTTAAAGGCTTCTGACTTTCCTTTTCTGGCATAGGCTTGATGAACTGGTTAAGGAAATCAGGAATTCCTCTTAATTTGGGGGACGACTTTGTGGGCTCTTCAGATACTTTCATCATGTCAAATGTTGAGATTATGTCCATTTTCTTAAAAGTTTGAGCTGCTTGTCGTAGCACTGACACCTAATGCTGAACTTGGAGATCTTGGACGGAGCATAGTTTGATGTGCTCGTGAGGTAGAAATGGTTGTTCAGATATCATTGTTGTGGTGTGTGAAGGAAAGGGCTGATTTAGAATGTCCATTTTTTCTTCTTCTTCTCCTTCTACCAACAGATTCATGTCAATAAGATCATGCACAATATTCTTGAAAACAAAGCAGTTCTCAGTGTTGTGTCCCACTGTCTAGTGGAACTTGCAAAATTGATCTTTCCATTTCCCCATAGGCACAGGGGGATCGGCCAGCCTAGGCAACTTGACCATTTCTTTCGACAGCATATACTCGAGCATATCTTCGAGTGATTGGTCTAAAGGAGTGAATTTTCTATCGTAACTCCATCCTTCATGTTTAGTCTTCTCACGCAGTTTCGGCCCTTGATCCTGCTGAGGAGGTTTGCTGTATTGAGGTGCAGGCTTTACTTTCTGATCTCCTTTGTTGTTTGAATTGCCCGCGCCATAGCAGTAGTCTTTCTTTTGCCCTTTGTAATGGTTTCGGCTGTTGTGGTTGTTGTTGCCAGAATAGGTGAAATGTGTCTTCTTTTTCTGTTCACCTTGAGGGTTATGTTTGGGAAACGTGAAGCCTTCGTAGACTCCTTTCTCCACACTTAGTTTGAGCCATTCTGCTCGCTCAGTTAGCTCAATGAAGGTCCTGGATGGTGCGGTGGATATCAATCCTCTCAGAGGTTGCGAGAAATTGTTGAGGATCAATGATAAAGCGTGCCTTTCTGATATAGGATCCCTCATTTTGTTGCAGTCTGACCTCCATCTATGAATAAAGTCCTGTGCTTTCTCACTTTTGTTCTGCCTCAGACTGCAAAGATGACTTAGTGTCGGGAGCGCCTCCGTGTTGAACAAAAAGTGTTCAATAAACAAATTCACTACTTTATCGAACTCCTTGAGCTCGATGGGATTGATATGCTCAGCATACCATTTAGCTGCGACTCCTTCCAAGCTGCGGGGGAAACATAGGAATAGTGCTCTGTTGTCCCTATTGAACCTTGAGCATTCAGCAAAGAATGTAGCGAGATGAGCTTTCGGGTCGCCAGAACCGTCGAACTTGATGAATTTTCGGGGTAGATTCTCTAGATCATCATCCCCTTCTAAGCCATCATAAAAATCTTCGCTGGTGAAGACTTTCTTGCCCTTGTCGCGGGCTTGTAGATCTTTAACCACTTTTGCCATTTCTCTGAATTGCGCTTGCAGGGGCTCTTCTGTGACCTGACCTTTTGCTTTGCGGCTCTTCCTTTGCTCTTGGACCCGTTTCTAAAACGCCGGAGGCACCTCATATTCTTCATCGGTGTTTTCAGTTGAGTCGGATTCATCTGAAATTTCCTCTGGCTGAACCTGCTTCGTGGAAGCCTTCTTATCCTTGTGCCCATGGAACTTTTCTCTAAATGGATTCTTTTCTGAACTGGTCCCGGGCTGCTCATTCATCATTTTGTTCATCATCTTCCGGAACATGGCATACATTTGCGGGTCTATGCCATCATCCTCTTGTTGCTGATCTTGACTCCTGTCGGATCGCGGGGAGCCCATCTCTTCTTCTGAAGCTGACGAGTACTGAGATGCCATTGTTCTTTTGCCTGATCTTGTCCAAACCATCAAATGTTATGGATACTCTCTGCAGGGCAAAGACCTGATTAGATTCTGAAGGAATTGGTTTTTGGAAGAAATATTTATTGAAAATATGGTAGACAATTTGAAAAAGATATCTCATTACTAGGGATTGAGTCACCGCAGGAATCACGACAATTGTGTTGTCATTCTTTGAAAAAGAAATAAACAATGAAAATATGCCTTGTTACCTAGGCGAGGTCGTCAAACCACAGTAGAAAGAAAATTTCATTGAAATGAGGAAAATATAATTTTATTGATCTTGACAAAGAGGTGGAGGACAAACAATTTGCCACCATTCATGATAGTCTGCAGACACTCTAGGACTGGGAAAGATTTTAAGAGAAACAAAGGAATCTCAGCCATAGCGGGCAGAATGATATGCCCCGGACCATTGTGCGGAAGTGAGATCGAATTCTGCCATGGCTCCTGATAATAGTCGGGCTTCGACGTACTGCTGTCTCTGGGAGAACTGCCGAACGCATCACTCCGATTGGTAGTAAGTGCAGAAGAATGGTCCCAACAATTTGAACCGCTTGCCATAAGCGTACGTATATCTGGGAGGGGATAATTGTCAATCAAAGTAGTCTCAGACTATGTCATCTTCTTGAATGCTGTCAATCATGGATCGATACTGCGCCACTGGAAGAAGTTCTTGGCCATTGTATCTGAAAGAATTCGCTCAGGTTGGAATGTGCTGGAAGAACCAGGATTGAAGTGCGTAGATGCATCCTTCAACTAAAATGGATTCTTCAAGTGAGAAGCGAGTCAAACCTCGATATAGGAAAGCTAGCGCTGCCATGGCTATGGAGAGCCGGTTGGTTTGTCGACTTCCCCATCTTCTCATGAGCTGGATTATTCTGATGTCCATGTAGTTCTGTCCGTCTGGGAAGAGGGTTAATCCTACAGTGCATAGAACCATTGCATTCTGAATTCTTTCTTTAACTGTCCTGGATAACGAGCTGACTTCAACGAAGGTCCCATACTAGCAGTACAACTCGACCAGGTTGACATATTCATTTCCATCTAATTGGATCAGGGGCCAAGATCGGTGGCCTGTCATACGAGCTAAAGAATCTCGTGGGTCCAAACCCTTGACATTGATCAAGAATTGATGCTCTAATGGATCTCCTGGTTGACCAGCCGGTTCTGGTAATCCCATGATTTCTGAAAATTCATCCATTAAAAGGGTCATTTCTCCCCATGGGAACCAGAAGGTACACGTCCGTGGATTCCATCGCTCTGCCATTGCGTGGATCAGGTTGCCATTCACCGTCTGCTTTCAGACTGCTAATGCCACTTCTAATCCGCACTCGCTCAAATAGTCCGAGAACATTCGAGAAAAGCTTTTAAGCCATGAGTAATACCACCGGGGAATGAAAGTTCCTAAGGGCACGATGCTCAGGACGACTTTGTCGCACCTCGTAGGAGATGTGACCTTCTGGAAAAATAGGATCGACTTGACTGGATTCCATCAGACTGAAAACAAAGAAAGACTCAGAATGAGACTTAGGAAAATATAGGAAGTTTAAAAAAAATTTACAGGCAGAATATAAAATGCGGCTGGAAATTCGAGATCTAGTAGAATGAAAAATCACCTGGAGTTTTTGAGAGAAATTAGATGTATGGGAAAATCATCCAGGGTTTGAGAAAATACACGAAAAAGATAAGAATATGGGTATTTGAAAAGATATTTTGGGGAAAATATGAGAAGAATGAAGGTAACATAAAACATTCACATCCTGCACAAACACTTATGCACATACAACACTCCCTAAAAGGCTGACTCTAGATGCATCATTTTGAAAACAGTTGTAGGAACCTAATCCTAACTCTAGGTTCAGAACATCTTTGTCCAATCCAGTTATGCTGATATACCCGAACCGAAATCCGAGGTACGTGGCATATAATTTCAACTCTGGTTCTAAGGTAAGGTTTTCCAACATCCATGAGCGCCTACCGATATACTTCAGACTGTGGCCCGCGGTACGTGGTAGGGGGGTGTTAACCCAAATAAGTGGCCCAGTTATGAGGCTCTGTCCCGAACTAGGGTTCTGGAAGAGAGTCCAACAACATGAAGACCGGGTAAAAGTAGGTAAGGGAGGTTTAAAAAAATGATCAGATGCAAGAAATAGATGGCTCTAAAACCTAAAGAGATAGATTTTGAAAATCTTTGAAGAAGCATACATTGTTTGCATTCAGATCCTAAATTGAGGAGAGTTGTATTTAGACCTAAGTCTATGTGAGCATGAAAATATCTCCTCAATATAGTCCTACCAAACCATGCCTAAGCTATATGCAGTCAATGTCAGCTAGGTCAGAATCTAGGCTCCTAGGTTCACATGATATCAAAAGTAAAAGAGCTGACATTTTGTGAACACAGTTTCGATAGTTGAACTAAGTCAAGCACACTTTTGATCAGACAAGGACAGGTCCCATCTCGGTCGCCAAACCTATTTTTATCGCAAAATTTTTCCTCCTCTTCCCTTCCCTGCGGAAGAGATGGGAAAACGATTCCGCGAGTCAAACTTGACCTGAGTTTTGAAAATTGTTTTGAAATACTCGCCTCCATTTTTGAAATAGCGGGAAAATCCATGGGATGGGGCTCGACCTGTCGATACGAGGTTCAACTGTTCTTGCCGCCTTTAACAGGGGTAATCGAACCAAGGACCAAAAATGTGCTTGACTTAGATAAATCATCGAAATCGTGTTCTATCCTAGATGCACAGAGAATTCAGGCATGTGCTATGAAATTTTGCAAAATGTAGGTTGGAGAACATGATGTATGCTCAGAAAATGCTTTAGAGTCGAAAAATATTTCTCAGGAAAAAGATGGAAATCAGTCTCTCAGAAAATTCTGATGAAAGGGATTTAAAATCTCGAGAAAATTATGAAGTTTTGGGAAAATCATGAATGGTTGAAAATCCTGGGAAAATAGAAGTAATTCTTGAGAAAAGGCAAGCACTTGAAGGGAAAATGCTTATCAGGCGAACTCTAACTTTGAGAATTTTCTTTGGAAAATGATTGAAATTCATTGAAAAATCTTTGGAGAAGGAAAATCGAATCTTAGGAACTTGAAATTCAGAAAATCTTAGCCTTGAAAAATTGGAAATCGATTTTGACTCTGGAAAATGATGAAAAGTTTCCTTTGAAAATTTGGAAATGAACTCTAAGTTAAGAAACATTTTCTGGGAAAATCAGGGAAAACTTAGCTTGGGAAAAACACATCTTTGAAGACCTTTTCAGAGCATCTTGAGAAATTGACTTTCTTGAAATAAAAATTTTACAAAGATGCACATGATTTCATGATGTGAACTATCCTGAATGAATGAATGTCTTTTTATGAAAGCTTCTTTTCTAGAAAATATGCAATTTTAGAATTAAACTAAGGTAAGATTACCACATATTTCGACTATGGCCGTGAATATGTTTATAATTTACTTAGTTAATTCTAAAAGATTTTGTAAACATTGAAAATATGCAATGAATTTTGGAAGATAGCCTAAGAGTGTAGGCTAAGTGTGACTGGTAGAAAAATGCTGAATCTGGGTCTCGTCCATATTCCGAGTAGGGTCGTAAATATGGACTCCACTGAGTTCATCAACTCCCTAAGAGTTGGTGCATGTGCCATTCGTGTACATCCATAGTGCTTTTGAAATAAAATGTATGAATTACATATTCAGGATATTGCAAAAATCAAACTATATGATATGTTTCCTAATCTAAGCAGGAAATTAAATCTCTTATTCCAAAATTTACATTATTACATCACTAATTAAATGAAATAAAAAAGAAATTGCAGACTTCAGCTCCTTCTTTTGAGTGTCCCTGCCAAACTTGAAATGGGTTAGTTCGAATATATGGGTTTTTCCAATATTTTCCAATAATATTTTGAGATTATTGGATTTAATTGGATATAAACCCTATTTTCACACTTTCTTGATATTTGAAAATGATGCAAATGCAAGAAAATTCAGTAAGACATAGTTTGAAATTTGAAATTGTGGTCAAAATGACCAAAACACCCCTAATATTGAAGTTATACCTTTAAAATTAGGGTTATTTGAAGGAATTTTGGTAAAATTTGGGATTTTTAAATTTGAATTGAACCAAATGATGATGAAATGCATGATGGGACATGATGACATGCTGCTAAACATATTAAGACTGTAAAATCATAATTGGACATTTTGAAACTTCGCTAAAACAACAAATTTCGCTTGGATCAAGGTCCTGCGGGACCCTGTTTCGATGATTTGGCTAAACCGATTACAAAAAGTATTCCAAATTAAACCAAATTTGGTAGGGAGCACCTCTCTATCCTTATAAACAGCCTAGAATGCTAAAACTCATGAAATGACATGGTTTAGATGCGAAAATTTGCAGAAAATCCTGAAATGGGCGAATTTCGCCAACGGACCCGAATCAAATGTAGCACTTAATGCGATAATACAAAAATTCCACCATAAAAACATCTGATATTTTGCAGACTGCTAAATGACATGAAAATAAACAATTTTGGATTTTACAGTTTTGGGATTTGAACTATGATGAGTTCAGTAATGGGAATTTGGTTCTGATGAAGGTAAAATCAACCTATTCTGATGTAAAATTACATAAAAAAGAGCAGCTGACCATAAAAATTTCTGATATTTAAATGAGGAACTAATAACATCTACAGGAACAACTTTTATTTTTATGATTTTGGCATTTGATCAACAGGAACAGAGATAAAAATATGACATTACTTGCCTAAATCAACAGAACAGATAAGCATAACAAAACGGAGACTCACAAAAAAAATCCGAAAATGATATTAAGACTGTCCTAAAAATCATAAAATTTCATAGGAAAACAGAAGACATCCCGAACATGACATTCATTATTTACAGATTCGGATTTGGAGCAATACCCAAAGAGAACCCATCGACTTAAGTCGATCCAGAGTCTCAGAGACTCAAATCAAGCTCTGACACATGTCCCGAGCTCTCGGATTTTTGTCAGACAGAAAAAACTTTATAAAAATCTTAGAAACTCATAATACATACTAGACATCATCCCTAGTTCATGACATTTTTTGGATCGAAAATCGGATCTCATATGAGGGAGATCTAGATTTTACAAGTCAAAAATAAATCTTCAGAACGCTTCCCGGGTCACAAAACCTGACCTAACAGTTTGAACTTTTAATGCAGTAAACAAATTCAAATCATTCTGAATTTTTCGAAGATTGTTAGGGACACCTAAGGTCACGTACTATGATTTTTTTAGTATTTTTAAAGAAACATAATTACATGAAATGATGAGTGGACTGACTGACAAAAAACAGAGAATTACATAAATGAAGCAGAATGCATGAAATATCAAATAAATTCATAGAACATGCTATTTTAATGAAATAAAATGTAAATCTAACTTATTTTAATACATGAACATGATGAAATGTGAAAATTTAATCAAGGAAGCATAAAGAATTCGTTTGCTATACGTCATTTTATGAGAATAGCTCGATCCATCCGTCGGATGAGCTCTTTCTTCAATACGGCAATACGAATCAAGGCAATGATATTACTATAATGAAATCAATGGGAATAAAAGTGCACCTTGTGTTCTCCTGCAGTTTTGGAACTCCCAAAGTGAGCGGCTATGAGTGGTTTCCCTCGTCCTTCGATCCGGGCTTCAGAAGGTTCACGAAAATTGATCCACACGTCTAGATCGAATTGGAAGTAATGCGAGCAAGGTTGGTGCTTCAGTGCATCCTTTCAACTAAGCCCATGGGGGGCATGAATTCAGAAAAGCAAAATCGATTTATGAAGAAAATCCAGGTTGAAGTTCAAAATCCAAAAGGAGCCTCCCCTCCCAGCTGGGCGTGGGCTGTGGCTTTTATAGCCATTTTGGAATTTTTTTGAAATTCAAATAGGCTTAATCTGAGCCCTCTATGTGGCACCATCTTAGAGCATGCCACTTGGATTTTTTGAAATAAAAGAAATGTGAATTTTGTGGGTGAGACACCTCAGCAGGAGAGTTTGAAAATTTTCAAAACTTAGCTTGATTTTCTCTGCAGGAGTCTCCCCTATGGCGCCACCTCAGAGGGTGTTGCTTGGGAGTTTGAAATTTGAATTCTGCTTTTTCTGAGGCTCTTTATATGGTGCCACCTCATGGTGGGCTACTTTTATTTTGAACAAAATAAAATAAAAAGAAAATGAAGCCAAGTGGGAGCTCTGGAATGGAGCCACCTTAAAAGGGGTTTGAGATTTAAAGCTGGAGGAAGTGGGAGCATGCCATGTGGCGCCACATCAGAGTGGTTTCACACTGACACGTGTCAGAAGAACAGGGCAGTGGGCTCAGGTGGCGCCACCTCTAAGGAATTTAAATGTTTAAATTTTTGCTTTTTTTGGAAGAAGCAGGGGCTGACATGTGGCAGTTCAGGATGGTTCTGCTTCTGACAAGTGTCAGCTAGCTGGAGGAGACTCTTCAAATGGCGCCCCCTCAGGGTAGGATTTGAAATTTAAATGAGGCTGGCTCTGGAAGAATGGAGGGTGGACATGTGGCACCACCTCTGGGGGATCCTGTAGTGACACGTGGCGGGAGGAAAGTGAAGGAGGAGAAGAGCCATGTGGCGCCACCTCAAAAATAAAATAAAAATGAATTTATGGAGAAAAATCAGCATTTGCGCCACCTAAGCCAGTGTTTGAATTTTTTGAATTGTTGCTTTTTCTAAAGGAGGCCAAGAGTGACACGTGTCCTTTGCTTTTTCTGGAGGAAGCTAAGAATGACATGTGTCACTTACTTTTCTGAGAAAAGTAGGGAGAGACTTGTGTCAGTCTGCTTTTTCTGAAGAAGGGAGGGAGTGACATGTGTCTCTTGCAGGAGATATACTTCAAATGGCGCCACCTCAGAGGAGACAAGCTCTACTTTTTTTCTGGACAGGGCAGCACATGACACGTGGCATCTCAGGGTGGCATTGAAATGACACATGTCAAAGGGTGAAGGTGGTGGACATTGACATGTGGCATAGAATGAAGAGAGTGTCTAATGACATGTGGCAACATCTTAAGGTGTCCCCACACGGACACGTGTCGGAGGATGGAAGGAGAGAGAAAATGACATGTGGTGCCACCTCTAGGTGAACTCCATGCTGACACATGGCAGGGAAATGGGAGGAGAGAGAAAATGGTCCTGTGGCGCCAATCCAGGGACAAGGCTCCTATATTTTTGGGTTTTTTTTCAAAATTCAGGTTTTCAAAAGAAAATCCTATGTGACACCACCTCAGGGTGGGCCCCACATGGCTTCTTTATTGAAATAAGGACAAGACAGTAAACCTCTGTTTTGGAATTTTCATAAAAATCTAGACTAATTGGCAAAACAGAATTTTTGAAAAGAGTTGGCCCTTGTAGGGCGATTTTGTAAAAGGAAGATATTTGGAATTGTTGACAGAAGGGCAAGATCTGAGATAAAGTGGCTGAAATCCATATTGAAAACTATCCAGATTGTTTTCCTGAGAAAATATTTTGAAATTCAGAGTCCTGGGGGTAAAATGGGAAGAATTGACAATTTTGAAGACCCAGGGTTTTGAAATCAATTTTGAAAAGAGTTGAAATTCGAATCTGGATTGAAAATTTTGATATCGAGAGTTTTGGACCTCGAAATAACATGTTGTGCAGTGCAGTGATATGAAATTCTTATGCAATTATATGCAATGACATGTCTTACGAAATATAATCTTGAAACAGGATTTAGAGATTCCTATCTCTTGTCAGGACTAGAATTTTGAACATCTTAGCTAAAATAGAGAAATTTTGAGAGTTGCAGATGAAATTTGGGCTTTTGCAAGTTTCAGGCTCAGAAAATGACCATTTTTCCCTTCGGTGATTTCAGAGGCTGGATGCTGATGCTTGATGGAAATGTCAGAGAGGTGAGTGAAAATTTGGGGTGTTTACAGACCTGTCTTCGTCTGATCAAAAGTATGCTTGACTTTGCTCAATTATCGAAACTGTGTTCTCAAAATGTCAGCTCTTTTGCTTTCGTATATCATGTAAACCTAGGAGCCTAGATTTTGACCTAGCTGACATTGATTGCATATAGACTAGGCATGGTTTGGTAGGACTATATTGAGGAGATATCTTCATGCTCACATAGACTTAGGTCTAAATACAATTCTTCTTAATTTAGGATCTGAATGCAAACAATGTATGCTTCTTCAAAAGTTTTCAAAAATCTATCTCTCTAGGACTTAGAGCCCTCTATTTCTTGCATGTGATCATTTTTTTAAATCCCCCTTACCTATCTTTACCCGGTCTTCACGTTGCTGGGCTTTCTTCCAGATCCTAGTTCGGGACAGAGCCTCACAACTGGGACACTTATTTGGGTTAACGCCCCCCTACCACGTACTAAGGGCGACAGTCTGAAGTATATCGGTAGGCGCTCAAGGATGTTGGAAAACTTTACCTTAGAACCGGAGTTGAAATTCTATGCCACATACTTCGGGTCTCAACTCGAGTATATCGGCATAACTAGATTGGACAAAGATGATCTGAACCTAGAGTTAGGATTGGGGTCCTACAACTGCTTTTCAAAATGATGCATCTAGAGTCAGCCTTATAGGGAGTGTTGTATGTGCATAAATGTTTGTGCAGGATGTGACTGTTTGTATTATCGTTATTCCTCTCATATTTTTCCCAAAAATATTTTTCCAAATATCCATATTCTCATCTTTTTCTTTTATTTTCTCAAACCCTTGATGATTTTCCCAAACATCTAATTTCTTTCAAAACTCCAGGTAATTTTCCATCCTCCCGTTCTACTGGATCTCGAATTTTTAGCTGCATTTTTATCCTGCCTGCAAATTTTTCAAAATTTCCATACTTTTCCTAAGTCTGATTCCGAGTCTTTCTTTATTTTCAGTCTGATGGCATCCAGTCAAATCGATCCTATTTTTCCTAAAGGTCACATCTCCTACGAGGTGCGACAATGTCATCCTAAACATCGAGCCCTTAGCAACGAAACTTTCATTCATCGATGGTATTATTCATGGCTCAAAAGCTTTTATCGCATGTTCCGAGACCATTTGAGCGAGTGCGGATTAGAATTGGCGGCAACAGTGGGAAAGCAGACCATCAACGGCAACCTGATCCACGCAATGGCAGAGCGATGGAATCCATGAACATGTACCTTCTAGTTCCCGTGGGGAGAGATGACCATTTTAATAGATGAATTTTCAGAGATTATGGGTTTACCAGAACCAGCCGGTCAACCAGGAGATCCGTTAGAGCATCAATTTCTGATCAATGTTAAGGGCTTGGACCCTCGAGATGCTTTAGCTCGTATGACAAGCCACCGATCTTGGCCCCTGATTCAGATGGATGGAAATGAATATGTCAATCTGCTTGAGTTATACCATCAATATGGGACCTTCATCGAAGTCAGCTCACTATCAAGGACAGCCCGGGAAAGAATCCAGAATGCAATGGTTTTATGCACTATAGGATTAGCCCTCTTCCCAGACGGACAAAACTACATGGATATCAGAATAATCCAGCTCATGAGAAGATGGGGAAGTCGACAAACCAACCGTCTCTCTATAGCCATGGTAGCGCTCGCTTTCCTATACCGGGGTTTGACCCATTTTTCACTTGGAGAGTCTATTCTCGTCGAAGGATGCATCTACGTGCTTCAATTCTGGTTCTTCCGGCACATTCCAGCCCGAGCGAATTCTTTCAGATACAATGGTCATGAGCTCCTTCCAGTGGACAGTACCGGTCTATGATCGACAGCATCCAGGAAGATGACATCGTATGGGACTACTTTGATAGACAATTATCTCCTCCCAGATATACATATGCTTATGGCAAGCGATTCAAGTTGTTGGGATCATTCTTCTGCACTTACTATCAGCTGGAGCGATGTGTTCGACAGTTCTCTCAGAGGCAGCAGTACATCGAAGCTCGACTACTATCAGGGGCTATGGCAGAATTCGATCTCACTTCCGCACAATGGTCTAGGGCATATCATTCTGCCCGCTACGGATGGGACTCCTTTGTTACTCTTAAATTCTTTCTTGGTCCTAAAGTGTCTGCCGACTATCATGAATAATAGTAAATCGTTTGTCCTCCACCTCTTTGTCAAGATCAATAAAATCATATTTCTCTCATTCCAATAATTTTTTCTCTCTTTCTATCATGGTTTGACGACCTTGCCTAGGTAACAAGGCACATTTTCCGTTGTTTATTTCTCTTGCAAAGAATGACAACACAATTGTCGCGATCCCCGTGACAACTCAATCCCTAGTAATGGGATACCTTTTTCAAATTGTCTACCATATTTTCAGCAAATATTTCTTCCAAGAAACAAATTCCCTCAGAATCTAATCGGGTCTTTATCGATCAGAGAGCATTTGTAGCATTTAATGGTTCGGACAAGATCAGGAAGAAAAACATCATCTCAGTACTCATCAGCTTCATAAGAAGAGATGGATTCTCCGCGTTCAGTCAGAAGCCAGGGTCAACAAGAGGACGATGGCATAGATCCGCAGATGTATGCCATGTTCCAGAAGATGATGAACAAAATGATGAGAGAGCAGGCCAGGACCAGTTCAGAGAAGAATCCATTTAGGCAGAAGTTCCACGGTCACAAGGCTAAGAAATCCATAAAGACTTCCAAGAAGCAAGTTCAGTCAGAAGAAATCTCAGAAGGAACAGAATCAGCAGAAGACACCGATGAAGAATATGAGGTGCCCCCAACATTTCATAAATATGGCTGGGAGCAAAGGGGTGCCCACAAACTGAAAAGTCAGGTCATAGAAGATCCACTACAAGCACAGTTCAGGGAAATGTCTAGAGTTGTCAAAGATTTACATGCCCGGGACAAGGGCAAGAAAGTCTTCACTAGCGAGGACTTCTATGATGGCCTAGAAGGGGATGATGATCTCGAAAACCTTCCCGAAATTTAATCAAGTTCGATGGTTCTGGCGACCCTAAAGCACATCTCGTCATGTTCTTCGCTGAATGCTCTAAGTTCAAGAGGGACAACAGAGCACTATTTCTATGCTTCCCCCGCAGCTTTGAAGGAGTTGCAGCTAAATGGTATGCTGAGCATATCAATCCCATCGAACTCAAGGAATTTGATAAAGTGGTAAATCTGTTTATTGAACGCTTCTTGTTCAACACCGAAGCACTTTCCACATTAAACCACCTCTGCAGTTTGAAACAGAAGGAGGATGAGAAAGCAAGGGACTTCATCTGTAGATGGAGGGGAACCTGCAACAAGATGAGGAACCCCATTTCTGAGGAGCACGCGCTCCAGATCATTTTGAACAACTTCTCACAGCCTTTGAGAAGTTTGATCTCTACTTCACCATCTCGTTCCTTCATTGAGCTCATAGAAAGAGCAGAATGGCTCGAGCTCGATATGGAAAATGGCGTGTACGAAGGCATCACCCTCGCCAAAAATAGTCATCCAAGTGAGCCCAAGAAGAAAACTCACTTCACCTACTCTGCCAACAACAACAACAATCATTATAAAGGGCAACAAAAAGATTACTGTTATGGCACAGGCAATGCAAACAACAGAGGTGATCAGAAAGGGAAGTCTGCTCCTCAATACAACAAGCCCCTTCAACAAGATCAAGGGCCAAAACTGCGCGAAAAGACCAAACATGAAGGATGGAGCTACGACAGAAAATTCACTCCTCTTGACCAATCGCTCGAAGATGTGCTCAAGTATATGTTGTCGAAGGAAATGATCAAGTTGCCTAGACTGGCTGATCCCCCTGTGCCTATGGGGAAGTGGAAAGACCAATTCTGCAAGTTCTACAGGACAGTGGGACACAACACTAAGAACTGTTTCATTCTCAAGAATATTGTGCAGGATTACATTGACAAGAAAATCTTGGTGGAAGGAGAAGAAGAAAAAATGGACATTCTCAATCAGCCATTTCATCCGCGCACCACAACAGTAATATCCGAACAGCCATTCCTACCTCAAGAACACATCAAGCCGTGTTCCCTTCAAGATCTCCAATTTCAGCATCAGGTGTTAGTGCTACAACAAGCAGCCTCAATCACTAAGAAGATGGATATAATTTCAGCATTTGGCAAGCTGAAAGTATCTGAAGAACCTATAAAGTCATCCCCTAAGAAAGTAAAAGGAATTCCTTAATTCCTTAATCAGTTCATCAAGCCCATGCCAAAAAAGGGAGAAATGTCAACTCCAAAGCCACTGACTGCTCTGTCCAATGTTTCAATTTTGGACTTAGCCAAGAGTTCTTGCAAGCACCAACAAGTACTGAACGATTTGCTTAGAAAAATTAAAGTAAAGCCCAGTACCACACCTGAAGACATGGCACAAATCATGAATTCAGCCATGACAAATACGCTGATCACCTTCTCAGATGAGGATCTTCCAAAGCCTCACTCCTTTCATAATAATGCCTTGTACATCGTCGTTCGAGCAAGAGGAATGATAGTACCCCATGTGTTGGTTGATGGAGGCAGTAGCCTCAACATATGTCCCGAGATGACAGCAAAGGCGCTAGGCATCAAAGAAGAAGAGTATATTCCAGATCCTATCACCATATATGGGTTTGACAACCATGGTCAAATGGTGAAAGGAAAGATCTTCTTAGAAGTGTTCATCAATTACTCAATGCATTTAGTGCTCTTTCATGTGGTTAATGTACCACCCACCTATAATCTGCTGCTCGGAACACCCTTGATCCATAATGCAAATGCAGTACCTTCCACTCTTCATCAGTGTATAAAGTGGTCCAAAGGTGGGATGATCACAACTGTATTGGGAGAAGACCCAGTAGAAAGGCTCCCGCAGCCCATGATCCCTCGACCAACCTTCACAACAGAAATCCCCAGCATCATGAAAAGTGAAGAAATCAGTCTTGGAGAAAGTCTAGAAATACTCCAGGCATCAGAGCCATCTCTGCACACTGTAGCCATGACCCGATGGAGAGGTCCTAAATTCTTCAAGATTGGAGGTCGACTCGACTATAGCACTATCAAAGATCATCCGTTGTTTCCGCAGTTCATGAAAGCAAGAAAGGGATTCGGTTTACTTCTGAAGCATGGTTATCAACCTTTTAAAGGACTGGGCAAAAATGAAGACGGTCGCATCGAACCAATGATTCAAAAGCATCGTCCCCACAGAGCAGGACTAGGGTTTTCTGGCGAAATCCAGCAACATAAGACTATTTTTGTTAAAAAAGCACATTGAGAACCATTTTGTTATTTCCTTTTTTATTCTCTCCAAAATAAATGTCTCATTCTATCAATGTCTTTGATCAAGTCAAAATCAATAAAATTTCAAGTTTCTTTGCCTATCTGGATGCCATCTATTTCCTTTCTCTATCTCCTCATTTTATAATTCCAATGTCATTTTATGTATGATTCTTTTCAAATGTTGTTTGTCTTATGATGAGCGATTTTACCTGAATCAAATTTCTTATCCAAAATTTCAGAATGTCTTCCCGAACAATCAAGAAACTCGTTCTCAATCCAAAGGCTTTCCAGAAATCGATAGTTATTCACCGAGCCAGAATAAGCACAGAAGAGGGCGAAATTGCAAAGCAGTCAGATGAATATGCGGAATTTGATCGGTCTCTTCAGGAATTACCAGAGTTTGCCTCAGTTCAGAAGCAGGATGAACCATCAGCTATGGTCCAAGACCCGACTAAAGATGTCAATATAGGTTAAGAAGACAATCCCAAAATTCTCAAGATCAGAACCAATCTGAGTCCGGAAGAAAAGGAAAGACTCACTAATTTTCTCAAGTAACATGAAGAAGTGTTCACATGGACATATGAAGATATGCCAGGTTTAGACCCAAAATTAGTCGAACACCACCTCGTTTTAAAGCCAGATGTTAAGCCAGTCAAGCAAAAGCTGAGAAAAATGGATCCCAAAATAGAACAACAAGTCAAAGAAGGACTCGAAGATCTGCTCAAAGCAGGATTCATTCGAACTATTGACTACCCAGATTGGTTAGCCAATATTATCGTTGTTCCAAAGAAAAGTGGCAAAGTGAGGATTTGCATAGACTTCAGAGATCTCAATAAAGCAACTCCAAAGGATGATTATCCACTTCCAAGTATTGATCTTTTGATCGACAGCACGGCATGACATGCATGTTCTCTTTTATGGATGGATATTCCGGCTACAATCAGATTAAGTTGGTTGCCCGCGACCAATCAAAAACTTTCTTCACTATGCCTTGGGGCACTTTCTGCTATACAGTTATGCCTTTCGGGCTTAAAAATGCTGGAGCAACATATCAACGTGTGATGGTCGTCATCTTTCATGATCAAATGCGCAAAATTATGGATGCATATGTTGATGATATCCTCGTGAAATCCAAAGAGGAAGAAGATCACCTCGAAGCCCTTGATCAAGTTTTTAAGCGACTCATTCTTTATAAGTTAAGACTTAACCCTCAAAAGTGTGTTTTTGGAGTCAAATCAGGCAAACTGTTGGGTTTTCTGGTTAGCAAAAAGAGAATTGAAGTTGACCCAGCCAAAGCAAAGGCTATCATTGATATGCCACCCCCGACAAATCTCAAATAATTGCGTAGCCTTCAGGGACACATGCAATCAATTCGGCGATTTATATGCAATTTAGCAATGAGATGCGAGCCTTTCATTCAATTACTCAGAAAAGGAGTAAAGTTCGAATGGGGACCAGAATGTCAGCAATCATTTGATCGAATCAAAAAGTATCTCCTCAACCCTCCCATATTAAAGCCGCCATAATTGGGAAAACCCCTTTTGTTATACATCTCAGTTAATCAAGTCGCATGCGGCAGATTCTTGGCACAATATAAAGAAGGCAGCTTGATAAAGCATGCCATTTATTACGTGAGTAAGACTTTCATAGACTATGAAAAGAAATACTCTCAAATAGAGAAGACCTGCCTAGCTCTGGTATGGATGTGTCAGAAGCTAAGGCACTACTTGCTGGCATCTGAAGTCAAAATATTGTCTAAACTCAATCCTCTCAAATACATCCTAGAGCAACCTTTTCTCAGCGGACGAATCACCAAATAACAAGTCTTACTGATGTAGTATGACTTAGAATATGTCTCACAACAATCAATTAAAGGTCAAGCCATTGCAGATCAATTGGCTGACTTTCCTCTAGTAGAAGAAGTGAAAGTCGAAGATGACTTCCCTGATGAGCAAATATGCAATATCCAGCAATCTTCAGTATGAAATTTATTTTTTGACGGTTCCAAAAATATGGCTGGAATAGCCATTGAGATCTTATTAATCACTTTTGAGAAAGAGATGATTTCATTTTCTCTCAAGTTAGATTTTCAATACACCCACAACATGGCCGAGTACGAAGCTCTAATTCAAGGTCTAAAAATTCTACTAAACTTCGATGTCAAAAGAGTGCATGCTTACGGCGACTCATTACTCGTTGTTAATCAAGTTCAGGCCAAATGGCAAGTCAACGATCAAAAGCTACTTCCTTATTAGAAGATCGTCTCAGCTCTTGTCAGCAAGTTTGAAGAATTTCAGCTCTTCCATATCAAGAGATATTTTAATCAAGTGGTTGATAGCCTAGTCAATCTGGGCTCTATTATGGCATTCAAGAACAGAGAATCTTGTTGCTCTTTTGAAATTGGCAGACTTAACCAACCTGCCTTCCTTCCAACAGAATAAGTAAACCAGGCCGAGCAAAAGAAGAAACCTTGGTATTATAATATCAAAATCTTCATAGAAACCGGCGAATTTTCTCCAGAACTCTCAAAGAAAGAGCAACGAGCAATCCAATGTATGTCTACCCGATATTTCATTCTAGCCAATGTCCTCTATCGTCGTGGATTCAGTTCCGAGTATTCCAGATGCTTAGACGAGGACGAAGCCAAAGAAGTCGTACGGGAGGCACATGAAGGCATTTGTGGTGTCCATGTCGGCTACCAAACCCTTGTCAAGCAAATCATCCGAGCAGGTTACTATTGGAAGACTATGCAGCAAGACTGTTACCATTTTGTAAAGAAGTGTGTTCAATGCCAGATACATGCACCCTCTATTCATGCGCCAACAACATATTTGCAATCTGTTGTCTCTTCATGGCCATTTTCTATGTGGTCCTTTGATGTCGTAGGTCCCATCAGTCATTCTGCTTCAAATGGCCACAAATACTTTCTTGCCACAACAGAATATTTCACCAAGTGGGTAGAAGTTATCACTCTCCGCACAGTAGAAGGACGACATGTGGTCTCTTTCATCCGCAAGAGCATCCTTTGTCGTTTCGGCATACCGCATGATATCGTGTCAGATAATGGAAGTCATTTCAAGAATCAAAGAATGAAAACATTTTGCTCAAAGTTCAAAATCCATCATCATTTCTCCGCTCCAAACTATCCTCAAGGGAATGGTCAGGCAGAAGCTACCAATAGGATCTTAATTCGTATCTTGGAGTGAACTGTAGAAACAAACCGTGACTAGTATGAGAAGATCCACGATGCACTATGGGCCTACCGGACCACCATTTGCACTCCAACAAATGCTACTCTATCAGAACTGGTCTATGGAACAGAAGTAGTATTGCCTCTGCATGTTCAGAAGCTCGCTTTGAAATTTGCATCACTTCTAGAATTACCTCTTGATAAATACCAGCAGCAACGACTGGTACAGTTAGACTTGCTCGACGAAAAAAGGCTAAAAGCAGCAGAACATGCTCAATCCTATCGCCAAAGAATAGCCAGACAATATGCAAAGTCTGTCATCGAAAGAAGATTCAGAGTCAATGATCTAGTGCTTCGATCCACAACTTATCTCAAGCATCATCCTGGCGGCAAATGGTCACCGAATTGGGAAGGTCCCTACGTCGTCAAAGAATCATTACCCAGCAACTCATATCGGCTCATCAATGCCGATGGGGTAGAATTACCAGATTCCATTAATGCTCGACACTTGAAAAAGTTCTATACTTGAAGCATCTATTCTTCCTTTGTAATCTTCCTATTTCCTTCAATAAGGATCAAACTTTCTTTTCCCAGTTACACTGGGGCATTTTTAAATTTTTGTTCTGTATGCAGGCAGGATAAACAAATCTCTCATTTTACACACTTGTGCTGAAATTCCACTAGAGGGGGGGTGAATAGTGAAATACGATGCAAGTTGATATAATAAAAAATAAAGCAATAAGGCACAACACAATAAACACAGGATTTATACTGGTTCGGTCAAAACCCTGACCTACATCCAGTCCCCAAGCAAACCACTTGAGCTTTCCACTATAACATCCGAGTCACCGGATAAATAGTACAACACCCTCTTCCTCAGAGGTCTTCTCTCAACAGAGAAGGGGCACACCCTCTTCCACAGAGGTCTTCTTCTCTCAACAGAGAAGGACAACACCCTCTTTCACAGAGGTCTTCTTCTCTCAACAGAGAAGGGCAACACCCTCTTTCACAGAGGTCTACTTCTTTCAACAAAGAAGGATTACAGTGAATAACAGAAAGTTACAATACTTCCTATAGAACCTTCAGGATGATATGAATGCACGAATGAAGGATTCTCAGAATGTTCTGTTTGTCACTCAGAAGATACTCTTTGTCAAAGAGTTATTTTTGACTTTTTCTCTTTCTTTTTCTAGGCTCTCTTTCAAATATCGAATAGGTATTTTTCTCGTTGTAAGCTCACTTGTCTATTTCATTCCCTTCTGTCTGAATAGTTCATTTGAGTGTGTTTTTATAGCTTAAAAAAATAGTCGTTGGCTTTTTGAAATCGTAGCCTTTTTGAGATGTGAAATGTCATGTCATTTCAAAAAACATCTTTAGAGAGATTCGAGAAAGTCTTCTATCCATAAAAGTAAAATATAGGGTACACTAGTCGTTGTAATATTTTAGGTAATATATATTTTATGTAAAAAGTCTATTTCTTACAATAGTACATTGAACGTTGGATTGTAGGTTGTCATGTGGTTTTGTCTTTATCCTAATTAATGATTTGTGGTACATAGGTACTTCTTTACTTTAAATGAGTGTAAGTACAATGAGTGCTTTGAGATATTTATTTGTACATAGTCATGTCAAGTGTTTTCTTTATGTTGTGTTTTTCAAAGTCTACAGAGAGAATGAAGACTACAAGTTAGTCGACATTTTTGAGAAGGATATTTAACAAGAATTCTTTACAGAAGGTATTTAATGCTATCCAAAGAGAATGATGACTTTAAGTAAGTCGACATTCTATGAGTTTGTAAAAAGGTAACTAGAGTCTTTTTCAAAACATATTATATTTGGTTTTCTTGTGTAGCCGATTTCATGTTTTGTCTTTTTCCTATATTTGAAATCATTTCTTTAAAGAGGGTAACTAGAGTCTTTTCAAAAACAATATTATATTTGTTTTCTTTGTGTAGCCGATTTTATGTTTTGTCTTTTTCCTATATTTGAAATCATTTCTTTAAAGAAGGTAACTAGAGTCTTTTCAAAACCAATATTATATTTGTTTTCTTTGTGTAGCCGATTTCATGTTTTGTCTTTTTCCTATATTTGAAATCATTTCTTTTCATGTTGTCTTGTATATGATATAAGGTACAATTATTACATTTTGAAATCATGTCAAAATACCTTTTTCATAAAAGGGTTGTAAGAAGGTACAATTATTTGTTTTCAAAAAGGAGCTTTTTGAAACTATCGTATACTTTTATGAAATAGCTTTTATGAGTATGTAATATGCAATATGCATCCTTCTGAAGGTTTTGTTACAAATGACTCTAAAGAAGAAAAAAATCTTCAACTTGAGGAAGCCGATCTCTTTAGATGGTCTTTAGGAGTGCATGGCTCAACAAGCTTTTTCTTCAAGTAGTATGATTGCATCATAGTTGTACTTGAACAAGAGGTCTCCATCCTTTTTGAGTGAGATATCCTTGCATCAAATACTCGTTAGATATATGGCAAAACATATCTAGT
The DNA here is from genome assembly GCF_984573655.1 of Nuphar pumila. Lineage (NCBI taxonomy): Eukaryota > Viridiplantae > Streptophyta > Magnoliopsida > Nymphaeales > Nymphaeaceae > Nuphar > Nuphar pumila. Next base: position 92,417,081 of record NC_143256.1, on the reverse strand, counting down.
CATTATATAACATTTTTCAAGAAGACATATTATCATATCATATGACATTTAAATAAGATAGTGTATCATATTATGTGACATCAAAACAGAGTTTCTCAACATTCTCCCCCTTTTTGATGATGACAAAATATGCTCCCCCTGTCAAAAAGACATTATGCATAAAATAATAATATCATAAAACTATTGAAAAAAATGTTAAAGAGAGTATTTTTCTCCAATAATGGAGACAGTATATTTCTCCCCCTTTGTCATGGACAAAAAGGAGGGGATTAGAGTATCAGAGTTATTACAGACCAAAAGTGATTAAAAGTTATTACAGACCGAAAAAAATACAGCTAGTACAATCTAAAAGATAAGTTGTTGGATGTTGGAGCATCTTCATCAGAGCCGGGCAGGTGCAGGGACCTGAGATTGAAGGAAGTGGCATCGATGACCTGAGAGGGATGGAGGATAACTTCGTTTTGAAGGGTACTTTGAAGTATTTTAAAATGGGAGTTATAAAACACCCGAAAAGAAGAGGCTGGAATTTTTTATAACGAATAAAAAGGTCGAAAAGAATGTTGGACCAGTTTATCGGAGTAGAAGAAAACATTGCGTAGAGAAGGAGAGAGATTTTTCTTGGTACTAATCCCTTGCGTGGAGGCTTGGGATAGATATTGTGGAGAAGAATCTGGGCAAGAAGTTGAGCATGAGGTTGGAGATTCCTCATATGCCAGGGAAGTTGTGAGCAGTTGGTGCAGAGAAGAATTTTTTGAAGTACCGACCGTTCAAGTGGTACTATGTTGTTTAGGTTTATGCCGGTGGAAGGAAGATTAAGAATTTTGCCTAATGAGGAAGCATGAAAGGACATCAGGCGTCCGCGTACTTTGGTGGTGATGGTAGTTTGTTCATGATCAGAAGAAAAATTTGTGTAGAAGAGTCGGACGAGTTCGGGATAGTAAGCAGCTTGGGATGAAGATCCTAGTAAGTGTTTGAGTTCGGGGAGAGATCTGTCTAGGTCAAATAATACGAAGTCGTTGTAGTTAACCAATTTACCTTCATGAATTGGTCGAGAACAAAGGGAGTTGTAGAAGTGAAATAGATCGGGATCCCTTAGGTCGGCGGCAGTGATTGCAGTGTTTGAGGAGGAAGTCATGGCAAGGGCCTAAAAGAAACGAGCAAGAGATAAAGACTTGGAAAGGAGTAAGAGTTTGTAAGAGAATAGAGAAAATCGTGGGAAGGAGATATGAATCAATCTAATAAATAGAAGAAGAAATATAATGGTGATAAGAGATGAATGACATTGGAAGTGAAGGATTTTTAGATTTTAGTGGAAAGAGGAAATGCGTGAGTTGTAAAATAAGAGACTTGTGAATGACAAATCAAATCAATTTCGGAAGATAGTGTATTATATTAGTGAAGATATTAAGAAGAACATAGTTTCGAAATAATATGTAACAAATTTTCTATGGGCAATCTTGTTGGATAGTGAGAACAGTCATGAATTGAGTATGGAGTTTCATATTAAACGTAAGAGAAAGAATGATTCAAGAGTTTTTAAAGATTTTCGTGAAGATCATGAAGAATAGAGAGTGAATAATGGCCTAATAAGAACAAACAACTTTTTCAAAGGTTTACTTTATGTGAAAGCATTCCAAAATCGTGAAGAGGGAGTTTGGAATAGGACAAACATGAGAATATGATGAAATGCAATAATTTCTTATTTAAGAAGTGTATATTTTGATATACGTGAAAGGAGTGTGAATAGATATAAAGGAGGGTGATACGGATGTGTGAAGAAATGAGAGTAGTCATAAAGGACACGAATCACTTGAAGTTGGATAGGAAATGTATGACATAAAGTGGAGTGAAGGACAAGGTTTTAATGAGTCTCGATTGGAGAGAGATATAAAATATATGAGAGAATCATGGTCACGGATGAAAAGGAACTTCGTATAATGTAGAGAGAGAGAGAGAGATAAAAAGGTGATACAAAACGTACTAATGAGTGGAGTACAAGTTTTTGAAAAGAGAATTTTTACAATACTTTTTGTAAAAGATGTAAAGCATGAAGAGATGTAATAGATTGTTCTTAGGCTATGATATAATAGATGATATAGTAAAAATTTAAGTGAGATATAATAACTTAAAAGGTGGTACGAGAGGATAATCATTTGAATTTTTCATGAAAGGCATTAATGTTTTAGTGATGTGTCTCGATAGGAAGAAAAGGAAGACATGATAGAGATAGAGTGTACGTAATATATGATATAACAAATGATATAGTAAAAATTTTACGTAAAAACATAGCAACTAGATCTTTAGAAGAAGGTAAAAAGAACCAAAAAATAATTATTCGATTTTGACTAAAATTTGAAAAGCAAGATTTCTCATAAACTAATATGTTATCATGTTGAAGGTGAATCAACTTATCGTAAGATAAGTTTTCACAAAAGGACAAAAAAAATAATTAAGGAGTTATGAGATGAGTGATGTGAACAATGTCATGATAGCTTTTAATATAATTAGTTCTTATGGATATGAGTGAAAGGAGATAGGACAAGGAGTCATTATGAAGGTGTACTTGAAAGATGACAAGTTGAAAGACATAAAGAATGTGTCTTAAGAATTTAGAGTATACGTGAATATGGAAACCTAGTTTACAAAAAATCGATAAGAAGAAAAAAACTTTTAAAGTAAGATTTTATCAAAACTTACAAGAAGTATTATAATAAGTGTGATTAATTTATAAGTCACTTAGTTTGCATATTCCTAGTTCTCTTCTAATTCGTGTAAAGTCTTCATGTTTCAATGGTTTAGTGAATATGTTTGCTAACTGTTGATTATTGGGTATGAATTCGAGTTTAATTATGTTGTTTAAGACTTGTTCTCTTAAGAAGTGTTGTCTTATTTGAATGTGCTTAGTTCGTGAGTGTAAAATCAGATTCTTAGATAAGTTTATAGCACTAGTATTATCACAGAAAATAGTTGTATTTTCAAAATTTAAACCAAAATCTTTTAAGGTTTGTTTCATTCAGATAACTTGTGTACAGGCTAGGCTAGCAGCAATGTATTCGGCTTCAGTAGTTGATAAGGATACACAGATTTGTTTCTTACTGAACCATGATACAAGTGAGTGCCCTAGCATATGACATGTTCTACTTGTGCTTTTTCTGTCAGATTTACTTCCAGCAAAGTCAGCATCGCTGTATGAGATTAAATCAAATGTAGAGGATTTTGAATAGAATAATCCAAAATCAACTATGTCTTTTAAATATCTCATTATTCTTTTTACAGCCTTAAGATGTGATTCTTTTGGATTTGACTGAAATCTAGCACACAAGCAAACATTGAACATAATATCTGGACGGCTAGCAGTTAAATAGAGAAGTGATCCTATCATACCTCGGTATACCTTTGTATCAACAGACTTACCATCTTCATCTTTGTCCAAAACAGTAGTAGTGCTCATAGGAGTAGATTTTGAAGTAGTTGAGTTCATGTTGAACCTCTTCAGAAGTTCACGAGCATACTTAGACTGATTGATGAAAACTCCATCCTTGGTTTGCTTAATATGCAGTCCAAGAAAGTAGGTGAGTTCTCCCATCATACTCATTTCAAATTCTTTCTGCATGGACTTAGAAAATTCTTCACAAAGAGTGATGTTAGAAGATCCAAAGATGATATCGTCCACATATATTTGAACAATTAGGGTATGATTATTCACTATTTTCACAAATAAAGTAGAGTTTGCTTTGCCTACAGAAAAACCAGTTTTTTAATAAAAAGGTTTTAAGTCTATCATACCAAGCACGAGGTGCTTGTTTTAATCCATACAAAGCACGTTTGAGTTTGAAAACATGATATGGATATTGTTCATTTTCAAATCCTGGAGGTTGTTTTACATAAACTTCTTCATTTATAAAACCATTTAAAAAAGCACTTTTAACATCCATTTGATATAATTTGAAATCCATATAGCTTGCATATGCTAAAAACATTCTAATAGATTCAAGTCTAGCAACAGGAGCAAATGTTTCATCAAAATCAATACCTTTCTCCTGGTTGTATCCTTGAGCTACTAGTCTTGCTTTGTTTCTTATAACATTACATGTTTCATCTAGCTTGTTTCTGAAGATCCATCGTCCCAATGATCGGATGATCCTTTGGTCTTGGTACAAGATCCCAAACTTCATTCTTTTGGAATTGATTCAGTTCTTCAGTCATGGCTAGCATCCAGAACTCATCGGTGATGGCTTCATCAATCTTCTTTGGTTCAAGTTGAGAAAGGAATGCCATATTTGCAATCCGTTCTAGCTGAGCTCTAGTCTGAACCCCCTTTGTTAGTTCTCCCAAAATCTGCTTTTGAGGATGATCTTTGATATCGACAAATGTTCTTTGATGATCATCTTCATTAGACTTAGCTGTGTTATCTAAAAATAAATTTGTACTTTCAACATCATCATCGTTACTTTGCTTATGAACAAATTGATCAATAGATTCACAGAAACTAACATGCATAGATTCTTCAATAGACTTAGAACTCTTATTGAAAACCCTGTATGCTTTACTATGACTTGAATATCCTAAAAATATGCCTTCAATAGATTTAGCATCAAATTTATCTAGGCTATCTATTGTGTTTAGGATAAAGCATTTACATCCAAAGACTTTGAAATAGTCTATTCTTGGAGTTCTGTCATAGAATAGTTCATAGGGAGTTTTATTTAATAAGGGTCTAATGAGAACTCTATTTGTTATGTAGCATGCAATATTAACAGCTTCTGCCCAAAAAGATTTAGCAAGATTATTGTGTTAGAGCATAGTTCTAGCAGATTCCTGAAGGGTTCTATTCTTTCTTTCTACTACACCATTTTGAGGTGCAGCTCTAGGAAAGGCAAAGTTATGAGAAATACCATGCAAGTTACAAAATTTTTCAAAAAGTTCATTTTCAAATTCTCCTCCATGGTCACTACGGATTTTAACAATAGAACAAGATTTTTCATTTTGTAATTTTTTTACATAAAATTTTAAATTGACAAAACGTATCACTTTTGTTTTTCAAAAATATTACCCAAGTAAATCTTGAGTAGTCATCTACAATGACAAAAAACGTATTTATTGTGATTATGACTAGCTACTCTAGAAGGACCAAAGAGATCCAGGTGGAGAAGCTCTAGAGGTCTTTTGCTTGAAATGATATTTTTTGATTTAAAAGATGATTTGGACAGTTTTCCTAATTGACATGCATCACAAAAATAATCCTTTTTAAAAGATATTTTGGGTAACCCACGTACTAACTTATCTTTAGCTAATTTAGACATGTACTTAGAATTGACATGACCCATTCTCATGTGCCATAGATGTTGAGAGTCATTATTAGCTATGAGGCAATGTTCTGTGATGTTTTCTATGTATAGTTCATATATATTATTTTTTCTTATACCTTTTAAGATAATATTTTCGTTGGTGTCTGCTATAAGACAAGCATTATGATTAAAGCTAACATTATAACCTGTATCACACATTTGACTAATACTTAGAAGGTTATGTTTTAAGCCTTTAACCAGGAGAACGTCTTTGATAAAAGGTTTATCTATATTTCCAATATTACCAATACCTATTATCAAACCTTTGTTGTTATCTCCAAAGGTGACGGTTCCTCCTTCTTTTTTATGAAGAACAACAAAGAGATCTGAATGTTCAGTCATGTGTTTTGAACATCCATTGTCTAGAATCCATCTGTTCTTCTTGTTTGGAGCCTGCAAATCATTAAGTAAAATTTCTTTTTGGTACCCAATCGGGTCCCTTTTTGTTAGACTTTGAAACCCATATCCATTTGGATTTGGGTTTGTCTACAGCCTTAGAGGTGTTCAAAAAGTTAAAATTATAATACTCCTTATTTTGTTCAGAAGAACTTTTCACAAAAATGGTCTTTTGATTCATACAAGAAGGCTTGTTGAAATGAGAGTAGCCAAAACCATTCTTGTAGAAAGAGACTTTTTGAGAGGATAGGAGTTTATCCAAGTTCTTTTTTCCTTTAGTAAACTTGAAAACCGTTTTCATAAGGTTCTCAATTTTACTTTTTAATTCTGAAATTTCTACTTGCAGATTTTTAGTCTTGAAGCTAGCAGACGAGATTTCAGAAGTAATAAGAAGATTTTTCTTTTGTAACTCAGAATTTTTAATACTGAGTTTTTCATTTTTCAAAAGGAGCTCTAGATTCTCAGATTTTAACTGTTTATTTTTTAGAATCGTTTTCCTTGATTCTTCAAAAAGTTCCTGAAAAGCATTTTGAAGATCTTCAAAGGAGAAATCAAGAGATTCACTTACAGAGCTTTCTGCCATGAAGCACATGTTGGCGGTTTCTGCTTCATCATCATTTGACTCTTCACTGGTGGATGGTTCTGAATCATCCCATTGAGCATGCAAAGCCTTTTTCTTGAAGAACCTTTTCTTTGGTTCCTCAGTCTTGGATTTTCTTTTGAGAAGAGAACAGTCACGTCTCAGGTGACATGGCTTATTACACTGGTAGCACATAGAATCTTCTTTTGGATCTGTTCTTTCTTTGTGCTTATTTGGAAGCCGGTTCCTTCTCATAAAGCGCTGAAATTTTCTGGTGAGTAGCGCAATCTCAGTTTCTTTTTCTGAGTCTTCATCCTCAGAAAGGGCTAGGAAGGCTAGAGTTTTCTTCAAAGGTTGTTCTTCTTCCCTTCTTTCCTTCATGTGGACTTCATATGCTATAAGATTTCCTATTAGATCGTCCAGGAAAAGTTTGGATAAATCTTGAGCTTCTTCAATAGCAGTAGTCTTTTTCTCTCAATCAGTTGTGAGAGATCTCAAGATTTTCTTCACCTTTTTTGTCTGAGAGTGGGTTACACCCAGAGATTTCAGATCGTTGGTGATGTTGGTGAATCTGGTGAACATCTCTGTGATGAGTTCATCTTTGTTCATTTTGAACAACTCATATTTTCTGACAAGAGATGAGATTTTGGCTTCTTTCACTTTGTTGGTTCCTTCATGAATAACCTCCAAAGAATGCCAAATATCATATGCAGATTCACATATAGATATTCTATTGAATTCATTCTGATCGATGGCACAATATAAGGCATTCATAGCCTTTGCATTTAGGTTTGCCATTTTCTTTTCTTCATCAGACCATAAGTTATAGTCTGCGGAAGGAGATGTGTATGGATGCTCAACAATTTTCCATACAGCAAAATCTATGGATTTGAGAAATATAGCCATTCTGCACTTCCAGTATCCATAGTTGGAGCCGTTGAAGAAAGGAGGACGAGATGCGTGTTGACCTTCAATATCACGAGCATAAGAGGTAGATGCCATATGTGCTGGAAGACTTGTTATGTCGAAACCAGCAAACTTGCTCTGATACCAAATGAAATTCCACTAGAGGGGGGGTGAATAGTGAAATACGATGCAAGTTGATATAATAAAAAATAAAGCAATAAGGCACAACACAATAAACACAGGATTTATACTGGTTCGGTCAAAACCCTAACCTACATCCAGTCCCCAAGCAAACCACTTGAGCTTTCCACTATAACATCCGAGTCACCGGATAAATAGTACAACACCCTCTTCCTCAGAGGTCTTCTTCTCTCAACAGAAAAGGGGCACACCCTCTTCCACAGAGGTCTTCTTCTCTCAACAGAGAAGAACAACACCCTCTTTCACAGAAGTCTTCTTCTTTCAACAGAGAAGGGCAACACCCTCTTTCACAGAGGTCTACTCCTTTCAACAAAGAAGGATTACAGTGAATAACAGAAAGTTACAATACTTCCTATAGAACCTTCAAAATGATATGAATGCACGAATGAAGGATTCTCAGAATGTTCTGTTTGTCACTCAGAAGATACTCTTTGTCAAAGAGTTATTTTTGACTTTTTCTCTTTCTTTTTCTAGGCTCTCTTTCAAATATCGAATAGGTATTTTTCTCGTTGTAAGCTCACTTGTCTATTTCATTCCCTTCTGTCTGAATAGTTCATTTGAGTGTGTTTTTATAGCTTAAAAAAATAGTCGTTGGCTTTTTGAAATCGTAACCTTTTTGAGATGTGAAATGTCATGTCATTTCAAAAAACATCTTTAGAGAGATTCGAGAAAGTCTTCTATCCATAAAAGTAAAATATAGGGTACACTAGTCGTTGTAATATTTTAGGTAATATATATTTTATGTAAAAAGTCTATTTCTTACAATAGTACATTGAATGTTGGATTGTAGGTTGTCATGTGGTTTTGTCTTTATCCTAATTAATGATTTGTGGTACATAGGTACTTCTTTACTTTAAATGAGTGTAAGTACAATGAGTGCTTTGAGATATTTATTTGTACATAGTCATGTCAAGTGTTTTCTTTATGTTGTGTTTTTCAAAGTCTACAGAGAGAATGAAGACTACAAGTTAGTCGACATTTTTGAGAAGGATATTTAACAAGGATTCTTTACAGAAGGTATTTAATGCTATCCAAAGAGAATGATGACTTTAAGTAAGTAGACATTCTAAGAGTTTGTAAAAAGGTAACTAGAGCTTTTTCAAAACATATTATATTTGGTTTCTTTGTGTAGCCGATTTCATGTTTTGTCTTTTTCCTATATTTGAAATCATTTCTTTAAAGAGGGTAACTAGAGTCTTTTCAAAAACAATATTATATTTGTTTTCTTTGTGTAGCCGATTTCATGTTTTGTCTTTTTCCTATATTTGAAATCATTTCTTTAAAGAAGGTAACTAGAGTCTTTTCAAAACCAATATTATATTTGTTTTCTTTGTGTAGCCGATTTCATGTTTTGTCTTTTTTCTATATTTGAAATCATTTCTTTTCATGTTGTCTTGTATATGATATAAGGTACAATTATTACATTTTGAAATCATGTCAAAATACCTTTTTCATAAAAGGGTTGTAAGAAGGTACAATTATTTGTATTCAAAAAGGAGCTTTTTGAAACTATCGTATACTTTTATGAAATAGCTTTTATGAGTATGTAATATGCAATATGCATCCTTCAGAAGGTTCTGTTACAAATGACTCTAAAGAAGAAAAAAATCTTCAACTTGAGGAAGCCGATCTCTTTAGATGGTCTTTAGGAGTGCATGGCTCAACAAGCTTTTTCTTCAAGGAGTATGATTGCATCATAGTTGTACTTGAAAAAGAGGTCTCCATCCTTTTTGAGTGAGATATCCTTGCATCAAATACTCGTTAGATATATGGCAAAACATATCCAGTCATTATATAACATTTTTCAAGAAGACATATTATCATATCATATGACATTTAAATAAGATAGTGTATCATATTATGTGACATCAAAACAAAGTTTCTCAACATGTGCACCCATGTGCATCAATTTGCATTCATTTGCATTCAACGACCTTAATATTAATTTGGTCAGTTTTGAGATTTCGGTAACCAGTCCCATCATAATTCCCAATTGTTATCCAAAATTACAAGACAGTCATTAGCACTGAACCAAAATCCAGTGCTCGAACTGGTACAGTTTCCAGTACTTGAACTGGTATATTTTCCAAAATCCAGTGCTCAAACTGGTACGTTTTCAAAATTCAGTACTCGAACTGGTATATTTTCAAAAATCCAGTGCTCGAACTAGTACATTTTCAAAAAAAAAACCAGTGCGCGAACTGGTACATTTTCGAAATTCTGTGCTGGAACTAGTACATTTTTGAAATCCAGTGCTCGAACTGGTACATTTTCAAAATCTAGTGCTCATACTGGTATATTTCCAAAATTCAGTGCTGGTACATTTTATAAAACCTAGTGCTATACTAGTACTTTCCTAAAATCTAACCCTTGTAATAGTGTCCCATCGGTCACATTAGTCAAATTTTTAGGTTCAGTCTTCGTACGAACCTCTCATCAAAATTTGATTTTCCAATCTCGACCTTCGGGTCATCCAATTCTCAAATTTTGACCTTAGGGTCATTCAATTTTCAATTTTGACCTTCGGGTCACCCAATTTCCAATTTTCGATTCCAATTACCAAATTCTCAATTTCGATCGTCAGGTCATCCAATTTCAAATTTCGACCTTCTGGTCACTCAATTCTCAATTTTGACCTCCTGGTCGCTCAAATTTCATACTCTCAATTTTCAATTTTGACCCCCGGGTCACACAACTTTGACCTTTGGGTCAACCAATTCTCAACTTCGACCGTTAGGTCATCCAATTTCAAACCTTTGGGTTACCAAGTCTATTTCAATCATTTTTGACCTGCAGGTCAACTTTGCCAATCATGGTCGTATTCATTCTGCCAATTGGCTCAATATCCAAATTTCAATCATTTTCTCTTGCGAGAGACCCTTTTTAGGGAGAGTTCAAGGGAGATCGTTCTTCTCGCATGCTATCCAATTCGTTCACTTAGCCCCTTTTCAGGGAGAGTTTGAAGGGACTCGTGCCTTTGTGAACCGTTTGCAAAACAATTTCCAATTTTACACAAGAAACCCTTTTTATAGGAAGAGACTCGACGGAGACTCGCTTTCCTTGTGGCCCCCCAATTTTCATACTAGGCCATTTTGTCATGGAAGACCCTCTTTTCAGGGAGAGTGTGATGGACTCGTTCCTTCATGACCCAATTTACCGACCTCACTACTATCGGCCCCATTTCCATAAGAGAAGCCTAATGTTAGGGAGCTTTGACGAAAGCTCAATTTCTCTTCAAAAGTTCATTTTGCAAACACCTTCTTTTCAGGGAAGAGAGGAGTAATTTTCATTTCCCATTCAGGTAAGGGCTAAGCCTGAGTCTTCTCCTTTGGGGAAAGGAGAGGATAATTTTTGTCACGGATGCGTTGAGCCGGACCTCAAATGCTCTCTTTTACCAATAATTTCAAATTTGTCAATCAATTACTTGTTGATTTCAAAATCTTTATTACACAAATCTTTGCCTCAAAATACCTTCAGCATTACTGCCAAAAGAGCAAAGCTTTTACAAAGGAAGATTCAAAATCCAAATTTTTTCCATTGGCCAACCAAAAGGATGAAGGATAAATCCTCGATATGGCCAGCAAAGAAGATTCAATATCATTGCCAAGCCATGAATGATTGATATTGATCGCAGTTATGGCACATCTCTAAAGACTATTCTTGTAAAAATGGGGCAGTAGAAATATTCTGAGCGCTAGAAAAAGAGATAATTCACCCAAACCCTGTCTCCTCAAATCCCCTAAACTACAATTAAATATCCGCAAAAGGGATCTCTCAATTGTCGTCAAGATGAAGACGAATTGTGCGAGTAGACCCCTAGGGCCAAAGAAGATTTGGATCATCTCCAAGATGAAGGAGTTTGTGACAGATCCTTCCAGGGAAAGTCCAAAGCACTGTCAAGTTGAAGGCAGATGCGATGAACCTCCTGACAATCTCTAAAAGATATTTAATTCCTGCTATCATCCAGAGATCTCCAACCCATGAGCCAATATCGTCAATATAATCCCCGAGGCAAAAGAAGGATCAAAACATCTCTAAGTTGAAGGAGTTTGTCAAGTGCCCTTCCAAAAAAAAAAGAGAGAGATAGAGAGGGAAAAGAAAGAGAGAAAAGTCAGGACATCTCCAAATGAAGGATGATGTAATAAAGTCTGCTGAAGCCCAAGAGAGCTCAAAAGAGTGCAGAAAGATTATCATGAGAGAAGCATCCCAGGATATCAAACTGCCAAATCTATCAAGAATCTTCTTTAATTTTGTGAAATTCTATTATCAATATCATTTCATCAATTGCTTTCATAATATTAAATTCTCTCTTTCCTATTCATATCAAGGAAATTGATAGCTTCCTTGAAGAAGGTCAATCGCAAGCAATTTGAATTCTGAATCTTGATTCTATGAAGTCAATCTCGTTTGGAGGTAATACTTCAGGTAGAAAAGAAGGAATATTTTTGCAACAATGTGCACCATTTTCAAATATTTTGAATCAACAACAAAATTTTCAACATTTTGACAATATTTTCTAGCTATCCTGACGTGAAGTGAGAGCTTGATGTCCGTTTTGATACATCCTGACACCAATTTTCAATCCCTTTTTAGGACTTGATTACGGAAGTTTTCAAGATTCTTTCTCTTCTTTTTATAATCTGAGCGCCTGTGCTCTCAGATTCGCACACTTCCTTGTGTCCCCACTGTCCCACCATAGACAGTTCAATTTCGGTTCGAGGTCGAACCCCCAATCATTTTATCGCAAAAGGCAATTTCAAAAGCTGATTTAGTCTCAGCAATGAGGCGCCCAAGATTAATCCCTTTTAAAGCTTTAAAGACCTCATTTTCTTTCCTTTTGCAAAACCCCTATCGGATTTATGGTGCAAAATTCGAAGGTTCCATCATGGTTTCTTTCTTCGAGGATTCCATTCATTTTCCGCCCAATCAGGTTAAGGGTATAAACCTGAGCCTCATTTGATGAGGTATTTCATTCCCCAATCAGATCAATGGTTAAAACCTGAGCTTCGTTCCATACGAGGTATTTTCGTCCCTTCCAGGTTAAAGGCAAAAACCTGCACTTCACCACCACAGAGCGAATCTATTCCTCTTAGTTCTCCATTTCATATCTACCATCTTCACCAGGCTAATATCTCTATACCCAGTAAGATCCTTCTAACTGGGGCATTTTTTTATAGCCCAAATTTGGTGTATTTTTCTTTGCCACTAAGCTCGGCCACAAGCCGACTTAGTAGCAAAGAGGGGCATCTGTAAACATCCCAAATTTTCACTCACCTTCCTGACATTTCCACCAATCATCACATTAGGTTCTCTGAGATCACTGAAGGGCAAAATGGTCAATTTCTGAGATTGGACCATGCAGAAAATCCAAAATTCACTCTCAATTCTCTAAATTTCTCTATTTTATCTGCAAATCACAAATTTTCAAAATCCTACTCTTGACAAGAAGCTAGAATTTCCAATTCCTGATTCAGAATGGCATTTCATGAGACATGTCTTTGCATATCATCGCATGGGCATTTCATATCATTTCACTGCACAACATGTCATTTCGAGATCCAGAATTCTTGATTTTCAAAATTGTCAATCCAGATTCGAGTTTCAATTTTTTTAAAAAATTGATTTCAAATCCCTAGGTTTTTAAACTTGTCAATTCTTTCCATCTTAACCCCCAAAACTCCGAATTACAAAAGTTTTCTCAAGAAAACAATCTGGATATTTTAATATTGATTTTTTAAAAATGTCGTCAGTTGGAAAGAAGGGGACGAAGCTTTAAATTTAGAAATTTGATTTCAACTTTTGCAAAAAGACTTTTGAATTCCTTTACAAAATCTATATAGTTTTAATATTTCGCCCTAAGGGGCCATCTTTCTTCTAAATTTTTGCAATTCAGCCAAATTTTGCTTTGTATTTTTTAAATTAGTCTAGTCTTATAAAATTTCCAAAAAAAAAGAGTTGTTTTTTATATTTCGGTTTTGCTCTTATTTTAAATAAAGAAATGACGTGGGACCCACCCTGAGGTGGCGTCACACTCAAATTCCCAATTATTTCTCTTATTTCAATCTTGATTTCACGCGGAGCCCACCCTGGGTGGCACAAATTTACCAATCCTTTTCTTTTCATTTTATTTATTTTACAAAATAAGAAAGTGGGCCAATGCATAGGTGGCGCCACATTAGAGCTTCCTGTAAAGAAAAAAAAACAAATACTTTTTTTTTTTCAAAAGGTTTTCAAATCCGGTTGAGGTGGCACCACCTTAAGAAAAAAAAGAGAAAACATGTTTTACCCATCTTTTTGTTTTTACTTTTTCATCCCCCAAATGGCGCCACCGTGAAGCCCTACCCACAAAATATTCACTTTACCTAAGTTTCAGGTAAATGAACTCAAAAGTTTTCAAATAAAGAAATTGTCCCCCTTCAAGATTGGCGAGATTTCAAAAATTTTCAAAAGTTTGTTGAAAAGTTTCAAATGATTTCAAAAACTTGTTACGAAGCTTCAAAAATATCTGATTTTTCTAAGAAGTCTTCTGAAAATCTTTAAAAAGGAACCCAAATGATCGCACAAGGGGACCCCCGATCCCAATTTGAACTCTGTCTTCTCCTATCTCGCGAGTTCCTCCGTTTCCTCCATTGTTTTGAGAGTTTTCGTTTCAAAAAAAAAAAAAAACTTTCATGATCCCAGATTGGACTTTGTTTTCTCTTATCTATCAATTTCTCTTCCTCTTCCCCGATCTATATTTCTTCCTCGCTGTATTACGATTCTTCTCCCTCTTTTTTTCCACTGTCGTTCAAGAAACAAACCTCCAAAGGTTGGCATTCAAGAGATCCAGTTCGCACGATCAGGTGAGAGGAAGTCTTCTCATTTTCAGAGTAGGGGAATGATAATAATTTCATTTGAGCCGATATAAACCGTTTCATTTTGTTGTTGTTTGTATCTGTGTTACATGATCTCTTCATTATCCATACCTATAATTTTAAGAATTTCATATCACAATCATGTCATACATTGCAAATCCATTGCATTAATCAATGTGTTCTGCATCCCTAGTTATCTCTCATATGGATGATCGATGATGCCTGACGATGACATCATCGATCCATCAGAATATTATATTTGACTAAAATATTACTTCTCATCCCATGGCTAAAATCTTTTCTTGATGGTTTCTGCATCATAAGCATTATGAAACGATATTTGCCTTTCATCCACCGTTTTCAGGGTCGTGTTAGTGTCATCTTGCATGGCATGACATTGAGTTCATCTTTGTGTTTGAAAATTCCTTCAGCAAGAGAGGATTTCAGTAGAATAAAACCTCTTGCTAACTCTCCTTCTTTTCACTATTTTTTTTATGTATTTATATAAAATTTTAGTTACGTGTGTGCATCAAAATGATGTCCAGAAGGATTTATTGTAAAATGAATCATCCCCTTAACTTAGGCACAACATCTTCTACCTGTTCAAATCTTCTTCTTTATATTCAGTTTTTGATGTTTCACTGATCTCCTGTACTGTATCTTATTTTACATCTTATTATATTATTTCCATTATACGTTGCTTCGGCATGTTTGTCGCATTTCAATAGTCCCAACTGGTTGCAGTATGATTACCATTAGCATGGCGCCTATTGTCAGTTCATCATAAGTTCTATAATTTCTATTGACCATGGATACAGTAATTCAGAAAACATAGTCGTTAATTGAACAGTTGATTCATAGTTGTCTTTTATAAAACCCAGATTTGGATTTCTGCTAGATCTGTGCAAGAAAACTTTGTTGTAGCAGAGGTGGTACATGTTATCACCACCGTGTGATTCTATTTCCTGATGCTTGGTTGTGTATTTTTCTTAATATTTGTTAAAATCGATAAAATCTATCATGCGGGTTTTGTATTCCATCCGATGAGATTTGGGTTATGACATATTATTATATTTCAATGAATATAGCACCTAGTTTCATGTATAAAGAGCCAGATCAGTCTCCTGTAAATTGAATCATGTTATAGTTTCATACCATCAATGATGATGAGTATTTGTAAGTGATTCGTCTAATGTGTCAATCTTATGTAATTTCTGAACCATGAAGTTTTACACATTTTAGATTTGCTTCATTGTTTCATTGCTATCTCATCCTTATATCATTTATATCTTAGTAAATTTTTTTCTTTTCTTTTCTTAGTTTATTTGCATCTCCTTTTCCATATTTCTAAAGTTCCCCTGTGATAGTGGTGAACCCATCAGATGGGTCTTGGGTTATTATCGCCCAATGTTTACAAACGAGATGATAGTTTTGTTGATGTTGAGTTCACATGAGTGACGAAGGCTAACTTGATGACAATCAGGTTGAAATCTAGTTGGATTCAATAATGGCTTCTACATTACCTGTATGTGTTTGCCATTAGAAGAAAAGCATGATCAGTTTATAAGAAGTAACCAGTTCATTCAAGCAATGTTCATTAATCATCTATGTATTTTACCATAGTCAGTAGCTTCATCAATGTATATCATCAGTCTATCACTAAACTTGTATATGTTTCATTTTTTTTTTATTTCATGCCCATTTACATTTATTTCTAATGTTTCCCTTTTGCATACTGTGCATTTTAACAACACAGTCTTTTCTTTTCCTTCGTAATTTGATTGTTGACTCACTTATTACGGTATATTTGCACCTTCCTCTGTGCACCTCATGGTGGTTTTCAGCCATATCTAGGCATTTTGTATTAGGCATATCATTGACATTGATGTACATATCATATAAATGACACTATTGCATTTAGTTGATGTACAGTAACTGCATATCTAGTTTATTGTTTCATATCACCTGTAGTATTTGCAATGCCATTTCTATATGACAATGCATTATCACCTTCCATCCATTATATCCACCGTCACGGGCAATACATCTTCTGCCAAATCATATGGTCATCTTGTTTCATATTTTCCCCTGTGCATACCTACATACTTATAGTCATATGTATTCCTGTATGTTACACCCATTATATGTACATTGCTTTTGTATATTACATGTACAAATTTGATTAGTATATACATTTTCAATTATAAGAATATATGTATAGATATGTATAGATATGTATATATATACATACATATATATATATACATATATATATATATATATATACATACCTCATATACCTTTTTGTGTGGCATAAGCATTTAGGCACATATATGCTAGGTTCCTCGTTTAGCTTAAAGTATGGTATTTAGATACCTCATATGTATTCCATTCATATTCCAGATATCACATTTTCATTAAATTGTGCAATTCCCCTACAATTCAAGCATAATCACTGGTACATTGCCATTAGTGTGAGACCTTCTCTTCCTTGTATATTGTACTTCTTGTGTCAACTCTCATTTGCTGGAAAATTTGGAAGTAGCTTCTTTTGGCTTTATTTTTTTTTATATCAACAATGTAACAATCAAATGTAAATTTGGAATAATATTTACTTTTCCGCTTAGATTAGGATGCATATCATATAGTTTGAATTCCTGCAATATCATGATTATGTGGTTCATGTATTTTATTTAGAAAATCATTGTGGATGAACAGAAATGGCACGTGCACCAACTCTTAGGGAGTTGATGAACTCGGTAGAGTCCATATTTATGGCCCTAGTCGGAATATGGACGAGACCCAGATTCAGCATCTTTCTACTAGTCACACCGAGCCTACACTCTTAGGCTATCTTCCAAAATTCACTGCATATCTTCAATTTTTACAAAATATTTTAGAATTAACTAAGTAAATTACAAGCATATTTACGGCCATAGTCGGAATATGTGGTAATCTTACCTTAGTTTAATTCTAAAATTGCATATTTTCCTGAAAAGATGTTTTCATAAAAAAGACATTCATTCATTCATGATAGTTCACATCATGAAATCATGTGCATTTCTCCCTTTCCAGGAAATTGATTTTTTTCAAGATGCTCTGAAAATGCTTTCAAAGATTGATTTTTCCAAGCTAAATTTTCCCCTAATTTTCCTGGAAAATATCCTTATCTTAGAAATTCATTTTCCAAATTTCAAAGGAAATTTCTAATTCCTCAAGGTTAGGATTCTCAAGATTTTAATTTCCTAAGATTTGATCTCCTTTCTCAAAATGGTTTTCCTAAGGATCTTCAATCATTTTTCAAAGAAAATTTTCAAATCTGGAGTTTTCCTGACAAGCATTTTCCTTTTCTCAAGAATTCTTTCCATTTTCCAAGGATTGTCACCCATTCATGATTTTTCCAACTCTTTATAAACTCTTTTAAGATTTTAAATCCTTTCTTCAGGGTTTCCTTGAGAAATCAATTTTCATCTTTTGCCTTAGAAACATTTTCCAACTCCAAAATATTTTCCAAGCATACATCATGTTTTTCAACTTGCATTTTACAAAATTTCATATCACATGCCTGAATTCTCTATGCATTTAGGATAGAACACGATTTTGATGATTTAACTAAGTCAAGCACACATTTGATCCTTGGTTTGATTACCCCTATTAAAGGCGGCAGGAACGGTCGAACCTCGTACTGACAGGTCGAGTCCCATTCTTCGAAATTTTCCCGCTATTTTAAAAAACGGAGGCGAGAATTTCAAAACAATTTTCAAACTCTAGTTAAGTTTGACTCGCAGGATCGTTTCCTCTCTCTCTCGTAGGGAAGGGAAATTTTTTTCGACAATAACACTAGCACAGTCAGAGGGCAAAAACAAACTGATATGAGCAATGGTGCTCATCAAATAGTTGATCTTGATTCCAATATTAATTAGCAAGTTGAACTGTCTCTCAGATCAAATAATCATGTCCCTATACAGCCATTAGGATTCATCTGTCTAGTACCTGCTAGACCTGTTGTCCACCTCTCCTTGCATTTGTGGAAAAGTACGCACAACAGTGATGGTTTAAGTCTGACCCCTCTACCAAAGAGGCACACACACCTACTGCACCCTGTAGCTATACTTTTCTCACATCCCTTGCACTCTCCACTGCTACAGCTCGGCACCCAGTCTACCACCTACTGTCACTACTTCCAGCACATTATCCCACTTTCACCTTCAACACACACCCAGCTTACCCCCTTTCACAGCCTCCATTTCCAATCAATATATCACTCACTGCTATTTGCAGTAAACCTTCACAACTATACCCACAACACTCGTATCTGTGTAATACTTACACAGCTACTTGCTCATATTGCCACCAATATATGCTCCAGTAAATGATGGTCTTGGCCATGAATCAAATTTTCTATTTGGCTATTTTGTTTATAATGTGGGCAGCCGATACAGAATTTGGTTATGGAACTGAAATTCCTTACTAAGTCTTGTTGCAACTGAAGTATTTGTTGATCGATTCCTATTTTTCTGGTTTGGCACTGGAATCCTTTGCAAAAGCATGTTATACCCACTTTCTCATTTGTTTAGCATATTATATAGGTATCCTTTTATTAGCATATCCATTTCGGTTCCAATTTAACACTTTGGATTTCTTTCCATGTATGATATTTTGCTAACTCTGTTTGTTTTTACAGGAAATGTATGGAAAATGTTATCTTCTTTCTTAGCTTAGAAATTATAATTTCAATTTCAGAATTATAATAGTTAGTTATTAATGAGAACGTTACATTTCCAGTTCTAGATTAGAATGTATGAGCATACATTTTTCATAGAATTATGTGTTTTATATCATTCTTCTCTTTTATTTCAAAAATTCATGAATGGGAACACGAATGGCACATGCATCATTCTAATAAGAGGTAACTAATCATAAGCAAATGATTCACATTAATGACCATAGTCAAAATGTGGACAATGCTTAGAATTTTTATCTTTTATGGAATAACATTGAATCCACACTGGATCTCCTTCAAAAATCATCATATTTTATGAAATTTTCTTCCTTTATCAGAGTTTAACTTGTAAATTAACTTAATACATATATCAATGGCCATAGTCAGGATATATTAAAAGTTAATTTCATTTCAAACTCTATAAAGGCACCAAAATGTATTTTATTCATTATCTGAATTTAAATACAGATTATTTTATAATACATTTTATGACCATAGTCAGGAAAGTATTATATCTTCAATCTTATTTCAATTCTTCTAAAGAATGAAATATGCTTTTCAAGTATCCAATTTTCAAAATTCTTTTAATTCATTTCAGCATTTTAGGATAGAATTACCTCATATTTTCAAACTATTTCAAGTTATTTTAAAAAATCCAAGTGATTTTGAGATAAACCTTAATTTTTTTTTTCAAATCCTTCTTCAAACTCTATTTTTCAATTCAAAATCATATTTTTTTCCTATCTTAAATCCTCCCTTTTCATTCAAATTCTTTACTTCCATCTTCATTTTCAAAATTCATTTCCAATCTTGAAATTCAAATCAATTTTAATTTCCAAATTCATATGGATTCCTCAAAATCCAATTCCATCTCTAAATTCAAAATGCAAATTCCAACTCAAAACAAATTTTAAAGTTCAATTCAACTTTGAAATTCCAAATTCATTTCCCAGCTCAAAATTCAATTCTAAATTCAATTTCATTTTCGATTTCCATCTGGACTTCTTAAATCCATCCCTATTTTTCAAATTCTATTTGGATTTCTTAAAATCCAAAATCCATCTTCACAACCTATCTGGATTTCTGAAATCCAACTCTATTTTCAAGTTCCATTTGAATTTTTCAAATCCAATTCCATCTTAAATTCCAGATTTCAAATCCAATTTCATCTAGGATTCCAGATTTCAATTCCACCTTGAATTCCAAATCCAACCCCAAATTCGATTCTATTTCTAAACTCCATTTGGATTTCTCAAATCCAATTCTATCTTGAATTCCAGATTTCAAATCGAATTCCATCTAGGATTCCAGATTTCAAATCCAATTCCATCTTGAATTCCAAACTTTTCAAATCCAATCCCAGAGTCAATTCTATTTCTAAATTCCATTTGGATTTCTCAAATCCAATTCCATTTTGAATTCTAGATTTCAAAACCAATTCCATCTTTGATTTAGATTTTTAAATCTAATTCCATTTTCCAATTTGCTTTCCAAGTTCCAAACTCAATTCCATTTTCAAATCTATTTTTCCAAGTCTAAATTCAAATTCTTGTTTCAGGTTCTGAATTCAAAATTTAAGATCAAAGATCCCTTTTCAAAATCGATTCTTGAAAATCAAATTCAAATTCAAAGTTTATTTTGACTTTGAAAATTTCATTCTTACTTCAAATATTCTATCTCAACTTCAAACCTCCTTTTCTCTTCATTTTTTTTTTCAAAATCAAGATCTATTCTCTAATTATTCTAAGACTTAGAACTTCAAGTCTCTTTTTCCAGAACTATTTCAAGTCTTAAGTTAGATTCAAAATCTAACTTTTCCAAGTGTTATCATCGCAAAAATTTTCACTCCCTCTGTGAGAGAGATAAACGATTCTGCAAGTCAAATTCGACCAAAGTTTTGAAAATGGTCTTGAAAATTACTCGCCTCCATTTTTTAAACTTGAGGGAAAATTCCGTGGAATGGGATCCGCCTGTCGGTACGAGGTTCGACCATTCCTGGCACTTTTACCAGAGGTAATCGAACCAAGGATCAATTGTGTGCTCTAACTTGACTCAAATATCTAAATCATGTTGTATTTTCCTAGAATGCACAGAGAATCAGGCATGTGCTATGGAATTTTGAAAAGATGTAAGTTTGAGAAGTATGATGTTTGCTTGGAAAATTGAAATATGCTTAGAAAAGTGCTTGGACAAGGGAATTTTTTGGAAAATTATTAAATTTCATTGGAAATCAGAAATTTGCATTGGAAAATGACTCTTGAAGGGAAAAATGATTCTCAGGAAAACTTGGACTTTGAGAAAATTGATTTTGAGATTTGGACTACTTTTTTGAGAAAATGGATTTGAGAATTCTGAGAAAAATCAATTTCATAAGTAATTCAAGGATTTTGAGAAAATTGATTTCTGAAAAACTTAGGATTTTGAAGTTTGAGAAAGTTGAAACATTGGAAAATCATGATTTGAACTTGGGAAATACTTTGAAATGTCATTCGAAAACTCAGTTCTGAGAAAATCAAATCCTGAGAAAGACTTAGAAAATTCTGAGAAAATGGATCTCTCTGAATTGAAATTGGGAAATGAGTTTGAAAATGATGCAAATTGAATGAATGCATATGAATTTGAAAGATAACTCTTTGAGGAATTGGGAAAATCCTTTTGAAATTTTGAGAAATGCAGTGCATTTTTGAAGTTAGCCTAAGAGTGTAGGTTGAATGTGGCTAATACGAAGATCACAAATCTGAGTTTCCTTCGTATTCTGACTATGGCCATAAATATGAATTCCACCGAGTTTGTCAACTCCCTAAGAGCTTGTGCACGTGCCATTTGTGTCAACCATAGTGGATTTGGAAAAATCTGCATGAATGATACATTAGATATTGAAATTTGCAGAATTAAACTACATGCAATGCAGTCCTATTCTAAGCAGAAAATGTAAATCTTATTCCAAATATTACAATTTTGATATTACATTGAATTAAATAAAGTAAATAAATGAAAGTCTTCTTCTTGAATATTCCTGCAAAACTAGAAAACATGTTAGCACAGAAATGTAGGTTTATCTGGATTTATCCAAAATATTGGAAATTATCGGATATTATTTAGATATAAACCCAATTCATACCTCCCTGATATAAATATAAATGATGAAATTTGATTGGAAATACGAAAATGATATTTGAAAATTTGAAATTGGGGTCAAAATGATCAAAATGCCCCTAATAACAAGACTATGGCCTTGAAATCATGGTTTTTCAGAAAAGATATTTTGTAAAAATGGGATTTT
Organism: Nuphar pumila; assembly: GCF_984573655.1. Lineage (NCBI taxonomy): Eukaryota > Viridiplantae > Streptophyta > Magnoliopsida > Nymphaeales > Nymphaeaceae > Nuphar > Nuphar pumila. The sequence goes on along the minus strand of NC_143256.1, from coordinate 92,394,790 downwards.
GAAATACAAATGAAAATAAATTAAACACAAAATGATATTATGTGGTTGAAAATGTGAAAATCAAAGTTTGGAAATTCGAAATTGAGGTCAAATGACTAAAATGCCCCTGATAGCAAGACTGGCTTTGAAATCAGGGTTTTCTAAAATAATTTTTGTAAAAATACAAACTTTGAACTTCCAATGAATGCAAATGATATGAAAATCAACTATAATATGATGTAAGATGATGATAAACATATTTAAAACCCTAAAAATGCAAAGATATCACAAAACACCGAATTTTGCCTGTTTTCCGCCCGAGTTTCGCCTTTGATTTTAAAAATGAACTAACACAAAAGGCAAATAAGCTTGGAATTAGCTCAAATTTGGTATGGACACCTAAACTAACTCTAAATACAGAATGGAACTCGAAAATCTATTTTTTTGACATTTTTTTTATATGAAAATTAATTAAATATCCTAAAAATCAAGATTTTTGCCTAAAATTCTAAATCTAACCTAATGATAACTGCATTTTGGGTACTAACCTACCATAGAAATTTCTCAAATTTTATGGGGTGACATAGAACAGTTAGGAAAAGATTTTTTCCTTTTACAAATTTTGGTTTTGACCTATGGTCGAAGCTTGACAACTCTAGCAAGTCGGATCGAAATTCAGTGACTCTGGAACTTAGGGCAGACTGATAGGTTTTCACACAAATTCGAGGAAAAATGGTAAACAGAGGCCAAAACCTCTGACATTTTAGGAGAATTACCTTGACACACAGAGGAATAGTTCATCTTTTTATAGTTTTTGTATTGGGCCTACGGATTGGACGGACACAGAGGTTTATTAGACCTCTAATTCTGATAAAATCTAACTAACAAGGAATTCAATAGTGAATTTGTAAAATCTGGAAAAATAGGAATCCGAACTTTAAAAATCCTGTAATTCTAGAAAATGGTAGAGGGGTTCATGAGGAACAACTCCTCTTGGACCCAAGGAATCGGGTACCATAGAGGATTAGGGTCGGTCTAGACCCTGACAAAGATATCACCAGATTTTCACAGGGGACTGGAAAATCAGATTTTTGACAGAGACTAAATCATTGTGAAAAAATGTATAAAAATAATGCAAAACACTAGATTCTACTAGGGATCTACAGTATTTTTTGGAGAAGGATTCAGATCTCCCATGGGGGAGATCTCATGTCCTCAAGTCTGCTAAAATGAAATCTGGCATTTCCAGAGGGTTCGAAACCCAATTTAGGGTTTGATTTATTAGGAGATCTGAAACCTAAATGGATCTAGGTTTTTGACAGAACATCACAGAAAATATAATGTAGCTATCATGAATTTTTCAAGATTTCTGAACGAAAATATATACATGAAATAACAGTTGGATTTTGCATAAAATCAAAACCTAGATTAAATACTAACAAAACAACATTAAATGTTTACGAAATGACTAAACTATTCTAAATGCACATTAAGAATAAAAGATGCATGAATATGAAAATAAAATAGGAATCAACAGGAGGGGAATGATTCATTTTGATATGGCTCTCAAAAATAAGAGATTCGATCCAACCGATGGATGAATCTTATAATCCATGTAGCCTTAATGAATAAAATGAATGTTTTATCTTATTTGCTTAATTTAAAATCAAGAAAGAGGCATTTATGTTACTGTAAATCAACTATTGATTTGATCCCATAACACTTATACAAAAAATGAAGCCTAGGTCTCAAGTCCATGGGCAACAAAGGTGGGCATCATGGGGCTTTATAAAAAAAATGAAAGACATGAAGTAAAGGAATGATCAAACTCACCTTGGATCGGTGGAAAGGGAAGTCTTGCTGCAATGTATGGATACCTGAGAGGATCATGGAGGGCTGGATCTTGCTGCTACAAAGGAGAATAGGATCTTGCTGGGCCCGAAAATCTTTGAAGCTTGATGAAGGTTCGGCTAGAGCTCCTCTAGAGGTGGCTGCATGGCTTGATGATGTGGTTGGATAGTGTTGGAAGTCGAGAGGTTGGAAGGGATGCCGACTGGAGGGAAGCCACCTGCTGGAGTGTTGTGGAGACCGGTTGTGCTGCAGCTTGATGAAGGAGGTAGACCGGTTGAAGGTTGAAGGAGAGGCGCCAATAGGAGGGGCTTGTCGTCGTTGGGCTTCAAGGTGGCTGGAACCAAAAGGGAACCAAGAGAGAGAGAGAGAGAGAGAGAGAGAGAGAGAGAGAGAGAGATCCAAGGGTTGAAAGAATGAGGGCCAAAGGAGCTAGGCGTGAGATGCTGGGGATTTGGAAAGGTTCCCACCTTATGGTGGAGGCTGGACCCAAGAGGGAAAGGGGGAAATGGAGGGAAAAGAAGAAGGAAAGAAAGGAAAGAGAGAATAAAAGGGAAAAGGAAAGAAAGAAGAGAGGGAAGAAAGAAGAGGGAAAGGAAAAAGAAGGTAAGGGGGGCTGGTCGACCAAGGGGGAGAGGAAAGAAAGAAGGAGAAGAAAAGGGAAGAAGGAAAGAAAAGAAGAAAGAAGAAGAAAAGAAGAAAGGAAAGAAAAAGAGGAGGGAAAAAGGAGAAGGGAAAGAAACAAAAGAGAGAAAAAAGGAAAGGAAGAGAGGGGGAGAGGGGTCGACCGCTCTTGTGGGTCCCACCTCTCCTTGGTGGAATGAAAACAAAAATAAAATAAAAAGAAATAAAAGAAATGGAAAAAGAAAAGACTTTTATATTTGTTTTTTTGCTTTTTAAAAACTTGAAGTATGGCACCATCTTGGGAGTGGGTCTATATTCAATTTTAAAATTCATTTTGAAAGCCATAGAGGTAAAACGGTCTCTCGGAAAAATTTTGGACAAAATGCGTTATTTTTGGTAGTTTTTGAAACGAGCTCAGAATTTGAAGTTCTGCACCTCGTTGTGAAGAAAATCAGGTTTAGAATTTGAAAAATCAAGTTTGAAAAGAATTCAGATTGATTTCTCGGGAAAATATTTTCAAATTTAGAATCCTGGGGGTAAAAATGTCAATTTTGGAAACTCAAGGTTTGAAATTGATTTTTTAAAACTTTAAAACTCAAATCTGGATTAAAATTTTCAAAATTGGAGTTCTGGATCTCGAAAATGAAATGAACTGTAATGAGATGTTATAAAATGATGAAAAATGATGAGAAATGATATGAAATGCCATGCGAAATGCTAACCCTGAATGAAGAAATTTGGATATTAAACCCCGATTGACAGTTATACCAGTTCAAAAAGTGATAATTTTGACACAAATGGGAAAAATAGTTAAAGAAATGATTTTTGTCTCTGTCGGGCTAGAGTGACACTAAAAATTAGGGTTTGAACTGATTTGAACTAAAATGAACTAGATTGAGCTGGGTTTTAGGGTTTCAGAACTCAACTAGACTGACAAGACACTGACTCAAGTGAACTTCTAGACTGAATTGTCAAGAAAAGCTACCATTTTTAGAGAAATGGTCACTAGAGTGAAGTGAATTATAGACCAGAGCTGGGTTTGAGCTAGAACAAAGATCAGTAATACTGAGATAAACTAAAATTGAAGCTCAAACACTAGCTCAACTGACTAGACTTAGCTCAATTTCAGCTAAATCAGCTAAAATGGGCTAAAATGGGCTCCTAAACACTTGAAAATGGTTTTGAACTGAATTCGGAGCACTTGAACTCCTGGTGAGCTCAAACTAGACTTAGTGAAATACGACTGACTCAGAGACAATTGGCTTGGATTTGATTGAGAAATGAGCTCATTTATAAAGAAATGATCCCATTTTGGCAGGAATGGTCAGAAATGAACATGATTTGCTCACTGTGAGCTCAGGTGAGCTTGAAATGACTGACATTCTAACTGTTATGAGCTTGCAGATGAGCTTGGTCGACTTTGACTGACCAGGGGTCTGGGATGACCTAGGGGTAAAATGGTAATTTTCTAAATAAAAGTGGGTAAAATGGTAGTTTTCTGACACAAACTTGGGGTTGGACTCCTAAACTGACCTACCAGGGTTGGCACTGCACGAGGGGGGTTGTCTGGGAATGGATGAGAAAAATTTGGGCTTATTATAAATGCCCCTCTTTGCTACTAAGTCAGTTTAGGGTCGAGCTTAGTGATAAAGAAAAACACACCAAATTTGGGCTATAAAAATGCCCCAGTTAGAAGGATCTAACTGGATATGAAGATTAGCCCTGATGAGAATGGTAGATATGAAGTAGAGAATGGAGAAGAAAGATTTACTTCAAAAAAGTGAGATTAAGGTTTTGCCCTTAATCTGGATGGGACGGAAAACACCTCGTGTAGAAACGAGGCTGAGGTTTGATTCTTACCTTGATTGGAAAATGAAATACCTCATCAAAATGAGGGTCAGGTTTAACCCCTTAACCTGATCGGGAAAAATAAAATACCTCATCAGAATGAGACTCAGGTTTAACCTTTAACCTGACCGGGAATAAAAATGATGGGATTCTCGAAAGAAGAACCCATGATGGAACCTTCGGACTTCTGCACAATGAATCCGATAGGAATTTTGCAAAAGGATGAAATTAGGGGTCCCTAAAGTTGAAAAGGGGTTGATTTTGGGTGCCTCATTGCTGAGACTAAATAACTTTTAAAATTGATGACCTTTTGCGATAAAATGATTGGTGGCTTAACCTCGAGCCGAAATTAGACTGTCTATGGTGGGACAGTGGGAACACAGGGAAGTGTGTGAATCTGAGAGCCCAGACGCTCAGATTATACCAAAGAAGGGGAGGAATCTTGAAAACTCCCATTATCAAGTCCTAACAAGGGATGACAAATGACGCCAAGATGTGTCAAAAGCAAACAACAAGCTCTCTCTTCACGTCAGGATAGCTAGAAAAGATTGTCAAAATGTTGAAAATTGTTGTTGATTCAAAATAATTGAAAATGATGCACATTGGTGCAAAAAATATTTCCTATTTTCTACTTGAAGTATTACCTTCAATTGGGCTTAACTCTGTAGAATCAAGATTCAAATTCAAATTGCTTGCAATTGACTTTCTTTCAAGGAGGCTATCAATTTCTTTGATATGAACAAAAAAGCGAGTATTCTTGATATTGTGAAAGCAATTGGTGAAAGAAATATTGATAATAGAATTTCACAAAATTAAAGAAGATTCTTGGCAAATTTGGCAGTTTGATATCCTAGGTTTTTTTTTTCATGATAATCTTTTTGCACTCTTTTTAAGACGGAATTGTTGCTCTCTTGGGTTTTGGGGAAATTTATTACATCATCCTTCATTTTGGTGATGTCATGACTTTTCACTCTCTTTTTTTTTAGAAGGGTACGTCACAAACTCCTTCAACTTGGAGATGTTCTGATCCTTCTTTGTCTCAGGGATTATCTTGATGGTATTGGCTCATTGGTTGGAAATCTCTTGATGATAGCAGAAATTAAATATCTTTTAGGGTTTGTCGGGAGGTTCGTCGTATTTGCCTTCAACTTGGCGGTGATCTGAACTTTCCGTAGAAGGATCCGTCATAAACTCCATCTTGGAGATGATCTAAATCTTCTTTGGCCCCAGGGGTCTAACTCATCCACCAGCCTTCAACTTGACGATGATTGAGAGATCCCTTTTGCAGATATTTAATTGCAGCTTAAATGATTGAGGAGATATGAAAATTGGGTGGATTTTTTTGTATCACCCAACATATTTCGACTGCCTTATTTCCACAAGAATGATCTTTAAAAATGTGTCATTGACTGCAATCAATATCGATCACTTATGGCTTTGCAACAACATTGAATTTTCTTTGTTGGCCATATCGAGAATTTATTTTTCATCCTTTTGGTTAGCCAATAGAAAGATTTTGAATTTTGAATCCTTCTTCGTGAAAGCTTTGCTCTTTAGAAAGTAATGCTGAAGGTATTCTGAGGTAAAGATTTTATGCAATAAAGATTTTGAAATCAATAAATATTTAATGACAAATTGACAAAATGTTCTTGAAATCCTGTGTGAAAGCGAGCATTGGAGTTTGACTTAACGCATCCATGCCAAAATTCTCTTCTCCTTTCCTCAAAGGAGAAAATTTAGAAATGGGAAATAGAAAATACTCCTCCCTTCCCTGAAGAGGAGGTGTTTGCAAAACGAACTTTTAAAGAGAAATTAAGCTTTCATCAAAACTTCCTAACATTAGGCTTCTCTTATGGAAAGGGGGCCGGTAATGGTGAGGTCGGTGAATTGGTCATTGTTATCATCGCAAAATTTTTACTTTTGCGAGTCAAACTGACCTTTGAAAAAGATTTTGAAAATAACTCGCCTCCGTTTTAAAAATGCAGGATAATTCTGAAGAATGGGACTCGCCTATCGGTACGAGGTTCAACCGTTCCTGGAGCCTTTACCAGGGGTAATCAAACCAAGGATCAATTGTATGCTTGACTTTGCTTAACTTGTCTAAATCATATTCTATTTCCTAAATGCACAAAGAATCAGGCATGTGCTATGAATTTATGAAAATGCATATTTGAAAACATGATGTTTGCTTTGAGATTTGAAATACTTGGAGAATTCTTGGAAAAGATGTTACTTGGAAAATCGTGAATCATGGTGAAAGAATATTTCTAAAGAAAGTGAAAATCGATTTTTGAAGAATCTAGAGGTTTTGTGAAAATCGATTTTGAGAAAGGTGAGATAACTTTGGAAAAATTTGATTTCTTTGAATTCAAACTTTGAAATTGAAAATATAACTTAGAAAATCGAATTTGGAACTTGAGAAATACTTGAAATATCATTGGAAAATCAATGTGTTGAGAAAATCAAATTCTAAATAATACTTAGAAATTTTGAGAAAATCAATTTCTTTGAATTGAAATTGGAATTTGCAAATGAATGAATATGGATTTGAAAAACTTAATTTTGAGGAATTGAGGAAATCCTTTTTGTATTTTTGAGAAATGCAGTGCATTTTGAAGTTAGCCTAAGAGTGTAGGCTGAATGTGGCTAATACGAAGATTACAAATCTAGGTATCATTCGTATTCTGACTATGGCCATAAATACAAATTCCACTAAGTTTGTCAACTCCATAAGAGCTAGTGCATGTTCCATTCGTGTAGACCATAGTGAATTGGTAAAAATATGCATGAATTGGCATACATAACAGTTATATATCAAAGTTTAAAACTATATGCAATGCATCCTATTCTATGCAGGAATTGAAATTCTTATTCCAAAATTAATTATAATTTACATCACTAATCAAATTTAAATACAGAAAATAAAGAAAAATAAACTCTTCAATGTTCTTGCAAAACTAGAAAACTTGTTAGTGAAGATATGTTGAATTTTCTAGGTTTATCCAGCAATATCTGGAAATTACTGGATTTTGCTAGACATAAGTCATTTTCCATATGATTCCCTTATATAAACTTAATGAAATATGAAATAAAATTGAATAAATAATAAATATGAGATTTGAAAATTCAAAATTGGGGTCAAAATGACCAAAATACCTCTGATAGCAAGACTATGGCCTTGAAATCAGGGTTTTCAGAAAGATATTTTGTAAAATGCAAGTTTTGAAATACAAATAATGATAAATTAACTCAAATATGATATGAAATGATTAAAAATATGAAAATTAGGGTTTTGAATTTCAAAATTTAGGTCAAATGACCAAATTACCCCTGATAGAAAGACTATGGCCTTGGAATTAGGGTTTTCTGAAATAAATTTTGGTAAAAACTTGGGATTTATGATTGAAATAAACACATGAAACACCCTAATATGATTCTAGACATGATTAAACCCTAAAAATATGAACTTATACACGAAAATCAAGAAATATCACAAAAATTGTGATTTTGGCAGTGTTTCGGGATCCTACGGGTGCCCTGTTTTGCAATTTGATTAATTCAGGCATCAAACAGATTCCAAATTTTATAAAAATTGGTACCTGCACTTGTTATGTCTTTGAAATCAGATTGAAATCATAAAAATGAGTTTTTAACATTATTTTAATCCAAAAATTGTATTAAAACCCTAAAACATGCTATTTTTGACCTAGGTCACAAACCAGTTTCAGAATTAGACCCGAATCAGGGGTCAATCCTCCATAAAAACTTCGTAAGTTTTACAGAGGCAAACTAGACATAAAACCAGAGGTTTTCTTTTTTGCAGATTGGAAAAAGCATCTTTGGTTAGGGAAAAACCCTTCCAGCAATCTGAACTAAACTATAACGAATCTAACAGGGGTTAAAACAGCTACTTTGGATTGAAAATACAGAAATAAATAGCAAACCTAATCAAAACATTTTGAAATTTTATAAGTGAACAGTATACAGAAAAATAATGAAACTCCTTTTTTACAGATCATAAATCGGATATGTGGTTTGAGATCTATGGTCATTACAAGTCTGATTAGGATTTTGGTAAACCCTAACGAGTTTTAAATTTAAAATCATACTTTCTATCAGAGGCAAAATACTAAACAGAGGTCAAAAACTACCAAAATTTCACAGTAAATATATCATCTCAACATGAATCCACAGCATTTTACGGATCTCAAAGCGGATATCGGATGAGAAAAATAACATAACAGCAAGTTACCTCTTGAATTTAAATAACGATTTTAAAGATTTAAAATCACGGTTTGATATCCAATTTTTCTGACAGGGTTCCCGAATCCCAAAACCTATGATTTTTTTACAGTAGTTTATTTACACATCTATGTATCACATATAAAAAAATCAGAAATTTACAGTGAGTGCTTCAATACGAAATAACATATACTTTGCTGATCCATGCTTAAAAACACACAAAAATCTAATGAAATCTAATAAACCATGCATTAATTAATGAAAACAATAAGAAAAATATTAAACAGCAAAACGAAATTGATTTCTATGTTAAAACACATGTAATAAACATAACTAAGTAAAAATAAAAAAAATAAAAGCAGGGAATTCATGGCTGGAATTTGATTTTACCTTTAAAACCATGGATTTAACCCATTAAAAGGGTAAATCTCATGTTTTATTGGTTAATAACGTAAAAATTGATGCAATATTTGATTCTAACGGATTAGAATCCCTGTAAAAACAGTGAAACCATATTAGATCATCTTCTTGGACCGTTCTTGATGGTTCTTGAGGTTGAATCATGGTTGAATCCATGAAATAGATGGCGCCAATGGCTAAATTAACATTAAAATAATAAAAACTATTAAATAAAACTAAAAAATTAATAAAATTTCTTACCTTTGAGTTGCAGCAATAGAAGAAGGGCTGAAGAGGAGAGAGAGGCTCCAAGAAGTCCAAGAGATATCAATTGGGAAAATCGTCCCCCTATCGAGAGTTTTTATAGAAAAAAATTAGGTTTTAGAAAATCACACTTTTAAAAATTTTGGACTCTCTAAGGGGGGGGGGGCGATTTTTGGCTGGAGTTACCTAACTACCCCTGGCCTAAATTATCCCAATTAATTCCTAATTAACCCCTAGTTAAACCTAAAAAATCCCCAAATGTGGCGCCACTTGGCATTTTTCCACATTTGGTTTTTAAAGTTCTTTTAAAAATCTTTAAAAACAATGGTTTAAAACCACATTTTAAAATACATTTTCAAAAGAGATTTTGACTCTTCTAACTCTCTAAAACTAACCAAGACACTGACTAACCCTAGTCTAGCCCTAACTTTCTCAAATGTGGCGCCACCTCGAGTGGACCCCACTTGAATTTTCAAAAACGATTTTAAAGATTGAAATTGAGAGAATTTTCAAAAGATTTCCAAAAGTAAACGTGAAATCAAAAGTTTTAAAATGGCATAGAGTTCCAACTGGGTTAGAACTCCTCTAGATGTGGCGCCAACTGAGTGGGCCCATATCAGGTTTTGAGAAGTTTGAAATCATCACTGAAAATAACTTTGAAAAGAGGTTAAAATCAATAATTGAAATTGAAAATCTTTGAAAATAGAGTCTCAAGCGAACTAGAACTCCGGATTAGAGTCCTGGATTTTCAAGACTCTGAGATTTTGGGTTTTAAAAGCCAAATGAGGGAGTTTCTGAAAAGATTTTATCAAAATGATGACATAAGTCAGAAAATACTGTCAGGGTTAGACTCCTAACTCAATCAGGACTCTGAAATAGAGTCCTGAATTAACTGGACTCTACAAAACGACCTAAATTTTAAAAACAAATAGAAAGAAACGAAAATGGAAGTAAAAACGGACTTCAAAACAGACTTCTGACTGGACTAGGACTCCAGGACAGAGTCCTGATCGGATCGAAACTCTAGATTTTTTTTGGTATTTTCTGAAAAACAGACGAAAGGACTTGTAAAAACAATGTAAACAATAACAAGTATTGAAATAGAACAGAGTTCTGATTCAACTGAGACTCTGAGGACAGAGTCCTAATTAAACTAGGACTCTCAGATTTTTGAATTTTCTGAGAAAACAAATGAGAGAATTTTGAAAAACAGTTAAAAATAGGATGAAATTGAAGTTTTGGTTCAAAGTCCTGATCTGATTAGTACTCTAAGAAAGAGTCCTGATTCGATTAGAACTCTAAGAATTTTGGTTTTTCTGGTAGGCAACTGATGAATTTTAAGCAAAGCTTTTAAAAATCAGTGAAAATAAAGTGAGAAAATCAATTTTGGATAGAGTCCTACTTCGATCAGAACTCTGGGGCAGAGTCCTGATTTGATCAGGACTCTGGGATAAAACCTCTGAATTTTGAAATTCTTTGATAAAAGTATAACAATTTTGATAGATGGAAAGATTTTTGAAAGATTCTTTCAAAATTGAAATCAGGATCAGAGTCCTGATCCAACTATGACTCTCTGAACAGAGTCCTGTTTTGACTAAAACTCTGAGTTTCTGACTCATTTTGAAAGATTTTAAAAGATTTGATTAAAAATGGATAAAATAGCTGTAAAAGATTAGAGTCCTAATCCGATTAAAACTCTGAAGAAGAGTCCTAATCTGACTGGACTCTTGAAGAAGAGTCCTGATCCAACTAAGACTCTGAAATTTTGGCCAAAACAGATGATTTTAAAAGGTTTTCTCCGAAAACAGGTAGAAAGGTAGTGAAAAGTAGAGTTCTGATCTGACTGAACTCTGGAAAAAGAGTCCTGATCCAACTGGGACTCTGAAATTTTTGGAGATTTTTGACAAGTAAAGGAATTCAGAAGCGACACCGCCTAAATGGGTCTCATCTGAGAATTGAAATCGGTTGAAAATTGAGTTTAAAATAAATCCAGATTGTTTTCTGAGAAAACATTTCAAAATATAAGGTCCTGGGGATTGGCAAATGACAGAATGCTGATTAAAAACCCAGGTTTTAACAATTGATTTTTGAAAGAAAAGTTTCAAAACTCGAATCTGGATTGAATATTTTAAAAACAAGAGTTCTGAATCTCCAAGATGAGATGTAATGACATGCGATGCCATGTAATGCAATGAAATGACATGTCAAATGGATGAAATGATATTGCAATGATATATAAAATGTAAACACTAGATGAGGGTGAAAATTTGGGGTGTTTACAGTCATGAAGGAACGAGTCCATCACACTCTCCCTGAAAAGAGGGTCCTTCATGATGAAATGGACTAGTATGAAAATTGGGGGCTACAAGGAAAGCGAGCTTTTGTCGAAGCTCTCCCTGAAATAAGGGTTCCTTGTGTGAAATTGGAAATTGTTTTGCAAACTGTTCACAAAGACACGAGTCCCTTCAACCTCTCCCTAAAAAGGGGCTAAGTGAACAAAGGATAACATGCGAAAAGAACGAGCTCCCTCGAACTCTCCCTGTAAAAAGGGTCCCTCGCAAGAGAAAATGGTTGAGATTAATATTGGGTGACCAAAAGGTCAAAATTGGAAATTGGAAATTAGAAATTGGAAATTGGAAATTGGAAATTGGAAATTGGAAATTGGAAATTGGAAATTGGAAATTGGAAATTGGAAATTGGAAATTGGAAATTGGAAATTGGAAATTAGAAATTGAAAATTGGAGATTGGAAATTTGAAATTAGAAATTGGATGACCTGAAGGTCGAAATTGAGAATTGGGTGACCCGAAGGTCGAAATTGGAAATTAGAAATTGAAAATTGGATGACCCGGAGGTTGAAATTGAGAATTTGGAAATTGGGTGACCCGAAGGTCGAAATTTAAAATTAGGTGGCCCGAGCACCGAAATTGGTATAGAGCTTGAATTTTGATGAATGATCAGCACAAAGACTGAACCCAAGAGGTCGACCGACCAACCAGTGAGACACTAACACGAGTGCTAAATTTTGAAAGAACACCAGTATGAATACTGGGTTTTGAAAATGTATCAATATAGGCATGGGATTTTTTGAAAAGTGACTGGTGTTCGAAAGATGTTTGAGAATTATGACGGGAATGATTGCCGGGGTCTCAGGATTATCCCTTATCTTGAATGGGTAGCTCAAGTTTATCCTTTAACCTGAAGGGAAAATGAATTTGATGCAAATGCAAATGAATGCATATGTATGCAAATATGAATGAAAAATTGTGTAAATGGGTGTACATGCGTGCAAAATAAGAGATTTGTTTATCCTACCTGCCTACAGGATATTTGTAGATAAAAATAAAATTTCAAAAATGCCCCAATGTAACTGGGAAAGGAGAATTTGACCATTATTGAAGAAAATTTGAGGAATTACAAAGAATAAGAAAGATGATTTAAGTATAGAATTTTTTCAAATGTCGAGCATTGATGGGATCTGGCAGTTTCACTCCGTCGGCATTAATGAGCCGATATGAATTGCGGGGTAATGCCTCCTTGACAACATAGGAACCTTCCCAATTTGGTGACCACTTGCCACCTGGGTGGTGCTTGAGATAGGCCGTTGATGTAACGCCCCAAAATTTCAACTTGTGATTTCGAAAACATTATCGAAAAACCTTTCAAAGATTTAAAGTTTTCACTTTTAAAAACGACAACGGAAGACATAAAAAAAAAGGAAGCACAAGTCAACAATCCTTGGTACGTTAGCTAAAAGACCACCATTCACATAAACAACTACTAAAATCTGTAGTTTATTACAAAATAAGCAATTTTCCAAAGTTCCATAATCTAAAGAAAAACTCTAAAACTCAGAGCCAAGACGCCAGTAGAAAGAAGAAAAATCTTGAGTCATATTGCACCACGCCATCGGCCGCCTGTAAAGTCCTACTCCTCACCTGCCCATGAAATGGGTCAGTTTCATAACAAACCAGTAGGTGCACGAATAGATAAGTAGAATAAAATAACGCAGGACATTCATGAGATAAGCAATTATTATATAAAAACAACCAATACAATTGTAATCTATTCTAACAAGTGTAATATGTGCAAAGAGCTATTGTTTGAAGCATTTCAAGCAGTGTAAGTCTCAATCATCTACAACTATTCAAAAAGATATTCTTTAAGTTCTGATATTAACTAGCCTGTGGGTACGCACAAACGCGAAACGTAGAAACAGCCGAGACCGATCTGGGGGTTTATTATGTCAGGTGTTTTCATTAACCCAAATGGCTGATTGAGTCCGCTCCCAAGGGGACGGTCAGTGACCAAGAGAGAAAATCCCCAAAGGCATTCGTGGCCCATGGATGCATCCAACTTCTGCAGAAGTACCTGGGAGTTACCACCTAGGATAATTTATGGTAGTCCCAATTCCCCTAACTCCGATGACTGGGGAAGCCGAGTCTTTTGCCCGTGGGGTGGTTGTTAACAACCTGTCCATCAGAGTTTTTGTACCATCTATCATCTCCCTTGATGAACCGTGAAGGTCGAATGGGTATGACGGAGGTTTCTTAACTGCCGCCCCATTCTATATGCTCTGGTCTATTAAACCCACTCGAGCATCTTGCCTGTGAAGGCAAGTTGTCACCATTTATGTGATCTCAACATTGTGTTAAATGCACGTATTGAGGTTGCTACAACCTCATCATCCAAACATCGTAACACACATGGGACATACTTGTCCAAAAGTACAATCGTACCTTCCTAGAGGTCCGACTACGATGAGAGGGTAACAAATAATGTTTTATGATTCTTTTGGTCCATACATCACACGTATTGCTCTTTGAGCAATTGGTTTGTGGAGGCCGACATTATCTCATTGATATCTATAAGGTGTTGATTGCCCACTTCAGGGTACTTCATTACCTCTTGTAAAACTTTTATACGTACCTGTCTTAAGGTTCGGTTACAATAGCAATTGCGGTGGGTTTCTCTCTAGAAATGAGTCTATTTACCAAGTTTACATTAAGTATGCAATTTCAAAAGAATAAGCATGCACAACAGACAATCACAAGTTAAGTAATCCTACAGGTAAGCATGTAGGCCAATTAAACTACTCTTCTCTCTAAAATGAGTCTACCCATAGAGTTTACATTAAGCATGCAATTTCAAAAGAATCAGAACGAGGAAAACACTGACCAGACAATTATAAGTTAAATACTTCTTCAGATAAGCAGGTATGTAAAATAATTATTCTATCTCAGAAGTCTTATTTTATTTCATTCATCCAAAATCCTCGTGCGACTTTCCTTTACCTTGGGATGTCGTGCAGCTGCGTGCATCTACGGGTGTAGATTATACGAGGCTCAGGCCGCGAAGCCAGAGCGGGGTTCGATGCAAAGTTTGTAAAAGTGTGAGTATTTATCATGCGGAGAATAGAAAGTCAGGCCTGTCGATCGAAAAAGAGAGAGGCAGCAGGGGTGCGCCTCTGTTTGCCGAAATCAGAAGAGCGACAGGGGGCAAGCCTTCACCTGTCGACAACAGCGGGGCGACAGGGGATGAGCTGCTATAAAAAACAGCGAGGCGGCAAGGGGGCCAGCCCCTGCCGACAGCAACGAGAAGGCAGAGGGCAGCCCCTGCCGACAGCAGCGAAGCGGCAAGGGTCGAGCTCCTGCCGACAACAATGAAGCGGTAGGGGCTGAGCTTCCTACCAACAACAACAAAGCGGCAGGGGCTGAGCCTCTGCCGACAGCCACAAGACGGCAGGGGGCCAGCCCCTGCCGACAACATCGAAGCAGCAAGGGCTAAGCCATTGCCGACAGCCACGAGATGGTAGGGGGCTAGCCCCTGCCGACAGCATCGAAGCGGCAGGGGCTCAGCCCCTGCCGACAGCCACGAGACGACAGAGGCTGAGCCCTTGCCGACAACAACGAAGCGACAGGGGCTGAGCCCCTGCCGATAGCATCGAAGCGGCAAGGGGCCAGCCCTTGCTGACGGCATTGAAATGGCATGGGCTGAGCCCCTGTCGACAGCCACAAGATGGCAGGGGGCCAACCCCTGTCGACAGCATCGAAGCGGCAGGGGCTGAGCTCTTGCCAACAGCCACGAGACGGCAGAGGCTAGCCCCTGCCGACAACATTGAAGCGACAGGGACTGAGCCATGGCCTACATCCACGAGACGGCAGGGGCTGTGCCCCTGCCGACAGCAACAAAGCGACAAGGGTTGAGCCCCTGCTGATAGCATCGAAGCGGCAGGGGGGCCAACCCCTGCCGACTGCATCGAAGCGGCAGAGGCTGAGCTCCTGCCGACAACCATGAGATGGCAGGGGCTGATCCCTTGCCGACAGCCATAAGGTGGCAGGTGCCAGCCCCTGTCGAGAGGCGGCAAGGGGCCAACCCCTGCCGACAGAGAGAAAGAGATTGGGACGGGGGGTGACAGGGGGGGCAACCGACCCCTCGTCGGTCGCTCGATCACCCACAGGGGAGAGGGGGTGTTGCAGGGGCCATTTGTTCCCTGTTGGCACTTCGGCGAACCCCCAGAGGGAAAAGAGGACGACAGGGCCCTCGTAGGCCACCTGTCGAGCCTCCGATGGGCACAGAAGAGGTGGGAGGGTGCGGCAGGGGCCGTGCGCCGCCTGTCGGCCTCCCGGCGAGGTGACAGAGAGGGGGGTGAAGACAGAGAAGAAGAGGGAGGAGAAGAGTGTGGAGACGACGTACTTGGAAAGAGATCGACGACGGTGGCCGGCGTCGTCGATCGACATTGGCGTGGGTCGCAGCAACGGCGACGATCGACATTGGTGGCGTGTGCAGGAAGGAGGAGGTCCGCGCGATGGGAGCGAAGGCCGGTGTGCCTCCCCTTGCCCTCCTGCAGTGCTCTTAAAGGCCTGAGGGGGGCGATGAAAGGGGAAACCCCAGTGGGTTTCCCTAATCCACCCGAAAACCAAGGTGGGGGGGGGGGGGTTGCGGCGCTCGGGAAGAACCTTTAAAATCCTCTTCCAGAGTCGAGTTATTAAAACCCTACCAATGACAGGCCCGGGTCGGATCCAGACCCGACCCAAGTCCGATACAATAATTTTTTATTTTTTTTAACTGTGGGTTTTACATCCTACCCCTCTTAAAAAAAATTCATCCGCGAAATATGTTTATTGCCTTCAAGAATCAAAATACAGGTGAGGATATTTTTCCCTGATATCGCTCTCAGGTTCCCAAGTACATTTGTCAATTTCATGATGTTGCCACCGAACCTTTACAAAGAAAATGGTCTTTGATCTTAGCACTTGGTCACGACGATCGACGATTTCCACTGGTCTTTCTTCGAATGTCAAGTCCCCTCTAATGTCCACATCATCATAATGAATGATGTGTGATGGATCATGAACGTACTTCCTCAACATGAATATGTGAAAAACATTATGGATTTGAGCGTACTGAGGAGGTAACGCCACGCGATAAGCTGCTTCTCCAATTCGCTCTAGGATTTCGAACGGTCCGACATATCTAGGACTTAGCTTTCCCTTCTTCCCGAACCAAAATACGCTCTTTGTCGAAAATACCTTAACAAAAACCATCTCGCCAATTTCGAAGATAAGCTCTCGTCGGCGTCTATCTGCATAGCTTTTCTGCCGACTCTGAGCGGTACGGAGTCATTCTCGAATCATTTACACTTGTTGAGTATAGTGTTGCAAGACTATAGGTGCCTCCAATCTTCGTTCGCCAACCTCGTCCCAGTAAACCAGTGATCGGTATGGCCTCCCATACAAAGCTTCGTATGGGGCCATCCCAATGCTCGCGTGATAGTTGTTGTTATATGCGAATTCTGCCAGACTGAGGTGGAAATCCCACTCTCCCTTCCAGTCCATCATACAAGCTCGAAGCATGTCTTCCAAGGTCTGAATCGTACGTTCCAACTGCCCGTCAGTCTAAGGGTGAAACGCAGTACTGAACTTCAACTTTGTTCCCAAAGCCAGCTGAAGTTGCCCCTAAAACCTTAAAGTGAATCTAAGATCACGATCGGAGATAATCGAAACTGGAACACCATGCAGTCTCACAATCTCTCTAACATAGAGATCAGCGAGACTATCCAACAATTGGTTGAGACGGATAGGTAGGAAGTGAGCAGAATTTGTGAGTCTATCGACGATCACCCAAATCGCGTCATGCTTCCTCCGCGTCCTCGGTAGGCCGACTATAAAGTCCATGGTAACATCTTCCCACTTCTATAAAGGGATCTCTATCTGCTGCATGACCCCACCGGGTCTCTTGTGCTCGATCTTGATCTGCTGACACGTCAAATACTTCGAGACATACTCAGCCACGTCTCGCTTCGTACCGTTTCACCAATAACTCCGTTGTAGGTCCTTGAACATCTTCGTGACGCCAGTCTAGACTTGTGGGCTTCCGTAAGAATTTCATCTCGTAAGAGCGGGTCATCAGGAACCCAAAGGCGCTCCTTCAACCATATACTTTCATCCTCTTTTAGACGAAAAGGTGTATCTGTCAGTATCGCTTGAGCCTTCAACTTCTCGTAGCGTGCATCCATCTTTTGCCCATTGATGATCCTCGCTAGTAGCTCAGGTTAAGCAACAAGGTGGGATAAACCGATTGAACCTTGAGTGATTGCGAAGGGTTCCCAAGAGGCTAGGTCTTCGACTAACCTCCATCTAGAAAATAAGGCATTAATCGAAACTTTGCATGCTTTGCGGCTGAGGGCGTCAGCTACAACATTCGCCTTTTCTGGGTGGTAGGAGAGGATGAAGTCGTAATCCTTGAGGAATTCTAGCCAACGCCGCTGCCTCATGTTTAATTCTTTCTGCGAGAATAGATACTTAAGGCTCTTATGATCGGTGAATGCTTCAAACTGCTCTCCATACAAGTAGTGTTGCCATATCTTTAGTGTGAACACCACCGCAGCTAACTCTAAATCATGAGTTGGGTAGTTCTTCTCGTGAATTTTAAGTTGCCGAGAGGCGTAAGCGATCACTTTCCCATTCTGCATCAGCACGGCCCCTAGGCCTGACCCAGAGGCATCAGTATAAATCATGAATCCGCCTTTACCAGAAGGCAAAGTCAAAATAGAAGCACTGGTAAGTCGCTCCTTCAATAACTGAAAACTCGCCTCACACTTCTCATGCCATAAGAATCTGGCCTCTTTCTTCAACAACTTCGTTAGGGGTAACACAATTTTTGAAAAATCCTGAATGAATTGTCTGTAGTAACCCGCTAGTCCAAGAAACTTCTGATATCACGTGCGTTCTTGGGTTGCTGCCAACTGAGTACAGCCTCAACCTTTGCAGGGTCCACAGACACTCCTTTCTTAGAAATAACGTGTCTCAAAAACATAACTTCTTTGAGCCAGAATTCATATTTAGAGAACTTGGCATACAAATGTTCCTTTTGCAGGGTCTCCAACACGATGGTTAGGTGTTCCCGATGTTGCTCTCGACTTTCTGAGTACACCAAGATGTCGTCAATGAACACGATCATGAAGGTGTCCAAAAATGGCTTGAACACCCTATTCATTAAGTCCATGAAAGATGTTGAGGCATTGGTCAGTCCGAACAGCATGACTGTGAACTCGTAATGTCCGTCTCTCGTCCAGAAAGCAGTCTTAGGAATATCATCATTCCTGATTCTGAGTTGATGGTATCCAGACCTGAGGTCGATTTTTGAGAAAACTTTAGCCTTCTGTAACTGATCGAACAAGTCTTCAATACGCGGCAATGGGTACTTGTTTTTTATCGTGGCCTGGTTGAGCATTTGATAGTCGATGCACAGACGTAAGGTCCCATCCTTCTTCTTCCTGAAAAGCACAGGAGCTCCCCAAGGAGATACGCTTGGGCGAATGAATCCCTGATCTAACAACTCCTGCAACTGCTTCTTGAGCTCTTCAAGCTTAGCTGGTGCCATCCTGTAAGGTGCTTTAGAGATTGGTGTCGTACCTGGTAGCAATTCAATATTAAATTCTACCTCACGAGACAGTGGAAGTCCTGACAGCTCTTTAGGAAAAACGTTGGGATAATTGCGAACAACATCCAGCTCACCGATGGGAATAGGCATTGGATCTGATTGGATAACACTAACCAAAAAGGCAGTGCATCCCTTCCGCAAGAAGTTATGCGCCTTAAGTGCCGAGATCATCCGGCTTGCTTGCACAGGTCTAAGAATTCTGAATTCTACTCTCGGAGAGCCTGGAGGTGATAAAATGATCTTGCCATCACGGCAAAATATCTTGGCATGATACTTATGCAACCAATCCATGCCTAGGATGACGTCAAATTCTGTCATCTCAAGCAAGATAGCACAAGCAGGCAAATGACGCTCTGCCACAGCTACGTCCAATTCAGGTATGTAATTGGCGCAAACCGTGTTCTTCCCAACGAGGTTATACACGTTAAAGCATTGTTAAGAGATTTTACAGTTATATGTAATTTTTTTATGAATTTTTCTGAAACAAACAAGTGTGTAGCACCATAATCAAAGAGTGCAAAAGCTACTTGACCAGCAACAAGAATGATACCTTAAACGAGATCCCATTTTGTCAATTAATCGACCGTGGCTGCATAAACTCGACCCGGCTCCCGACACTGCTTGGTTGTGCTTGTTGTTGCTGCTGATGCGGTGGTCGAGGAGGCTGAGATACGTTGCCGGTTCGCTTGAGGTTGTTTGCTGCTTTCTTTCGGCAGTCGCGTATGAAATGGCCCATCTTGCCACAGTACAGGCATCTGCCAGTGTTCCGCGGACAAGATTATCCTACGTGAGGCCTCTTGCACTTGGGGCAGTTATCTCCAGACGGTTGTCTGGGCAGTGGATGGCCCTGTTGTCGTTGGCTCTTTGCCGGAGGGAACTGTTTCTTCCCTCCCTCAGTCTTCACTAGTAATGGTGGCCGCCGAAATAGGTCCTCTTCTGATCACCACCTGTCGCGGGTGACTTTTTGGCTTACACACTCGTTAAACGCTCCCAATCCTCGTTCAGTAGAGTGGCTACTGCTACCGCCGTAGAAAAAGTCGCAGGCATGCTGGTGAGAACCCTATACCTGAGTCCTTCCTTCAGTCCGCGAATGAACTTTCCAGCCCGCTCATGATCATCCTCGAATAGGTGAGGACAGTAGCGCTCCAATCGTTGAAATTTGGCGATATACTCATTCAAACATAAGTTGCCTTGGCACAACTCCAGAAATTCTACCTTCTTGTTTTCCCTCGCATGAGGAGGGAAATAGTTTCCGATAAAAGCTCTCTGGAAGGCCTCCCAAGGAATCACCTCAGCACCTGAGAACTGCACCTCCCGGGTAGTGTCCCACCACTCGCGAGCGTCGTTCTTCAATCGAAAGGACCCGAACATCGTCTTCTTATCGTCAGGAACGGACAACACTTGGAACACCCGTTCCACCTCTTTGACCCAACTCTCCGCCAAGTCAGGGTAAACCTTGCCAAAGAAGGTAGGAGGGTTAAGCTTCAGAAAATTTTCATATGTGGCGGTTGGTGTATTCCCAACAAGATAACCTGGATCCTGTCGGGGGCGACCCTAGTTACGAATTGCCTTTGCCAAGGAGTTGAGGGTATCCATCATGAATCCCCTCTGCTCACGCAACTCATCAGCCATGTTGTTGCTTGAGTTCCCCGTCATCCTTAAAAAGCAACCAAGGTTAAGAGTCAAAAAAATACTGAAGAAGCACAAGAAGACATATGTATAGGAGTAAAGGCAAAAATATAGATCTTTATTACGAAAGTCATTTATTTTGAATCCAGCCGTGCTAGTACATAAGCAAAAGTTCTATTTTGTAATGATAAATGAGTTCACAGACTCCAACAAAACTTGGTAGGTGCTACCTCCCCTTAGGGACGGCTAGAGTACTTCCTAAGATATTCCCTTCTATTGCTTGTGTGCCTGAATCTGCACTTAGGGGTGAAGGGAGGTGGCTCCCCGTAGGAGGTCTCCTGTCCGTAGAGGGGCGTCGCCGGAGTATATTCCGGTGAGTCAAGACTATAACTTGAGGAATCAGTTGCAAGCGTGTATGTGGGTGATACACCGCCCACTGGGTCTACTGGAGGTGGTGGTTGCTTGCCTACAGTTGAAATTGCGATCTTGCCATTGTGCTCGGCCTTGTGGAGGCAAGCATCCATGGTGTGCTCTGATTCTCCATAGAATACGCACTCCTCTGCTAACTCAAGGGAAAACAAAATTTCTCGATGACTCTTGTGGTGTCTGATGGTGCACCTGAACGTGTGAAGGCGCAAAACAACCTTCTCGAGCATACACCTCAGCCCACGTTGCTGCCAAGGGTATTTGGTAGGTGATCGGTAGTGGAAAGCCTTGATCAGCTGTAAAAATGGGTAGAGAAGGGCGGTTAGCCCAGTAACCAGCCCCGAACATCCCATGTTCGCCACTCTCCCTTACGAAACAGCCACGCACCCTACGCGTGCCCCTACCGTGACTACCACTAGAACCAACAAGCAGACCCATTTTTCGGATGATTCTACGAATAGAAGCAAGAATATAATTTAGTCTAAACATGCTATAAAATATCAAAGACTTACATACAGCGCGATGGGATGCTCAATAGTCAAGATTCACCTCTTTCTGATCTGGCTCTGATACCAAGTTGTAACGCCCCAAAATTTCAACTTGTGATTTCGAAAACATTATTGAAAAACCTTTCAAAGATTTAAAGTTTTCACTTTTAAAAATGACAGCGGAAGACATAAAAAAAAATAAGCACAAGTCAACAATCCTGGGTATGTTAGCTGAAAGACCACCATTCACATGAACAACTACTAAAAGGAATTGAGGAAATAATGCAATAGATTATTAATAAAATCTGCAATTTATTACAAAATAAGCAATTTTCCAAAGTTCCATAATCTAAAGAAAAACTCTAAAACTCAGAGCCAAGACGCCTGCAGAAAGAAGAGAAATCTTGAGCCATATTGCACCATGCCATCGGCGGCCTGTGAAGTCCTACTCCTCACCTGCCCATGAAATGGATCAGTTTCATAACAAACCAGTAGGTGCATGAATAGATAAATAGAATAAAATAACGCAGGACATTCATGAGATAAGCAGTTATTATATTAAAACAACCAATACAATTGTAATCTATTCTAACAAGTGTAATATGTGCAAAGAGCTATTGCTTGAAGCATTTCAAGCAGTGTAAGTCTCAATCATCTACAACTATTCAAAAAGATATTCTTTAAGTTCTGATATTAACTGGCTTGTGGGTACGCATAGACGCGAAACATAGAAACAACCGAGACCGATCCGGGGGTTTATTATGTCAAGTGTTTTCATTAACCCGGATGGCTGACTGAGTCCGCTCCCAAGGGGATGGTCAGTGACCAAGAGAGAAAATCCCCAAAGGCATTTGTGGCCCATGGATGCATCCAACTTCTGCAGAAGTACCTTAGAGTTACCACATAGGATAATTGTAAACACCCCAAATTTTCACTCTCATCCAGTGTTTATATATTTCATGTGTCATTGCATCTCATTTTCGAGATCCAGCACTCCTATTTTTAAAATATTTAATCCAGATTCGGGTTTTAAAACTTTTCTTTCAAAAACAATTTTAAAGCCTGAGTTTTTAATCAACATTCTATCATTTGCCAAAAACGAGGACCTTATATTTTAAAATGTTTTTCTCATAAAACAATCTGGATTTGTTTTAAACCCAATTTTCAACTGATTTCAATTCTCAGATGAGACCCATTTAAGTGGTGTCGCTTTTGGATTTCTTCATTTATCAAATTTCTCAAAAATTTCAGAGTCCTAGTTGGATCAGGACTCTATCTTTTTGTTTTTTTAAAACATTTTCAAAACTCCATTTGGATTTTAAACCAGTTATCGTCATATCCCTTGTCCATTTCCTCCATTTTGGCCAAAATCTTAGAGTCCTAGTTGGATCAGGACTCTTTTTCCAGAGTCCAGTCGGATCAGAACTCTACTTTTCACTACCTTCTTTACCTGTTCTTGGAGAAAACCTTTTAAAATCTTCCGTTTTGGCCAAAATCCCAGAGTCCTAGTTGGATTAGGACTCTTCTTCAAGAATCTCAGTCGGATCAGGACTCTTCTTCAGAGTTTCAATAGGATTAGGACTCTAATCTTTTACAGTTATTTTATCCATTTTCATTCAAATCTTTCAAAATCTTTCAAAATGAGTCAAAAACTCAGAGTTTTAGCCAAAACAGGACTATGTTCGGAGAGTCCTAGTTGGAGCAGGACTCTGATCCTGATTTCAATTTTGAGAGAATTTTTCAAAAATCTTTTCATCTATCAAAACTATTACACCTTTATCAAAGAATTTCAAAATTCTGGGATTTTATCCTAGAGTCCTGATAGAATCGAGACTCAGCCCCAGAGTCCTAATCAAATCAGAACTCTATCCAAATTTGGTTTTCTCACTTCATTTTCACTGGTTTTCAAAATCTTTGCTTAAAATTCATCATTTGCTTATCAGAAAACCAAAATTCTTAGAGTTCTGATCGAATCAGGACTCTGAACCAAAACCTCAATTTCATCCTGTTTTTAACTATGTTTCAAAATTCTCTCATTTGTTTTCTCAAAAAATCCAAAAATCTGAGAGTCCTAGTTCAATTAGGACTCTGTCTCCAGAGTCTCAGTTAAATCAGAACTTTGGTTTATTTCAATATTTGTTATTGTTTTCGTTGTTTTCACAAGTTCCTTCATCTATTTTTCAGAAAAATACCAAAAAAAATCTAGAGTTTCAGTCCGATCAAGACTCTATCCCGGAGTCCTAATCCAGTCAGAAGTTTGTTTTAAAGTTTTTTTTTACTTTCATTTTCATTTATTTCTGGTTGTTTTAAAAAATTAGGTCATTTTGTAGAGTCCAGTTAATCCAGGACTCTATTTTAGAGTTCTAATTGAGTTAGGAGTCTAACCCTGACTGTATTTTCTGACTCGTTTCACCATTTTTGGTAAAATCTTTTTAAAAGCTCCTTCATTTGGCTTTTAAAACCCAAAATCTCAGAGTCCTAAAAATCCAGAACTCTAACCCGGAGTCCCAGTTCGATTGAGACTCTATTTTCAAAGATTCTGAATTTCAACTGTTGATTTTAACCCTTTTTTAAAACCATTTTTAGTATTTATTTCAAGTTTTTCAAAACTTCAATGTGGGGCCCTCTCAGTTGGCGCCATATCCAGAGGATTTCTGACTCAGTCAAGACTCTGTATCATTTCAAACATTTCAATCTCAAAGTCTACTTTTGAATCTCTTTTGAAAAACCTCTCATTTTCAAGTTTTAAAATCGTTTTTGAAAATTCAAGTGGGGCCCACTTGGGGTGGTGCCATATTTGAAGAAGTCAAGGTTAGACTAGGGTTAGTCATTGTCCTAGTTAGGCTAGGGGTTTAGAGGAGTCAAAAGCAATTTTAAAAATCCATTTTATTTAAGTTTTAAACCATTGGTTTTTAAAGGTTTTAAATTCAAGTTTTAAAAACCAAATGTGGGTCCATCTAGGTGGTGCCACATTTGGACTTTCTAGGGTTTAATTAGGTGTTAATTAAGGATTAATTAGAGTTCATTTAGGTTAGAATTCTCCAAAAAAATCATCCTCCCCATGTGGTTTATCAAAAATAATTAAAAAGAGTCCAAAAAATCAAAACTCTTCCTAAACAAATCCAAAAAAAAAAATCTATAAATAGGAAACCTAAAGGGGGTCAAAGAGAGCTCTTTTCTCCTAAAATTTTCGTGGCTTCTCTCTCCTCTCCAGCACCTCCACCTTCCTCCATTGCAGCTGCAGCCCCAAGGTGAGTTATTTAATATTATTTTATTATTTTTTATTATTTTTGTATGATTTTATATTAGATTTCACCATTGGCACCTCCCCTTTCATGGATTAAACCATGGATTCAAGTTCAAGAACCTCAAGAGAGGTTCAAGAAGATGATCTAACTCTGTTTTGGTGTTTTTCCAGGGATTCTAATCCGTTAGAATCGATTGTAGCATGGTTTTTCATGTTCTTAACCATTAAAACATGCGATTTACCCGTTAAATGGGTCAAATCCATGCTTTTTAAGGTAAAATCAAATTTCAGCCATGGATTCCCTGTATTTTATTTATTTATTTGCTTATTTATGTTTATTACACGTTTTCCAGCATAGAAATCAATTTTATTTTACTGTTTTGGTATTTTCTTTATTGTTTTCATTGATTAATGCATGCTTTATTAGGTTTTATCAAATTTCTGTGTGTTTTAAGCTTGAATCAGCAAAGAACATGTTATTTCATATTGAATTACTCACTGTAAATTTCTGATTTTTTAATATGTGATACATGAATATGTCAGTGAACTACTGTAAAAATTTCGAATGTTTTGGGATTCGGGAACCTTGTCAAAAAAATAAAAGATTAAACCATGATTTTCAGTCATTTAGAATCGACATTGAAATTCATAGGTAACTTGCAGTTGTAATATTTCCCTCATCTGATATATGATTTGAGATCCGTAAAATGCAGTGGATTTCTATTGATGTGAACTATTTACTGTGCAATGTTGATAATTTTTTGCCTCTGTTTGGTATTTTTCTTCTGCCAGAGAATCAGATTTAAAATTTAAAACTCGTTAGGGTTTACCAAAACCCTAATCTGACTCGTGTTGATCATAGATCTAAGACCGTAGATCGGATTCATGATCTATGAAAAAAGAGTTTCATTATTTTTTTGTATACTATTCACTTATAAAATTTCAGAAATTTTTGATTGAGTTTTCTATTTATTTCTGTATTTTCAACCCGAAGTATCTGTTTTAACCAATGCTAGATTCATCAAATTTTAGTTCAGATTGCAGGAAAGGTTTCTCCCTAACCAAAGATTCTTTTTTCAATTTGTAAAAAAGGAAATATCTGTTTTTCTGTCTAGTTTACCTCTGCAAAATTTCAAAAATTTTGATGGTGATTTGACCCCTGATTTGGGTCTAACATTAAAATTGGTCTGTAACCATGGGTTAAAATAGCTTATTTTAGGGTTTGAATGCAACTTTTGAATTAAAATAATGTCAAAAATATATTTTTATGATTCCAATCTGATTTTAGAGTTATAATAAGTGCAGGTGTCGATTTTTATTAAATTTAGAATTCATTTGATGCTTGAATAGATCAAATTGCAAAACAGGGTACCTGAAAGATCCAAAAACACTGCCAAAATCATGATATTTGTGATATTTCTTGATTTTCGTGTATAATTTCACAATTTTAGGGTTTGTTCATGTTTAGAATCATATTAGGATGTTTCATGCCCAATTTTGTGCTTATTTGACTTCATTTAAACCCTAAACCCAAAGTTTTACCAAAATTTATTTCAGAAAACCCTGATTTCAAGGCCATTGTCTTGCTATCAGGGGTAATTTGGTCATTTTACCTTAATTTCGAAATCATAAACCCTATTTTTCATGTTTTTAATCATGTCATATCATATTTGGTTTAATTTATTCTTATTTGAATTTTAAAACTTGTATTTTTACAAAATATCCTTCTAAAAACCCTGATTTCAAGGCCATAGTCTTGCTATCAGGGATATTTTGGTCATTTTGACCACAATTTTGAATTTTCAAATCTCATATTTTTTATTTATTTAGTTTTATTTCATATTTCATTAAGTTTATATCAGGGAATCATGGAAAAAGGCTTATATCTAGCAAAATCCAGCAATTTCCAGATATTGCTAGATAAACCTAGAAAAGCCAACATATATTAACTAACAAGTTTTTTAGTTTTACAAGGATATTAAAGACTTTATTTTTCTATATTTAAATTCAATTAGTGATGTAAATTTTAATTAAATTTGGAATAAGAATTTCAATTTCTGCTTAGATTAGGATTTGCATTGCATATGGTTTTAAACTTTGATATATAACTGTCGTGTATGCCAATTCATACACATTCTTTACAAATCCACCATGGTCTACACGAATGGCACGTGCACAAGCTCTTATGGAGTTGACAAACTTGGTGAAATTCGTATTTATGGCCATAGTTAGAATACGAATGAGACCCAGATTTATAATCTTCGTATTAGCCACATTCAGCCTACACTCTTAGGCTAACTTCAAAATGCACTGCATTTCTAAAAAATACAAAAGGATTTTCTCAATTCCTCAAAATCAAGTCTTTCAAATCCATATTCATTCATTTGCAAATTCCAATTTCAATTCAAAGAAATCGATTTTCTCAAATTTTTTAAGTCTTATTCAGAAATTGATTTTCTCAAAACATTGATTTTCCAATGATATTTCAAGCATTTTCCAAATTCAAAATCCTGATTTTTCAATTTATATTTTTAATTCCCAAGTTCTAATTCAGAGAAATCAAATTTTCCAAAGTTATTGGGGTTTTCTCAGAAATTGATTTTCACAAAACCTCTAAATTCCTCAGAAATTGATTTTCATTTTCCTCAGAAATATTCTCTCACCATGGTTCACGATTTTCCAAGTGTTATCTTTTCCAAAAATTTCCAAGTATTTCAAATCTTAAAGCAAACATCATGTTTTCAAACCTGCATTTTCAGAAAGCCACAGCACATGTTTGATTCTTTGTGCATTTAGGAAATAAAACATGATTTAGACAAGTTGAGCAAAGTTAAGCATACAATTGATCATTGGTTCAATTACCCATGGTAAAGGCGCCAGGAATGGTTGAACCTCGTACCGACAGGCGAGTCTCATTCTTCGGAATTATCATGCATTTTAAAAACGGAGGTGAGTTATTTTTAAAATCTTTTTCAAAAGTCAGTTTGACTTGCAAAGTAAAAATTTTGCGATGATAACAATAATTTATGGTAGTCCCAATTTTCCTAACTCCGATAACTGGGGAAGCCGAGTCTTTTGTCTGTTGGGTGGTTGTTAACAACCTGTCCATCGGAGTTTTTGTACCATCCATCCTCTCCCTTGATGAACCGTGAAGGTCGAATGGGTACGACGGGGGTTTCTTAACCGTCGCCCCATTCTACATGCTCTGGTCTATTAGACTCACTCGAGCATCTTGCCTGTGAAGGCGAGTTGTCACCATTTCTGTGATCTCAGCATTGTGCTAAATGCACACATTGAGGTTGCTACAACCTCATCAACCAAACATCGTAACACACATGGGACGTACTTGTCCAAAAGTATGATCGTACCTTCCTAGAGGTACGACTACGATGAGAGGGTAACAAATAATGTTTTATGATTCTTTTGGTTCATACATCACACGTATTGCTCTTTGAGCAATTGGCCTGTGGAGGCCGACATTATCTCATTGATATCTATAAGGTGTTGATTGCCCACTTCAGGGTACTTCATTACCTCTTGTAAAACTTTTATACGTACCTGTCTTAAGGTTCGGTTACAATAGCAATTGCGGTGGGTTTCGCTCTAGAAATGAGTCTATTTACCAAGTTTACATTAATTATGCAATTTCAAAAGAATAAGCATGCAGAACAGACAATCACAAGTTAAGTAATCCTACAGGTAAGAATGTAGGCCAATTAAACTACTCGATTCTCTCTAAAATGAGTCTACCCATAGAGTTTATATTAAGCATGCAATTTCAAAAGAATCAGAATGAGGAAAACACTGACCAGACAATCATAAGTTAAATACTTTTTCAGATAAGCAGGTATGTAAAATAACTATTCTATCTCAGAAGTCTTATTTTATTTCATTCATCCAAAATCCTCGTGCGACTTTCCCCTACCTCGGGATGTCGTGCAGCTGCGTGCGTCTATGGGTGTAGATGATACGAGGCTCAGGCCGCGGAGCCAGAGCGGGGCTTGATGTGAAGTCTGCAAAAGTGTGAGTATTCAGCGCTACATTATTTATCATGCGGAGAATAGAAAGTCAGGCCTGTCGATCGAAAAAAAGAGAGGCAGCAGGGGTGTGCCCCTGTTTGCCGAAATCAAAAGAGCGACAGAGGGAGAGCCCCAGCCTGTCGACAACAGCGGGGTGACAGGGGATGAGCCCCTTTTGAAAATAGCGAGGCGGCAAGGGGGCCAGCCTCTGCCGACAGCAACGAAGCGGCAGAGGGCCAGCCCCTGCCGACAGCAGCGAAGCAGCAAGGGTCGAGCCCCTACCGACAACAATGAAGCGGTAGGGGCTGAGCCCCTGCCGACAGCAACGAAACGACAAGGGCTGAGGCCCTGCCGACATCCAAGAGACGGCAGGGGGCTAGCCCCTGCCGACAGCCATGAGACAGCAAGGGGCCAGCCCCTGCCGACAGCATCGAAGCGGCAGTGGCTGAGCCTCTGCCAACAACCACGAGACGGCAGGGGTTGAGCCTTTGCCGATAGCAACGAAGCGGTAGGGACTAAGCCCCTACCGATAGCATCGAAGCGGCAGGGGGGCAGCCCCTGCCAACAGCATCAAAGCGGCAGGGGCTGAGCCCCTTCCGACAGCCACGAGGCGGCAGGGGCTGAGCCCTTGCCAACAGTCATAAGGTGGCAGGGGCCAGCCCCTACTGAGAGGCGGCAGGGGGCCAACCCCTGCCGACAGAAAGAAAGAGATCGGGACAGGGGGTGATAAAGGGGGGCAACCGACCTCCCGTTAGTCGCCCGATCACCCACAGGGGAGAGGGGGTGTCGCAGGGGCCATTGGTCCCCTGCCGACACTCCGGCGAACCCCCAGAGGGAAAAGGGGACGACAAGGGCCCCGTAGGCCATCTATCGGACCTTCGATGGGCACAAGAGAGTCGGGAGGGTGAGGAAGGGGCCGTGCACCGCTTGTCGGCCTCCCAGTGAGGTGACAGAGAGGGGGGGGGGGGGTGAAGAGAGAGAAGAAGAGGGAAGAGAAGAGGGTGGAGACGGCGTACCTCGAAAGAGATCGACGGCGGTGGCCAGCGTTGTCGATTGGCGTCGATGTGGGTCGCAGCAATGGCGGTGATCGGCACTAGTGGCATGCTCAGGGAAGGAGGAGGTCGGCACGATGGGAGCGAAGGACGGTGTGCCTCCCCTTGCCCTCCTGCAGTGCTCTTAAAGGCCTCACGGGGGCAATGAAAGGGGAAACCCCGGTAGGTTTCCCTAATCCACCCGAAAACGAAGGTAGGGGGGTTGCGACGCTCGAGAAGAGGATTTAAAATCCTCTTCCTGAGTCGGGTTATTAAAACCCTACCAATGACGGGCTCGGGTCTGGTCCGGACCCGACCCGGCCCGGGTCCGATACAATAATTTTTTTTTTAAACTGTGGGTTTTACAGTTGATCTGAGCACTAGATCGTTGACTCAGAATTTCCTTTCAATGACAGATTTTACATATTGTTTGGCTATCCTCTGACATTATGATTGAGTGTGCTCCATTGCTATAAGCCTTCTTTCATCGAGTAAATCAAGTTGTACTAGTCACTATTGCTTATATTGATCATGTGGTAACTCCAAAAGTGATGTGAATTTTAGAGCAAGTTTCTGAACATGTAGAGGCGGTACTACTTTAGTTCCGTAGACAAGTTCTGACGGAGTAGCATTAGTTGGAGTATGAATGGTGGTTCTGTATGCCCACAATGCATCATGGATCTTTTCATGCCAATCACGGCCTGTTTCCAAAGTTTGCTCCAGGATTCAAATCATAATTTGATTGGTGGCCTTTGCCTGACCATTCCCTTGAGGATAATAAGGAGCGGAGAAATGATGATGGATTCTGAACTTTGAGCAGAATGTCCTCATTCTCTCATTCTTGAAATGACTGCTATTGTCTGACATGATGTCGTGTGGTATGCCGAAATGACAAAGGATATTCTTGTGGATGAATGAGACTACATGTCGACCTTCTACTGTGCGTAGAGTGACAACTTCAACCCATTTGGTGAAGTATTCTATTGTGGCAAGAAAATACTTGTGGCCATTTGAAGCAGAAGAAGTGATGGAGCCCACAACATCGAAGGCTCACATAGAAAACGACCATGGAAAGACGACAGGTTGCAAATATGTTGCTGGCGCATGAATGGAAGGTGCATGCACCTGGCATTGAACACACTTCTTCACAAAACGATAGCAGTCTTGTTGCATAGTCTTCCAATAATATTTTGCTCAAATGATTTGCTTGACAAGAGTTTGGTAGCCGACATGACCACCGCAAATACCTTCGTGTGCCTCTCGCACAACTGCTTTAGCTTCTTCTTCGTCCAAGCATCTGAAATATTCAGAACTGAATCTGCGATGATTGAGAACATCGGCAAGAATAAAATATCAGGCAGACATGCGTTGAATCTCTCGTTGTTCTTTCTTTGAGAGTTCTGGAGAAAATTTGCCAGTTTTAATGAAATTCTCGATGTCTTGATACCAGGGCTTCTTCTTTTGCTCAGCCTGGTTTATCTGTTCTGCTGGGATGAAGGCAGGTTGATCAAGTCTACCGATTTCAAAGGAACGACAAGATTTGAGAGGATTTAATTTGTATAGAATTTTGACTTCAGATGCCAGCAGATAGTGTCTCAATTTCTGACACATCCAAACCAGAGCTAGGCATGTCTTTTCTATCTGAGAGTATTTCTTCTCATAATCAATGAAGGTCTTGCTCACATAGTAAATGGCATGCTCTATTAGACTGCCTTCTTCATATTGCGCCAAGAATCCACCGCAAACAACTTGATTAACTGAGATGTATAGCAGTAGGGGTTTTCCTAATTCTGGCGGCTTTAATACAGAAGGATTGAGAAGATATTTCTTGATGCGTTCGAACGATTGCTGACACTCTGGTCCCTAATTCGAACTTCACTCCTTTTCTGAGCAAATGATTGAAAGGCTCACATCTCATGGTCAGATTGGAAATGAATCGTCGGATTGATTGCATGCGTCCTTGAAGGCTATGCAATTCTTTGAGATTAGTCAAGGGCGGCATGACAATGATGGCTTTGGCCTTAGCGGGATCCACTTCTATCCCCTTTTTGCTAACCAAAAAGCCTAACAACTTACCAGATTCGACTCCAAAAACACATTTTTATGGATTAAGTCTTAGCTTATAAAGTATGAGCCGCTTGAAAACTTGATTGAGAGCTTCGATGTGATCTTCCTCTTCTTTGGATTTTACCAGAATATCATCGACATATGCATCCATGATTTTGTGCATCTGATCATAGAAAATGACGGCCATAGCACGCTGATAAGTGGCTCCAGCATTTTTAAGCCCAAATGGCATGACTGTATAACAAAAAGTGCCCCAAGAAGTAGTGAAAGATGTCTTGGACTGGTCACGAGCGACCAATTTGATCTGATTATATCTGGAATATCCATCCATAAAAGAGAACATGGTGTGGCCCGTCGTGCTGTCGATCAAAAGATCAATATTAGGAAGCAGATAATCATCCTTAGGAGTTGCTTTATTGAGATCTCTGAAGTCGATGCATATTCAAACTTTGCCATTCTTCTTGGGAACAACGACAATATTTGCCAACCAGTCTGGGTAGTCAATGGTTCGAATGAACTCTGCTTTGAGTAGGTCTTCCAGACCTTCCTTAACTTGTTGTTTCACTCAGAGATCCATTTTTCTTAGCTTCTGCTTAACTGGCTTGACATCTGATTTTAGGACGAGGCGATGCTCAACTAATTTTGTGTCCAGACCCGGTATATCTTTATAAGTCCATGCAAACACTTCTTCATGCTGTTTGAGAAAATGGGTGAGCCTTTCTTTCTCTTCCAGACTCAAACTGCTGCCGATCTTGAGAATTTTAGGATCATCTTCTGATCTGATATTGATATCCTCAGTCGGGTCTTGAACTAAGGATGATGGATCTTCTTGTTTCTGAATTGCTACAAATTCTGGTAATTCTTAAAGAGTTGAATTGAACTCTGTGGGTTCTTCTGACTACTTTATAGTATGACTGCATTATGCTCTTATTTTAACCTGATGAATCACTGTCGGCTTTGAAAAGGCATTTGGATTAAGAACGAGCTTCTTGATAGATCGGGAAGACATTCCGAAAATTGGAGAATAAATTGATTCAGGGAAATTGCCCATCATAAAACAAATTGCTTTTATTGAGAAAATAATTTGAAAAATAAAAGAGCAAAATAATGGCAATTTTGCAAAGATTTGATAATGAGAAGTAAAAAGACAAATGGCATCCAGACAGATGAAGGAAAATTGTAACTTTAATGAAAGATTGAATTGATCAAATGACAATGATGAAAATGAAATGGGATATCATCTCAGTGCGGAAACAAAAGAATAAAAATGAAAAGACAAGCAGATGCCCTCAGTGCGTTCCTTTGACAAAAATAGTGCCCTTTTGAGATCTTTTGCCAGTGAAGCCCAACCCGACTCTTTGAGGATAGTGCTGAGGAATTACTGGCTCGAGGCGGCCATTTCCATTCTTGCCTAGGCCTTGAAAAGGCTGATAGCCATGCTTCACTAATAGATCGAATCCCTTTTTGGCCTTCATAAATTGAGAGAACAGTGGATGATCCTTGAATGTGCTGTAGTCAATTCGTCCTCCAATCTTGAAGAACTGTCGGCCTCTCCATCAAGTCGTGGCCACTGGATGCTTTGGTTGTTTTTCCATCTGTAGTATTCCTGAATTTTCTTCAAAACTGACCTCTTCAATGGCCCTAATACTAGGGATATCGGTAGTGAAAGTGGGTCTAAGAACCATGGGTTGTGCTAGCCTTTGCTCTGGATCTTCGCCCAAGACTGTTGTGATCATTCCACCTTTTGACCGCTTGACACACTGATGCAGAGTAGACGACACTGCGTTCATGTTGTGGATCCACGGTCGTCCTAACAACAGATTATACGTTAGCGGCACATTGACCACATGAAAGAGAACTGAATGGACCGAGTAGTCAATGAAAATTTCCAAGAAGATTTTTCCTTTCATTTTCTGGCCATGATTATCGAACCCATAAATGGTGATTGGGTCCGGAATGTATTCCTCCTCTTTGATGCCCAAAGTCTTGGCTGTCATTTATGGGCATATGTTGAGGCTACTGCCTCCATCTATCAGTATATAAGGAACCACCATTCCTCTGGCTCGAATCACAACGTATAAAGCATTGTTGTGGAATACATGAGGCTTTGGGAGATCCTCATCTGAAAAAGTAATCAGAGCATTTGTCATGGCCTGATTGACTATCTAGGCCATGTCTTCAGGAGTTATGCTTGGTTTCACCTTGATTTTCCGCAACAGATCATCCAACACTTGCTGATGTTTGGTGGAAGCTTGGGCTAGATCCAAAATTCAAACATTGGACAATGCAGTTGTCGGCTTTTGAGTTGATGTCTCATTTTTCTCTGGGGCAGGCTTGATGAAGTGTTTGAGGAATTCAGGAATTCCTTTAGTAGCCTCAAAGGATGCTTTGGCAGGTTTTGCAGATACCTTCATTTTGCCAAAGGCTAAGATGAGGTCCATCTTCTGAGCTTTGGACTGAGCATGTTGCAACACAAGGACCTAATGTTGAGCTTGTATATCTTTTTCTTGTATATCTTTTTCAGAGCATGGCCTGATATGCTCCTGTGGATGAAAAGGTTGTTTTGAAATAACCACTGTAGAATGATGAGGAAACAATTTCTTCAGAATTTCCATATTCTCATCTTCGGCCCCCTCTACCAAAAGATTTTTGTCGATGAGATCCTGAACAATATTCTTGAGAACAAAGCAGTTTTCAGTATTGTGCCCCACTGTTCTGTGAAATTTGTAGAATTGATCTTTAAATTTCCCCATGGGCACAGGGGGATCGACCAGCCTGCGCAATTTGACCATCTCTTTGGTCAACATGTACTCAAGCACTGTTTTGAGCGATTGATCTAACGGAGTAAACTTCCTGTCGTAGCTCCATCCTTCATGTTTCACTTTCTCTCGGGGTTTCAGTCCCTGCTCTAGCTGGAGCGACTTATTGTATTGGAGGATCGATTTTCCTTTATGATCATTTTTATGGGGATTTGAACCCCCTGCACCGTAAAAGAAATCTCTATTCTGCCCTTTACGGTGGTTCCATTTGTCATTTCTGACAGAGTGAGTGAAATGAGTCTTCTTCTTCAGCTCATTCTGACTGTTGTTCTTAGTAAATGTGAAGTTTTCATAGACTCCATTTTTCATGCTCAATTTGAGTCATTCGGCTCGCTCCGTTAGCTCAATAAATGTTCTGGATGGTGCAATAGAGATGAGACCTCTTAGAGGCTGTGAGAAATTGCTCAGAATTAGGGACAAAGCATGCCCCTCTGATATGGGGTCTCTCATCTTTTTGCAGGTCGATCTCCAGCGGTGAATAAAATCTTTGGTATTCTCATTTTCTCTATGTTTGAGGCCGCAGAGATGACTGAGGGTGGGAAGTGCCTCAGCATTAAAGAGGAATCGCTCGATGAACATATTTACCACCTTGTCAAAATTCGTTCAGTTCGATCGGGTTAACATGTTCTGAGTACCATTTTGTTGTTGTTCCCTCCAGGCTGCGAGGAAAACAAAGGAAAAGTGCCCTATTATCTCGCTTGAATTTGGAGTATTCAGCGAAGAACATGGCAAGGTGTGCCATAGGGTTGCCAGAACCATCAAATTTGATAAACTTTCTAGAGAGATTCTCATGATTATCATCCCCATCCAAACCATCGTAGAAGTCTTCGCTGATGAAGACTTTCTTGCCTTTGTCGCGGGCCTGCAGATCTCGAACCATTCTGACCACATCTCTGAAATTCGGCTGATCAGAGTCATTGACGGACTCCTCTTTGAATTTATGGGCCGACTCCTGCCCTTGAGTAGATTTGCGGAATGCCTGCTGAGTCCCAAATTCATCATCTGTATCCCCCACTGATTCCTCTTCATCAGATGTATCTTCATGTTGAACATGTTTTTTAGATATTTTTACCTGCTTTTTGACTGTATGACCCTTAGCCTTCGGTTTGACTTGGGTCTGCTCTGTACTGGCTTCAGCTTGCTCTGACAACATCTTGTTCATCATCTTTTTGAACATGGCATACATTTGAGGATCAATGTCATCATCAACCTGTTGTCCTTGATTTCTGCCTGATTGAGGAGAGTCCATCTCTTCTTCTGAGGTCGTTGAATATACAATGCCCTCGACTGGTGCAGTTTTTTCCCTGACCTCGTCTGAACCATTAAATATCACGAATGCTCTCTGCAGAACAAAGTTGAGGGTTAGGTTTTTTAGAGAGATTTTGATTGGAAGAAAATATTTGCTGAGAATTTTGGTAGACAATTTGAAAGAATATCCCATTACTAGGGATTGAGTCGTCGTTGGGATTACGACAATTGCGTTGTCATTCCTTTGCAAAGAAAATAAACAACTGAAAATTAAGCCTTGCTACCTAGGCGAGGTCGTCAAACCAAGAATTGAAGAATTTACAAGATTTTTATTTATTGAAAGGAAAATATGATTCCATCAATAATAAACTTGGGAAAGAGGGGGCGGACAGACAATTTGCCACCACTCTTTATAATCAGCAGAGACACGAGGACCAGAAAAAAGTGGAAGGGTAACAAAAGAGTCCCAGCCATATCTGGCAGAATGGTATGTTCTGGACCACTGTGTTGATGTAAGGTCGAACTCTGGCAAAACTCCTAATAACAGTTGCATCTCTATTCGCTTCTGTCTTTGAGAAAATTGTCGGACACACCGTTCTGGATGGTAATAAGCATAGAAGAAAGGACCAAGTAGCTTGAATCTCTTGCCATATGCATAGGTGTATCTGGGAGGTGATAACTCTCGATCAAAATAGTTTCATACCACTTCTTCTTTCTACAGATGATCAATCAGGAACCGATACCACGCAACTGGATGGATCTCTTTGTCGTTGTATCTGAACGAACTAGCTCTGGTCGGCACATACTGAAGGAACCAAGACTGAAGTGCATAAGTACATCCCTCGACTAAAATGGACTCTCCGAGCATAAAGTGAGTCAATCCTCTATATAGAAAAGCAAGTGCGGCCATGGCTATCGGGAGACGACTGGTCTGTCGACTTTCCCATCTCCTCAGAAGCTGAACTATTCTGACATCAACATAATTTTGTCCGTCTGGAAAGAAAGCGAGTCCCAAAGTGCACAGAACCATCACATGCTGAATTCTCTCTCGAGCTGTTCTGGATAGCGAGTTGACTTCTGCGAATTCTCCATACTGTGAGTAGATCTCGATCAGGCTCACATATTTGTTCACATTTTCTTCAATCAGTGGCCAAGACTTACGCCCTGTCATGCGAGCTACAACATCTTTGGGGTCCAGACCCTTGACATTGATAAAAAATTGTTGCTCCAATGGATCTCCAGGCTGACCGGCTGGCTCGGGCAGTCCCATGATCTCTGAAAATTCATCCATCAACAGGGTCATCTCGCCCCACAGGAACCAGAACGTGCAAGTGCGCGGATTCCACCGCTCTACTAGCGCATGAATCAGATTGTCGTTGACTATCAACTTTTCCATTACGGATGCCAGTTCCAACCCACAATCGCTCAAGTGGTCTGAAAACATATGGGAGAAGTTTTTGAACCAAATATAGTACCACCGGGGGAAGAAAGGTCCGGTGGTGAGAGCATGATGCTCGGGAAGACTTTGTCGCACCACGTAGGAGATGTGACCCTTAGGAAAAACAGAGTCGAGCTGACTGGATGCCATTGGACCAAAAGACAGAAAATTTGAAATTAGATTTTGGAAAAATACAAGAATTTTGGAAATTGCATACAGGATAAAGTGAAATGCTGAAACTTCGAAGTCCAGAGAAATGAAAGAATGGAAAATCACCTGGAGTTTTGAAGAAAAGGTGGATAATTTGGAAAAATCATCCAGGGTTTTTGAGAAAAAGGAGACATTTCACAAAAGATGGAAAATGAGGTATTTTAGAAAATTATCCGGTATTTTAAAAAATTTGATAAAAATATGAGAAAATAAGATGAAATTCAATCACAAACAATTATGCACATACAACATTCCCTAAGAAGCTGACTCTAAATGCATCAATTTTGAAAGAGCTTTAGGACCCTAATCATGACTCTAGGCTCAGATCAACTGTGTCCAATCATGCTATGTCGATATACTCAAGCTGAGGCTCGATGTACGTGGCATAAAATTTATCTCTGGTACTAGGCTTGTGTTTTCCCAACATCCTTGAGTGCCTGCCGATATACGTTAGACTATGGCCCTTGGTACGTGGTAGGGGGGCGTTAGCCCAAATAAGTGGCCCAGTTGTGAGGCTTTGTCCCGAACTATGGTTCTAGAAGAGAGCCCAGCAACGTGAAGACCGGGTAGACATAGGTGGGGTGGTTTTTGAAAAATGATCACATGCAGACAAACAGATGGCTCTAAATCCTAAAGAGATAGAATTTTGAAATATTTGAAGACGCAAACATTGTTTTCATACAATTCCTTGATTGAGGAGTGTTGTATTTCAGACCTAAGTCTAAGTGAGCATGAACAATTCTCCTTAATTGGTCCTACCAAACCATGCCTAGTCTACATGCAATTCATGTCAGCTGGGTTCAAGTCTAGGCTCTTAGGTTCACATGATATCAGAAAGTAAAAGCTGACATTCCATAAAACACGATTTTGATAATTGAGCTAAGTCAAAGCATAAAATTGATCAGACGAAGATAGGTCCCATCATGGTCGCCAAACCTGTTATCATCGCAAAATTTTTCCGCCCTCCCTCTGCGAGAGTGAGAAGAAACGATTATGTGAGTCAAACTCGACCAAAGTTTTGAAAATGATTTTGAAAATTACTCACCTCCGTTTTGAAAATTTGCGGGAAAATTCCATGGAATGGTATCCGCCTGTCGGAACGAGGTTCAACCGTTCCTGGCGCCTTTACCAGGGGTTATTGAACCAAGGATCAAATGTGTGCTTTGACTAAGTTAAATTATCTAAATTATGCTCTATTTTCCTAGAATGCACAAAGAATCAGGCATGTGCTATGAAATTTTGAAAATAATGCAAGTTTGAGAAATATGATGTTTGCTTGGAAAATTGAAATGCATTTCAAAAATGACTGGAAAAGTGCTTGAAATTGGAATTCCTGGGAAAATCATTGAACTTCATTAGAAATCAGAAATTTGCATTGGAAAATGAATTCTGAGGAAAACTTGAACTTTAAGAAAATCGATTTTGAGCTTTGAATTGCTTTTCTGAGGAAATGGATTTAAGAATCTTGAGAAAATCAGGAAATTCATTGGAAAAGGATTTTTGAAATGGAAATGGATTCTCAAGAAAATCAGATATTTGAGAAAATCAACTTTGGGATTTGAAATGAAATTGAGAATGTGAAAATCTTAGAAAATCATGATTTTGAACTTGAGAAACACTTTGAAATCTCATGTGAAAGTTTAGAGTTCTGAGAAAATCAGATCCTGAGAAAGACTTAGAAATTCTTGAGAAAATCGATTTTTCTGAAATAGAATTGGGAAAAGAGTTTAAAAATAATGCAAATTGAATGAATAAATATGAATTTGAATTTGAAAGGTATTTCATTTGAGGAATTGGGAAATCCTTTTGAAGTTTTGAGAAATGTAGTGCATTTTTAAATTAGCCTAATAGTGTAGGTTGAATATGGCTAATACGAAGATCATAAATCTAGGTTTCAATCGTATTCTGACTATGGCCAAAAATACAAATTTCACCAAGTTTATAAACTCCATAAGAGCTTGTGCACATGTCATTTGTGTCAACCATAGTGATTTTGGAAAATGTGCATATGCATCATACATCAGATATTGAATTTTTCAGAAATTAAACTATATGCAATGCAACCCTATTTCTAAGCTGAAAAGTAACTCTTATTTTAAATTATTAAATCTTGATGTTGAATAAAAATAAAAGAATAAAGCTAAGTCTTCTTCTTGGATGTTCCTGCAAAACTAGAAAACAATATTAGCACAGAAATGTAGGTTTTTCTGAATTTATCCAAAAATATAAGAAATTATCAGATATTATTAAGATATAAATCCAGATTCATACTCCCTTTTATATAAACATAAGAAATAATGAATAAATATAGAAAATATACTTGGAAATTCAAAATTGGGGTTAAAATGACCAAAATGCCTCTGATGACAATGAAATCAGGGTTTTCTGAAAGAATTTTTGTAAAATTTGGAATTTTGAAAATCAAATAAAATAAATCAAACACAATATGATGAAATATGATGATATGCATGAAAATTTAGAAAATTGAAGTTTGGAATTTCGAAATTGAGGTCAAAATGACTAAAATGCCCCTGATAACAAGACTATGGCCTTGAAACCAGGGTTTTCTGAAATAAATTTTATAAAAATGAGAAATTGAAATGCAAATGAGATTGAAATTAACTCTAACATGACATGCTATGCTTATTTATATGATGAAAACTCTAAAATGGTGAAAATATCATAAAATATCATATTTAACTTGATTTTTGTCTGATTTTCTCTTCTGAATTTAAAAATAAACTAACATACAAAGCAAATGAACTTGGAATTAAGCCAATTTTGGCATGGATACCTATACTAATCCTAGAAACAGAATAGAATCTGAAAATATATTTTTTTGGTATTTTTAAATATGGAAATTCAAATAAAAATCCTAAATTTTGTGATTTTTGCCTAAAATATTGATTTTGAATGAGATTTAGGATATCAAACTTCCATAAAAAATTCCCAAATTTTATGGGGTGACAGAGGACAGTTAGTAAAATGTTTTTCCCTTTTACACCTTCTGGTTTTGACCTATGGTCGGAGCTGGACAACTCCGACAAGTTGAATCAGAATCCAGCGACTCTAGGATTTAGAGCAGACAGACAGGTTTCGGGAGAAAACATGGGAAAATCGCAGACATATGAAAAAATGGCTGAAATTATAGGAAAATGTCTCTGACAAACACAGTCAAATTTTATATTTTTACAAAATTGGGATTCAGGTTACGGTTTGGAAATGGGCACACTGTTATCAGAGACCTAGATCTCTGGATATTGGAATCTGTCAGACAAAAAAAATAATTTTGGAAAAAATACTTGGACAATCCCGAAAATTCCCAAATTTTGGGAAATGACAGAGGAATGGTTTAGGAATAACTTTCATGTTAAAAGTTTTGGCGGACGACTTATGGATTGAACGGACATAGCACATTAGGGTCGGCCTATACCCTGACAAGGAAAAATCAAGGTTTTCCCATGGGTCTAGGAAAATTGATTTTTAACAGAGGTCAAATCTGTCTATAAAGATCCCAAAATTTTCATACAATTAGTATATTTCACCGTGAATCTACCCTAATTTTTAGGGGAGGATTAAGATCTCCCATGGGGGTGAATCCGGGTCCTCAAGTATGCTAAAATGGAGTTTGGATTTTCCAGGAAGGTAAAATCCCAGTTTGGGATTTGATTTGTTTGATAGGGTTACAAAACCCAAATGGAATCAAATTTTTGGAAGAAAAACAAAGACATGTAAACTCAATTACCCTAAATTTTACAGAATTTATTGGTGCAATAACTCACATGAAATAACGCATAGACTTTGCACATAAATGATAATTTATAAGCTCTAAATTAAATAATAATGAAACTTACATAGGATGAATAAAATGAATTATAAACTATTCTAAATGTATATTTTATGCATGAAACTACATGGAATATGAAAATTAAATAAAAAACCAATCAAGGGGCTTGAATCATTTTATTATTTGACTTATGAAGTGAAAATCCAATCCATCGGCTAGATGGATTTTCACTTCATGGCTTCATGCACATAAAATATGAAGAATACTTGAAATGAATATCGAAAATTCATATGATAAACTAAAAGGGGCCTTTGAAATTAAATTCCACTATCTATAAAAAAAACAAAACAAAGGTATGAATAAAAACCTTGGATCGGCAAGGGAGATGGCTGCGAGGTTGAAAGAGTTTGATTGATGGACCATTGATGAAAGTTGGAACCTTGGAGGATGCTGGAACCGTGTGGATCTTGCTGCTGGAATCAATTGGAGATGGCTGCAAGGTGTTGGAGTGGTGCTGCCAACGTGAAAGGCTGCTGCAACAAGAGAGTTGGAGATGGCTGCAAGGTGTTGGAGTGATGCGCCAGTTGCTATGGTTGAGATGGCAAGAGGGGTTGCAGCTGGAATTGCTGCTAATGGTTGAACCATGGAGGATGGCTGGACCGGCTGGGAGGTTGTAGTTGATGGCTACCACCAAGAGAGGAGATATGGACGATGACTGCAATTAGAGGAAGCTGCAAAAGAATCAAACAAAACCCAACCAAAAAATGATAGAAGAAAGGAAGATAGAGAGAGGTTAGAGAGCTTAACGTGGAAGAGAGCTGGATTGAGAGGAGAGAGACCAAGGGTTAGGCGTGAACTCCTATGGGAATAGGTAAGTGAAGAAGCCATATAGTGGTTGGACAATGGAGAAGGGAAAAAAAGAAGGAAAGAAAAGGAAGAGAAGAAAGGAAAGAGAAGGAAGAAGGGAAAAGGAAAGAAAGGAGGGAAGAAAGAAGAAAAAAAAAGAAACTGATAATGTTTGACCTCATTATCACTTTCTTTTCCATTCCTTTTAAAATAATTGGCGATAAAGGCATTGACAACACATGCACAGTCACCTCCCATTTGCATACACTCGGTACCCTTCACAACAACTCCATTTGCACATAATCATCTTCCATGTTATTATATTGTTGCAAGACAAATGCTCACTGTCGATGTCACTGAGATTCCCTTTGTGATATTGTTGTGCAAAGACCCCTGTTATCTATTGATTGGGGAACATTAATTTCCTACCGCCAAAAAGAGAGTCTATCTATCTAAGGATTTAAAATACTATGATCCACAGTGTAAAACCATCTTGTTGATATTGAAGTTCACTATTTATTCTGCTGAATTTCATCTTTTCGGATCTTATTGGAGTTAATTGGTCAAGATACATCAACTAAGACCATTGAAGTTCCTTTGATGATTCTCTTGATAGCCTCAAGTAGTATATGCTGAAATCAATCTACGAAAGTTGATTCGTTTTACTACATATAGCATAAATCATCTCCTTGTATCATTTTTTTTTTTTTACATAAATTGATCATGTTGTTATACCTTGCCTGAATATATCTTCTGATTTTGACATAAGACATCTCATATACATGTTAGTTCTTATATAATATTCTTTACTTTCTCATATTTCTGTATCTTGTTTTATGCTAACCTTGTTTTGCAGGGATATATGAGAAATGTTGATTCCCTCTTCTAAATTAGAATGTTATTTTATTCTTATTATTTCAATTTCCATTTAAAAATTGGAATAGCTAGGTATTAATGAGAATTTACATTCTCAAGCACTATATTAGAATGTATGAGCATATATATGTTTGTTTCATATCATTTTTTCTTCTTTTATTGTAAAATTTCACGAATGGGAATAAGAATGGCGCGTGCACCATTTTATAAAAGGTGATTAAATCCTAAGTCGATGATTCGCATCAATGGCCATAGTCAGGGTGGGAACAAAACTTAGGATTTTCATCTTTTATGGAATAACATTGGATCCACATTGGATCTCTTTCTAAAAATCATCATATTTTTCTAAATATTTTCTTCCTTTATCAGAGCTTAATTTAAAATTAACTCAAGATATATATCAATGACCATAGTTAGGATATATTAAGAGTTAATTTCATTTTAAACTCTATAAAGTCACCAAAATGTATTTTATTCTTCAGTTGAATTTAAATATGATTACTATATAATACATTCAATGACCATAGTCAGGAATGTATTATATCTTCAATCTTATTTTAATTCACTTAAAGAATGAAATATGTTTTTCAAAATACAATTTCAAATTCTTTAATTCATTTCATCATCTAGGATAAAATTGCATCATATTTTCAAAAACTTTTTTTTTTAATCTAAGTAGTTTTTCTTCAAATATCTTCTTCCCTTCTCAAACCAATCTTCAATTCTTGTAAATTCTAATTCATCTTTTCATTCACAATTCGATCTCATTTCAAAAATTAAAAATTCAATTTCAAAGTCTAATTTGACTTTGAGATTTCAAATTCATTCATGCATTCAAAATTCAATTTCCAAATCAAATCAAATTTCAAAGTTCAAATCAACTTTGAAATTCCAAATTCATTTCCAGGATGCAATTTCAAAAACAATTTAACATCTTAGATCAAATTTTAAAATTCAATTTAACTTTGAAATTCCTGATTCATTATCTGATTTCAAAACTCAAGCTTTAAATCAAGTTTACCCTTTATTTTTCATTGAATCTTGATTCAAAATCGAAGTTTTGAGATTGATTCTGAATCTCAAAATTCGATTTTTTCCTAAGTTGTAAATTCAAATCTGGATTTCCAAAATCAAGATCCATCCTCAAAATCCCATCTTGATTCTCCAAATCCAGACTCATCTCGGATTCTAGATTTAGAATCCAATTCCACCTTGGA
Organism: Nuphar pumila; assembly: GCF_984573655.1. Classification (NCBI taxonomy): domain Eukaryota; kingdom Viridiplantae; phylum Streptophyta; class Magnoliopsida; order Nymphaeales; family Nymphaeaceae; genus Nuphar; species Nuphar pumila. The sequence goes on along the minus strand of NC_143256.1, from coordinate 92,350,294 downwards.
TTCAGATTTCCAATCTTTATCTTGGATTCTATATTTAGAAACCAATTTCCACCTTGGATTCGGGTTTTCAAATCCAATTCCATTTAAGATTCCAAACTTTGGATCCAACTCCATTTTGGATTCCAAACTTCGGATTCAACTCCATTTTGGATTCCAGACTTCGAATCCAATTCCATTTAGGATTCCAGATTTCGAGCTCAACTTCATTTTGGATTCCAGACTTCGGATCCAATTCCATTTAGGATTCCAGACTTCGGATCTAACTCTATTTTTTTATTCCATACTTCAGATCCAATCCTATTTAGGATTCCAGATTTCGGACTCAACTCTATCTTGGATCCCAGACTTGAGATCCAATTTCATTTAGGATTCAGATTTTGGATCCAATTCCATTTAAGATTCATACCTCGGATTCAAATTCCATCTTGGAATCCAGATTTCAAATCCAATTCCATTCCCAATTTTAGATTTCAAAACCCATTCCATTTTCAGATCACATATGGAGTTCTTAAAATCTAATTCTATTTTTTTATTCTATTTGGATCTCTTAAATCCAAAATTTCATCTTGATTTCGACCTTTAAATCTGGAATTCAATTCCATTTCAAATTCCATCTCCACTTAGAAATCCAAATTTCAAATTCAAATTCAAAGTCCATTTTAACTTTAAAACTTTATTTTTTTCTATCTCAGCTTCAAATCCCCCTTTCTCTTCCTTATTTTCAATTCAATAATTGTTTTTCCAACTCTGATTATTTCAAAAAACTTAGAACTTCAAATATCTTTTCAAATCTATCCCAAGCTCTAAAGTTAGATTCAACTTTCAAAAATCATTTCTTCACTCCATTATCACATTTATTTCAGAATCACTTGGAAAATCTCAAATTTTCTAAACTATTTTCTCAAAAGCATATATCTTTGCATTTTCATTGCACAAGCATGATTTTTTGTGCATTTATACTTAGAATAAATTCTTAGATAATATTTTAGCAAAACAAAAAGCATAAATTTGATCATTGGTTCGATTTACCCTGGTAAAGGCGCCAGGAACGGTCGAACCTCGTACCTACGAGCGAATCCCGTCTCTCCATTTTTCCCGCAATTTTCAAAACAGAGGCGAGTAATTTTAAAACATTTTTCAAAATTTTGGTCAAATGAGACCTTGCAAAAGAATTCCTCTCTCTTCTTTCTTTTCTCATTCTCTCTTCTTTTCTATCTTTTATTCTCCTTCAAAAGGGAATAGAGGCTAGAAAGGCAAAGAGAAGGAAAAGAGGAACGAGAGGAAAAAAATTCATGATCACAGTAGCCCCTTCATTAACCCTGCATAACAGATAGTATTTAGTATGTATATCTCAGTCTTAAGGTATTAATCGATATATGGATGCAAGCATCATTTCCATCTCCCATTTGCACAACCATCACTTCAATTTACCTCACAATCTCCTTCTACATCCAGCACACTCTTCTCAACTAGTCATCTCCATTCCTTTCCCCCTGTTGTCATCATCATGTCAACAACCTGTAACATGCCACTGTGTACACACTATGCTGCATCCATTACTTCACCTATGCATTCATTACATGCCTTCCTCGACATGCTTCATCATGTTCATAAGCATATTTGCATTCTCATTTCAGAAAACGTGTTTTACATACATTTTAGTGAGAATATCTCCATCTATGCATAGATATAATAGAGGCATTATACCTAGGTGCATGCATTTTATCATTTCAACATAAGTATGGTACTTTGCATATTATTCCTCATTAGGACAACTATAGTCATATGCATGTTTTTAGTAATTTTCTGCTTTGTGCTAACTCTGTTTTGCAGAAAAGATGTAATATATCAAATTCCTTAGATTAGGATTCTATCAATTTAATTTCAATTTCAAAGACGTAATAGCTAGATATTAATGAGAAACTTTACATTTCAGTACTAGAATAGAATGTATGAGCATATAAATGTCATAAATCATCTGTTTTTATATCATTCTTCTTTTATTTCTGAAAATTCACAAATGGAAACACGAATGGCACGTGAACCATTCTAGTGAGAGGTAATTAAATTTTAAGCAAATGATTCACATTGATGGCCATAGTCAAAATGTGGGCAATGCTTAAGATTTTTATCTTTTATGGAATAACATTGGATCTACACTAGATCTCTTTCAAAAATCATCATATTTTTTGAATTTTTCTTCCTTTATCAGAGTTTAACTTGAAATTAACTTAAAATATATATCAATAGCCATAGTCAGGATATATTGAAAGTTAATTTCATTTCAAACCCTATAAAGGCACCAAAATGTATTTTATTCTTTATGTGAATTTAAATACAGATTATTTTATAATACATTTTATGACCATAGTCAGGAATGTATTATATCTTCAATCTTATTTTAATTCTTAAAGAATGAAATATGCTTTTCAAATTCAATTTTCAAATTTATTTTAA